>NC_065598.1:45952757-47237757 GCF_024542745.1 Macaca thibetana thibetana | reverse complement strand
ACTGAAGACAGCTTGCAGTCTGAGAGATGGTGACCAGGAAGTTGTCAGAGCTGTGTGGGTAAGCTGCAAGCTGACCTTGCTGAGAAGGGAACAGGTAGGAGAGGCTTAAAGGGGATCACCAGGTGGGCAGAGGGTAGAAAGGGTGCACTAGGCAGAGGGAACAGCTTGCACATGTGTGCAGAGGTGAGAAACCACTTTGCAATTTCTGGGAGCTATGGAGATGTAGAAACTTGGTCTTTGTTTCGAGAGTGATAGGGAGCTACTGGGGGAACTCTCAACACTCCAACCCCTGCCATGCTAGGTCTCTGAAGCCGGATTTTGTGCTGATCCGCCAGCACGCCTTCAGCATGGCACGCAACGGAGACTACCGAAGTTTGGTCATTGGGCTGCAATATGCTGGAATCCCCAGTGTTAACTCCTTGCATTCTGTCTACAACTTCTGTGACAAGCCCTGGGTGGTAAGTAACAGGAAGGGTGCCACTGGCAGAGGGAATAGCTCATGCATGCATGTGGGAACTTGAAACCACTCTGCGATTTGGGGGAAGTGAGTGTGTTCAGAAGCTTACAGATTCCCGGTGAAGGACTCACTGACCCAGCTCTCCTGGTTCTCATAGTTTGCCCAGATGGTTCGACTGCATAAGAAACTGGGGACAGAAGAATTCCCTCTAATTGATCAGACCTTCTACCCCAATCACAAAGAAATGGTGAGTTTGGGGAAAATAGAGTGGGCAGGAGGGAAGATTCATAACTACTGCAATAATATAAAATATTGATATATTATCAGCTGTGTGATATCAAGAGTGTGGCTGCTGTGTGCACGTGGGGTCATGAAGTTGCTTTGCGATAGGGTCTACCATGAGTTTCCTTATGCTTACAAGGAAAACTAAATCATAATACATTCCAATATTTATCAGATCCTGTTATTCATGTTATCTATTTTTGCCAGTATTAAAAACCGATTTCTAATGTGAATTGATAGAATTAATGTAATGAATCAGAGTATATTACATATAGAAATCAGGTCATTATTACTAACATTATCAAATATTCCTTCTGATAGAAATTTTACCTATATTCAAATTAGGATTGCCAATAACATTTATCAATAGTAATGTTATAAATTAAATTGTTGGCAAGTCACGGTGGCTTATGCCTGTAATCCCAGCACTTTGAGAGGCTAAGGTGAGCAGATCACGAGGTCAGGAATTCAAGACCAGCCTGGTTAACATAGTGAAACCCCGTCTCTACTAAAAATACAAAAATTAGCCGGGCATGATGGTGCATGCCTGTAGTCCCAACTACTCGGGAGGCTGAGGCAGGAGAATCACTTGAACCCAGGAGTTGGAGGTTGCAGTGAGCCGAGATCACACCACTGTACTCCAGCTTGGGCAACAGAGTGACACTTCGTCTCAATAAATAAATTAATTAATTAATAGAAATTGAACTTTTGGTTACTATTATAAAATATAATCACTGGCCTGGCACGGTGGCTCACGCCTGTAATCCCAACACTTTGGGAGGCCGAAGCGGGCGGATCGCCTGAGGTCGGGAGTTTGAGACCAGCCTGGCCAACATGGAGAAACCCTGTCTCTACTAAAAAAATACAAAATTAGCCGGGCGTGGTGGTGCATGCCTGTAATCCCAGCTACTTGGGAAGTTGAGGCAGGGGAATCGCTGGAACCCGGGAGGCAGAGGTTGTGGTGAGCCAATATCGCACCATTACACTCCAGCTTGGGCAACAAGAGCAAAACTCCATCTCAAAAAAAAAAATATATATATATATATATATAAAATCACTAATATTACAAATTATCACTAATACTATAAATTATTTTTACTGTTGTAAATTACGAGTACCTATGTTATGAATTAAATTGTAGTTTCTAGTAGAAATTGGATAATCATTATTAATAGCATCAAAGATCATTGCTGTTATTACAAATGATTATTGCTATTACAAATTGTGCTCTAATATAAATTATAAGCACCTGTTTTGAATTATATACGCATGGCACACGCAATGGAGACTACCACAGTTGGGTCATTGGGCTACAATATGCCAGAATAAAATATGCTGAACATTTGAATAATAGAAATTGAATTATCGTTGCTAATATCATCAAATATAACAATTAATATTATAGTGCATTATGGTGTTACAAATTAAGTTTATTAGTATAAATGATTAGTACCTATGTTGTAAACTATTATAATTATTTTTTAAAAATGTAAACCCAAAGTGGGAGGATCTCTTGAGCCCAGGAGTTTGAGACCAGCCTGAGCAATGTAGTGAGACCCCATTTCCACAAAAAAATTTAAAAATCAAGGGCCGGAGGCCGGGCGCGGTGGCTCACGCCTGTAATCCCAGCACTTTGGGAGGCCGAGGCGGGCGGATCACAAGGTCAGGAGATCGAGACCACGGTGAAACCCTGTCTCTACTAAAAAATAGAAAAAAACTAGCCGGGCGAGGTGGCAGGCGCCTGTAGTCCCAGCTACTCGGGAGGCTGAGGCAGGAGAATGGCGTGAACCCGGGAGGCGGAGCTTGCAGTGAACCGAGATCCCGCCACTGCACTCCAGCCTGGGCAACAGAGCGAGACTCCGTCTCAAAAAAAAAAAAAAAAAATCAAGGGCCGGGCGCGGTGGCTCAAGCCTGTAATCCCAGCACTTTGGGAGGCCGAGGCGGGCAGATCACGAGGTCAGGAGATCGGGACCATCCTGGCTAACACGGTGAAACCCCGTCTCTACTAAAAAATACAAAAAATTAGCCAGGCGACGTGGCGGGCGCCTGTAGTCCCAGCTACTCGGGAGGCTGAGGCAGGAGAATGGCGTAAACCCGGGAGGCGGAGCTTGCAGTGAGCTGAGATCTGGCCACTGCACTCCAGCCTGGGCGGCAGAGCGAGACTCCGTCTCAAAAAAAAAAAAAAAAAAAAAAAATCAGCCTGGCGTGGTGATATGCACCTGTAGTCCCAGCTACTTGGGAGGCTGAGATGGGAAGATCGCTTGAGCCCTGGAGGTTGAGGCTGCAGTGAGCCATGAGAGCACCACTGCACCCCAGCCTGGGCAACAGAGTGAGACCCTGTCTCAAAACATTAAATAAATAAGTAAATAAAATTAAACCATTAGTACAAACAGTGTAAAAGTTGTTACAGATCTAACTATTACCAGTGTTACAAATTAAGATTACTAATATAACCCATGAGTACCTATGTTTTGAATTATCTTGTAGTTCCTAATAGAAATCATTACTAATATGGTTAACATTCTAACTGCTATTATAAAAAACACTAATATTAAAATTTTGATTACTAATATAAATTATGAGTACCACAGTTATGAATCAAATTTTAGTTACAAATAGAAATTAAATAATTGTTACTAATGCAATCAAATTGTATAAGTAATTTTGTCAATTTTTACCAATATTACAAATTATGTTTACTCATATAAATGATCACCAATTTTATGACTAAAATTACAATTAAATATCAATATTGACCCAACATTATCAACTTGATCAAATAAACATTGCTACTAATATTAGCAATTCTTACCAGTATTACAAATTATGGTTACTGATATACGTCAACAGTGTTATAAGTTAAGTTTACTTACAGATAAAGATTGAATCATTAGGTTTTTGTTTTTTTTTGAGGAGGAGGAGTCTCACTCCGTCGCCAGGCTGGAGTGCAGTGGCATGATCTCGGCTCACTGCAGCCTCCGCCTCCCAGGTTCAGGCGATTCTCCTGCCTCAGCCTCCCGAGTAGCCAGGACTACAGGTGTGTGCCACCACACCCAGTTAATTTTTGTATTTTTAGTAGAAACAGGGTTTCACCATGTTGGCCAGCATGGTCTCGATCTGCCCGCCTCAGCCTCCCAAAGTGCTGGGATTACAGGCGTGAGCCACCATGCCCGGCCTAAATCATTAGTTTTAAGGAAACCCAATTTGTTTATCATTATTATTATTCTACATTCTTTGAGAGACATTACAGCAGAATGTGATTAAGAGCATAGACTCTGTAGCCAGAATTTCTGTGTGAGAATCTTACCTCCACAACTTATTAGCTGCTTAACACAGGAAAAGTTACTTAAACACCCTGTACCTCAGTTTATTCATCTCCAAAATGTAGGTAATAATAGTTCCCACCTCATATAGTTGGTGTGAGAATGAAATTACTTAGTAAATGTAAGGTGTCTAGAACAATGCATCTGGCATATATTAACTGCTACCTAAGTGTTGACAAATTTCTCCTTCTATTCTTAGTTGGTTGAGTATTTTTGTCATGAAAGGATGTTGGACATTGTCAAATGCTTCTTCTGTGTTTATTGACATGATTGTGTGAATTTTGTCCTTTATTCTATGAATATGGTATATAGTACATTAATTGATTTTCATGCAAGTTGATAGGTTCATAAGTTTGTTTATGATGTGTCTAGGTGTAGACATTTGCATTCCTAGGCTAAATCTCACTTGGCCTTGGTATAAATCCTTTTTGTATGTTGTGGGATTCAGTTTGTGATTATTTTGTTAGGGATTATTGTATCTATATTCATAAGAGACATTGCTCTGTAGTTTTCTTATGATGTCTTTGTCTGGTTTTGGTATCAGGATAACACTGGCCTCATAGAATGAGTTGGACAGTGTTTCTTCTTCTTCTATTTTTGGGAAGATTTTGTAAAGATTGTCATTAATTTTTTTTTTTTTTTTTTTTTGAGACAGGGTCTTGCTGTGTTGCTCAGGCTGGTCTTGAACTCCTGGGCTCAAGCGATCCTCCTGCCTTGGCCTGCCAAAGTGCTAGGATTACAGGCGTGAACCACCATGCCTGGTCGGCATTAATTCTTTTTAAATGTTTAGTAGAATTCACCAGTGAAGACATCTAGTCCTAGGTATGTCTTTGTAGAAAGTTTTACTTATTCCTAAATCAATCTCTTCCCTTGTTATAGGTCTATTCAGATTTTCCATTTCTTACCAAGTCAGTTTTTGTATTTTGTGTCTTTCTAGGAATTTGTCCATTTCATCTAGGTTTTCTAACTTATTGGCACATAGTTGTTCACAGTACTCTCTTATAATACTTTTTATTTCTGTAAGGTCAGTAGTATGTCCACTCTTTCATTTCTGATTTTAGTAATTAGAGTTTTCTGCCCTTTTTTTTTTTCTTAGTCTAAAGGTTTATCAATTTTATTGATGTTTTCAAAGAACCAAATTTTTGTTTTATTAGTTTCTCTATTTTTAAGATTCTTTATGTTATTTATTTCCACTCTTATTTTATTATTTTTTTCCTTGTGCTTGCTTTGGACTTAAGTTTGCTCTTTTCTTTCTAATTTCCTAGAAAAAAAAAATGGAAGATTAGGTTATTGATTTTGATACCTTTCTTCTTTTTAGATATAGGCAGTTAAAACTATGAATTCTCCTTTAAGCACCACTTTAACTGCATCCCTTACATTTTGATATGTTGTGTGTTCATTTTCATTCATCTCAAAGTATGTTCTAATTTCCCTTGTGATTTTTTCTTTGACCTATTGGTTATTTAGGAGTGTGTTACTTTCCACATATTTGTAAATTTTTCTAATTTTTTCTGTTTTTGATGTCTAGTTTCATTCTGTTGTGGTCAAAGAACATATTTTGTATAATTTCAGTCCTTTTCAATTTGCTGAGATTTGTTTTCTGACTTAACATATGGTCTGTCCTGAAGAATGTTCCATGTGCACTGAAGAAGAATGTGTATTCTGCCATTGTAGGGTGAAATGTTCTATAGATGCCTATGAGGTCTAATTGGTTTATAGCATTTTTCAAATCTTCCTTATTGGCTGGGCACAGTAGCTCACGCCTGTAATTCCAGCACCTTGGGAGTCTGAGGCGGGTGGATTGCTTGAGTGCAAGAGTTCAAGACCATCCTGGGCTACATGGCAAAACCCCATCTCTGCAAAAAATACACACGCACACACAAAAAGCCACATGGTGGCACACGCCTGTAGTCCCAGCTACTCAGGAGGCTGAGGTGGGAGGATCACTTGAGCCCAGAAAGTGGAGGTTGCAGTGAGCTGAGATTGCACCACTGCACTCCAGCCTGGGTGACAGAGTGAGACCACATCTCCAAAAATAAATAAATAAATAAAATAAACTTCTTTGTTGGATCCCTGTCTAGTTGTTTTATCCATTTTTTTAAGTGGGGTATTGAAGTCTCCAGCTATAATTGTTGAATTGTCTATTTCTGTCTCCAATTCTGCCTGTTTTTATTTCATATATTTTATGCTGTGTTGTTAGGTGCATATATGTTTATTACTGTTAATCTTGATGGATTGACCCTTTTATGATTATAAAATGTTTTTATGTTAAGTAACAATTGCTGTTTTAAATTCTATTTTACCTCATATTAGTATAGCTATTCCAGCTCTCTTTTGGCTACTGCTTGTGTGGTAAATCTTTTTCCATCCACTTACTTTCAACATTTCAACATCTAAAATGTGCCTCTTATAGACAGCATATAATTAAGTCATGTTTTTCATCCACTGTGCCTATTAACCCTTTACCATTTGCCCTGAGAATACTCTCTGATGGCACTTGTGGCTGCAGTGTTTACCCCAAGATAACTTTGCCACAAACTATCTCGTTTTTATTATTATTTTCACATCACTCTAGTATATTGACTTTGGAAACAAAAGGCATCATTCTATTTATAGCATTCTGTTTGTAGGAATGGTATTTCCATTTACAAAATATAATAATTCTCAATCGCTGAAAATGCTGAAATTCCTGCAAATGACGTTAACATCATTCTTGAACAGTTGTTGGCTGAAGATTCATTTGATGAATCTGATTTTTCCAAAATAGATGATTCTGATGACTCAGATGATTCTGATGTTAGTTCTGCTTAGAAATAACTCCGAGAAGAGTTTTCATATTTTGTTTTGGCACTGAAAATCAGTCAGCTTTGCTTCAGCCTCAAAGAGCATGTTTATATAAAATCAAGTGAGCACAGGCATCAAGCTGCACTTTTTTTTTTTTTTTTCCTAAACGGGAAAAGGGTTAATTGCAGTGTTTAATTAACTTATGTTATTGTAATTACTGATAAGGTAGAGTTTATGTTTGCAATTTTGCTGTTTGTTTTCTATATCTTATTTTTTATTCCTGTATTCCTCTGGTAATGCTTCTTTTATGTTAAACAAATATTTTCTCGTGTACTATTTTTAATTTTTCTGTTGTTTCTTCCCTATGTCTTTTATTTATTGTTTTTAATTTAAAAAATTTTTATATATTTTTTTGAGACAGGGTCTGCTCTGTCACCCAGGCCAGAGTGCCATGGTAGGAACATGGCTCATTACAGCCTCAGCCTCCTGGGCTCAAGCTACCCTCCTGCCTCAGCCTCCTGAATAGCTGGGACCACAGGCACATGCCACCATGCCCAGCTAATTTTTAATCAATTAATTTATGTATTTATTTTTATTTTATTATTTTATTTATTTATTTATTTATTTATTTATTTATTTATTTATTTTGAGACAGAGTCTCACTCTGTCACCCAGGCTGGATTGCAGTGGCGCAATCTCGGCTCACTGCAACCGCCACCTCCCAGGTTCAAGCAGTTCTCCTGCCTCAGCCTCCTGAATAGCTGGAACTATATGCGCCTGCCACCACACCCAGCTAATCTTTTTGTATTTTTAGTAGAGGTGGGGTTTCACCATGTTGGCCAGGCTGGTCTCAAACTCCTGACCTTGTGATCCGCCCACCTTGGCCTCCCAAAGTGCTGGGATTACAGGCGTGTGCCACCATGCCTGGTCAATTTTTAAATTTTTTGTAGAGACAGGATCTTGCCATGTTGCCCATGCTGGTCTCAAACTCCTGAGCTTACGTTATCCACCCACCTTGGCCTCCCAAAGTGTTGTGACTATAGGCATGAGCCACTACACTTAGCCTGTTTTTTTTTTTTTTCCCTTAGTCGTTTCCCTGGGAATTACAATTAACATCATTATTTATATTACTCCAGTTAGAATTAATACCAAATTAAGCTCAGTAATACAAAGAAATTGCCTCTAACTTTATTCCTTCATCCCTCCTTTGTGCTATCATTGTCAAACAAATTACATTTTACACATTGTGTGCCCATGAACATAGTTATAGTTACTGCTTTATGCAGTTGTCTTTTAAATCAGATAGGAGGAAAAAAAGTGTTACATGCAAAAAAATGCATTTATACTGTCTTTTATATTTACCTATGTAGTTAACTTTACAGGTGCTATTTATTTCTATATGTAGATTTACATTACTAGCTAGTATAATTTTATTTCACCCTGAAGAACTCCCTTTAGCATTTCTTGTAGAAGCGTGCTAGTGATGAATTATCTCAGTTTTTGTTTATCTGTGAATGTCTTAATTTCTCCTTCATTTTTGAAAGATAATTTTGCTGGATGTAGAATTCTTATTTGGCAGTCTTTTTCTTTCAGTACTTTGAATACGTTGTCCTACTGCCTTCTGATTTGAAGATTTCCAATGAGAAATTAGCTGCTAATCCTATTGAGGATTCCTTGTATATGATGAGTTACTTCTCTCTTACTTTCAAGATTCTCTCTGTCTTTAGCTTTTATAAGTTTATGATGTGTCTCAGTGCCCATCTCTTTGAATTTCTTAGTTGGAGTTCGTTGCACTTCTTGAATGCATAGATTAATGCTTTAAATCAAACTGGGGGGATTTTTAGCTACATTATTCCTTCGAATAGTCTTTCTTGAACCTTTTTTTCTCTCTTTCCCCTCTCCTTTTGGGACTCCCATTATGTGGGTGTTTATATGCTTGATGGTGTTCCACAGACCTCTAGGACTATGTTCATTTCATTTACTTTTCTTCTTTCTCTTCCTCAGATCAGATCATCTCACTTGACCTGTCTTCAAATTCACTGATTCTTTACTCTACCAGCTCAAAGCTACTGTTGATCCCCTCTAGTGAATTTTTCATTTCCGTTATTATGCTTTTTATCTCCAGAATTTCTTTTTTTTTTTTTTTTTTTTTTTTTTTTTTTGAGCTGGAGTTTCGCTCTTGTCACCCAGGCTAGAGTGCAATGGCGTGATCTCGGCTCACTGCAACCTCCACCTCCCAGGTTCAAGCAATTCTTGTGCCTCAGCCTCCCGAGTAGCTGGGATTACAGGCACACACCACCACGCCTGGATAATTTTTGTATTTTTAGTACAGAGGGAGTTTCACCATATTGGCCAGGCTGGTCTCAAACTCCTGACCTCAGGTGATCCACCTGCCTCGGTCTCCCAAAGTGCTGGGATTACAGGCGTGAGCCACCACACCCGGCCCAGAATTTCTTTTTTGTGTAATTTCTCTTTATTGATACTCTCTACGTATTAGGATATCATTTTATCCTTTCCTTTAGTCCTTTAAACATAGTTTCCTTTAGCTCTTTGAAAATATTAAAAATCACTGATTTACAGTTTTTGCCTATTAAGTCTAACATCTGGGTTTCCTCAGGGACAGTGTTTGACTGCTTTTTTCCCTGTGTTTGGGTCACACTTAATTTTGTCTCTTTGCATCTCTCATAAGTTTTTGTTGAAAACTGGACATTTAAATAATATAATGTGACAACTCTGGGAATCAGATTATCTCTCCTCCTCAGGATTTGTTTTTATTGCCTTGTTTTGTTTTGCTTTTAGTGACTTTCCTGAACTAATTCTGTAAAGCCTGTTCTTTGTCATGTGTGGCTACCCAAGTCTCTGCTCCATTAGCTTAGTGGTCAGCTAACGATTGGACAGATACTTCTTTAAATCACCTGAAACCAGTAAGTCTCCCAGACTTTGCTGACGGGCTCTGTGTGCATGTTGGGGTGTGCCTTTAATGCAAAGGCAGGCTGTTTACAACTTTGCCTTATCCTTCATTTCCTGCTTGTGCAGAGTTTTGAGGTCAGCCAGAGATCCTAGGCATACATACAGCCTTATGCGTATTTGTGGTTTTCTACATTCCCAGGCATATGTCAGAGCTTTTTAAAGCCTAATAATGGACTGATAATGGACATATCATTACCTAGATTTTCCTTTTACGTTTTCTTGATAAGCTTGTTGTTTTTTCCTAATTGTTATCACTGCTGTGTTAAACAGTTGCTGCTAATTGTTTCTGAAAAGCACCCCCAGAGAAAGCTGTTTATACCAGATGAGCCCCATGAGTAGAGTATTCAGGATAGTGCCAGACAGATCAAATAAAGACAGTTCTCTGGAAATGAGGTTTTGGAGGAACTCCAACCCTGTTCTGCCTCCTCCAATGGTTGCTGGTCTGCTGGTTTTCACCGGAATTGCAGGGCTGTTGGTTTTCTTTTTCTTTTTCTTTTTTTTTTGTTTTGTTTTTTTTGAGACGGAGTCTCGCTGTGTCACCCAGGCTGGAGTGCAGTGGCGCGATCTCGGCTCACTGCAAGCTCCGCCTCCCGGGTTTACGCCATTCTCCTGCCTCAGCCTCCGAGTAGCTGGGACTACAGGCGCCCGCCACCACGCCCGGCTAGTTTTTTGTATTTTTAGTAGAGACGGGGTTTCACCATGTTAGCCAGGATGGTCTCGATCTCCTGACCTCGTGATCCACCCGCCTCGGCCTCCCAAAGTGCTGGGATTACAGGGTTGAGCCACCGCGCCCGGCCTGGGCTGTTGGTTTTCAAGGCTCTTGTGGAGGTGAGGAGAAGGGATGCGTACAGGAGAAGTTCAAATGCCACAAAGTTTCCTGTTGTTACCAAGATTCAGTCATTTTCTTGAAAAAACGCTTTCTGAATTATAAACCTTGGTCAATTTCCAGAGTTCTGATAAGTTTGTTTTGACAATTTTTGCCAGTGTTCTCATTGCTTTTAAGGAGGAGAGGATTTTTATAGGCTCTTAAATTTCTACTGACATCACCTCCAGGCATATCTTGTTCTTTCCCAGACCCAGCCCTAAGATAATAGTATTTCAAAGCCAAGATCTGGGAACTAGATTTACTCATTGCCACTGGAATGTTCTTGCTTCAAGGCCCTCTCATTGTGCAAAGCTAGGACATTTCACTTCTTAATTTCACATATATGTGTATATATAAAATTTTTATGTGTGTGAGTAGAAGAATCAAACTTTTTTTCTTCTGCTCTCACAATACAATGTGTGGAGGTTTTTACACGCACACACACCAAGCAAGCAATTAATTCTGCAGCAAATTAATATACCAGCTGGATGTCCTGCAATTCAATTCTGACACTGTCTACCTGGAGGATAGCATCAGATCACACAGGTTAAGGATGCAGTCCCACAAAACTAAGCCCTACTTCTAATGCTGATGGCAAGCCCCAGGTTATTTTACCTTTGCTTCTGACCAACTAGCTATAAATCGGGGTCCACAACCCCTTCCTCAGGTTCAGTTAGGTTGCTAGTGTGACTCATGGAACTCAGGGAAACACTTATTTACGTGATTGGTTTACTATAAAGAGTATTACATTACAAAGGATACAGATGAAGAGATGCGGAGGACAAAGCATGTTGGAAAGAGCACAGAGCTTCCATGCCCCACTCTTCAGGAACCCCACATGTTCGGCTATCCAGAAGGTCTCCAACTCTATCCTCTTCAGCCCTTAATGGAGACTTCATTGCCTAGGCACGATTTATAACTGTATAGAAATGTGATGGGATGGCCGGGCGGGCTCACGCCTGTAATCCCAGCACTTTGGGAGGCCGAGGCAGGCGGATCACCTGAGGTCGGGAGTTCTAGACCAACCTGACCAACATGGAGAAACCCTGTCTCTACTAAAAATACAAAAGTAGCCGGGTGCGGTGGCGCATGCCTGTAATCCCAGCTACTCAAGAGGCTGAGGCAGGAGAATTGCTTGAAGCCGGGAGGCAGAGGTTGCGGTGAGTCGAGATCTCACCATTGAACTCCAGCCTGGGCAACAAGAGAGAAACTCCATCTCAAAAAAAAAAAAAAAAAAAAGGAAAGAAAGAAAGGAAGGAGGGAGGGAGGGAGGGGAGGGAGGGAGGGAGGGAAGGAAGGAAGGAAGGAAGGAAGGAAGGAAGGAAGGAAGGAAGGAAGGAAGGAAGGAAGGAAGGAAGGAAGGAAGGAAGGTAGGTGATGGGGCAAAATGTGTGTGATCTTGTACTAACAGACTGAGTGGGGAAACCCAGCAAGGCCTGTCTGTTCAGAGCCTTAGACTCTCTCTGAAACATCCCTTTCTTCTGGGTATTGGGCAGGACCCCTTCTGAAAGGGAGGTCTTTTTTTTTTTTTTTTTTGAGACAGAGTCTTACTCTGTCGCCCAGCTGGAGTGTGGTGGTGTGATCTCGGCTCACTGCAGCCCCCACCTCCCAGGTTTAAGCAATTCTCTTGCCTCAGCCTCCCAAGTAGCTGGGACTACAGGTGTGCGCCACCATACCCGGCTAATTTTTTTTTGTATTTTTAGTAGAGACGGGGTTTCATCATGTTAGCCAGGCTGGTCTCGAACTTCTGGCCTCAGGTGATCCACTTGCCTTGGCCTCCCAAAGTGCTGGGATTACAGACGTGAGCCACTACACCCAGCATTTTTTTTTTTTTTTTTTTTTTTTTTTTGACTCTGTCACCCAGGCTGGAGTGCAGTGGCGTGATCTTGGCTCACTGCAGCCTCCGCCTCCTGGGCTCAAGCAACCTTCCCACCTCTGCCTCCTGAGTAGCTGGGGCCACAGGTGCGTGCCACCACACCTAGTTAATTCTTTTGTATTTTTTATAGAGATGGAGTTTCACCATGTTGCTCAGGCTATTCTCAAACTCCTGAGCTGAAGCAATCTAACTGCCTTGGCCTCCTAAAGTGCTGGGATTACAGGCATGAGCCACCATGCCTGGTAATGCTGATTTAATTGTATATTTTTAAATGTAAGACATTAGCATGGTTCTAAAAGTCAAAATATAAAAAAGCATCCACAGATAAAATAGAAAACCTAAATGAAAATAAATAATTTCCTGGGGAAACACAGTTTACCAAAATTGACCCCAGTAGAGGTTAACAAACCAATTTCCATGAAAGAAATAGAGAAAGTTATTAAGGAACTGCCCCATAAAAAAAGCATCAGGCCCAGATGATTTCACAGGGGAATTCCACTGAAATGCTAGAGACCAGTTAATCCCAATGGCCACATAAATTGTTCCACAGAATGGAAAATGAAGACAAACTTCCATATTACCTTTCTAAAGCAATTATAACATTAATAGCACAAACAAAAGCATAGACCGGGTGCAGTGGCTCACGGCTATAATCACAGCATGTTGGGAGGCCAAGGCAGGTGGATCACTTGAGATCAGGAGTTTGAGACCAGCCTGACCAACATGGTGAAACCCCCTCTCTACTAAAAATATAAAAATTAGCTGGGCGTAGTGGTGTGCGCCTGTAGTCCCAGCTACTCTGGAGGCTGAGGCAGGAGAATAACTTGAACCCAGGAGGCAGAGGTTGAGTGAGCTGAGATTGTGCCACTGCATTCCAGCCTGGGTGATAGAGTGAGACTTTGTCTCAAAAAAAAAAAAAAAAAAAAAAAAAAAGCATAGACCATTTTAACTATAAATATCAATGCAAAAATCCTAAATAAAATATCAGCAAACAAATTCAAAACTACATTAAGGGTGAGCACGGTGGCTTACATCGTAATCCCAACACTTTGGGAGGCCAAGGCAGGAGGATTACTTGAGCCCAGGAGTTCAAGACCAGCCTGGTCAACATGGTGAAACTCCATCTCTACTAAATACACACACATACACACACACACAAAATTAGCCAGACGTGGTGGTGCACCCTTGTAGTCCCAGCTACTCGGGAGGCTGAGGTGGGAGGATCACTTTGTCCAGGAGTTTGAGGCTGCAGTGAGCTATGATCCCACCACTGTACTCCAGCCTAGGTGACAGAGCCAGACCTTATCTCAAAAAATAAAAATAAAAAAGAATGCAGTAACAGCAGCATGTGAAATCAACATGCGGAAATCAGTAGTTTTTATATACACAAATAACCAGATAGAAGATATAATAGAAGAGAAAACATATACAATAACACCAAAAAAGAAACCATAAAATATTTTGGGATAAGATCAACAAGGGATGTGCAAAGTGATATGAGGAAAAGTTTAAAACAGTCCTGAAAGGCACAAAGGTAAATTTAGGCAGATGGAAAGGCATTTCTTGTTCTTGGATAGAATGAATCAACATCATGAAAATGGCAGTTCACCTTCTCAGGTCCTTATTTAATTTATACATTTAATGTGATTCCCAAAAATATACCTACAAACTTATATCTAGAGCTAGATGAGTTGATGGTAAAGTTCATATGGAAACGCAAACATGCGAGAAAAACTAAGAAAAGCCTGAAAAAGAAAAGTAATAATAAGGACTCATACTCACAGCCCACAGGAAGTCTGATGCCTCTGCCACCAGACATTTTATGAAGATTTTATTTATTTATTTATTTATTTATTTATTTATTTATTTGAGACAAAATCTTGCTCTGTTGCCCAGGCCGGAGTGCAGTGGCATGATTGTAGCTCACTGCAGCACCAACCTCCTGGGTTCCAGCAATCCTTCCACCTCAGCCTCCTGAGTAGCTATAATTACAGGTGCATGTATAGCTAATTTTTTGTTTGTTTGTTTATTTTGTAGAGGCACAGTCTTGCTATGTTGCCTCGGTTGGTCTCAAACTCCTGGCCTCAAGCAATCCTCCTGCCTTGGCCTCCCAAAACTCTGGGATTACAGGCGTGAGCCACCATGCCCAGCCTGAAGTTTTTATAATTTAAATAGTACGATGCTAACCCGTGAATAGACAGGCTGACAGATTAAAGGAAGAAAAACAAAAGTCCAGTTATAGATCCACATACATATGGAACTTTAGTGTATGATCAAAGTAGTGACTCGAGTCACTAGAGCAAAGAGAGACTTTTTAGTAAAGTTTCGTTTTTGCCATCTAAAGTCTTCATTCATCTAAAATTCATTTTCATATACAGTGTGAAGGAGGTAGGGATTGAGTTCATCTTTTTCCTTATAGGTAAGACTTTGTCCCCCACTGAGCTTGTATGCAACCTCTGTCACATATATACTAACTTTTTTTTTTTTTTTTTTTTTTTTTTGAGACAGGGTGTCTGTCTGTTGCCCAAGCCGGAGTGCAGTGACGCGATCTGGGCTCACTGCAGCCTCCGCCTCCTGGGTTCAAGCAATTCTCCCACCTCAGCCTCCCGAGTAGCTGGGATTACAGAGGCATCCCACTACGCCCAGCTAATTTTTGCATTTTTAGTAGAGACGGAGTTTCACCATGTTGGCCAGGCTGGTCTCGAACTCCTGACTTCAGGTGATCCACCCGCCTCAGCCTCCCAAAGTACTGGGATTACAGGCGTGAGCCACTGCGCCCGACCTATACTAACATTTCATATCTTTGCCCTGCATGTTCAGAACTGTCTTCTGTTCCATTGGCCACTTTCTGTAAACCTTTACCAAAACCATACTACCTTAACAGCAACTTTTCTCATTAATTCCTGGTGCCTGGTAGGACAGCAGCACCTCCTGACTGTTTTGTGACTATGTAGTAGAACTATGTTCTACTCTTGTCAGGGACAGAGAGAACAGGACTTCAGATGCCAGGAAGAAGACAGAGTCAAGGGTGGATAACAGAGGGCAGGCGGCAGAGGCATTAGACTCCCTGCAGGCCAGCTTGCCACTGGGTTTTCCCCTTTTGTTCCCCAGCTAACTGTATAGCATGGAGGGAATTTGTAGGGGCGGTACTTGGAAGCTTTGGTGGGAAGGTTTCCCAGCCTCCATCATGCGGTGGGAGACACGTGCTGGGAACTCTGGGACCAATGCCCTATCTATTCCCGTGCAGGTCGCAGACTGCCAGGAACTCTCTGAAGGCTGCTCAGCTCAACTGTGTCTAAGTAGTCACCACTGGGGTTGGGGAGACATAAGAAGACCCGTTAAGCAGTTTAACTTCCCTTCACCCCACCTTCCCTCTCCTGGTCACGTCTACCTGATCACGCAGACCTGGGGAAGGGCTGCTGTCCCAATGGGGAATGGCCCTCCCTTGCCACCGCCACTCAAGTGATATATGGTGCAGCAAGTATTTGTGGAGGGCTCACTATGTGACAGGTGGAGTCCAACCCCAAGGCCTTCTCTGGGCCCAGGAGTCACAGTCCCTGTGGAGTAAAGAAAGAAAAAGGGGCTCTGAGGTGTGAATGACCAGGGTCAGGTATGCGGGAGTTGTGTGAAGGAGAGAGGGCAGGAGTGAGTGAGGAATTGAAGGAGGGTGCAGGGGGGATATGTCACTGGGATGGGGAGTTTCTTTTGGGAGCCAATTTTATTGAGATATAGCAAATTCAGCAAAGGGTACATATCCTAAGTGTACAGCCCTTTGAGTGTTCACAAAGTGAACATACTCTTGTCACCTGCACCCAGATCAAGAAACAGAATGTGACCAGAACTCCAGCATGGCTAGAAGTTGGTGGCTGTTGGTGGGGCAGAGTGGCTCATGCCTGTAACTCCAGCCTTTTGGGAGGCCAAGGCCGGAGGATCGCTTGAACCCAGGAGTTTGAGACCAGCCTGGGCAACATGGCGAAACCTCGTCTCTACTAAAAATAGAAAAATTAGCCAGGCGTGGTGGCACGTGCCTGGAGTTCCAGCTACTTGAGAGGCTAGGCTGGGAGGATCACTTGAGCCAGGGAGGTCGAGGCTGCAGTGAGCCATGATCACCCTACTACACTCAGCCTGGGCAACAGAGGGAGGCCCTGTCTTGAAAAAATTAAAAAGTTGGTGGTCTTCAAGGGGCTTGGGGCAGTGGTTGGGGGAGGTTGATGGGCTTAGGGAGGTTTATAAGTTTAAGGAAGGTGAAGAGTCCTGACTTCCATGGCTACTCACCATGGCTGAGTAAAAGTGTGGGTCCAAGGCAGGAAGCTGTCACATGTGAAGATTCAATAGTAGACCTCGGATCACCAGGGAAGGCACCCAAGTTTGTGGGTTCATGTTCTTCTTGCCAGTGCTTAGAGAAGCACGTGTCCCCACAGAGATTGTGCGAGGTTGGGGTTCAGGTATGCAGCTCTGCCCAGGGAAGGGGAGACAGGGAAGCCCCTGGAGGTGGCTGAGTCACTGCACTGCTTCACATGCTTCTCATAGCTTCTACTCCTAGAAGAGTAGGGCAGTGCGGGCCAGGGAACAATAAAAGAGAATCACAAACCGAAAGGGAACCACGAGGAATGGGAACAGGAGCTGGAGCAGGGCTTGATAGTAGGGAACACGCCGGCGGAGTCTGAGGGCCCACACCTGTAATCCCAGCACTTTGGGAGGCTGCAGTGGAAGGATCGCTTGAGCCTAGGAGTTCCAGACCAGCCTGGGCAACATGGTGAAACGCTGTCTCTACAAAAAATTAGCTGGGCATGGTGGCATGTGCCTGTAGTCCCAGGTACTTGGGTGGCTGAGGTGGGAGGATCGCTTGAGCCCAGGAGGTTGAGGTTGTAGTGAACTATGATTGCACCACTGCACTCCAGCAGGGGCAACAGAGTGAGACTCTGTCTCAAAATAAATAAATAAATAAAACAAAATAAAATAAAATAAAACTTTTTTACAAAAGAGTAGGGAATATGTAGAAGGAGCAAAGGATAGGAAGTAGGTAATGGGGACAAGGAGCAGGGAATAGGAAGAAGTAGGGGAGCAAGAAGCAGGAAGAACAGGGGCGAGCCAGAACACAAAGGGGACGCCTGTGGCTGCGGGAGTCCCTGAGGGACTGACTCAAGGCCCTATCGCATCCTTTCCTATAGAAAGTCAGGAAGCCCTTTCTGGGCTCCTCCCTGAGCCCCTTCCAAGGATGCACCCCTCTATCTCGCAGAGTGCAGATTTCTATCCCTCAAAGGGCCTGGAGGGACAGAGGCCATGCCCGGAGGACCAGTGTAGCATGACCATATGTCCCTTGGCTAGGACATGCTATGATCCCCAAGTCTCAAAGACTCAGACACTATGGACTGGGGACAGAATTTGCTGTAGCGGGCTGAAGTTGGGAACATAGTATTGTGGGGCAGGGGTTCTTCGTGGGGAGAATGCCCCAGGGATGGGGACTTTTTGTTCCAGGGTGGTGCAGAGGGAGACCTGAGGGTGAGGAGTCCACACAGGGTGGGGACAGGTTGGCTGGCCTGCCATTAGGAATCCCTAAAAGGGAACCTGTCCTCATGGTGTCGCCGCAGTTGTTGTGGGTGGGCGTGTAGATGGATCTAACCACAGTGCTCTTTATTATCAGGCGCTTCTATGAGCCACAGGTTCGGGACTCCACTAGGAACCTGGATTGTCTGTGAGGGGGAAAAGAGAGAGGGACACTGGGACTGAGGAGCGTTTATGGCGTAAAGAGCTGGGATCTCTGGGATCTTAGTATCGCATCAGTAGCTTTTGGGTCTCAGAGACCTACCCCATTCCTTCAGGCAGAGCAGGGTCAGGAGCTTGCATTTTGGTGAGGAGGCTGGTGTCGGGGAGAGATAGACATTAAATTATTGGTACTAATCATACACATTATTTCCAATATTGTATATTATTGTGCCTAATATCAAACATTGTTTGCAATATTATAAGTAATCACTAGTAAAGTTAAAAGTTATAGTTATCATAACTACTCCTAGTAACTAATGCTTGTAAGTGCTATATACCTAGCACCGTTCCAAGTACTTCACATATACAACCTCGTTTAATATGGACGTTGTCTCTATGAGTTCAGCCTTCTTTTTATCCCTGTCTTACAGATGCAGGAACTGAGGCTCAGAGAGGTAATATGATTGATTCAAGGACACAGAGCTAAGACATGGCAGGGGCAGGATTTGAATGCAGACATCTGGTTCCAGGGTTCCTGCTTTTTTTTTTTTTTTTTTTTTTTTTTTTATGAGATAGAGTCGAGCTCTGTTGCCCAGGCTGGAGTGCAGTGCCGCGATCTCAGCTCACTGCAAGCTCCACCTCCTGAGTTCACGCCATTCTCCTGCCTCAGCCTCCTGAGTAGCTGGGACTACAGGTCCCGCCACCACATCCCGCTAATTTTTTTTTTTTTTTTTTTTTTGTATTTTTAGTAGAGATGGGGTTTCACCTTGTTAGCCAGGATGGTCTCGATCTCCTGACCTTGTGATCCACCCGTCTTGGCCTCCCAAAGTGCTGGGATTACAGGCGTGAGCCACCGTGCCAGGCCTTTTTTCTTTCTTTCTTTCTTTCTTTTTTTTTTTTTTTTTTTTTTTTTTTTGAGACAGAGTCTTGCTCTATCCACCAGACTGGAGTGCAGTAGCATGATCTCAGCTCACTGCAGCTTCCGCCTCCTGGGTTCAAGCAATTCTTGTGCCTCAGCCTCCCAAGTAACTGGAACCACAGGCATGCACCACCACAGCCGGCTAATTTTTATATATTTAGGAGAGATGGAAACCATGTTGGCCAGGCTGGGCTTGAACCCCTGACCTCGCAATCTGCCCGCCTCGGCCTCCCAAAGTACTGGTATTACAGGCATTAGCCACTGTGCCAGGCCCATTTCCTGTGTTTTGACCCCCCAAAAAATATCCAAGGGGCAAAGACACCCCGTAAACATCCTCCAACCCCATCACAAGCCTCTGAAAGATTCTGGGCCAGGACTGTGACGCGCATGTTTAAGGGAGAAGGACTGAGGCTCAGGTGAGAGAAGGACTGGCCCCCAGGCTCCCCACTGAGCTGGGTCCCATGCTGCATACCACACATGGCTGTGACCCCTACAAGCTTCCTCTCAGCTGTCACAGAGTCTCTCCCAAACAGAGATCCACCCACAGACACCCCGAATGCTGGGGATGGAGGATGCTCATTTGACCCATTTTAATAGATGTTCTACAAGAGCAATGGGGAATGTAATGAGCCCAGGGCTACGGATCCTGCCAGGAGCTCATGCCAGGTCTCTGGGGGAGGTCGCCTCGTCTGCTCTTCTAGACTCTGTGTCCCCTGAGGCACCAGTCCTCCCTGTCCGTGTTGCATTGCACTTGGCGAAGGGCTGACCTGCAAGGCAGACAGGTCGGCAGAACGACCTCCACACTGGGTTCCATCCTTCCCCTGCTACTTCACCTTCCCCTCAGGGATTGGAAGAGGTGAGGACTTAGGAAATGGGCCCTGAGGCTAGGCAGCAGCTTAAGAGTGCAGGTAGCTGACACTAAGTTTTGGTGAATTGCCAGGAGCTGTCAGACTCTTGCAGGCAGCTGAGGGAACATTGACAAGGTCACCAGGGATGAACCAGGGCCCGGGCCCTTCCCTTACAGTTGTGCCCATCAGCAAAGGCTGCGGTTGGCCCCCTTCAGTAGACAAGGTTCAGACCCTCCAAGGGCGTAACCAAGGTGTAGATGTTGATACAGAAATTGTTGCTGCGTGCGCATTCCCTGCTCAAGTGGCTAAGTACTGTGTGTTCAAAATCTGCCCATTCCCATCTGGGACATAATTTGGGCCGTCGGGTAACCTCCCAGGAGTGTAAAAGGTTCTGGGACAGGACCACAGAAGATCCAGGGGGCTGTGCTTGGTAACCTAGGATGCCCTGGAGGAGACCTGGGTTCTTACTGGTAAGAGCAGTGGGTACTGTGATGAGAGGGAATTTGGGGGTCCTTTACCGAAGGAGATATATAGGGGCCCTTTTCAAGCAGGTTCAGGTCAGGAGGACACAGGTGCTCCATTGAATGTTTGCACCAGTCTGGAATTCTAGTTCCCAAGGGCCTCACTTGAGTCAAGACCTTTGGAGTATGAGAGGCAGGAGCCAGAGACTGGACCCTGCTGTGGGAGTAGGAAGGCCTCGGAGAGGAGTATTTGGAGGGCCTCTCACTCAGTTTTTCTAGAGGAAGGATGATCCAGAAAGGTGAGGGTCGAGTCTAGAGACCCTAGTTTGGGTGAGGGGACAGTTGGGTTGAGGGAGGTGTGTGCAGGGTATGGGCCAGCATATCTGGCTGGTCTTGATTTTGAACCCTACCTGCATTTCATTGCTGTCAGTATTTCCTTCCAAGTTGGCTAGAGGAGTGAGGGGAGAAGTAGGGGAGGGAGGAGGGCAGAGCTTGGGGATTTTTAGCTCATACCTTCTCTCCATCCCACCTCTCCTCTGCCCCAAACAGCCCCTTCCAAGGAATGTCCTGCAGCCGTGGCTGGGGAGCCAGGGTCACCCCTTCTTCCCAAGTCCCCAGCTGGGTTGCTGTGGGACTCTGGGTGCCCTGGGTCCCCTTTCAGGCTCATGGTACAAAACCTGAGGGTGGGGACAGTAACACCCACATGTTTGGATGGGGCATCCTCACTGGACAACATCAGGACTGTGCTTGAGGCAATGAGAGCCATTTGCCAATTGGTAGGGCATTTGTCAATGACTTTGTCAGCTGGCAAGATGTGTGAATGGGGAATTCCCAATAAGGCAGTGATGTGTCAGCTGTGGGAGAATTTATAACTAGAAAGCCCTGGGCAAATAGCAATTGGAAATCAGTATAGGAAAATGTTTTAAAGTATTGACTGGAGAAATTATTCAAAGGTTACGGTTGATAATGCAGGTTCAGTGACCATTACTGCTGTTGCAGATCATCAGTGCTAATGCCAATGTCGAGAATTACTACCAGTACGTCAGAATTTAAGTAAAATATAAAAACCCAACATTTGGCATCCCTCATCCCCACTGGTCCCAGGGTGCTCACACCAGGTCATCAGCAACATGGGTTTGTTCCCAGGCACTACACGGAAACAGTGTCTGCTGGGTGGTAACTCTTTATTTCATTGTCTAGAAGAAAGATGGGAGTGGGAACAGGGTGGACACTGCGCAGGCTTCAGCTTCCACTCCGGCAGGATTCAGGCCATCCGGGTCCGCAGGGACTGCCAGGTGCACAGCCCTGGCTCCCGAGGCAGGCAGGCAAGGTGACGGGACTGGAAGCCCTTTTCAGAGCCTTGGAGGAGCTGGTCCGTCCACAAGCAATGAGTGCCACTCTGCAGTTTGCAGGGGATGGATAAACAGGGAAACACCTGGAAGGGAGGAGGGAGACATCTCTGAGGGTTTCTCCCTGCCTCCCCCATGGAGCAGAACTTCCTCTCCTCAGCTTTCAACACTGAGCCGCTGGGGAGACTTGCTCTCACCCCACCTAAGTACATACCCCAGGACAGCCCCTCCCATTGAGGGAAATGTCACTGGGTCCTGCAAGGTAACAGTAAGCCAGTAAATCAGTGTCCTGGAATGGTGGCTGGGGAATAGGCCCTGGGGGTCAGTCAGGTAGGTCCCCTGAGGAATTGTCCCAAAGGACAGGGAAAAACTGACAGTAGTAAGGGGCCCCACCCAGTTGGCGGCTAAGGAGTTTAAGCACAGGAATAGCCAGGGGGGCTCCAAGATAGTCATTGGGCTCAGAGGCCATCAGGAGCCATCAGGGAACAGGCTTGGACTAGCCAGGAGGTCAATGTAACACCCTCTGGTGTCTGGAATAGTCAGAGCTGCAGAGCAACAGGCAGATGTGCTGAGGAAGGGTCAGTGGGATTAGGGAACAGCACTTTGGGTTCTTGGAGAACATTCTGGGGAACGAAGAAACAATCCCAGGGGCTCAGGAACGGAGAGTGGGATTACAGAATAGTAACAAGGGAGAGTTAGAGGGACCAGGGACAGGCGATCACACGGTATTGGACACAGGGCAAGGGAGCAGCCAGAATTTGTAAGGGAGCAGTCTCGGGCTTGGGGAAATAGCAAGAGAGATCAGGGACAGCCCTTAGGGTTTGGGAGCAGCCACAGGGACACAGAATAGCCAGAGGGAGCAAGAAACAAGCCCACGATTTAGGGAAGGGCCGCGGAAGGATCTCCCGTTGGAGGTCAGGGTCCAGGTACTCACTGTGCATTCCTCACAGCCAACAGTGTAGGTCTTGGTGAAGCCCCGGCGCTGAGCTAAGCTCAGACTGTTCCAGGGAGCCACGAAACTGCAGGTGGTGATGTGCAAGAGTCCGTCCTGCAGTTTTCCTAAGGAGAAAGCGGGGGTAACCGACAAGCAGCTTTTGATTGGCTGAGCCGCCAGGCTGGCAAAGGCCCGGCCTTCTGATAGGCTGAAATTGGGATGGTACCCATTTCCAGTGGAACCATTCCCATCAGAGCCTCGCCCCCTCGCGGTTGCTAGGCCGCGCCCCAGGGACTGGTTGGCGTGGCACAGGGCGCGGGGACGGTGCCTCACCAGCAATGAGAAACTCCTCGCTGCGGTTGTGGGACCTGTGGAAGTATCCGCAGACACTCTCCATGGCGGGGGTGTAGACGAACCGGATGTCAGCGGCATCCCCTAAGGCCTGGAACCCTTTATACATCTGTTGATGGATGAGGGGAAGTGTCTCTTTTACTGACATAATCCTCCCACTCCAGGTTCTTCCCTGAAGTCACATAGCATCCCAAGATCACAGCCAACTTTCTTGCACCAACCAGTGGCCAGAAGGTTCTGTTTTGACCAGGAGGAAGATGTTAGAAAATGCTAGGAAAGGGGCGGGAGCAGGGGATACCTTGGTCATCTTGATCTCATAACGCTGGTATAAGGTGGTCTGGTTGACTTCTGGTGTCCCCACGAACTTGGCCCTGATGACTGCAGGAGAGGAGGGAAATATGAGTCAAATGGACTGCATGAGCCAATAAAAATAAGATCATCATCATCATAATACCAGCAACGTGCATACATAAATAGGGGTTATTGGATGCCAGACAGCACACTAAGTGATTTACACATTTGTTTATTGATTCATCTGTATGTTGAGTGTCTCTCTTCGCCAGGCACTGCTTAAGCCATTTTCATATATTCATTTGTTCATTTACTCCTCAAATATTTGGGAGTGCCCAGACATTCCCACTGGCCCATGCTATATTCAGTGTTGAGCCCAATCTCTCTCCCAGACAGCAAGATCCCATTGCAGTGGTTCCTGTACCCATCACCATTGTCCTGAATATGGTCTTCCTTACTGTGCTATAACAACTATCACCGAATATTTTTCTCTTTAACAGGAAATCAGGAGTACTAAGGGGCAGGGGTTAAAATTTTAAACAAGATGGCCAGGGAAGGCCATCCTGAGAAGGTGACATTTGAGGCAGCCACCCATGTGGATACCTGGGGGGAAAGTGTACCAGGCAGAGGGAGCAGCCAGCACACAGGTCCTGTGGTGGGCTTGGGCACGGAGTACTCAAGAAAGTGTGAGGATGCCAATGTGGCTAAAGCAGAGGAAGAGCAGGGGCGAGTGGAATCATTCTAGAGGTAAGTGCCATCGTGAGCCCCACCGGACTGAGAGGGAAACCAAGGCAGAGTGTGTGGGCTGAGTGGGGTGAGGACTCACCGAGGTCAGAATTGCAGAAGGCCGTCTGTGGGTGGGGTAGGACACAGGTGCAGGCCCTGCTGGGGGCTATCAGCCACAGCAACAACAGGATGCCGGAAGCCAGGGGCTCAAAGGGGGCCATGGTGGGTTCTGTGGGGAAGAGGGATGTCAGGCAGGCCCCAGCCCAGCTGATCTGCTGACCTGGGCAGGTCATCCACCCCATCCTGCCCCGGGGCAGCCTATGGGGGGATTAGGGGACTGGATTTGGGCTTCAGGGGTTGGGAAGCTTGGGGATTTTAAGGGGATTGGGGAGCCCAGAGGAATTTAGGGTTTAGAGAGTTGGGAAAGTTTAAATTATTGAGGGACTGAGTTGCGGGGTTATGGAGCTGTGGCACTTGGTGGAGAAGGGAGCTAAGGAAGTTTGAGGAATGAGGGGATTGGGGAATTCTGGAGGTTGAGGAGTTTGGGGGTGAGGAATTTGGGATTGGGGGCTGGAGGGGTTTGGAGGAGGCAGAGTTTAGGGGTTGTGTGTATTAAGAGATATAGGGGGCTGGGGGAATTTAGGGAGGTTGAGGAATTTGGAGGAGGTTGGGGATTTGGGGAGCTGGGGGAGTTTGGAGGTTGAAGGGGTTGGGGGAATTTGGGGGCTTAAGGCAATGGTGATACTTGAGGAATCTGAGGCCAAAAGAAGTTTGGGAGCTGGGGAGCTGGGAAACTGGGGATTGGGGAGATGGGGGAGTTCAGGGAGCTGCAGGGGTTAGCGGTGGGGATTTAGGAGGCGATGAGGGAAAGTGCTGGATGAAGGGATTTGCGGGGGATTTGGAAAGCATTTGTGATACTAGGGGGTCATGGGTTTGGGAGAGTTGGGGACGGATGTCAGGGGTTCTAGGGAGTTTGGAGCCTCAGGGTTGGGAAAGCGGTTCCAGCCTCCGACCCTCTTCCCCCTAGACTAGCCCAGGATCCTGGTACCCGCAGGCCAAGCTGAGTAGACAGGCATCTAGCACGGGAGTGCACGGGCCTGGTGGCCAGCACCCAAGCTGCGGCCCAGCCCCGGTTCCTGCTGGGCCATCCCGGGCCCTGCTTACCTCTCGTGTCTCTCTGGGCACTGGATCTGCGGCGATGGCGGCAGGGCCTGAGCGCTAGAGGATAAATGTCCACGCTAGGGGCGGGGGTGGCAGCGGGTGCGGAAACCACAGGCCTCCAGGCTTCCTGGATGCATTACTCATCCACCCACCATCAGTGCAGAAGCCAAGGGGCGGGCCGACGAAAGGAGATACACCCTCCTCCTCTCCCACCCCCCTCCTCTCCCTCTCCCTGGGCCTCGCCCGGGCCAGCCCCCTCCCCCACCTCCACGTCAGTCACTATTCCTTCCAAGGCGCCTCAGCGGAGAGCTTAGAGGCCGCATTCCCCCCAGCCCAGTCCCCTAAAGTCTCCAGAATCTATCCAATCACCCACATCCCCCAAGCTCCCTATGGCTCAAACCCAAATGAGTTCAGCCCTTCAACATTTATTGTGCATCTACTGTGTGCCAAGCACACAAAAATCCCTTGTTTTGTATGTCTGACATGCTGGTGAGGGGTGGCAGAGAGGAAACAAATTAAATAGCAGCAGTGGAGGGAGATAAGGCAGGTGAATGGGGAGGAACACAAAATGGGGAAACTGAGGCATGGAGTGGTTAAGTGACTTATCCAGGATCATAGAGTCAGTACATGGCAGAACTGAGACTGGAACTCAGGTGGCCAGGAACCAAAGCCAGGGTCTCAAAAAACACAGGCAAATAGCCGGCATTTATATAGCACCGACTGTATACCAGGCACTCAGCATAGTTTATCTCACTCAGAGCTCACAACAAATCTCTGAGATGGGTACCAGTTATTATTCCCATTTTACAGATGAGGAAATATGGGGTATAGAGGAACTGAAGAATTTTCCCAAGATCACAGGACATGGCCAGGATTCGAACTGAGGCTACCTGGCACCAGGATCGTAACTCAGGAGTGGCACCATCCTAGCAAGCAGGGAATGGTGCGGGTGAATGAATGAAAATTGGGAAGGGGGTGGCCATGAATGAAGGTGAAAGAAACAAGTGAGTGGGTCAGTAGAAAACTAATCCCCACCCCATCCTGCCCTGCCCCTTCCCCACGGACCTATACCCCTGGTGGAGGGTGGGGTGGGGCAATCTTTGCCCACCAGCTTTTTGACAGTGCAGGAATCTTCCCTGGGGTTCTGATTAACACCCTTAATTCGAGGAGGATAGATCAATAATAATAATTGTAGTGATGATGGCAGCCGCTTATTGAGCACTTTCTGTATACTATGTGCTAAAGTATTTGTATAAATTATCTCATTCACTCGCCATACTCCCTTGCTAATTAAGTTTGATTAACTCAGGGATATTAGCCTAATAACAAGAACACAACAAAAACTACCAGCAGCCCTTACGGAGTGCTTACTGCGTATCCAGCACTGTTCTGGGTGGGAGGAAGGTGAGGAATAAGAAATTGCCTAATGGGTACAATGTACACTATTTGGTTGATGGGGACACTAAAAGCCCAGACTTCACCACTATGTAATATATACATGTCACAAAACTGCAGCTGTACCCTCTAAATCTAATTTTTTTTTTTTTTTTTTTTTTTTTCTGACGAAGTCTCGCTCTGTCACCCAGGCTGGAGTGCAGTGGCGCGATCTCAGCTCACTGCAACCTCCGCCTCCAGGGTTCAAGAGATTCTCCTGTCTCAGCCTCCTAAGTAGCTGGGATTACAGCCACACCACCACCACCCCCAGCTAATTTTTGTAGTTTTAGTAGAGATGAGGGTTTCACCATATTGGTCAGGCTGATCTTGAACTCCTGACCTCAGGTGATCCACCCGCCTCAGCCTCCCAAAGTGTTGGGATTACAGGCATGAGCCACCGCACCCAGCCTTCTAAATCTTTTTTTTTTTTTTTTTTTTTTTTTTTTTTTTGAGACAGAGTTTTGATCTTGTTGCCCAGGCTGGAGTGCAATGGCAAGATCTCGGCTCACTGCAACCTCCACCTCCTGGGTTCAAGCAATTTCAAACAATTCTCCTGCCTCAGCGTCCTCAGTAGCTGGGATTACAGGCATATGCCACCACGCCTGGCTAATTTTTGTATTTTTAGTAGAGACAGACCATGTTGGCCAGGCTGGTCTCAAACTCCTGACCTCAGGTGATCCGCCCACCTCAGCCTCCCAAAGTGCTGGGATTACAGGCGTGAGCCACCGCATCCAGCCTAAATCTATTTTTTAAGAAAGCACTTGGCCGGGCATGGTGGCTCACACCTGTAATCCCAGCACTTTGGGAGGCCGAGGCAGGCAGATCGCTTGAGCTCAGGAATTTAAGACCAGTCTGGGTCTTGTTGAAATCCTGTATCTATTTAAAAAAAAAAAAAAAAAAAAAAAAAAAAAAGCACTGTTCTAAAGTCTTTTTACAGACATTATCTCATGTAGTCAATCCCGATTGCCTCTTTGTTCATTAATGTTAGTTAAGGAAGAGATGTTAAGTCAATAATAACAACAGTACCCAACACTTCTTGAGGATCGAGGCTTACTATGTGCTCGATACCATGTAGAGCATTTTTCCCAAAATAACTAACTTATTTCTCACAATATCCCTGTGAGTTAGATATAGCTCATGTTCTCATTATACAGATGAGGAAACTTAGACACAAAAGGGCTGAGTGACCTACCCAGGAATGAGAATGAAGAAATGGCTCTGTTGTGGGGAGTTGGGGGGGGACAAAAACAGGGAGGAAGGGAAGTAAACCAAACAAATCTGTAGGAGCTGATTGTGAAAGTGGGACAGTGAGAGTGAATGAGACAGGGCTGAGTAACCTGGTGCCTCCGAGGGAGAAGTGAGGGCCAGGGAAAGTCCTGCCTTGGCCCCTCACTGACTCTGGTTCTGACGCCAACTCTTTGAAACCTGAGTCAGCACAGAGTTTTGCCGACTGTTTACATGAGGAATCGTGTGGATCTGGTTATTGTGCGGTTTTGAAATGCAGAGTGGGAGGGGTGTTCATGGAGGGGTGTGTGACCATGTGGGAAGCTGGATGGGTGTGGAGGACCATGGGGGTTCAGGGGGCATGTGCAAACTGGACACCTGACAATGCCCACAGCATACCAGGTGCTTGGGTCTCATTGTGCTCTTTGTGCAGATGGGGAAACTGAGGCTCAGAGAGGGGTGTCCTTCATGGCCTTAGGAAGAGGAAAGGCCAAGATTCAGACCTAGGGCTTTCCAGGAGCTCCCAGAGTCAGAGTTCAAAGCACTCTGCACGCACACATGTATGGGCACACACACATATACAGAGCGTTGTGCTCAGGTTCAAGTCCAGAGGAAACAAAGACAGTCAAGGAAAAGAGGCACCTAGAAACCTCAGGGTTGTTGGGGGAGGTATGGGTGTGTACGCACAGCTCTCTGGTGTGTTGTGTGTCCATTGCTAAGAGTCGAGCGTGTGCCTGTGTGTTTTGTGTGTTGCTTCTGGGAGTTATCTACCAGCCTCGGCAAAGCAGGTCTGGGTTGCATATATAACTATGAGTGCATTATGCACTTCTGTGTGCTGTGTGCACGCCTGGGTGGTACTGTATACATCCGCCTCGGCATCATTTCCCTGGCCTGCTGCCCAGAGACGCCCCAAACCCCCGTCCCAACAACGTGCCTCTCAGCCCACCTCATAATGACGCCAGTCATTTGGGAAATGAGGAAGGGGGGGTTGCAGAGGGAGGCCTGAAGTTCAATCGGTCACCCTGAGTCTGCGGGCTTCCTGTGCCTGTCGGGAACTGGGAACCACCACCGCCCCAGCAGCCCCTCCGGGAATGCCATCTCTCTACCTTGTCAGCGAGAGGGAGGGTCACCAGAGGGGCACTGTGCAGCTGCGCTGTGGGGGTGAGGCGGGGAGCAGGGAGCCTGGGGCCGTCCAACCTGGTTTCCTCTACCTCATCCGGGAGCGGGGGAGACTTGAGGTATCCCTCTCGCCTGAATGTGTGACTGTGTGTGTGTTGGGGTGGGGATGCCCAGGAATGTTTTCTGCAAACTGAGTTGTGGGTGTCTCTGGTTGTGTGTAGCCTCTCTGTATTGTATATGTGGCAAGGCATGTTGTGTGTGTGTCTAGATATACTTTTTGTGTGCCCAGGAATGTGGCGTGGGTTGTTACGGGTCCCAGCGGTGATGTGAGTACCTAGAAGTGCATACACCTCTGTGTGTTGTGTAGGACCTTATTTGCTGTGCATTTGCCTAGGGGTGTTGTATGTGCGCCTGTGTGTTGAGTACATGCCCGGTTTTGTGGAGTGTGCCTGTGGAGTTGTGTGTGTCTCTTGATTGCACGGGTAATCTTTTGTGTTGTGTGTGTTCCCCTGACAGTGATGTGGGTTTGCGTGAGGGGAGGGAATCTGGGTGTGTGCCCAAAAGTATTGATAGTGTGCTTAAGGGTGTCGAGTGTGTGCTGCCCAGGAGTGCTGGCTGCTGACCCACGCTATGGGCACCTGGCTGGCTGAATGACTGTGTGGGTGTCTGTGCTGCCCCAGAGCTACATGTGCTTTGAGTCTGTGTTGGCCGTCAATCTCAATATGCACTGGCATCTCTGGGTTTGGCGATGTACATCTGAGTTCCAAGGGCTCATGCCTCTCAGTAGTTTATGTGTGCAGGTGAGGCTTACATACAAGGTTGGGCTGAGGGGTTCAGTCACTACATGCTCATCCCCCCACCCCACACACGCTTGCCTCACTATCATCCATCCACTGTGAAAACAAACTTTCTTTTTACCGGAACAGTCCCCCACGCTCATGCCATGCCTCTGGCCGGGAAAGCAGGGGCGGGACATCTGGAACTTGGTGGTGGGGTGGAGGGAGGGACAGACAGACAGGGCTCTGGGTTCAATTCTGGGCCCGGAGGTGGAGACACTGTGTGACCCCCAGCTGCTGCCTGCCTGTCTCTGACCCATGTGTCCTGGGAAGTGGCTCATAATGCAGTTCCCACTGGCCGGGATTCCCTCAGTACCACCCCACCCCTGGAGGTCACCCTTTCTGCCCTGACCATATGTCCTCTGCCTTTTTCCCACCAGCTCAGCAGCACAACATACCCTGTGGTTGTGAAGATGGGGCACGCACACTCTGGGATGGGCAAGGTGAGTCTCTGGCTGGGCTGCGCATAGGTAGATGTGTATTTGTGCAGTGCACACCAGTCATTCTGTGTGATCGTGTGTCCTGGGGTGTCATTATCTATCAAGTTGGTGCAAAAGTAATTGCAGGTTTTGCCAGTTCTTATGGTAAAAACCACAATTACTTTTGCACCAACCTAATAGATTTTTGTTTTCTCACATTCAGCTGACCTCATCGACCCCTTTTTCCTCCTGCATTCAGCCAATTTTGTGTGTATTTTGCTTCTGTCTCCAGCATTGTGTCTGTGTGTACATGTATGCCTGTGCTGCACACACATGAGTATGATCTTTTGTGTTCCAAAGTCTCGGGGTCCTGTGTGCTTTACATCCATCTGATTTTGTCTGTGTGTATGTGGAAAGTAGACCTGTAATTTGTTTGTGTCCAAGTTTCTGTATCTTTGCATGTTGTGTGTACAACTGATTTTGTGTCTGGATGCCTATATTAGTATATTGTATATACACAGTTTTTTCACAGCTTTAGTGAGGGATAATTCACACACCCTACAACTCAGCCATTTAAAGTAGACAATTCAATACTTTTTGGTATGATCAGTGTTCTACACACCCAACTTTGTGTCTGTGTGTACACGTACAAAACAGGAGACGCACGATCATGCCTGCTTGAGCGCCTTGGCATGTCCACCTAATTTTTGTGTACTCACCTCACCTGTGTGTCATGTGTACATGCTCCCCCAGGCACCCCCACTCCCCACAGCTGCCCTATCCTGACCAGGCCCTGATCCTTGCCCTCACGTCCACAGGTCAAGGTTGACAACCAGCATGACTTCCAGGACATCGCAAGTGTTGTGGCACTGACCAAGACGTATGCCACTGCCGAGCCCTTCATCGATGCCAAATATGACGTGCGTGTCCAGAAGATTGGGCAGAACTACAAGGCCTACATGTGAGTGGAGAAACTGAGGCCCCGGGAGGGGTCCCCTGCCTTGCCCCATGCAGCCGAGGTGCCTCTGAGCCTCTGTCCCCTTGTTCCCCAGGAGGACGTCAGTGTCAGGGAACTGGAAGACCAACACTGGCTCTGCGATGCTGGAGCAGATCGCCATGTCTGACAGGTGGGCAGCCCAAACTCAGGGTGTGAGGGGAAGGGTGGGTGGGAGCGCAGCAGCTCAGGTCAGAGACTGACAGGCTTCCCCGACCTTTGTCTTGGCAGATACAAGCTGTGGGTGGACACATGCTCAGAGATTTTTGGGGGACTGGACATCTGCGCAGTGGAAGCACTACATGGCAAGGACGGAAGGGATCACATCATTGAGGTGGGAGCACCCAGGGGTAGGTGGGGCAGAGGGAGGAACAGCTGCCAGGCAGCAGCAGTGCGAACGGAAGCACTCCATGGCACAGAGGTCCTCAGCCAACAGCAATGTGCTTGGTACACAAGGGGCCATCCCTTGCAATGGCAGAACACTCAGTAAACTCTAGACTGAACTTGCACATCCCTGGTGAATAGCAAAACCCTTATTAGATTGTTAAGTGCTCTGGGAATTGAGACATCTTGGTGAATGACAATGCACTTAGTAACCTTTATTCTGTGAACTGGACCAACAGCAAAGCATTTTGGAAAGGACGAAGTGCCTAGAAAACCATGAAGCAGGGATCGGCAAACATTTTTGGTAAAGGAGCAGACGGTACATATTTTAGGCTTTGTGGGCCATGCAGCCTCTGCCGTAACTACTCAACTCTGCAAAAGCAGCCATAGATGATACGTTAAACAAAATAGGTGTGGCTGTGTTCCAAAAAAACTTTGTTTATGGACATTGAAATTTAAATTTCATGCCATTTTCGCATGTTATAAAATCTTTCGAATTTTTTCGGCTGTTACAAAATGTAAAAACCCATCCTTAGCTCATGGGTCACACAGAAGCAGGTGGTGGACCAGGTTGGGCTCGCAGGCCCTAATTTGCCCAGCCCTGCTCTGAAGCACCTTCTAAGCTGTAAGGTACCTTGGAACAGACAAACCTCCTCACTGTGCACAATCAGTGCCTCAGACACTGGGGCTCAGTGGTGGCCATGCCCTCGGCCGGCTGAAAGCACAGTGTTACTGCTGCCTCAGGTGCGAGGCCTGCCTCTCCCCTCAGGGATCCTTTCCTTCCCCCAGGTGGTGGGCTCCTCCATGCCGCTCATTGGTGACCACCAGGATGAAGACAAACAGCTCATCGTAGAGCTCGTGGTCAACAAGATGGCTCAGGCCCTGCCCCGGCAGCGACAGCGGGATGCCTCCCCTGGCAGGGGCTCCCACAGCCAGGTCAGGCCCCTGGCGCTGAGCTAGTGGCTTGAGCTAGTGTGGGGAGGCCGGCCCTGGGTCATACTGTGCCATGAAGCTGACAATCTGTAGGCTCACGGCATCACCTTTGCACACATGTGGCTGCGATTGCCAATTGTTTAAAACATTGATAAGCAGCTGCTGCCCTGACTTCCCTGAGCACCTCCCTGCCCTGCCCCTGGGAACAGGTCCCCCACCCCACAACCCAGCGTACCCTCAGCTCAGCCACAAGTGGGGCAACACCCAGCGCACAGGGAACCTGTGTCATCATTGGCTGATGCTCCACTGGCTGGTAACTATTTTTAACCTCTCCTGCTCCATTCCTCTGCCACAGACTCCCTCCCCAGGGGCCCTGCCCTTGGGCCGCCAGACCTCCCAGCAGCCCGCAGGGCCCCCGGCTCAGCAGCGACCCCCACCACAGGGTAAGTGAGAGGCTGGCGGTCTCAGTCCCCTCCCTCAGCCCGCCATCTCTTACCCGCTCACTCTCACGTGTGCTCACTCTCTCTCTCTCTCTGTCCCCCAGGCGGCCCTCCACAGCCGGGCCCAGGCCCCCAGCGCCAGGGACCCCCATTGCAGCAGCGCCCGCCCCCGCAGGGCCAGCAGCACCTTTCAGGCCTTGGACCCCCAGCTGGCAGCCCCCTGCCCCAGCGCCTTCCAAGTCCCACCTCAGCGCCCCAGCAGCCCGCGTCCCAGGCAGCGCCGCCAACCCAGGGTCAAGGCCGCCAATCCCGGCCAGTGGCGGGAGGCCCCGGGGCGCCTCCAGCAGCCCGCCCGCCCGCCTCTCCCTCTCCCCAGCGTCAGGCGGGCCCCCCACAGGCTACCCGTCAGACATCCGTCTCCGGCCCGGCTCCGCCAAAGGCCTCTGGGGCCCCACCGGGCGGGCAGCAGCGCCAGGGCCCGCCCCAGAAACCCCCGGGCCCAGCCGGCCCCACACGCCAGGCCAGCCAGGCGGGTCCCGTGCCCCGCACTGGGCCACCCACCACGCAGCAGCCTCGGCCCAGCGGCCCGGGCCCCGCTGGACGTCCCAAGCCACAGCTGGCCCAGAAACCCAGCCAGGACGTGCCGTCACCCGCCACCGCCGCTGCAGGGGGACCTCCGCACCCCCAGCTCAAGTAAGGGGACCCCTACAGCAGCCCCCGCCTTGCTGCTCACAAAGCGGGCCCCTGCCCCAGTAGAGTAGCCCTAGCTCCCTTGCTCCTCAGACCCAGGTCCTATGCAGGGGTCCCACGGACTCTCTCCAGCCTGAGCCAAGCCCTTCCCCCAAGCTTTCGCTCCTCCCGGCCCACCAGAGGCTCCACACCCCCACCCCAGGAATTTGGTGCTAGAATCCCATAGAAACTGCCCTCTGTTCGAATTCCTCCTCATAGGCCCTGGGAAAGTTTCCTCCTCCAAGGCCTCCCAGGCACCTGGCTGACCCACCGTCTGCAACTTCCTGCCCAGCCCAGAGCCTTCCCTGCCAAACTGGCCCTCCCCCTCCCAACCCATCCCTAAAACTCCTGGCCTGAGTCCTAGTCCTCCTATCATCTCGCTCTTCCACTCCACCCTCATACTTTTCCTCCTTCTCCACATCCTTCTGGCCCATCTCAGTCTCCCTGAGAATCATCAACCATCTGCTTCTTCTGGTCCATTCCAACTCCCACTCCAGCTCAGACGTCCTCCCTGCCCCACCCAGTTGCTCTGCCTTAGGCTGACTTGCCCAACAGCCTGTCCTTGGTCCAAGCCCTTCCTAGGCCCTCCTGGACACCTCACCCTTAGACTGGAAACCTCCCTGCTCATCTTCCCCTTTGTATCAAACTAGCCAAGAATTCAGAGAAGCTTCTGCCCAGGACTCTTCCCATGAATCCCACACTTCACCCTGGATCCAAGTCCTCCCAGCCTGTCCCAGATCTCGCCTCCCTGGCCCAGGACTCCACCCACTCCACCTGAGTCCTCCCAGCCTTGAGAACCTGTTAGGGTCCAGGCCCATGGTGGCGGGTGGGGAGGTCACAGGCACAGCCCCAGAATCAGAGGGGCAGGGCTGGGGCCGGGCCTGGGGTAACGTTGTGTTTCTCTCCCCTTCCTCCCCTTCCTCTTCCCCCTTCCTCCCACGCCTCCACCTTGTCTCTCTCTAGCAAATCCCAGTCTCTGACCAATGCCTTCAACCTTCCAGAGCCAGCCCCGCCCAGGCCCAGCCTTAGCCAGGACGAGGTGAAAGCTGAGACCATCCGCAGCCTGAGGAAGTCTTTCGCCAGCCTCTTCTCCGACTGATACCCCACACTGAGAACCCCAAAATCCCTGGGCAACCCTTCTCTGGGCCCTGAATCCATTTCTCACTTTTGGAGTCTCCACATCCCTTGAGAACCCATCTCCCGGTTCTCCAAGATTCCACCTCTCATTCCTCAAGATCCCTGAGTACCTTGAGAAACCTGACTCCTCCTGGCCCTAAATCCAGTTCTCACATGTGGAATCCCCAAGTCCTTTTAGAACCCCACTCCTGGTCACTTCAAGATCTACTTCTGTTTTAGGACCTCCAGATTCCTGAAGACCTCCGACCCTGGTTTCCCCAGAGGGCCTTTTCCTTCCTGGAAGTGCCCAAATACCAGGCAACCCATTGCAAAATCCCTTCCTGGAGCCCTGAAGTTCCTGGAAAACCCTATTTTTGGTCCCAAATCTCTCCAGCACACCTATTTCCCATCAGAATTTTCCAAATCCTCAAGAAACCCCTACTGTTGAGCCTCTTCCCATGGATCTTCCATCCCTCTGAAGATCCACATCTTCAAATGCCACCCAACACCAGCCCCCTCAACCTCATTCAATACCTTGGGAGCTCCTCCCACTTCCAGGACCCCTCGGTTCCCCCAGGGACTCCCTCCCCAGTTTCCTGCCTCTGACAGCTGTCTTTAAATATGCAAATTCCACTCATCTTCCCAGAATCCTTTGCACACGGAAGGCCAGTGGTCTTCGCTTCCCCACCTTTGCCGTGATGTCTGTGTCTGTGACTGACGTGGCCTCCTCTTGTGCCGTGCTTGGCATATGTGGTCCTCGTTCATCGTGCCGCCTGTGGTGATGCGTGCAGTGACGCTGTTTATGTGGTCCGCACCTCCCCCTGACCTCCACTCCTTGCCTGGACTCATCCCACCCCTCAGCGGCTCTGAACCCCAAGAGAAGAGTCGGGAAACAAAATAAACAAGCAAAGGCCCAGCAGAATTCTGTGCTTCTTGGTGAAGAAAGAGGGGAGTCCTTGAATGGCGGGGGAGACACAAAAGGGACCCCCCAAAATCCACATGGGGTGCTGGGAACCCCAAAATCCAGTGGAAGGCACATCGGGCACAAATTCCAGAGAGGTTCTGAGTGGAATCCCTGCCACAAATCCCAGCCATTGGAGATGGAGGAGCTCCCAAAATTTAGAAGTATCCCCAAAGCCAAGAGGAAACCAAATGATGGAGGAGGCAGGGGGCTCAGTCTTTGGGGGACTCCAATTCCAGAAGAACTGGAAAAGCACATGGGGACCCCCCTCATCTCCCAGGGTGGGGAATGGGGGATCCTGAGGCAGCATCAGGGCAGAGACGAACATTGATTGGCTGGTGGGCTAGGCTCCTTGGCGTGGAGGGCTGAGACTGGCCCCCCGGTGGCTTGGGCGGGGCCTAAGGCACAAGGCGGGCTGCGCTGAGTAGGCAGGCAGGCAACTCATCAGCCTGGGTGCGGTGCAAGGAGGGTTCCGAGGCACTCCGCTCAATCTTGGGGAGTGACCGTTGCAGCAGCTCAATTGTGGCCAGGATCTGAGGGCAGGTGGGGGTGAGGAGGGGTGTCCAGAGCCCTATGGGCATCCCAACAGCCCCAGGCCCCAGCCTCATGGGGAAACACACACACACACACACACACACAAACACACACACACACACACACACACACAACCTCTGAGCTTTCACATTCACATCTGCCTCCATCTCAGTCTTCCTCCATCCCAGAGTCACCCACCCAAGGTGTCCAGCCCTCCTACCCAGCCCACCTGGGGGAAGAGGGGCCGTTCCTCCCGCTGGAACTTGAGGCAGTCAGACAGCAGGCGCCGCATGGCCTTGGGGCAGTTGCTAGAGATTTTGCTGAGGTCCGGGGACAGATAGCCACGGCCCACCATAAAGATAATCTGGGGGCAGAGGGGGGCAGGAAAGGGGTGATCTGGGGTCAGGGGCTGGGAGGCCCAAGGAATTTTGTATTGAGGGGCTTGGGAGGTTTATTTTTAGCGAACTGGGGTACTGTCAGTATCGGGGCCCAGAGGATTCTCCATCGCTGAGGACTTGGGAGGATTCTCTGCTTTCAGAACAGAGGGATTCAAATTTGGGGTTCAGGATTGTAGGTATCTGGGGCTCAGAGGATTATAGGCCCACGAGTTTCTAGGAGGCTTAGGGACCTGGAAAGTACTGAGTCTCAGGGAAACATGGAGTTCTGGGTCTGGGGGAGCTTGTACTTCTGTGCGGGTCTGAGGCCTAGAGGGTTCTAGGTACCCCGGCCCTGAGGCCTGCTAGATACCTGAAGGCCTAGGTGACTGTGGGTGCCTGTGACTATTCCAGAAGCACAAAGGGGCTCTGTTTCTGGGGAGAAATGGGATGCTGGGAGAAATGAGATCTGGGGGATTTTGAGTACCCAGAGCAGAGGACTATAGGCGTCTAGGGATACAGAGGGCTTTGGGGTATGTGGGGGCCTTGGGGGATTCTAGGTATAGAGATTCGGGGTATTCTGGACTTCGAGGATTTTTGTCCCAGAGGGCTGTGGATGTGAGAAGAGGGAAGTTGGGGTAGGGGAGACCCAGAGAATTTATTGTAGGTGTCTGGAGCCCAAGGGATTCTGGGAGTCTTTATCCCACAAAATTTTAGGTTTCTGGGGAAAGGGTGGCATTCATCAGTGCAAAAAGGAGGGGATGTGGGGTATGGATGCCTGAGGGGATCCGTCAGCCCAGGGAACTGTGGGTAAGGTGTGGGGCTCACCTGGTCACGGCAGCCAATGTGGCTGTAAGGCAGTGAGCCAGTCATGAGCTCGTAGAGCACAACCCCGTAGGCATAGACATCTGACTGGAAGCTGTAGGGGTTCGGGTCCTGCATACGGATCACCTCAGCTGCCTACAACAGGCCAGACCAGGCAGGGGGACCACAGAGGTCAGCAAATGGCTGGTCCACAGTCCCAGATCCCACTGGCCACACAGCGTACAACTCAGAGCCACCCACATGAGGTGGGACGTGAGGAGTCCAGACACCCACACCTGGCACAGGCATCCCCGTTCCCACTCGGCCCCACACACCCCAATCCTGGAGCCTACATCCCCACGTACCCCACATCCAGCCTGGCCCAACTCACCATCCACAGCACAGAGCCTGAGGGCTGCTCCAAGGGCTGGGCCCCGCTCCATCGAGTCTTCACTGTGGCCAAGCCAAAGTCACCGATCTTCACCGTGAGCCCCTCATGTAGGAAGATGTCCGCCAGGGTCAAGGACCACTACAGGGACTCCTAATAGCCATGCCTCTCACCCTGCCTGGGAGGTTCCTATTGGTGCCCTTATACCACTCATCCCTCTGATCCTGACCAGGAGCCCCTTAATATCACACCAACTATCTAGAACCTTGACATGGGCAGGGAATGCCTGCTAGTGCCCCCCACACTCAGCCCCGCTGTTGACTCTGAACAGGAAGCCCCTCGGAGGGCACCAGAACTCACTATGCCTCTGATGCTGACCATAATGCCCTCCACAACTGTCACACATCAGACTCTAACCAGAGTTGCCAAGAACGGTACCTGAACCAGCCACACCTCTGACTTCAGACTAACAGGCTGCCATTAAAGCCCCCTGGCTGGCCACAGTTCTGCCACCTGGCAAGGAGCTCTGGGACACATGCCCCTCTTTTGTAATTCCCAGAACCCCCACAAGAGGCATCCTTCTAAGCCCTTGCGCCCACCCCCTCAACCCCAGTCCAGGGACAGATACTGTTAGACTTGAGATCTCGGTGGATGATGTTCTTGGCATGGAGGTAGCTGTGGGGGTGGAGGCAGGTGGTGGATTGGCTGGGGGTTACCTCATTTCCCCCACCCTTTCCCCCCACCCCTCCCCAGGCTGGGAGGCTCACTCCATGCCCTGGGCAGTCTGCCGGGCCACGTCGATGAGCTGGACCATGTCGAAGCGCGTGTCGGCCACATGCAGGTGATGGTAGAGGCTGGAGCCTTCACACCACTGTGTGATGATGGCGAATCCCGGCCGGGTCATGAAGCCCATAAACAGCAAGATGTTGACATGTCGCGTCTTCCTGCAGGCAGGGAGGGCAATGTCAGAGGTGGGGAGGAAAAATAGTGACTGTCACTTACTGTGACTTACTGTCACAACAGGAGTGGCACTGTTCTTTACCTTCTTCGGTCATTCATTTTCACCCTGTCTTTTGGGGCACTCAGGACCACAGCATTGCCAGATTTCATGAATTTGTGAGATGTGTTTACTGGGCTATGATTCTCTGCTGTGGGCTTATATGCGAAGCTTCCCCATCCGGAGCTTCCCCATCCGAGTCTCCCAACAAAAGCAGGAGGGAGGAATTGCTGCCCCTCCCCCTCCCTGCCTACAGCAGCATTTCTAATCATTAACATCCCCCACCCCTCTGACTCTGACCATTACCTGGGTCTGTGACCATCTCACAGATGAGAAGGTAGAATGCCAACCTTCCTCATTGATGTATCAATATAATATGGATAGATGCAGGATTAAAATACCGGTGATATGTGATGATTAGAGCCTGTTCAGCACCATGAGAAGCTTAGAGGTAAAGAGCTTGGAGTCTGGACTCATCTTCAAATCTAGGCCTCACCAGGTACTCACTGTACAACCTTGGGAAGGACATTTAACCTCTCTGGGCCTCAGGTTCCTCAACTGTAAAACTGATCATTGTATTAGCTACCTTATTCTCTGTAACATAATTGTGCCCATTTGACAGAGAGGAAAAGCCCATGCCGGCATCCCCCGGGTTGGTAGAAGCTATCCAGTACTACCTGTAGTATATAGGTATACAGTACTATACTACATAGTAACTATAGCAGCAAAAAGGAGACACCTGGCTTTCTTAGCATGACTAGATGAATACTGTATTGATTACATATTATAGCAATTATAAAAATTAAGCAATGATTAGATTATGGTGATGATAATATTGTTTAAATCAAGGCATTAGAATTAATGAATAACAAGAACCAACACTATAAATAGAACATTACCGTTGTAGTCCAAGCAGAGGGGAAGGAAAGATGCAAGCCTTCCTGGCAATGCGGTAACGAGAATGGTGGCCCACACCCAGACCCAGTTCGCAGCGGCAAATAAGAAGACCCACATTTTGGAGGCAGAGCCATTCATTAATAACCCAAACAACTGCATGATCACAGGTCCTCTAAACATACCCATTTCCCAGAGGGGAAAGGGACGCCCTTCAGAAAGAAACAACTTCTGATGATGGTTTAACAACACAAACACAGGTGATGTCCAGGAAGCACTCCAAGCATGGCCTCTTCCCAGAGAGGTGCCAAGGCCGGGCCTGCCACTCCCATCCACGCAAATGTGCCACCTCACCTGAGCACCTGCATCTCATTCTTGAAAGCTTGGGCCTGCTCAGCTGTGGGCTGGGACACCTTGAGCACCTTCACAGCCACATCGCCATGCCACCGCCCTCGAAACACGGTGCCAAACGAGCCCGTCCCGATCCTCTTCAGCAGCTGCACCTCACTGGGTGGTACTTCCCAGTAATAGCCTGAGTCCCGGTACCCCAGGTTCTTCTGTGGGCCAGATGGGTGGCATCTAAGAGGCCTGCCCACATCCCTCATCCCACATCACTCAGCCTTGGTGCTCCCAAAAGGATCGCCCTCAAGCATACCACTTTCTTCTTGTCATCGGCCAAGGACTTCCGCTCACGCTGCTCTGCTGGTGACTTGGAATGTGGGGACTTCCTCCCCGAGGACACGCTGGCTGGGCTGGGGCTCCCCCGGGGGGTTCCATCACCACCTCCTCTACTACTGGCAGCTGCAGTTGCAGAAAGGATATGAGTGGAGGCAAGTGGGGCAGCGGGGGTCAGGGTGCAGGCACGGGGGACTCACCATCAGTGCTGAAACTCTGGCCAGTGAGCTAGAAGAAGAGGGACAGGAGTCAAAAAGAGGGCATGGAGGCCAACAGGAATGGCTCTCCCCTCTGCCCAGTGGTCCCTGGTATTGTTCCCCACAGCACCAACCTGGATGAGGTTGGAGTCCATGGGGGCCGTGGTGCTGACCATATGGACGTTGGGAGTGGATGTGGAGCGGATGCGCTGCAGGGGGGCGTTGGCCGGGGCAGGGAAGGGGAAGTGCTCCGGGTCACAGTGCTGAGTGTGAGGCCTGCCAGGCGAAAGGCTGTGAAGTCACTGCCAGGAATCAGAGAACCAAGAAAGCCCCCACTCCACCCCCAGCCATAAACATGCATTTAGCTCACACAGAGCGAATGTCCACTGGCAGTACTATTATTCATTGCTTCAAGAAACATTTATTGAGTGCCTGCTGTGTGCCAGATACCATTCTAGGTGGTGGAGATAAAACTGTAAAACAAAATAACAGTTCTTGCCCTCGTGGGGCTGAAATAAAAAACAAATATATAATATGCCTGATGGTGATAGGTGCAATAAAGAAAAATAGTAAAGCAAAATAAGGAGACACAAAGTGTTCCTAGAAAGTGTCAGGAAAGGATTCTCTGAGAAGGAGGTGACATTGGAGTAAACTCCTACAGGCAGGATAGCAAGCCACACAGATAGTGGGGAAAGGGGAATGTACCATATTTTATAATTATATATTATAATTACATGTACTCTTCAAATGTTATATAATACATATCATCTATATTAAAATAGCAATGTTTTAAAGTATACATATTACCATATTCTATGTTATATATACATTATACACGATATATGCTAAACATATTGTAGTTACAAAAATATGTTAATGTTCCCTTCACTATCCTGAAATGAAACTCAAAGGTAATTAATGCATATACACTCATAATTTAAAATAATATAATACCCTAACTTTATTTTATGTATCATATAAACATGTATGATGTTCTACATTATATAACATTATGTAATACAACATGATACAATAACATAAATATACCATAAAATATGCACATTATAAAATATACATTAGAGCAATAATATATTTTAATATAGCTATAGTTTTGTATAATATTTAACATAAAGAAGCAATAAAAGGGAAGTAATTTATGATAAAATAATACATATTTCAAAATGGAAAGGCTTGAGTATGGTTATACTAGAAGAATTAGCAAAGTAGTTAGATGCTTATAAATATATTTATAATTAATAATAAAAATAACTGATTATTTACACTATACCAGATCCTGTTCTAGGCACTGAACATGTCTTAACTCATTTAATCCTCAGCAGAACCTTATATGGTAGAAAGTATCATTATCCCCTCTTTACAGATGAGAAAACTGAGGCCCAGAGAAATCAGATGACTTGCCCAAGGTCCCAGTTTCATGCCCTTACTCACACTTGTAGGTGCTCAATAAATGTTTGTCAAGTAAACAAATGAATAAAGTATGGCTTGTGGTCTACAAGAGTCCCCAGATCTTTTTCTCCCCCAGTAGCCCTTCAGCTAAGGCACCCCTACCTGGGACCCTGGGGGGTTAGCAACTCATTCAGGGGGCGGTTCGAGGGAGCCTCATGTTGTCTGGAGCCTCCGGACAAATCCTGGACACTGTGGTAGAACCTTGAGGGCATGAAGGGTATAAAGTAAGGGGACACAGGTCAGCTGTCTGTAAGGGCCTTGTGGCTGGGTCTCTGTGCTCCCCATCCCCCCACCCACCCCAGGCTGGGCTCACTGTTGGCGGTTGGTACTCATGTCAACACAGACTGTGGGGACCTTGGAGGAACAATGCTGGTGGAACTTGTAGCCACAGGTTTGGCAACGGAAGCCATGGAACAGAAACTTAAGGCAGAAGTCACAGAATGCCAGGCTGAAGAAGGTCTTCCGTACCTGATGCCGCAGAGCAGGGAAGTTTGAGACCTGGCCAAGGATACTCCCCACCATGATCCGCCCCCACCATCCACCCTGCACTCACAAAATTGTGCATGGTCAGCGGGACATCTTCAAGGACCTCGACAATGAGCTCCTCGCCATCCAGGGGAGCAATGGCTGTGTCCCAGGCAGTGACTGTCTTTCGTCTGCAGGGGGCATGGAAAGGAATGAGTGGGAGGGTGGGCAGGGGCCATGGTGAGGCAGGGAACCGCCACAAGTCCCTCCAAGCCTGCTACCCACAGGGTCATGTCTGGCAAGTTTAATTCTCATCATAGCAACTCTAGGAATTAGTCATTATCCTTGCCCCCACTTTACAGATGGGAAACAGGCTCAGAGGGATAAAATGACTGGCCCTGGGCCACAAGGGTAATGAGAGGCAGGACGGTGTGAAGAGTCCATGCTCTGAAACGGAAGGGGAGAAGCAAATGAAACTAAACAACTACATCTTAGAAGCGCTAAGCCAGCCCCCGAAAAGGGGGCTGAGGAGGCACTGAAACAACAAATAAAGTGCACTGTGTGAACTGCATAAAAAATTAAGGAACCCCACGAGAGAGGAATAAATAAGGTCAGCAAGACCCAACTCAGCAGACAAAGAATGGGGAAAATGAGGAAGAAGAGAGCTGATGAAGTCATGACATCGTGAAAGGACAAAATAGATGAAATCTGGGAGGAAGTGATGGACCAGGGTGAGGACTTGGGGGCCAGGGGAGAATGAGTTGGTTGACCTTACAGGCCAATGAACCAATGAAGTAACAAAACAAAAGATGGATGAACTCATAGATTACTTGAACTACAGTAGTCCTCCCTTATCTGTGGTTTCACTCTCCACGGTTTCAGTTACCTGTGGTCAACCGGGTGGGAAAGTATTAAATTGAAAATTGCAAAAATAAACAATTCATAAGTTTTAAATTGCGTGCATTCTGAGTAGCATGATGAAATCCTGCACCATCCCACCCAGGATGTGAATCATCCCTTTATCTAGAAGATTCACACTGTTTATGCTACCACCCATCACTTAGTAGCCTGCTCAGTTATCAAACAACTGACTCAATATCATAGTGGCTGTCTTCAAGTGATCGCCATTTTACTTAATAATGGCCCCAAAGCACAGGAGTAGTGTTGGTGGCAATTCGGACATGCCAAAGAGAAGCTGTAAAGTGCTTCCTTTAGGCAAAAAGGTAAAAGTTCTTGACTTGAAAGCAAAGAAAATCATATGCTGAGGTTGTTGAGATCTACTGTAAGAAAGAATCTTCCATCTTTTTTTTTTTTTTTGAGACAGAGTCTCGCTCAGTCGCCCAGGCTGGAGTGCAGTGGCGCGATCTCGGCTCACTGCAAGCTCCGCCTCCTGAGTTCTCGCCATTCTTCTGCCTCAGCCTCCCGAGTAGCTGGGACTACAGGCGCCCGCCACTACGCCCGGCTAATTTTTTTTTTTTGTATTTTTAGTAGAGACGGGGTTTCACCGTGTCGGCCTGGATGGTCTCGATCTCCTGACCTTGTGATCCACCCGTCTCGGCCTCCCAAAGTGCTGGGATTACAGGCGTGAGCCACCATGCCCGGCCGAATCTTCCATCTTTGGAACTGTGAAGAAGGAAAAATAAATTCATGCTAGTTTTGACGTCATACCTCATATTGCAAAAGCGATGGCCGGAGTGCATGATACATGCTTAGTTAAGACGGAAAAGGCATTACATTTATGGGTAGAAGACAAGAATAGAAACATGTTCCGGCTGATAGCAATTGGGTTCGGTGCTATCTGTGGTTTCAAGCATCCACTGGGGGTCTTGGAACACGTACCCTGCAGATAAGGGGAGACTAAAGACTAAGGGAAGACTAATGGAAGACTCTGTGATAAAGAACAGAAGGAATCAAATGACTGAGGAGGGGATGGGAGGTGGGGCACCCAGTGGGTGGGCGTGGGGCTGCCACACTCACCCCTTGATGAGTCGGTAGACCACACAGCAGTCCTGATTTAGACCCCGCACCTTCAGGGCCTTGTCTAGAGAGTCGTAGACACTCATGCCATCCCGGACAGTCACCTGTGTGTATGTGCAGATGTAGGGGTCCTCATTGCCCAACAGAGGCCACAGTTGATGTTCCCATCCTTTTGCAAAGGCCTCCCCCAACCGTTGTCACCCTTTTGATCCCAGAGTTACAACTGGGTCCATCCACAGCCCCTGCCATTTCGCTTCCATGACTCACCACCGTGCGTTGCTTGTTGGGCAGGTACACTTTGACGGTGCCCACTGCCCGGGACGGCTCGGCCCCATTGGCAGGGGGGCCCCGTGGTGGCTCCATGGAGCCTTAGATTTTGTCAAGATGGGCTGAGGTGGGGCTGGGCAGGTGCCATGGGGCTCCTACAAGAAGGCAGACAGAATTCAGAGGTCCAATAATGAGAGTCTGGAAGCAAAGTGGCAGGGGACAAAATAAAATTCAAAGTCCAGGCTCCTGTCGCCCCCTGCAGCCTAATTTTCACATGACAGCCCAAGAGATCCTGCTCACATCTGAAGTCCTTCTAGTTCCTCCTCTGCTCAGACCCTCCTGTTGCTTTTCTCACTCATGAGTGCCAAGGTCTCAGCTTCACTGCACAGGGTTGGGGGGGAGAGAAAAAGGAAGGGGGACAGAGCATACTGTCCTGGAGGGTACAGGAGCACAGAAGACTCTGTGCTGGGGACTAATGGGGAAGTCAATACACACTGCACTGAGCTGTCAGGTACATAAGAAGCACGAACAGAATGTCCTGGTTGTTTTTTTTTTTTCTTTGACAGAGTTTCGCTCTTGTTGCCCAGGTTGGAGTGCAATGGCACAGTCTCAGCTCACTGCAACCTCCACCTCCCAGGTTCAAACCATTCTCCCGCCTCAGCCTCCTTAGTAGCTGGAACTACAGGCGTGTGCCACCACGCCTGGCTAATTTTTTGTATTTTTAGTTGAGATGGGGTTTCACCATGTTGGCCAGGCTGGTCTCAAACTCCTGACCTCAGGTGATCCACCGCCTCAGCCTCCCAAAGTGTCCTGCCTTTTTAACAGAGAACGGGGGAAGTGCCAGATACTCTGGTGAGGGAGGAGTCACAGGCAGGGTGATGGGAAAGAGAGGATCATGAGATATTGCCCTTAGTGTGGGGAAGATGGAGGTTGCACCAAACATATCCTTAAAGGGCACTGTGGACATCCCTAAGCCCTGGGGTGTAATGTTGATGTTAGGACCACAGACACCGTGTTAGGTGGCTAATGGAAGTCCCAAGACTTTATGATGAGGAGTTCATGGGTGGGGGTCACTACATACTATGCGGAAGGGAGATGTAACAGGTGTCACTAGGGACTGTAATGGGGAGAAGGGTGGAAATGGAAATGACCAGACATCGAGCCAAACTGGGGAGGTAATGGTGGATCACCAGACACTGTCATAGCAAAAGGAGAAGGAAGGTATGGTGTTGCGGGGAGAAAAATGGAGGTAAAGAGGGAGCTCCAAAATTCTCCTTGACAACCAGTGAGGGGGTCACAGGCACATTACTGGTGTAAACTGAATGGGGGATCATGGAAGGCGGTTACAGAGGCGAGAATCCTGACATTCTCCCCCCCCCAGGGGGTCAGACACTGATCCAGAATAAGGAAACCGGGGAGTGAACCCCGTTTCCACACACTCCCCGCAGTTGGTAAGGAAAGGTCATTGGACACCTTAGGGGGTTTAAGACGGAATCCCGGCACCAGTCGGTAGGGTCCCGCCTACCAAAGGGCTTCCGGCTCTGCGCAGGCGCACCACCACTAGCAGCGGGCGAAACCATCACCCGCAGCCTTGCCCGCCTATTCCTGTTACCCACCCCACCCCCGCTGTCGACGATGGTCTCGCCCCGGGTCAAACCACTCCTCCGGTTCCGGGCGGGGGACGCCGGGGCCCGGGCGCAGCCATCCTGGAGCTGAGCTTTCGGTCCGGGCGCCCTGCCCGTGCCCGGCAGCCGCTCCAGAAACCGAGCCCTCCCGGGTCCGCCCTCACCTGTCACGCCGCTACAGCCACCGCCGCCTCCATCTTGGGCCTGTCTTCTTGTTTCCTCACAGAGTCCGCCTTCGCCGTCTCTCGGACTCTCGTTATTGGCTCTGCGGGACTCATCCTTCCACTCTTATTGGATCAAGGTCACGTCTGTCAAGGCAAGACCAACGGAATGTGAGTCGTGTTCCGGATTAGGAGGGGCAGCCTGAAACGTCAAGATCGGGGGCAAGCGCAAGTCCTGACTCGCGCAGGCGCAGTTGGGGCAAGACCTGCGTGCCTGGGGCTTTAACCTCAATAGTGGCATAGACGAATAAAGCAGGACTTTTTTTTTTTTTTTTTTTTTTTTTTTTTTTTTTTTTTTTTTTTGAGACGGAGTCTCACTCTGTCGCCCAGGCTGGAGTGCAGTGGCACAATCTCGGCTCACTGCAAGCTCCGCCTCCCGGGTTCACGCCATTCTCCTGCCTCAGCCTCCCGAGTAGCTGGGACTACAGGCGCCCGCCCCTGCGCCCGGCTAATTTTTTTTTTTTCTATTTTTAGTAGAGACGGGGTTTCACCATGGTCTCGATCTCCTGACCTTGTGATCCACCCGCCTCGGCCTCCCAAAGTGCTGGGATTACAGGCGTGAGCCACCGCGCCCGGCAGCAGGACTTTTTAAGGTCATTTGGGGCTGACCTTAGGGCTCTGGCATCTGGACGGAGAAATCCTTAAGTACCCTTTTTGGGCCAGTGCCCTAAGCACCCTTTTATTATTTTCCTGTGTCTCAGTTTTACCATCTTTGAAATGGGTTGGAATCAGAACAAATGATCGGCGATGTTCACCGGCTCTAGGAGACTGTAGTTCATAGCCTTTGAGGACAGCGGGTCTCTGGTGTGGTGGGGGTTGGGGGGCTGGCCCTAGGAGGGGCGGCCTTCTGTCTGGGAGGCTTCCTTTAGGAATGGGGTTGATTAGGATTTTGAAAAACTAGTCACAGGTGGCCAGGTGAAGAGGGAAGTGCGGTGAATGGAGCACGATGCCAGTCAATGTGTGGAGGTACTGTGGGGTAAACACAAATTTTTAAAAATCGAATTTTCCCTGGTGTCAAAAGAGAGAGACGTCTCTCTTAGAGCATTTCCTTTAGAAAACTTGTAACTGTAAAATTTTCTCTGTCCCTTTGAGATGTATGTAAGTCTTTTAAAATGCTAGATCTCTTGCCAGTTTTACAACCCCGGAATGTTTTTCTTAAGAGCCTCGTAGCCATCTCTTTGATGAAATGTAAACATCAATGAAAATAGCACCCCTGTCTTCCCGTCTTCATGGGAATTTGATCTGCGTGCCTGGCTTCAAGTTATTACCTGCTTGTCATAAAGATACGAGTTTTCGTTTTCCTTTGGATAAAGGCAATTAACTAACACAGATAGCCGCACCAATTACTAGGTGAATTTGGGATGAAGTATGTGTACCAAATGGTGCTGTCAAGTTTCTTACTTGAGCACAAGTTACTGTTTGAGAATATGTTTGTAATGGGCTGTATCTGCCTGTTACATAAACGGATGAGATTTCTTTTGTCTTTGAAACCTCTTTAGCCGATTGTTTGTGATGTGCATCACAGTCTGGTGTAGTGCTTATTCAGTAATAAAACTTTCCATTCTTGCCGGGTGTGGTGACTGATGCCTGTAATCCCAGAACTTTGGGGGGCCAAGGCAGGCGGATCACTTGAGGCCAGGAATTCGAGACCAGCCTGGCCAACATGGCGAAACCCCGTCTCTAGTAAAAATGCAAAAAAAAAAAAAAAATCAGTTGGGTAACTCAGCCTCTTGAGTAGCTGGGACCACAGGCGCCCACCACCATGCCCGGCTAATTTTTATAGTTTTAGTAGAGACAGGATTTCACTATGTTGGCCAGGCTGGTCTCAAACTCCTGACCTTAAGTGATCTGCCCACCTCGGCCTCCCAAAGTGCTGGGATTACAGGCTTGAGCCACCACACCTGGCCCCAACTCCACTTTTCTATTTGAATCTTCACCATTTAATGGCTAAATAAAATTTTTAGAGAGACAGAATCTCACTATGTTGCCCAGGTTGGTGTCAAGCTCCTGGTCTCGTTCTCCCAACACTCTAGGATTATAAGCGTGAGCCACCATGCCCAACTCCAATGACTAAAATTAAAAAGACTGACAATACTACGTATTGATGAGAATGTAGAGCAATTGGAACTTTCATACATTGCTATTGGGAGTGTAAAGTGGCACAAGCACTTTAGAAACAGTTTGGCAGTTTCATATAAAATTAAACATAGACCTGCCATGCAATTCAGCAATCTCACTCCTAGGTATTTACTCTAGAGAAATGAAAACACGTGTCCAATGGTGTGCTGGTAAATGTTTAACAACCAACTCTCCAGGAAGAAAATGGCTCTAATTTGTACTGTCCCCGTGGCTTATTTCAGGCTACTGATGTGACAGTCGCTGAACCAGATTTAAAAGAGATGCACAAAATCTGCTCTGGTGAGCCAGCTACAACATGCTACTATTGCAGTATATCTGCACAAAAACTTGTATGCAAATGTTCAGATTAGCTTTTTCATAATATCAAAAAACTGGAAACAGCCCAGGTGTCCAGAAACAGAACTGACAAAGAAATACAACAACGGGGTTATGGAATACTACTCAGCAATGAAAGGGAACAAATTACTGACATATAGGAAGAGCATAGATGAATCTCATAGACATGGGGCCAAATGAAAAAAGCCAGACACAAAGGAGAAATACTGTATTCCACCTGTATGAAATCTAAACCAGGCAAAACTAATCTATAGTGAAGGAAATCACATTAGATGTTGTTTTGAGGGAGAATGACTGGGAAGTACATTAAAGAACTTTTGCAGGTGATTGGAATGTTTTGTATGCATTTGTCAGAACTCATTGAACTCTATTTTTATTATTATCTTTTTTTATTTTTGAGACAGAGTCTGGCTTTGTCACCCAGACTGGAGTGAAGTGGCACAATCATGGCTCACTGCAGCCTTGACTTCCTGGGCTTAAGTAATTCTCCCATCTCGGCCTCCCAAGTAGCTGGGATTACAGGCACACACCACCACACTCAGTTAATTTTTAATATTTTCTGTAGAGATGGAGTCTCACTATGTTGCCCAGGCTGGTCTTGAATTCCTGGGCTCAAGTGATCCTCCCACCTCGGCCTCCCAAATTGCTGGGATTACAGGCATGAGCCACCTTGCCTGGCCTCATTGAACTCTATACTGAAAATGGATATATTTTGCTTTATGTGTAATATACCAGAGGAAGAACTGTGTGGCAAAAGAAAAAAAAAAGAAGGCCTCAAACATAATTCTAAACGTTTGTGTTTGTACAAATTCTTACTGGTTGGGGAAATTATTTTGAAAAAATTCTTTTTTTCTGAAATTAAATCCCTAGGCCCTGAATCTCCATCTCCCACTGCAGGAGTCCTGGCAACCACCTCAGTGCCAGTGGGGTCAGGAACAACTCCTGTTTGGAGCTCAGTGAGGGGCTTTGGGGAGGGGAATAGGGGAGTGCATTTTATATTTCAATTCACTTAAATTGTTTAAAAACTTTAATTCCTAGGCATTATTTGAAGACAGACTTCTGGCTCCATCGTTCAACGTTTATAAAAAGATGAGAAAAATGCCAGCAAAAGCTCGTTGCTTTCGCAGGATAGGGGGAAGGAGGGGAAGGGTAGGGGACACAGCCCACTCAAAGGCAATGCTTTCTCCCCCAAGAACTCATAGACTCACTTCACACCCATCTCAACTGGCACTTCAGCCAAGTACCTTACAGGTACCTGACACTTTAAAGCATGAAGGCCTTTAAAGTGATTTAGGTTTGGTTTGGTTTTGCGACAGGGTCTCGCTCTGTCACCCAGGCTGGAGTGCAGTGGTGCAATCACAGCTCACTGCAGCCTCGACCTCCTGGGCTCAAGCGATCCTCCCAGAAAGCTGGGACCACAGACGCATGTCACAGCGCCTGACCTTCTTGATTTTTTATCATTATCATCACCACCATATTTAAACCATTAGAAGTACCATGTATTAAAACAAAAATTAAAACCCAAACTAGCTGATTATAGTTCTCTGACATCCCCCTTGTAATTATCCATCTGGAAAAAAATGTAAAGCTATCAAAGTACTTGTTGATTTTTATTGTTGTTCATTTTAAAGTCTCAGAAACATGCCTGAAAATTTTTTTAAATCTCAAGTGTTCGCCGACTGCCGTTGTAGTGCTACTTTTATAGCTGAAGACATTAAGGTTCAGGCTGCCCTCACCGTAGGGGAAAAGGAGAGAGTGCTTCGTTAGATAAAAAGTGTTTAACAAGGGTGCGGCCATGGGCACCTCCTTAAGGAATCCCAGATCCACCCAGCAGTCCTGCCTGCCTGGAGACCTCCTCTAAAACGTGCCACTCTCATTTCCCAAAGCCGCCGACCTCGCCGGCCCCTGCTGCGGCCTGGAGAGCGCCATCTCTGGGACCCCATCCCACCGCCGCCCTCTCAGCTGTTCATTTCCGGGGAGATGACCATGCGTGCACATTTCTCTGAGGCCGGGAACACAGGTTTGACTCAGGGCCCTCAACCACCAGCTCCTCTCTGCCAACCCAGGGAGCCTCGATTCGCTTCAGGTCCCCCAACAGGCAGCGAGATCTGCCAATGGCAGTGCAGTGGAAGGCGGGCCTTGGGATACCCCAGGCATTGATAGGCTCTACTTCACCACGGAGCCACTGACAGACCAATAGCTATGAACAGGGGGTGGCCAATGGGAGGTGTGTGGGCCTGAGACCGGCTACAAACCAGGAACTTAATGTTGCTTTTAAATTAGTGATGAGGCAACAGTAATTGTTCTATCGAAATCCTTAATAAAAGTAGAATGTGGAAGTTTCCACTTCTGTACATTCCTGGAAGGGATTTTTAATATACAACCCTGGAGGGGAGAGGTGTAGGAAATTTACAACTAAGTGAATTTAACCATGACTTTTTAACTGTTCTTATTAAAAAGTCTTTCTTAGCAAAATTCATTGAGTAGTAATTTCAATGTGCTATCCCTATGAAAAACACACCATTTAACCGACAGAGTTCTTTTTTTGGAGACGGAGTCTCGCTCCGTTGCCCAGGCTGGAGTGCGGTGGCGAGATCTCTGCTCACTGCAACTTCCACCTCCCCGGTTCAAGCGATTCTCCTGCGCCAGCCTCCTGAGTAGCTGGGACTACAGGCGCCCGCCGCCACGTCCGGTTAATATTTTGTATTTTAGTAGAGACGGGGTTTCACCGTGTTGCCCAGGCTGGTCTTGAACTCCTGAGCTCAAGCAATACGCCTGCCTCGGCCTCACAAAGTGCTAGGATTACAGGCGTGAGCCACCACGCCTGGCTTGTTTAATTATTTTTTTTAAGTTCATTATATGTTATATAGGGTACCTCCATATTTTCATAAAATTAAACAAAAGTGCAGGCTGACTTTGGGAGGCCGAGGCGGGTGGATCACGAGGTCAGGAGATCAAGACTATCCTGGCTAACACAAGTGAAACCCCGTCTCTATTAAAAATACAAAAAAAGGCCGGGCGCGGTGGCTCAAGCCTGTAATCCCAGCACTTTGGGAGGCCGAGATGGGTGGATCACGAGGTCAGGAGATCGAGACCATCCTGGCTAACACGGTGAAACCCCGTCTCTACTAAAAAATACAAAAAAACTAGCCGGACGAGGTGGCGGGCGCCTGTAGTCCCAGCTACTCGGGAGGCTGAGGCAGGAGAATGCGTGAACTCGGGAGGCGGAGTTTGCAGTGAGCCAAGATAGCGCCATTGCACTCCAGCCTGGGTGACAGAGCGAGACTCCGTCAAAAAAAAAAAAAAAAAGTGCCGGCTGATATATTTTCCATTTCCAAACCCAAGGATCAGATGAGTGGAAAAACATGATTAAATCAAATAATAGTCGTATAATTTTATTATTAAAGATTTACTCTGATGAGGACATTCTGCTCTAAGTATGCTTATTTCTCAAATAGGAAAATAGTTAAGCAAAGAGATCAGTATGAACCCATAAACAAACACTGAGCAGTGCAGGCCACCTTTAAGATGCCATAGACAGTGACAGACACCTCTCTTCCTCCCTGGTAGCTCCCTTGGTAGGGACTGCAATTCAGTATGGTCAGCAATTATTTTTAAAGTGTAATTAATTAAACAAATAAAAAGCAATTTCCACCAAGCAAGTAATTCTGAAATGTCTACTTTTGGTTTCAATCAGAAATGCGCTTTGTAAAAATTTTCTCAAGGTTTACACATTTATTCTAAGCACATATACACTGACCCACCATGGGTTTCACCACCCATCGTAGGTGAAAAAAAAAAGTGTAATATCTGTCGGTTTACATCATCCATATTTAATAAATTTCGATTCAATTTATAAAATGATTGTAAACGAAATTTCGAATATACTCCAAATAATTTTCATTTTTTCTGGACAAGTGAACCACATGTTGTCTTTGCTGTGTCATTATTGATATAATATACATATGTAGTCCTCTCTGTATATAGTATAAAATAACTTGCAATAGTTTTTGTCACCCATGTAAATGTTGCCTACTATCATGTGGTATGAGAAAATCAATTCTGAAGTTACCCAGAATGCCTTAATACTTGACCACTTACCTAGTTAGAGTGTATGAATATCCTCAGGTCCTGCTATGTATTAATAATTGTGCGACCTTGGACAAGCTGTTTCTCCTCTTGGTGTCTCAGTTTCATCTGTAGTATTTTTTTTAACTTTAAGTCAACTGATTATATGCTTTAACATCTTTAGTATTTTCTAAAAGTATTTTCATCATAGGGTTCTTGTAAGATTCTGTGAACTAATCTGCATCAAACTTTACAGAATGCCTGATGCGTAGTGACTGTAGTACTTATTAGCTGTTCCTGTTATCACTGTCATCACCATTGAAACTATTAAAGTATCAAAGCAAATATCTATGTCCCTTGGCAGTACTTGTTGAATGACCCAAGTTCAAGGACACTGATAAGATTACACAAGAATAAACACTCCAAGAATCCAAAATGAAGGCTAGTTTCATTTCAGAAGGTTCAGTCACAACATTGACAGATGTTTCAGCAATCCTGGTGGCCTGCAGGTACCCAGGTCAGCCAGTGCTGGTCAGTAGTGTTTGTTATGGACTAAATTGTGTTTCCCCAAAAATTATATGTTGAAGCCTTAACCCCAGTGTGACTGTATTTTGAGATAGGGCCTTTAAAAGAGGAAATTAAGGTTAAATGAGTTCATAATAGTGGGGTCCTAATCCAATAGGATTGGTGTTCTTATAAGAAGAGGAAGGCTGGGTGTGGTGGCTCACCCCTGTAATCCCAGCACTATGGGAGGCCAAGACAGGAGAATCACTTGAACCTGGGAGGCAGAGGTTGCAGTGAGCCAAGATCGCGCTATTGCACTCCAGCCTGGTCGACAAGAGCAAAACTCAAAAAAAAAAAAAAAAGAAGAGGAAGAGGTGGGGTGGAATGACTCATGCCTGTAATCCCAGCACCTTAGGCAGCGAGGTGGGAGAACCACTTGAGGCCAGGAGTTGAAGACCAACCTGGGCAACATAGTGAGGTCCCATCTCTACAAAAAAAATTTTTTTTTAATTAGCTGGGCATTGGGGTGTGCACCTCTGGTCCCTGCTTCCCAGGAGGCTGAGGTGGGAGGATCACTTGAGCCCAACACTTTAAGGTTACAGTGAGCTATGATCGCACTACTGCACTTCAGCCTGGGTGACAGAGTGAGAACTTGAACCCCCGCCCCCCCCAATAAAAAAGAAGAGAAAGACACAGCAGGGGCACAAGTGCACAGAAAAAAAGGCCATGTGAGGACACAGCAAGAAGGTGGCCATCTGTAAGCCAAGGAGCAAGGGCTCAGGAGGAACAAAAACTGCTGACACCTTGATCTTGAACTTCCAGCTTTAGAATTAGAAGAAAATAAATTTCTGTTGTTTAAGCCATTCAGTCTGTGGTATTTAGTTATGGTAGCCCTAGCAAACTAATACAATGTTGTTCACATCAACTAAATCCTTGTCGACTTTTTTTTAGCTTACTTGCTCTATCAGCTTTTGAAAGAGGGGAATTGAAACCTATTTCTCCCTGCAATTCTGTTGGCTTTGCTTCATGTAATTTGAAGCTCTGTTTTAGGTACATAAGTGTCTTATTTTTTATTTTTATTTTTTTGAGACTGAGTCTCACTCTGTCACCCAGGCTGGAGTGCAGTGGCGTGATATTGGCTCACTGCAACCTCTGCCTCCTGGATTCAAGCGATTCTCCTGCCTCAGCCTCCCAAGTAGCTGGGACTACAGGTATGCACCACCACACCTGGCTAATTTTTGTATTTTTAGCACAGACGGGGTTTCACCATGTTGGCCAGGCTGGTCTCGAACTCCTGACCTCAGGTGATCCACCTATCTTGGCCTCCCAAAGTGCTGGGATTACAGGTGTGAGCCACCACGCCTGGCCAGGTACATAAGTGTTTAGCATTGTTATGTTCTCTTGATTAATTGACTGCTTTATCATTATGGAATGGCCTTCTTTTCCATATTTTTTTGCTCTGGAATCTAAATTGATATTTATATAGCTACCCCAGCTTTCTTCCCACTGGTGTTAATACAGTGTATTTTTCCCAATGGCACACACCTGTAGTCCCAGCTACTCAGGAGGCTGAGGTGGGAAGATCGATGGAGCCCAGGAGGTCAAGGCGGCAGTGGGTGTGATCATACCACTGTACTCCAGCCTGGGCAACAGAGCAAGACCCTGTCCCCACCCCCACGTTCCCATTGAGAAAAAAAAAAAGAACACAGAGAAATTAGTGTATCCTTTTGCCAAGTTTCCCCCATAATAACATATTGCAAAACTATAGTACAATATTATGACAAAAAAATTTCTTCGATTCAAGAAGTCTACCAGGTTTTACCTCAATTCCTCCTCCCTGTGCTATGGCCTGGAAACTCTATCCCTTATCACAGCAGTGAGCTGGGACAGTCATAGGGCTCACCTTGTTTATTTCCCATTTCTCAGGGGCCACTGTCCTTCATTGCCTGATATCCAGTGTCTTTAAAACCTTTGTTTCACTTATATAGTCTGGGATTTTTTGGCTGTTTCAGATGGGAAGTTACATTTGGTCCCTGTTACTTGATTTTGGCTAGAAGCAGAAGTGCCTGTTCCTTTTCTTAATGACTGCACAATCCGCAAAACCAATACCTTGGGTGCTTTTCTCAAAGTAATGATATAATTCTGGCCAAAGTTTCTTTCTTTCTTTTTTGAGACAGGGTCTTACTCTGGTCACCCAGACTGGAGGGCAGTGGCACGATCATGGCTTGCTGCAGCCTCAAACTTCTGGGCTCAAGTGACCCTCCCACCTCAGCCTCCTGAGTAGCTGGGATTACAAGGCACGTGCCACCCCCCACCACGATTACTTTTTTTTTTTTGGTAGAGACAGGGTCTCCCTATGTTGCCCAGGCTGATCTCAAACTCCTGGGCTCAAGTGATCCTCCTACCTCAGCCTCCCAAAAAGTGTTGGGATTATAGGCGTGAGCCATTGCATCTGGCCTCAAAGCCTCTTTTTTTTTTTTTTTTTTTTTTTTTTTGACACGGAGTCTTGCTCTGTCGGCCAGGCTGGAGTGCAGTGGTGCGATCTTGGCTCACTGCGACCTCTATCTCCTGCGCAGCTGGGACTATAGGTGCGTGCCACCAGGCCCGGATAATTTTTGTATTTTTAGTAAAGATGAGACGGAGTCTTGCTCTGTCACCCAGGCTAGAGTGCAGTGGCATGATCTCAGCTCACTGCAACCTCTGCCTCCTGGGTTCAAGCGATTCTCCTGCCTCAGCCTCCCAAGTAGCTGAGATTACAGGCCCTCAACACCACATATGGCTAATTTTGTATTTTTAGTAGAGATGGGGTTTCACCCTGTTGGCCAGGCTGGCCTCGAACTCCTGACCACAAGTGATCCACCCGCCTTGGCCTTCCAAAGTGCTGGGAGTTTGGTTTCTCTAACCAGCCGGCTCTGCGATGGAGTTGAGCGCACAGACTGTTTACTAGCGAGCATTCTTGCTATCAATGCATGTGAAAGGAAGCGGAAGAGGTAGGATTGGACAGAGGGACCATACAGCTATGATACAGTCCCTAGCACAGCCTTGGATGATCCTTCAGGAAAGCTCTGGAGCTAGGTCCATCAGAGATTTCTTGAGCTGGCTGAAGGTGACCAGGCCTTCATATCCCCTCATTGATCAGTTATGGATGTAGGCTGCCCTGGGAAGGGTATGCCCTTGCACAAGGAGGCTTTCTGCAGCTAAGGCCACTCCTGAAGGGGCTGGCAACTGAGAGCTATCTGCTCACAGCACTGCCAGTGCTGGGAAAACAAGCCCCTGCTTGAAGTGGGATCCAAGAGGCACATCAGAGTGTCTACCTCAGGTAGGTTGGTCTTAATTGACACCTGAGGACAAGTCATTCTAATTGGGAGTTCCTAACCTTGGACAGTGAGCTAACATTTGATCAGAAAGGTCTCACTGTAGGCTGGGCGCAGTGGCTCATGCCTGTAATCCCAGCACTTTGGGAGGCCCAGGCGAGTGGATCATTTGAGGCCGGGAGTTCGAGACCAGCCTGGCCAACATGGTAAAACCCCGTCTCTACTAAAAATACAAAAATTAGCCAGGCATGGTGGCTCATGCTTGTAATCCCGGCTACTCGAGAGGCTGAGGCAGGAGAATCACTGGAACCCGGGAGGCGGAGGTTGCAGTGACTCAAGATCATGCCACTGCACTCCAGCCTATGTGACAGAGTGAGACTCAGTCTCAAAAAAAAAAGAAAGGTCTCACTGTGGAAGGCTACTAATGGTTGTTGATCTACCATGCAACACTGGAGGCTTTGATAATTTGTAAAATGAGCATTTTAAATGTCTTTTCATTTGCAACATTAGTGCTTGTTATTAGCTTGTGGATGTTAGAAATGGGCTCCCACAGGTCAAATGACTGGGGTTTAAGATCTGTGCACCAACTAAAATATTTAGAGAAATCCTGCACGGGCATGACCCACATAGTAAAGAGATGCCTCCTTAGGCTTGGTTGGACATGTGTTTGCATCTCTGGCTGACAGAGAGTGTGTATCTTTAAAGTTAATAGATATCGCCAAGCTGTTTCCAATGACAATACACCTATTGACAGTTCCATCAGACTTTTACATGTTTGGCAATCTTTTTTTTTTTTTTTTTTTTGAGATGGAGTCTGGCTCTGTTGCCAAGCTGGAGTGCAGTGGTGCGATCTTGGCTCACTGCAACCTCTGACTCCCTAGTTCACCTGCCTCAGCCTCCTGAGTAGCTGGGATTACAGGCACGTGCCACCACGCCCAGCAAATTTTTGTATTTTTAGTAGAGATGGGGTTTTACTATGTTGGCCGAGATGGTCTCAATCTCCTGACCTCTTGATCCACCCGCCTCGGCCTCCCAAAGTGCTAGGATTACAGGCGTGAGCCACCCGCTCCCAATCATGTTTGACAATCTTATTGTGGTTTTAATGTGCAATTTCCTTGTTTCTAATGAGACAGAGCCCTTTTTCACATGTTTAGATGTCATCTGAACTTCCTTCATTGTGAGTTGCCGATAGTTATTCTTTTCCATTGCGTTTCTTCTTTTTATATTCATTTACAAAAACTCCATTATTTACTAAAGGCTTTATAGTTAGTTCTGCCTTTCTTTCTTTATTTCTTTCTCTTCCTTTCTTTCCTTCTTTCTTTCTCTCTCTCTCTCTTTTTTTTTTTTTTTTCTGAGATACTGTTTCACTCTGTCACCCAGGCTAGAGTGCAGTGGTGCAGTCATGGTTTACTGCAACCTCTGCCTTACAGGTTCAAGCGATTCTGGTGCCTCAGCCTCCTGAGTAGCTGGGACTACAGGTGTGTGCCACTAGGCCCAGCTAATTTTTTAATTTTCAGTAGAGATGAGGTCTCACTATGTTGCCCAGGCTGGTCTTGAACTCCTGAGCTCAAGTGATTCCCCCATCTCAGCCTCCCTAAGTGCTGGGATTACAGGCATGAGCCACCATGCTGGGCCTAGTTCTGCCTTTCACGTTCAGATCTATAATATCCTGTGAGGTGATGTTTGGTGGATAGTGTGCAATAGGGAAGGAATTTTAGTGGTTTTTTTTTTCCCTATAGATATGCAATTGGGCTCAGAATCTTTTTTTCTTTTTTTTTTTTTTTTTGAGACGGAGTCTCGCTCTGTCGCCCAGGCTGGAGTACAGCGGCGCGATCTCAGCTCACTACAAGCTCCGCCTCCCGAGTTCATGGCATTCTCCTGCCTCAGCCTCCCGAGTAGCTGGGACTACAGGCGCCCGCCACCACGCCCGGCTAATTTTGTTTTGTATTTTTTAGTAAAGACGGGGTTTCACAGTGTTAGCCAGGATGGCCTCGATCTCCTGACCTCGTGATCCGCCCACCTCTGCCTCCCAAAGTGCTGGTATTACAGGCGTGAGCCACCGCGCTCGGCCTTTTTTTTTTTTTTTTTCTTTTTAGACAGGATCTCACTCTGTCACCCAGGCTGGAGTGCAGTAGTGCAATCATAGCTCACTATAACCTTGAACAACTGGGCTCAAGTGATCCTCCCACCTCAGGATCCTGAGTAGCTGGGACTACAGGTACACGCCACCACACCCAGGTAATTTTCTTATTGTTTGTAGAGACAGGGTTTTGCCATGTTGCCAAGGCTGGTCTTGAGCTCCTGGCCTCAAACAATCCTCCTGCCCCAGCCTCCCAAAGCACTGGGATTCCAGGCATGAGCCACCTCACCCAGCTGAGAACCATTGTTTTGAAAGGTCTGCCCTTCCCCATTGCTCTGTAATAACACCTTGATCACAGACCAAGGGTCCATGCTGGGCATGCTGCTGTGCCTTCCATCCAGCTTCATTTATCTGCTTGTCTATCCCTGCAGCAGTACCACGCTGTGCTAAGTTATATATGCTCTGACATCTGGTGGAACAAGTTCCTTCAAACTTGCTTTTCTTTAAGAAGAACATCTATGCAATGTTCTTTTTTTTTTTTTTTGACAGTCTCGCTCTATTGCCAAGGCTGGAGTGTAGTAGCGTGATCTTGGCTCACTGCAACCTCCACCTCCCAGGTTCAAGCAATTCTCCTGCCTCAGCCTCCCAAGTAGCTGGGACTATAGGCGCCCGCCACCATGCCCAGCTAATTTTTTTTTTGTATTTTTGTATTTGTATTATTTTGTATTTGTAGAGATGGGGTTTCACTATGTTGGCCAGGCTGGTCTTGAACTCCTGACCTCGTGATCCGCCCACCTCAGCCTCCCAAAGTGCTGGAATTACAGGCGTGAACCACAGCACCCGGCCCATCTATGCAATATTCCAAGCCCACCCCTAGCAGGTCCTGAAGTAAGAATCCAAATAGAAGCCACATACCACATATATTAATATTTACAAGTTATTAATAAAACTAAAAATTTCCATCCCTTCCCTGGAACCCCAAGCAACCACCAATTATTTATTTATTTTTTATAGAGATGGAGTCTCACTATGTTGCCCAGGCTAGTCTTGAAGTCTTGGCCTCAAGTGATCCTCCCACCTCAGCCTCCCAAAATGCTGGGATTACAGGCATGAGCCATCGTGCCCAGCCTTCCACTGATCTTTTATTCCCTCATTAGTTTCACCTTTTCCAAAAATGTCATATACTTGGAATCACAGTATTTAACCTTTTAAACTGGCTTCTTTCACTTAACAATATTCATGTAAATATCATCTGAGTCTTTTCATGGCTTAATAGCTAATTTCTTCTTTCTATTTTAGAACATCTAAATTTTTAATCCTTTATTTACAGGTTACCTACATCACTTTTAATTAAGAAAACTAGCAGCTGAGTGCAATGGCTCACGCCTGTAATCCCAGCAATTTGGGAGGCCAAGGTGGAAGGATTGCTTGAGCCCAGGAGTTCAAGACCAGCCTGGGCAACAGAGCAAGATCCTGTCTCTACAAAAAAATTAAAAATTAGCTGGGTGTGGTGATTGCCTGCCTGTGGTCCCAGCTACTTGGGAAGCTGAGGTGAGAAGATCTCTTGAGCCCTGGAGGTTGAGGCTGCGATGAGCTGTGATCACACCCCTGCACCCCAGTCTAGACGACACAGGGAGACTATCTCTAAACAAAAGCATACAGGGTAAAATTTTAGCAAGTGAGGAATCTGGATAGAAGATATACAGTTCTTTGTTCTATTCCTACAAGTTTTCTGTTTGAAATTATTTCAAAATAAGCGGATTTTATTTATTTATTTAGAGGCAGAGTCTCGCTTTGTCACCCAGGCTAGAGTGCAATGGCATGATCTTGGCTCACTGCAACCTCCACCTCCCACGTTCAAGGAATTCTCCTGTCTCAGCCTCCAAAGTAGCTGGGATTATAGGCACACACCACCACGCCTGGCTAATTTTTGTATTTTTAATAGAGATGGGGTTTCACCATATTAGCCAGGGTGGTCTCGATCTCCTGACCTCATGATCCACCCAGAGTGCTGGGATTACAGGTGTGAGCCACCACGCCCAGCCTTATTTTATTTTATTTTAATTTATTTTATTTGAGACAAAGTCTCGCTCTGTCGCTCAGGCTGGAGTGCAGTGGTGCGATCTTGGCTCACTGCAACCTGCGCCATCTGGGTTCAAGAGATTGTGCCTCAGCCTCCCGAGTAGCGGGACTACAGGAGCTTGCCACCACACCTGGCTAATTTTTGTATTTTTAGTAGAGATGGGGTTTCACCATGTTGGCCAGCCTGGTCTCAAACTCCTGACCTCAAGTGATCTGCCCGCCTTGGCCTCCCAAAGTGCTGGGATTACAAGCATGAGCCACCGCGCCTGGCACAAAATAAGCATTTTAAAATGCAAAATAAAATATGGTGGAAAAGACAAGAAATCCCCTATCTTGGAGCTAAAGAATGCCTACAAACATACTTATTCTGTATGTCCACATATATGTACATAGGCCTTCCATGTCAGCAGGTTTGACTCAAGGGTTTCCTGGCCCTTCTTTGCACTCGCAGTTTAGGGAAGCCCTCCGTGTCTGCAATGGGTTTGATGACTGGGCCCATCCACGGGTACTGAGGAAGGCAATGCCCAGAGGGCAGAGGCCAGTTAAGGTCCAGGGAGATGAGATCTCCCTGAAGAATAGTTGGAGGACCAAAGAATGAGTGGAGCTTAGCCAAGTGACAGCTGGGGTTGGAGTGATAGTAACAGTTCCAGTTTCCTAAGAAGAAGGACTTGTGATCTAGATGAGGTCCCTTTTTCTTCAGAGGGTTGGGGAGTTCATGATATGAAAAGTACCCGAATCTCTAAATATTTGTGGAATAAATGGGTAAATGATCCTTTCATTCAAAATATACTTTAATGACAGAAAGTCATCAGACAGGGTCTCCTCCTCCTCCTTGAAATCAAGATAAAAATAACGGCACTTCATGGTGCACTTTTTTTCATTTCTTTCTGGAAAAGATATCTGTACCCTCTGCACATAAGTGGGTGCTTCTACTTTTTGGCTACAAGGGTTAAAATGATCAGTTATATATAGGCTAAATAAATCACTGTCTTATATATTATTTTACACATAAGCACCCACTTATGTTCTAAAAATTCTTTTAATACAGATTTTAAAAAATTGCTCCAAGTGTTTTTTAGACATATATTTACTTCCTGTCTCTTCCTTTTTCTTTTCTTTTTTTTTTTTTTTTTTTGAGACAGAGTCTCGCTCTGTCGCCCAGGCTGGAGTGCAGTGGCACGATCTCAGCTCACTGCAACCACCGCCTCCCAGGTTCAAGCAATTTTCGTTCCTCAGCCTCCCAAGTAGCTCGGATTACAGGCGCCCGACACCATGCCCAGCTAAGTTTTGTATTTTTGTAGAGAGAGGGTTTCACCGTGTTGGCCAGGCTGGTCTTGAACTCCTGACCTCAAATAATCCACCCACCTCGGCCTCCCAAAGTGCTGGGATTCAAGGCATGAGCCACCGCACTCAGCTGCTTTTTCAAACTATATTTTCTCTTTTTGAAAAGAGAATATTCAAAACAAAGGAAACACAATAATGGTGTAAAATCTGGGAAATTAAAGAATGGAGCGAAATAAGCCATAATCTCTTTAGTAATTTACCGTTGCGATATATTCCTTTTTAATGCATTTCTTTTCTGAAGCCTTTATATGTCTCTGTATCTTTTAAATACATTTTAAAATGAGAATAGGAATCTGAGGGGAGTAAAAGCTGTAATATAAAATACGTGCAGGCTCATTCACATGATGGAAATCTTTTCCAGAGCCACTGGGTATTCTTAGAAACTATTTGTAGTTTCTAGACCAAAAGGAAGCGCAGACACCGTCAGTCGTTAGCTGACCGGCTGCAACTGGAACCTGAGAGCCCTTTGGCTGGAGTGTGGGAGGAGAGAAATTCTCGTTCCTGATTTGCTGACTGGTGTCTGCAGTGTCTTCTGTGTATGCCTGACTGTCACTCAGAATACGGGGCCCTCTGCTGGGCTATGTGGAAAATTCCATCCAGGGAATTTTCTGGAAAGAACCAAGCCATGGAGAATGTAGGGGAAATATTCCAAGAACCAAAGAAAACAACTAAGTACTCATTTGACTTGATACAAGTTGGAAACTGCTTGGCAGATACAATATTGAGGTGGTCAAATCAGAAAGCTCACCCCCCTACACACACGTCCACCCTCCTTTTTGTTATAAACATCTGAGATGTACTGATGTGTGAAGTTTATTTTTAAAAGTTAATGACTAAAATGGGCCGGGCATAGTGGCTCACGCCTGTAATCCCAGCACTTTGAGAGGCTGAGGTGGGTGGTGGTGCACACTTGTCATACCAGCTACTCCGGAGGTTGAGGTAAGAGAATTGCTTGAACTCTGGAGGTGGATGTTTCAGTGAGCTGAGATCGTGCCACTGCACTCCATCCTGCTCGACAGAGACTCTCTTAAAAAAAAAAAAAAAAAAAGAGTTAATGACTCAAATAGTACACTTTTATCATCACTCTGGAAAGAAAACTGTGTAATTTTTAACATTCATAAGTTTATTATCTTCAAAATCTAAATGAACTTTTGTTTTTTGTTTTATTATTATTATTATTATTATTATTATTATTATTATTATTATTATTTTGGGACAAGGTCTCGCTCTGTCACCTAGACTGGAGTGCAGTGGCGCTGTCATAGCTGACTGCAGCCTTGAACTCATGGGCTCAAGCCATCCTCTCACCTCAACATCCCCCCCACCAACTGGAGCCCCACCACCACCTCAGCTCCCCCACCAGTAGCTGGGACTACAGGTGTGCACCACCACACTTCGCTAATATTTTTTATTATCTTTGTAAAGACGAGGATCTCTCTATGTTGCCCAGGCTGGTCCCAAACTCCTGGGCTCAAGTGATCTTCCATCCTCGGTCTCCCAAAGTGCTGGGATACAGGCATGAGCCATCGCACCCAGCCTGTTGTTTTTAAATATTAAACTTTCTATCCACCTGGAGTAGTGTAAAATTGTTCTGTGATTCGGCAGTTTTCTTCTCAGAATCACTTGTCTCTAGCTACATGTTGAAGCAGAGAATGTCGTGAAACCATTGGTTTAGGTGCTGGGAACCCTTCGATTAGAACCTTTAGACGTTACTGGTTGGTGTTGGTGTTGGTGTGGGCTCATTCTTTGCTCCTCATATAACCCAGTTAGTTAAGATATTAACAAAAGAGAAGAGGGTAATATCTAAATATAGACTTTTATATAATGAGATACTAATACATCCATTAAAACAAATGAACTCACTTGGAAAGATGCCATTATTTTATTGCCAAGTGAATAAAAATAGCTTGCAGAGCAAGTACTCACTGATCTCATTTTCCTTAAAAAAATTATCTTGGTATAAGATCAGCAAAATGTACCAAAGCACATGCAAAGAATTAAAATTTTAGGGGGCCTAATTCATCAATTTTTTTTCATGACTTCCAATTTGTCAATTATAAAAATATTTTCCCTGGCTGGGCGTAGTGGCTCACACCTGTAATCCTAGCACTTTGGGAGGCCGAGGCAGGTGGATTGTCTGAGCTCAGGAGTTTGAGACCAGCCTGGGCAACATGGTGAAACCCCGTCTCTACTAAAAATACCAAAAAAAAAAAAAAAAAAAAAAAAATTAGCTGGGCGCGGTGGTGGGCACTTGTAGTCCCAGTTACTTGGGAGGCTGAGGCAGGAGAATTGCTTGAACTCGAGAGGCGGAAGTTGCAGTGAGCTGAGCTTAAGCCACTGCACTCCAGCCTGGGCAACAGAGCAAGACTCTGTTTCCAAAAAAAAAAAAAAATCCCTTGTTTTAATGTAATACTCCCAAGTTTGTTGATTGGTTTTATTTTGATTTTTTATTTTACATTTAAAGCTTCTATCCAGATGGAATTTACTTTGGCATGAGGAGTAAGATAGATATTGAATTTTCTTTTTTATTTCCCCACGTAACTACTAGGGGACCCTAGAAATAATTGAAAGTTATTTGACTTTCTCAGGAAAATAGCACTTTGAAGTTCTCAGTTAATGAAAGCTTTCAAAGGAAGAAAAATTTCAGAACCCTTTAAATATTGCACTTAACTGGGCATGGTGGCTAGCACCTGTAATCTCAGCTACTCCAGAGGCTGAGGCAGGAGGATTGCTTGAACCTGGGAGGCAGAGGTTGCAATGAACCGAGACGGAGCCACTACACCAGCCTGGGCAACACAGGGAGACTCTGTCCGTGAATTAGGCCATTCTTGCATTGCTATAAAGAAATACCTGAGACTGGGTAATTTATAAAGAAAACAGGCTTAATTGGCTCACAGTTTTGTACAGGACTGTACAGGAAGGAGCCTGGGGAGGCCTCAAGGAGCTTTTACTCATGGCGGAAGCCAAAGTGGGAACAGGTATCTTACATGGCAGAGCGAGAGCAAAGGGTGGGGAGGTGCCACACACTTTAAACAACCAAATATCTCTTGAAGTAAACCCACTCACTATCATGAGGACAGCACCAAGCCATGAAGGATCTGCCCCCATGACCCAATCACCTCCCACCAGGCCCCACCTCAAACATTGGGGATTACAATTCAACATGAGCTTTGGCAAGGACATATATTCAAACTATATCACCCCATCGCTAAAGAAAAATTTTAAATAAATAAGTAAAAATAAATGTCTGCACTTTTTGTTTTGTTTTGTTTTTTGAGACGGAATTTCACTCTTGTTGCCCAGGCTGGAGTGCAGTGGCGCGATCTCGGCTCACTGCAACCTCCGCCTCCTGGGTTCAAGCAATTCTCCTGCCTCAGCCTCCCAAGTAGCTGGGATTACAGGCATGCGCCACCACCCCAGCTAATTTTGTATTTTTAGTAGAGACTGGGTTTTACCATGTTGGTCAGGCTGGTCTCAAACTGCTGACCTCAAGTGATCCACCTGCCTCGGCCTCCCAAAGTGCTCGGATTACAGGCGTGAGCCACCGCACCCAGCCTATATCTGCACTTTTTAAGTAGTAAGATGTAGAGGAAGAAAATGCCATAGAACAGGCAATTAAGCTAATCAGTACAAAAACAGAACAATGCCAGGATATTTTGTGAATAGAGATAAGCCACACCACCTTGAAATTATGAAATATGAGTGGACATGGTGGCTCACGCCTGTAATCCCAGCATTTTGGGAGGCCGAGGTGGGCAGATCACCTGAGGTCAGGAGTTTGAGACCAGCCTGCCAACATGGTGAAACCCTGTGTCTACTAAAAATACAAAATTAGCCTGGCCTGGTGGCACATGCCTGTAATCCCAGGTACCCGGGAGGCTGAGGCAGGAGAATCACTTGAACCCAGGAGACAGAGGTTGTGGTGAGCCGAGATCACGCCATTGCACTCCAGCCTGGGCAACAAGAGCAAAACTCCGTCCCAAAAAAAAAAAAAAAAAAAAAAAAAAAAAAAAAACCAAAAACCTGATATATGCTATTTTGGCATCAAAAACTCCAAGTTGGAAAGGCAGAGAAAGCCTTTCATTGCCTTCATATTAAGTTTGTAAGAGAAGAGCCATTTAAAATAATTAATAATACCAGTAAATTTTGCTCTCTGGCTTTGAGCAAACAGAATGGAAGGGAAATAACTGTAATATGTAGGGTTTTTTTTTTTTTTTTTTTTTTTTTTTAGCTATTTATTGGGTAAAAGTGTTGGGTAAAAACATTACTGAATAGTTTTGAATCACTTTGATGATGAAACAAACTATTCTCAGACACTTTAGCTGCATCTACTCGTATATTACATTGAATATATTAATCACAAATAATTTATATATATATGATAAGGAAAATAATTATTTTCCTGTAAATTAGTGTAGGGGCAGAAAGAGGATGATCCCTTTCCTTACTCATCATAAGAGTCATGACTGACATCCCTATAACAAAGACTGGTTAACAAGAGAAAAGCATGACAAATTTATTTGATTATTGTTTTATGTGACACAGGAGGCTTCACATCGAAGACCTAAAGATATAAGGGAAACCATCTTTTTTTTTTTGAGACAGAGTCTCGCTCATGTTGCCCAGGCTGGAGTGCAATGGCACAATCTCGGCTCACTGCAACCTCTGCCTCCTGGGTTCAAGCAATTCTCCTGCCTCAGCCTCCCAAGTAGCCAGGATTACAGGTGCCCACCACCACGCCCAGCTAATTTTTTTTTGTAGGTTTAGTAGAGACAGGGTTTCACCATGTTGGCCAGGCTGGTCTCGAACTCCTGACCTCAGGTGATCCACCCACCTCGGCCTCCTAAAGTGCTGGGATTACACATGTGAGCCATTGCACCCAGCCTTATCTCAACTTTTATATTGATTACATGTTGAAATGATAACATTATACATTAAAATTATTTTTAAAAATCAGTAGTTTGCGGAAAGGCACTTTGAGATCTTGTAAACATCCTGTTCCTCATCAAATTTTCAATGCATTCATGTATTTATATCAGTATGGACTCATGGTTCCCTATTTTATTCTATGAGTTATAGGTTATTTTTTATTTTAAAAAATTTATATTATTTTCATCACATAAATTGGGATAGTGAAGAATGAAGTACTGCAGCAGATCTGAATAGTCATACAAGTGAGTATGTAAAATATATGTTAGTTACACCAGAGCATGAAGAGTGAAATTCTCATGAGCTAAACATTCACATGATGGATTTTACGGTGTTACTCTAAGAAGTCCACCTAGCATTTCCAGTTGAGCACATCCTTCCTAGGTGAAATGATAGAAAGAATAACAAACCCTTGAGTGCTAGCTCTGTATCAGGTGCTGTCCTAAGCAATTCCACATATGAACTCACCTACATTTCACAGATAAGAAAACTGAGGCTCGGAGGAAGGCAGTAACTTAGCCAGGGCCACAGCACAAGTGTGGGCCAGAGCCAAGATTCGAACCCAGACAGTGTGGCTCCCACCACCATGTTCTTGCTTGTTGTTCTCTTCTGTGTCCAGAAGATTCCTTCCTGCCCCACCTTGTTCTCACCACTCTCTGGTTACTTCTATGTAGCCATGGTCTAAACCAGTTACACAATCATCCTAGGTGAGCTGCACATTTTTAAAACTTTGATTTTGAGATCAGTGTCAATTCCCATGCAATCGCAAGAATAATACAGAGAGATCCTATGTGCCCTTCACCCAGTTTCCTCCAATGGTGACACCTTCTAGAACAACAGCACAATATCACAACCGGGATGTGGCCATTGACACAACCCTGGGATGTCTCCTGTTGCCCTTTCACAACCACACCTGCTACCCTTGTGCCTGCCATCTATCCCCTCCACGTTCCTAATCCCTGACACTAATCCGTTCTCTATCTCTAGAATGTTGTCATTTCATGACTGTTATAGAACTTGAGTTATACAATATGTGAACTGTTGGATTTGACTTTTTTCACTCAGCATAGTTCCCTGGAGATTCATCCAAGTTGTTGCATGTATCAACATTTTGTACCATTTTTTTTTTTCTTTTTTTGAAACAGGGTCTCACTCTGTCACTCAGGCTGGAGCGTAGTGGCTCGATCATGGCTCACTGCAACCTCCACCTCCCAGGCTCAAATGATCCTCCCACCTCAATCAACCTCCCAAATAGCTGGGATTGCAAGTGCAAACCACCACACCAGGGTAATTTTTGTATTTTTTGTAGAGACGGGGTTTTGCCATGTTGCCCAGGCTGGTCTCGAACTCCTGGGCTCAAGTGATCCACCCACCTTGGCCTCCCAGAGTGCTGAGATAACAGGCATGACCACTGCACCCAGCCCATCTTGTTCCTTTTTCTTGTTGAATAGTATTCCACAGTATGGATGTACCATGGTTTGTTTAACCATCCGCCTATTGAAGAATGTCTGGGTTGTTTCCAGTCGTTCATTATTTCTAACATAGCTGCTATGAACATTAATGTACAGGTTTTTATGTGAATATAGGTTTTCATTTCTCAAGGATGACTGCCCAAGAGTGCAATTTCTAGGTTATATGGTAATTGCATGTTTAGTTTGTAAGAAACTGCCAGACTGTCGGGACCATTTTATATTCCCACCTGCCATGCATGAGTGATCTGGTTTCTCTGCATCCTGGCCAGCATCTGGCATTGTCACTGTATTTTTTTTTTTAAATTTTAGCCATTCTAAGTATGTATGACTGATAACTGATTGTGGTTTTAATTTGCATTTTCTTTTCTTTTTTTTTCTTTTTCTTTTTTCTCTTTTTTGAGACGGAGTCTCACTCTGTTGCCCAGGCTGGAGTGCAATGACGTGATCTTGGCTCACTACAACCTCTGCCTGTTGGGTTCAAGCAATTCTCCTGCCCCAGCTTCCCCAGTAGCTGGGACTACAGGTGTACACCACCATGCCGGGCTAATTTTTCTATTTTTAGTAGAGGCAGGGTTTCACCATGTTGGCCAGGCTGGTTTCGAACTCCTGAGCTCAGGTGATCTGCCCACCTCGGCCTCCCAAAGTGCTGGGATTACAGGCGTGAGCCACCACACCCAGCCTAATTTGCATTTTCTTAATGGTGAGTGATATTGAACATCTTTTCATGTGCATATTTGCCATCTGTACATTCCATTCAGTGAAATGTCTCTTTGCATCTTTTGCCCATTTTCTAAAGGGATTGTTTGCTTCTTTACTGTTGGGTTTTGAGAGTTCTTTTTTATATTCTAGATACTAGCCTTTTGTCAAATATGTCATTTACAAATATTTTCTCACAGCCTATAGCTTGTCTTTTCACAGAGCAAAAGTTTCTAATAATCAAATTTCCCTTTTATGAATTGTGTTTTTTGTCTTCTAAATTCTTTTTGCCTAGCCCTAATCCCAAAGATACTGTCCTAGGTTTTTCCCTAGAAGCATTATAGTTTTACACTTCACATTTAAGTCAATGATCCATCCATTTGGAGTTAATTTTTGTACTAAGTGTGATTTAGGTGCAGGTTCCTTTTTTGGTTTTTGTTTGTTTGTTTTTGCTATTGGATGTCCTATGGCTCCAGCATTATTTGTTCCACTGAATTACTTTTGTACCTTTGTCAAGAATCAGTTGGCAGCCCAGCCCGGGCAACATGGCAAAACCCCGTCTCTACAATAAATAAAAAAATTAGCCAGGCATGGTGGTGTGTGCATATAGTACCAGCAACTTGGGAGGCTGAGGTGGAAGGATCACCTGAGTCCTGGAGGTCAAGGCTGAAGTGAGTTGTGATCACACCACTGCACTCCAGGCTGGGTGACAGAGTGAGACTCAGTTGGTAACCCGGACAACATAGCAAGACCCCATCTCTACCAAAAATTTAAAAAAAAAAAAATAGCCAGGTGTGGTGCCAAACACCTGTAGTCCCAGCTACTTAGGAGGGTGAGGTGGGAGGATTGCCTGAGTCCAGGAGGTCAAGGCTACAGTGAGTTGTGATCATGCCATTGCACTCCAGCCTAGGTGACAGAGTGAGACCCTGTGTCTAAAAAAAAAAAATTAAATTAAATTAAATTAAAAATAAAAATCAAAAAAATCAGTTGGGCACATTGGTATGGGTCTATTTCTGGGTTCTCTATTCTGTTCCATTGGTCTATGTGTCTATCCCTTCTCCAATACCATACTGTCTTGATTACTGTGGTTATATGGTAAACCTTAATATTGAGTAAAGTGATTCCTTCCACCATATGATCCACTTTATGTGGATTATTCCATGTAAATTTTAGAATAAGTTGGTCTGCAAAAAATTTCACTGGCATTTTGATAAGAATTGCATTGGGGCCGGGCATGGTGGCTCATGCCTGTAATCCCAACACTTTGGGAGGTTGATGTGGGAGGATCTCTTGAGCCCAGGAATTCAAGACCAGCCTGGACAACACAGTGAGACCCCATATCTACGAAAAATAAAAAAATTAGTGGGTGTGGTGGTGTGCACCTGTGGTGCCAGGCGCTTGGGAGGCTGAGGTGGGAGGATTGCTTGAGCCCAGGAGGCTTCTGTAGCTCCTTGTCGGGGATATGTGGGAGGCAGTAAGGGAGCTGAGGAAACTTGCTGCCATGTTGTTCCTCAAGTCCCGAGGTCACTAGGCAGTTCACCTTCTTCCCACCTTTCAGAGTCTTCCTTTGCTTGTTTGTTGGGTTGTGTACATGGATTTTTAGTTATAAGAGGGAGGACTCAGGAGGAATGGGACTATGCCACCCTGGCCAGGACTGGAAGTCCTGTAATTATGTATTTATTTTCTCCAGATTTGGCCTAGTGAGAGTCCCTTCTAACTGGCTCCTGTATTATTTTGACATGGGCCCATCGTTCTTTGAGTACTTCTTTACTCTGTGGCACAAAATGTTCCAGGCTCATCTTGTCTTTCCCTACCCCAACTCTGGAAGCAGCCATTTCTCCATGAGGCTCTGTATGCTTTAATGGGATTTGTTTGTTTATTTTTATTTATTTATTTGACAGAGTCTCGCTCTGTCACCCAGGCGGGAGTGCAGTGGCACGATCTCAGCTTACTGTAACCTCCACCTGCCGGGTTCAAGTGATTCTCCCGCCTCAGCCTCCCAAGTAGCTGTAATTACAGGCATGTGCCACCACAGCCAGCTAATTTTCATGCTTTTTTTTTAAGTAGAGACGGGGTTTCACCATGTTGGCCAGGCTGGTCTTCAACTCCTGACCTCAAGTGATCCACCTGCCTCAGCCTCCCAAAGTGCTGGGATTATAGGCATGAGCCACTGAGCCCAGCCCTTTAGTGTGATTTAGAAACCATGGTGGGGGCTAGGAGATACCCTCCTCATGCCCCTTGGGTTGCATGTGAAAGACATGCCCCTTGTCTTTCACTAGAAGGTGTGTGAAAGACAAGGTTACACATACCTCTAGTGACAGCAAGTGCACCTCTTTGCAGCACCCAAGGCCCCCATTAGGCTGACACTGGTCGCTATGAAGGTATGGGCTTGACATTGGGGTTGGGATCACACTTGGCCAACTACAGACTAGAGGGATCCTGAGAGAGCTCAGAGCTGCACCAATGAATGCCTTAGTTTGCTCGGGGAGGGGGATAGGCTCTGTGAATGAGCAAGTGAGGCTGCAGTGAGCTATGATCACACCACTGCACTCCAGCCTGGGCAACAGAGAACCTATCTCTAAGTAACAAACAAAAAACAAAAACGTAAAATGCCAGCAACCATCTAGGCACCTGATACAGGTCCTGTCCTTTAAGCCCTCATAAAATTATCTGCAGTTTTGAAAATGAGATGGGCTGGAAGATTTGCAGTTCCTAGCGAAATCGGAATTAGGAGAACTGGCCACCAGGCACTCTGGGTGTGCAGAGGGTGCCCTTGACGAAGATTCTTTGCTTGACCAAATTTTACTCAGGCCCCTGAAACTTCTCCTTGGCACATCTGCGCACTTCCTTGTAAAACCCAGTTTTAGCAAAGAGCCCGGCTAAGTCAGTGTGGCATGAACCCTCCATCCTCCGTGTCTGATTATCCTCAATCTCTGATCACCCTTGCTATCTGATCTGGTTCCTCATCTTCCACCATCCCCCAGGTGATGTGTGATGTCTGATTCCCCTGGCCTGCCTTCAGCAAGAATCCTGTTAGGTCGGTTTAGCCAGAACGCCCCTTACCCCTGATGTTTCCTCTTAGCAATTTCCACCCAAGGACCCTCACACTGCTCCTTGGCTAGACATTCCCACTGGCCCAGTTCTATACTGAAGTCTAAATATATATATTCTATATATTTTTATATACTTATATATATAACTAAAGTTATGTATATTATGTACTAGTATATATAGTATATAACATATATACTATATACTAAATATATAGTACAAATATATAAATATTTCTACAAGTATTTAAACTTTATATAAATGGTGTCAGCATATGTGTTCTTATGCCATGTGCCTTATTCCTCTCAATATATATCCCAGAGATTAGCGCTTTCTTGGTTTCATTGCAAATAACATTCCATGGGTTGTATGTTTCACTTAAAAAATGGTATGTTGTGATTAACAAAACTTTTTAATTTGAATATAGATGAATCAGATTATTCTTTCCTAGGCAGTTGGTGTGGTTATATCTAATTTAAGGAATTCTTTTCTACCCTGAGTTTATAAAGCTATTCCCTTGCAATTTCTTCTATGATATTTTCTATGATATTTCAAATATTTCACATTTGCGTTTCAATCCCTCTAAAACTGATTGGTATGTAAAGTGTGAAGTAGGGGCCACACTTCACATGTGGCTCACACCTGTAATCCCAGTGGCAGGAGGATCCCTTGAGGCCAGGAGTTCAAGATCAGCCTGGGCGACATAGCAAGACCCCCATCTCTACAGACAAAAATTTTAAATAAAATTACCTGAGTGTGGTGATGCTTGACTGTAATCCCAGCTACTCTGGAGGCTGAGGCAGGAGGATCACGTGAGCCCAGGAGTTTGAGGCTGCAGTGAGCCATGTTTGTTCCACTGCACTTCAGCCTAGGTGACAGAGCAATACTCTGTCTCTAAAATAAAATAAAATAAAATAAAATTAAAATTAAAGTGCAAAGTAGGGGTCCTATTACATTTTTCCCTCATAGATACCCGATTGTTCCAGGTATTTATGTGAATATCCGTGCTTTCCCACTGACCTACTGTCCATCTCTGTCATAAGATCAGTGGCTCTAGACAGGTCTATTTCTGGGTACTCCCCTTTTTCCTTCATTGGGATGTTTGTGTTTCCTTTCAACAATATCACACTGCTTGGTTACTACATCTTTATAATAAATCTGAAATCTTATGAGCAGTTTCCTCTACCTCACTTGTTTTAAGAACTGTCTTAGGCCTTTACGCTTCTTGATTAATTTTAAAGTCCACTTGTGGGCCGGGCACGGTGGCTCACGCCTGTAATTCCAGCACTTTGGGAGGCCGAGGCAGGCGGATCACCTGAGGTTGGGAGTTCCAGACCAGCCTGACCAACATAGAGAAACCCCTTCTCTATTAAAAATACAAAATTAGCTGGGCGTGGTGGCGCATGCCTGTAATTCCAGCTACTCAGGAGGCTGAGGCAAGAGAATCGGGAGGCGGAGGTTGCGGTGAGCCGAGATCACACCATTGCACTCCAGCCTGGGCAACAAGAGTGAAACTCCGTCTCAAAAAAATAAATAAATAAAGTCCACTTGTGAAGTTCCTCAGGAAATCTTTTGAAAACTTTGCCTGAAATGGCACTGAATCTAAGATTCATCCAGTGAGACTCGATATCTTACTGATATTGACTCTTCACATGGAGGAATGTGGTGTAACTCTCCGTTTGCTTAGTTCTCCTTCTCTATCTTTCCACAGAATGCTATAATTTGGCCATAAAAGTTGATTCTGGGCTGGGCATGGTGGCTCACACCTGTAATCCCAGCACTTTGGGAGGCCAACGCGGGCAGATAACCTGAGGTCGGGAGTTTGAGACCAGCCTGCCCAACATGGAGAAACTCCATCTCCACTAAAAATACAAAATTAGCCTGGCCTGGTGGCACATGACTGTAATCCCAGGTACTCAGGAGGCTGAGGCAAGAGAATAGCTAGAACCTGGGAGGTGGAGGTTGTGGTGAGCCGAGATCCCGCCATTGCACTTCAGCCTGGGCAACAAGAGCGAAACTCCGTCTCAAAAAAAAAAAAAAGAAAAAAAAAGTTGATTCTGGAGACAAGTGCATGCATCCAAGGCCTGGCTCTGTTTAGGAGTTTGACTGTGGGAAAATGGCACTTGTCTCCAGAATCAACTTTTATGGCCAAATGATAGCATTGGGAATAATGGTATTGATTTCATGGGACTGCTTTGAGGATTAGACATGTACATAACATACTTGGAGTGGTGCAGGCCACAGTAATCACTATAATTATTGCCATCATTCTTCCCAGATTTATTTCTAGGTCCTTATGTTTTTGGCTGCTGTTGTAGATGCTATGGTATTTTTTACTTTTTAGTGCAGTTTTAGGTTCACAGCAAAATTGAGCAGAAGGTATAGAGAGTTCCCATATATCCCTTTCCTCAACGCATGCACAATCTCTACCACTATCACCCTCTCTCACCAGAGTGGTACATTTGTTCCAATCAGTGAACTAACATTGACACATCACTATCACCTAAAGTCCATAGTGTGCTTTAGGGTTTACTCTTGGTGTTTTACATTCTGTGGTTTGGGTTTGGTTTGGACAAATGTATAATGCATGTTTCCACCATTATAGTATCATACAGAAGAGTTCCACTGCCCTAGAAATCCTCCATGCTCTGTTTATTCATCCCTCCCTCCCTCCAGCCCCTGACAACCACTGATCTTTTTTTTCTTTTCTTTTCTTTTCTTTTCTTTTTTTCTTTTTGAGGCAGGGTCTGACTCTGTCACTCAGGCTGGAGCACAGTGGCATGATCACAGCTCACTGCAGCCTCCAACTCCTGGGTGCAGGCAATTCTCCTGCCTCGGCCTCCAAAGCTGGGACCACAGGTGTGTGCCACCATGCCCAGCTAATTTTTTTATTTTTTGTAGAGATTGGGTTTCACCATGTTGCCCAGGCTGGTCTGGAACTCCTGGGCTCAAGCAATCCTCCTGCCCTGGCCTCCCAAACTGCTAGGATCACAGGCGTGTGCCACTGTTCCCAGCCTCAACTATATTTTCTAAATGTTTATTTCTAGTGTATAGGAATGCAAGCGATTTTGAGATATCTAGCCTATATTACAGCAACTTTGCTGAAGTCTCTCATTTCTAAAACTTTCTCTGTAGAGTCTTCGGTTTTCTGTATAGACAATCATAACTTCTGAAAATCACAGTATTTTTTCCTTTTTTCCTATCCTTACACCTATTATATCCCCCTTTTTTCTTCCTGCCCTAGTTAAGACCTTCAGTAAAATATTGGACAGAATGGGTGATAACGGTTACCCACATGCTTGTCTATTTCTTGGTCTTCATCTTCCTTTCATCTCCAACCTTTCCTGTGGTATTACTGTCACTCTGCCTCAAGTACACCATTTATAAGTTAGTTTAGTGATAGTCTGTTGGTAATAAACTTGCTTTGACCATATTTTCTGAAATGTATTTTGCCTGCATCTTTTGTTGGGTACACGCATTTAAAAAATCATCTTTATTGGGGTATACTTGACATATGATAAACTATATATATTTAAAGGTTACTCTTTGATAAGTTTGATGTACACATCAGTGAAACCATCACCATAGTGAAGATAGTGAACATGGCCGGGCGCAGTGGCTCACACCTGTAATCCTAGCACTTGGGGAGGCCAAAGAGGGCGGATCACCTGAGGTCGGGAGTTCAAGACCAGCCTGGCCAACATGGTGAAACCCCATCTCTACTAAAAATACAAAATTAGCCGGGTGTGGTGGCACACGCTTGTAATCCCAGCTACTTGGGAGGCTGAGGCATTAGAATTGCTTGAACCTGGGAGGCGGAGGTTGCAGTGAACCGAGATCGCGCCATTGCACTCCAGCCTGAGTAACAAGAGCAAAACTCCATCTCGAAAGAGGAAGGAAGGAAGGAAGGAAGGAAGGAAGGAAGGAAGGAAGGAAGGAAGGAAGGAAGGAAGGAAGGAAGGAAGGAAGGCAGGAAGGCAGGAAGGCAGGAAGGCAGGAAGGGAGGGAGGGAGGGAGGGAGGGAGGGAGGGAGGGAGGGAAAGGAAAGAAAGAAAAGATACCGAGCATATCCTTCACCTCCAAAAGTTTCCTTGCTTCTGTGTAATCCATTCTGCCCCTTTCTGTTCCCGCCGTCTGCCAGGCAGCCACCAATCTGCTTTCTGTAACCATAGATTCACTGGCACTTTCTAGAATTCTATATAAATGGAATCATACAGTATATGCACTTTCTTGTGTGGCTTCTTTCATGCAGCATTACTATTTTGAGATTCATCAGTGTCATTGTGTGTGTCAATATTCATTCTTTTTTATTGCTGAGTAGTATTTCGTTGTATGGCTGTTCCACAGTTTATCCACTTGTTGATGGACATTTGGATCATTTCTCATTTTTATCTATTACAAATAAAGCTGCTATGAACATTCATGTAAAGCAGTATATAGTAATTTTATTTATCTGATCATTTTTGTGGATTAACATGTAAGACTGCATTTGAAGAATAATATCTAATATATTAATAACATCTATTCCAACACCATGAACAAATACTTTTTGTTGAATTTTTTTGGTCTTTTTTTGAAACAGCGTCTCTCTCTATTGCCTAGGCTGGAGTGCAGTGGTGGGATCACTGCTCACTGCAGCCTCCAACTCCTGGGTTCAAGCGATCCTCCTGCCTCAGCCTCCTGAGTAGCTGGGACTACAGGAACATGCCACCATGTCTGGCTTTTATTTTATTTTTTCTTTAGTAGAGACAGAGTCCAATTCTGTCATCCTGGCTGGAGTGCAATGGTGCAATCATAGCTCACTGCAGCCTCAAACTCCTGGGTTCAAGTGATCCTCCCACCTTGGCCTCCCAAGTAGCTGGGACTATAGGTGCACACCACCATGCCCAGCTAATTTTTCAAAACTTTTTGTGGAGACAGGGTTTAACTTTGTTGCCCGGGCTTTTTGCTGAAGTGCTGAAGTTTTTATGATGATGTTACAAAGCAAGTTTTTAAAAAAAACCTTTTAGGAGTAGCTAATTTTAAAGTCACTACAATCAGTAACATAAAATGATATTTTTGAAGTGAGACATGGTAGAGGTGATATCACTTCCATGGTTCCTGGGACAATGAACTCCTGATTTTTCATACACCTCTCTTTGAGTAGTTCATTCAACATTTTATTCATCAAATAATTATGGAATTGGTCAAGCGCAGTGGCTCAGGCCTGTAATCCCAGCACTTTGGGAGGCCAAGGTGGGAGGATCACTTGAACTCAAGAGTTCGAGACCAGCCTGGGCAACATGGTGGAACCGCATTTCTACAAAAAATTTAAAAATTAGCCCGGCGTGGTGGTGCATACCTGTAATCCTAGCTACTTGGGAGACTGAGGCTGGAGGATTGCTTGAACCTAGGAGTTGGAGGCTGCAGTGAGCCATGATTGCATCACTGCATTCCAGTCTGGGTGACAGTGAGACCCTCATCTTAAATAATAAAAATAATAATTACAATTTTTTTTTTTTTTTTTTTTTTTTGAGACGGAGTCTCGCTTTGTGGTCCAGGCTGGAGTGCAGTGGCCGGATCTCAGCTCACTGCAAGCTCCGCCTCCCGGGTTTATGCCATTCTCCTGCCTCAGCCTCCCGAGTAGCTGGGACTACAGGCACCCGCCACCTCGCCCGGCTAGTTTTTTGTATTTTTTAGTAGAGACGGGGTTTCACCGTGTTAGCCAGGATGGTCTCGATCTCCTGACCTCGTGATCCGCCCGTCTCGGCCTCCCAAAGTGCTGGGATTACAGGCTTGAGCCACCGCGCCCGGCCACAATTATTATTATCATAGAACTGTTACTCTGTGTCAGGCACTGTTCTAGGTAGTTGAGTATTTAGCAGTGAACAAATCAGACAGCATTCATGTTCTCACAGATCAAACATTCCTATGGAAAGTTGGCTCCTCTTTGGAATTTTTTTTTTTTTTCAAGACAGAGTCTCACTCTGTTGCCCAGGTTGGAATGCAGTGGCATCATCTTGGCTCACTGCAACCTCTGCCACCTGGGTTCAAGTGACTCTCCTGCCTCAGCCTCCCAAGTAGCTGGGATTACAGGCGCTTGCCACTGTGCCTTTCTTATTGTTGTAGTTTTAGTAGAGACGGGTTTCACCATCTTGGCCAGGCTGGTCTTAAACTTCTGACCTCGTGATCCACCCCCCTACCCCTTGGCTTCCCAAAGTGCTGGGATTACAGGCTTGAGCCACCGCGCCCGGCCCCCAGAGACAGGGTTTCACCATGTTGGCCAAGCTAGTCTTGAACTCCTGATCTCAAATGATCCGCCTGCCTCAGCCTCCCAAAGTGCTGGGATTATAGGCATGAGCCACTGTGCCCGGCTTGGAATTTTTAAATAAACTTCTGATACTAAGCACAGCCCTGATACCTGAGGGTTCCCTAGCCTTTGGTTCTTGACCCTCTGTCTTCTCTCTACTCGCTTTCCTTGGGCAATTACCTCCTTGCTCATTATTTTATTTTATTTGAGACAGGGTCTCACTCTGTCATCCAGGCTGAAGTGCAGTGGCACGATCTTGGCTCACTGTAGCCTCGACCTCCCAGGCTCAGGTGATCCTCTCACCTCAGCCTTCCAAGTAGCTGGGACCACATGCATACACCGCCATGCCCAGCTAAATTTTTGTTCTTTTTGTAGAGACAGGGTTTTACCATGTTGCCCAGGCTGGTCTCAAACTCCTAGGCTCAAGCAATCCACCTTCCTTGGCCTCCCAAAGTGCTGGGATTAGAGGCGTGAGCCACTGTGTCTGTGCTTGCTCATTATTTTAAACTTCTATCTACACATTTCTCACTACCGAACATGTCTTAGGATTCTGATCTCTCTCCTGTTTCACCTATAGGAATGTCCCACAGATATTTCAAGCTCGATATATCTAGAATGATCTGTCACCTTACAGTCCAATCCTCTCTACCTTCCTCTCTCATTCTCCTCCTCTGGTCCTAACACTTAAATAACTCTGAAATGCAAGTACTTCAAACCTAGAAGTTGAACTCTCCTTCCCCCACATTTCATGAAATAACAAGACTTGTGGATTTTACATCCTCAAATGATTCTGTTCTAGTCTCTCTCTTTTTTTTTTTTTTTTTTTTTTTTGGATGGAGTCTCACTGTGTCACCTAGGCTGGAGTGCAGTGGCGAGATCTTGGCTCACTGCAACCTCCGCCTCCCGGGTTCAAGTGATTCTCCCACCTCAGCCTCCCGAGTAGCTGGGATTACAGGCACGTGCCACTAGGCCTGAATAATTTTTGTATTTTAAGTAGAGATGGGGCTTCACCATGTTGGCTTAGCTGGTCTGGAACTCCTGGGCTCAAGTGATCCGCCCGCCTTGGCCTCTCAAAGTGCTGGGAGTACAGGTGGAAGCCACCGCGCCTGGCCTAGGCCCTCTATTTTGTCTGTCTTTTGTGACTGTAGTTCAAGTCCTACTTTCCTAATCTATTCTCCCCCTTTGTTGTGGGTTGAATTGTGTCCCTCCCCCCGCCAAATTCACATGCTGAAGTCCTAATACCCAGTGCCTCAGAATGTGACCTTATTTGGAGATAAGGTCTTTACAGAGGTAATCAAGTTAAAATGAGGTCAGTGGTGTGTGGGCCCTAAACCAGTCTGAGTGGTGTCCTTGTAAAAAGGGGAACTTTGTTTTTTCCGTTTTTTTGCTTTTTTTTTTTTTTGGTGGTGGTGGAGCTGACAGTCTGGCTCTGTCTTCCAGGCTGGAGCGCAGTGGCATGATCTCAGCTCACTGCAACCTCTGCCCCCCGGGTTCAAGTGATTCTCCTGCCTCAGCCTCCTGAGTAGCTGGGACTACAAGCACGTGCCACCATGCCCGACTAATTTTTGTATTTTTAGTAGAGACAGGGTTTCACCATATTGGCCAGGCTGGTCTCGAACTCCTGACCTCAAGTGATCTGCCCACCTCAGCCTCCCAAAGTGCTGGGATTACAGGTGTGAGCCACCACGCCTGGCCTTAAAAAGGGAAACTTTGGACTCAGAGCCACGGACACAGGGAGAATGCCATGCGAAGATGAAGGCAGAGATGGGGTGATGCTTTTATAGGCCACAGAAGGCCAAAGATCACCAGCAACCACCAGCAGCTGGAGGAGAGGCCTGGAACAGCTTCTCCCTCACAATCCCCAGAAGGAACCAGCCCTGCCAACACCTTGATCTCAGACTTGTAGCCTCTAGAACTGTGAGACAGGACATTTTTGTCATGGAAGCCCCAGTTTGTGGTAGGTTGTTATGGCAGCCTGAGCAGATTAATCCATCCTTCTCTGCTGGCTTGTCTCCCAGTCATTCAAAACTGCAGCCAGGGATATCAGATCCAAAGAGAAATATTCCCCTGTTCTCCTGCTGAAAGCCACTCGGTGGCTCTTCCTCACCTCCAAAAAGTGGCCCATGCACCTTCAAGTGGAGTCAAAGTTGTTCCTATCCTGGTCCGTCCTAACTATCCCATCTTTGAAGCCCCCTCCCATTTCAGCCTTTTCACTGATCTGCTTATGGTCTCTTCACCACCTGGTGCTGGTTCATGTCCCTGCTTGATTCCTGCTGGTCTCTCTGTTTGTAAAATTCCTCTGTGTTTCCTTCAATTGGTTCATTCTTATTCGTTCGATGCAACTTTTTAAAAATGTATTCGTAGTAGAGACAGGTTGCTCTGTAGCCCAGGCTGGAGTGCAGTGGTGCAATCATAGCTCACTGAAGCCTCAAACTCCTGGGCTAGAGCGATCCTCCCACCTCAGCCTCCCCAGTAGCTGGGCCCATAGGCATGCACCATCATGCCCAGCTAAGTTTATATATATATAAATTTTTTTTTCTAGATATGAAGTCTCCCTATGTTGCCCAGGCCGGTCTTGAATGCCTGGGTTCAAGGAATCCTCCACCTCAGCCTCCCAAAGTGATGGGATTACAGGTGTGAGCCACTTAATCTGGCCTCTATGCTAGTTTCTTTTAGAAATAATGATACTCGGCCAGGTGCCATGGCTCATGCCTATAATCCCAACACTTTGGGAGGCCAAGGTGGGAGGATTACTTGAGCCCAGGAGTTTGAGACCAGCCTGAGCAATATGGTGAAACCCCATCTCTACCAAAAAACAAACAAACAAAAAACAAAAAATTAGCCAGGCATGGTGGCGCTTGTATTCCCAGCTACTCAGGAGGCTGAGGTAGGAGGATCACTTGAACTGGGGGAGGCTGAGGCTGCAGTGAGCCAAGATTGCGCCACTGTGCTCTAGCCTGGGTGACAGGCTGAGACCCTGTCTCAATAAAAAGAAAGGAAATAATGACACCCAGTGCTAAAATGGAGTATAATGTAGGATTTTTAGAATAAAACAACTCACTTGGTAAGCAATTTGGCCGCTGAATTAAAAAACCTCAAGGAGGGTTATGCCCTTATGCCCAGGAATCCTGCTGTGGCCATATAGTTAAAGGGGAAAATGAAGAAACAGGTCAATGTTTCCAGATGAAATGATGAGCCCTTACTCTTAGCTGCAGCATGAGTGGTCATGTCCTGGCCTGGCCCTGGGCCACTGTGACACGGGGCCCTCCAGCACAGAGAAGCCCGCTGCTTCTCCCCTGTAATTCCAGAGCCTCACAAGACAGGCACGGGACTGAGCCCCAGAACAGGGAAACCCCAGGCCTGGTGGCAAAGGAGCAGCAGGAGCTGAAAGTGCCCGCTGCAGAGCTGATGGTGTGGCACCAACTCAGGGTGTGGAGGGACTGTCTTTGCACAGGGGTCACACTGAGTGTTACCGCCTCCTTCCCTATCCAACAGTGGGACAGGCAATATATGTGGGGTGGGACCTTTCTCTTCCTTTCTTGTTGGTTGGGGTGGTGGTGAGTAGGGAAGAACCAAGGAGAGAAGACAAGGATGGAGCGCTTATGTGGCCACACAGGCCCAACTTTGGACTGACTCTCCACAAGTGAGAGGAGGGGAAGGGCCCCAAGTACCAGCCTGCCACGGGGCTATGGTCGCTCACACTGTGGTCAGGAAGGCCCAAGGCAGTTAAAATGGAGGCACTTCTGCCAGGCGTGTGGGGTCAGACCCACAGTCTCCGAGGAGCTGGAACAAAGCCTTCATCCTGGCTTCTCTCTGCTGAGAACACCCCTGGGCCTGCTTTCTGACAGAACTTTCCTCAAGGAGGGGGTGGGTGGCAACCCAGCACTTATTTGATGCCTACTGTATGCTAGGCACCATGCCAGCTGCTTTTCCGCAGTTTATCCAATTCGATGTTCACAAGAAGCTTGCAAAAGAGTATGTGGCATCTGCCTCCCCATACCTCCTGCCTTAATTCAAGTCTTCATCCCCTCTCACCTGGATTATGATTTTCATTTCCTAACTATTTTCCTTGCTTCCAGATGTTGGTTTTGTCTATTTGTCTTTATAGAAAAAGCTACTGCATTTTAAACTGTATTCAAACACAGAAATGGTAGCAAACTGTACTGGTAAGCATGGCACCTGACGGTTGGACCAAAGGCCATGAGGGAAGCTTCAAGGGCCTTCGGCGCTGCTAGTCCTTCCTCCTCTGCCCCTTGTTGCCACCTTCAAGATCAGTTAAACGTGTATGGGAACAATGTCACTTTTAAGGAGGTTGGGCTCTACCTCATTACCAAGAAGTACCTCAGATTCTGAGGAAAAGCAGAAACTCTCGAAGCGCCAACCTGCTCCATGGGCCTGACGTGCTCCAACCTCAGTCCCACAGTTACCCGGATGCTGCCCGGGCCTGAGGCAGGGGAAAAGACAGGAAGACACTTTCCACTCAGCAGTGCTGGGAAGCTGGAGAGCTTGTGAGTCACTGACCAGATGAGACCTCGAAACTGACAGGCAGAACTCTGGGTAGCTATCAGCCTCTCCTGGGGGCAAAAAAATCCGTAAAGAAAGAGCACCAACTTAGCCTGGCATAGGGGCTCACGCCTGCAATCCCGAGGCAGGAGGATCACTTGAAGTCAGGAGTTCAAGACCAGTCTGGTGGCCAAGCACGGTGGCTCATGCCTGCAACCCCAACACTTTGGGAAGCTGAGGCAGGAGGATTTCTTGAGCCCAGGAGTTCGAGAGTAGCCTGGGCAACATGGCGAGACCCCATCTAATTTTTTATTTTACAAAAAATAAAAAATTAGCCAGGCATTTGGTGAATGCCTGTAGTCTCAGCTACTCAAGAGGCTGAGATGGGAGGATCACTTAAGCCTAGGAAGTTCAGGCTGCCATGAACCACTGGTTGTGCCACTGCACTCCAGCCTGGGCAACAGAGCAAGACTCTGTCTCAAAAAAAAAAGACCATCCTGGGCAGCATAGCAAGATCCCATCTCTACAAAAAATAAAAAAATTAGTCGGGCATGGTGGCGCACACCTGTAATCCTAGCTATTCAGGAGGCTGAGCTAGGAGGATTGCTTGAGTCCAGGAGTTCCGGGCTGCAGTGAGCTCTGATTGCATCACTGCACTCCAGCCTGAGCAACAAAGCAAGACAGAAGGCAGGCAGGCAGGCAGGCAGGCAGGCAGGCAGGCAGGCAGGCAGGCAGGCAGGCAGGAAGGAAGGAAGGAAGGAAGGAAGGAAGGAAGGAAGGAAGGACCAACTTGATTCACAAATGGATCAAATCAAATACTTTTGCAGAAATCCTAACAAATGACTCACCCAGAATATTTAAACATTGTCATTGGGTTGCAGTGAGAGTGAAAACTTGGTGAAAACCAGCCCTCTAAAGGCAGAAAGATCATAGATGTCCATGTTAGGGCTCCACACCAGTCTGAGCTCCCCCTTAACCCACCTTCACTCCCTGAGGTCCCCCCTCGCATACACAGTGCCAGTGGCCAACCTTCCCAAACACCAGTCTGAGCAAACATTTCCTCCACTCCTCCTGTTGTCCTCTGTGCTCCAGATACTGCCCCCCACCCACCTCTCCTGCTCCCAGTCAGCCTTCTTCGTCTACTTGGCAAATCGCTTCTCACATCCCACAGCTTAATTGTTTTTTATTTTTTTAATTTTTAATTTTTTTTTTTTTTTTTTTTTGAGATAGAGTATGTCTGTCACCCAGGCTGGAGTGCAGTGGCATGATCTGGGCTCACTGCAACCTCCACCTTCCAGGTTCAAGCAATTCTCCTGCCTCAGTCTCCCGAGTAGCTGGGATTACAGGTGCCCACCACCACGCCTGGCTAATTTTGTATTTTTAGTGGACACGGGGTTTCACCATGTTGGCCAGGCTGGGCTCGAACTCCTGAGCTCTAGTGATCCGCCTGCCTCGGCCTCCCAAAGTGCTGGGATTACAGGCGTGAGGCACAGCGCCCAGCCCCACAGCCTAATTCTAAGGTGACTTCTTGGCAGCAGCGTTGCTGGCCGCCCCCTTCTGCCCTTCAGGTAAAGGTGAGCAACTTGCCCCAGCGCTCCCAGCTTTTCTGCATGTGCTGTTGGCAGGCCTCCCAAGGTCCCTGACTGCACTCCGTTGTAATGCCAGCTTTTTTCTTTCTTCTTTTCTTTTCTTTCTTTCTTCTTTTCTTTCTTTTCTTTCCTGCCCTGAATGCCCTCTCACTCGCCTTTCATCCCAAATACCAAGACCAACATCCCGTCCACCCTCTGAGGTTTGGACCCTCTGAGGATGCCTGGTTTTGCATCCTCAGATTCAACCAACCAAAGATAGAAAATATTCAGAAAATAACCAATAAAATAAAAATGATACAAATAAAATAATACAGTACAACAACTATTTACACAGCATTTACATTGTATGAGGTATTATAAGTTATCTAGAGATGGTTTAAAGTATATGAGAGGATGTGTGTAGTAAATTACATGCAACCACTACACTATTTAATATCTGGGGTGTGAGTATCCGTGGGTTTTGGTATCTGTGCAGGTCCTGGAACCAATTCCTCCTGGATACTGAAGGATGACTGTAATTGGTGAATGTGTGGATAGAAGAATAAATGGAGGCCAGGCGCAGTGGCTCACGCCTGTAATCCTAGCACTTTGGGAGGCCGAGACGGGTGGATTGCCTGAGCTCGGGAGTTTGAGACCAGCCTGGACAACACGGTGAAACTCCGTCTCTACTAAAATACAAAAAATTAGCCGGCTGAGGCGGCAGGCGCTTGTAATTCCAGCTACTCAGGAGGCTGATGCAGGAGAATTGCTGGAACCCGGGAGGCGGAGGTTGCAGTGAGCAGAAATCGCACCACTGCACTCCAGCCTGGATGACAGAGCGAGACTCCGTCTCAAAAAAAAAAAGAAAGAAAGAAAGAAAGAAAGAAGAGGAGGAAGAAATGGAAAATGTGTGTGGATCCTGAGACTTTGTCAAGTTCAGTCATGTGTCCAAGATCTGAGATCTAAGCTTTGTGAATGAATCAGTGCCCTGGCTGAAACTCCTGGGCTTCAGTGTTTGCAGGTCTTGTCCTCCTCCATGCAGCCCTCCCAGGGAACTGGCTCTGCTTGGGAAGTCTGTGGGGTCCCTGGGGCAGCAGCTGGGTGAGGCCTGGAATCAATCCTCATGTCTTGCTGCTGGAGGGCATCTCCTTCCTTGAAATCATTCGTGGGAGGCTTGGGTCGGGCCGTCCAGTCCTTAGTCTGGGACTGCAGGAGAGATGGCCGGGTCCAAGCAAACAGAGGCAGACAGAGGTGTGGTAAGTGGCGATTCCGGGTGAGACAGGATGCTAATTGGATCCCACTTGGAGTGACTTGATATCGGGTTTGTGGATGGTCACTGAGGACACTCCTGGCCCCACGAGGATTCACTCAGCCTGGTGGTTGGACTAAGAGAAGGCCCTGTGGCCAGGAGCCCGGTTGGGTTTTGAGGTTATTCTGAAGAGAGGGGGCTGGATGAGTTGGGGTATTGATGCCCGGCAGCCCAAGCAAAGGGTTCGAAGGACACGGGGAGGTGGCTGCCTCCCGTCCCCCACAGGCCCTTCTGCCGCCTCCTGAACAGTTTTCCTGCCGCGTCGAGGTGCCATCCTCGGGTATTCCCGGGGTCCTGGGCCAGGGAATGGCAGGTCCCTGGATCAGGAGGCCGAGAGACCTCTGGCCCTCGAGTCCCACTTCCTCCGCCAGCAGGAGGGGACTGGGGGGGCGCGGTTGTGCGCCACCCCGATTGCACCCAGATTCGGTCGTTTTCGGCATCTCCTCCCAGGAGCACGGGGAGCGGGAGACCGGGAACCCCAAAGAGGACCTCTGGGTCCGGCGAGTCCGGGTGGCAACTCGAGCTGAACCCCCTCTCCCGCCGCAGCGCCGGGAGGGGCTCCGTCGCCAGCCGTGCCCTCTCGTCCTGCTCACTCACCCAGGCCTAACGACAGCAGCTGGCTCTGCGAGAGGTTCCCCGGGTTGGGGCCCCTAAATTAACACGCGGAGGGCCAGGAGGAGGCAGGGGAAGGGGGCGGGGCAAAAGCTGCGGGGAAGCAAAACGGAGGAAGAGGCGCAGAGAGGAGCGAGGAGCGAGGACCGGGGGCAGCCGGCTCGGCCCAGGTTCACAATGCGAACAGCAGGGGGCGCCAGAGACCGCCGGAGGCCAAGGCCCAGCGCCACTGCGGCACTGGCACAGCCGCGTAGTCCGCAGTCAGAGGGCGGGGCCAGCCTTTGCAGCCGCGGTCACGGTGGTGTTCGCCCAGGCTCCGCAACCACCCGCAGCGCTCACGACGTGAAGGAGCAGCCCTCCTCCTTTCCTCTTCCCTCACCTCCTCCATCTTCTCCATCCTCCTCTTCTCTTGACAGATTGATGGATGAGAGATGGATGTGTGTGTGCGCGTGCGTGTGTAAAGATACCCAAGCATTATCCTTAAAAAAGGAAACATCTGAAGCCACAAGGAATATGAAATTAAAGAAACCCAGGTAGACAGTCTCCTTAAAAATATTATGGAACCATTTGAAAAATTGTTTATCAAGACTATGTAATGTCATGGGAAATTATTTTCATATACTATTTTTTGTATACTTTATGTTCTAGGGTACATGTGCACAACGTGGAGGTTTGTTACATATGTATACATGTGCCATGTTGGTGTGCTGCACCCATCAACTCGTCATTTACATTAGGTATGCATCCTAATGCTATCCCTCCCCCCTCGCCCCACCCCACGACAGGCCCCGATGTGTGATGTTCCCCTTCCTGTGTCCAAGTGTTCTCATTGTTTCATATACTGTTAAAGCGAAAAATGCGGGATACACACACAGAAATCTCCATGTAAAAATGTGAACTATACACAGAGTAGGAATGATCATCAAAACTACCTCCAAGTATGAACAATGGTTTTCTGCAGGTGTGGTAATGCCTTTGTAGAATGTGCATAAATTCATATTAGAATAAATTGAAGCCTTTCCTTTTTATAGATAAAGGGAAGCCAGGTACATCCCAGGCTGTGGCCAGGCAGGAAAAGGAACTGGGCAGGGCTTGAGGAGGGCACGGGGGCTCCTTGGTAAGGTGGTGTCCAGATGTCACCCAGGCCTGTGGGTCTATCCTGCACGTCTGTGCTCCCCTTCCCCTAATACCCAGATATCCCTTTTCCTTAACAATCCCCACCCTGATATACACCACAGACCTAAAATCTTACTCAATATGCCTCTGGAAATAAACTCCTGTCAACATTTCTCTGTCCAAAACAGTTAAGAATCTCTCAATTGGGCCGGGCGCGGTGGCTCAAGCCTGTAATCCCAGCACTTTGGGAGGCCGAGACGGGCGGATCACGAGGTCAGGAGATCGAGACCATCCTGGCTAACACAGTGAAACCCCGTCTCTACTAAAAATACAAAAACTTAGCCGGGCGAGGTGGCAGGCGCCTGTAGTCCCAGCTACTCGGGAGGCTGAAGCAGGAGAATGGCGTGAACCCGGGAGGCGGAGCTTGCAGTGAGCTGAGATCCGGCCACTGCACTCCAGCCTGGGTGACAGAGCGAGACTCCGTCTCAAAAAAAAAAAAAAAAAAAAAAAGAATCTCTCAATTGATCTAATGAATTGAAGAAATCTATCCCCATATTAGAAAAATGCACGCGTTGGTCCTGATATAATTTCCCAGTAACTACAATTCCCCAGTAACTACATATGCATATGTACCAGACAAACAAGGCAGCTTTCCATTCCCAACTCCTCCTCCCTGGCTGATGGTTCTCAGGAGAATCTAGGCACCTGAGCCCTGGCCCCAGCACCCTAATGGAGAGTGCAGGGGACCTGGATAGTAGAGATAGGCCTAGAAGCTTTTAGTGTAAAATATGGAATTGAAATAAAAAGACACGCAGGTAACCATGTGTCAGGCACACATCTGGTACCCAATACATCTTATGGAATAAAATAGACATTAAAATGCCACAACTATAAGTTAAAATATTGGCAAACTGACTAGCAAGGTTTAGAAATCCACATTTAAGGCTGGTCTAGTGGTGATAAATTCTGTCATCTTCTTCTTGTCAGGGAAAAACTTTATTTCCCCTTCATTTTTGAAGGATAGCTTTGCTAGAGACACAGGCAGAAAAATATTTCATGACTTCACTTATATGTAGAATATTTTTAAAAGAGCTCAGGCCGGGTACAGTGGTTCACACCTGTAATCCCCACATCTTGGGAGGCCAAGGCAAGAAGATCACTTGAGCCTGGGAGTTTGAGGCTGCAGTGAGCTATGATCACACCATTGCACTCCAGCTTGAGAAAAAAGTAATGCTGCTCTGAACATGGGTGTGCAAATATCACTTCAAGGCCCTGCTTTCAATTCTTTTTTTATACATCCTCAGAAGTAAAATGGCTGAATTATATGGTAGTTCTATTTTTAATTTTTTGAGGAAACTCCAAACTATTTCCTGTTGGTTGCACATTTTATTTTATTTTATCTTATCTTATCTTATCTTATTTTATTTTATTTTATTTTATTTTATTTTGAGATGGAGTCCGGCTCTGTCACCCAGGCTGGAGTGCAGTAGCAGTCTTCGCTCACTGCAACCTCTGCCTCCCAGGTTTAAGCGATTCTCCTGCCTCAGCCTCCCGAGTAGTTAGGATTACAGGCACCCACCACCATGCTCAGCTAGTTTTTTGTATTTTTACTAGAGACAGGGTTTCACCATGTTCATCAGGCTGGTCTCGAGCCCCTGACCTCAAATGATCCACCCACCTCGGCCTCCCAAAGTGCTGAGATTACAGGGATGACCCACTGCGCCAGCCTGGTTGCACCATTTTGCAATCCCACCAACAGTGCACCAGAGTTCCAATTTCTCCATATTCTCGTCAACACTTTATTTTGGGAAAGTTGTTTTCTGTGACTTGTCTCCTGCCCCTCTGCCAGTAACAGGAAGTACTAGAGACAGAGGCCCAGCCCTCTCTTCTAGCTCCTTGATCAGTGCCAGGCCCTGACTCATCCCTCCGTTTATTCCAGTCACAGTGACAAGATGAAAGAGAAAGAACACATCAGGTGCAGAAAATACAGGAAAAGAGGTCCTAACTGGGGAGGAGAGTGAGGGGAATCAAATGCGGGGAGCTTCCATTTCTCACCTCTATTCCCTCAGTCTCACTTTGAGACAGAATGAGACACTGTCTCGTAAAAATGTGGGGGAGGGCCAGGCACAGTGGCTCATACCAATAATCCCAACACTTTGGGAGGTCTAGGTGGGAGGATCACTTGAGCCCAGGAGTTCAAGACCATGCTGGGCAACATAGTAAGACTTTTTGTCTCTACAAACAATTTAAAAATTAGTCTGGTATTGTGGTGTGTGGCTGTGGTCCCAGCTACTCAGGAGGCTGAGGTGGGAGGATCCCTTAAGCCTAGAAGGTCAAGGCAGCAGTGAGTCAAGATTGCACTACTGCACTGCAGGCTGGGCAATAGAACAAGACTCTGTCTCAAATAAAAATAACACTATGAGCATGGGTATGCAAATATCTCTTCAAGACTCTGCTTTCAATTCTTCTTCTTTTTTTAGAAAGGGTTTTACTCTTGCCCGGGCTGGAGTGCAGTAGCAAAATCTTGGCTCACTGCAGCCTCAATCTCCTGAGCTCAAGAGATCCTCCCAAAGCGGGGTGCAGTGACTCACACCTATAATCCTAGCACTTTGGGAGGCCAAGGTGGGCGGATCACCTCAGGTCAGGAGTTTGGGACCAGCCTGGCCAACATGGTGAAACCCTGTCTCTACTAAAAATATAAAAATTAGCCAGGCGTGTGGCGCACGCCTGTAATCCCAGCTACTAGGGAGGCTGAGGCACGAGAATCGCTTGAACTCAAGAGGCGAAGTTGCAGAGAGCCGAGAGTATGCCACTTCACTCCAGCCTGGGCAACAGAGCGAGACTCTGTCTCAAAAAGAAAAAAAAAAGAGATCCTCCTGCCTCAGCCTTTCAAGTAGCTGGGACTACAGGCACATGCCACCACGCCTGCCAAGCTTTTTAATTTTTTTTTTTTTTGATAGAGACAGGCTTTCACCATGTTGCCCAGGCTGGTCTTGAATTCCTGGGCTCAAGTGATCCACCCACTGCCTCAGCCTCCCAGGGCACTGGGATTACAGGCATGAGCCACCCTGCCAGGCACAATTCTTTTGATGTATACTCAGAAATGAAATTGTTGGATTATATGGTGGTTCTAGTTTTAATTTTTTGAGGAACCTCTAAACTATTTCATATCAGTTGCACCATTTTACAATCACACCAACAGTGCAGTGCACCAGGGTTCCGATTTCTCTACATTCTCACCAACACTTGTTATTTTATTTTCTTTTTTTTTTTTTAATTATAGCCATCCTAATGGGTAGACACCTTTTCATGTCAGATCTACCAGCTTGTTGGGTCAGATTGTAAAATATTTCATTAATATTTTTATATTGATTACATGCTGAAATGATACAATTTAGGATCTATTGAGTTAAATAAAATATATGATTAAAATTAATTTCACTTGTTTCTTTTTACTTTTTATAAAGTGGTTTCAAGAAAATTTAAAATTACATAGGTGGCTCACGTTATATTTCTATTGGACACTGCTGGGCCTGGCAGTGAGAAATGAAGCAGGTTAAACATAATTATGAATCCAGGAGCAGTGGCTCAAGCCTGTAATCCCAGCACTTTGAGAGGCTGAAGTGGGAGGATCGCTTGAACACAGGAATTCAAGACGAGCCTGAGCAACAGAGTGAGACCCCATCTCTAAAAAAACAAAACAAAACAAAACAGAAACATAATTATGGTTTAAAAATTATGCATCCAGGCCAGGCGTAGTGGCTCACGCCTGTAATCCCAGCACTTCAGGAGGCCAAGGTGGGCAGATCACTTGAGGCCAGGAGTTCAAGACCAGCCTGGCCAACATGGGGAAACCTCATCTCTACTAAAAATACAAAAATTAGCTGGGCATGGTGGCGCAGGCCTGTAGTCCCAGCTACTCGGTAGGTTGAGGCAAGAGAATTGCTTGAACCCGGGAGGCAGAGGTTGCAGTGAGCTGAGATCTCGCCACTGCACTCCAACCTGGGCCAAAGAGTGAGACCCTGTCTCAAAAAAATATATATCCATCCAGTTATAAAACTGTAACCTTTGGTCAACATGTTGTTGTTGTTGTTGTCATTGTTTTTGCTTTTTTTTAGACAGGGTCTCTCCCTCTGTCACCCAGGCTAGGGTGCAGTGGTGTCATCTTGGCTCACCACAACCTCTACCTCCTGGGCTCAAGTGATCCTCCCACCTCAGCCTCTTGAGTAACTGGGACAACAGACACACACCACTGCACCCGGCTAATTTTTATATTTGTTTGTGGAGATGGAGTTTCACCATGTTGCCCGGACTGGATCAAAAGATTATTATATAAAACAGTATATTGATAACTATATGAATCCCACATTCTACATTATCTTAACAATTATCAAGAAATGGAGATGGGGAAGGGCAGAGCCACATTCAGCTGCAGATTAGATTCTTTCTCTCAAATAGATGAGCCTCAAGAATGCCATTTCTATCTTAACCATGGCAATTAGAGATCGAAGATCAAGAACACATGGTGTTTCACATCCGAATATATTCTGGATCAGAATTTGCTGTACAGTGGATGGGTGGGGATAGAAGTCCTGGAGGGGACTAGGGCAGCAGGGCTGAATGTCAGGGCAGCCTAGGACATAGGGTGGAAATGTGAGCCAAAGAAAGCTGGTGGCAGGAGAGAAAATGACAAATGTCACCTCTTGGTCCCTTCAGTGACTTCCTCTCAGCCACCTGTCTAGCAGCTGAATGCAGGGGTCTGACTTATCTCCCGCCCTGCTGCCAATAACAAGAAGTACTAGAGACAGAGGCCCAGACCCTCCCTCCTAGCTCCTTGATCAATGTCAGGCCCTGACTCATCCCTCCATTTATTCTGGTCACAGTGACAAGCTGGAAGAGAAGGGACACATCAGGTGCAGAGAACACAGGAAGAGAGGTCCTGACTGGGAAGGAGAGTGAGGGGAATCAAATGGAGGAAGCTTCTATTTCTCACCTCTACTCCCTCCATTTATTTTACTGCCATTTCTGCCCTGTCCCCCAGGGAGCCCAGGTCCCCACGGTCCCCAGACCAGGCAGGCAAGTGGGTTCTAGGGGGAAAAGGCACCTTCCAGCACCTCTGTTAGGAGATATGTCTCAGGCCTATGGTAGCCAGAGCTGTAAATCACTCTTCCTAACCTAGTCAGTTAGAAGGATGACAGAGCTGTCTTCACGTTGGGCTGGAAGATGCCAAGTCTTCATCCAGTGGTGCTGCCTGACAAATCTGTCCTCCTGCATCCATGTGGGGAGCACGTGGTCAGGGCTGAATGCAAATTCCTCACCATCCTGGGTCCAATATAACCAAGTGGAAGTGACTTTTAGCCTAGGCAGTGCCCGGAAGTGACTACAAAGTATATTACACACTTTGAAATTAAGTGTATATTTTATTTTTATTTTTATTTATTTATTTTTGAAACACAGTCTCACTTTGTCACCCAGGCTGGAGTACAGTGGCGCCATCTTGGTTCACTGCAACCTCTGCCTCCCAGGTTCAAGCGATTCTCCTGCCTCAGCCTCCCGAGTAGCTGGGATTACAGGTGCTTGCTGCCACACCCAGCTAATTTTTGTATTTTTAGTAGAATCGGGGTCTCACCATGTTGGCCAGGCTGATCTTGAACTCCTGGCCTCAAGTGATCTGCCCACCTCGGCCTCCCAAAGTGGTGGGATTACAGGCGTGAGCCACCGCACCCAGTCTATTTTTATTTTATTTTAAAATAAATGCTATTGTGTATCTTTGAGGTTTGCAACATGATGTCATGGGATACATATATGACTAGATACATGTAGATACTATAATGATTACTGTAGCGAAGCAGATTAACATAGTATCTATCACCTCACAGTTACTTTCTGTGAGGAGAGCAGCTGAAATCCACTTAGTTAGCAAAAATCCCTAATACAATTGTATTAACTTTAGTCCTCATGTTGTACATTTGCTTCCGGACTTGTTAATCGTATGTATCTGCTATTTTGTATCCTCAGACCTTCATCTCCCCATTTTCTCTCCCCTCCACCCCCTACCCATTGTAACCATTGTTTCAACCTCTGTCTCAGTTTATTTGAGCTCTTTTTATTTTTTTTTAATTTTATTTATTTATTTATTTAATTTTTGAGACAAGGCCTTGCTCTGTTTCCCAGGATGAAGTGCAGTGGGGCAATCACAGCTCACTGCAGCCTCGACCTCCTGGGCTCAAGCAATCCTCCCATCTCAGCCTCCTGAGTAGCTGGGACCACAGGTGCATGCTACTACACTAGGATAATTTTTTAATTCTTTGTAGAGACAGGGTCTCACTATGTTGCCCAGGCTGGCTTTGAACTCCTAGGCTCAAGTGATCCTCCCAGCTAGGCCTCCCAAAGTTCTGGGATTACAGGCATAAGCCATCATGCCCGACCCCGCCTGTTCTTTGTTTGTTTGTTTTTGTTTGTTTTGTTTTGTTTTTAAGACAGGGTTTTACTCTGTCTCACAGTGAAACTGAGAGAGTAGAGGTGAGAAATGGAAGCTCCCCCCCATTCAATTCCCCTCACTGTCCTCCCCAGTCAGGACCTCTCTTCCTGTGTTCTCCACACCTGATGTGTCCTTTCTCTTTCATCTTGTCACTGTGACCGGAATAAATGGAGGGATGAGTCAGGGCCTGGCATTGACTAAGGTGCTAGTCAATGGCTGGGCCTCTGTCTCTAGTATTTCCTGTTACTTGCAGAGGGGCAGGAGACAAGGCACAGAAAATAACAAGTGTTGGTGAGAATGTGGAGAAATTGAAAGTCTGGTGCTCTTTTGGTGGGACTGTAAAATTTTGCAACTGATAGGAAACAGTTTGGAGGTTCCTCAAAAAAATAAAAATAGAACTACCATATAATTCATCAATTTCACTTCTGAGCATATATCAAAAAGAATTGAAAGCCGAGTCTTGAAGAGATATTTGCACACCCATGTTCATAGCCGCAGTATTTTTTTCCCAGGCTGAAGTACAATAGTGTGATCATGGCTCATTGCAGCCTCAAACTCCCAGGCTCAAGCAGTCCTCCAACCTCAACTTCCCTAGTAGCTGGGACCACAGGCATGCACCACTGCACTTGATTAATTTTTTAATTTTTCATACAGACTAAGTCTCGCTATGTTGCCCAGGCGGGTCTCAAACTCCTGGCTTCAAGCAATCCTCCCGCCTTGGTCTCCCAAACTGCTAGGATTACAGGCATGAGCTACTGCGCCCAGCCTTATAGCAGCATTAGCCACAAGAGCCATGAGATGGAAGCAACGTCCATCAATGGATGAATAGATAAATAAAAAATGGTTTATCCATACAATGGAATATTCTTCATCCTTAAAAAGGAAGCTACTCTGATGCATGCTACAACATGGATGAACCTTGAGGACATTATGCTAAGTGAAACAAATCAGTCACAGAAAGATAAACACTGGACCGGGTGCTGTGGCTCATGCCTATAATCCCAGCACTTTGGGAGGCTGAGGCGGGCAGATCACCTAAGGTCAGGAGTTCGAGACCAGCCTGGCCAACATGGTGAAGCCCCGTCTCTACCAAAAATACAAAAATTAGCCAGGGATGTTGGCCTGTGCCTGTAGTCCCTGCTACTTGGGAGGCTGAGGCAGGAGAATCTCTTGAACCCAGGAGGCAGAGGTTGCAGTAAGCCGAGATCATGCCATTGTACTCCAGCCTGAGCAACAAGAGCAAAATTCCATCTCAAAAAAAAAAAAAAAGATAAACACTGTATGATTATGATGACTTCACTTATATAAGGTATCTAAAGTAGTCAAACTCATAGAAGCAGAAAGTAGAATGGTTATTCCCAGGGGCTGAGAGGAGGGGAAAGGAGAGTTGTTTAATGGGTGTAGTTTTAGATTTGCAAGATGAAAAAATACAGATCTGTCACACAACAGTGTGAATATAATAAATACTACTGAACTGTACACTTAAAAATGGCTAAGATAGTAAATATTTATCTTATATAATTTTGAGCACAGTAAAAAAGAAAAAAAATGATATGGTATCTGGGTCTTACTTTTGAATATTTCATTGGGGGAATTGAAGTACAGATAAAACTATTTTAGATATATATTGATAATTATTGAAGCTAAGTGATAAATACATGAGGGCCTATTTTACTAATATTTATTCTTTTATATAAGTTTGAAAGTATTTATAATAAAAATAATAAACACTTTTTAAGGTAGGTTTCAAAATAATACCAGAGATTTTTAGAATAATGTTGGCGAGTCTAGGCATCACTGGAAAGATACACACAAAAACATTAACAATGATGAAGTCTGAGAGGTCGAATTATAAATTATCTTTTTGTATTCTAATTATTTGCAATGCCTGGATATTGCATTTTATCATTAGAAATATCGGAGAAAGTAAATGAAGATATATGTCCAAGGATATTTAGTGCAGCTCTTTGAAATAGTAAATGGGGGAAAATTCAATAGGGGAATGATTCAGTGAATCACGGTGCAGACTGCATGTGCCATGATGGGATAGTATGCAGCTATTTAAATGGGTGGGTCTTGGCTGGGTGCAGTGGCTCAGGCCTGTAATCCCAGCACTTTGGTAGGCTTGAGCCTGGGAGTTTGAGACCAGCCGCATTCCTGGAAAAAAAAAAAAAAAAAAGGATGGAGGATGGCTCTTGATACATTTCCCTCCTAAATATTTTTACCAATCTCATTTCTTGCAAGAGTGAGAGCAACTACTTTCTGACACCCTTGTCAATGTCGTATATTATTGATCTGTCCTAATGGGGAAAAAATACACCTTTGTCTTCTCTATAGGATTTTTAAAGGAATTGTTACTGAGCGTGAGCATGATATTAGGTGGAGAAGATAGCCCTACAGCGGGTTGGGCAAAGAGACTGCTGGCGTTTGTGGGGCAGGGAATGGTGTGGTCTTAGGTCTGGGGAGCTCAGTACAGAGAAATTGCTCTGGTCCTGTCTTCAGGGCCACAGGAAATCAGACTCGTTGCAACTTAGGTAAGGATCTGGGGAAACTGAGTAACTCCTAGATGCACCCCCATTCCTGAGTGTATCATCCAACCTGAGAATGGGCTTAGAGGGGTGATGGTGTCTCTTTTCTCACTGCAAAACCAACCTCCACTGTGCCTCTACTGTGAGCATATGCCACGCTGCAAGTCTAACAGTCTCTCCACAGGGGAGGAATTTACTGTTGTCATCAAGCGAAAGTGACTTTATTGGGGTTGCCCTATAGGGTTGCACTATAGGGTGTTGAGCCCCTATACACGTCTTTAATGTACATTGCACACATTCAAACCAAATTTGTATTTTTTAAAGCCCTGCTTAGGTGTGGCAAAGAAGGACTTCTTAAAGAAAATTATAAATACACAATGTATAAGGCAAAAATATGATACATATCATTACATTACAGTAGGATTTCTGCTCAGTTAAGGAAATGATAAAGTTAATCGATACACAAAAAATTAGGAGAAGATCTTTTAAGTGTCTAACACCAACCAAGAACAATATCTAGCATATACAAGGAACTCCTACAAATCAGCTGCCACAGCAAAAAGCTAGGAACTTCAATAGAAAAATAGGCAAAGCATGTGACATGCGATTCACAGAGAAACGCTAAGAAACATCTTAGCAGCCGGGTGCGGTGGCTCATGCCTGTAATCCCAGCACTCTGGGAGGCTGAGGTGGGCAGATCACCTGAGGCCAGGAGTTTGAGACCAGCCTGGCCAACATGGTGAAACCCTGTCTCTACTAAAAATATAAAAATTAGCCGGGCATGGTGGTGGGTGCCTGTAATCCCAGCTACTCAGGAGGCTGAGGCAGAAGAATCCCTTGAACCTGGGAGGTGGAGATTGCAGTGAACCAAGATCGTGCCACTGCACTGCAGCCTGGGCAACAGAGCAAGACTCCGTCTCAAAAAAAAAAAAAAGGAAACATGATGTAATCAACTTATTTACACCTGCCAGATTACACATGCCATAAATTGGAGAGGTAGATCATGCCAAGTTCTGGCAGGGATGAGGGGAAAGAGGAACTTCATGTCCAGTAGTTGAGAGCAGCTCAGACTCCAACAGTTCATCTGTTGGTTTACCTTTTCCTACTCATGCCTGCTCCTGGTAAGCTGTGATTCTCTGTATTGCTGTCTTTCTGCTTTTTCAGAGTGTCAGTTTGCCCTGTGCCCTCAACTGTCTGACAAATCTGGGAAGAGATGTCGTGTTTCAGTTTGTTCAGCTCTTTTTCTTGTGAGGCTGGGAGTGACAACTTCCAAGCTACAAGATAGTGACTGGTAGGCTTCTGGGATGTGGGTGCTCTAGGGGTCAGTGGTTAGGGGCCACATGACTAGTGCCTGTGGGGTTGTTTTTGCTCTATGTGGTCTGGGTGGGGCCTTAGTCTTATGAAATCTATGCCTCTTAGTGATTAAGTGTTCATAATTAAGGGGTTTGGGGATGAAGCAAGTGGGTTTCTGGGGGACAGTAGATGGAAGTGATTATGGATCAGTGTTCGTTAATCAATACCAGATCCTGGGGTCAGTGTTGCTGAGCATGTGAAGCAGTGATTAGGAGCCTTTGGAAGTCAGAAAATGGAGCGTTCTATGGAGGTGATTTGTAGCATGTGTAGTGGGCCAGTGATTCACAGCCCAGAAAGGTCAATGATTGCACCTCTAGGAGATAATTATTGAGAAATAGAATATATGACTCTTGAACATCTATAACAACTCCTTTGTGGTGGGTGGGGCAGACTGTGCATTGTAGGATGTTTAGCAGCATCTCTGGCCTCTACGAACCAGATGCTGGTAGCATCACCGCTCCCTCATTGTGAAAATCAAAACAAACGTCTGCAGATATTCCTGAATGTCCCTTTGGGGGCAAAACTGCCCCCTGTTAAGACTCACCGCTAGACTCACAGCTCGGCCTGGCATGGTGGCTCACACCTGTAATCCCAGCACTTTGGGAGGCTGAGACAGGCAGATCACCTGAGGTCAGGAGTTCGAGACTAGCCTGGCCAACATGGTGAAACTCTGTCTCTACTAAAAATACAAAAATTAGCCAGGTGTGGTGGTGCATGCCTGTAATCCCAGCTACTTGGGAGGCTGATGCAGGAGAATCGCTTGAACCTAGGAGGTGGAGGTTGCAGTGAGCCAAGACTGCACCACTGCACTCCAGCCTCAGCAACAGAGTGAGACTTCATTCCATTTAAAAAAAAAAAAAAGACTCACTGCTGTAGAGAGAAGGCCAAAAGCTCACACTGAATATAAATGATTTAATTCACCTAATAATGAAAGAGGATCTCAGATTGGATATATGTATGAAATAAAGCTATATCCAAGCTTCAGGATGGGAATACTTGCAATGGAGAGGTTGAAAATGAAAAAGTGGGAGATGTTTTCGTAAGCATGTTAGGTCTGGTTATGCAGTTCACTGTTGCCCTACACGTTCCAATTTGGGGAAGTGACTGGAGGTTAATCGTCATGAGAATTCAGTTCTGGAATACAGAGGAAGATAATGATGGAGTGATGTATTCTGGGAGAGCATGTGGTTGATGGGAAAGTTTGGAGTCTTCATCATGCTGTTGGCAGGCAGCAGATGTTTCATTTTGAGGATGTCTGTGAAGAGACAAGCATCCTTGGCCATGTGCACTGACTTGATTTTAAAGTGAGGTTTGGGGCTGGTGGCAGGTAAGCTGCTTTCTTCTATTCTTTTTGCTTGTATAAAATAGAAGGCATGACTGGGCGTGGTGGCTCACGCCTGTGATCCCAGCACTTTAGGAGGCTGAGGCAGATGGATTGCTTCCAGTCCAGCCTGGGCAACACAGTGAGACCCCGCCTCTAAACAAATTTTTTTTTTAAATGAAAAGAAAAGAAAAAACATAAGGCAGATTGTGCTTCTGGCATGAGGGAGTAAGGAGGTTGGCAAGTCCTTTCCCTGGAAGGCAACTCTAAAAGCTGGGGAAAAGTGTCAAAAGCAACGCTTTCAGTATTCTGGAATTCAGCTGAATGCATAAGTACAATCTGAGAGGTGTTTTATTCATCAAAACGACTCAACTTTGGCTCAGAACAGGGCAGTCTATGGTGGGCTTTTTCCCAGTGTGGCTCCTATCCTTCCTCCAGCTTTGTCAGTGTCACGGTTCAACCTGGGCAAGGGAGGCCGCGAAAACAACAGGCTTCACTGCCGCTGCTGGAGACCATGCACATGGGTAGCAGGGATCAGAGCAGACTCAAACCACCTCCATATCCATGACCTACTGAGCCTGTAGATGCACAGAGACATGAGCAAGCCTGGCAGAAAGTAAAAGCCAGGTCGGGCTTGTAAAAGGCCTGAGGTTTGAATGTGCTCCCCAGGGGTAAAAGCAAGTCAAAGATGGCTTGACATGATTGAACACAACCTCTGATCAATCTTTGGTTGAACACCAAGCTGTACAGACAGGGGATGACCCCTAGAAAGCCAGCCTTAAGGATACAAAACAAGAAAAAATAACTGAGCAGAGACATCAGCGGCTACACCTTGCAGGGGAGACAGACTTCACAGATTTCATTCAGTTGCAGAATCTGGACAAAATACCAGAACCAGCTATTTCAGGGCTCAAAAAGTAAATAGCAGGAGGACTGAGGAAGAAGATCAACATTTGCAGTAGCACTGAAATGTAGTATTCACCTTTTTTTCCCCCTCCAGTATTCTCCAGCCTGAACTTAAGGCAGATTGAAGCCCAGAAGTGAGCACTATGGTGCAGACAGAGATCTAGGGAAGCCCTCTAGTTCTGGCTTGAGAAATAGGAAAGAGAACTTCCAGGGGTCAGAGAGAGTATGAAAATCCCCCAGTATTTTATTTTCTCCTGTCTCCTGTGTCCAGGCCCCTAAGCAATCTCATGGTAGCCGTGGCAGTGGCCAAATGGCACCTCATAGGCGCCACAACTCTGAGGGAGGGGAACCCTCCTCTGCCATCTGTGGAGCTGTAGTTCCAGCAAGGTGGGGCCTCTTTCCCTCCCAGAAGGGAAGAACTTGGTAAAGTGTCCCCATAAAATTGTGGCCAGGCATGGTGGCTTGTGCCTGTAATTCCAATGACTTGGGAGACTGAGGCAGGAGGATCACTTGAGGCCAGGAGTTGGAGACTAGCCTGGGAAACATAGTGAGACTATCTCTTAAAAAAGAAAAGAAAATCGTGGCCAGGTAAGGTGGCTCACACCTGTAATCCCAGCACTTTGGGAGGTCAAGGTGAGTGGATCACTTGAGGTCAAGAGTTCTAGACCAGCCTGGCCAACATGATGAAACCCCATCTCTACTAAAAACCCAAAAATTAGCCGGGCGTGGTGGCGGGTGCCTGTAATCCCAACTACTTGGGAGGCTGAGGCAGAATGGCTTGAACTGGGGAGGTGGAGGTTGCAGCCAAGATCCTGCCATTCCACTCCAGCCTGGGTGACAGAGTGAGACTGTGGCTCAAAAAAATAAAATAAATAAAATAAAAATTGTACTGGGATGAACCTTTAGGACATTATGCTAAAAGAAATAAGCCAGTCACAGAGAGACAACTACTGTATGATTCTGCTTATATGAAGTACCTAAAGTAGTCAAATTTATGGAGACAGAAAGTAGAATGGTGGTTACCAGGGGCTGGGGAGGGGAAATGAATAGTTGTTGTTTAAGGGGTACAGAGTTTCAGTTTTGCAAGATGAAAAAGTTCTGGAGATCGGTTGCACAACAATGTGAACATACTTAATACTACTTAACTATATACTTAAAAATGGTTAAGATGATAAATTTTATGTTGTGTATGTTTTACCACAATTAAAACGTTTAAAAGATATATTTGACTGGTAAATTTGACATAGGCTACTATGCTACATACAATACAGTATACAAAGTTCAGTGAGAATTAACTCTAGATTTTAGTCATGATGGAATACTGGAAATACCAATGACATTCTGGGTAGAATTAATGACAGTTTCAATTCCAGCTCTTCCTCTTTTTAGGCATGAGACTATTAAAAAGTTGCTTCATTTTCACTTCATCTTAAAAATAAGTATGAACATTCTTATCAGTCAGTGCAAAGATATTTTTCGACAAAGAATACTGTATAGAGAATTTGCCAGTCATGTTCTAGACTTAAGGCAAATAATCAACAAAGTTCTCTCACTTTAGAAGAGAAATCTCAAACTAGTAATAAAACAATATCAAGCAGTGACTCTTGCAACATATGCATACAATTGAATCTAAATGGATGATGACGGGGCATTTGGGTTTGTTGTTGCCTTTTTTTTTTTTTTTTTTTTTTTGAGACAGAGTCTCGCTTTGTTGCCCAGGCTGGAGCGCAATGGTGCGATCTCTGCTCACTGCAACCTCCGCCTCCTGGGCTCAAGCAATTCTCCTGCCTCAGTCTCCTGAGTAGCTGGGATTACAGGCACCCACCACCATGCCCAGCTAATTTTTGTATTTTTAGTAGAGACAGGGTTTTACCATGTTGGCCAGGCTGGTCTCGGACTCCCGATCTCAAATGATCCTCCCGCCTCAGCCTCCCAAAGCGCTGGGATTACAGGCGTGAGCCACTGTGCCCGGCCATGACTGGGCATTTGAAATAAATATTTTCTACTATAAGGGAAAAAAACAATAATAGCTCAGGACTTTATTTTTATTAAAGTAAAATAAAATATAGCTACATAAAGCCATGTAACACCAAAGTATAGCTTAACTGGTTCTCACAAGGCAAACACCTTTGTAACAACCACCAAATTCAAGAAAGAACTTTGCCAGCCACCCCAGAAGCCCCATCCAATTTCAACTCACCAACCTTGAGCTTGACTTTATAGTAATTACTTCCTTGCATTTCTTTGTAATTATATCACCCAAGTGTACATCCTCAAACATTATACATTAGTCTTGCTCATGAAAAAAAATGATTAATTTTTAAAGTCTCTTTTACTTTCAAGGTCCTCATTCAAATCTAGATTTTTCACAGCCTGGATCTGGGTGATTGCATGCGCATGGCAATATATTTCTCTTTACTCCATGTTTCCTGCAAATTGGCAGGTCAAGGAAGGGGCCAGATCTGGTTCAAGCTTAATTCCTTTATCAAGACTACAGGTGGTGGCATGTGCTCTCATCAGGGGGCACAGAATATCTGGTTGCCACTCTTGTGATGTTAGCAGCTGAGATGCTTCAATGCCTAGAAGATCCATGAAATTCACTGGTGGTTGCAAAATGATGATAATACAAATTCCAACCAACAATTCTTTTTCATTTATTAATTGCAACACTTTTATAGAGATGCTTTTGTTCATTTATCATTTGGTTACTGATACTACAGTTTATTTAGGAAAGGCAACATAAATGCTTTATTCTTTGTCCCTTTATCAGTTTTCAAGAAAATGATTTGGTTCCCTATCATTCTCCAAAGGTAACTATTTTTAAAAAGATCATTGTGAACTCATGAATTTAAGCATATTAGGCAGGGTTCAGTCAAATTGCATTTATTAACTTCTTGAAGCTCAAATTGTCTCATCTACGGCCCATGAGAGACTCCTGGAGCTGGTCCCCACATCCTTTTGACTTGACCCTGATAGATATTAACAGCTTTCTCACTATCTGCTCTTATGACAAGATTCCAGGATTATCTTATATATTTCCAGCACCAGATCTGGTACTGATTCCTTTTCATGGGAAATGGAACGTCAAGGCCACAATTTGGGTGCCAGGGTTGCTCATTACTGCTGTGTTGGTTGTTGTTTGTAGGCCTTTTCAGCAGACAGCGCTATAAAGTGTGTGTGTGTGTGTGTGTGTGTGCGCGCGCACACTTTTTAAAAATAAACTCTCGTGAGATCATATTGATATCTCCAAGTCAAATTCAGGAATACAGCTGTTTGTTTTTTTTTCTTAAGCTCTTCTATATTGTATCTGTATTCTCTTTCTTTCTTTCTTTCTTTTTGAGACGAATTCTTGCTCTGTCACTCATGCTGGAGTGCAGTGGTGCGATCTCGGCTAACTGCAACCTCCGCCTCCGGGGCTCAAGCGATTCTCCTGCCTCAGCCTACCAAGTAGCTGGGATTAGAGGCAGCCGCCACCATGTCCAACTAATTTTTTGTATTTTTAGTAGAGATGGGATTTAATCATGTTGGCCAGGGTGGTCTCAAACTCCTGACCTCAGGTGATCCACCCACCTCAGACTCCTAAAGTACAGGGATTATAGGCATGAGCCACCGTACCCGACCTGTATTCCATTTCTTTCACAACAAAACTACAAGTTCTCAAAGATGCAGGGATGATAGATTTGGAATATCTCATAATTATTAATTTACTTTACCCCATTCTGTTGGGGGACCCAGGACCACCCCCCACGTTCAGTGACTTGCTGGAAGAACTCACAGCACTGAGTATAGCATATAATTATCCTCACAGCTAAGGTTTATGACAGCAAAAGGATATGTGACAGAATCGCCAAGGTAAAAAGACACAGGCAGTGTGTGAAGGATGCTGTACACAGGCCTCCTCATGCTGTCTCCCCCTCCCAGGAGGCTTGCACAGAGCCATCCTTCTAGCAACAAAAATCCAGGAACACATGTGTAATGCTTCTCCCCAGGGAAGCCCATTAGAGGTTTGGTGCTCAAGGGTTTCATTGCGGGCTGGTCACTAGGCACCCTCTACCTAGTGCTTACCAAAATTCCAGCTCCCAGAATGAAAGCCGGTGATCAGCAGAAACCACTGTTTGCACAAACAGGTTGGGAACAGTAAGCCATCCTTATCAGTTAAGGAATTCTGGGAATACTCCCAAAATCCAAGTTCCCAGTGGCCAGCCAAGGGCCAAGCTTGTAAGCAGGACTTTCAAAGGATAGTAGTTACAGGACTGCTATGTTAACCCCCTTCTGCTTAGTCCACCCCTTGGCCCTGGCATCTTCACAGCAAAATTATCAGTAGGACCCCATGCAGCCAGGTGAGACCACCTGCAGATTTAACCTCACTTATACCCTCCAGGGGTCCTGGATTTAGCCCGTTAAAACAAATTCCAGGTGGGCCACAATGGCTCACACCTGTAATCCCAGCACTCAGGGAGGCCAAGGTAGCAGGATTGCTTGAGCCCAAGGGTTTGAGGCCAGCCTGGCCAACATAGTGAGACCCCCTGTGATGGTTAATACTAAGTGTCAACTTGATTGGATTGAGGGATACAAAATATTAATCCTGGGTGTGTCTGTGTGGGTGTTGCCCAAAACAGATTAACATTTGAGTCAGTGGGCTGGAAAAGGCAGATCCACCCTTAATCTGGTGGGCACAATCTAATCAGCTTCCATCGAATATGAAGCAGGCAGAAAAACCAGAAAAGAGCAACATGGGCCTAGCCTGCTAGCCTCCATCTTTCTCCTGTGCTGGATGCTTCTTTCCCTTGAACACTGGACTCCAAGTTCTTCAGTTTTGGGATTCAGACTGGCTTTCCTTGTTCCTCAGCTTGCAGACAGCCTATATATTTACATATATCCTATTAGTTTTGTCCCTCTAAAAGAATCTTAATACACCCCCCATCTCTACAAATTTTATTTTTTTTTTAATTTAGCTGGGCATGGTGGCATGCGCCTGTAGTCCCAGCTACTTGGGAGGCTGAGGTGGGAGGATCACTTGAGCCCAGGAGTTTGAGGCTGCAGTGAGCTGATCACGCTACTACACTAACACTGTCTCAAAAAACACACACACACACACACACAAAAAGAAAAAAAAAATCCATTAACCACAAAAGTTCATCTTTGTGAGTCAGGAGGCTTCTTCCTTACATTTCTGTATTAACCCCTTTTTGCCTAGCCTGTCACATCAATTCAGGCTCAGCACCGCTCTGGCCAGTAAACTGAAGCTGATGTCAGTGTCTTCTGGGCTGAGGCAGTGTCAGGATGGTTAGGTTGCACACGCAAGTACAATCCCAGAGGGAACACGTGATAGCCCTGGAAACCAAGAGTTTACAATTGTTCGGGTACCCTGAGCAGGGCATACATCAGTCAGCCGGGGCAGGTTAACAGGGTTCCCAGTGTGGCCTCCCATGGGGAAAACTCCCACCGAGTCTTTTCCAAATAATTCAGTTTGGTCCTTGGTTTCAGCGGGACTGCCCAGAGGTAGTCAGGTTCTCTCAGTTTTGCTTATCCATGACATCAGTTTATCCCTCTCATGCATGTGGATGGCACCTGCAGGTGTTCTGCTGGTAAAGCACAGGAGCAGGTGCCACCCCTGCTGTGTCATAGTCAGTGCTGTCAGGGGTGATCAGAGGCTCAGCAGCCAATTTACATTCAAAGCACTCACAGCAGCTTGGAAATGAAACATGGGGCATTCTTCTACAGAAAGAGGGGAAAGCTGCCAGGAGCCGTTCTGAAAAAACAAAGATCATTAATACTCTCTCTACACCCCGGCACCTCTCTGGGCTTTTCTTTTTCCTCCATTGTTACCAAATCAGTGAGTCTCATTCAGTATTCATGACTTCATATTTCCCAATCATTTTACTATCATCCAGACCATTTGTCTGGAAGGGTTATATGCTAGAGGGAAAGAAACACTTTTCCAGGGAAATATTTTTATACAATTTAACCAGAAAGACACATCATGTCCAGGAATTGGTCAGGAAGAATCCTGAACTTTCCAATTTTTTCAAAATGGGTTTCCATTAACTTCCCATTCCTTTCCTCCTCATCATTTACCCAGTGAGCAGCCTAGGGGGAAAAAAAAATCAATCTCTTGCTGAGGACAGCTGCACTGAATAATCAAACTGTTTTACTAAGATGTGTGCACCAGGAGAAAGGTGAGGGTAGTAGGCTAGGCTCAGTGGCTCATGCCTGTAATCCCAGCACTTTGAGAGGCCAAGGTGGGTGGATTGCTTGAGCTCAGGAGTTTGAGACCAACCTGGAAAACATGGCGAAACCCCATCTCAAAAAAAAAAAAAAAAAAAAAAAAAACATGAGCTGGGTGGCACGAGCCTGTAATCCCAGCTACTCGGGAGGTTGAGGTAGGAGGATCACCTGAGCCCAGGAGGTCGAGGCTGCAGTGAGCCATGATCATGCCACTGCACTGCATCCTGGGTGACAGAGTGAGACCCTGTCGAAAGAAAGAAAGAGAGAGAGAGAGAGAGAGAGAGAAAGAAAGAGAGAGAAAAGAAAAGAAAGAGAGAAAAGAAAAGAAAGGTGAGGGAAACAGAGTCAGGCTATCAGTCCATTGGCACAAACTACATCTAATCCTGAAAGCTGAATGATGCAACAAGTCAACAGCAATGAGACATCTCAAAGAGGGGCACCAGTCCAATCTGTGTGAAGTAGGTGAAGGGGTCACATTCCCTGTTATGTGTCCTTCCCCAACCTGAAGCTTTCAAGATAAATCACAAGTTAAGAATGCAATTAGTCTCTGTATCAGAAATCTAGAGCCATTCAGCCACCCAATTTTAGATGGTCTCATGAGAACACACCCTTTCCTGTTGGCATTTTTATGTGACCCAGACAGCTGGTCAGCGTCTGTATTTTCGTCATTTATAGCCTCACAGAGGCTGTCTTAAATGGGCAACAATTCAGAATCTGAGTCCTGTTCTTTGATACGAGCCTTCAGTTCCGCACAGCTCACCACAAGGCTGAAACAGCTGCAGAAGACAGCATCAAGTTTCAGCTCAGAAGCAGGCACAGGCAATTAGGATCTATGAATCTGGGATTTTTAAAAAGCCCCTGGCTTTCCTTCAGTAGCAGCAAAGCTGACACAAGAGCCAGACAGCTGTGTTCCAAGCCCAAGTGACAAACAAGACTTTTCTAAATGTCCTTTTTATCTTGTTCATTTTAGAGGCAAAATAGACCTACTCAAATATATGCACAGCAGGCTGAAAACCATTAGCCTTTATGGGTCAGGCAGTTCATGGCAGCAAGAGCACACTGACAAACTAAAAGCTGTTTTTGAAAACTCCCAAAGCATGTTTCTACCTGGGGATTGCCTCTCTTTTTCTGTTCTCTCCCTTTTTCCAGAGGCTCCAGTGGGTAAAAATCAGTGGCTATGGAGACTTGTTCTGTTTCCAGTCCTCAAAGAGTTTAAATTGCAATCCACCCACAAGCAGCAAAAAGCAAGGGAGCTCTGATCCACTAACACTGTTTTTGTTTTTGTTTTTTTTCTTTGCAGCTTTCCCTATCAGGATGATCTGTCTAACATTGATGAAATAAAGCAGATAACATTTTACATCAGATTTTATCATACACCCAGATGCGACAGCCACAAAATACAAAGCCTTTGATAAAACATTCCCCTCTGTTTTCCCCAAACCCCTAACTGTAAAATCAGCATGTTCCACAGTGAACAGGTCTATACAAACCTATCCCCAAAGTCCAAGGAAGCTGAGAGGCCAAAGAAAGAGGCTGACATATCCAATTTTAATTTCTTAGAAGGAAACGTTTAATAGGGACTTGCAAACAGAAACCATGTCTGCGTCTCAGGCAGCGATAAGAGGAGAAAGTGGATTCCTGTGCCATCACTCCCCAGACTCAGGGCTTATATACCATAGGGAAGGGGTGATTCAGAAGTGATGTGTAGAATTGAAGAACAATCACATTGAGGTTATTTTAACCTAAGGGCAGGATTTACGGTAAGTATGTGCTTTTACACAAGGAAAGATAGCTAGACTGGAAATCTGAGAGGCCTTCCTGCACTGGAGTTAATCTGAAGTCAACATGGTGGATTAGCATCCAAGATGGAGTTGCTTTAGTTTCCACACAGCATTTACAAGGTTAACATTACAGCTGCCAGAGATGAAGGTTGCAGTGTAAGTAGGGCTTTGAGTTGCAGAGGCAGCTACTAAGCTGTAGAAAAGGCTGGAGTGAGGCCGGGCGCGGTGGCTCACGCCTGTAATCCCAGCACTTTGGGAGGCCGAGGCGGGCGGATCACAAGGTCAGGAGATCGAGACCACGGTGAAACCCCGTCTCTACTAAAAATACAAAAAAATTAGCCCGGCGCGGTGGCGGGCGCCTGTAGTCCCAGCTACTCAGGAGGCTGAGGCAGGAGAATGGCGTAAACCCAGGAGACGGAGCTTGCAGTGAGCCGAGATGGCGCCACTGCACTCCAGCCTGGGCGACAGAGCGAGACTCCGTCTCAAAAAAAAAAAAAAAAAAAAAAAAAGGCTGGAGTGGTTTTCTTGTTTGGGGGGAATGTTTTTTACTTGCTCCCCCTCTGGTTTATCTAAAGCCTTGCTCCAGCCCTGGGAACTGATTTAAATATTTTTCTTCCACTTGGAGGAGCGAGCAATGCAAACTTCGAACATTCTTGATCCACCCAAAGCCTGCCTTCAGAAATTTTCTGACCCTTCCCCCTCCCACCTAGAAGAGAGAGCAACTCCAATGAACTGTTATTGTCTTTTCGTCGGTTGTGTTTTGTTTTTTTTTTGAGACAGAGTCTCGCTCTGTCACCCAGGCTGGAGCGCAGTGGCACGATCTCGGCTCACTGCAACCTCCACCTCCCGGGTTCAAACCATTCTCCTGCCTCAGCCTCCCGAGTAGCTGAGACTACAGGTGCGTGCCACCACACCCAGCTAATTTTTGTATTTTTAGTAGAGACGGGGTTTCACCATGTTGGCCAGGCTGTTCTCAAACTCATGACCTCAAGCAATCTGCCCACCTCAGCCTCCCAAAGTGCTGGGATTACAGGCATGAGCCATTGTGCCTGGCCTGTCTTTAGTGCATAGGAAGGTCATTGAGGGGAATGTTTGGGCCCTTTTTCCTCCCAGTTGGAGGAGAGAACAAAAACCAAAGTCATCCTTTGAGCTGCACTTCTTCCTATATTTAGCCAGCATGGCCAAAAGCAGCCAGAAGATCCAGCAAGCCAACTGTCTATGGCTGGATTTATCATTTTCAAATGCCAAGGGTAACTTTTACCTCTCATAAGAGATAGCAAGCAGCTCAGCTGCTGTTTTATACCATAGGTAACTCCATAGCGACCCAGGCATGATTTTCTCATCCCTCTTCCCTCTTCTTCCCTCCCAGGAAGCCTCCCACATAGTGCACCCTCCCCCAGCATGAAAAATGCAGCAACAAGCATGTCATGTTTCTGCCCAGAAAAGCCCATTAGAGACTCAGTGTCAAAGGTTTTTATTGGGAGTTAGGCACTAGGTGCCCTCTGCCTAGTGTGCACTAATATTCCAGACTCCCAGAAGGGAGGCAGATGGCCAGCATAAACCAGACTGTCAGCACAACGTAGACACAGTGAGACACCCTTATCAGTTAGGGAAAAGTGGGAACCCTCCAGAAATCCAAGTTCCCAGACACCAGCCAAGGGCAAACCTTAAGAACGAGCTTTTCTCAGCATAACAGTCTCAGGCCTGCTCTGTTAATCCCTTTCTAGGCACCCACATTATCCAGTCTCTGAATAACAATACTGAAATGCCCTTGCAAAAATTATAACTGAAAAAAACATATGACAGTGAAAGAGATCTGACCTAACCGACCCTATCTTGCCCTTAACCTCCAAACCTCCAAACTGCCCTTGTTCATTCCTGGGCATAGGCTAGGCCAAGCTAACTATTGGAAAAATTTAGTTTATAAGTGTTTTTTTTTTTTTTTTTTTTGAGACAGGGTCTCATTCTGTCACCCAGGCTGGAATGCAATGGTGTGATCTGAGCTCACCGCAACTTCTGCCTCCCAAGTTCAAGCGATTCTCCTGCCTCAGCCTCCCGAGTAGTTGGGATTACAGGCGTGTGCCAACATGCCTGGCTAATTTTTTTATTTTTTGGTAGACATGGGGTTTCACCATGTTGGCCAGGCTGGTCTCAAACCCCTGACCTCAAGTGATCCACCTGCCTCGATCCCCTAAAGTGCTGGGATTACAGATATGAGCCACTGTGCCCAGCCTTAGTTTAGAGTTCAACTTTGAAACAAAGATGATAACAGGCCTTTCCCAAAACAAACACCGTTTTTGCCTGGGGACCAAACGGCCTTTGTAAAACTAACAAATTAGCCACAAGATTAGAAATTCCTGTTTAGAAGTCATGCTGCCGGAGGTCACAAGATTCCTGACCACTCCAGTTGCTCCTTTTGATAATATCACTATTGCAAAACCTGATTGGTGCTTGAGATATTTTTCAGAACTGCATTCTTTTTTTTCCTTTTTTTCTTTTTTTTTTAATTCTTTTTTTCAAGACAGGCTCTCACTCTGTCCCCCAGGCTGGAATGCAGTGGCGCAATCTCGGTTCACTGCAACCTCCACCTCTTGGGTTCAGGGAGTTCTCATGCCTCAGGCTCCCGAATAGCTGGGACTACAGGTGTGTACAACCTTGCCCGGCTATTTTTTGTATTTTTAGTAGAGATGGGGTTTTGCCATGTGCCAGGCTGGTCTCAAACTCCTGGCCTCAAGCGATCTGCCCGCCTTGGCCTCCCAAACTGCTGGGATTACAGGCATGCGCCACCACGGCCAGCCCCATTGTTTCATATATTTTATCATTTTTGTAATTGTTTCAAGTGAAAGAGTAAATCTGGTTCCTGTAACTCCATCTTGACCAGAAGCAAAAGGAAGTCTGATGTGCTCTTTCAATATGTAGTTTCAATTCGTTTTTAATTCCAGGAAGTTTTCTTGAATTATAGTTTTTAGTATTTGTTTTCATCCTTTTGTCTTTGTTTTCTTCAAGGACTCCTAGGGTATATGAATTGGATCTTCTTTTTCTAACTTTGATATTTGTCATTTGTCCTCAAATACTATTCTTTCGCTTTTTAAAAAATATGTTCCTCCTTTCCACCTTCTATTTCTTTTAAGCCATCATGTGTTATGTTTATTTGCTCTGTGTTCTTTGCAGTTTAATTTTCTATTCTGAAAGATTTTTTCTTTTATTTCCAAATATTTTCTGAGATCTATCATAACTTGAGTTTTTCTAGTTCTTATTTATGTTATTCTTTCATTGTCTTACATCATTTTCTTAATGTTGTTTAGCTTGTTCAAAATAGTTGGCTATAATTTTGATCCATTCTGTGAGCATGTGTTTTTGGCATTCTTTCATTGCGTCCAAGAATGGTATTCTACCCCTTATTCTTTTATTCTTACAGCAATATTGTATGGGATTTGTCCTCTGTATGTTTCCATTGCTTTTCTTTATATCAAATTAGTTTTCCTGAACTTTCAGAAGGAGGCGGGGTTCAGGGTAGCTTTTCAAATGTCAGAGCTCCCTCTTCTGTTGTTTTTGCATAGTGCTAAAAATTACGGAAGCTTGTTCTTGGCTCTGTTCCCCCACTTTTATTTAGACAGTCTCTTCCCTTATTGAGGTAGGCCAAATAATGACTCCCCAAGAGAAATTCCTGGAACCTGTGTATGTTACCATATGATAAAAGGACTTTTGGGGTGTGATTAAGTTGAAGATTTTGAGATGGAGAGATTATTCTAGATTATTAACATAGGCCCTAAATGCAATCACAAGTGTTGTTATAAGAAGGAGGTAGAGGAAGATGACACAAATAGGAGAAGAAAATATGAATACAGAGGCATAGATTTGAGTGTTGTGGTCACAAGCCAAGGAATGCCAGTGGCCACCAGCAGCTGGAAGAGCCAAGGAATGAAGAGAGTACGGCCTTGCCAACACCTTGATCTTGGCCCAGCCATACTGATTTTAGATTTCTGGTCTCTGGAATTGTGAACAAATAAATTTCTGTTGTTTTAAGTCACCAAGTTTGTGGTAATTTGTTACACTAACAATAGGAAACTGGTTTGGTAGCAAAAGTGGGGTGTTGCTGTAAAAAATACCCAAAAATGTGGAAGTGGCTTTGGAATAGAGTAATTAGATAGTAAGTGGAGGCTGGAAAATGTTGAGAAACATTATAGAAAACTCCTAGATTACCCAAAACACCCTGTTAGTAGAAATATGGATGTTGAAAGCACTGCTGGTGAGGACTCAGAAGAAGTAAAGAAGATGGTAGAGAAAGTCTATATCATCTTAGAGAAGACATGTATCATCATAAGCATGTTAGTATAAATATGACTATTAAAAGTGCTGCTGGTGAGGGCTGAGAAGGAAAATCTTATTGGAAACTATAGGAAAAGTGATCATTATAAAGTGACAGAAAACTTGGCAATTAAGTTAATTGTGTCCTACAGTTATATTAAAAGCAGACTTATAAGCAGTGAACTTGCATATTTAGCTAAGGGGATTTCCAAGCAAAGTGTTGAAGTGCAGCCTGGTTTTTCTTGCTGCTTATGGTAAAATGTGAAAGGAAAGTGACAAACTGAGGAAGAACTGCTAAGCAAAAATGAATCAGGGCCAGGCACGGTGGCTCCCGCCTGTAATCCCAACACTTTGGGTGGCCAAGGAGGGAGAATCACTTGAGGTCAGGAGTTCAAGACCAGCCTGGCCAACATGGCAAAACCCCATCTCTACTAAAGATATAAAAAATTAGCTGGGTGTGGTGGCACATACCTGTAATTCCAGTTATTCGGGAGGCTGAGAATTACGTGAACCCGGGAGGCGGAGATTACAGTGAGCCAAGATTGCACCACTGCACTCCGGCCTGGGTAACAGAGTGAGCCTCCATCTCAAAAAAAAAAAAAAAAAAAAAAAAAAACCAGAAAGAAAAAGAAAAAGAAAGAATCAGGACTTGATAATTTGGGAAATTCTTAGCCTATCCAGGTTGCCAAAGCTACTAAAATTAGGACATTTGGGTTTAGGAAAGCATGCTCTGGAGAGAAGAACAAAGGTATGGCTGGGCAACCTTTTGCTACTACCGAAGAGATTAGGCATGTAATTCATGGATCCCCTCAATCTTCACAGCAGAAGCCAGGAGTAGAGATGGGATTAACAAGGAAAAGCCTGTGGAAGGCCCTCTTGCCTGATGGTGTGAATCCCTGTGATATATACAGGAGATCCACAAGGTTTTCAAAGAATGTTATGCCAGCAGAAACATTGCCAGCTTATACTGAGAGACAGAGATGGAATGAAATGAAGGAAGGCTTCCAGATTCCAAGGATTCTTCAGGCAATAAAACTACTAAGCTTCAAACCTGAACTACCCTTCAATTAAAAGGAAGAATGACTCCAAGGATGGAGTTTTGGGCCCATAGTGTCAATTCACGAATTACAGAGGATTATTTCAAGGCCTTGAACCCTAATGGAATCTCCCCTGCTGGGTTTCAAAGTGGCTTGGTAACTATGACTTCTTAATTCCTTCAATTTTTCTCCCTTTTACAATGAGAATGTGTATAACTGTTATCCTATGCCTGTCCCACGCTTGTATTTTGGGAATAGATAACTCATTTTCTTGTTTCGCAAGGTCCACAAATGAAGGGGAATTATACCCTGGGTTGCCATAGAGTCTCACCGAAGCCTGATTTACATGATGAGATTTGAGACTCCTGAGCTGATGATATTTAGCTAAGATTTTGAACTTGAGTTGATGCTGTAATAAGTTGACACTTTTGAGGGTGTTGGGATAGGGTGAATGTATTTTGTGTGGGATGAACATCAATGTTTGGGAACCCCAGAGTGGATTGTGTAGGTTGAATAATGACTCCCTAAAAGATATATTATTTGGCCATAATTTGGCATATTTGGCTATATTATTTGGCCAAAAAAAAGACTTTGCAGATGTGATTAAGTTAAGGAACTTGCCATGAGAAGATCACCTGAATTATCTAGATGAGCCCTAAATGCAATAATAAATGTTCCTATAAGAGAGGGGTAGAAGGAGATGGCACAAAAGAGAAGACAATGTGACTACAGAGGCGGAGGTTGGAGTGATGTGGCCATAAGCCAAGGAATCCTGGCAGCCTCTGGTGGGAGCAGGGCCCTTGATTTTGGGCCAATGATATTGATTTCAGACTTCTGGCCTCTATAACTGTGAGAAAATAAACTTCTGTTGTTTCAAGCCACCAAGTTTAAGGTATTTCGTTACAATAGCCACAGGAAATGAATACACAAGTTCAAGAGATCTATTGTACAACATGGTGACTATAGTTAATAACAATTGATATGGTTAAGCTTTGTGCACCCACTTAAATCTCATCTTGAATTATAATCCCCGTAATCCCTATGTGGCAAGGGAGAGACCAAGTGGAAGTAATTGAATCATGGGGGCAGTTTCCTCCATGCTGTTCCCATGATAGTGAGTGAGTTCTCACAAGAGTTGATGGTTTTATTATGGGTTCTTCCCCCTTCGCTCGGCACTTCTTCTCCCTCCCACCTTGTGAAGAAGGTGCTTTCCTTCCCCTTCACCTTTTGCCATGATTGTAAATTTCCTGAGGCCCTCCCAGCCATGCGGAACTGTGAGTCAATTAAACCTCTTTCCTTTACAGATTACCCAGTCTCAGGCAGTTCTTTATAGCAGTATGAAAACAGACTAATATGCAATGTACTGTATACATGAAAACTGCTGAGAGTAGATTTTAAGTGTTCTCACCACAAATAAACATTTGAGGTTATGTATATGTTAGTTAGCTTGATTTGGCCATTCTACAATGTATACATATTTCATAACATCATGTTGTGCACCTGTGATATTGTGATTTATAAGAAGATATATATATTTGGTCTTCATCACCTGATGTGGTTTGGATCTGTGTCCCTGCCCAAATCTCATGTTGAATTGTAATATCCAATGTTGGAAGAGGGCCCTGGTGGAAGGTGACTGGATCACGGAGACAGTTTCTTTTTTTTTTTTTTTTTTGAGACGGAGTCTCGCTCTGTCGCCCAGGCTGGAGTGCAGTGGCTGGATCTCGGCTCACTGCAAGCTCCGCCTCCCGGGTTTACGCCATTCTCCTGCCTCAGCCTCCTGAGTAGCCGGGACTACAGGCGCCCGCCACCTCGCCCGGCTAGTTTTTTGTATTTTTTAGTAGAGACCGGGTTTCACCGTGTTAGCCAGGATGGTCTCGATCTCCTGACCTCGTGATCCGCCCGTCTCGGCCTCCCAAAATGCTGGGATTACAGGCTTGAGCCACCGCGCCCGGCTTGACAGTTTCTTATGAATGGCTTAGCACCATCCCCTTGGTGCTAAGTTCTCAAAAGATCTCGTTGTTTAAAAGTGTGTGCAACCTCCACCCTCTCTCCCTCATGCGCTGGCCATGTTAAGACATGCCTGCTTCCCCTTCGCCTTCTGCCATGGTTGTAAGTTTCCTGAGGCCTCCCCAGAGGCAGAAGCTGCTATGCTTCCTGTACAGCCTGTGGAACTGTGAGCTAATTAAACCTCTTTTCTTTATAAATTACCCAGTCTCAGGTATTTCTTTATAGCAGTACAAGAACAGTCTAATACATTCCCCATTTCCTGGCACAGAGTTCCTAAAAGTCTTGGAATCTCCAGAGTGATGAGTGACTTTTTACACTAATGAGATGATGATGACTGGTGGCCCCTAGATAGCCTCAGGATGGCGGATGGTCACCAGAAAGACCAAGGCATGATTAGAGGATTGAGACTTGCAGACTCACTATGAACTCTGGGGAGAGGAGATGGGCAAAATGTTGACTTGATTACCAATGGCCAGTTATATAACCAATCATGCCTACATAATGAAGTTTCCATAAAAGCCCAAAAGAACTGGCTTTGGATGAGTTTCCAGATAGTTGAACACAGAGAGATTCCTAGAGCATGGCATGACTAGATTGGGCATGGAAGCTCTGCAACCCTTCCCCCATTCCTCACTCTATGCATCTCTTCCATCCGCTGTTCATCTGCATCCTTTGTAATATCCTTGATAATAAATAGGTAAATGTAAGTAGTGTTTCCCTAAATTCTAGGAGCTGCTCTAGCAAGTTAATTGAACCCAAAGAGGGGGTCATTGATTTATAGTTGGTTGGTCAGATGTGTAGGTCACTACCTGGGACTTACAATTGGCATCTGAAGTGGGGGCAGTCTTGTGGTACTGAGCCCTCTAATGGTAGTATTTTCAGAGAGTGTCAGAATTGAATTAGAGGACACCCAGGTGGTATCCACTGGAGAATCTGATGTCAGAGGTGTTGTGTTGGCTGTGTTAGGCTAAGAGAAACACTGTTTTGGCCAGGCGTGGTGACTCATGCCTGTAATCCCAGCACTTTGGGAGGCTGAGGAGGGCAGATCACCTGAGGTCAAGAGTTCAAGACCAGCCTGGCCAACATGGTAAAACCCCGTCTCTACAAAAATACAAAAATTAGCCGGGCATGATGGCGGATGCCTGTAATCCCAGCTACTCAGGAGGCTGAGGCAGGAGAATTGCTTGAACCTGGTAGGTGGAGGTTGTAGTGAGCCGAGATCATGCCACTTCACTCCAGCCTGGGCAACAGAGCAAGACCCTGTCTCAAAAAAAGAAAGAAAGACTGTTTATTCCCTCTACCTCTATTAATACCATAAATACATACAATTTTTCTTTGTCAATTAAATAATAATAAAAACAAAACAAAACAAACATGAGAGGCTGGGTGCGGTGGCTAGTGCCCATAATCCCAGCAATTTGGAAGGCCTAGGTGGGTGGACTGCTTGAGCCCAGGAGTTTGAGACCAGCCTGGACAACACAGTGAAACCCCATCTCTACAAAAAAAATACAAAAAATTAGCCAGCTGTGATGGCATGCACCTGTAGTCTCAGCTACTTTGGAGGCTGACGTGGGAGTTTCACTTGAGCCTGGGGAGAATGAGGCTGCAGTGAGCTGTGATTGCACCACTGCACTCCAGCCTGGGCAACAGAGCGAGACCATCTCGGAAAAAACAACAAAAAAATTACATTTACTATTGCCCTATCCTGCTCAATTTTTGTTTCACTCCCAGCAGTTTCTTAGTGTAGTCTGCTGTCCTAGAAAAGAGCCCTGGTAATATCATCATACGGTAAAGAATTAACTTAGGAGGTCTGGGTTGTTTAAACCTTGTGCATTCCAAGGAAAGGTTTGGCCCTTGCCCCAGCTCCTGGGATATAACCTGTAAGTCAGGGGTCCCCAACTGCCAGTCCACACACAGTACGAGTCCATGGCCTGTTAGGAACTGGGTCGCACAGCAGGAGGTGAGCAGCAGGCAAGGGAGTGATACTGCTTGAGCTCCACCTCCTGTCAGATCAGTGGCAGCATTAGATTCTCATAGGAGCATAAACTCTATTGTGAACTGTGCATGCAAGGGATCTAGGTTGCACATCCTTATGAGAATCTAATGCCTGGTGATCTGAGATGGAACAGTTTCATCCTGAAACCATCCCCCTCTGCCCCATGTCCATGGGATGTCTTCCACAAAACTGGTCCCTGGTGCCAAAAAGGTTGGGGACCACTGCTCTAAACCCTTGAAATATACTGCCTGTTAAGAAACCTTTGTTTACTTGAGTGTATGAGCCATGCCAGATAGCTGTGATTTTTGATATGAGTCTTGGGCTGTGCAGTATCGGCATGAACCTTGGAAGGACTGAGTAAGGTCAACCACACAGGTAGTTGGCCATGCCTGAAACTGACTCCAAATAAAAGCCACAGACACCGAGGCTCAAGTGAGAGTCCATGGGTGGTAATACTTCATGTATGTTACCCCACATCTTGCTGGGAGAATTAAGCACTGGCCGTATGACTCCACTGAGAAGGGAGAACCCAAAGCTTGATCCTTGTTTCCCCTGGACTCTGCCCTATGTGCCCTTTTCCATTGCTGAATTAAGTCTCTACCCTTTTGCTCTAATGAACTATAACCATCAGTATAGCAGCTTTGCTGAATTCTGAGTCCTTCATAGTGAATCAGTGAACCTGAAGTTGGTCCTGGGAACCCCCAAGCACAGTCAGTCTTAGTTCATAGAAGGCTGGGCATGATGGCTCACACCTATAATCCCAGCATTTTGGGAAGCTGAGGCAGGAGGATCACTTGAGCTCAGGAGTTCAAGACCAGCCTGGGCAACATAGCTAGACCTTATCTCCACTAAAAATTTAAGAAATTAGCTCAGTGTGATGGCATGTGCCTATAGTCCCAGCTATTCGGGAGGCTGAGGGGAGAGGATTGCTTGAGCCTGGGAGGTTGAGGCTTAGGTGAGGCAAGATCATGGCACTGCACTCCAGCCTGGGTGACAGAGCAAGATCCAGTCTCAAAAAAAAAAAAAAAGGAGTTCATAGGAATTATTATAGTCTGCTGCTCCAACCCCTTCCAACCTTCCTGCAGACCCCTCAAACTCACTTGTTGCTGAATTTTGCAAAATTCCTCTCAGTTTCAGCTGCTGAATTCAAGTTGGTCTGTCATGCCCACTGGCTGTTTTGGTATTGTGTTCTCAGGTCTGGCAAATGCTGCTTACTTCCCCCTGCTTTTTCCTATACAGATAATTGTACCATGAAGTTGTTGTGGCTGTTGGTGACTTGTCCTTACTCATGTGTATTTTGATATTCATGGATATTTCAGCTATCTATTGCTGTGTAAATAAACCACACCAAAACTTAGTGGATTAATAACTATTTTATTGGCCGGGCGCGGTGGCTCACGCCTGTAATCCCAGCACTTTGGGAGGCCGAGGCGGGCGGATCACAAGGTCAGGAGATCGAGACCACGGTGAAACCCCGTCTCTACTAAAAATACAAAAAATTAGCTGGGCGCAGTTGTGGGCGCCTGTAGTCCCAGCTACTCGGGAGGCTGAGGCAGGAGAATGGCGTGAACCCGGGAGGCGGAGCTTGCAGTGAGCCGAGATCGCGCCACTGCACTCCAGCCTGGGCGACAGAGCGAGACTCCGTCTCAAAAAAAAAAAAAAAAAAAAAAAAAAACTATTTTATTGCTCACGAATCTGGGCATGGCTCAGTGGGGATGGCTCGTTTCTTCTTTCTTCTTCTTTTCTTTTCTTTTCCTCCTTCTCCTTCTCCTTCTCCTTCTTCCTAGAGGTGGGATCTTGTCCTGTTGACCATTGGAGTGCAGTGGTGCGATCCTAGCTCGCTGCAGCCTCAAAATCCTGGGCATGGCAATTCTCCTGCCTCAGCCTCCCGAGTAGCTGGGACTACCAACATGTGCAACTGTGCCTGGCTAATATATTTTAGTAGAGATGAGGTCTTGCTTTGCTACCCAGGCTGGTCTCAAACTCCTTGCTTCACTGCTTCAGATGATCTGCCCGCCTCAGCCTACCAAAGGGCTGGGATTACAGGTGTGAACCACCACGCCCAGACTTTCTTCTCTATATGATGCCTGGGGAAGTTGGAATGGTACTGGAGGATGCAAGATAATTTCATCACATGACTGGGACCTCAGTGCTAGCTGCCAGCAGGGGCCTCAGTTATGTACATGGCCTATATTTAAGAGTCTCATGCTCTACCGACTGAGCTAGCCGGGTGGCCGTGATAGCGCTGCATGACCTATTTTTAAAAGGTGTCTCATCCTCCAGGACCTCTGTCTTCAGAAGGACAGCACAGACCTCTTTACAGGGTATCTAGGTTCTCTTCTCACTAAAGCAAAAGTTCAATGTTTTTTAAGGCTGGGCTCAGAAGTCCCAGAATGCCATTTCTACCATACCTTATTGGTCAAATGGAACACAAGGCCAGCCCAGACACAAAGGATGAAAAAATAGGCTCCATGTCTTGATGGGAGGGTGGCAAACACGTGCAGGGTTGGAAATACAGCTGGCAGCCCTATCTGCAGAAAATCTGCCACACTGGGGACACTGTGTCCACTGGCCCCACCATAAATGTTGTCCATGAGTTTTGATTTTGTCATCTGGTTGCTCTGTCTGTATGCTGGCATAACAAGAGAGTGGAAACTACGCTGCTGCCATCATGTTTCCAGTGTCTCTTCTAATTAAAAAAAAAAAAAAAAACTATCTCAGAAAAGAACAGAAATTTTGGGTGAGGGTAGAATGAAGAGGTAAAAACATTCTAAATGGTTCATTCTCCTGAGAAATTAGGAGTAAAGGCCAGTAACACATCTGTGTGTGTATGTGTGCCCATGTGTGTGCTTAATCTACCAACAGAGAAAACGTGAATTATGCTTATAAGGAATAGAAAGATAATCACCAGAAGAATTGATAAGCAGAACAGAACTTCCAAATTACTAAGGGAGGGAGAAGGGGAATAAACAGAAGCTTAACAGAGCCAACAAATGTAAGGAAATTGAAAAGGTGGTAACAATAACAAAATCAAAAAAAAGGAAACAAAGTCTAATGGAACACACAAAAACAGGCATATCGCTGATAAACTGAATGGACTGGGTTCTCCTATAAAAGAGAGGGACTGTAAAATTGGGTTATAAAACAAAAGTTATGTGTTAATTACTAGAAGCACTTGTGTGTGTGTGTGTGTGCGCGCGTGTATATGAGATGGAGTTTTGCTCTTGTTGCCCGGGCTGGAGTGCAATGGTGTGATCTCGGCTCACTGCAACCTCCACCTCATGGGTTTAAGCAATTCTCCTGCCTCAGCCTCCCAAGTAGCTGGGATTACAGGCATCTGCCACCATGCCCGGCTAATTTTGTATTTTTAGTAGAGACAAGGTTTCTCCATGTTGGTCAGGCTGGTCTCGAACTCCCAACCTCAGGTGATCCACCTGCCTCGGCCTCCCAAAGTGCTAGGATTACAGGCATGAGCCACCGCGCCCAGCCTACAAGCACATTTAAAACAAAGAGACTGGGGCTGGGTGTAGTGACTCATGCCTGTAATCCCAGCACTTTGGGAGGCCAAGGCAGGTGGATCCCTTGAGGTCAAGAGTCTGAGATCAGTCTGGGCAACATGGCGAAACCAAGTCTCTACAAATACAAAAATTAGCTGGGCGTGGTGGTGCATGCCTGTAGTCCCAGCTACTTGGGAGGCTGAGGTGAGGGGATCGCCTGAGCCTGGGAGGTAGAGGCTGCAATGAGTAGAGATCATGCCACTACACTCCAGTCTAGGTGACAGAGTGAGACCTTGTCTCAAAAAATAATAATAATAAATAAAATAAATAGCCAATGAGCTTAGTGGCTACCTTATTAGACAGTTAATACAGTGAAAAAAGAAGAAATAATCATATCAAATGTCAGATAGGGAATATTATCTATATCGGATATGACTGTACCATTAGAAAACCTAAGAAAAAACTGTACTGGGAAGCTACCAGAATAGGTAGATAGTTTTGATAAGGAGCTGGATACAAGATAAAATTATCACCTGTAGTCCCAGCCATTTGGGAGGCTGAGGTGGGAGAGTAACTTGAGTCCAGGAGTTTGACACCAGCCTGGGCAACACAGGGAGAACCTATCTCTACAGAAAAATTCAAAAATTAGCTGAGTCTGGTAGTGCACACCTGTAGTCCAAGCTACTTGGGAGGCTGAGGAGGGAGGATCATTTGAGCCTGAAAGGTTGAGGCTACAGTGAGCTGTGATCATGCCAGTGAACTTCAAGGCAAGATCCTGTCTCAAAAAATAAAAATAAAAGAGAAAATTATAAAAATAGGTTCTTCCTATACTAGCAGTAAGCAGATGGGACTAGCAAAAATAAGTCTTAATGACAACAAAAATATAAATATACAAAAATAAATTTAACCAAAAAAGATAAAAAGATGATGGATTTAGAAAATTATAAATATCATTGCAGCATATAAGACATAATCAAACAGACACATCAAATCCCTAGATATAAAGAAAGGCTTAATGTAATAAAAACATTACATCTCCCTAACTATTATATTAATGTAAATATAATTCCAATCAAAAGCATAATAGTTTAGTTTTTTTTGTTTTTATGGTTTTTTTTTTTTTGAGACAGTCTTGCTCTGTCACCCAGGCTGGAGTGCAGTGGCACGATCTTGGCTCACTGCAACCTCTGCCTCCCGGGTTCAAGCAATTCTCCTGCCTCAGCCTTCCGAGTAGCTGGCATTACAGGCGTGTGTCACTGTGCCCAGCTAATTTTTGTATTATTAGTAGAGACAGGGTTTCACCATGTTGGCCAGGCCGGTCTTAAACTCCTGACCTCAAGTGATCCGCCTGCCTGGGCCTCCCAAAGTGCTGGGATTACAGGTGTGAGCCACCTTGCCCAGCAATAGTTGAGGTTTTTTTTGTTTTGTTTTGTTTTTGTTTTTGTTTTTTTTGAGACGGTCTCACTCTGTTGCCCAGGCTGGAGTGCAGTGGTATAATCTCTACTCAATGCAACCTCCATCTTCTGGGTTCTAGCAATTTTCCTGCCTCAGCCTCCCAAGAGGTTGGGATTACAGGTGCATGCCACCAGGGTGGCTAATTTTTATATTTTTTAGTAAAGACAGGGTTTCACCATATTGGCCAGGCTGGTCTCAAACTCCTGGCCTCAAGTGATCTGCCCGCCTTGGGCTCCCAAAATGCTGGGATTATAGACGTGAGTCACCTTGCCCAGCCACAACAATTTAGTTTTGTTGTGTTTTGGGGTTTTTTTTGGGGGGGTTGGGGGACGGGTTGGTAGCATTCATTTTGAAACTTGATTAAATGATTTTAAACTTCAGAGAATTCCTAGAAAATAAATTTGCAAGAACAAAAATCCCTTGAAATCAAATAGATTACAGACACAAAATAGAGTTCAGGTCAAGCTAAGTATATTTGTGACCTTATATGACTGAATTGTGGGTACAAGGTGGTGTGTTTCATAAATGGTGCCAACTGACAATACTGAATTTTACCTCAGCCTGGTGAGCAGTGCAGGTCAAAAAATCCCCTTACTCTAAAGGGAAAATGGCTTTTCTGGAAAATGGCTTACTGCAAAGAACCATCCTTCCCCATATGACTTAGAAGTCACGGATGTCCCCTGTTTACCTGAGAAGCCCTGACACCCACTCTCCAAATTCCCATTCTTTGCCTCATAGATGACAAGCCTAACTGCTTGTCCCCACTGATCAATCAGAACGAAATGCTCTTTAGCCAAACTTGAACCAGGCTTCTTTCCTACAAGCTCCTAACTCTGCTTGCCCCTAAGCCTGGGCAAGCATCAAAAAAAGTCGAAATTCCCCCCCTCCCGACGGACCCTGCTTCTCAGCTTCTCCTGGGAATAGGCGGACCACAGTGGGACAATTTCCTGGCAGACCCCACTGGCCATTCCCCCTTGTTTGTGCAGCTTCCTTTCCACAGATTCTGCTTATCTCTGCCTGCCTCCCTACCCTGTACAAGAAAAGCCTTTTTCTGTTTGGTTTCAAGATGCTCTCAGGTTTCTGAGCTGGGAGCATTCTCCCTTTTGCAATAGCCTGTCTTTCTAATTAAAGTCTCTGATTTTATTTGACACAGAAAAAAGCGTGACACAGGCTTCTTGTTCAAGCTTGATCTTGATTTCATACCATATACCACAGTAAATTCCAATTAGATTAAAGTAGAAAAAAAACTAAAGCAATAACAACACTGAAATAAATGTTAAGATTATCTTTCTATCTGGAATAGGGAAGGGAAACTAGGCAAGATGGGATATACAAAAGCCATAAAAAGAAAGTTTAGACATATCTGATCAGAGGCTACATTTCACTAGTTACATATTACACATAAAATTTTTCTTTCTTTTTTTTTTTTTTTTTGAGATGAAGTCTTGCTCTATCACCCAGGCTGGAGTGCAGTGGTGTGAGTTCAGCTCACTGCAACCTCCACTTCCCAAGTTCAAGCGATTCTCCTGCCTCAACCTCCCAAGTAGCTGGGATTACAAGCAACCACCACCATACCTGGCTTTTTTTTTTTTTTTTTTTTTTTTTTTTTGTAGAGATACCACACCCAGCTACTTATTCTTTATTATTATTTTTTTATTTTTAGTAGAGATGGGGTTTCACCATTTTGGTCAGGCTGGTCTCGAACTCCAGGCCTCAGGTGACCAACAGCCTCAGCCTCCCGAAGTGCTGGGATTACTGTGCCCAGCCCACATAAAATTTTTCTAATTGCACATTTAAAAAAACATAAAATGCAAAAGACAAAAGGAGTTTGGGGGAAAATACTGCAATGTAACTGACAGATGGTTAATAGCCTTAATGGACAAAGATGTTAATATCTCTAATGTAATATCCCTAATGTACAGTGTAACTGACAGACTGTTAATATCCCTAGTGTACAATGTAATTTGTACACTGTTTACAAATTGATAAGAAAAGGACAAATCACCCCAGAGAAAACTGGACAAAGGATATGAACATCTGCAAAAGAGAAAAGCCAAATGGCCAACAGACCAAAACAATCCTCAATTGCACAAGTAGTCAGAAAAATACAAAATTAAAGACAGCATCAACATCCAGCGCTGGAGGGGATTTGCCTTAATGAACTTAATGATTTTGCTGGTAGGACTAGGAAACTTTATATAATCTTTTGGGGGAAGGAATTTGGCTATATCTATTCAGTAATGAAACACCGTTACCTGCAGTTAATAAAACTTCAAAACATAGGAAGCAAAAAAATTGAATAGCACAAGGAAAAATTTGACAATACAGTCTCTCTTTCTCTCCTCTCTCTCTCTCTTTCTCCCCCCCACATTACCCCCAGTTGACAAGCTAAAGGGAATTATCAGGAAACACACATTTTAAAAGGCCCAACACACAAGCTTGAACCGATAGAGCCGTAGAGTACGATAAACCCAACAACTAGAAGATACAGTGTTTTCAATCAAGACACAAAACCATTTTTGAAAGCTGGCCTCGTACTTGAGCCTTAAGGCAAGTTTCATCAAATTTCAAGCTCAACATTCTTGGGCCACAAGGCAAATGGGCTTAGAAATCACTAACACAGGGATTAACTTCTTGTTCGTTTGCGGAAACGCAAAACGGTGTTAAGACCTGTAACATTTTCTGCAGTCCCTCTAAATTCTTTCTTTGACTAATCGATTCCTAGAACAGGACGCGATGGACCAAGCTGGGTCAACCTGCCGACAGCTCCGTTGGGCAGCATGTCCACCCCTGATGACCAAAGCCCACCAAACGTGCAGCTGGCACTCGGCCGCCTTTGTTTCCTTCCCCTACAACGAAACTCCGCTGCTTTCCCACATTCCTGGAGCAACCGGAATAAAGCGCCCAAGGCCTTGCCCTTTGAGTCTCAGAGGATGTTTGCCACTCCGACAATGGACTTTTAAATAACTCAGGCGGGGGAGGGGGGGAGGGATTGCATTGGGAGTGATACCTGATGTAAATAACGAGTTGATGGGTGCAGCACACCAACATGGCACAAGTATACATATGTAACAAACCTGCACGTTATGCACATGTACCCTAGAACTTAAAGTATAATAATAAAAAATAAAAATAAAAAAATAAATAACTCAGGGGTCAAAAGGCGTGTGTAGGGGGAGAGTTACAAATCAACACTTGAAACCGAACACGAACAAAAATCAAATCCGAACTAATACAACAAATCAAAACTTGGATCTTTAGAAGAAAACTTCAACTTTAATGCTTCCAGGAGGAAAGCAGAAAGGCTAATGACTGAATTGTGAAAACGAGCCAAAATACTCCACCCCTGATGTCACACACACCTATGACTCCCTGCACAGATCCACGGTCCCGGGCGCTGAATCCCCGCAACCCTCCGCGCCCACAGAGGTTAAACTCTCGCTGCCGGCGACTTCCGCTTCCTGGCCTAAATCTGACACGCACGACTCCCCCTGCGGCAACTGCACAGGTTCGGTGACAGCCGAGACGCCGGGCGTTTTCCGCAGCCGGCCTGGGCCCAGGTCGGAGCTGTAGCCAGCAGGGCCGCCAGGTGGGCTCGGGACGGGGCGGGTGCGGGGTCCCGGCCGCGGCGGGAGAGGGGTCGCCGCGTCCCACAGAGCAGTGCGGCGTCGGGGGCGGGGGCGGGGGCGGGGCCGGGTGCGTCTCGGGACCTGCTCCTGGGGGTGGGGGCTGGGCGCTATTTAAAGAGGCGGAGGCTCCCCGGTGGGGACGGCCTGAGGCCGAGTGCACCCTGAGGGCGGAAGAGGTAAGGCGCCCCGAAGGCGACTGACTCCTAGAGGCTGCGGCGGAGGGGAGAAGCCTGGTGGTACATTCCATGGCCCAGTGCCTCGGCGACTGGAAAATCCCACAGGGGTATATCGAGTAGAGTACCGTGGGCTCCGCTGCAGAAGTGATCACCCTTCCAAGATGGCGGCTCCCGTAGAGACACTCCCAAGGGGACAGCCATGTTCCTTGCCTGACAGTCGCTGCAGGAAATTGGAAAGCCCGCCTCTCCTTCGACGCACACGCGCACGCACGCACGCACGCACCGGCGCGGTGTAAGGGCACCAGGTGTAATTGTGGGCGAGCGGCCGCTTCGGAGCTGACACTAAGCATGTGCAGATCAAGTCCAGAAGTGCCGGGGTCCCTCGAAGCAGTTTTCAGGACTTAAGGCTCTGGGAGTGAGTTTAACAGACGGACTTAGGGCCACTTAAGCATTGAGATAATTATGGAGATGTTAAGACATGGATCAAGCGTTGAGATAATTATGAGGATGTTATGACATGGATTTTGTACTCGATGATGCTCAGTGGGGTGAGGAGGCTTCTCTGGGGTCATTTATAGGGAGGTGCAGAGAGAGTGATTGGGGTTTGTGGGTGAGTGATGGGTCACTAGAGAAAATTGATGGGTAGCCTGTAGGATGAGTGTTGGGGACACCGGAGTAAATGATAAGGGGGTCTGTGGAGTGAGTGATACAGGGTCTCTAGGGTGAGTAATAAGGTATATGTGAGATGAGTGATGAGAAGTCCGTGGCGTGAGAAGGGGCTGTGCGGGGTGACTACTGGAGGTCTGTGAGGTGTAGGATGGGGTTTATTGGGGGATTGACCAAGGTTTCTGCCGGGTGAGTGATGCGTTTATTTGGGACTGGTGATGGGGGGCTGTGGAATCAGATATGCAGCTCCCTGGGGTCAGTGATAGGTGGTCTTTAGGTGTGAGATGAGGTTGTTTCAAAAACCTACTTTTGACTTTGTTGGTCCTCCTGTGTCTTTGTTTCTCTGTCATTAATATCTGCCGTTAACTTCGTTATTTCTTTTCTGTTTTTTTTCTTTTGTTCTCATTTTTAAAGTCCTGAATTGAATGCTTATCTCTTATTATCCAGTCATTTTATTTTATAATATAAACATTAAGTTTATAAATTTTTCTCTAAGAACTCTTTAGCTCCATGTCACATGTTTTGTTGTTGTTGTTGTTGTTGTTGCTGCTGTTCGGTTTTGTTTTGAGACAGGGTCTCACTCTGTCGCCCAGAGATGGAGTGCAGTGGCACGATCATGGCTCACTGCAGCCTCAACCTCCTGTGCTCAGTCGATCCTCCCAACTTAGCTTCCCAAGTAGCTGGAACTACAGGCATGTGCTGCCACACCCACTAATTTTTTATTTTGTGTAGACACAGGGTCTCACTATGTTGCCCAGGCTGATTTTTTTTTTTTTTTTTTTAAGATACAAGAATCTCTGTTGCCTAGGCTGGAGTGCAGTGGAGCCATCATGGCTCACTGCAGTCTCAACCTCCTAGGCTCAAGTGATCCTCCCACCTCAGCCTCCCAAGTTGCTGGGACTATAGGCAGGCTTGCCCAGCTAATTTTTAAATTTTTGGTAGAGATTGGGGTCTTGCTATGTTGCCCAGGCTGGTCTTGAACTCCTGGCCTCAAGCAATCCTCAAGTAGTCCTCCCAGCTCATCCTCCCAAAGTGCTGGAACTACAGGCATGAGCATCCAACCCACAAGTTTTGATATGTAGCATCTCCACTATAGTTTCCTTCTAATGTTTTCTAATTGCAGTTGCAATGTTCACTCTTACCTCTGGGTTATTTAAATATGAGATTTTGATTTCCCAAAACATTAACATCTTTGTTACTGATTTCTAAATTGTGGTTAGAGGCTGTCACCTGAGTGATCATTACGTGCAGGAATGATGCTTTTAAGTTCAATACATACCACCATACTACTTTCCAAAACTTTTGTAAAGTTGGAACTCCCACCAGCAACATATAAAAAGACTTCTTCCAAAATCCTCTTCCGCACTGGATTTTTTTTTTTTTTTTATTTTCCCCATTCTGAGGGCCAAACACAAGGGTATCTAGTTTGCCTTGATGTACATTTTCCTGACAACTAGTGGCTGAACATTATTTCATTCTTATTGGCCATTGAAATATATATTTAAACTTTTTCATGTCCTTTGCCCTTTGTTTCCTTTAGGTGGTTTGTCTTTCTTACTAATTTGTGAATATTAACCTGTGTTGTAACTATATTTCCTCTATCTCTGGATTTTGACTTTTGAAAGATGTCTTCACCTTTGATTTTTTAAAAATCATCTATGAAGATATATCTGCCTTTTTCCTTTACAAGTTCTGAGTGTATTGTCTTGCCTAGTGACTTCTCCTCATTTCATGTTCAAACAAATATGCCTTAAATTTATATTTAATATATTTATTGTTTCAATTTTTAAAGCTAAATTTTAATCTAACTGGAATTCATTTTGGTGTATGGTGTGAGATGGAATCAGTTCATATATTCCATTTGGATACCTAATTTGCCAGCACCAGCCGTTAAATGAATACCGTTTTCTAATTCAATTAAATGCCACTTTTGTCACATAAGTTCCCAAATGTGTATTGTTTTATTTCTGAACTGTTTAGTTCTCCTTTTTAAAAAATCATATTGACTTTAGAAATAGTTTTAATATCACACAGAACTAGTCTCCCTCGCTTTCTTCTTGGTTGCTTTCATTAATTTTCTTGTGCGTTTATTATTATTCTTTTTTTTTTTTGAGATGGAGTCTTTCTCTGTTGCCTAGGCTGGAGTGCAGTGGTGCAATCTCGGCTCACTGCAACCTCCACCTCCCAGGTTCAAGCAATTCTCCTGCCTCAGCCTCCCGAGTGGCTGGAACTACAGGCACGTGCTACCCTGCTCAGCTAATTTTTGCATTTTTAGTAGAGACGAGGTTTCACCATATTGGCCAGGCTGGTCTTGAACTCCTGACTTTGTGATCCGCCTGCCTCGGCCTCCCAAAGTTCTGGGATTACAGGCATGAGCCACTGCTCCCGGCCTTTTTCTTCCATATGAATGTTAAAACTATTTTATCTAGTTTCAAAAATAACCGTTAAAACTATAATATTTGATAGTTTTCTTATGGGTCCAGCACCTTTTTTTTTTTTTTTAATAGTTCATTCTTAGATATTTTACCTTTGTTTTTATCATCATTGTGAATAGCATATTTTTTTCTATTTCCATAGGGAAAATCTATTTTTATAATTTTATTTCGTATTCAGTCCAATTACCAAATTCTCATATGAATCTAGTTGCTTTTTATAGTCTTACTTTTCCTAGCTACCATATTCCATCCAATTAAAAATGATACTGTCTCTTCTCTCAAATATTTATTCTGATCACCTCATCTTCTGTTGCACTAGTTAGAGCTTTCAGAACAATGTTGAGTGACATTTAATAGAGGGTATTTGCTATCTTGCTGCTAATGTTAATGAAAATAACTTGGGCATTTTTTATTTGAATGTGAAAGGTGTTTATTTATTCATCAATCTATTCAGTAAACATTTATTGAATACCTACCCCTTGCCAGATATTGACTTTGCAACCCTGCTTGGCACTTACTAGCTATGATTGTTTTTTCTAACAGCTTTATTGATATCATTCATCTGCCATAAAATTCACCCATTTAAAGCTTACAGTTCAGCAGTTCCTAGCATATTCACAGAATTGTGCAACCATCATCATAATCTAATTTTAGAATATTTTATCACCCCAAACGGAAACATCGTACCCATTAGCAATCATTCCTCATTCCCAACCCTCATCCCTAGCCACAGGCAACCACTAATTTACTTCCTGTCTCTGTAGATTGGTCTATTCTAGACATTTTATATAAATGGAATCATAAAATATGTGGTCTTTTATGATTGTCTTATTTATTTATTTTAGACACAGTCTCACTCTGTCACCCAGGCTGGAGTGCAGTGGCCAGATCTCAGTTCACTGCAGCCGCTGTCTCCCGAGTTCAAGCAATTCTCCTGCCTCAGCCTCCCAAGTAGCTAGAATTACAGGCACCTACCACCACGCCTGGCTAGCTTTTGTATTTTTAGTAGACATTGGCCAGGCTAGTCTTGAACTCCTGACCTCAGGTAATTCGCCCACCTTGGCCTCCCAAAGTACTGGGACTACAGGCATGATCCACTGTGTCCGGCCATGATTGTCTTCTTTAACTTAGCCTAATGTTTTCAAAGCTCATCCATGTTATAGCATGTATTAGGACCTTATTCCTTTTATTATTTTGTTTATTGTGGTATGAACACTTAACATGAAAACTACCCTCTTAAATTTTGTTTTTGTTTGTTTGTTTGTTTGTTTGTTTTGGTTTTGGTTTTGATTTTTGAGACAGAGTCTCGCTCTGTCACCCAGGCTGGAGTGCAGTGGCGCAATCTCGGCTCATTGCAACCTCCACCTCCCAGGTTCAAGCAGTTCTCCTGCCTCAGCCTCCCGCGTAGCTGGGACTATAGGTGTGTGCCACCACACCTGGCTAATTTTTAGTAGAGACAGGATTTCAACATATTGGTCAGGCTGGTCTCGAACTCCTGACCTCAGGTAATCCACCTGCCTCGGCCTCCCAAAGTGCTGGGATTACAGGTGTGAGCCACCGCACGTGGTGTATCCTCTTAAATTTTTAAGTGCACAGTACAGTACTGTTAACTACAGGTGCAATGTACAGCCAATCTCTAGAGCTTATTCATCTTGTATACCTGAAACTTTATACCCGTTGAATAGCAACTTCTCATTACCCCCTCCTCTCAGCCCCTGGCAACCACCATTCTACTATATGTTTCTATCTGTTTATTTTAGAAGCACTTCATGTCTTTTTATTCCTGAATGATATTTCATTGTATGGATGGACCACATTTTGTTTATCCACTCATCAGTCAATGGACATTTGGGTTGTTTCCACTTTTTAGCTATTATGAATAATGCTGCTATGGGCATTTGCGTACAAGTTTTTGTGTGGACATATGTTTTCATTTCTCTTGGGTGGATACCCAGGAGTGGAATGACTGGTATAAGGAGTGAGGTAGAAATTTACCTCTTCCCTTTTAGGATTTCTTTTCGCTGGGCCTGAAAGTTAAATTGACATAAGACAGATCAACAGAGAAAAATGTACAGATTTATTTAATACAAGTTTTATGTGGCACAGGCGCCTTCATAAAGAAATGAAGACCCAAAGTAGTAGTTAGAGTCAATCACTTATATACTGGATTGGACAAAGAATACTTAAGTTGTGAAAAAGCAACTCAGTTATGTGGGGAGGCTTAAAACATAAAAGTTTTTTAAAATTTCTTTTGGCTTATTTCTCCAAGAAAAAAAGTTATTTTTCATAAGATCTGTACGTAATTGTCTTGCTCTCAATTTCCTGACCTTGATAGTAAGAATGTGGCATTCTAGCTGGGCACGGTGGCTCACGCCTGTAATCCCAGCACTTTGGGAGGCCGAGGTGGGTGGATCACCTGAGGTCAGGAGTTTGAGACCAGCCTGACCAACATGGTGAAACACCATCTCTAAAAATACAAAAACTAGCTGGGCGTGGTGGCAGGCGCCTGTAATCCCAGCTGCTTGGGAGGCTGAGGCAGGAGAATCGCTTGAGCTGGGGAGGCGGAGGTTGCAGTGAGCAGAGATCGTGCCACTGCACTCCAGACTGGGTGACAGAGCGAGACTCTGTCTCCAAAAACGGCCAGGTGCTGTGGCTCACGCCTGTAATCCCGGCACTTTGGGAGGACGAGGTGTGTGGATCATGAGGCCGGGAGATCGAGACCATCCTGGCCAACATGGTGAAACCCCATCTCTACTAAAAATATAAAAATTAGCTGGGCATGGTGGCGCGTGCCTGTAGTCCCAGCTACTCAGGAGGCTGAGACAGGAGAATCGCTTGAACCCGGGAAATAGAAGCTGCAGTGAGCCAAGATTGCGCCACTGCACTCCAGCCTGGGCGACAGAGCGAGACTTTGTCTCAAAAACAAAAACAAAAAAAGAATGTGGCGTTCCTTCTAGTAGAGCGAGGGCATCTTTCACATGGGAATTTCATCTCCCACTTTTAAGAAACAAAGGGAAGGTCAGCATGATCTTCCTGCACCTGCTGCTTTTCAAGCGCCTGTGACTCAAAATAGCCAGTATTCCAGAGTGGTGTGTGTGTGTGTTTTTTTTTTTTTTTAGATGGCGTTTCACTCTTATTGCCCAGGCTGGAGTGCAATGGTGCGATCGTGGCTCACCACAACCTCCACCTCCCAGATTCAAGCGATTCTCCTGCCTCAGCCTCCCGAGTAGCTGGGATTACAGGCATGCACCATCACGCCTGGCTAATTTTGTATTTTTAGTAGAGACAGGGTTTCTCTATGTTGGTCAGGTTGGTCTCGAACTCCTGACCTCAGGTGATCCACCTACCTTGGCCTCGTAAAATGCTGGGATTACAGGCTTGAGCCACCGTACCCAGCCAGAGTGGCATATTTTTAACTCCTTCACTGGATCACATGGCATACCCCTATTTTTAACATTTTTTTTTTTTTTGAGATGGAGTCTCACTCTGTCACCCAGGCTGGAGTGCAGTGGCGCTAACTCCACTCACTGCAAGCTCCACCTCCTGGGTTCAAGCAATTCTTCTGCCTCAGTCTCCCAAGTAGCTGGGATTACAGGCACCCACCACCACGCCCAGCTAATTTTTGTACTTTTAGTAGAGACAGGGTTTCACCATGTTGGCCAGGCTGGTTTCAAACTCCTGAACTCAAGCGATCCACCTGCCTCAGCCTCCCAAAGTGCTGGGATTACAGGCATGAGCCCCTGTGCCCAGCCTTCTATGTTTAACATTTTAAAGAATTGCCAAACCATTTTCCAAAATGGCTGCATCACTTTATATTCCAGCAGCAATGTATGAGGGTTCCAGTTTATCACATCCTTGCTAACGTTTATTGTCTTTTTAATTCTAGCCTTCCTAGTAGGTGTGAAGTGGTATCTTCTGGTTTTGATTTCCATTTCTCCAGTGGCCACTGATGTTGAGCATCTTTTCCTGTACTTATTGCCCATCTGTATATCTTCTTTGAAGAAATATCTATTCAAATCCTCGACCTATTTTTAAATTGAATTGTCTTTGTTTTAATCAAGTTGTAAGAGTTCTTTAGATAATCTCGATAGAAGTCCTTTGTCACATATGTGATTTGCGTGTATTTCCCTTCATTCTGTGGGGGTTTTTTGTTGTTGTTGTTGTTGTTGTTTGTTTGTTTTCTGAGACAGAGTCTCACTCTATTGTCCAGGCTGGAGTGCAGTGGTGCCATATCGGCTCACTGCAACCTCTGCCTCCCAGGTTCAAGCAATTCTCCTTCCTCAGCCTCCCAAGTAGCTGGGATTAGAGGTGCGCACCACCACACTCAGCTAATGTTTGTATTTTTAGTAGAGACAGGGTTTCGCCATTTCAGTCAGGCTGGTCTCAAACTCCTGGCCTCAAGTGCTCCGCCTGCCTCGACCTCCCAAAGTACTGGGATTACAGGCGTGAGCCACCGCGCCCAGCCTCTGTGTCTTTTCACTTTCCCAATGGTGTCCTTATAGTTTTCATATGTTCCTATCTTGATTTGTATTTTTCTTAGGAATGGCTCTTGAATTATGTCAGATGCCTTTTTGATGTAATAGCCTAATGGTGTTACTTTCCTAAATTGGTTGTTGTAATGAATGATACTGATATATAAGGCGGATCCATCCTTGCCTTCCTGGGGTAATTCTGTTGGTCAAGGGCAATTTTTCTTATGAGTCATGGTCGTATTTGAGTTAGTAATGTATTTTTTTATTTTTCTTCAACTCCATGGCCCCCCATTCACAGTTCAGACCAGGACTAGGGCCTAGGCAGAGACGTATATAGGGTAGGATCTCTTCTTTTTCTGTACAGTCAATATAAGAACAGAGAAGGCAGGCCCCCTTCTTTTTCTATGCAGTCAGTGTCAGAACACAGACTGTGGTAAGCACCAGGAGGCCTCAGTTAGTCATATTTTATTTAGAATTTTTGCCACTATAAAAAATTTGCTTATAGTTTTCTTGTTTTTACTATATTTAACAAGTGTTGGTATTAAGGTTATGCCAGGTATTAAAAGGAAATCAGGAGATTTCCATTTTTTATGTGTTAAAATAGCATAGACATTCTCTTAAGTTCAACTATATATGCATTTAGAACTAATGCCTTTTTTGAAATGGCAATTTTTAACTATTTTATTTTCTCTGATTATTGCTCTACAGATTTCTAGTGGGGGGGATTAATTTTGATAGTGTATGTTTGCTAGGGATGTTATGTTTTTGTGCATTTGTGCATAATGCTTCATTAATTTACCTTGATCATTTCCATACCTGTGGCAATAGCTTCTTTTTTCATTCCTAAAACTGTGTGCATGCTTCTGATGTGTGTGGATATATATAGAAATATATATATATATACTTATACATATATATATTTCCTTTCTCTTTTACCTTGATCAGGTTTCTCATGAATATTTTGTTGTCTTCTTTTAATTTCTTTTTTTTTTTTTTTTTTTCCGAGCCTCCTGAGTAGCTGGGATTACAGGCGCACACCACCATACCCGGCTAATTTTTTGTATTTTTAGTAGAGATGGAGTTTCACTGTGTTGGCCAGACTGGTCTCGAACTTCTGACCTCGTGATCCACCCAGTAGGCCTCCCAAAGTGCTGGGATTACAGGTGTGAGCTACTGTGCCCTGACTTTTTTTTTCCTTTTTTTTGAGACAAGGTCTCCCTCTGTCATCCAGGCTGGAGTGCAGTGGTGCGATCTCGGCTTACTGCAACCTGCACCTCCTAGGCTCAAGCAGTCCGGCTAATTTTTGTTGTTGTTGTCTGTTTGTTTGTTTGTTTTTTGAGATGGAGTCTTGCTCTGTTGCCTAGGCTGGAATACAGTGGCACAATCTCGACTCACCTCAACCTCTGCCTCCCAGTTTCAAGCAATTCTCCCCCCTCAGCCTCCTGAGTAGCTGGGATTACAAGTGTGTGCCACCATGCCTGGCTAATTTTTGTTTTTTTAGTAGAGACAGGGTTTCACCATGCTGGCCAGGCTGGTCTGGAACTCCTGACCTCAAGTGATCCATCCACCTCGGCCTCCCAAAGTCCTGGAATTACAGGCGTGAGCCACCGTACCTGGCCTTTTTTTTTTTTCTTTTTTTTTTTTTAATAGATTGAACGTTTAGTTCATTTACCTTTAGCTTTTATTTTTAAACATTAAAAATAATTTGGCCAAAATATTCTTTTTTTCCTCTGTGACTCTAGCCAAAGATAAAATATTCTTTAAATATAGCTTTAGCTATGTCTCAAGATTTGTTATGAAGTCTAAAATTTTGTTATCAAATGCCATCTTCAATTCGTATATGTTTAGAGAATATTTCTTCATCGAAATCTGGATTTGGTAGTTTATCGTTTTATTATCTATGATTTTACAGGATTATAGTCAATTTAGCCTGCCAAAACTCTAATTTTTAAATGTATCAAGATTTTTTCTTCGAGTCCAAGTTACATTATTTTAAAAAATTTTTGTAAACTATGCCATGGGTCTAAGAGAAGAGAGTATATTCATTAGGTAAAGTTAAGTTATGTGTCTTGAGCCTAGCTTGTTGATTGTATTTCTCAAATCTGCTTTACTTGCTTTTTGTTTGTTTGTTTACTTGATCCATTATATCATAGAAGAGATACAATAAAATCTCCTGGCATAATTATGATTTTTCTTAAACTTTTTATTTTGAAATAATTATAGATTCATAGGAAGTTGCAAACATAGCACAGAGCCCTGTATACGCTCACCCAGTTTTCTCCAGTGATTACATCTTATAAAATCACAATACAATATAAAAATGTAGAATTTGACATTGGTACAAGGTGTGTGCATAGTTCTTTTTTGTTTTTTTGTGTTTTTTTTTTTCTGAGACAGAGTCTTGCTCTGTTGCCCAGGCTGGAGTGCAATGGTGTGATCTCTGCTCACTGCAACCTCCACCTCCCGGGTTCAAGCAATTCCCCTGCCTTGGCCTCCCAAGTAGCTGGAATTACAAGCATGCGCCATCATGCCCGGCTAATTTTTGTATTTTTAGTAGAGACGGGGTTTCACTGTGTTGGCCAGGCTGGTCTCGAACTCCTGACCTCATGATCCACCTGCTTCGGCCTCCCAAAGTGCTGGGATTATAGGTGTGAGTCACTGCACCAAGCCTAGTGTGTGCATAGTCTACGTCATTTTGTCATGTGCATAGATTAATGTAACAGCCACCACAATCAAGATACAGAACTACTACTCCTTTATAGTCTTTTTTTTTTTTCTTGTGAGACGGAGTCTCGCTCTGTTACCCAGGCTGGAGTGCAGTGGCGCAATCTCGACTCACTGCAAGCTCCGCCTCCTGGGTTCACACCATTCTCCTGCCTCAGCCTCCCAAGTAGCTGGGACTATAGGCACCTGCCACCACCACGCCTGGCTAATTTTTTGTATTTTTAGTAGAGACAGGGTTTCACCGTGTTAGCCAGGATGGTCTCGATCTCCTGATCTCGTGATCCGCCTGTCTTGGCCTCCCAAAGTGCTGGGATTACAGGTGTGAGCCACCGTGCCCGGCCTAGTCTTTTTTTTTTAAGACAGGTTCTCACTGTGTTACCCAGGCTGAAGTACAGTAGTACCATCATCACTCACTGCAACCTCGAACTCTTGGGTTCAAGTGATCCTCCCGCCTCGACCTCCTGAGTAGCTGAGACTATAGGCGCATGCCACAATGCCTGGCTACTTTCTAAATTTTTTGTAGAGATGAGGGTCTCACCATGTTGCCCAGGCTGGTCTCAAACTCCTGGCCTCAAGCGATCCTCCCACCTTGGCCTCCCAAAGTGCTGGGATTGCAGGCACGAACCACTGTGCCCAGACCTTTTATAGTCTTTACTCCCACCACCATCCCTAACCCCTGGCAACCAACCATCTGTTTTTCATCTCTCTAGTTTTGCCATTTTGAGAATGTTATATAAATGGAACCATACAGACTGTGATTTATTTTATTTATTTATTTATTTTTTTGAGACGGAGTTTCACTCTGTCACCCAGGCTGGAGTGCAGTGGCACAATCTTGGCTCGCTGCAACCTCCTCCTGGGTTCAAGCAGTTCTCCCACCTCAGCGTCCTGAGTAGCTGGGATTACAGGCGCCTGCCACCACACCCAGCTAATTTTTGTATTTTTAGTAGAGATGGGGTTTCACCATGTTGGCCAGGCTGGTCTCAAACTCCTGATCTGAGGTGATCTGCCCGCCTGGGCCTCCCAAACTGCTGGGATTACAGGTGTGAGCCACCGCGCCTGGCCCAATGTGTGTGATCTTTTGAGGTTGGTTTTTTCACTCAGCATAATGTCCTTGAAAACCATCCAAACTGTTACTAGAACAATAATTCATTTCTTTTTGTTGCTGAGTAGTATTCCATATTATAGATTTACCACAGTTTGTTTAGCCATTCACCTATTGAGAGCCATTTTGCTTGTTTCCAGTCTGAGGCTATTACATATAAAGCTGTAATGAACAATCGTGTACAGGTTTTTGTGTACACATAAGATTTCCTTTCTCTGGGATGAATGCCAAGAAGTGGAATTGCTGGATCATGTGGTAAGTATTTTAGTTTTTAAAGAGGCTGCCAAACTGTTTTCCAGAGTGGCTGTGCCACTGTACATTCCTGCTGGCAATGTGTTAGGAATCCAGTTTCTCTGAGTCCTCTCCAACATTTGGTAAAGACCAATATTCAAAGAAAGGAAAATAGTTAAAATGTGCCATTTTTAAAAGGCACCAGTTCTAAATGTGTTTATAGCTAAGCTTTAAAGAAGATAGTATCTATGCCATTTTAACACATAAAAATAAATTTCCTGAGTTCCTTTTAAAAACTGGCATAACCTTAATAGCAACACTTGTTAAATATAATACAAAAACAAATATGACTTTTAAGACTTCATGTGGTTTAATGCATTTGTGCTGGTTTTATTTGTATGTGTTGAATGATCCTGAAGGCTTATGCTAGTTAGTACTTCTTTATTGTTTCTTTTATTATTAAAAGATATTCCCCTTTTTTGTTAATCTGTTGAATGCTTTGGACCTTAATTTCCCCCACGATAATTGTATTTTCAGACCTCCTTTCATTTTCTTGGTATTTGCCTAGTAAATTGTATAGCTTTTAAATCCTCATTGAAATATTACATAATACAGAAAAGTGCACACATTGTACGTATTTAGCTTGATGATTTTTTAACAGACCAGACAAACTTGCATAGCCACCACCTAGATGAAGAAATGTTACTATCTCTCAAGAAGTCATGTTTTTTAGCTGGGTGTGGTGGCATGCACCTATGGTCCCAGCGACTTAGGAGGCTGAGGCAGGACGATTACTTGAGCTCAGGAGTTTGAGGCTTCAGTGAGCTATGATCGTGCAACTGCAGTGAGCTATGATCGTGCTACTGCACTCCTGGCTGGGTGACAGAGCAGGACGCTGTCTCTAAAAAAATTTTTTTTTGTAAGGCCAGGTGCAGTAGCTCATGCCCGTGATCCCAGCACTTTGGGAGGCCGAGACGGACGGATCACGAGGTCAGGAGTTCGAGACCAGCCTGGCCAATATGGTGAAACCCCGTCTCTACTAAAAATATAAAAATTAGTCGGGCGTGGTGGCGGGCGCCTGTAATCCCAGCTACTCGGGAGGCTGAGACAGGAGAGTCGCTTGAACTCGGGAAGCAGAGGTTGCAGTGATCCGAGATCACACCACTGCACTCCAGCCTGGGTGACAGAGCAAGACTCTGTCTCAACAACAACAACAACAAAAATTTAAAGAAGCCATGTTTCTTTGGGGGGCCAAGGCAGGTGGATCACGAGGTCAAGAGATCGAGACCATCCTGCCCAACATGGTGAAACCCCATCTCTACTAAAAATACAAAAATTAGCTGGGCATGGTGGCGCACACCTAGAGTCCTAGCTACTTGGGAGGCTGAAGCAGGAGAATCGCTTGAACCGGGGAGGCAGAGGTTGCAGTGAGCCGAGATCACACCACTACACTCCAGCCTGGGCTACAAAGCAAGACTCCTTCTGAAAAAAAAGAAAAACAAAAAAAAAAAAAACAGTTTTAAAGAAGCCATGTTTCTTTGAGAGGCTGAGGCAGGCAGATCACAAGGTCAAGAGATCAAGACCATCCTTCCCAACATGGTGAAACCCCATCTCTACTAAAAATACAAACATTAGCTGGGCATGGTGGCGCACACCTGTAGTCCTAGCTACTTGGGAGGCTGAAGCAGGAGAATCACTTGAACCCGGGAGGTGGAGGTTGCAGTGAGCCAAAATCTCACCACTGTACGACAGGCTGGAGACAGAGCGAGACTCTGTCTCAAAAAAAAAAAAAAAAAAAGAAGCCATGTTTTTGAAATGTATATAAACGTAATCATATGGCATTGCTTCATTGCTCTTTTGAGTCTGGCTTCTTTAGCTTAACAGAGTGTTCATGGGACGAGACTCATGCATGTTGAGTATAGCAATTTGTTCTTTCTCATTGCTGTATAGTATTTCCTTGTATAAATATAACACAACTTGTCCATTCTGATGTTGATGGGCATTTACATAATTTTTGGTTTTGAATAAAGCTACCATGAACATTATCATCTCTTTTAGTAAACATATATTTGCATTTCTCTTGAGTGAGAGAGAACTGGAGTCAAACAGCAGGGTCATAGGATATTGCATGTATTCACCATTAATAGAGACTACCAAACAGTTTTTCAAAGTTTATGTACTAGTTTATGCTCCTAACAAGCAATCTGAGTTTTGGCTGCTCCACATCCTTGCCTGCTCTTGTTTATTTCCCATCTTTTTCATTTTGGCAATTTCTAGTGGGATTATCTTATTGTAGATATGGAGGATTGTGTGGAGGATTATCTTATTATAGTTTAACTTCTATTTCCTTGCTAACTGGTGAAGTCAAGCATCTTTTTATAAGCTTATTTGCTATTTGGATATTTTCTTTGTGAAATGCCTGTTCCTTTTGCCCTTTTTCTGTGGCTGTTAGTGATTTCTAGACATTCTTGATATATTTGAGATATTAATCATTTGTCAAATATAGGTATTACAGTTACCTTCTCCCACTGTAGCATTTGCCTTTACGTTTTTAATTTTATCTTCTGATTAACAGAAGTCCTTAATTTTAATGTAGTCCAATTTAGGTATCCTTTATCAGGACTTAATATAAAGCACATTAATTAAGACTATAACACTGGTCCAAGAATAGACAAATAAACTAATGAAAATACAGAGTTCAAGAATGACCCCCACATATATGATCACAGGAGACACTACAGAGCAATGGAGAAAGGATAGTCTTCTTTTTTTTCTTTTTTGGGGACAGAGTCTCACTCTATCCCCCCAGGCTGGAATGCAGTGGTGAGATCTCAGCTCACTGTAACCCCCACCTCCCGGATTCAAGCGATTCTCCTGCCTCAGCCTCCCGAGTAGCTGCGATTATAGGCGTCTGCCACCATGCCTGACTAATTTTTGTATTTTTAGTAGAGATAGGGTTTCGCCATATTGGCCAGGCTGACCTCGAACTCCTGAGCTCAGGTGATCCGCCCACCTCGGTCTCCCAAAGTGTTGGGATTACAGACATGAGCCACTGTGCCTGGCCATGGGTAGGCTTTTCAATAAATGGTGCTGGATTATCTTGCTTCCGTATGAAAGAAATGAATCTTGACTCTAACATATACCACACGCTAAAATCCTTCCCAGATGGACTGTGGATCTAAATGTGAAAGCTAAAATGATAAAACCTTTACATGACCCTGAGGTAGGCGAAGGTTTCCTAACAAGACATAATGCATGCCAACCATAAAGGAAAGAATGATCAATGATATGGTGTATTTCTATCAAGTGCTTCATTTCACATCTTCATCATTTTGTTTTAACATACTTGATTTTATGCCTCCTATTATTTTTTTCCTTTTTTTCTCCTATTATCTTTCGTTTGCTTTTTTTTTTTTTTTTAAACAGAGTCTCACTGTGTCCCCCCAGGCCAGAGTACAATGGCACGATCTCGGCTCACTGCAACCTCCGCCTCCTGGGTTCAAGCGATTCTCATGCCTTAGCCTCCCAAGTAGCTAGGAATACAGGCGCCTGCCACCACGCCCGGCTAATTTATGTGTTTTTAGTAGAGATAGGGTTTCACCATATTGGCCAGGCTGGTGTCAAACTCCTGACCTCAGGTGATCCGCCCGCCTTGGCCTCCCAAAGTGCTGGGATTACAGGTGTGAGCCACTGTGCCTGGCTGGTCATGTTTCTCTTCTTTTTTTTTTTTTGAGATGGAGTCTCGCTCAGTCACCCAGGCTGGAGTGCAGTGGCAAGATCTCGGCTCACTGCAACCTCCGCCTCCTGGGCTCAAGCAATTCCCCTGCTTCAACCTCCTGAGTAGGTGGGATTATAGGCATGCACCACCACACCCAGCTAATTTTTGTATTTTTAGTAGAAACGGGGTTTCACCACGTTGGCCAGGGTGGTCTCGAATTCCTGACCTTGTGATTCGCTCGCCTTGGCCTCCCAAAGTGCTGGGATTACAGGTGTGAGCCACTGTGCCTGGCCTCATTCATGTTTCTCTTAATCCTCTTTTAGGTTTTTATTACTTTTGAGTTTTGATTGTTTGGAATTTTGATTTTTTTAATGAATTTCTGTTAGTAGTTGCCTTTACCTTCCTTACAAATATGATTGTATATCTTTTCTATATTACTAAATCCAAATAATATTGTACCAATATCTGCCCATGGAAATTTGTAATTTGCCTTCTCCTCATTTTGTTCAGTAAATTTTCCCAGGGAATTTTTTTGTTTGTTTGTTTTTTTGTGTTTTTTTGAGACAGTCTCTGTCACCCAGATTGGAGTGCAGTGGCATGATCTCGGCTCACTGCAACCTCCGCCTCCTGAGTTCAAGCGATTCTCCTGCTTCAGCCTCCCGAGTAGCTGGGACTACAGGTGCATGCCACCACGCCCGGCTAATTTTTTGTATTTTTAATGTTTCACAGTGTTAGCCACGATGGTCTTGATCTCCTGACTTCATGATCTGCTCGCCTCGGCCTCCCAAAGTGCTGGAATTACAGGTGTGAGCCACCGTACCCGGCCAGGGAATTTTTTAATTTCCACATAGTTAATAGTAACAGCCTTATTTACTACAGATGCCCAATTACATTGCTTTTCTTTATCCAGATGTAATTATATATCAATTGCAAGAATCCTATCTCAAAACTGCTTTCCTGTTTTGAGGTTTTTTGTTTCTATTCCGTTTACCATTGTTTAGACTATTCCCTTGAGTGTTCTCCTGAGATTGGAATATTGGCATAAAATGCTAGAAATGCTTTTATGTCTAAAATTGTCTTTTGCTCTGACAATAGAATGGTATCTAGCTAGGGTGGGTTTAGAATTCTTGGATCTCAGACCTTCTCTCGCAATAATTTGTAGAGTTTTCTTCTAACATGGCTTCTGTTTTTGCAAATACATCTAGTGCCACTGTGATCCCTTTTCCTTGTAAATGACGTGTTGGTTCTGCCTGGAAGTGTTGGAAATGTCAGTATCTGAGGTCATCGATTCAGTCCATGAGAGTTTATTGATTGGGGTGCTAAGGTGGTGAATGATTGCAAGTCTGGGATTCACAGGGATTACAAGTCAGTTTTGGAGGGCCTGTGGCAGTCCTGGATTGGGACCTATGGACATTGGTTATTATAGTACCGTGTGAGTTGCTCTGTGATGAACTGGAACTTCTATTACTGAGGGTTTTATGGGAGTCATTGATCCTATTGATGGTGTGCTGCCTGGGTTGGTGATAATTTGAGGAGCCTGTGGAAACCAGTTGATGACACCATTTGGTACACAGTTTTTGTTAAGCACTGTGGGCTATAGGGATTTAGGAGCCTGTGCAGACCTGCTGGTTTTCAGGGCCTGATGGGAATTGCAGAAGAGAAGGGACAAGTTTAAGTTTTCATCTTTGACAGAAGAGGGTGGGCTCTGTTCTTTGCATAGAATGTACACTGAATTACACAGAAGCTCAGTTTATGCTCAAGTGGCATGGTCACTGCTCAGCCAGAGCACTTTGAAGGTAGCAGGAACCACAGTGTTTATTGTGATTCTGCCTTGAATAGAGTACCAAATGGCTCAGTAGTTAAGAAAGTATGCTTTGGAGCCAGGCATACCTGAGTTTGAATCCTTGTCCTTCCCCCTCATCTGAGTGATCTTGGGGCAAATTTCTTAATATTTCTGAACAGCTCTATCTGATGGTAAATGGGATTAGTAATAATAATAATGCCTAGTCCACAGGATGAGTGTGAAAATTAAATGAGGTACCTAATAAAACATGCCTTGCACCTTGTAATAATAGCACTATTTAAAATGAGTTGAGCATGTTCCAGGTACCAAGTAGGTGTGCGTAGAAGCATCATTTCGTTTAATTCTAACAACCCTATAAGTATTTTCATCCTGTTTTAAGATGAAGAAACTTCACATAAAGTGACTTCCTCAGATTCTAGCTAGAACATAGAAGAGCTTGAATACAAATGCTCATTCATTTTACACCAGATCTTGTGAATTTTCCCCATGTTTTGCTTTAATACTTGGTGTGGGTTTTACCGAACTTTTCTCTTCTGCAGCATCCAGCACAGTGAGCCTCCCCTGGGCACTACCAGAAAATATTTGTGGGTGAACGTGGAGTGATGACCATATGGACACTGTCTTTCCAGGGTTTCTTGGAGCCTCTGCAGAGTCTGGGGGCCAGGCTCCTTAGTGGAAACTGCAGGATCTTCCTTCTGACTCCTGCTTGCCTCGCCCCAGCAGCTCCAGTTGAGTCCGCAGACGCCAGCTCAGCTTCCAGCTTGGGAAAGAGTGGGGTTGTCAGCAGGAGAGCCTGAGGGCTGAGGCCCAGCGTGAACATGGCAGCTAATGGGGACTCTCCCCCATGGTACCCGGTCGTGGCTGCAGAGGGACGTGGCAGCTCATGTGAGGTGAGGAGGGAGAGGACCCCAGAGGCAGTAATTCATTCAGTGAGGAGATACCCTGACCTGTCCCCAGGGCCTCAGGGCAGGAGCAGGTGAGTCAGAGGAAGCGGCAGATTCCAGACCTGCTGCCCTGGAGACAGATCAGGGTCCTCCCACTGAGAGTGAGCACCACTTGACTGATGCGGCCACATCCAGAGCCCCACGTGTTTCAGTGGACAGGGTAATGTGGCTGATTACACTAGAGGAGAGGGAGGATGTGGAGGGTGAGCCCCACAACCTAGGGAGTGGGGGCAGCTCCCTGCAGGGCAAATGAGGGTGAGGTCCAGGTGGAAGCAGCCACTATCCATAGCCAGGGAGACTCCATCCCCCACCCCAGCACCAACCCTTCCCTCTCTGTCGGCTCTTTATAGACGTCAGCTGATCCCCACCAGTGCCCACTTCCCCCAGGTCTCTGGGGATCTGGCAATTTCTCCTCTATCCTGATTTAGGTAGAGAAAAATCCTTTTTCTTTGGAACTTAGAGACTGGCAGGGTAGTAGGGCCACCATAGTCTCTGGGACCCTTCTGGCTTTCCCTCCTCCTTTCAAAGATGAATAAAATGGCCAGGCACAGTGGCTCACGCCTATAATCCCAGCACCTTTGGGAGGCTGAGGTGGGTGGATTGCTTGAGGTCAGGAGTTCAAGACCAGCCTGACCAATATGGCGAACCCCCGTCTCTACTAAAAATACAAAAAGTTAGCTGAGCTTGGTGGCGCATGCCTGTAATCCCAGCTACTTGGGAGGCTGAGGCAGGAGAATCGCTTGAACCTGGGAGGTAGAGGTTGCAGTGAGCTGAGATCACACCACTGCACTCCAGCCTGAGTGACAGAGTGAGACTCCGTCTCAAAAACAAAAAAAAAAAGATGAATAAAATGCCCCAGAAGACACATGACTCGCCCAGGCCTCTCAGGTTGGCGGTGACAACACTAGAATGGAGTCAGGTCTCCTGACTGTGTCTTCCACCCTCACCGCACCACAGCTGAGATCAAGTTTCCTGCTCAGAGCTCCCGTTCAGATCAGAGTTCCCATTGAGATTCTGTAAGCCGAGGAGGACCACGAGCGAGCCAGACCCTGCCCGACAGCTCCCTCCTTTCAGACCTGCCTGTGGATGCTGTTGACTCTGGAAGGGTTCATTGTCTCAGGGGCTCAGGGTCATGTGGTCATTAGGATAACATTAAACTTTTAAATATTATTTTTTTTGGTCATTTTATAACTTCATAATAAAATATTAGAAAGTATAGTTTAGCAAATAGAAGAAACTAAAAAATTACTTGTCGTTCCAACATTACCCAAAGCTAACCAGTGTTAACATTTAGCTGTATTTCCGTTCAGTGGTTTTTTCCTTTGTGTGTGCATGTGTGCATGTGTGTGAGTATACATGTGGGGCCTGAGTGTGCATGCATACTGTACACATACACATATATAGCTAAAGTTTTAAAACAGAATCATACTCTTTGGTTACCTCATTTTTAACTGGGCAGTTTAACATGGTTTGCTAGGCAGCAAGTATTTTTCTTTATACACTTATGATGTCCATAATTTAGCCAGTTTGCTATTTTTTTAATTTTATTTATTTATTTTAATGTTTTTTCCTCTGAGGCAGTCTCCCTCTGTTGCCCAGGCTAGAGTGCAGTGTTGCAATCTCAGCTCACTACAGCCTCAATCTCCTGGGCTCAGGCGATCCTCCCACTGTAGCCTCCTAAGTAGCTGGGACTACAGGCACATGGCACCACACCCAGCTGGTCTCAAGCTCCTGGGGTCAAGTAATCTTCCTGCCTTGGTCTCCCAGAGTGCTGAGATTACAGGCGTGAGTCACCACCATGCCCCGCAAATTTTATTTTTAATTGACGAATAATAATTGTGTATATTTATGGGGTACAATGTGATGTTTTGATATTTGTATACATTGTAGAATATTTAAATCAACCTAATTAACATATCCATTACCTCAAAGACTTATTTCTTTCATGATGTGAACATTTAAAATCTGCTCTTGGCCGGGTGAGGTGGCTCACGCCTGTAATCCCAGCACTTTGGGAGGCCGAGGTGAGCGGATCACGAGGTCAGGAGATCGAGACCATCCTGGTGAACACGGTGAAACCCTGTCTCTACTAAAAATACAAAAAAATTAGCCGGGCGTGGTGGTGGGTGCCTGTAGTCCCAGCTACTCGGGAGGCTGAGGCAGGAGAATGGCATGAACCCGGGAGGCGGAGCTTGCAGTGAGCCGAGATCGTGCCACTGCACTCCAGCCTGGGCGACAGAGCAAGACTCTGTCTCAAAGAGAAAAAAAAAAATCTGCTCTCTTTGCAATTTTGAAATAACATTACATCATTATTAACTAGCCACCAAACTGCAATAGGTCTCAAAAACTTATTCCCTCTAACAAAAACTTTGTATACTTTGACCAGTGTCTCCCCATCCCCCTACAACCAGTCCACTAATAATGTGCATTTAGGGTATTTGAGGTTTTCTATTGTGATTAAACTACTATGATAAAATTCCTACATTTAAATCTTTTTGCCAGCTGGGCATGGTGGCTCATGCCTGTAATCCCAGCATTTTGGGAGGCCAAGGCGGGCAGATCGCTTGAGCTCAGGAGTTTGAGACAAGCCTGGGCAATATAGTAAGACTCTGTCTCAACAAAAATACAAAAATTAGCCGGGTGTGGTAGTGTGCACCTGTAGTCCCATGTACTTGGGAGACTGAGGTGAGAGAATCACTTGAGCCCAGGAGGTTGAGGCTACAGTAAGCCAAGATCACACCACTGCACACCAGCCTGGGTGACAGAGCGAGACTCTGTCTCAAAATAAATAAATAAGTAAATAAATTAATACATCTTTCTGCCAAGTCATTGAAATTATATTTTTCAGTCAAAGGTATAGGGGCATTAAATAGCAAGTGAATCAGTGCTCGACAGTAGTACACTTCCACCTTGTCTAAGCTCTGCTCAGTCATGTCAGTCACGGACCCACAGATTAGGGCCATGACAATGTGGTCCTCCCCACTCTTGCACATGGCCTCTTGCCCAGCCAACAGTGGGGATCTCTAGAAGAACGATTCTGAAAGGCACATTTCTCCATTCATCTCTTCCTTCCTAACCACAGATCTCTGACCCACCTCAAGAAGAGATGGAAATGACTGAGACCCTGGGGGGAATATTATTTATTGACTTATTTAATTGGTTAGGGTCTTGGTGTTTTCATTAAACATCAGGGAGCAGGGTATAGGCAGAGATACCTAGGAACCAATAAAAATGTCCCCAGGGTTTGAGGAGCAGCCAGTTGTACCAAGAAACAGTGGCTGAAGATGGAGAATAAGCAGAGGGATCAGTAAGGTAAAGAGAGCTGGAGGGAGCCACAAGGGAATAAGGAACAGGGACCATGGTGCACTTACTAGAGATGAAGAATAGCCAACGGGTCCAGGATACAGGTAGAAGAATAATGAAACAAGCAGGACATGAGTCAGACGCTGGAGCCAGAGACCAAGAAACAGTTGCTGAGGCTGGAGAAGTGGTAATCACTGGGGAGCAGGGAAGAGCCGAGGGTTAAAGAACAGTGAGAAGGATCATGAAATAGGAGGAGGTACCAGGAAATAGAGGAACCAGAAAGCAGCCAGACAGAGCAGTCAGTATCCAGAGGGGTGAGGAAGCAGAAGAATCAGATAAAATGGAAAAAGCAAACATATCCAAGGAACTGGGTATGAGCCTGAGGGACAAGCAACTTCCCGAGGAACCAGGAAGCAGTTCTTGGTTTAGAAGAGAGCTTGAGGGTATAGGCAAAAGACAGAGATACTAGGGAACAAGAAATGGGAAATATGACCCAGAGAATGGATTGCAGCCAGAGGAACCAGGAGACAATTGCTGAGGCTGTAGAATGGGCAGAGGGATCAGGGAAGGGACAGAGTCCGTGGAACAGGTGGAAAGATGAGAGAAGAGCCTCTGAAGCTGTAGAATGGCCTAGAGTACTGTGGAACCTCTGAAGCTGTAGAATGGCCTAGAGTACTGTGGAACACCTGGAGCAAGGAACGGTCACTGAGGCTGGGGGGCAGCCAGAGGGAGCAGCCAAAATGTGCTTGGGGCTGAGGATCCACCAGAGGCCCTGGGAAGTAACCAGAGGAACTAGGGAACAGGTCAAGTGAGCATTAAACATGTATCCAGTGTGGGGTAGCAGCCTGATTGACCAGTGGCCAGCTAGAGAGACCAGAGGAGAACCAGAAAGAATGGTATAACTGAAGCGAGTTAACAGCCCGAGGGCCCAAACAGTAGTTACTGGCGTGAAGGCACAGTTGGAGAGGCTGGGAAACAGCCAGAGTTCCCAGGACCATGCTGGTTTGCCTGTGACTGAGGGGACATGGGACTTCAGTGCTAAAACAGGAACATTCCTGGGCAAACTGAGACACTTGGCCACCCTACCCAGGAAGGAATCAGAGGAACCAGCCAATAGTTAAATGTAATGTGAGTAATGGAGACAGTGCAAGTACAGAATCCAGCCATGGCATAGAACACGCAGTAGTGCATTTTAATGGGTAAGGGCATAAGCTAGCTAGTTAGGTACTGCTCAAAGTGTGGTCCACGGACCAGATGCGTGAACATCACGGGAGAGCATAGTAGAAATTATTCAATGGCCAGGCACGGTGGTAATCCCAACACTTTGGGAGGCCAAAGCAGGAGGATTGTTTGAGGCCAGGAGTTCAAGACCAGCCTGGGCAACATGGTGAAACCCCATGTCTACATATATACACACACACACACACACACACACACACACACACACACACACATATATATATATATATATATATATATATATATAAAACTAGCCAGGTAGGGTGGTACTGAGGTGGGAGGATCATCTGAGCCCGGGAGGTGGAGGCTGTAGTGAGCCGTGATTGTGCCACTGTACTCTAGCCTGGGTGGCAGAGTGACGCCCCGTCTCAGAAAGAAGAGGAAGAAGGGAAGGAAAGAATGGAAAGAAAGAAATGTACTCAAGGAACTGTCCAAGGACAGGGAAGAATCAGGAGACTAGAGATTAGTCAGCAGAATCCAACAGCAGTCAGTCTGTGTGAGCCAGGAACAGCTGGAAGGAACAAGAAAGGCCCTTAGGGACCAGGGAACAGTCAGGTAGACTAGCACACAATCAGAATGGTGCCACAGAACAAGGATCAGCTGGAGGGACAACAAAGGGAGCACAGGGCAGTCAGAACAAGAAACAGGAGGCATGAATAGTTAGAGGGATCCAGGTAGAGTCAAAGAAAGCAATAAAAGAACGGGGGTACTCAGAAGGAACAAGAGCCATTTAGAGGGAATAGGAAAGAGAGGGACCAAGGAAAAGTCAGAGGGAACAAGAACCAGCAGAGGGAGCAGGGACAGATCTGGGCAGGCAGAAAACAGCTGTACAGGAAGCAACAAGGGAAGTGGGGGAAAGCCAGAAGGAGGGAAGAACAGTTGCAGGGCCACAGAGAACAGTCCCGGGGAACAGGAAACACTCAGATGGACAGGGAGGAGTAAAGTAAAAATACAATTTAAAAATTAGCTGGGCATGGTGGGGTGCACCTGTAGTCTCAGCTATTCAGGAGGCTGAGGCCGGAAGGATCCCTTGAGCCCGGGAGTTTGAGGCTGCAGTGAGCCATGATTGCACCACTGCCCTCCAGCCTGGGCAACAGAGCAAGACCTTGTCTCAAAAAAGTAAAAAAAAAAAAGAAAATATCCTTCATGTTTTTTTCACAAAGACCGAAGCAGGGTCTCTGCGTACTGGCTACCAGCTTGTCTACGTCCCATGAGACAGAAACACCCATGCACACAAGTTACAGGGAGCAGGCTTATTACTTACAGGTAGGCAGTCAGGGACAGCAAAAGCCTACGATTCATTGCAAGCTGGTCCCCCAAGGCTCATGAAAGCTGCTCGGTGCAGCTGGAGTCTCATCTGCGCATGCCCCACTTGCGCCACAGCTGAGGGATCCCAGAAAGCAGCCCGCGTGGGGTTTTATACCCTAGGACAACCCAACGTTCAGGGCTAAAGCACTGGACATCCTGTTTCCAGGAGAGCCCCCAGCTCTCTCTCCTGTTTGGACTAGTCCCTCCACAGCTCACGATGTTCCATTTCCAGCACATTCTACAGTTATTCTTGAGAACTGCAAGCAAGAAAGAGGAGACAACTGGGTTGGTCCAGGGCCACCCAGAAAATTATCCTGCAAAGACCAGGGCGCCCCCAGCCCAGGGGGAACCTGCAGAGCAGCTGGGTCCCTCGCCCCAGGCTCACTTCCAGCCATGCTCCTATGTGCCCTGGAAGCCCTTCTGCTAGGCCTGGGGCAGAGTGAAAGGGCAAGATCACACCAGGAGGTGACAGAAGTATCCTGAGGCAGGAGTGAGAGCAGCCCTGAAGCAGGAGGCCTGAGCCCCCAGCCAGCTGCAGGGTGGGACAGAGCAGGTGCCTAAGGGATCAGGGACAGACTGGGCAGTCGGCAGCCAGTCCTGGCAGCAGAGTATACCCCCAGGGGTGAGGGTGCAGAATGTGCTGGGACTGAGATGACCCTGAATGGAGACATAGCTGCATGACTAGCTGGAGAGCCATTAGGCTCTGGGATGGGGGCCCTTACCTAGTATGAGGAAGTCCTTGTAGGAGTCCTTGTGGTGGTAGGGACACACACCATCCTCCATGGTAGATACTGCCCAGAAAAATGACACCTTTTCATATGTGGCAGGTGAGGCTGGAATCTGGGTGTGTCTGTGTTATCAGCTTTCTCCCCAAATCTCTCCAGAGCCCTCTTTCACCACCCTACACATTCCTTCGCAGCCATGGTGGAGTCCAAAGCTTCTATTTTGGTGGGGGAAGGGACCAAACAGGGCAGTGTACCTTGTCTGTATTTCTGTTGCATCTGTCAATGCTTGTAATGCCTGGCATGGTGTTTGTGCATGTGAATGTGGCATTGTTAATGTGACCTTCATGACTTCCAGGGAGGGAGAGACAGGTGAGGTGGTTTTTTGTCTACCAGCTCCCAGTGCATATAATAAAAGTTTTTACAGCCAGGGGCTGTGGCTCATGCCTGTAATCCCAACTACTTAAGAGGCAAGAGGGTCGCTTGAGCCCAGGAGGGAGGCCAGCCTGGGCAACACTGTGAGATACCCTCCCCCACCACCATCTCTTTAAAAAAGTAAAAATAAAATTTAAAAATTAGCTGGGCACGGTGGTGTGCACCTGTAGTCTCAGCTGCTAAGGAGGCTGAAGCGGGAAGGATCCCTTGAGCCCAGGAGTTTGAGGCTGCAGTGAGCCATGATTGTACCACTGCATTCCAGTCTGGGCAACAGAGCAACATCCTGTCTCAAAAAAATAAAAAAAGAGGCCAGGCATGGTGGCTCACACCTGTCATAGCAGAACTTTCGGAGTCTAGTGGGCAGATCACTTGAGGCCAGGAATTCTAGACGAGCCTGACCAACATGGTGAAACCCCATCTCTACTAAAAATACAAAATTAGCCAGGCATGGTGGCAGGCATCTATAATCCCAGCTACTCAGGAGGCTGAGGCACAAGAATTGCTTGAACCCAGGAGGCAGAGGTTGCAGTGAGCCAAGACTGCACCACTGCACTCCAGCCTGGGCGACAGAGTGAGATTCCATCTCAAAAAACAAAAAAAAGGAAAAAAAGAAAATATCCTGGCCAGGCGTGGTGGCTCAAGCCTATAATCCCAGCACTTTGGGAGGCCGAGCCGGGTGGATCACCTGAGGTCAGGAGTTCAAGACCAGCCTGGCCAACGTAGTGAAACCCTGTCTCTACTAAAAATACAAAAATTGGTTAGGCATGATGGTGGGCGCCTGTAATCCCAGCTACTAGGGAGGCTGAGGCAGGAGAATCACTTGAACCCAGGAGGTGGAGGTTGCAGTGAACCAAGATCAAGCTACTGCACTGCAGCCTGGGTGACAGAGTAAGACCCTGTCTCAAAAAAAAAAAAAAAAAGAAAAGAAAAAGAAAATATCCTTAATTTTTTTTTACAAAGACAATAGATACTGTACATTATTGAATACTGATTTTTTTGAATACTGATTTTTTAAATCACTGTTTTTAAACCTTTTTATCATGAAATATTATATATATTTTGAATAATGCCACTAGAAATATTCTTGAATGCATCTCCTGTTGTACATGTGCATATATTCCACGTGGGCGTATATATTTCCATGAGTGGACTCACTGTGTCATATTGCTTGCATGTCTTCAACATTGCCACTTAGGGCCAAAATACTTTCCAGCGTGATTGTAGCAATTCCCACCTCCTCCATCAGCAATATGAGAGTTCTCCTTGCACCATATTCTCTTCAACACTTGGTACTATCAGTCTTTTTCATTTAAGACTTTCTAGAGGTTGTGTAGTGGTATCCATTGTGGTTTTAATTTGTATTCCCTTGCTACTAAGAAGGTTAAATCTTTTTTTATTCGTTTATTAAAGCCTTGGATTTCCTCTTTTGTAAAATGAATGCTTCACCCATTTTTCTACTAGGTGGTCTCTTTTTTTCTTACTGGTTTGTACAAGTTCTTTACATCTTCTAGCTCTGAGCCTTTTGTTGATAATGTATGTTGGAGATATCTTCTACTCTGTGACTTTGCCTTTGTTCTCTTTTAATGCTGTCTTTTAAATGAATAGTAGTTCTAAGCTTTGTTGTAGAAAGACTTATCAATTTTCATGGTTCATGTTTGAGAACTATTTTCCTAATTCAAGGTCATGAAGATAGCCATCCGTATTATCTTCTAAAGGCTTTATAGTTTTTGCCTTTCACATTTAAGTCTATAATACATCTGGAATTTATATATATTTTTGAAATGAGATTTCACTCAGTCACCCAGACTGGAGTACAGTGGCACAAACATGGTTCACTGCAGCCTCCACCTTCCAGATTCAAGAGATCGTCCCACCTAGCCTCCTGAGTATCTGAGACTACAGGTGCATGCCACCCCACTTAGCTAATTTTTATGTATGTGCTATATATTTTATTTTTTTTGTAGAGACAGAGTCTCGCCATATTGCCCAGACTGGTTTTAAATCTGGACTCAAGCAATCCTCCTGCCTCGGCCTCCCAAAGTGCTGGGATTACAGGCATGAGCCACAGTACCTGGCCTTGGAATTGACTTTTTTTTTTTTTTTAGACTGAGTCTCGCTCTGTCGCCCAAGCTGGAGTGCAGTGGCCTGGTCTCGGCTCACTGCAACCTCCGCCTTCTGGATTCTAGCGATCCTCCTGCTTCAGCCTCCCAAGTAGCTGAGACTACAGTCACGTGCCACCACGCCCAGCTAATTTTTGTATTTTTAGTGGAGACGAGATTTCTCCATGTTGGCCAGGCTGGTCACCAACTCCTGACTTCAGGTGATCCACATGCCTCAGCCTCCCAAAGTGCTAGGATTACAGGTGTGAGCCACTGCACCCGACCTGTACTCTATATTCTGTTGCAATGGATTATTTGTCTGTCCTAGCACCAGGACAACAATGTCTTAAATTTCCATTGCTTTGTAAGTCTTGAGGTCTTGTAAAGCATGTCCTCCCACATTGCTTTAATTATTCAAGAGTGTCCTGGCAGGCCGGGCACAGTGACTCACGCCTGCAATCCCACTGCTTTAGGAGGCTGAGGCAGGAGGATCACTTGAGGCCAGGAGTTCTAGACCAGACTAGGCAACCTAGGGAGACCCCCATCTCTACACAATACAAAAAAAAAAAAAAAACGAAGCAGGGTATGGTGGCGTACGCCTGTAGTTGAGGCTGCATTGGGCTGTGGTTGTGCCATTGCACCCTAGCCTGGGTGACAAAGTGAGACTGTGTCTCTGAAAACAAGATACAAAATAATTTTTTTTAAAGAAAATGTCTTGGCTATTCCTGGCCATTTGCATTTCCACAGAAATTTTAGAATTGGTTTGTCAGATTTTACAAAAATCCTGTTGTGATTTCAATTGGGATGGCATTGAATGTATTGATTTCTGCTTTTTAAAGGCCTTCTTTTGGGTTTTACTCTATTGTTTTTTGTTTTTTTTTTTTTTTTTTTTTTTGAGACGGAGTCTCGCTCTGTCGCCCAGGCTGGAGTGCAGTGGCCAGATCTCAGCTCACTGCAAGCTCCACCTCCCGGGTTCACGCCATTCTCCTGCCTCAGCCTCCCAAGTAGCTGGGACTACAGGCGCCTGCCACCTTGCCCGGCTAGTTTTTTGTACTTTTTAGTAGAGACGGGGTTTCACCGTATTAACCAGGATGGTCTCGATCTCCTGACCTCGTGATCCGCCCGTCTCGGCCTCCCAAAGTGCTGGGATTACAGGCTTGAGCCACCGCGCCCGGCCTCTATTGTTATTTTTATAACGTCTTTATTTCAATGCTTAATGCATGGAATTTTGGACTTTATTCTTTTGTAATATAAGCACTGAAGACCCTAATTTCCACTTTAGTTACCATTTCTTAATCCAATAAATTCTTACATGTACTGATTACATTGATATTTAGTGTATCTTCTTAGACGATCAGTTATTTTGAACTGTATTTTTAAACTTTAAAATGATGATTTCTGAAAAGTTTCATCTTATTACTGATTTCTGACTTTAAAATGATGATTTCTGAAAAGTTTCATCTTATTACTGATTTCTGACTTAAATACACTTGGTTTAGAGATGGTCTGTAAGAGATGGTTTTTGTATCTTCTCTATCTGTGTGCCCTTCCTGGGCCATCTCATCTGTTTCCCAGCTGTATATGAGAACTCCCAGATCTTACCTCTATTCTAGCCCAACATCCTATTGTATAACTCCCTGCATGTTTTATTTCAACATGGACAAAATGTAACATTATGTTTCATTCTTTGTTTCACCTTTATTTCAACATGGACAAAATGTAACATTATGTTTCATTCTCTTCCCCACTCCCTTCCTAATCTACTAGCCCGTCTCAGTATGTAACACCACCCTCTGCATGGTTGTACAAAACCAATAACTGAGAATTGCCCTAGAATTCTTTCTTTTTCTCACTCCCATAATTCAGCCTCTTTAAAACACAGTATCAACACCTTCTTTTTGTTTGTTTATTTGTTTGTTTGTTTTTGAGATGGAGTCTCACTCTGTCACCCAGGCTAGAGTACAGTGGCATGATCTCAGCTCACTGCAACCTCTGCCTCCTGAGTTCAAGTGATTCTCCTGCCTCAGCCTCCTGAGTAGCTGGGATTACAGACACCCACCATGCCTGGCTAATTTTTGTATTTTTGGTAGAGATGGGGGTTCTGCCATGTTGGCGAGGCTGGTCTCGAACTCCTGACCTCAGGTGATCTGCCTGCCTCAGCCTCCCAAAGTGCTGGGATTACAGGCGTGAACCACCACGCCCGCCAACACCTTCTTTTACTTGCCCATGACAACTACTGCCTTAAGTCTAGATTGTCTTATTCTTTCACATAAACTCTGTAGTGCATCTCCAGATCGATCTGGACTCACCCATTTCAAACATTCCTCGTGATCTATCCTTTTTTTTTTTTTTTTTTTTTTTAAGAAGGAGTCTCACTCTGTGTCACCCAGGCTGAAGTGCAGTGGTACAAACTCGGCTCACTGCAACCTCTGCCTCTGGGTTCAAGCAATTCTCCTGTCTCAGCCTCTCAAGTAGCTGGGATTACAGGTGTGTGCCACCACGACCAGCTAACTTTTGTATTTTTAGTAGAGTCGGGGCTTCACCATATTGGTCATGCTGGTCTCGAACTCCTGACCTCAGGTGATCCACCCGCCTCGGCCTCCCAAAGTGCTGAAATTACAGGAGTGAGCCACCGTGCCCAGCGTGATGCATGTTGAATACTGTTTGAAATCACACAATTACGATCATGTCTTTTCCTGCATATAAATTGCAGTCCATTCTCTATTAGAAAAAAAGACTTGTTCCTTGTTCTGATGCTAGTATATCTCTACTGGATTTTCCTCATAGTCACCTTCTCAATATACTACACAGACTCCTTTCCTTTATATGGAACTACTTGCAGTTCTCAGAATCCACCATGTATTTTTCTATTTCCCTTTCTCCATACTTTTGCTCATGCTTCTCCCTTCTAGATAACTCTCGCCCCACTGTCTCTATGAAGTCTAACCTTATACCTCCTATACTTTTCTTCCAAATTCCTAAAGCTCCCTTTGTGTCTTCTTCTGTTGGTTATCCAAGTCTTTAAGTTGCTTTATATTTTACTCAACTCTTTATCACCATTGCCTAGCACATCATCTGACACATAATCGGCCAGTATCTTGTTTTTAAGTTAGCTAGAGGACTTAAAGAGAGCTCATTTAAAATCCTCATTTTGAAAAGAGAATGAATGAATAAACTAATGAATGTAGTACACAACAAATGTCAAGATACTTGAATAAGTTTTTTTGTTTTTTGTTTTTTGTTTTTGAGATGGAGTCTTGCTCTGTCGCCCAGGCTGGAGTGCAGTGGCCGGATCTCAGCTCACTGCAAGCTCCGCCTCCCGGGTTTACACCATTCTCCTGCCTCAGCCTCCGGAGTAGCTGGGACTACAGGCGCCCGCCACCTCGCCCGGCTAGTTTTTTGTATTTTGTAGTAGAGACGGGGTTTCACAGTGTTAGCCAGGATGGTCTCGATCTCCTGACCTTGTGATCCTCCCGTCTCGGCCTCCCACAGTGCTGGGATTACAGGCTTGAGGCACCGCGCCCGGCCTGAATAAGTTTTTTAACTCGCACAAAATAAAATACAAAACTAGGTACTTAGTGAAAACCCTACATGATACATTATGGTAAAAAGCATTAAAAACAGCTTGCTATCTACCTTCTTCCATCCCCCAGTGCTGACCATGCTGCCTTGAACAGGATTGTGTCGTTACAGGCTTCAGTGTCATTTGAGGATGTGACTGTGGACTTCAGCAGGGAGGAGTGGCAGCACTTGGATCCTGCCCAGAGACGCCTGTACTGGGATGTGACACTAGAGAACTACAGCCACCTGCTCTCAGTGGGTAAGCACAGCTGCCCTATGCATCTGCTAGTGAGGGTATTTCCATTCTCAGCTGCTGAGTGCTGCCCGACACCTAAACTATGTGATGGTGTCATCCTGGATGTGTCTGGGATTCAGTTCCTTTTCACCTCTGTGATTATTACTCTGTTCCCAGTGAAATGTGTTTATTTTTCTGAAAAGTGAAGGGAAACTGTCAGTGAAAGGCCCCTGAAATCCAGTCAGCTGGACCCAATCATGTATCATGTCCTGTTAACAGGGTACCAAGTTCCCAAGTCAGAGGCCGCCTTCAAGTTGGAGCAAGGAGAGGGGCCATGGACGCTGGCGGGGGAAGCCCCACATCAGAGCTGTTCAGGTGAGTGGGTGTGACCCAGACAGACAGGGACATGGAAGTCAGTCTCACTTTCCCTAGGAAAACCTGATGCCTTTGAAACATTCTGAAGATAACCCATCTTGAAAGTTCTAAACTTTTGGAGTCAATTGGAGATAGTTGACAATAGCCCTCAAATACCTAAATGCCGTTTCCATGTATGATCCTTGCCACATTATTGTCTTCTTTGATTGGCCTTTTGGCAAGAGAACTATCTCTAGTCTCTGTACTCTGTACCACATACCACCCTGTCTTATCTAGTACCTTTTTGTTCTTCCTACTCTACCCCTGCCCCCCATCTTAGTCTTTTCTTGTACATCCCAAGTGTTTTAAAATTTCTGTTGCCCAGGCTGGAATGCAGTGACATGATCTCGGCTCAGTGCAACCTCCACCTCCCAGGTTCAAGTGATCCTCCCACCTCAGCCTCCCAAGTAGTGGGGACTACAGGCACACGCCACCATGGCCCAGCTAATTTTTGTATTTTTTGTAGAGACATGATTTCACCAAGTTGGCCAGGCTGGTCTCGAACTCCTGGGCTCAACTGATCTGCCTGACTCGGCCTCCCAGAGTGCTGGGATTATAGGTCTTTGCTGGGATTATAGGTCTTTTAATTTTAATTTTAATTTTTATTTATTTATTTATTTATTTTTATTTTTTTTGTTGTTGTTGTTGAGACAGAGTCTCCCTGTGTCGCCCAGACTGGAGTGCAGTGGCCGGATCTCAGCTCACTGCAAGCTCCGCCTCCCGGGTTCACGCCATTCTCCTGCCTCAGCCTCCCGAGTAGCTGGGACTACAGGCGTCCGCCACCTCGCCCGGCTAGTTTTTGTATTTTTTAGTAGAGACGGGGTTTCACCGTGTTAGCCAGGATCTCCTGACCTTGTGATCCGCCCGTCTCGGCCTCCCAAAGTGCTGGGATTACAGGCTTGAGCCACCGCGCCCGGCCGATATTTATTTATTTTGAGACGGAGTTTTGCTCTTGTTGCTCAGGCTGGAGTGCAATGGCACAATCTCGTCTCACCGCAACCTCCACCTCCCAGGTTCAAGCGATTCTCCTGCCTCAGCCTCCCTAGTAGCTGCGATTACAGGCCTGTGCCACCACGCCCGGCTAATTTTGTATTTTTAGTAGAGATGGGATTTCTCCATGTTGGTCAGGCTGGTCTCGAACTCCCAACCTCAGGTGATCTGCCCGCCTCGGCCTCCCAAAGTGCTGGGATTACAGGCATGAACCACCGCGCCCAGCCAGGTCTTTTCTTTTATTCCAATTCTCCATATCCATTCTTTATGCCTCCTCCTATGAGCAGCTGGTCTAATGTGTTTGAACCTTGAAATTGTGTGATATTCTCTTAAAGCCTGAAGTATTGGTTTATGAGTATGTATTTTTAGTATATATAAAACACATTATACTATGTTTCTCAATTCTGTTCCTTTTTTTTCCCACTCATTCCTATGGTCTCTCCATATTTTAGTGTGTTTGTCTGACTTTATTCTTTAAATTGCTACATAGTATTTCACAATGTCCCCAGCACCACATCATACTTAACCACTCACCTAGTCATGGATGCTGGGCGTTGTGTCCAAGTCCCATCTAATACAAACAATTCTGCAATCAACTTCTACATAAACATTTCCTTACAGGGTGTGAGAATTTCTCAGGGATGTGTAGAGAAGAGAGGATTTGCGCCTAATCATGGAGTATCTCATCCAGAATAGGACTGAGTACCACCATATTATTCTCAGATTAGCTGCACTGTACAAGGGTTCTGGCTTCCTCAGTGTTTCTGCCTGCCTTGGCCTCCCAAAGTGCTGGGATTATAGGTGTGACCCACTGCGCCCAGCCAGCTCCATATTTTCTGCTGCCTGAATTGCAAGTATTCTATTCCTGATTTGATTTGCTGATTCCATTGTTTTTACTACTTCATATTAGATGCTAATGACAGATATCTTTACCTAAAACATTCTGTTTCTCTTGTCATGAGCATTATGAAACAAACCTACAATTGTTCTCCATTACCTAGTATATAACAATTAAACTCTTCTTTCAAGGAGATAAAAAACATGGCCACATATTTCCAATTCAACTCATATCTGTATATTTTCTGTAACCTCTGCTTAACTCCATTTTTAATATTTGTTAACGTTGACCATATCTGATAGTCCTCCCTGAATCTGACTGTTTATTCTGTGCTCTATTCAGATGAGACATTTTCCACCTTGTGATCAGTTCTCACCTGTCTCACAAAATGGCTCTTAATTATTCCAGCCTATATGGCTCTTTCCTTTTTCTCATCCTCCATCGCACAAGAATTCTCAGAAAATCACAGGATTTTAGCATATAGGGTAACTGAGGCTTTTACCTCTATGTTTTCAGAAGGTCTCTGGAATTAAGAGCCTATTTCAGGCTGAGTGTGGTAGCTCACGTCTGTAAACCCAGAACTTTGGGAGGCTGGGGCAGGAGGATCACTTCAGGCCAGGAGTTCAAGACTAGCCTGGGCAACACAACAAGGTTCCATTTCTATTTCAAAAAAAAAATTTTAAGAAAAAAGAGCCTGTTTCTTTTTATAGAAAAATCTATTAATTTGACAAAAAAGAATTGTATGTATTTATATAGTGCAACATGATGTTTTGAAATATGCATACATGAAGAGCCTATTTCTTATAGTATAACTCACGGTCTTACCAAGGGAGAAACCACAGACTAATGGGAACAGAGAGTGGTTAACATAAAGATTCTTTGCAGCCGGGCATGGTGGCTCACACCTATAATCCCAGCACTTTGGGAGGACAAGGCAGGTGGATCACCTGAGGTCAAGAGTTGAAGACCAGCCTGGACAACATGGTGAAACCCCATCTCTACTAAAAATACAAAAATTAGCTGGGTATGGTGGCCCACGCCTGTAATCCCAGTTATCGGGTGGCTGAAGCAGGAGAATCACTTGAACCCAGGAGGTCGAGGTTGCAGTGAGCCGTGGGACTGGAATAATGAGGGATTTGCTAGCAAAAAAAGAAACTCTGAAGAATAAAGGAATAGCAGATAGAAAGCACAGCAGGTTCTTCTAGGGTTGTGAGCGAGTACCCAAGGAAGAGGCTCCCTACTTCCCAGGGATGAGATTCAGACCTTGTAGGGAGGGCACAACCATGGCTTGAGGCAGGTAGAATACTTGCTATGGTGCTGTCCTGGTGGAACTTGCTGGAAACTGCCCTCTAGGATTCCCGAGAAAACTGTTGATACAGAGGTGACTCACTGGAGCTATTCCACTACAAATCATCTGAGAGTAAACTAGGGGGTGTTGGGTGCTGCTGACTGTACAGTGCTGCGGGGGCCTGCAGGAACTAGGTGCTTGGGAATCCATATGAGCTGCAGGAGCTGGGTGCTGGAGAAGTCACCCACACTGCAGGAGCCGAGCTCTAGAGAAGACCATGAGCTCTGGGTACTGGGGACACTACATGTGCATCAGGAGCCAAGTGTTGGCAAAGATGCCCACACTACATGAGCCTGGTGCTGGACAGGCTGCCCCTGCTGGATGAGCCTGTTGAGTGAGCACCCTAGAACCAGGAAGCAAGCCCCCCTCCTCCTGCAGTGTCTCTCTAGCATCTTACACTGACAAAGTTTAATATCATGCCAGCTGGCAGAAGAAAAAAATATTTAAAGAGACTGAGATCCACTTTTTAAATTTTTAATTTTTATGGGTACATAGGTATATATATTTATGGGGTACATGGGATATTTGGGGGTTTTGGAGTTTTTTATTTTTGAGAAAGAGTCTCACTCTGTCACCCGGGCTGGAGTGCAGTGGTGCAATCTCAGCTCACTGCAACCTCCACCTCCCGGGTTCAAGCGATTCTCCTGCCTCAGCCTCCTGAGTAGCTGGGATTACAGGTGCATGCCACCATGCCTGGCTAATTTTTGTATTTTCAGTGGAGACGGGGTTTTGCCATGTTGGCCAGGCTGGTCTCAAACTCCTGACCTCAGGTGACCTGCCCACCTCGGCCTCGCAAAGTGCTGGAATTACAGGCATATACCACCATGCCCAGCTAATTTTTGTATCTTTAGTAGAGATGGGGTTTTTCCATGTCTCAAACTCCTGGCCTCAAGTGATCCACCCACCTCGGCCTCCCAAAGTACTGAGGATTACAGACAAGAGCCACTGCACCCAGCCTGCATGGGATATTTTGATACAGGTATACAATGTGTAATAATCACATCAGTGTAAATGGGGCCAGATCCGTTTTTGTTGAGCAGGCAAGGAAGGGTGAATTTGGAACTGAGAGGCAAAACATTGATAACCAGCACACTTATTCTTCACTTTTCTGAAGTGGAGCATGTAGAAAATATTTAGTAAATGAATTTATTGAATTTGGGGATAGAGGCAGAGGAGGAGATTTTTTCTCTTTCAGATGAAATTTTCAAGTGTCTGCTCAGAGGAATTCAAAGGAACATACATTATATTTGGAAAGGGAAGATGACTGCATGAAATGTTAACACTCTCACCCTTTGTGTATTTGTCCTTTCTGTTATAAAACTATGCCAAACTAAGTATCAATATGAATGGTACAGTGTCTGCTTTACAAATTCATAGCAAACATAAGCACCCTAGAAGTATACCAAAATTAGAACAAAATATTTAGAAAGACAATACGTTTTGGATATGCATGGAGGAACAAAACAAGAGGCTAAATATAGATGTATATCTTCCCCTACATGAAAATTCTAAGGTGAATGGGTCCAGTTCAATAAGTCAACTCTAATCCTGACGGGTCATTCAGGGACCATGTTCTAAGTCACTCCTCTGGCATCTCCTGGGGCATCGTTGTCACCTACCTGGTTAATGATGGGTCACTGTGGAGTCTAGTGGGAAGAGGGAAGAGGAAATAGAGGAGATTTGCCCACTGTCTTAAGGCTGGCCTGCAAGTAGCATATATCACTTCTGCTCGTATTCTACTGGTGAGAACGCAGTGAGGCCAGTGGATGTTAAGTCCCAGCCACATTCTATTCCTGTGAAAGATGGGGAGAATAGATCTCAGGGGAGGGCCTGCAGATTCTGCCACAGATAGCTTTTCCTTTCCTCTTTTATACTTCTTGCTATAAGCATGTATTCCTGGAACCAATAGAAACTTGCACCTGGGGCCGGCGCAGTGACTCACGCCTGTAATCCCAGCACTTTGGGAGCCCGAGGTGGGCAGATCACTTGAGGTCAGGAGTTCAAGACCAGCCTGGCCAACATTGTGAAACCCCGTCTCTACTAAAACTACAAAAATTAGCTGGGTGTGGTGGCAGGCGCCTGTAATCCCAGCTACTCGGGAGGCTGAGGTAGGAGAACCGCTTGAACCCGGGAGGCGGAGGTTGCAGTAAGCCAAGATTGCACCACTGCACTCCAGCCTGGGCTGCAGAGCGAGACTCCAGTTCAAAAAACAAAAAAAGAAAAAAAGAAACTTGCAGCTGGTTATAGAGTTGGAGTGCAGATATCTATTTACTGTTTGTCTGTGTCAGGATGGCGTGTTGCAACTGGTTTTCCTATAGATATAAAGAAATTGGTGTTTGAGGCATATAGATTTAATGTTCAAATTCACATTAAATTTGAAGAGCTCCACTCATAATGGTATAGAGGGAAAAGGAAGAAGAAGCAGGGAGTTTAGTAAAGTGGTGAAGCTGATATGTATTAAGAACATACCTTCTGAAATATTTCTTCCATGCCAGGCTTCCCCTTCACAGGCTGCAGTTTCTTCTGGTTACTCTACTCACAATCTAGGCCTCTTACATAGTGGAGCTGGACTCCGAGGGTTCAAATCCCATCTCTCCCACTTATTTAGCTATTCGATATTCAGCAAGTTGCATGACTTCTCTGTGCCTGTTTTCTCAATTGTAAAACAATTGATAATCGTAGCTACCTCATAGGGTTTAGTGAGGATTAAATGAGCTGTTTCATGTAAAGCACTTGTAACAGTCCCTGTGCATCATAAATGGTATATAGTTGTTTTGCATTTATTAAGTGTTCTATAAAAATGTTGTGTTGCTACATGATTGCTACTATATTGTTCTGTGGGCTCTTCCATTTATCTGTGTTCATCTTGTCTGAACTACATGTCCCCTGTAGCCTCTGCTAATTGTTCTTTGTGTCATTTTCATTTCTTTTTCTTTTTAGGTGAGGCTATTGAGAAAATGCAGCAACAGGGAATTCCTGGAGAAATTTTCTTCCACTGTGAGAGATTTGATCAACCCATAGGAGAAGATTCATTGTGTTCTATTTTAGAAGCACTGTGGCAAGATAATGACCAGTTAGAGCGATGTCAGGAAAACCAGAATAACCTTTTAAGTCATGTGAAAGTATTGATTAAGGAGAGGGGCTATGAACGTAAAAACATTGAAAAAATAATTCATGTGACTACCAAGTTTGTTCCTTCAATTAAAAGACTCCGTAACTGTGACACAATTTTGAAGCATACTTTAAACTTACATAATCATAGTAGAAACAGTGCAACAAAGAACCTTGGCAAGATTTTTGGAAATGGTAACAATTTCCCCCATAGCCCTTCCTCTACTAAGAATGAGAATGCTGAGACAGGAGCAAATTCCTGTGAACATGATCACTATGAAAAACATCTCAGCCACAAACAAGCTCTCACCCACCATCAGAAAATTCATCCTGAGGAGAAGCTTTATGTGTGTACTGAATGTGTAACAGGCTTCACTCAGAAGTCACATCTGTTTGAGCATCAGAGAATTCATGCTGGAGAAAAGTCCCGTGAATGTGACAAGAGCAACAAAGTCTTCCCCCAGAAACCCCAGGTTGATGCACATCTGAGTGTTTATACAGCAGAAAAACCCTATCTGTGTACTCAATGTGGAAAAGTCTTTACCTTCAAATCAAGCCTCGTTACACATCAAAAAATTCATACCGGCCAGAAACCCTACAAATGCAGTGAATGTGGAAAAGCCTTTATCCAGAGATCAGACCTCTTTAGACATCTGAGAATTCATACAGGAGAAAAACCTTATGAATGCAGTGAATGTGGAAAAGGCTTCTCCCAGAACTCAGACCTCAGTATACATCAGAAAACTCATACCGGAGAGAAACACTATGAATGCAATGAATGTAGGAAGGCTTTCACAAGAAAATCAGCACTCAGGATGCATCAGAGAATCCACACAGGAGAGAAACCTTATGTATGCGCTGACTGCGGGAAGGCCTTCATCCAGAAATCACATTTCAACACACATCAGAGAATTCACACTGGAGAAAAGCCGTATGAATGCAGCGACTGCAGGAAATCCTTCACTAAGAAGTCACAACTCCATGTGCATCAAAGAATTCACACCGGAGAGAAACCCTATATATGTACAGAATGTGGAAAGGTCTTCACTCACAGGACAAACCTCACCACACATCAGAAAACTCATACTGGGGAGAAACCCTATATGTGTGCTGAATGTGGAAAGGCTTTTACTGACCAGTCAAATCTCATTAAACACCAGAAAACTCACACTGGAGAGAAACCCTATAAGTGCAATGGCTGTGGAAAAGCCTTCATATGGAAGTCACGCCTCAAAATACATCAGAAATCTCATATTGGAGAGAGACACTATGAATGCAAGGACTGCGGGAAAGCCTTTATCCAGAAATCAACACTAAGTGTGCATCAGAGAATCCATACAGGAGAGAAACCCTACGTTTGTCCTGAATGCGGGAAGGCCTTTATCCAGAAATCACACTTCATTGCGCATCATAGAATCCATACTGGAGAGAAGCCTTATGAATGCAGCGACTGTGGGAAATGCTTCACTAAGAAGTCACAACTCCGTGTGCATCAGAAAATCCACACAGGTGAGAAGCCCAATATATGTGCTGAATGTGGGAAGGCCTTCACTGACCGATCAAATCTCATAACGCATCAGAAAATCCACACTAGGGAGAAACCCTATAAATGTGGTGACTGCGGGAAAACCTTCACCTGGAAGTCACGCCTCAATATACATCAGAAGTCTCATACTGGAGAAAGACACTATGAATGTAGTAAATGTGGGAAAGCTTTCATCCAGAAAGCCACACTAAGTATGCATCAGATAATTCACACAGGAAAGAAACCTTATGCTTGTACAGAATGTCAGAAGGCCTTTACCGACAGATCGAATCTCATTAAACACCAGAAAACGCATAGTGGAGAAAAACGCTATAAAGCCAGTGACTGAGAAAATCTTCACCTGGAAATCACAACTGGGTATGCATCAGGTATCTAATAGTAGGGACGAGGAAGGCCTGATGCTGCAATTGTTGTGCAGGGGGAAATGGATATGAGAGACTGAGGCTTGAGTGAACTGAGGGCAAACAGAGCCAAGTATCCTTCAGTCCACTGGAAAGACAAGTTCCTGCATCACCACAGTGTATATGCAATTCAACGCATAGGAAGAGCCTTTAGAGAAAGCATTTGAGCGATAGTCATGTTTGGTGACATGATTCATACAGACCTCTTGAGCTTCTGGAAATAGTAGAATTAAGACCCGAGGAGATGACTTGTCATCTCCTATGCTTCACTTTTTGGATAAAGAACTTTTTAAATTCAGTACTGATTAGTTCAGCATATCCGGGGACATAAAAGTACTCACTACTGGGAAACACTTTTTCAAATTTCTAGGTTGGGGAAAAGAGTTTTCATTGTCCAAACACTGGCAGGGCACTGACATCAAGGCAGGAAATCTACTTGGGAATGCAGATATCTGTTTTTGTGATCATTGGCACTTCAGTCACAGAAAAGATTCCCATGAAAAACTGTTTTTTCCCTTCCCTTGGGAAGTCCTCATGGTATATGTATTTTAAGTGCAACAGAATTTTTAAATTTAAAGGTATAACTTTATGAATTGGGAAATTAGGCCTAGCTCTAGCCTGTGTTACAGAAACATAGTCATTGAATGATACAGACATATAAAGGTAGTAGTTGTCTCATTATTAATCCCCTGCTGGGAGAGCAGGTGAGTCATACCCTATAAGAGGTATGCATGCCTTCTAACCTGTTTCCCCAAAGCTGTCATTTGCATAAGCTGCAGGCCATAGATTCCTTATCCCCTCAGTAACTGACCCTACAACAATGGAACTGATCCACAGCGCTCTAGATTTTCAGGCTCACCCACCAACACCCCTGCTTTCCTTGGGATTCCTGTTTGAAAAAGAATGGTTGAAAAATTAGGTTTCACTTCCTAATATTTTGTTTTTCTTCCTATTTGGTTAAGGTATATTCATTTCATTTCCTACATGCACATTAAGGGTAGTTTTGTGTAGACTGCTATGGGATAAAGTCATGTTGCATTGCAATTAGTTATTCTAAAACATAATTACAGTTTATCATAGTTGAATAACTGGAAGACTTCTCAAGAAAGATCACTGCTCTTTTTTAACACTGATATATAGACACTTTCTCATTTTCCCTTAAACTTTTTTTTACAACACTCATAAAAAGGAACTTTCTTTCTAGCATGCAATTGTATTTTTATTTTATTTTAAAATATTTTTATTAAACTGTATATAGAAAATGCATATATCATAAACATACAGCTCAATGCATTCTCAAAAATGAACATACTCAGGTCAAGAAACAGAACATGACCACACCCCAGAAGCCTTCCCCACTTTCCCTTCCGGGCAAGCCCCCAAGGGTACACACTACCTTGGCTTCTCACAGCATAGATTCATTTTGCCTGTTTTGTATTTTATATAAATTGAGCCAAACAATTATATATCATATAATTGAGCAATATACTCTTTGGCATCTGTCTTCTGTCATTCACGTTATGTATGTGAGAGTCATCCATATGTTGCATATAGTTGTAGATAATTCATTCTCATTGTCATGTTGTATCCCATTCTGTGAATATGCTGCAATATAATTTATCCATTCTACTGTTTGTAGACATTTGGGTTGTTTGCAGCTTGGGCTATTAGGAATTGTGCTGCTGTGTATTGGTGAACATATGTGTGTATTCCTGTTAGGTATGTACCTAAGTGTATCCATATGTTCAGCCATATGTTATAAAACCAGTTTTCAAGTGGTTGTACCAATGTACACTCCCAGCAACACAGTATGTGAGTTCTAGTGCTCCACATACTTGCCAACATTTGGCATTTTCCATCTTTTTTACTATAGCTATTAGTGGTGGGCATATAGTGATATGTCAGTTTTCGTTTTTCGTTTTTTTTTTCTTGTCCTCCAAACAGATTTTCGTTTTTATTTTCTTGTCCTCCAAACCATTGTAGTATCTCCCCAGGTTAGATGAGTGATGGCTGAGACCTGAGACCTAGGCCTGTTCCTCACATGACTGTACCATTTTACATTCTATCAATGTATGAGGGTTCCGGTTTCTTCACATCCTTACCAACTCTTATCAGTCTTTTTTATTATAGCTATCCTAGTACATGTGAAGTGATATTGTGATATTAATTTACATTGCCCTAATGATTAATAATATTGATCATGTTTTATTGAGAATCTTTGATGAAGTGTCTGTTCAAATCTTTTGCCCATTATCAACCGGGTTGTTTTTTTTTACTGTTGAACACTGAGAGTTTTTAAAAATATATTCTGGGTATAACTTCATTATCAGTCCATTATCCTTGCAAAGGTTTTCTCCCAGTCTCTGGATTGTCTTTTCATTCTCTTAAGAGTGTCTTTTGAAGAACACAACTGCTCATTTTGATGAAGTCCAGTCTTTCCATTTGTTCACTTCTGGGTTGTGCTTTGAGTGCTGTATCTAAGAAATCCTTGCCTAACCAAAGATTACAGCGATTTTTTTCCTGTGTTTTCTTCCAAAGGTTTTAAGTTTTACATCCAGGTCTGGCATCTATTTTGAGTTATATGGTGTGAAATACGGATCCAAGCTCTTTTTTGTTTTTGTTTTGTTTTTGCTTATGGATATTCAAATGTTTCCACACCATTTGTTTAAAAATACCCTTTCTCAATATTTTGACTTTTGTCAAAAGTCACTTGTCCAGGCCAGACATGGTGGCTTATGCCTGTAATCCCAGTGTTTTGCAGGGCTGATGAGGGGGGAATCACTTGAGGCCAGGAGTTCAAGACCAGCCTGGGCAACATGGCAAGATCCTGTCTCTAAAAAAAATTTTTTTACATTAGCCAGGTAGTGGTGCATGCCTATAGTCCCAGCTACTCAGAAGGCTAGGGTGGGAGGATCGCTTGAGCCCAGGAGCTAGAGGCTGCAGGGAGCTATGATCCACACCACTGCACTCCAGCCTGGGTGACAGAGTGAGACCCAGTCTCTTAAAAAAGAAAAAAACAATCACTTGTCCAGAGGTAGAGCTTCTGGAATGGTAGGGTGAGGAGCTCATCAAAACCCCTCCCCCAAAAGCAACTATAAAACATTTTTTAAATGGTCAAAAATGAGCATTTTAGAACGCTGGCAATTCACCAAAAGCATGTGTCAAATTGAAAAGTGTTTATTGATGGAAAAACTACCAAACCTTGATAAGAATAGTGGGGTCTGTGGCATTTACTTGGAGCTGCTCCCGTCCTTAGCTCTGTGGGCATGGTAGCCATGAGGAATGGAAGCCTCACTGTAAATGGAGGGAGCTGACCTGACTCTGAGCTCCAGAGAAAAGCTCCATGCTTAGGGGTATTGTCAAAAACAACAACAATGTTGGTAGCAAGTAACTGGGGAAGGCCAACCTCACAACTGCCTGAGGCTGCAGCATTGTTTGGGTGAGCAGCAGACCAGACAACAAATTAAGGGGATATGGAAAATAAGACAGCAATAGTGGGAACTGATAAGCCCACGCATATGCATGAGGATGTGGAAGGCTGTGTACATGACCACAAAATATCAGGTCCCTGGATGAATGTGAGACCCTATGCAAGCTGAAATGAATGCCAGCACAGGCTTACAAGCAGCCTGAACTTAATATGTGTACTCAAACTCACACATTTACCCCCTTAGTGGAAGCCATACTGGTTTGAGGTGTATAACCACAACTTTTAAGCAATCATTGGATAAAAATAAGCTATGCAGACCCACAGGTGACCCCAAGGAAGCCAGGTATAAAAACAGAAAGAATTATTTAAAAACTAACCAGCCAGGTGTGGCAGCTCACACCTGTAATCCCAGCACTTTGGGAGGCTGAGGCAGGCAGATCACCTGAGATCAGGAGTTCGAGACCAGCCTGGCCAACATGGTAAAACCCCATCTCTACTAAAAATACAAAATTAGCCAGGTGCGGCGGCACATGCCTGTAATTCTAGCTACATGGGTGGCTGAGGCAGGAGAATCTCTTGAACCTGGGAAGTGGAGGTTGCAGTGAGCGGAGATCATACAACTGCACTCCAGCCTGGGCAACAAGAGTGAAACTCCGTCTTAAAAAAAAAAAAAAAACTAAGAGACATCAGTAGCTGCACACTGAGGGAAGAAAAAAACTACAGAATTAGTCCCCACAAGTCCCTAAACAAAAAACAACAGCAAAAATAATAACTGTGGAGGGTGGGATCATAATCCAGTATTACTAAAATATATTATCTATAGTGTCAACTTTTTAACAATTATGAGACATGCAAAACAAACTGCACACACAGAGAATTCTGGTCCATACACAGGAAAAAAAAAGTACCAGTCCACTAGAAACTGTCTCTGAGGATGTCCACATGTTGCATTTAATAAAGACTTGGTGTCTTTATGTATTCAATAGCCAGGTGTGGTGGTACATGCCTGTAGTCCCAGCTAATCAGGAGGCTGAAGCAAAAAGATCTCCTGAGCCCAGGAATTAGAAACTGCAGTAAGCCATGATAGTGCTGCTGAACTCTAGCCTGGGCTACAGAGCAAGACACTGTCTCAAAAATAAAAAATAAAATAAAATATCTAACAAAAAAAAGAAAGAGAACAAAAAAGATATAAGAACTAAGGAAAACATCTCAAAATGGCAGATGTAAATCTAACCATATCAATAATTATACCAGAAATAAATTGACTAAATTCTCCAATCAAAAGGCAGAGGCTCTCAAATTAGGATAAAGAGAGGATCCAACCGTATGCTACCTATAAAAGCCACACTTTAGATTCAAAGTTACGAATACATTGAAAGTAAAATGATAGAAAAATATCTAACATGCAAAGAGTAACATAAATGAGCTGGAGTGGCTATACTGATTTCTGGCAAAATAGAAATTTAGTTGGAAAATGTTACTAAACACAAAAGGGTCATTTTATAATGATACAATGGTCAATTCATCAGAAAAATATATTTTTAAATTTTATATAAATGTATAAAATTTTATATAAATGTTTATTTTATTTAAAAATATATTTAATATATATTTATAAAACTATGTGTGTGTGTGTGTGTGTGTGTATATATATATATATACTAGACTGATGTCCAGTCTAGTGTCCACCTTGGGCCTGTTTTCTATCTGGGACCTGAGTGTCCACATAGACCCTGGTGTCAATTTGGGACCTGGTGTGTATATATATATACACACACACCTCTAACAAAGGAGCCTCGAAACACACAGAGCAAAAATCTGACAGAAACAAAGGGAAAAATAGACAATTCAGAAATAGCAGTTGGAGAATTCAATAACCATTCTCAGGAATTAGTAGAACAACTGGAAATGAAATCATCAAGGATATAGAAGACTTGGACACCATAAACCTGATGTGACCTAGCTGACATCAATAGAACACTGCAGTCAACAACAGCAGAATACACATTATTTTCAAATACATATGGAACACACTCCAGGCATAGATCTATGCTAGACCATAAAACATGTTTCAAAAAATTTTAAAGGGCTTAAATTCTACAAAATATATTTTCTTACTATAACAACTAGAAATCGACAAGAGAATGAAATTGGGGAAACCCACAAATATTTAGAAATTAACATATTTTTGTTTTGTTTCGTTTGGTTTTTGTTTTTTGTTTTTGAGACAGAGTCTCGCTCTGTCGGCCAGGCTGGAGTGCAATGGCCTGATCTCGGCTCACTGCAACCTCCGCCTCCTGGGCTCAAGCAATTCTCCTGCCTCAGCCTCCTGAGTAACTGGGATTACAGGCGCTTGCCAACACACCCGGCTTATTTTTGTAGTTTTAGTAGAGACAGGGTTTCACCATGTTGGTCAGGCTGGTCTTGAACTCCTGACCTCAAGTGATCCACCCGCCTCGGCCTCCCAAAGTGCTCGGATTACAGGCGTGAGCCAGCGGGCTCGGCCAGAATTTAACACATTTCTAAATAAGCCATGAATCAAGAATAAATCACAAAGGAAATTAGAAAGTACTGCACGAAAATGAAAACAACATACAGGAATTTATGGAATACGACTAAAGCAGTGCTTAAAGGGAAATGTATAGCTTTAAATGCCTATATTAGAAAAGGAGAGGGTGGCACGGTAGCTCCTGCCTGTAATCCCAGCCCTTTAGGAGGTCAAGGCGGGCAGATTGCTTGAGCTCAGGAGCCGGAGATGAGCCTGGGCAACAATGGCAAAACCCGTCTCTACAAAAATTAGCCAGGCGTGGTGGCACGTGCCTGTAGTCCCAGCTACTTGGGATGCTGAAGCGGAAGGATCACTAGAGTCCAGGAGGCAGAGGTTGCCGTGAGCTGAGATTGTGCCACTGCACTCCAGCCTGGGTGACAGAGCGAGACTCTGTCTCAAAAAGAAAGAAAAGAAAAACGGAGAAAGATTTGAAACCAATAATCTAAGCTCCCACCTTAAAAATGTAGAAATGGGCTGGGCGCGGTGGCTCAAGCCTGTAATCCCAGCACTTTGGGAGGCCGAGACGGGCGGATCACGAGGTCAGGAGATCGAGACCATCCTGACTAACACAGTGAAACCCCGTCTCTACTAAAAAATACAAAAAACTAGCCGGGCGAGGTGGTGGGCGCCTGTAGTCCCAGCTACACGGGAGGCTGAGGCAGGAGAATGGCGTAAACCTGGGAGGCGGAGCTTGCAGTGAGCTGAGATCCGGCCACTGCACTCCAGCCCGGGCGACAGAGCAAGACTCCGTCTCAAAAAAAAAAAAAAAAAAAAATGTAGAAATGTAGCAATCTACACTTAAAGCAAGCAGAGGTAAGGAAATGATAAAGATTTGAATGGAAATCATTACAATGGAAAAATTTAAAAAACAATAAAGAAAATTCGTGAAACCAAAGTTGATTCTTTGAAAAGATCAAACAATTGACAAATATTTAGATGGACCAAGAAGAGAGAAGACACATCACCAAAATTAGGAGGCAAGACCACTGACCCTATGGAAAGGAAAAGGATGACAAGATAATTCTATAAAAACTTTATGCTAATGAATTAGACAACTTGGACAAAATGGACAAATTTGTAAATGTACACCAATTATCAAAACTGACTCAAGAAGTCATAGAAAATGTGGACAGATCCAGGCGTGGTGGCTCATGCCTGTAATCCCAGCACTTTGGGAGGCCGAGGTGGGCAGATCATGAAGTCAGGAAATTGAGACCATCCTGGCCAACATGGTGAAACCCCGTCTCTACTAAAAACACAAAAATTAGCCGGGCGTGGTGGCAGGCGCCTGTAATCCCCGCTACTCGGGAGGCTGAGGCAGGAGAATCGCTTAAATCCAGGAGGCAGAGGTTGCAGTGAGCCGAGATCTCGCCGCTGCACACCAGCCTAGCAACAGAGGGAGACTCCGTCTCAGGAAAAAAAAGAAAAGGAAAAAGAAAAAGAAAAGAAAGAAAGAAAATATGAAAAGAGTTGTAATAAGTAAGTTAAAATCTGTTCACACAAGAAAAACCCAAAGCCAGATAGTTTAACTGATTAATTTTATTAAACATTTACAGGAGAAATAATACCAACACTACAAAATCTTTCAGAAGAGAGAGGAGGAATGAACACTCTACAACCCTATGAAGCCAGTATTGAGACCTAAGAGACCTCTGAGATGTAAGCCAAACAAACACATCATGAGAAAACTAGCAAATTAAATTTAGCAACCTATCAAGAATTATACATAATGACTAAGTGAGGTTTAATCCAGTGATTCAAGGCTGTTTCAACTTTTTTTTTTTTTTTGAGACAGTATCTCATTCTGTCGCTCAGGCTGGAGTGCAGTGGGGTGATCACCAGGCTTACTGCAGCCTCAACCTCCTGGGTTCAAGTAATCCACCTCAGCCTCCCAAGTAGACGGGAACACAGGCACACGCCACCACGCCCAGCTGATTTTTGTATTTTTTGTAGAGACAGGATTTCATCATGTTATCCAGGCTGGTCTGAATTCCTGAGTTCAAGCAATTCACCTGCCTCAGCCTCCCAAAGTGCTGGGATTACAGGTGTGTGCACCCAGCCAACATTCAAAATTGAATCAAAGTAGCTTGCACCGACGTAATTCTGTGTGGCCGTTCTCTGGAACAGTAGCCATTTAGCTCCATCCACCTTCCCTCCCATCTAAGTGCATGCCACCACCCCATGGAAGATTCAGTGGACATGGATATGAGCCCCCTGAGCTCCCAGAAGTATCTTTTTGGTTGCAAACTAAAGGCAGACAAAGATTGATCACTTTAAAGTGGATAATGATGAAAATGAGCACCAGTTATCTTTCAGAAAGGACAGTTTAGAGGCTGGTGCAAAGGGTGAATTGCACATTGCTGAAGCAGAGGCAATGGATATGAAAGCAGTCCAATTAAAAGTAACACTGGTTGGCCAGGCACAATGGCTCATGCCTGTAATCTCAGCACTTTGGAAGGCCGAGGGCAGATGGATCACCTGAGGCGAAGAGTTCGAGACCAGCCTGGCCAACATGGTGAAACCCATCTCTACTAATAATACAAAAATTAACCAGGCGCGGTAGCGGGTGACTGTAATCCCAGTTACTCAGGAGGCTGAGGCGGGAGAATTGCTTGAACCTGGGAGTCAGAGGTTTTAGTAAGCCAAGGTAATGCCACTCACTGCAGTGAGCCACAGTCGCGCCACTGCACTCCAACCTGGCGTCAGAGCAAGACTGTCTCTGAAAAAAAAAGTAACACTGGCAACTTTGCAAATGTTTGTACAGCCAACAGCTTCTCTTGGGGGCTTGGAAATAACACTGGCTGTTGTCTTACAATTGAAGTGTGGTCTAGGGCCTATGCATATTAGTACCACTTAGCAGCTGTGGAGGAGTCAGATGAAGAGGAGGATGTCAAATCCCTAAGTCTGTCTGGAAAGGAATCTGCCCCGGGAGCAGTAGCAAGTTTCCACATTAAAAAACTGAAACTTGCTACTGATGAATATGATGAGGAAGATGATGAAGATGATGAACATAATGAGGAAACTGAAGAAAAAGCCCCAGTGGAGAAATCTATCCGAGGTACTCCAGCCAAAAATGCACAAAAATCAAACGAGATGAAAATGACTCACTACCATCAACACCAAGATCAGAAGTCAAGAATCCTTCCAAAAACAGGAAAAAACCTCCTAAAACATTGACAGGACCCAGTACTATAGAAGACATTAAAGCAAAAATTTGACCGGGTGCGGTGGCTCACACATGTAATCCCAGCACTCTGGGAAGCCAAGACGGGAGGATCGCTTGAGCCCAGGAGTTCAAGGCTGCATTGAGCTATGATCACACCAATGCACTCCAGCCTGGGTGACAGAGCGAGACTCTGTCTCAAAAAAAAAAAAAAGATGAAACAAAACGCAGACGGGGAGAAAACACTGGCAAATCATGTATCTGATAAAGGACTTGTATCCAGAATCTATAAAGAACACAACTCAGGCTGGGCGCAGTAGCTCACGCTGTAATCCCAGCAATTTGGGAGGTGAAGGCAGGAGAATCACTTGAGCCCAGGAGATGGAGACCAGCCTGGGCAACATTAGGGAGACCTGGTCTCTAATTAAAAGAATTTAAAAAGAAGACAACCCAGTTAAAAAATGGGCAACAGAGGATGGGTGTAGGTGTCAGTGTCCCCATGCTGAGGCTAAAGGGAGTGCATAGGGCAGGGAAATGCCAGGTTGCCCCTGCGCCCCTCACGCCCACTCTGTCCCAGGCAGATATTCCTGCAGGCCCCTGCCTGCCTTGCCACCCGCTCAGCTCCAAGCAGGCATGTCTCTGGCCGGGTCAGGTTCCTGCCTGCTAGGGTCCTGCTGAGCGATCCTGGTCTGTCCTAGTCCTCTCTGAGCTGAGACTCCTCCTCAGTCACTAGAGGATGAGAATGGTGTGGCATACCTTATACCAGAAGAATAAGAAAACAAAGTGTTTAGCGTGTAGTAGAGAAGAACTGGAAACATCCTGAATGCATAACTTGGGTATTGGTTGAGAAACTGGGGCACATCCATATGGCAGGGGTGCACAGTGACGCTAACGAAGAAACATTGCCAGGAGGAAAAACCAAATTACAAAATAGTATGCGCAGCAAGACCTCATTTATGTAAAAACACACAACAAACACAGTTTTTGATGTTTGTTTCTATAAATGCACAGTGAAAAGTTTGGAAAGTCATATCAGACTGTTAATGGGAAGAGTATGCAAATGCGCTGAGGAAGGAAGTGCTTCTCTTTATATATTTCTATACTGTCTTATTTTTTTTATTTATTTATTTTAGACGGAGTCTCGCTCTGTCACCCAGGTTGGAGTGCAGTGGTGTGATCTCGGCTCACTGCAGCCTTCGCCTCCTGGGTTCAAGCGATTCTCCTGCCTCAGCCTCCCGAGTAGCTGGGATTATAGGCACGCGCGACAAGGCCCAGCTAATTTTGGTATTTTTAGTAGAGACGGGGTTTCACCATGTTGGCCAGGCTGGTCTCAAGCTCCTGACCTCAGGTGATCCATCTGCCTCAGCTTCCCAAAGTGCCGCAATTACAGATGTGAGCCACCATGCTTGGCCAATTTCTATACTGTTTAAATCCCCCCTTTTATTAAAATGGTTCATATTACTTTTATTGTTGAAACAAAAAAAAAATTAAGAAAATTCCAAAATGTTTTTAAATGGGCAAAAATATTGCAAAAACATTTCACCAAAGAAAATACACAAATAAACACATGATACTTTGAGAGGCTGACGCAGGAAGATTGCTCAAGCCCAGGAGTTCGAGACCAGCCTGGGCAACAAAGCGAGACCCTGGCTCTACACAAACTAATTTAAAAATTAGCTGGGGCCGGGCGCAGTGGCTCAAGCCTGTAATCCCAGCACTTTGGGAGGCCGAGACGGGCGGATCACGAGGTCAGGAGATCGAGACCATCCTGGTTAACACGGTGAAACCCCGTCTCTACTAAAAAATACAAAAAACTAGCCGGGCGTGGTGGTGGGCGCCTGTAGTCTCAGCTACTCGGGAGGCTGAGGCAGGAGAATGGCTTGAGCCCGGGAGGCGGAGCTTGCAGTGAGCTGAGATCCGGGCACTGCACTCCAGCCTGGGTGACAGAGCGAGACTCCGTCTCAAAAAAAAAAAAAAAAAAAAAAAAATTAGCTGGGCTCAATGGCACAAGCCTGTAGTCCCAGCTACTTGGGAGGCTGAGGCAAAAGGATCCCTTGAGCCCAGGAGATCGAGGCTGCAGTGAGCTGTGATGGAGCCACTGCACTCCAGCCTGGGTGACAGAGAGAGACCTCGTTTCAAAACAACAACAACCTATAACACATGAAAAGATGCATAGCATCATAAGTCATTAGGGAAATTCTAATTAAAACCACAATGAAATACTTGATATTCACTAAAGTAGCTATAATTAAAAAGTCAATTATAAGAAATGTTGGCAAGGATGTGGAGAATAAGATACCTTCATACATTTCTGCTGTGAATGTAAAATGTAATAGCCACTTTGGAAAAGTTTAGCAGCTTCTTAGAAAATTGATCAAAAATTTAACCGAGCCCAGTGGCTCACACTTGTAATCCCAGCACTTTGGGAGGCCAAGGTGGGTGGATCACCTGAGGTTGGGAGTTCAAGACCAGCCTGACCAACATGGCGAAACCCCGTCTCTACTAAAAAATACAAAAATTAGCTGGGCATGGGGCAGGTGCCTGTAGTCCCAGCTACTTGGGAGGCTGAGGCATGAGAATCGCTTGAGCCCAGGAGGCAGAGGTTGCAGTGAGCTGAGATCACGCCACTGCACTCCAACCTGGGTGACAGAGCGAGACTGTCTCAAAAAACAAAGAAAGTTGATCATATATACAACCCAGCAGTGCTACTCCGAGATATCTATCCAAAAGAAATGTGACAAATGTTCACACAAACACTTGCACTTGAATCTTTGGAACAGCATTATTCAAACTAGCTAAAAGGAGAGAACCCAAAAGCCTGTCAATTGGCAAATGAATAAACAAAATGTGGTACAATCACCAAGAAAAAGGAATAAAATGTTGGGAAATACAACAGAGATGAACCTCAAAAACATACTAAGTGACTAAAAATACAAAAATTAGCCAGGCATGGTGGCGTGTGCCTGTAATCCCAGATACACAGGAGGCTGAGGCAGGAGACTTGCTTCAACCCGAGAGGTGAAGGTTGTGGTGAGCCGAGATCGTGCCACTGCACTCCAGCCTGGGTGACAGAGCAAGACCTTCTAAGAAAAAAAAAAAAAACAAAACCTATAGTGATATGTAGATTAGTGGTTGTCTGAAGGTGGGAATTGCAATTAATGGATATTAACTAAATTAACACCAGGTGCCAGGCACAGTAGTTCACGCCTAAAATCTCAGTGTTTTGGGAGGCTGAGGTGGGAGGATTATTGGAACCCAGGTCTTCAAGACCAGCTTGGGCAACAAAGCAAGACCCCGTCTCTATTAAAAAAAAAAATTTAAATTAGCTGAGCATGGTGATACATAATGGCTGCTGTCCCAGCTACTCGGGAGGCTGAGGTGGGAGGATCGCTAGAGCCCAGGAGGTGGAGGCTGCGGTGAATCGTGATCGTTCCACTGCACTCCAGCCTGGGTGAGAGACCAAGACCCTGTCTCAAAAAAAAAAAAAAAAAATAGCAAAAGAGATCTTATTGGGACTACATAAATGTTTTAGAACTTGAATGTAGTGACGGTTGCACAAGTAGGTAAATTTAATAAAGTCAGAGCTGTGTTGGCTATTGTAGATCCTTTACATTTCCATATGAATTGTAAGATAAGTTTATCTAATTCTGCCAAAAAAAAAAGGCTGCTGTGATTTTTTTGGGGATTGGTTTGAATCCATAGATCAATTGGAGAGATTTATTTGAAATCTTTTTTTGTTTTTGAGACAGGGTCTCGCTGTCGCCCAGGCTGGAGTGCAGTGACTTGATCTCAGCTCACTGCAGCCTCAACCTTTCCAGGCTCAGATGATCCTCCCACCGCAGCCTCCTGAGTAACTGGGATTACAGGAGTGAACCACCATGCCCAGCTAACTTTTGTATTTATTGTAGAGATGGGGTTTTGCCATGTTGCCCAGGTTGGTCTCAAACTCTTGGGTTCAAGTGATTCACCCACCTCAGCCTCCCAAAGGGCTAGGATTACAGGTGTGAGCCACTGCACCTGACCAGAATTGAAATCTTAACAATATTGAGTTTTCTTTTTTTTGGATTTCTTTTTTTTTTTGAAATGGAGTTTCACTCTTGTTGCCCAGCCTGGAGTGCAATGGCGTGATCTCAGTTCACTGTAACCTCCACCTCCCTGGTTCAAGTGATTCTCCTACCTCCCAAGTAGCTAGGATTACAGATGCCCATGACCATGCCCAGCTATTTTTTTGTATTTTTAATAGAGATGGGGGTTTCACTATGTTGGCCAGGCTGGTCTCGAACTCCTGACCTCAGGTGATTCACCCACCTCGACCTCCCAAAGTGCTGGGATTACAGGCGTGAGCCACTGCACCTGGCCAATATTGAATTTTCTGACTCATAAATCAGGATGCCTCTCCATTTCTTTCTTTCTTTCTTTTCTGTTTTTGTTTTTTTGTGTTTTTGTTTTTGTTTTTGTTTTTTTTGAGACAGAGTTTCACTGTCATTCAGGCTGGAGTACAGTGGCATGATCATAGCCCACTGCAGCGTCCAACTCCTGGGCTCAAGCAATTCTCCTGCCTCAGCCTTGAGAGTAGCTGGGACTACAGGCATGTGCCACTATACCTGGCTAATTTTTTAAAAATTATTTTTTGTGGAGATGGGCATCTTGCTATATTGCCCAGGCTGGTCTCAAAATCCTGGCCTCAAGCAATCCTCCCACCTCAGCCTCCCAAAGCACTGGGCTTACAGGTAAGAGCCACCATGCCCAGCCCCCTCTCCATTTCTGTAATTTATCTCAGTAATATTTTGTATTTTTCAGTGTACAGATCTTTCACATATTTTGACAAATTATTCCCTACATATTTCATATTTTTATGCTGTTTTACTTGGTATTGTTCTATTTCCACTTTATTGTGTGGTATTCATTTTTAAGTTCAATTTCTTATTGTTAATTGCTAGTCTATGGACAATAAATGGATGTTTGTATGTTTACCTTGTGCAAAAGTTAGAGGGAATAATCACCATACAAGACTGTATCCACTTCTGACACCAACTCAAAGGTCTCCAAGACCCTCAAGTTCAACAATTCACTAGAGGCTAGGCCGGTGGCTAATTTGATTATTCTTCCTCTTTGATCTCCTTCTATTTGTATCTTATATAAACTTGTATAAAACTGTTTAGCAGGCTGGGCGTGGGGGCTCACGCCTGTAATCCCAGCACTTTGGGAGGCCAAGGCGGGCAGATTATCCAAGATCAGGAGTTTGAGACCAGCCTGGCCAACATGGTGAAATTCTACTAAAACACAAAATTAGCCCGACATGGTGGCGTGTGCCTGTAATCCCAGCTACTTGGGAGCCTGAGGTTTGAGAATCGCTTGAACCCAGGAGGTGGAGGGTGCAGTGAGCCGAGATCATGCCATTGCACTCCAGAGTTCCAGGGCGAGACTCCGTCTTTAAAATAAATAAATAAATAAAATTTTAAAAAAAAACTATTTAGCATAGAAATTAGCTGATGGTTAGCCAAAACCAGTTTTTCCACAAGGCAGTCATTTTCTATTAGTATTATATCTTGAAAAGGCTTTAACTCAACTTACCAATATGTTTGACCATCAATGTAGATATTATGATCTTAGCAACAATGCCAGTGTTACATTATATCATGCTATAGTAGTAAATGTAACCTGCAGAGTAAGAGTCAAAAGATACATTTAGTGGAGTTCCGTTAACAGTTGGTCCAGTTAATCTCCCAGAGCAATGCCACTGAGGTTTACAGGCATCAACCTTGTTAGGTTATACATGTTGAGGTTAGTTTTCGCAACACAGGGTTTCAATCTTTTTTTTTTTTTTTTTTTTTTTTTTTTTTTTTTTTTTTTTTTTTTTTTGAGATGGAGTTTTGCTCTGTTGCCCAGGCTGGAGTGCAGTGGACTCAATCTCAGCTCACTGCAGCCTCAACCTCCTGGGCTCAAGCAATCCTCCCACCTCAGCCTCCTGAGTAACTGGGACTACAGGCATGCACCACCATGCCTGGCTAATTTTGGTAATTTTTGTAGCGATGGGATTTCGCCAGGTTTCCCAGGCTGGTCTTGAACTCCTGACCTCAAACGATCCTCCCACCTCAGCCTCCCAAAGTGCTGGGAGTACAGGCTTGAGCCACCATGCCTGGTCACTTCATTCTTTCAGATATCCGGTATAACTGAGCCAATAAATAAAGTCACCTCTTATTCTCAGCCTCTTTCAGGGCATCAATGTAATGACTTTTCTTATTGCACAACACACTTCTTCATTCTTTTACTCTCAGGTACCATTCCTCTTTCTCTCCATTTATGGTTGAATTTGACCCTACTTTTCCACCTTTGGAAGGGACATTAGGTTCAGCCTCTGTGCTAGTCTAGATTATCAGCAGCAATACCAATCTAGCAAATGCTTCCGCCTCGGTCTACCCCCATCCATGTAGGGTATAGTTACATAGGTATGGAACCAGTGGGCTACCTCAGTCATTAGGTAACACAGCTGCATACATTCAGTGTCAACCCTAATTTGCCAGATGAGGTGAAGGTGCAGTCTATCACATCAGGCCCTGTGTTAGGCTGTTCTTGCATTGCTATAAAGAAATACATGAGACCGGGTAATTTATAAAGAAAGGAGGTTTAATTGGCTCACAATTCTGTGGGCTTTTGTTTTGTTTCATTTTGTTTTGAGACAAGGTCTCACTCTGTCATCCAGGCTGGAGGGTAGTGGTGAAATCTCGGCTCACTGCAACCTCCAATCCCCGCGTTCAAGCGATCCTCTCACCTCAGCCTCTCAAGTACCTGGGACCCAGACGCACACCACCACACCTGGCTATTTTTTTGTATTTTTAATACAGATGGGGTCTCACCATGTTGTCCAGGCTGGTCGCAAAGTCCTGAGCTCAAGGAATCTGCCCAACCTTGGCCTCCCAAAGTACTAGGATTACAGGTGTGAGCCACCACACCCGGTCTAGTTCTACAAGCTTTACAGGAAGCATGGTGTTGATGTCTGCTCAGCTTCTGGGGAGGCCTCAGGAAGCTTCCAATCATGGCGGAAGGCAAAGCGGGAGCAGGCGTCTCATCTGGTGGGAGCAGGAGAGCAAGAGACAGCATGGCATGGGGAGATGCCACACACTTACCAACCAGATCTCAGGGGAACTCACTCACTATGGTGAGGACAGCACCAAGCCATAAGGGATCCACCTCCGTGAACCAAACACACTCCACCAGGCCCCACCTCCAATACTGGCAATTACATTTCAACATGAGATTTGAGGCCTGGTGTGGTGGCTCACGCCTGTAATCCCAGCACTTTGGGAGGCCAAGGTGGCTGGATCACTTAAGCCCAGGAGTTTCAGACTAGCCTGGTCAACACAGCGAAATCCCGTCTCTACTGAAAAAAAACAAAAACAAAAACAAACAAACAAAAAAACAGATTTGGGCAGGGACAAATATTCAAACTATATCAAGCCCTTAGGATTTCTGACACAAACATGTAAAAGTACAGTTAAAGTTTCTTGGTTAGGGTTTATCCCTGCTTCTGGAAGCGACAGTTGCAGTTCTGGTCCTGACACTACTGTGTCAGGCAGGGGAAAACAGAAAGATGGGGTAGTGTGGGAGGAAACTGTATATTGTACCAGCATCCCCTCTGACTTCCTCTTCCCCAGATCCTTCTATAAAGTGAATGAATCCATCTGGTGGAGACCCTCCCTTGGCCCTCCTCATTTTGATGGTGAGCACACAATTGTGAAGGCGTGTACATTAGCCCTTCATGCCTTTATTGCCCCCAGCTTTTTGTTTGTGTTTTTCTTTTGTTTTTGTTGTTGTTGTTTTTGAGACGGAGTTTGGCTCTGTCGCCCAGGCTGGACTGCAACAGCATGATATTGGCTTACTGCAACCTCTGCCTCCCAGGTTCAAGCGATTCTTCTTTCTCAGCCACCCAAGTAGCTGGGGATACAGGCATGTGCCACCATGATCGGCTAATTTTTGTATTTTTAGTAGAGACGGGGTTTCACCCTGTTGGCCAGGTTGGTCTTGAACTCCTGACCTCAAGCAATCCACCTGCCTTGGCCTCCCAAAGTGCTGGGATTAAAGGCGTGAGCCAACACACCCAGCCGAGGGTTGTTGATACAGACTGAATTGTGCCCTCTCAAATTCATATGTTGAAGCCCTAACCCTCAATGTGACTGAAAGAGATAGAGCCTTGAAGGAGATAATTTGGGTTAAATTAGGTTAAAAGGGTGGAGCCCTAATCCAATAGGACTGATGTCCTTATAAGAGGAAGATTGTGGCAAGCATTCAGTTAATTAATTTTATATATATATATATATATATATATATATTTTTTTTTTTTAAAGATAAAAAGAAGAGGAAGGCCAGGCACAGTGGCTCACACCTATAATCCCAACACTTTGGGAGACCAAGGTGGGTGGATCACTTGAGGTCAGGCGTTTGAGACCAGCCTGACAAACATGGTGAAACCATGTCTACTAAAAATACAAAATTAGCACAGGGTGCAGTGGCTCATGCCTGCAATCCCAGCACTTTGAGAGGCCAAGGGGGTGGATCACGAGGTCAGGAGTTCAAGACCAGCCTGGCCAAGATGGTGAAACCCCATCTGTACTAAAACTACAAAAATTAGCTGGGCATGGTGGCAGGTGCCTGTAATCCCAGCTACTTGGGAGGCTGAGACAGAGAATTGCTTGAACCCGGGAGGCAGAGATTGCAACGAACTGAGGTCATGCCACTGCACTCCAGCCTGGGTGACAGAGCAACACCCTGTCTAAAAAACAAAAAAAAAAAGAAAAGAAGTTTGATTGGTTCACAGTTCTGCAGGCTGTACAGGAAGCATAGTGCTGGCATCTGCTCAGCGTCTGGGGAGGCCTCAGGAAACTTACAATCATGCCAGAAGGCGAAGGGGGAGCAGGTGCAACACATAGCCAGAGCAGGAGCCAAGCAGGGGGAAGTGCCACACTTTTATTTTTATTTTACTTTATTCTTTTTGAGATGGAGTCTCACTCCGTTGCCCAGGCTAGAGTGCAGTGGTGTGATCTTGGCTCACTGCAACCTCCACCTCCCGGGTTCAAGCGATTCTCCCTGCCTCAGCCTCCTAAGTACCTGGGATTACAGGCACCTGCCACCACGCCCGGCTACTTTTTGTATATTTAGTAGAGACGGGGTTTCGTCATGTTGGCCAGGCTGGTCTTGAACTCCTGACCCCAGGTGATCCACCTGCCTCAGCTTCCCAAAGTGCAAGGATTACAGGTGTGAGCCACTGCGCTCAGCCCAGAATCTTCTTATGTTTGTTTTAGAAACATCAATCTAGGATTTTTAGTTGTACTTAGTGGGAGGAACAGAAAAAAATGCATCTACCTCATTTTCCCAGGAGTAGAAGTCTTATAAAGTTGATTTGGGTCTTTTACAAACATTTCCCATGTCTCTACTAACTTTGTGAGCACATGCAAAAGTTACAATAACTTTTAATATCCTTGTCTACTAATTTTAACATTTGTGTCAGCTCTGGGTCAGTTTATTGATTGATAGACTATTCTCAATTTTGTCCTGTTTTCTACTTGGGAGGCTGAGGCGGGAGGATCACTTGAGTTCGGGAGGTGAAGACTGCAGTGAGCTGTGATTACGCCACTGCACTCCAGGCTGGGTGACAGACTGAGACTGCATCTCAAAAGGAAGAAGGAAGGAAGGAAGGAAGGAAGGAAGGAAGGAAGGAAGGAAGGAAGGAAGGAAGGAAGGAAGGAAGGAAGGGAGGGAGGGAGGGAGGGAGGGAGGGAGGGAGGGAGGGAGGGAGGGAGGGAGGGAGGGAGGGAAGGGAGGGAGGGGAAAAGAAAGAAAGAAAGAAAGAAAGAAAGAAAGAAAGAAAGAAAGAAAGAAAGAAAGAAAGAAAGAAAGAAATTACAAATAAGAAATATGCCAAATGGCGTTTATTAACAAGAGTTTTCAGTGGAAGTCATCTATAGGTGATATGTCAATGTGCTTATTTCTAAATGGGGAGATTTGTTAAGAGGCGTCATGAATGGGATATTTTGATAGATGTTTTTGAATGGGGTGATTTTTTTTCCGCAACAGGTTCGTGAATGAAAGATTTGCCAATGGGTAGATATCTCTGAAAGGGGATATTTGCCAGTCAGGGGGTCATCAGTGGGGATATGTCGGTGGGATATTCATGAAAAGGAAAGGCTCAGAAGTGGCCACAGTAGGCAGAATTCTAGAAATGTGCCCCCATATCCCTCACCCCTATATAAACTCCTTGATTGCAGGTAGAATCTGTGAATATGATGAGATCTCACTTGTGGTTATATTACATTATATAAAAAAGGGATCTTGCAGATATAACTAAGGTTGCTCATCAGTTGACCTTAAAATAGGGAGATTATTCAGGTGAGCCTAATATAAGCACATGAGTCCATCACAAAAGCAGAATTTTCTCCTGCTGGCGGCAGAAGAGGAAGTCAGAGAGACTGGAAGCATGAGAAGCATTTGACACGTCCTAGCTGGCTTCGAAGATGAAGAGGCCCACACGGTGAGGAACTCAGTCAGCCTCTAGGAGCAGAAAACAGCCACTGGCTGACAGCCAGCAAGGAAATGGGGATATCAGTCCTACTTACTGCAAGGAGCTGAAGTCTGCCAATAACCTGAACAAGGTTAAAAGTGGGTCCTTTCTGAGAACCTCCAGATAAGAGTCCAGGGTAACAAATACTTTGACCTTGGCCTTGTGAGACCATTAAGGAGAGAACCCAATACAACCTGCCTGGACTTCTGACCTACAGAATTGTGAGATAATAAATGGGTATTGTTGTAAGCTGCTAAGTTTGTGGTAATTTGTTATACATCAATAGAAAACTAATACAGTTGGTCAGGCGAGGTGGCTTATGCCTGTAATCCTAGCACTTTGGGAGGGCGGATCACTTGAGGCCAGGAATTTGAGACTTGCCTGGCCAACATGGCAAAACCCCGTATCTCTAAAAATACAAAAATTAGCCAGGTGTGGTGGTGCGTGCCTGTAATCCCAGCTACTTGGGAGGTTGAGACATGAGAATCGCTTGAATCTGGGAGGCGGAGGTGGCAGTGAGCTGAGATTGTACCACTACACTGCAGCCTGGGTGACAGAATGAGACTCTGTCTCAAAAAAAAAAAAAAAGAAAAGAAAAAGGGAAGAAAGAAAGAAAAAGAAAACTAATACAGTTAGTATTTGCCAGTTGGGTATTTGTAAAAGAGGACATATGTCACACTGAGGAGAGGGGGCTCTTTAAGATAATTGTTTACCAAGGGCTTAGGGATTTGCAAGTTATAGTCTTGGCAATAGTTGGCAATAGTACAGATCTTCATTTATTTACTTTTTGAAGAGATGGGGATCTCCCTATTGCCCAGGCTGGTTTCCAACTCCTTGTCTCAAGTAATCCTCCCACCTTGGCCTCCCAAAGTGGTGGGATTAGACTGTGCCGAGCCCAGTAGAGATTTTTAAACCTGGAGACTTATCATGTGAGGACTGCATACTGAGGAACTGTTATGGGTTCAACTGTGTCTCCCCAAAAGATGCATTGAAGTCCTAACCCCCAATACTTTAGAATGTGAAAACAGGCACATTATCACCAGGAGAATAACTGTCCTCAGAAGTCTTTGAAATGTTGCTACTTGTCAGTGGGGAGATGTTCACACTAAAAATTAGTGTACAAGCATCATAATAAGAATGAAAACATTACAGGCTGGGCCCAGTGGCTCACGCCTGTAATCCCAGAACTTTGGGAGGCCAAGGTGGGCAGATCACTTGGGGTCAGGAGTCCGACACCAACCTGAATGACATGGCGAAACCCCATCTCTACTAAAAATACAAAAATTAGGCCAGGCGAGGTGGCTCACGCCTGTATCCACAACACTTTGGGAGGCTGAGGTGGGCAGATCACCTGAGGTCAGGAGTTCGAGACTAGCCTGACCAACATGGAGAAACCCCATCTCTACTAAAAATACAAAATTAGCCAGGCGTGATGGTGCATGCCTGTAATCCCAGCTATTCAGGAGGCTGAGGCAGGAGAATCACTTGAACCCAGGAGGCGGAGGTTGCAGTGAGCCAAGATTGTGCCATTGCACTCCAGCCTAGGCAACAAGAGTGAAACTCCGTCTCAAAAAAGAAAAAAACAAAACAATAATTAGCTGGGCATGGTGGCGTATGGTGTATGCCTGTAATCCCAGCTACTCAGGAGGTGAAGGTTGCAGTGAGCCAAGATCACGCCACTGCGCTCCAGCCTGGACGACAGAGTGAGACTCTGTCTCAAAAAAAAGAAAACATTACAAATGAACATATTATATTTGTGACATCTTTGGGAGAGATTGTCAAAATCATTGAGTTAAAGTTGTCAGTGTGAATAAAATTATTGTTATTATCGTAAGTTGCCATTACTAAGATGTATCACTACTAAGTTATAAATTAAAGTATATTTGCCACTACTAGTAATAATAATAACCAATACAGAGAGCTGGATATGTGCCTAGCACTATTCTAAGTACTGTACATATATGACTTCACTGTCCCTCAGATTTAGGCATCATTTTTGTCCCCATTTTACAGATGCAGCAACTGAGGCATAGAGAGGTAAATATTATTTCCCCAGGGACACATAGCTAAGTCAAGGCAGAAACAGAAATGTTTTTCCTAAAATTTAATGCAGGCACTAATTAAATTTTTTTTTTTTTCCTTTTTTTTTTTTTAAGACAGAGTCCCGCTGTCGCCCAGGCTGGAGTGCAGTGGCGTGATCTCGGCTCACTGCAACCTCCACCTCCCAGGTTCAAGCGATTCTCCTATCTCAGCCTCCCGAGTAGCTGGGATTACAGGAGTACGCCACCATGCCCGGCTAATTATTGTATTTTTTTTTATTTTTTTGAGATGGAGTTTTGCCCGGCTAATTATGTATTTTTAGTAAAGACAGGGTTGCACCATGTTAGCCAGGATGGTCTTGAGCTCTTGACCTCGTGATCTGCCCACCTTGGCCTCCCAAAGTGCTGGGATTACAGGCGTGAGCCACCGCACCCAGCCTAAATTTTTTTCTTAATGAGGTGGGGTGTGGTGGCTCACACCAGTAATCCCAGCACTTTGGGAGGCCAAGGCAGATGGATCATCTGAGGTCAGGAGTTGGAGACCAGCCTAGCCGACATGGTGAAACTCCATCTCTACTAAAAAAATACAAAAATTAGCCAGGAGTGGTGGCACGCTCCTGTAATCCCAGCTACTAGGGAGGCTGAGACAGAATCACTTGAACCCAGGAGGCGGAGGTTGCAGTGAGCCGAGATCACGCCACTGCACTCCAGCCTGGGCGAGAGAGCAAGACTTCATCTCAAAAATTAAAAATAAAAGTAAATAAATACATAAATAATTTTTTCTTAAAAATAATATTACAAAGACTCAACTTTTAAAAATACTGATCTAGTTCAAATCTTTATTTTTATAATTTCCTATTTTTAAAACTTTATTGAGATGTAATTCACATACGCACAATACAATTCATCCACTTAACATGACAATTAAATTAGCTTTAGTACATTCAGAGTTGTGCAACCATCACAATAGAATTTTAGAATATTTTCATCACCCCCAAGAGAAAACCAGCACCTGTGAGCAGTCACTCCATTTCTACCACCTACCCCCACCCCAGTCCTAGACAACCACTAATCTACTTTTTGTTTCCCCAGTTTTGCCTATTCTAGACATTTCATATAAATGGAATTATACAATATGTGGTCTTTCCCGACTGGCTTCTTTCATTTAACATGTTTTCAAAATTCATCCACATTGGCAGAATGTATCAGCACCTCATTTCTTTTTATTACTGATTAATATTTCATTTTATGAACATACCACATTTTGTGTATCATTTGATGGACATTTGGGTTGTTTCCACTTTTTGGCAAGCAGGAATAGCACTGCTGTGAACATCTGTGTTCAGGTTTTTGTGTGGACATATGTTGTCATTTCTCCCAGGTAGATACCCAAGAATGCAATTGCTGGATCACATGATACATTTATTTTTAACATTTTCAGAAATTGTCAAGCTGTTTTACAAAACAGCTGCACTATTTTACATCCTACCAGCAATGTAGAAGGTTCCAATTTGTCCACATCTTCTCCAACACTTGTTGTTATCTGTCTTTTGGATTCTAGCCATCCTGTGGGTGTGTAGTGTTATTGTGGTTTCAATTTCCATTTCCCTGATGGCTAGTTATGTCGAGCAGTTTTTCATGTGCTTACTGGGCATTTGTGTATCATCCATAGAGAAATGTCTATTTGAGTCCTTTGTCCATTTTTGTTTACAGTTATTTATTTATTTGAGATGGAGTCTCGCTCTGTCAGCCAGACTGGAGTGCAGTGGCACGATCTCAGCTCACTGCAGCCTCTGTCTCCTGGGTTCAATTGATTCTCCTGCCTCAGCCTCCCGAGTAGCTGGGATTACAGGTCCATGCCACCACATCTGTCTAATTTTTGTATTTTTAGTAGAGATGGGGTTTCACCATGTTGGCCAGTCTGGTCTCGAATTCCTGACCTCAAGCGATCCACCCACCTTGGTCTCCCAAAGTGCTGGGATTACAGGCATGAGCCACTCCGCCCAGCCTTTGCCCATTTTTCAGTTGGGTTATTTATGGTTTTGTTTTTGTTTTTGTTTTTTTAGCAAAGTTTAAGTGTTCTTTGCGTGTGCTTTTTGTCCCATATCTAAGAAACCATTAAGGCACAGGATTTGAATGCATATCTGGCTCCAGCATTCATATTCTTAACCATTACACTACACTGCCTGTCTAGAAACTAAATGGCTGTTAGTAACATTGCACATTAAGTTATTACAAGGGTTTCATGTTTTGAGCTAAAAAACACCCATGGGGCAGACACCCTATATTCATCCTCCAACATCAGCACGGACTTCTGAAGGATTCTGGGCTAGAACTGTGATGCCATGTATTAGGGAGAAGGAATGAGTCTCGGGTGAGAGCAGGACTGGTCCCCATGCTGCACACCGCACACCACTGTGACCTCCATGTGCTTCCTCTCGGCCATCACAGTTTCTCCCAAACAGAGATTCACACACAGACACCCCTAATGCTGGGAGGTGTTCACTTTAACGAATTTTCTAGCAGGGTGATGGAAGCAAATCTAGTGACTCTAGGGCTATAGATATCCTGCCAGGAGGCCACACCAGGGCTCTGGAGCAGGCAGCCTCTCTGCAGGGACTGTTTCCCCAGGGCAGCCACAGCTAAAGAGGTCTACCTGGAAGGAAGGTGCTCCCCTGCAGCCTGCCATTCCCACTTGCTGTTTAATGCCACCCAGCTGCATCCAGGGTGTGCAACAGTCCTTGGGATGGAGAAACAGTAGGAGACCAGAAAAGAGGCAAGAGGAAGCCTGAACACACCCAGGATTGAGGTAGCAAGAGGGAGGGTAAGGTAGCCTATTCCAGGCTTTGGGGAGTCACTAGAAGCAGCTTGAACAGTCTGGTTCCAGAAAATAGCTCAGGGCTGAGCAAACATGCCAGGACACTAGAAAACAGCCACAGGGACTGAGAAAGAGTCTTGCAGTGACATGAACAGCCAGAGTACAGTCCTTGTAGTTGGGACAGGCAAAGACTCTACAATAGTCAAACAGAAGAGGCAATTGTCACCACATGTCATGCAACAGTGAGAACTACCTTGGAAACAGCCAAAGAAACAAACAAACAGCCGGAGGCTTAAAGCAAAAGTGTCTGGCCTTGAAGAACAGCAGGATTGTTGAACATCTGGAGACCACAAACAGTCCTTGCATTTGGAAGACAGAGGAAAAGGGGATAAGACTCCACAGCCAAAAAAGACCAAGGGACAATCCCTGACGCTCAATAAACAGTCAGAAAAATAAGAAAATAGCCTGAAGGCCTGGGGAACTGCCAGAGTTGAAGGAAGCATTGCTGAGATTGAAAGAACAGTCAACAAACCAGTGTAAAGAGATCAGGGAACAATAACTGCACCTCATAGAGGGTCATCAGAAACTGTAGTGTCATCACAGAGATCAAAGCCACTATACTGATGACCAATGGGGAATCAACAGACACAGTGTTGGGAGCTACTGTAGCATCAGCAGACATGGCTGTGGGAACACATGACGGTCAAAGATACTGTACAGGTAGCTAATACAGGATCATCTGAAACCATGACGTGCTTTCATGACGGGTAGGCTCTAATGAACCCCAGGCGTTATGCCGGGGCTCATGAGGTCAGCACACTGTACTAAAGGACAATGACGCATCAGTGTGGCAGGGATGGGGCTGATACTGTGATGGAGACACAATCACTTTAGTGGTGGCTAATCAGCAAAGAGTGACTAAGGGCTAATGTGGGGAGAGCAGACAATAGGCTGATTTTTTATGAAGATTGAAGACGCTGTACTTGTGACCAAGATTAGCAGACACATAGCCGGGCGTGGTGGCGGGTGCCTGTAATCCCAGCTACTGGGGAGGCTGAGGCAGGAAAATTGCTTGAATCTGGGAGGTGGAGGTTGGAGTGAGCCGAGATTGTGCCATTGCACTCTAGCCTGGGCAACAAGAGTGAAACTGTCTCAAAAAAAAAAAAAAAAAAAAAAAGATTAGCAGATACAGTGATGACACTAAGATAGGATTGACAGATACTGTGATTGAGAAACATGAGGCAGACTCCATAGTGGTGTCTAGTAGACGGCAGACACAGTGCTGAGGCTCATATAATCAGATTACCAGACATAGTGATGGGCTCCAATGCAGGGCAGCATGTGCTGTGATGGGGCACCATTGCATTCAAAGACATTCTATGCATGGTTGATGGAGGATCACCAGGCAGTGATGGCAGTCAATACAGGGTCAGCAAACACTGTGATTGGGTCTTATGAGAGCCAAAGCCACTGTATTCATGGCCAATGGGTGACCAGAAAGCCAAAGCTAATGTGGAATCGGCAGATACTGTACTGGGAGTTCATGGAGGTTAAAGTCTCTGTTCTTGTGACTAAGTGGGGATCAGCAGAGTAATAGTTGCTAAAGTTGGGTCAGCAAAGACATTGCTGGGGCCTCATGGGTGCTGAGGAAACTGTACTGTTGGTTAATGGGGGAGCAACGAACAGTGATAAGAGCTAATCTGGGGTCAGCAGACTCCACTGAGGCCTCAGTGGGCCAATGATACAATACTAGTGGCTAATGGGGGGATTCAGCAGACAAAATGATGGAACTATGGTAAGGACAAAAATATGGTGATGGGCCCAAAAGCAGGGCATCTGTGCTGGTGGCAAGTAAACCAGAAGACATTCACGTATGGTTAGCAGATATACTCATGGGCTGTAATATATGGGCAGTTGACACACCATTAGGGGCTATTTTAGGGAAAGCAGACACCACTGGGTCCTCAAGCTTAAAATTCTTGCAACCCGATAAGGGGAGATCAAAAGACAGTGACATGGTCATGTGAGTTCTGGAGACATTGTGCTGAGGCCCAAGAGGACCAAAGTCATCATATTGGTAGCTAATTGGGGAACAGCCATTGGGTGCCATTGTGCTGTGCTGAGCCCACTGTGCTGTGGGCTCATGTGGCAAAGACACGGCACCCACAGCTAATAAAAAATCAGCAGAGAGGCCCAGCACGGTGGTTCACACTTGCAATCCCAACACTTTGGGTGGCTGAGGCAAGAGGATCTCTTGAGTCTAGGAGTTTGAGACCAGCCTGGGCAACATAGCAAGATCCTATCTCCACAAAGAAATTTAAAAATTAGCCAGGCATGGTGGCGCATGCCTGTAGTCCCAGCAACTTGGGAGGCTGTAGCCAATGGGGATTTAGCAAACAAAATGGTGAAGCTAACATGGAGTCAACAGACACTACATTAGGTCAACAGGAAGACAAAACACAGGGCTGTGAGCTAATGGGAGTCAGCTGTCATCATGCTAAGTCTAAAGGAGGGAAGTAAGACATGATACTGACTTAATGGAAGATCATCAGACACTAAGCTGAGGGTGAAGGTTGGTGATAAGACATGATGTGAGCTAATGGTGGGTGATCAGACATCGTGCTCTGGCTTAAAGGGGTGGTAAGAACTGCTCTGAATTAATGGAGGGGTTAGTAGACACTGGACTGCTGACTCACGGGGGTAAAAACTACTATGATGGTGGCTACTGGAGGATTGGCAGAGACTATCCTTAGGCTCTTGGGAGTCAAATCTACAGTGCAGTGTTGGCAAGTGAGGGAGCACCACAGATGGCGACAGTAGCTGATGAAAGTCAGTATACCCCAGACTGGGGCCTCAGAACATGTCATTTTCATGGGGCAAAACAATTTCTAAAGCCTTAGGAGGACCAAGTCGCCCACTGCCAAGAGTCTTTTATTTGCTCTAGCAATCAGTATTTCTGATTTCCTCCCAGGCAGCCCAGACATGACTCCTGAAATGGGAACAGGGGATGTTTTATTGCTTTGTTTTCACATTTCAATTGAGATATAATTTATATACAATAAAATAAATAAACCTTAAGTTTACCCACTTGATGACTATTGTATTCACACTCCAATGAAGATATGGAGTATCTCCATCGCCCCAGTAAGTTCCCTCCTATCCCTTACAAGTCAATTTTCACTCCAGAGGCAACAACTGTTCTGTTTTGTGTCACTATAAATTATCTTTATTTATGTTTGGCATATTCCATAATAAAAATTTAAAAACATCAACCAGGCGCAGTGGCTCACACCTATAATCCCAGCACTTTGGGAGGCCGATGTGGGCAGATCATCTGAGGTCAGGAGTTCAAGATCAGCCTGACCAACATGGTGAAACTCTGTCTCTACTTAAAAGACAAAAAATTAGTTGGGTGTGGTGGTGCATGCCTGTAATCCCAGCTACTCAGGAGGCTGAGACAGGAAAATCACTTGAACCCGGGAGGCAGAGGTTGCAGTGAGCAGAGATCATGCCATTGCACCTCCAACCCGGGCAACAAGAGCAAAACTCCATCTCAAAGAGAAAAAAAAGCGGGGAAGAAGCAGTGAGCTAAAGATCGGAAGTATTGATGAAATGGCATCTTGATATAGTTAATTAATACTTAATAGAGTGAGGGCATACTGCACAGAAAACACAAAAAATATATTTTATATATATTCAAATATATGCTGTATTGTGGGGTAGCTGATGAGTAATTCAAATACCTTGGGTCACGATAATCATTAAAGGATACTCAGGAAAAAAGCAAAAAAGTACTTAATTTAAATTTTTTTTTTTTTTTTTTTTTTTGAGATGGAGTCTTGCTCTGTCGCCCAGGTTGGAGTGCAGTGGAACCATCCCAGCTCACTGCAACCTCTGCCTCCTGGGTTCAAGTGATTCTCCTGCCTCAGCCTCCCGAGTAGCTGGGATTACAGGCATGCACCACCAAACCCAGCTAATTTTTACTAGAGACGGGGTTTTGCCATGTTGGCCAGGCTGGTCTCGAACTCCTGACCACAAGTGATCCACCCGCCTCGGCCTCCCAAAGTGCTGGGATTACAGGTGTGAGCCACCGTACCCAGTCAAGTACTTAATTTTTTATCAACTTACTGTGACATAGTGCAGTGCTACCAAATATTTAAGGTAAAGGATTCACTTTTACTTATCAAAAAGGTATAGAGTCCCAATAAGATAAATAAGCAAGAAGGTGGGGAAGAACCATTGTTTTGAGAGATGACTAATCTAATTGCAAACAACCTGCTGGCACAACAACCTGTTCCCAAATACCTTGCTCTGTGCAAAGCCCCAGCAGCACAAACTCATTCTTCACATAGCCCCTCCAGCACAACCCTATACAACTTCCCTCCAGCTCTTGCCTCTTTGCAGACAGCCCCTTTCTCTGCTGTGCTGCCCATTGCCTCCTTGCAACCTACCTTCCCTCTAATAGACTTGGTTTCTTTAATTCATGACTGTCTTGGTAAATCTTTTACCACCCGCGATGCCGGCCCCAGCCACCGACAAAAGGTACAATGAAAAACATTTTAAGACAAAACTGAGAGGCTCACCACTAACAGACTCTTACTAAAGGAAACTCTTTGGAGTATTTTTCAGGCACAGAAGAAAATGATCCTGGATGAAACGCAGAAAGTAATGAAGTGCAATCAAGGTGGTAAATATTTGGGTAAAATGAAATGAAAACTGCCCACATCAAACAAAAATGTTGTGCAGGGAGATGTGTGTGTGTGTGAGAGAGACACAAATATTATATATAAGTATATATATATAAACCCCACATCATTATATTTAGAAATATATGTGTGTATACCTGTATAAATGCAAAGCTGCTATTAAAAAGTTAACTTTCATAGACAATTTCTTGGAGAAAACCATAAAATACTACTGAAGGGTAGGAAAGATGAGTTAAAAAATAAATAAAGACAGGCCAGGTGCAGTGGCTCACTCCTGCAATCCCAGCACTTTGGGAAGCTGAGGCAGGTGGATCACTTGAGGTCAGGAGTTCAAGACCAGCCTGGCCAACACAGCAAAACCCTATCTCTATTAAAAATACAAAAATCAGGTGGGCGTGGTTGTGTGCACCTATAGTCCCAGCTACTCGGAAGGCTGAGGTATGAGAATCACTTGAACCAGGAGGCAGAGGTTGCAGTGAGCCAAGATTGCACAACTGCGTTCCAGTATGGGTGATAGAGCGAGATTCTGTCTCAAATAAATAAATAAATAAATAGGCAAGGTGCAGTAGCTCACACCTGTAATCCCAGCACTTTGGGAGGCTGAGGCGGGCAGATCACCTGAGGTGAGGAGTTTGAGACCAGCCTGGCCAACATGGTGAAACCCCGTCTCTACTAAAAGTACAAAAATTAGCTGGGTGTGGTCATGTGCACCTGTAATCCCAGCTACTCAGGAGGCTGAGGCATGAGAATTGTTCCATCCCGGGAGGCAGAGGTTGCAGTGAGCCAAGATCACGCCATTGCACTCCAGCCTGGGCAACAAGAGTGAAACTCAGTCTCAAAAAATAAAAAGAGAAAAGAAAAGAAGAGAGAGAGAGAGAGAGAGAGAAGAGGAGAAGAGAAGAGAAGAGAAGAGAAGAGAAGAGAAGGAAAGAACAAAAGAAAGAAAGACAAACCACATTCATGGGAGCCAAGGCTCAAAGCCATTTCATACCTTTCAGATTGGCAATAATTTAAAGGACTGATAATAAGTGCTGCTGAATGGCAAAATGAAAACTTTCTCAAACTGCTCATGGGAGTATAAATTAATACAATTTGGAAGGGAAATGTCAATACTTAATAAAGTTTAAAAAAAAAAACCTTCTGTATCAATCAGAGCCAACAAGGAGACAAAAACCACACTAGTTATTTTAACAGAGAGAACTTATAAATAACTTTAACTAGTTATGAGGTTGTAAACCAAGTAAGTGAAGAGACAAAAAGAGAACATTAAAGTTATCAGGGAGGTAGCAACTGCAGAAAACAGCTGGGCTGGCATAACAAAGGGAAGAAGTTGACAATTTTTTTGGAGACAGGGTCTTGTTCTGTTGCCCAAGCTGGAGTGCAGTGGCGCAATCATGGCTTACTGCAGCTTCAACCTCCAGTCTCAGACTCCCAAGTACCTGGGACCACAGGTGTGGTCCCATGCCTAGCTGATTTTTGAATTTTTTTGTAGAGATAGGGTTTCACCATATTTCCCAGGCTGGTCTTGACTCCTGGGCTCAAGCAATCCACCCACCTTGGCCTCCCAAAGTGCTGGGATTACAGGCGCGATCCACTACACCCAACCATAAGTTGAAATTACTAAAACTTAGAAAGATGGAGGAGGGGTCCCACGTGGCTAGAATTCACATCTCTAAGGAGGTGACACCAGCCAGCTGATACTTGTGTCTCAGAGGGGATGGGCTACCATCTGTGAGTGCTGGAAAGCTGCAAACTAGATTAAACCGCTGCTATGACAAGGAACTGCTGGTGTCTGAGTGAAGAAGCAATGCTGAGCAGACACTCCAATGACCAAGAGCTAATAGGAATAGAAAAAAAGGATCAAGTCCCTTCTTCCCTCTCCAGCCCCAAAGTGTATATCTAGTATCTCTTATTGGCAAGGCCCAACAGGGAGCAGTTGGCAAAGCCAAAATGTAGTTTGTAGAGTCACAAAGCACAGTCAAGAAGGGTGGGTTTGGAGCTGGGACACAATAGCTTAATAACCAGCACATTGCCTAAATCCTATGACCCATCAGTTCCACTTCTAGATTTAGACACTAAACTTGAAAAAGATACAAATGTCTTTTACTACGGGAATGGAGAGATAAATGACTAGTCAGACCTATACTTATCAACAAGGACAGATCTTGGAAAGGTAACATTACATGAAAAAAGCAAGCTGCAGAACTTTAAATACAGTGTGATCCCATTTATGTAAAATTATATAAAGACAATATAGTAGTATGTATTGCACACTTCATGCTATACCAAAAAACTCACAGGAGATTGAAATTCTAAATGTTGAAAGGAAAACCTTTAGAGGAAAGTATAGGAGAATATTATCATCTTGAAACTGATAATATTAAAACATAAAACTTTAGCCGGGCACGGTGGCTCACACCTGTAATCCCAACACTTTCAGAGGCCAAGGTGAGTGGATCACCTGAGGTCAGGAGTTAGAGGCCAGTCTGACCAACATGGTGAAACCCCATCTCTACCAAAAATACAAAAATCAGCCAGGCATGGTGGTGCACACCTGTAATCCCAGCTACTCAAGAGACTGAGGCAGGAGAAATGCTTGAACCCGGGAGGCAAAGGTTGAAATGAGCTGAGGTCGTGCCATTGCACTCCAGCCTGGGCCACAGAGTGAGAGTCCATCTCAAAAAAATAAATAAATAAATAAATAAACAAAACAAAACTTCAGCAGAAGAAAACAGATGACAAAATTTTAAAAACCAATGACAGTCTGGGAGAAGATATTTGCAACACACATGACTGGAAAAAAAAAAAGGATTTTTATATTCTCATATGTTAAAAAACAACAACATTTAAACCAAAAAGCAAGAGATGAACAGCCCATTCGAAAACAATGAGCAGAGGACATGAACAGTCAATGCACAGAAAAAAAAACCCAAATAGCCAATCAACAGATAAGATGTTCACACACCACTAATTAGGGAAATCTGAATAAAAGCAATGAGCTATCCCCTAAGGGGATCAGGACATATTTTGATACAAATGTAGGTGCCAAATTTTCACAGGCTCACTGTGTCCCCTGGTGATCATATGCCCCAAGGAGCTTGATCCAATGGTGAGGGAAGTCTTCAGACAGAGGCTTTCTTCATTGTATAACACCAGGACCGGCCTATGTGAGTTCTCTGATGTTCTGTGAGATGTGCTTTCCGGCAGAAAGCTTTCCCACATTCTTGACACTCAAAGGGTCTCTCTCCTGTGTGAATTCGCTGATGCTCAATGAGGCGTACTTTCACATAGAAGGCATTTCCACATTCACTACATTCATAAGGTTTCTCTCCTGTGTGAGTTCTCCGGTGTTGACAGAGGGATTTCTTCATACTGAAGATTTTCCCACATTCACTACATTCATAGGGTTTCTCTCCTGAATGCATCCTCTGATGTTCAATTAGGCGTGCTTTCACATAGAAAGCATTACCACACTCGTTACATTCATAAGGTTTCTCTCCTGTGTGAATTCTCTGATGGATCCCAAGAGATGAGTGCACCCTGAAAGATTTCCCACATTCATTACACTGATAGGGCTTTTCACCTGTGTGAGTTCTCTGATGATTATTGAGAGTCATCTTCATTCGGAAGAATTTCCCACATTCACCACACTCATAGGGTTTCTCACCTGTGTGAATTCTTTGATGCTGATTTAGGGATTTCTTTGCACGGAAGTTTTTCCCACACTCCCCACATTCATAAGGTTTCTCCCCTGTGTGAGTTCTGTGGTGTTGGGTAAGGGATATCTTTACACGAAATGTTTTCCCACATTCACTACATTCATAGGGTTTCTCCCCTGTGTGAGTTCGCTGATGAATTGTGAGGGTTGCCTTCTCAGAAAAGGTTTTCCCACATTCAGTACATTCATAGGGTCTCTCTCCAGTGTGTGTTCTTGTATGTAGGATGAGTTGTGACTTCCTGCCAAAAGATTTCCCACATTCATTACATTCAAAGGGTCTCTCCCCTGTGTGAGTTTTCTGATGAGCAATGAGGTATGATCTTGCACTGAAGGTTTTTGCACATTCACCACATTTATAGGGTCTCTCTCCTGTGTGTATTCTCAGATGTTCAACAAGGTTTGATTTCCTGCAATAAGCTTTCCCACATTCATGACATTCAAAGTTTTTATCTCCTGTGGGTGTTCTTTTACGTCTAACAAAGCCTGTTTTCTCATGGAAGGCTTTCCCGCATCCATTATATTCAACATTTTGATCCAATGTTTGAATCTTCTGATGGTGAAGAAAGTCATTATCATGTCTGAGGGCATTATCCCCAACAGAACCATTGCCACACAGCAGTGAGAGAGATCCTTTAAAAACAAATCACAGCATGTCACTCATTTATGTAAAATCCCAAACTGGCTTCTCTTGTCACAGTATAAAATTAAACTCCTTAACACAACCTTTAAAACTCTATTCCAGCCGAGCACAGTGGCTCATGCCTGTAACCCCAGCACTTTGGGAGGCCAAGGTGGGCGGATCACTTGAGGTCAGGAGTTTGAGATCAGCCTGCCCAACATGGCAAAACTCCATCTCTACTAAAAATACAAAAATTAGCTGGCCATAATGGTGCCCACCTGTAATCCCAGCTACTTGGGAGGCTGAGGCAAGAGAATCACTTGAACCCAGGAGGTGGAGGTTACAGTGAGCCGAGATCGTGCCACTGCACTCCAGCCTGGATGACAGACGTGAGACTCCATCTGAAAAATACAAACAAACAAACAAAAAAAACCCTCTATTTCCTAAAAGCACATATCAATATCTATCCTTCTTACCTTGCACTGATTTTCTTTTCAACATCAAACATATGATGTATTTATTTGTTTCTGGTCACTTTCCCCTACTATATTGTAATCTCCAAGAGAACAGAGATATTATTTTATTCACTACCAGTTTCCCACACCTAGAACATACCCAGCATATAACTGATACTCATTTAAAGTTTCATGGATGACTAAATGAATATATGAACGAATGCCTGATAACAGAAAGCATCCAAGGCAATGGAGGGAAGGAAGAATAAATGTTGCCAGGTGTGGTGGCTCATACCTCTGACCCTAGCACTTCCAGAGGCCATGGCAGGTGGATCACTTGAGCCCAGGAGTTCAAGACCAGCCTGGCCAACATAGTGAGATTCTGTCTCAACAAAAATAATAATAATAATAATACAAAAATCAGCCAGGCATGGTGGTGTGCACCTGTAGTCCCAGCTACTAGGGAGGCTGCCCTGGAAAGGTCACTTAAAACGGGGCAGTTGAGGTGTTAAGTTGAGGTTGAACCATGATTGCACCGTTGCACTCCAGCCTGGGCAACAGAGAGATACTCCGTCTCAAAAAAATAAAAGAATAAATGCTTAAGATGAGGCAGAGATAAATAACAGTGGTAAATAACTTAAAAATCAAGATAAAGGCCAGGTGCGGTGGCTCACGCCTATAATCCCAGCACTTTGAGAGGCCAAGGCAGGTGGATCACTTGAGGTCAGGAGTTTGTGACCAACCTGGCCAACATGGTGAAACCCTATCTCTACTAAAAGTACAAAAATTAGCCAGGCGTGGTGGCATGCACCTGTAATCCCAGCTGCTCAGGAGGCTGAGGCAGGAGAATTGCTTGAGCCCAGGAGGCGGAGGTTGTGGTGAGCTGAGATCACACCACTGCACTCCAGTCTGGGTGACAGAGTGAGACTCCATCAAAAAAAAAAAAAAAAATCAAGGTAAAACAGGAGAAAGCACTGAAGTTTGAGTGTGATATTAAGATGTGTGACTTTGGTATCTGAAGCATGTAGACCTTCCGTCCTTATTTTCAAAGAGCTAGGACCTCTAAAAAGAGATTCCTAGAGAGTGTTGCACCCTTTGACCTGAATTTCCGGGCTCTTATTTCCCCTATTTTCCATATGTCCAGTTCTTGCCCACTTACCTGAGTAACGATGGCCTGAGGATTCCTCCTCTAATATCCACAGCTCTTCTCCTCGCTCCAACTTGAAAATCATCTCTGGTTTGGCCACGCAGAGGCCTGTTAATGGGAAATGGCACAGGACGTGGGCCAAGTTGTCTGAGCTCTAGGGCCTCTGATGGAGGAGGAAGGTGCATCTTCATGAGCTGCACAAGGAAGGGGGCCCATTTAAAGCTTTCATTGGGGAAGTAAGAACACACACATTTTTCCCGGTGCCCTAAACTGACTACTCATCTGTGACTCTCAATATCATTAAACCCTCACAAGGCTGCATATGTTACAGCAACCAAGAAAGGAAACACATGCTCCTAGGAGTTACATGGACAATCATCCTCACCCACAGATGCCAGGTTGCTGTAGGTCTCCAGCATCACATCCTTGTGCATGGTCCTCTGAGCAGGGTCCAGTCTGTGCCACTCCTGTCGGGTGAAATCCACAGCCACGTCCTCGAATGACACGGACCCCTGTAATAACAATCTCCAGTGATCAGAATGGGATGCATGAAAAAGATGTGCAGGAACTAATCTTCTCAGTGGAGCCCTGTTGAAAGTCGACTAAAAGGAGCTACACTGGATACCTGATTTCGTGTCTTGCTTGATATACTTTTGGGGTGGGGGGTACCCAGAACAGCTCTGTTACTGTGTTAATTTATTAATGCATGAAGAAAAGACCACTGCACTCCTGAGTTAACACTATGTGCCTCAGTAAGCATATTTCTGGAAAACCAATAAAAAAACAAACAAACACTATGTGTCCGGACATGTGCAAGTTGCTGGGTTAAAAAATGAAGAAGCAGTCTGGGCGCAGTGGATCACGCCTGTAATCCCAGCACTTTGGGAGGCCAAGCTGGGCAGATCGCCTGAGGTCAGAAGTTCAAGACCAGACTGGCCAACATGGTGAAACCCCATCTCTACTAAAAATACAAAAATTAGCTGGGCTTGCTGGTGCACATCTGTAGTCCCAGTTACTCAGGAGGCTGAGGCAGGAGAATCGCTTGAACCCAGGAGGCGGAGGTTGCAGTGAGCCAAGATCACACCACTGCACTCCAGCTTGGGTGACAGAGCAAGACTCCATCTTGAAAAAAAAAAAAAAAAGAAGAAGAAGAAGAAGAAGAAGAAGCTGGCTGGGCATGGTGGCTCACATCTGTGATCATAGCACTTTGGGAGGCCAAGGCAGGCAGATCACTTGAGGTTAGGAGTTCAGACTAGCCTGGCCAACATGGTGAAACCCCATCTCTACTAAAAATAAAAAATAAAAAATAAAAATTAGCTGGGCATGGTGGAGGGTGCCTGCAGTCCCAGCTACTCAGGAGCCTGAGGCAAGAGAATCACTTGAACTCAGGAGGTAGAGGCTGCAGTGAGCTGAGATTGTGCCACTGCACTCCAGCCTGGGTGACAGAGAGACCCTGTCTCAAAACAAACAAACAAAATGTATTTATACTTATAAACAATACAGAAGTGCTGTTCTGTGGGAGAAAGGGAGACAGTATTGCTCCCAGGATAACTGCATGAACAGCTGGGATGAGGCTGGAGCCATATATAGACATTAGCAAAACAGATAGACAATGAGTTGATGGAAGAAAAATTGAGATTGATTTTAGAGTGTTTATGGAACATACTGACGGAGATGTCCAGCTGGAGCTCAGGAGAGAAGGCTAGCAGAGGCCAAGGTTTGGGGAGGGTAAGATCATTTCAGTACCAGCTGAAACCACCAGAATAAATTGGATAGCTAAGAAAGAGCACAGTTTGAGAGAAGCACCAAGTACAGAGTTTGAGGGAGCACCAATATGCTATGAAGGTTGCAGAGTAAATTCTTGATATGGTTTGGATCTGCGTCTTCACCCAAATCTCATGTTGAATTGTAATTCCCAATGTTGGAGATGGGGCCTGGTGGGAGGGGATTGGATTATGGGGGTAGTTTCTCATGGTTTAACACCATCCTCCCTTGGTGCTGTCATCGCCATAGTGAGTTCTCATGAGATCTGGTTGTTTAAAAGTGTGTGGCACCTGTGCCCCAATTCCTCCCGCTCTGGCCATGTAAGATGTGCCTGCTGTCTGGGCACAGTGGCTCATGCCTGTAATCCCAGCACTTTGGGAGGCTGAAGCAGGCGGATAGCTTGAGCCCAGGAATTTGAGCAGACTGGGCAACATGGCGAAATCCTGTCTCTACAAACAAACAAAAATTAGCTGGGCATTGTGGTGCATGCCTATAATCCCAGCTACTTGGGGGACTGAGGCAGGAGGATCACTTGAGCCCAGGAGGTCGACGCTGCAGTGAGCCAAGATGACACCACTGCACTCCAGCCTGTGTGACAGAGCGAGATCCTACCTTACACACACACACACACACACACACACACACACACACACACACACAAAGATATGCTGCCGGGCATGGTGGCTCACGCCTATAATCCCAGCACTTTGGAAGACTGAGGTGGGTGGATCACCTGAGGTCAGGAGTTTGAGACCAGCCTGGCCAACATGGTGAAACCCCATTTCTACTATAAATACAAAAATTAGCGGGGCGTGGTGGTGCACACCTGTAATCCCAGCAATCCCAGCTACTCAGGAGGCTGAGGCAGGAGAATCGCGAATCACTTGAACCCAGGAGGCGGAGGTTGCAATGAGCTGAGATCATGCCCTTGCACTCTAGCCTGGGTGACAAGAGTGAAACTCCGTTTAAAAAAAAAAAAAAAAGTTATTTCTTCCTCTTTGCCTTCTGCTATGGATTGGAAGTTTCCTGAGGCCTCCCCAGAAGCCATTATGCTTTTTGTAGAGCCTGCAGAACCATGAGCCAATTAAATCTCTTTTCTTTATAAATTACCCCGTCTCAGGTATTTCTTTATAGCAATGCAAGAACAGACTAATACAATTATTAGATGGTAGAAATAGAACCAGGAAAGTGTAGGGTCTTGGAAGGTAGGAGGGGAGACAGTTTCAAGTAACAGTGCCATTTCCAGTTTAAAGTGATAGGTAAGAAATGAGCCAGGTATGGTGGTGCAGGCCTGTAATCCCAGCTACTCAGGAGGCTGAGGCAGGAGAATTTCTTGAACTCGGGAGGTGGAGGTTGCAGTGAGCCAAGTTCCATCTCAAAAAAAAAAAAAAAGAGAAAGAAAGAAAAGAAATGGAAGATATATTACTATATACCCCCAACGACATTAAAATGAGAATAAGAGAATGCCACGAACATCTTTATTCACATAAATTCACCAACTTAGATGAAATGGACCAATTCCATGAAATATATAAAACACCAAAACTTACCCAAAGAGAAACTGACAACTGAATGGAATATCAATTAAAGAAACTGAATTTGTGGTTTAAAACCTTCCAAAAAAGAAATTCCCAGGCCTTGATAGTTTCACTAGTAAATTCTACCAAATATTTAAGGAATACATCAGTTCTATACAATCCTTCCTCTTCCATTTTCTAGACAAGGACACTTCTCATTTTATGAGGCCATCATTATCCTGATTACAACATCAGACAAAGACATGACAAGAAAAGAAAATTGCAGTCCAATATCCCTTATAAACATAGAAGTTAAAAGCCTCAACAAATATTAGCAAATCAAATCCAGCAACATATGTAAACACATAGCATGATCAGTTGGTGTTTATCCAGAGTATGCAAGGTTGGCTGAACATTTTTAAATCAATCAATATAATCCACCATGTTAAGAAACTAAAACAGAAAAACCACACAATCATCAATTGATACAGAAAAGTCATTTGACAAAATTCAACATTGATTCCTGACAAAAATTCTCATCAAAGTAGGAATAGAAGGAAACTTCTTTGACCTGCTAAAGATCATCTACCAAAAACCTACAGCTGACATCATACGTAATGAAAAAGACTGAATGCTTTCCCTAGAAGATCAGGAAAAAGGCGAGAGACGTCCACTTTTACAAATCCTATTTGAAATCAAAATCCTACTCAAAGTCCTACTTTAGTGAAATCAGGCAAGAAAAAGGAAATAAAAGGCATATAACTGGTTGGAAAGAATAAATAAAACTGTCTCTGTTCTCACACAATATGATTGTCTATGTAGAAAATCCCAAGGAATCTACAAAGAAGCTCTTAACAAGACTACAGGACACAAAGTCAACTCATCGAAGTCAATCATGTTTCGGCTGGGCATAGTGGCTCACACCTGTAATCCCAGCACTTTGGGGAGCCCAGGCAGTCATATCACCTGAGGTCAGGAGTTCAAGACCAGCCTAGCCAACATGGCGAAACCCTGTCTCTACTAAAAATTTTAAAACTTAGCCAGGTGTAGTGGTGCATGCCTGTAATCCCAGCTACTCAGGAGGCTGAGGCAGGAGAATCGCTTCAACTGGGGAGGTCAAAGTTGCATTGAGCCAAGATCGTGCCACTATACTCCAGCCTGGGTGACAGAGTGAGACTCTGTCTCAAAAAAAAAAAAAAAAAAAAAAAAAAAAAAGAGAGAGAGAGTGAGAAAGAAATACAGTAAATGTAATATATACACACAGTAATTACAACATAAAATAAAATGAGAGAACTGAGACCAAGCTTAACAGTAATGTGAATAAATACAAATGGGCTTAATTCACTTATTACAAGAAAAAGGGGGGCAAATGTGGTGGCTCACACCTATAATCCTAGCACTTTGGGAGGCTGAGGCGGTAGGACTGCTTGAAGCCAGGAGTTCAAGACCAGCCTGGCCAACATAGGAAGACACCATCTTTATTTATTTAAAATAATAATAATAATATTTTTAATAAAATATTAAAGCTAAGCTACAAGGACACAAAGGCATAAGAATGATACAATGGACTTTGGGGACTGAGAAGAAAGGGTGGGAGGGGGGTGAGGGACAAAAGACTACACATTGGGTATACAGCTTGGGTGATGGGTGCACCAAAATCTCAGAAATCACCACTATAGGACTTATTCATGTAACCAAACACCAACCATTCCCCAAAACCTACTGAAATAAAAAAGAAACTGAAAAATAAAAATGAAAAAAACCTAAAAATATGTAAAAGCTACGTTTTCCATGTAAAGTCAGCAAAGTATCAAAGACAACCGCATTTAATTACTACTATTACATATGTCTGGCTGGGCTATTCTGTTGATGGGTCAGCAATATTTAGGTGAATAATAAAATAAAAACATATACAATCAAAAAATAAATAAATAAAATAAAAAGGGTTTAACATTGCCTCATAAAGCAAAGCCCAGCACTATGCTGCATACAAGAGACATGCTTAAAACACATTCATGCAAAAGGCTAAAATTAAAAGGGTTGGACAAAAATTTACCAAATGCCTAATAAACCTGCACGTGTTCCTGATGCGGTTTGGCTCTGTGACTCCATCCAAATCTCATGTTGAATTACGATCTTCAGCGTTGGAGGAGGGGCCTGCTGGAAAGTGATTGGAACATGGGGGTAGATTTCCCTCTTGTTCATTTTTTTTTTTTTTAAAGACAGAGTTTTGCTCTTGTTGCTGAGGCTGGAGTGCAGCGGCGCCATCTTGGCTCACTGCAGCCTCCACCTCTGGGGTTCAAGCGATTCTCCTGCCTCAGCCTCCTGAGTAGCTGGGATTACAGGCGCATGCCACCATGCCCAGCTAACTTTTTGTATTTTTAGTAGAGATGGGGTTTCATCATGTTGGCCAGGCTGGTCTCGAATTCCTGACTTCAGGTGATTCACCCACCTTGGCTTCCCAAAGTGCTGGGATTACAGGTGTGAGCCACCACGCCCGGCCTCCCCCTTCTTCTTGTGATAGTGAGAGTTCTCACAAGATCTGGTTGTTTAGTGTGTGGCACTTCCCCCTTTGCTCTCTCTCTCCTGTTGCCATGTGAGACATGCCTTGCTTCTCCTTCACCTTCCACCATAATTGTAAGTTTCCTGAGTCCTCCCCAGAAGCAGAAGCCTGTCCAGCCTGTGGAACCATAAGTCAATTAAACCTCTATTCTTTTTTTTTTTTTTTTTTTTGAGACGGAGTCTCACTTAGTCACCCAGGCTGGAGTGCAGTGGCGTGATCTCGGCTCCGCCTCCCGGGTTCACACCATTCTCCTGCCTCAGCCTCCCAAGTAGCTGGGACTACAGGTGCCCGCCACCACGCTCGGCTAATTTTTTGCATTTTTAGTAGAGACGGGATTTCACTGTGTTAGCCAGGATGGTCTCGATCTCCTGACCTCATGATCCAGCCACCTCGGCCTCCCAAAGTGCTGGGATTACAGGCTTGAGCCACTGCGCCTGGCCTAAACCTCTATTCTTTACAAACTACCCAGGTTGTTCTTTATAGGAGTGTGAGAACAGACTAATACAGTACCCGAATCTAAAATAAAAGTTAAAAAAAAATTTTTTTAAATAAATAATAAACAAACAAAGTCAAGACAATAGAGAATAAGAATAATATCCAGGACACTTGGTTAGGAATTAGAGAAAGCTAAAAGTGAGCTGAGATCACACCACTGCACTCCACCCTGGGCAACACAGCAAGACTCTGTCTCAAAAAAAAAAAAAAAAAAGAATGCAAGAAGAAATATAAATATTCTCTAATGGGAGACTTTTAACATACCATTCACAGAATGAGACAGATTAAATGGACAAAATATGAGTAATAACATAAAGAACCTAAACCACATAATCAGTAAGGTTGATCTTTTGGATGTATATATATTGAACACCACACCCTGATCATACAGAATATACTTTTTCTCACGTGCACATAAAATATTCACAAAACTTGGTCAAATACTAGGGCACAAAGAAAACAACCTCAGAAGATTCCTTAAGATATATATATTACAAACAATACTGATCACAATCAATAAAACAAAATTAATAGTTAGAAATTGACAAGCTGCTTCTAAAATTCATATGAGAATTAAAAGGGCCTAGAACATGGCCGGGCACGGTGGCTCAGGCCTGTAATCCCAGCACTTTGGGAGGCCCAGGCGGGCGGATCACGAGGTCAGGAGATCGAGACCATCCTGGCTAACACGGTGAAACCTCGTCTCTACTAAAAAATACAAAAAAACTAGCCGGGTGATGTGGCGGGCGCCTGTAGTCCCAGCTACTCGGGAGGCTGAGGCAGGAGAATGGCGTAAACCCGGGAGGCGGAGCTTGCAGTGAGCCGAGATCAGGCCACCGTACTCCAGTCTGGGCGACAGAGCAAGAGACTCCGTCTCAATTAAAAAAAAAAAAAAAAAGGGCCCAGAACAGCCAAAGCAATTTTGAAAAGGAAGAAAAAAGCTAGAGGATTTATAGTACCTAATTTCAACACTTACTATAAAGCTACAGTTCTCGGTCAGGCATGGTGGCTCTTGCCTGTAATCCCAGAACTTTGAGAGGCCAAAGCAGGAGGACTGCTTGAGCCCAGGAGTTCAAGATCAGCAACATAGTGAGACCCTATCTCTCCAAATATAAAAAATTAGTGGGTGTGGTGGTGCACACCTGTGGTCCTAGCTACCTGGGAGGCTGAGGTGGGAGGTTCGCTTGCGGCAGGGAGGTGGATGCCTTAGTGAACTGTGATTGTGCCACTGCACTCTGGCCTGGGCAACATAGTGAGATCCTGTCTCAAAAAACAAAAAACTGAAGAGCAAGCTAGGACTGATTTATATACAATAGTGACATACATGACCAACAGAGGTGGTTGATAAATGCAACAAAAATGCACCACTCAAATGGTGAAATTCTTAGGAAAAACCTGGGCAGGATCCACCCCTAACATTCCCCAACCAACAAAACAATGAACTGCTGTCACTGCCTACTATCCCTGGTACTACGCGAGAAACACAGTACCTAATCAGGTTACTTGTCATTTGCAGGATGCATGTTCCACATCTGAGAATATTGCTAGCTTCCCTCCATTAAACAACACAAAAGAAGTCCACATTTAAGCAGGCTGTGTCTGAATTGCAAAGAGCAGAAGCTCTCTTGATGCTTTTGAGCACTTATATAAGATCCACATGCAGACATGATTTTAAAAATGTCTGCAACTTGTATTTATAGAGACGAGATTGTGGCAAAAGCCCGTGAGTGCTACCCAACAGCAATGGCTGAGGTTTTGGATCAGAGAATTTCCAGATGTGGTGGTATGGTGATTTTTTTGTGAATGAAAGATATAAAATAATCTTGAAACCTGAAATACCCATAATGTCCTAGGTGATGTCAGAGAAACATTCTAATAAAGAAGGCAATGCCCAGAAGAGTTCCATAATATAATGGAAACAGTTTATATGAGAACATGCTACTGGAGGATTGCAAGGCAGTACTCATCGTATTCAGCATTTCCTCTACAGCCAACTTTGAAACCACCAGAGGAACTGACAGCTCCTACTGCCACAAGGATGGCACCCTAGGAACAGCTCTCATGACTGAGCACAGGGTCTCATGCCTGTAGTCCCAGCACTTTGGGAGGCCGAGATGGGAGGACCACTTTAGGCCGGGAGTTCAAGACCAGCCTGGAGAACATAGGGAGAATCCATCTCTACAAAAAATACAAAAAATTAGCCAGGCAATGGCGGCACATGCCTGTAGTCCCAGCTACTCAGGTGGCTGAGGCAGGAGAATCACCTGAGCCCAGGAGGTTGAGGCTGCAGTGAGCCCTGATAGCACCACTGCTCTCTACCTTGGTTACAGAACAAGGCTCTGTCTTGAAAAAGAAAGAAAAGAAACAGAAGATACTATACCAATTTAGACTGCCATGTTACATTTCTTCAGATCAAGGAACACACCTTACAGCACATAGTATCCAACAATGGGCAAAAAGATAAAACATCAAATGGACATATTATATTGCATATCATCCTCAGAGCTGTAGTTTGGCACAGAATTGGAACGGACAGTTGAAACATTTGTCAAAGGCTGGGTGCAGTAGCTCATGCCTATAATCCCAGCACTTTGGCAGACCGACTTGGGAGGATCCCTTGAGCCCAAGAGTTTGAGATGAGCCTTGGCAACATAGCTAGATCCTGTCTCTAAAATAATAACAATAATGAGAGAGAGAGAGAGAGAGAGAGAGAAAAGGCTGGGCACAGTGGCTCATGCCTGTAATCCCAGCACTTTGGGAGGCCAAGGCAGGCAGATCACCTGAGGTCAGGAGTTCAAGACCAGCCTGACCAACATGGCAAAACAGTCTCAACTAAAAATATAAAAATTAGCTGAGTGTGGTGGTGTGCAACTATAGTCCCAGCTACTTGGGAGGCTGAGGCACGAGAATCACTGGAACCCGGGAGGCAGAGGTTGTGGTGAGCCGAAATTGCGCTACTGCACTCCAGCCTGGGTGACAGAGCAAGACCCTATCTCAAAAAAAAAAAAAGAGAGAGAGAGAGAGAAAACAGAAAGTGGGCAACATGGCTCACGCCTTAATACCAACACTTTGGGAGGCTAAGGCGGGAGGATCACTTGAGCTCAAGAATCTGAGGCCAGCCTGGGCAACATGGGAGACCACATCTCTACCGAAAAATACAAAAATTAACTAAGCATGATGGTGTACGCCTGTAGTCCCGGCTACTCAGGAGGCTGAAGTGGGAGGATGGCTTCAGCCCTGGAGGTTGAGGTTGCAGTGAGCCAAGGTCACACCACTGCACTGCAGCCTGGGCAACAGATCCAGACCCTAACTCAAAAAAAAAAGAGAGAGAGAGAGGAGACATGGGCCTAAAGAGCTGGCTTACACACCTTCCCAAGTTTGTGCTCACAGTCAACATGAGCAGAATCAATGGAACATTCTTGTTAGATAGATTCCGAGATTCCTCCACTTTTCTGAGAGATAAGGTGTAAAGGTGATGGGGGAAGATGCTAATATGGCTATACAATTCTCCCCTATATTACCTAAACTTTCTTTCTTACTGCTTGTTGCAATGGTTCCAGGACCAGGGCTACAACTGTGGGTGCTGGAAGCAGATATGATCCTCAGCAAGAATCTGTAACTATACTTTAAAAAATATATATGCCAAAATTCCTATGGGCCTAATGAGATAGATCGTGCCTTCACCCCATCTGACAAAATTTGGGTTGACAGTGAATCCAGATGCACTGTCTAGTGGTTGAGATACCCCATGAGTTCAGTACCAATATAACCATATGCTATATGAATGGGAAAAGACCAACGGGGAGGCATTTGCTAGATCAATATTGCTGCCAGCAACCTGGACCAGAACAGTGTGTGGGTAGAAATCAGTGACAAATAGAGAGAAACAGAAGGAATAGGCCAGACGTGGTGGCTCACACCTGTAATCCCAGCACTTTGGGAGGCTGAGGCGGGTGGATCACCTGAGGTCATGAGTTCAAGACCAGCCTGGCCAACATGGTGAAAGCCTGTCTCTACTAAAAATACAAAAAGTAGTGGGCGCCTGTAATCCCAGCTACTCAGGAGGCTGAGGCAGGAGAATCGCTTGGGCCTGGGAGGCAGGGGCTGCAGTGAACTGAGATCGCGCCATTGCACTCCAGCCTGGGCAACAAGAGTGAGACTTCGTCTGAAAAAAAACAAAAATACAAAAATTAGCTGGGTGTGGTGGCACGAGCCTGTAATCCCAGCTACTCGGGAGGCAAAGGCAGAAGAATTGCTTGAAGCCATGAGGTGGAGGTTGCGTTGAGACGACATTGTGCCATGGCACTCCAGCCTCCAGCCTGAGAGACAGAGTAAGACTGTCTCTTAAAAAAAAAAAAAAAAAAAAAAAAAAAAAGGCCAGGCGCGGTGGCTCAAGCCTGTAATCCCAGCACTTTGGGAGGCCGAGACGGGCGGATCACGAGGTCAAGAGATCGAGATCATCCTGGCTAATACGGTGAAACCCCGTCTCTACTTAAAAAAATACAAAAAACTAGCCGGGCAAGGTGGCGGGCGCCTGTAGTCCCAGCTACTCGGGAGGCTGAGGCAGGAGAATGGCGTAAACTGGGGAGGCGGAGCTTGCAGTGAGCTGAGATCCGGCCACTGCACTCCAGCCTAGGCGACAGAGCTAGACTCCCTCTCAACAAAAAAAAAAAAAAAAGAAAGAAAAGAAATAATAGCTGAAAGTAAAGGAATGAATACATGGGTTATGCAACAAAGGAAATCCACCATCATGGTATTCTACAAAGCATTGCTTCTGACCAAGGAACTTACCTCATAGCAAAAGCAGTGGAGCAATGGGACCATGCTCATGGAATTCACAAGTCTCACCATGTTCCTCACCATGCTTTTTGAAGACTCAGTTACAGTGCCAACTAGGTGACAATACCTTGCCGGGCTGGGGCAATGTCCTGCAAGAGTCTGAATATTCTCTGAATCCATTTTAATATATGGTGTGATTTCTCCCATAGCCAGGATTCACAAGTCCAGGAATCAAGGGGGCAAAAATGCAAATGGCTCCCAGCTACTCAGGAAGCTGAGGCAGGAGAATCACTTGAATCCGGGTGGCAGAGGTTGCAGTGAGCTAAAGTTGCGCCACTGCACTCCAGCCTGGGCAACAGAGCAAGACTCCGTCTCAAAAAAAAAAACCCACAAAAACAAACAGAAATGCAAATGGCACTACTCACTATTACCCCTAGTAACCCACTAGCAAAATTTTTATTTCCTACCTTCGTGATCTTATGCTCCACTGGTATAGGGGCCTTTGCTCCAAAAGGAGGAAAGCTTTCACCACTTGCACACAACAGTGATTTCATTGAACTGGAAGCTAAGACTGCCACACGGCCACTTGAGGCTTCTCATGCCTCTGAGGTAACAGGAAAAGAAGGGAGTTGCTGTATTGGCTGGAGCATCTGATCCTAACTACCAAGATTAAATTGACTTGCAGTAGGGCACGATGGCTCACGCCTGTAATCCCAGCACTTCGGGAGGCCAAGACAGGCAGATCACTTGAGGTCAGGAGTTCTAAGCTACCCTGGCCAACATGGTGAAACTCCGTCCTTACTAAAAATACAAAAATTAGCCAGGCGTGGTGGCAAGCACCTGTAGTCCCAGCTACTTGGAAGGCTGAGGCAGGAGAATCGCTTGAACCCAGGAGGCGGAGGTTGCAGTAGGCTGAGATCGTGCTGCTGCACTCCAGCCTGGGTGACAGCAAGACTCCATCTCAAAAAAAAAAAAAAAAAAAAAGTAGGCAGGCATGGTGGCACATGCCTGTAATCCCAGCTACTTGGGAGGCTGAGGCAGGAGAATCACTTAAACCTGGGAGGCAGAGGTTGCAGTTAGCCAAGATCGCATCACTGCACTTCAGCCTGGGCAACAGAGCGAGACTCCGTCTCAAAAAAAAAAAAAAAAAAAAAGAAAGAAAGAAAGAAAAAAGACATTGAGTTGCTATTAAACAATGAAGATAAAGAAGAGTAGGCCTGGAATACAGAGGACCCCTTAAAGCACACTACAATGCCCTGTGATTAAAGTCAATTGAAAACTACAACAACCCAATTCAGGCAGGACTAACAGTAGCCGGCTGATATAATTTGGCTGTGTCCCCACCCAAATCTCAGAAATTACGTCTGTATATAAATATATATAATTTTTTTTTTTTTTTGAGATGGAGTTTCACTCTTGTTGCCCAGGTTGGAGTGCAATGGCACGATCTCGGCTCACTGCAACCTCCACCTCCTGGGTTCAAGCAATCCTCCTGCCTCAGCCTCCCGAGTAGCTGGGATTACAGGCATGCACCACCACGTGCAGCTAATTTTTTGTCTTTTCAGTAGAGATGGGGTTTCACCATGTTGGTTGAAGTGGGTAGAAATCAGTGACAAATAGAGAGAAACAGAAAGAATAGGCCAGACGTGGTGGCTGACATCTATAATCCCAGCACCATGGTCACACTGGTCTGGAACTCCTGACCTCAGATGATCTGCCCGCCTTGGCTTCCCAAAATGCTGGGATTACAGGCATAAGCTACCGCACCCGGCCAATATATAATTTTTTTTTTTTTTTGAGACGGAGTCTCACTCTGTCGCCCGGGCTGGAGTGCAGTGGCCGATCTCAGCTCACTGCAAGCTCCGCCTCCCGGGTTTACGCCATTCTCCTGCCTCAGCCTCCGAAGTAGCTGGGGCTACAGGCACCTGCCACCTCGCCCGGCTAGCTTTTTGTATTTTTTTTAGTAGAGACGGGGTTTCACCGTGTTAGCCAGGATGGTCTCGACCTCCTGACCTCGTGATCCGCCCGTCTCAGCCTCCCAAAGTGCTGGGATTACAGGCTTGAGCCACCGCGCCCGGCCAATATAATTTTTTTTAGAGGCAAGGTCTTGCTATGTCACCCAGGCTGGACTGGATCCTCTTCCCTCAGTCGCCTAAGTAGCTGGGACTACAGGCATGCACCACTGCCCCTGGCTACAGGACTATAATTTTTATGAGTATTTCTTCCTTATTTTGTTAGGCATATGTGTGTAGATATATAAATATATATGCATGTACATCGCAAGTATTTGTTTTGTTCCCTCTCTTATCCTCTTATCATCTAACATAAAATCTATTAATACTTAACTTTGTAGTATGACATTTATTTTTTGAGACAAGGTCTCGCTCTCTCACCCAGGCTGGAGTGCAGTGGCTCAATCACAGCTCACTGCAGCCTCGACCTCCAAAGGCCCAGGCAGTCCTCCCATCTCAGCCTCCTGAGTAGCTGGGACCACAGGCACACACCACCACACCTGTCTAATTTTTGCATTTTTTATAGAGATGGGTTTTCACCATGTTGCCCAGGCTGGTCTCAAACTCCTGACCTCAAGTGACCCTCCCACCTCGGCCTCCCAAAGTGCTAGGATTATAGGCGTGAGCCACCACTCCTGGACCACAATATTTATTTAAGTTACAGGACATGAGGGGAAAGTATGAGCATCGCCCACTGACTTTGTCTCCTCTTCTGAGGAAAAGAAGGTGTTTTTAGTTGTATATTTGACAATTGCATCACGTTAGACAGAAGTACGAGCTTGTCATATTTATTTAGAGATTAAGTATGATTTAAAGAGATGTGTATAGGTGCCAAGATAATGAGGGGTGGACTGCAATAATCAATCTGATGTGTCGATTGGACTGGATATATGCCCCAGTTATTCAATCAAACACTAATCTAAGTGTTGCTGTGAAGATATTTTGTAGATGTGATTAACATCTACAATTAAGCCAGGCATGGTGACACACACCTGTAGCCCCAGCTATTCAGGACGCTGAGGCAGGAGGATAGCTTGAGCTCAGGAGTTCAAAACCAGCCTGGGCAACATAGCAAGATGCCCATCTCTTGAATAAAAAAATCTAGCCAGGAGCAGTGGCTCATGCCTATATTCCCAACACTTTGAGAGGCTGAGACAGGAGGATTTCTTGAGCCCAGGAGTTTGAGCAATGCCTGGGAAACATGGCGATGCCTCCACCCCTGTAAGCCCAGCATTTTGGGAGGCCAAGGTGGACAGATAGGTTGAGCCCAGGAGTTCAAGACCAACCTGGGCAACATAGTGAGACCCCGTCTCTACAAACAAAAATACAAAAAGTTAGCTGGACATGGTGGTGTGCGCCTGTAGTCCCAGCTACTTGGGAGGCTGAGGTAGGAGGATCACTTGAGCCTGGGAAGTCAAGGCTGCAGTGAGCTGAGATCACACCACTGTACTCCATTCAGCCTGAGCAATAGAATGAGATCTTACCAAAAACAAAACAAAACAAAACAAAACAAAAACACTGCTGAGGAGGGCTCAGAAGGAAGGAAGTAACACAACTAAGAAAGCTTCTATCATCTTACAAAATACAAACATCATCCTGCACAAAATGTTGGAAATATGAATGTTAAAAGTGCTTCTAGTTTGACTCAGAAGGAAATGAGGAACATGATATTGGAAACTAGATGAAAACCCATCCTTGTTATATAATGGCAGAAAACTTAACAGAATTTTATTCTGGAAATACCCAGAGGTACTTTCCATACAAATACTTCGGTATTTATTTAGCTGAGAGATTTTCGAGCAATGTGTTTGAAGGGGCGGCCTGGTTTTTTCTTACAGCTTACAGAAAAATGTGAGACATAAGAGATACATTGAGTAAGAAACTGCTAAGCAAAAAGGAACCAGCACTTGATGATTTGGGAGATTCTCAGCCGATCCAGATTGTAATAGATGCTAAAATTAGAAAATTCACTGTTGGCCAGGTAGAGTGGCTCATGCCTATAATCCCAGCACTGTAGGAGGCCAAGGTGGGAGGATCACTTGAGCTCAAGAGTTCGAGACCAGCCTTGGCAACAAAGTGAGACCCCATCTCTACAAAAAATAATAGAATTAGCCAAGTGCCTGATTGGGGTTGGAACTTTGAGCCCCACACTCAACCTCCTGGGAGGGGAGAGTGGCTGAAGGTTGACTCGATCACCAGTGGTCAATGGTTTAATCAATCATGCCTAGGTAATGAAGCCTCCATAAAAAACAAAAGGGGCGCAGTGGCTCATGCCTGTAATCCCAGCACTTTGGAAGGCCAAGGCAGGCGGATCACGAGGTCAGGAGATTGACACCATCCTGGCTAATATGGTGAAACCCTGTCTCTACTAAAAATACAAAAAATTAGCCAGGCATGGTGGCACACACCTGTAGTCCCATCTACTTGGGAGGCTGAAGCAGGAGAATCACTCGAACCTGGGAGGCAGAGGTTGCAGTGAGCCAAGATCTCGCCATTGCACTCCAGCCTGGGCGACAGAGCAAGACTTTGCCTCAAAAAAAAAAAAAAAAAAGAGGGGGGGCGCTGGGGGTGGTAGCTCACGCCTGTAGTCCCAGCTACTCAGGAGGCTGAGACAGGAGGATAGCTGGGCTGGAGCCCAGGAAGTTGAGGCTGCAGTGAACTGTGATCATGCCACTGCACTACAGCCTGGATGACAGAGTGAGACCTTGTCTCAAAAAGAAAAAAAAGAAAATTCACTGTTGGGAAAGCATGTTCTTTTCCTGGAAAGATTAGATATGTGACTCAAGGATCTGATGACCCATTTCAGCAGAATCAGGAATAGAGATGGGATTATCCAAGAAAGCTCTGTGGATGGTCTTCCTGTCTAATAGGAACACACACAGGAGAATGACAAGGCTTTTGAGAATGTTATACCAGTACAAACACTGCCAGCTTAAACGGAAAGAAACAGAGAAAAGACAAAATGACAGAAGGCTGTCAGACTTCCAAAATTTTACAGGCAGGAAATGGGCTAATCGAACTATCTAGTTATAAACATGTGCTACCTTCAAGAAAAAGGAAGAATGACTCCAAGGGCAGAACCACAGGTGCAGAGGCATGGGTGAGGCAGAGGCCAAGAGAGCAAAGCAACAGGAGATTTTTTTTTTTTTTTTTTTTGGAGACAGAGTCTTGCTCTGTGCCCCAGGCTGGAGTGCAGTGGCAGGATCTCAGCTCACTGCAACCTCCGCCTCCCGGGTCCAAGCGATTCTCCTGCCTCAGCCTCCTGAGTAGCTGGGATTAGAGGGGTGCGCCACCCGTGCCTGGCTAATTTTTGTATTTTTAGTAGAGACGGGGTTTCACCATGTTGGCCAGGCTGGTCTCGAACTCCTGACCTCAGGCGATCCACCTGCCTCAGCCTCCCAAAGTGCTAGGATTACAGGTGTGAGCCACCATGCCCAGCCTCAACAGGGGATTCTTTTCAGGCCTTAATCTAACGATATTTTCCCCACTGGGTTTCAAACTCGATTGGGATCAGTGAACCGTTTATGACTTCCAATTTCTGCCTTTTGGAATGGGAATATCTATCCTATGCTTATCCCACCATTGTACTTTTGGAAACAGGTAACTTGTTTTCCAGTTTCACAGATCCACAGGCAGAAACTGATGCCGTAATGGGTTAAGACTTTGGGGTATGTTGGGATGGGATGAATGTATTTTGCATGTGGGATGGACATAAATTTGGAGGCTAGAGGAAAAACTATAGTGTTGAATGGTATGCTCCCCCAAAAGATATATCCACATCCTAACACCCAGGCATGGTGAATGTTACCTGGGTGTTATTTGGAAAAAGGATCTCTGCAGATGTAGTTAAGGATCTGAGTTGAGATCATTCTGGATTAACTGGGTAGCCCCTAAATGAAATGACAAGTGTCTTTTTCCAGAAGAGGAGAGGGGAATGATGCTATACTTCCAGGGCACCATTCAGGTCATCATCACAGTGGCCAAGAGTAGCATCACAGTTGTCATAGTGTCATGGCAGCTGATGATAAACAGCCTACACAGATGGCTGCAGGTTAGGAAGACGACAAAGTGACAGAAGCATCCTCAAACAGTTCTGTTGCTATTAAAATCAATACAGGTTCAGGGCCGGGCGCAGTGGCTCACGCCTGTAATCCCAGCACTTTGGGAGGCCGAGGTGGGCGGATCACGAGGTCAGGAGATTGAGACTAGCCTGGCTAACAAGGTGAAACCCCGTCTCTACTAAAAATGCAAAAAATTAGCCAGGCATGGTGGCAGGCACCTGTAGTCCCAGCTACTCGGGAGGCTGAGGCAGGAGAATAGCGTGAACCTGGGAGGTGGAGCTTGCAGTGAGCCGAGATCCCACCACTGCATTCCAGCCTGGGTGACAGAGCACTCCCTCTCAAAAAAAAAAAAAAAAAAAAAAAAAAAAAAAAAAATCAATACAGTTTCAGTATCCCCAATCCAAAAATCCAAAATCTTGGCCAGGTGTAGTGGCTCACGCCTGTAATCCCAGCACTTTGGGAGGCCGAGGTGAGTGGATCACCTGAGGTCAGGAGTTCAAGACCAGCCTAGCCAACACAGTGAAACCCAGTCTCTACTAAAAATACAAAATTAGCCGGGTGTGGTGGCATATACCTATAGTCCCAGCTACTCAGGAGGCTGAGATAGGAGAATTGCTTGAACCCAGGAGGCAGAGGTTGCAGTGAGCCGAGATCGTACCACTGCACTCCAGCCTGGACGAGACAGAACAAGAGTCTGTCTCAAAAAAAAAAAAAAAAAAATCCAAAATCGGAAATGCTCCAAAATACAAAACCTTTTGAGCACCAACATCATGCTCAAAGGAAATGCTCATTAAAGCATTTTGGATTCAGATTTTCAGATTAGGGATCCCAAATCAGTGAATATAACTCAAACGTTCCAAAATAAGAAAAAAACAATCCAAAACACTTCTGGTCCCGAGTATTTCAGACAAGAGAGTAAACCAAAAGATGCACTAACTAAAAATTGAAACATGAGTTGCAAATGGGAGCCAGTCGGAAAGTTTAGTAACTGTTTCATCCCTCATTTGAAACCAGTAACACTTCGGAAAACTTTCAGTGCAGAAATGTTGAGTTTTGTGATACACCACCTACCTCTCCTGACACAAAGTCATATATATTAAACAAGAGGAAACAGATCAGGGCATGTCATTGCCTCAAAGGGAGCTTAGAGGAAGGTCAAATCAAAGACCTACCAAGAACCTCACTGTCAGAGTGAACAGACTAAGACTAACCAAAATACTTGAAAAGGTAAGTGGAAGAACAAAGAGATCAAGGGGGAAATTGAGAAGGAAAACTGAAAGAGAAATGCTGGATATCAAAAGAAACAAGAACAATCGACAAAAAGAATGTAAGAACAAAGAAACGGGAAAGGCAGAATATAGGGCAGCTGAAAGACATATGAAACAGACAACCACATGGAATCACACAGAGTGCTGCTCATTTCACAAAGACCAGAAAAAGAGAGAGAGAGACAGAGACAGAGAGAGAGACAGACACAGAAGCTGCCAAAGCTGCTGTTCTGCTAAAAACAGGCAGAAATGGAATTCAAGAGGAAAGTTTTTTTTTCTTTTGAGACGGAGTTTCGCTCTTGTTGCCCAGGCTAGAGTGCAATGGCAGGATCTCAGGTCACTGCAACCTCCGCCTCCCAGGTTCTAGCTATTCTCCTGCCTCAGCCTCCCGAGTACCTGGGATTACAGGCATGTGCCACCACGCCCGGCTAATTTTGTATTTTTAGTAGAGACGGCGTTTCTCCATGTTGGTGAGGCTGGTCTCGAACTCCCGACCTCAGGTGATCTGCCCGCCTCAGCCTCCCAAAGTGCTGGGATTACAGGCGTGAGCCACTGTGCCTGGCCCAAGAGGAAATCTTATGCAAGAGAAAGAAGCACTACTGCGGTCATTCAATTCTGTCTTTTTGGTGGTTCTCACTTCACAAATCAGTTTCCCTTTGGAAGCTCCTTAAGAAGCAGCACAACATTTTGAGGCACAGATAGGAAGACTGACTATATCCAAGGTATGCTCTTCCCATGGGGACACTGGGTCCCTGTTGGGAACAATACTTTATCCATTCCTAGTCATCTGGATATTGACTAGCACTTCCTTATTTAGTAATGCTCCTCCCACACAGACTTATTTGAGAACAAAATCATCAGAAAACTCAAATTGTGCATCATCTACCAACTCAGAAAAAAATAGAACCAGCCAGAAGAAGAGTGTTGGAAAAGCATGAAGACATCAAAAAGGAAGGGAAGATAGACTGAAGATTCAAGAGGATGGTAAAGATGAAAACACGTGGAATGCAAATTCTACTCAGATATATCGAGGCAAGTATAGTACAGTATGCAATAACCACGGCTTCCTTTTATTTTTCTTTGAGACAGGGTCTCCCTCTGTCACCCAGGCTGGAGTGCAGTGGCATGATCTTGTGTCACTGCAGCCCCGAACTTCTGGACTCAAGCAATACTCTCACCTCAACCTCCCAAGTAGCTGGTACTACAGGCATGTGCCACTACACCCAACTAATTTTTGTATTTTTAGTAGAGACGGGGTTTCGCCAAGTTGACCAGGCTGGTCTCGAACTCCTGACCTCAAGTGATCTGCCCACCTCGGCCTCCCAAAGTGCTGGGATTACAGGTGTGAGCCACTGTGCCCACCCTTCATCCTGTAGTTTTTAAAATCTTACTTAAAAACTGAATGAGACCAAGGAAAGAGGATCACTTAAGCCCAGGAGTTCGAGACCAGCCTGGGGAATATAGAGAGACCTCCTATCTACAAGAAATTAAAAAATTAGCCAGGCATGGTGACGTGCGCCTATAGTCTCAGCTAGTCGAGAGGCTGAGGTGGGAAGATCTGCTTGAGCCTGGGAGATTGAGGCTGCAGTGAGCTGTGATCAGGCCACTGTACTTGAGCCTGGCCAGCAGAGCAAGACTCTGTCTTGAAAACAAGTTAATGGCTCCCAGTTACTTGGAAGGCTGAGGCAGGAGAATCGCTAGAACCCAGGAGTCAGAGGTTGCAGTGAACTGAGACCTGCCATTGCACTCCAGCCTGGGCAACAAAGCAAGACTCTGTCTCAAAAAAAAAAAAAGAAAGAAATTGATGAAAAAATCTTTTCAAAAAGACAAACAGCCATAGAAGACCAGTAATATCACTTATGAAAAGGTTGTAATTGAAAATATTGTTTCCGGCCGGGTGTGGTGGTTCACACCTGTAGTCCCAAAACTTTGGGAGGCTGAGATGGGAGGATCTCTTGAGGTCAAGAGTTCGAGACCAGCCTGGCCAACATGGTAAAACCCTGTCTCTACTAAAAATACAAAAATTAGCCAGGCATGGTGGTGCACACCTATAATCCCAGCTACTTGAGAGGCTGAGGCAAGAGAACTGCTTGAACCTGGGAGGTGGAGGTTGCAGTGAGCTGAGATTACACCGCTGCACTCCAGCCTGGACAAAAGAGCAAGACTCCATCTCAAAAAAAAAAAAAAAAATAGAAAGAAAGAAAAAGAAAATAAAATATTGTTTCTATCATCCATATGAAGATTTAACAAAAGATTTCTTTTTTTTTTCATATGTGGGGCATTTGTTCAGAGAGAGGTCACAAGTTTTGTGCCCCTCATCACAATGACCCCAGATTCCCATTGGGTGTGTTGTAAACAGAGGAAGCATTCTTCAGGCCCCGTGCTCGGAGCACACCCCAGAAGATTTCTTGACACTCAAGTATTAGGAACTGCCGCATGCAGTGGTTCACACCTGTAATCCCACCAACTCAGGAGGCTGAGGCAGGAGGAGTGCTTGAGGCCAGGAGCTCGAGACTAGAGTGGACAACGTAGTGAGATTCTGTCTCTACAAAAATAAAAATTAAAAAATTAGCCAGGCATGTTGGTGTGCGCCTATGGTCCCAGCTATTCGGGAGACTCAGGTGGAAGACTCTGACTGAAAAAAAAAAAAAAAAAAAAAAAAAAAAAACATAGCCAGGCACAGTGGCTCAGGCCTGGAATCCCAGCACTTTGGGAGGCTGAGGCGGGAGGATGACTTGAGCTCAGGAGTTCAGGACCAGCCTGGGCAACACAGACCTCATCTCTACTAAAAATTTTTTAAAAATTAGCTGGATGTGATGACAAGCACCGGCAGTCCCTGCTACTCAGGAGGCTTAGGTGGGAGGATCATTTGAGTACAGTAGTTCGAGGCTGCAATGAGCTATGATTGTGTCACTGCACTCCAGCCTGGGAGATGAAGCAAGATGCTGTCTCTAAGAAAATAATAATAATAAGGTAATAAAAAATTAGGTATCAGGAACTCTCCACTATAAAGGAATTATTGATTTCTCTGTATAAGTATTACAATTTTTTTTTTTTTTGAGACAGAGTCTTGCTCTGTCACCCAGGCTGGAGTGCAGTGGCACAATCTCAGCTCACTGCAAACTCTGCCTCCTGGGTTCAGGTGATTCTCCTGCCTCAGCCTTCCAAGTAGCTGGGATTACACACATGCGCCACCACGCCTGGCTAATTCTGTATTTTTAGTAGAGATGGGGGTTCTACCATGCGCCACCACGCCTGGCTAATTTTTGTATTTTTAGTAGAGATGGGGGTTTTACATTGGCCAGGCTGGTCTTGAACTCCTGAGACCACCTCAGCCTCCCAAAGTGCTGGGATTACAAGTGTGAGCCACCGCGCCCGACTGAGGCATTGTAATTCTTGATTGCAGCTCCTGCTCTGCTGTGTCTTCCTAGAATATACAGATTAAGCAAGACTTCAGGACCAGGCATGGTGGCTCACGCCTGTACTCCCAGCACTTTGGGAAGCTGGGGTGAGTGGATCACTTGAGCTCAGGAGTTCAAGACCACCCTGACCAACATGGTGAAATTCCATCTACTAAAAATACAAAAATCAGGCTGGGCACGGTGGCTCGTGCCTGTAATCCCAGCACTTTGGAAGGTCGAGGTGGGCAGATCACCTGAGGTCGGGAGTTCAAGACTAGCTTGACCAACATGGAGAGACCCCATCTCTACTAAAAATACAAAACTAGCCAGGCATCGTGGTGCATGCCTGTAATCCCAGGCTACTCGGGAGGCTGAGGCAGGAGAATCACTTGAATCCGGGAGGCGGAGGTTGCAGTGAACTGAGATCGCCCCACTTGTTGCCAGCCTGGGCAAGAAGAGCGAAACTCCAACTCAAAAAAAAAAAAAAAAAAAAATTAGCAGGTAATGGTGGTGCACGCCTGTAGTCCCAGTTACTTGGAAGGCTGAGGGACGAAATTGCTTGAACAGAGGTTGCAGTGAGCCAAGATCATGCCACTGCACTCCAGTCTGGGTGACAGAGTGAGACTCCATCTCAAAAAAAAAAAAAAAGACTGCAAAGTTTTCTTGTTCGGTAAATTCAGTAGGATTGCTGACACGCATGCCTACTTTCTAAAACTTGTATTGATATTTTCTTCTTTTTTTCTTCCTTTTATTCTAATATTTATTTATACCTAGAAGCATCCTAAAATACACAGGAAACAAAGGCAACAAGCAAATAAATAACAAATAAATAAAAGGCAGATTGGGAGCCGTGCGGGGTGGCTCACGCCTATAATCCCAGGACTCTGGGATTATGGGCGGATCACTTGAGGTCCAGAGTTCAAGACCAGCCTGGCCAACATGGTGAAACTCCATCTCTACTAAAAATACGAAAATTAGCCCGGTGTGATGGTGCACGCCTCTGGTCCCAGCTACTTGGGAGGCTGAGGCAGGAGAATTGCTTGAACCTGGGAGGCAAAGGTTGCAGCAAGCCGAGATCACACCACTGCACTCCAACCTGGCGACAGAGCAAGACTCCATCTCAAAAAAAAAGTCACATACTGTATAATTTCATTTATATAACAGTCGTGAAATGATAACATTCTAGAGATAGAGAACAGATTAGTGTCGGGGTTAGGAACCTGGAGGCGATAGATGGCAGGCACAAGGGTAGCAGGTCTGGTTGTGAAATGGCAGCAGGAGACATCTCGGGGTTGTGTCAATGGCCACATCCTTGTTGTGATGTTATTCTGGAAGGTGTCGCTATTGGAGGAAACTGGATCTCTCTGTATTATTCCTACAATTGCCTGGGAATCGATACTGATCTCAAAATCAAAGTTTAATTTTTAAAAATGCATAGCTCACCTAGGATGGTTGCGTAACTGCTTTAGACTGTGGCTACGCAGTAGTAACCAGAGAGTGTCGAGAACAAGGTTGGGTAGGAGGGAATCTCCTGGACACAGAAGAGAACAAGTAAGAACATGGTGGTGGGAGCCACGCTGCCTAGGTTTGAATCTTGGCTCTGACTCATGCTTGTGCTGTTACTCTGGCTAAGTTACCGCCTTCCTCTGAGCCTCAGTCTTGTCATCTGTGAAACTTGGGTGAATTCATATGTGGAATCAAGGCCGGGTGCAGTGGCTCACACCTGTAATCCCAGCACTTTGGGAGACCGAGGCAGGTGGATCACCTGAGGTCAGGAGTTTGAGACCAGCCTGGCCAACATGGTGAAATCTGTCTCTACTAAAAATACAAAAATCAGTTGGGCGTGGTGGCGTGCACCTGTAATCCCAGCTACTCAGGAGGCTGAAGCAGGAGAACGGCTTGAAGCCGGGAAGTGGAGGTTGCAGTGAGCCAAGATCAAGCCACCTCACTCCAGCCTAGACAACATGAGAAGACTCTGTCTCAAACACACACACACACACACACGTGGAATCGCTTAGGGCAGTACCTGACACAGAGCCAGCATTCAAGAGTTTGTTATGAGAAGAATATACATTTGTAAATACTTAAATACTATTATTTAATTAAATCTTCAAAGAGTTATGAAAGGCAAAGAAGGACCCTTCTCAAGTGAATAACACTAAAGTGATGACAAGTAAATGCTAAACATAATCCTAAATTGGATCCTTTTGCTATAATGGATGCTATTGGGACATCCAAACACGACGCAGTCCATTCGCCTTGGAACTGCCATCCACAAACCAAGCATCTTTTTGTTGGTCAATTGAGAGCTGGAGCATTGTCCAGTCGATGATAGAACTGACCAACTCCTCCTTCATTAGTCCTGGCGGAAGAGTCTACCTGGTTGTGAAAACTGCTAACTCTGCACTCCCCTGGCAGCATATTCTTGTACGAACCATTTCCATGTAATTATGGAACTCCTCTGGGCACTGCACTCCCTATTGGAGCTTTACACTATCACCCAAGACATCATGGATATTTTAGGTTTTAAAATTATTTTATGTCCTTCAATCATAAGGGCACTTTCAATTAATGTCTAATCCAAGCTCAACTGGAAATTCTCTAGCCCAAAGTCCCAGATTACCACTAGGAGGCGCTCTTAGGCTTTTGCCATAAGCGCCGGTCTCTGTTCCACAAAGGGCTATTGTACAGATAATCTGTCTGTGCCGGCACCCCAGGTTCTATTCTATACTTCGTAGGCCTGGGCAATCTTATTGGTTCCCATTTAGCATGTCCAAGTAATACTGCTTGAAGGGTGGATTTACAATACTAGAGAGGGGAAACATTCCACAGTCAGATACAATTTCAATCTCCATAATACATTGAGGTAAAAGAGATGCAACCATTTCAAATAAAGCCTGTTCAAATCTGCAAATTTTCCAAACTTTCACCTTAATCCCATCAACCCTTACATTCCTCCACTGGGATTTCATCAACAGGTTTGAGTGTCACAATACTAGTTAGAGGAAGTATTCCCTGTCAGTCATAACATCCATTCCCATAAAACATTCAGGTAAAACCTGTTTGTTTTTATTTTAAAAAAAAACTAATTATTGGCCGGGCGCGGTGGCTCAAGCCTGTAATCCCAGCACTTTGGGAGGCCGAGACGGGCGGATCACGAGGTCAGGAGATCGAGACCATCCTGGCGAACACGGTGAAACCCCGTCTCTACTAAAAAATACAAAAAACTAGCCGGGCGAGGTGGCGGGCGCCTGTAGTCCCAGCTACTCGGGAGGCTGAGGCAGGAGAATGGCGTGAACCCGGGAGGCGGAGCTTGCAGTGAGCTGAGATCCGGCCACTGCACTCCAGCCTGGGCGGCAGAGCGAGACTCTGTCTCAAAAAAAAAAAAAAAAAAAAAAAAATAGGCCCAGGAAGCATAAAACCCCAAGTCAAAGGTCAAACCGCACATTTGATCTCTGAAGTCGCCTGCTTGACCCTCTTCCAAGTGTAGTTTGCTTCCTTTCATCCCTGCTCTAAAGCTTTTTAATAAACTTTCACTACAACTCTAAAACTTGTCCCGGTCTCTCACTCTGTCTTATGCCCCTCAAATTCTTTCTTCTGAGTAGGCAAGAATTGAGGTTGCTGCAGACCCGTATGGATTCTCTGCTGCTAAACGGAAGACTTAATACTGTTAACATGTCAGTTGTCCCCACCTTGATCAGGAGATTCAACATAATCCCAATCAAATTCCCACCAAATTATTTTATGGCTATCAACAAACTGATTCTAAAGTTTATATGGAAAGGCAAAAATCCAAAATAGTCAACATAGTACTAAACAAGAACAAAGTCAGAGGACTGAGACTACCCAACTTCATGACTTACTATAAAACTAGAGTAATCAAGGCAGAGGTATTGGTGAAAGAATAGGCAAATAGATCAATGGAACAGAATACAGAGCCTAGAAATATATATACACAGAAAAACAGTCAACTGATCATTGACAAAGGAGCAAAAGAAATTCGGTGAAGAAATAAGTCTTTTCAACAAATGGTGCTGGAACAACTGGACATCCATATGCAAAAATAATAATAATCTAGACACAGTCCTTATATGTTTCACAAAAATTAACTCAAAACTGGGAGGCCAATGCAGCGGATCACTTGAGGTCAAGAGTTCGAGATCAGCCTGGCCAACATGGTGATACCCCATCTCTACTAAAAATACAAAAATTAGTCGGTTGTGGTGGTGTGCACCTGTAGTCCCAGCTACTCAGGAGGCTGAGGCAGAATTGCTGGAACCCAGGAGGCAGAGGTTGCAGTGAGCCGAGATCGCACCACTGCACTCCAGCCTGGGTGACAAAGGCTAGAATGCAGACCCTGTCTCAAAAAAAAAAAAAAAAAAAAAAAAAAAAAAAAAAAAAAAAAAAAAACTCAAAATGGATTATAGACCTATATGTAAAATGAAAACTATAAAATTTCTATAAGATAACAAAGAAGAAAATCCAAGAAACCTTGAGTTTGGTGATGAGTTTTTAAATACAACACCAGCCAAGTGCAGTGGCTCGTGCCTGTAATCACAGCACTTTGGGAGGCTGAGGTGGGTGGATCGCTTGAACCCAGGAGTTCAAGACCAGCCTGGGCAACCTAGTGAGACCCCATCTCTGTAAATATATATATGTATATGAATACAAGAGCAAAAGTATGACCTGTGAAAGAAAAAAAAAAAGTATGTTGTACATTCTTTTTTTGAGACGGAGTCTCGCTCTGTCGCCCAGGCTGGAGTGCAGTGGCCGGATCTCAGCTCACTGCACCATTCTCCTGCCTCAGCCTCCTGAGTAGCTGGGACTACAGGCGCCCGCCACCGCGCCTGGCTAATTTTTTGTATTTTTAGTAGAGACGAGGTTTCACCGTGGTCTCGATCTCCTGACCCTGTTATCCGCCCGCCTCAGCCTCCCAAAGTGCTGGGATTACAGGCGTGAGCCACCGTGCCCAGCCATGTTGTACATTATTAAAATTAGAAACTTATCTTCTGTGAAAGACACTGCTGACAGAATAGACAAGCCACAGACTGGGAGAAAATATTTGCAAAACACTTATCTCATAAAGGACTTGTATTGAAACCACTGTTGTAAAATTATAATGAGAAAATTATTACAGTGAAAGAGATCCAACCTAAACCAACTCCATCTTGCTGCTAACCTTCAAACTGTCTTTGTTCATTCCTGGGCACAGACCAAACTAACTTTGAGAGGAACTTAGTTTTGTTTTTTGAGATGGAGTCTGGCACTGTCTCCCAGGCTGGAGTGCAGTGGCGCGATCTTGGCTCACTGCTACCTCTGCTTCCTGGGTTCAAGCGATTCTCCTTCCTCAGCCTTCCGAGTAGCTGGGATTACAGGTGCAGGCCACCACACCTGGCTAATTTTTGTATTTTTGTAGAGATGAGGTTTCACCATGTTGGCCAGGCTGGTCTCAAAATTCTGACCTCAGGTGATCCGCCTGTGTGAGCCTAAGTGCTGGGATTATAGGCATGAGCCACCGAGCCCAGCATGAGAGGAACTTGGCTTATAGTTTAAAACAAAGAGGATAACAGCCCTTTCCCAAAACAAACACCTTTCCTGTCTGGGGACTAGCCTGCCTTTGTAGGACTAAGAAATTAGTCACAAGATTAGAAATAATGGTTTAGGAGTCATGCAACTAGAGGCTACGAGATTCTGACTCTACCCAAATTGTTCCTGGGAATAACATCACAATTGTAAAACCTAAGATTAGTGCTTGAGATATTTTGCAGACTCTGAACTTAATTGATCAGTTGGCACCACCCAGATCCATAAACTGGCTCATCTGGTCTTGTGGCCCCCACCCAGGAACTGACTCAGCACAAGAGGACAGCTTCAACTCCTGTGATTTGATCTGTGACCTGACCAATCAGCACTTCCAACTCACTGGCCCCTACCCACCAAATTATCCTTAAAAACTCCAATCCCCGACTTTTCAGGGAGACTGATTTGAGTAATAATAAAAATTCCAGTCTCCCCTATAGCTGGCTCTGCGTGAATTACTCTTTCTCTATTGTAGTTCCCCTGTCTTGATAAATCAGCTCTGTCTAGGCAGCGGGCAAGGTGAACCCATTGGGAGGTTACAGTATCCAAAACATACAAAGAACTCTTAAACTCAACAATAAGAAAACAAACTACTCAATTAAAAAATGGGCAAAAGATCTGAAAAGATAACCTCATCAAAGACATTCAGATGGTAAATAAGCATATAAAAAGGTCCTCAACATCATGTCACTAGAGAATTGCAAATTAAAACAAGGATATACGACCACACACCTATTGGAATGGTTTTTTTTTTTTTTTTTTTAAATGGGTGGGCACGGTGGCTCACACCTGTAATCCCAGCACTTTGGGAGGCTGAGGCAGGAGGATCATTTGAGGCCAGGAGTTCAAGACCAGCCTGGGCAACATGGTGAAACCCCGTCTCTACTAAAAATACAAAAATTAACCAGGCATGGTGGCACATGCTTGTAGTCCCAGCTACTTTTGGGGGGTTGAGGTAGGAGGATCACCTGAACCCAGGCAGGTTGAGGCTACAGCAAGCTGTGATCATACCACTGCACTCTCAAAATAATTAATTAATTAATTAAAAAGCTGACAATACCAAATGCTGGTGTAACCGCCCAATGGGTTCACCTTGCCTGTTGCCCAGACAGAGCAGATTTATCAAGACAGAGAAATTGCAATAGAGAAAGAGTAATTCACACAGAGTAATTCGCAAAGACCCGGAGTTGTATTAATACTCAAATCAGTCTCCCCAAGCACTTGGGGATCAGAGTTTTTAAAGGATAATTTGGGGGGTGGAGGGCGGAGAGGCAGTGTAAGCCGGAAGTGCTGATTGGTCAGGTCAAAGATGAATTCACAGGGAATCGAAGCTGTTTTCTTGTGCTGAGTCAGTTCCTGGGTGGGGGCCACAAGATCAGATGAGCCAGTTTATCGATCTGGGTGGTGCCAGCTGATCCATCAAGTGCAGGGTCTGCAAAATATCTCAAGCACTGATCTTAGGAGCAGTTTAGGGAGGGTCAGAATCTTGTAGTCTCCGGCTGCATGACTCCTAAACCATAATTTCTAGTCGGGTGGCTAATTTGTTAGTCCTACAAAGGCAATCTAGTCCCCAGGCAAGCAGGGGATTTGCCTTGGGAAAGGCCTGTTAACATCTTTGTTTTAAACTACAAACTAAGTTCCTCCCTAAATTAGTTCAGCCTACGCCCAGGAATGAACAAGGACAGCTCCGAGGCATGAAGCAAGATGCAGCTGATTAGATCAGATCTCTTTCACTGTCTCAGTTACAATTTTGCAATAGTGGTTTCATTGGTGAAGATGTGGAGCAACAGTAATACTCATTCATTGCTGGTGGAAATGCAAAATGGTGAAAAACGGGAAGACAGTTGGGCAGTTTCTTTCTCTCTCTCTCTCTCTCCTTTTTTTTTTTTTTTTTAGACGGAGTTTCACTCTTGTTGCCCAAGCTGGAGTACAATGGCACGATCTCGCCTCACTGCAACCTCTGTCTCCCAGGTTCAAGCCATTCTCCTGCCTCAGCCTCTCAAACAGCTGGGATTACAGACACCTGCCACCACACCCAGCTAATTTTTTGTATCTGTAGTAGAGATGGGGTTTCACCATGTTGACCAGGCTGGTCTTGAACTCCTGACCTCAGGTGATCCACCCACCTCAGCCTCCCAAAGTGCTGGGATTATAGGCATGAGCCATTGTGCTCCGCCTGGGCAGTTTCTTATAAAGCTTATAAAGCTTATATGACATAGCAATTATGCTCCTAGTTATTTAACCAATTGAGTTCAAAACATGTTCACACAAAAATCCGCACATGAAATGTTCATAGTAGCTTTTTTCATCATTGCTAAAACCTAAAAACAATGAAAGTACCCTTCGGTAGGTGAAGGAATTAAGCAAACTGCACTGCAATCCATGGAACTATCAAACCACAAAAAAACATGGAGGAACCTTAAATACAAATTGCTAAGTGAAAGAAGCCAGTTTGAAAAGACTACATACTCCATGATTCCAACTATATGACATTTTAGAAAAGGCAAAACTAGACCTGGTATGATAGCTCACACCTGTAAATCCCAGCACTTTGGGAGGCTGAAGTGGGCAAATTGCTTGAGCCCAGGAGTTCAAGACCACACTGGGCAACATGGTAAAATTGTGTCTCTATTAAAAAATCCTAAAAATTAGTCAGACATGGTGGCATGTGCCTGTGGTCCTAACTACCCAGGAGGCTGAGATGGGAGGATCACCTGAGCCTGGGAGGTGGAGGCTGCAGTGAGCAGTGATCACACCGTGGCACTCCAGCCGGGGTCACAGAGTGAGGCACTGTGTCCAAAAAAAAAGGCAAAACTACAAAGACAGTAAAAAATGAGTGGTTGATAGAGGTTCAGGCAGAGGGAAAGGCAAGATGAATCGCTGAAGCACAGGTGAAACGGAATGAAACTGTACGAAGCTGCACTGGTGGATATATATCATGATCTATTTGCCAAAACCCCTATGTACAACACAAAGCAGTGAGCCTTACTGTAAACTGTAGGCTATAATTAATAGTAATATATCACTATTGGTTCATTAATTTTTACAAATGTACCACACTAATGCAAGATGTGAATAACAGGGAAAACTGCGGGGTTGAGGAGGTGACAGTACATGGAATTACAGGTAGTATCTTAACTCTTCTGTACCTCTAAAACTGTATTAAAAATGATTGTCGGCCAGACGTGGTGGCTCACGCCTATAATCCCAGCACATTGGGAGGCCGAGGTGGGTGGATCACGAGGTCAAGAGTTAAAGGCCAGTCAGGCCAACATGGTTAAACCCCGTCTCTACTAAAAATACAAAAATTAGCCGGGCATGGTGGCGCACACCTGTAGTCCCAGCTACTCGGGAGGCTGAGGCAGGAGAATTACTTGAACCCGGGAGGCAGAGGTTTCAGTGAGCCAAGATTGTCAGCCTGGCTCGGGGCTCACGCCTGTAATCCCAGAACTTTGGGAGGCTGAGGCAGGCGAATCACCTGAGGTCAGGAGTTCGAGACCAACCTGGCCAACATCGTGAAACCCTGTGTCTACGAAAAATACACAAAAATTAGCCGGGCATGGTGATGGGTGCCTATAATCCCAGCTACTTAGGAGACTGAGGCAGGAGAATTGCTTGAACCCGGGGCGGGGGTGGCAGTGACCTGAGATTGTGCCACTGCACTCCAGCCTGGGCGACAGAGGAGACTCCGTCTCAAAAAAAAAAAAAAAAAAAAAAAAAAAAAAAAGTTCAGGGAAATGTGCAGTCCTAATTAGGGAAAAGGAGTTGGTCCAGGGCATATAAACAAAAAGAAGACGCAGGTAAGTTTAAGTTATGGCCCTGTCTTTCTTTATGGCCCAGGACATATAGTCCTCTTGAGCAAATAACGTACATAACTCATAAACTTCCTGCTTATCATCAAACACTCCAATTCATCATCAAACACCTCGGCTGATAGAAGAATGCAAGTTAGCTCCCTGCTACCTTGGCGTTATCAAACAGATCAAGAACCATCCTATAAAATCTCCAGCAAGCCTTCGTTTCCTCGAAGTCAGTTCCTCTTTTGCTGATTCTACCCGTTGCTCTCTTGCAATGTATTTTCCTACTTTCTCTAATAAATCTGCCTTTCTTTACCTACAACTGTCGTGGTAAATTCTTTTACCTGTGAGCCACCGGCCCAGACAGTGGCCGCTTACCCTCAACAGGAAACACAAAACTGACTATGTTTACTGGTTTATTATAAAGGATTTTTTTTTTTTTTTTAAGACAGAGTCTCACTCTTTTGCCCAGACTGCAGTGCAGTGGTGTGACCTCGGCTCACTGCAACCTCCGCCTCACAGGGTCAAGTGATTCTCCTGCCTCAGCCTTCCGAGTAGCTGGGATTACAGGTGCCCGCCACCACACCCAGTTAAATTTTGTATTTTTAGTAGAGATGAGGTTTTATCGTGTTGGTCAGGCTGGTCTCGAACTCCTGACCTCAAGCAATCCTCCCACCTCAGCTTTCCAAAGTGCTGGGATTACAGGCATGAGCCACCGTGCCCCACCTGTTTTATTTTTTGCAGTGATGAGGTCTCACTTTGTTGCCCAGGCTGGTCTTGAGTTCCTGGACTCAAGCAATTCTCCAGCCTTGGCTTCCCAAAGTTCTGGGATTACAGGCATAAGCCACCTCTCCCACCAATAAAGGATATTTTAAAGAATACAAATTCAGGCCAGGCTTGGTGGCTCACACCTGTAATCCCAGCACTTTTGGAGGCCGAGGCAGGCGGATCACCTGAGGTCGGGAGTTTGAGACCAGCCTGACCAACATGGAGAAACCTCATCTCTATTAAAAATACAAAATTAGCTGGGCGTGGTGGCATATGCCTGTGATCCCAGCTACTCGGGAGGCTGAGGCAGGAGAATCGCTTGAATCCGGGAGGTAGAGGTTGCAGTGAGCCGAGATCACACCATTGCACTCCAGCCTGTGCAACAAGAGCGAAACTCCATCTCAAAAAAAACAAAAACAAAAACAAAAACAAAAAACAAATACAAACAAATCACAGTCAAATAAAGAGATACACAGGGCAAGGCATGGGGGAAGGGGCCTGGAGTCTTCATGCCTTCTCTGGGTGCACCACCCTTCAGGAATCCCCATGCGTTCGGCTACCCAGAGCTCTCCAAACTATTCTTTTGGGGTTTTAGGTGGGCTTCATTATGTAGGCATGATTGATTAAATCATTTGCCCTTGTGGATCGACTTGACTGTCAGCACCCTCTCCCCTCCCAGGTGGTTGGAGGGTCCCAACCCTCTAAACCTACCTTAGTCTTTCTTGTGACCAGCCCCATTCAGAAGCTGCCTAGGGACTGCCAGGCATCAGTCAACTCATTAGCATACAAAAAGACACTTTACTACTTTAGAGATTCTGAGGATATTAGGAGTTGTTTGCCAGGAAATACCATTATATATTTCACAATATCACATCCCTACAAAAACCTTACACAAACTATCATAGGATCTTTATTCATAATATCCAACAACTAGAAACAACCAGGATGTCTTTCAACCAGTGAATGGTTACACTGTGTGGTACATCCATGCCATGGAAAAGTATCAGCAGAAAAAGGAATGGGCAGGGCACGGTGGCTCACACCTGTAATCCCAGCACTTTGGGAGACTGAGGCAGGTGGATCACGAGGTCAGGAGTTAGAGACCAGGCTGGCCAACATGGTGAAACCCCGTCTCTACTAAAGATACAAAAAATTAGCCAGGTGTGGTGGTGCACACCTGTAATACCAGCTACTTGGGAGGCTGAGGCAGGAGAATAGCTTGAACCGGGGAGGCAGAGGTTGCAGTGAGCCAAGATCGCACCATTGCACTCCAGCCTGGGTGACAGGGCGAGACTCTGTCTCAAAAAAAAAAAAAAAAAAAGAATGAACTATTGATATACTGTTAGCTATTGATATCTCCACAGAATTTTGCTGAATGACGAAAGCCAGTCCCAAAAGGTACATATTGTACAATCTGAATAATACAACAGTATCTTGTTTTTGTCCTTTTTTTTTTTTTTTCCTTTTCATGGAGAACAGGGTCTCACTATATTGCCCAGCAGGTCTCAAACTCCTAGGCTCAAACTATCCTCCTGCTTCTGCCTCCCTAAGAGCTGGGATTACAGGCATGAGCCGCCATGCCCAGCAAATACAACATTTCTTTTTTTTTTTTTTGTGAGACAGGGTCTCATTCTGTCACCCAGGCAGAGTGTAGTGATGTGATCTCAGATTACTGCAACCTCCGCCTCCAGGTTCAAGCGATTCTCCGGCCTCAACCTCCTGAGCAGCTGGGAGTACAGGTGCGCACCACAACACCCGGTTAATTTTTGTAGTTTTAGTAGACAGGATTTCACTATGTTGGCCAGGCTGGTCTCAAACTCCTGGCTGCAAGTGATCCACCCACCTTGGCCTCCCAAAGTGCTGGGATTACAGGTGACAGGCGTGAGCCACCGCGTCCAGCCACAACATTCTTGAAATGAAAAAATTATACTATTGGAGAACAGATTAGTGGTGCCCCGGAGTTAAGAGGGGAGTGATGGAGGAAGTGAAGTGGTTGTGTCTGTTTAATGACAACATGGGGGATCCTTGTGAGGATGGAAATGCTCTGCATGTCAATATCCTGGGTATTACAAGATGTTACTACTGGGGACAAAAACTAGGTAAATGGTACATCGCATTTGAATCTACAATTATCCCAAAATATAAATTTAACTAAAAATAGATAAACTAAAACAACATATAGAAAAAAATATAGGATCCTCCTCCTCACCTCAAAAGATCTGCCAGGTTCTCCTGGAATCAGGGCAGGGAATCCCTGGGGTGATGTCGCATTAGCTGGCATGTTCACCCTGGGCCTCAGGCCACCTTCCGTGCTGGACAGCTGTCTGTGTGTAGAGGGTCCTGCAGCCTCCAGTAAGGGGTAAGGCTCAATGGCTCCACAGGGACACCAAGAAATCCTAAAAGGACAGTATCCGTATCATCAGTGTCATCCCACATTCATGCCACAATGTTCAGCATCCCCAGAGCATTAGCCAAGGTGGATTATGAAATGATCAAATTTGGAGCCAAATTAATGAGCTTGGGGTCTCTTCTTGAGTGGCTCTACCAGGTGCTTCACTTGCTACTCAGCCAGCCTACACCTCAGTTCAAGTTCAAAGCAGATCTGGGTTTAGGAGAAGTAGAACCGGGGCAGTGCTTAAGGGTGCTGAAGGCCCATGGGGTGGGCAGGTGATGGGCATGTTCAAGGGGACCTGGTGGGTGACTGTGAGGGCAGGAAACCTGGAAAGCTGATAATCTAAATGAAAGGAAATATTAGCCGATCCTTTCTTCTGCCTTCTTTTTTTTTTTTTTTTTCCACTCTTAGATGAAATATCCCTCTTAAATTCTTCTATTGGGAAGCTTTTAGCCTTTTCTTTCCAGAAAAAAAATGGTTCAATCTTAATAATGTTATGTTTTTTTTTTTTTTTTTTTTTTTTTTTTTGAGATGGAGTTTCGCTCTTGCCGCCCAGGCTGCAGTGGAATGGTGCAATCTCTGCTCACAGCAACCTCCGCCTCCCAGGTTCAAGCAATTCTCCTGCCTCAGCCTCCCTGGTGGCTGGGATTACAGGTGCCCGCCACCACGCCCAGCTAATGCTGGTATTTTTAGTAGAGACGGGTTTTCACTATGTTGGTCAGGCTGGTCTTAAACTCCTGACCTCAAGTGATCCTCCCACCTCTGCCTCCCAAAGTGCTGGGATTACAGGCGTGAGCCACTGCGCCTGGCCTAATGCTATATATTACATCAACAAATTACAGGGGGAAACACTCTGCTATTAACTTACACCAAAAAAGCATCCAACGCAATTCAGCAGCCATTACTAATGTAAGCTCAAAATGAAATCAGGGAAGAAGGAAATCACTTAAATGCCACAAAAATCAATTATGAAACATAACCCTGAAACACCATGCTAAAAAGTAAAATGATGAAGCTATTGCCATAAAATTAGTACTGTCTGCTATAACCCAAAATTGTTTTGTGGGCTCTAGCTCACACAAGAGAAGATGAAATAATTAGAGTGGGCTGGGCACAGTGACTCATGCCTGTAATCTCAGAACTTTAGGAGGCCAAGACAGTAAGGTTGCTTGAGTCCAGTAGTTCGAAACCAGCATTGGCAACAAAGTGAGACCCCCGTCTTTACAAGAAGTGAAATAATCCAAGTGTGGTGGTCCACACCCGTAGTGCCAGCTACTAAGGAAGCTGAAGCAGAAAGATAACTTGAGCCTGAGAGGTGGAGGCTGCAGTGACCTCTGATGGTGCCACTGCACTCCAGCCTGGGTGACAGAGCAAGAATTTGTCTCTAAAAGAAAAAAGAAAGAAAGAAAGAAAAGAAAAGAAATAAATAATCAGGCTAGGTGCAGCGGCTCGTGGCTTTAATCCCAACACTTTGGGAGGCCGAGGCAAGAGGATCCCTTGAGCCCCCAGGTGTTCAAAACTAACCTGGACAACATGACAAAACCCAGTATCCTTAAAAAACAAACAAACAAACAAACAAAAAACACACACAGAGTTGCAGTGAGTTGAGATCACTCCACTATACTCCAGCCTAGGCGACAGAGTGACACCTTGTCTCTATTAAAGAAAAAAAAAAGGAGGCCGGACGAGGTGGCTCACGCCTGTAATCCCAGCACTTTGGTAGGCCGAGGCAGGCTGATCACCTGAGGTCAGCAGGTCAGAAGTTCGAGACCATGGTGAAATCCCGTGTCTACTAAAATCACAAAAATTAGCTAGACATGGTGGCAACACACCTGTAATCCCAGCTACTCGAGAGGCTGAGGCAGGAAAATTGCTTGAACTTGGGAGGCAGAGATTGCAGTGAGCCGAGATTGCGTCACTGCACTTCAGCCTGGGCAACAGAGCAAGACTCTGCCTCAAAAAAAAAAAAAAAAAAAAAAAAAGAAAGAAAGAAAGAAAAAAAAGGCAGAAAGAAAAAAGAAAAAAATAATTAGGGTGAACATGAACACTGGAAAGAAATGAAAATGAAAATGTAGCTTTCTTGCCAATAAGATTATTTTATACATAAAAAACCTACCAGACTGCTAAAAGACTACTAAAAATTCATAGGGTATAATACAATGTAAGGGGCTGGATACAAGGTAAAATTATAAAAGCAGATAGCTTCTTTTTTTTTTTTTTTTTTTGAGATGGAGTCTCACTCTGCCACCCAGGCTGGAGTGCAGTGGTGCAATCTTGGCTCACTGCGATCTCCACCTCCCTGCAACCTCCACCTCCCAGGTTCAAGCGATTCTGAGATTCTGCTACCTCAGCCTCCTGAGTAGCCGGAATTACAGGCGAGCGCCACCATGCCCGGCTAATATTTGTATTTTTAGTAGAGACGGGGTTTCACGATGTTGGTCAGGCTGATCTCGAACTCCAGACCTCGTGATCTGCCCACCTCGGCCTCCCAAACTGCGGGGATTACAGGCATGAGCCGCCGCGCCTGGTCAAAAGCAGACAGTTTCTCTCTACAATAACAACGAGCCAATGGAAACAAAATTGCATAAATAATGATAGCAAAAACTATATAAAATACGTAAGTGTAACTTTGTTGTTGTTTTTTTTTTTTTTTTTTTTTTTTTTTTTGAGACAAGGTCTCCCTCTGTCATCCAGGCTGGAGTGCAGTGGTGCAATCAAGGCTTTCGCAATCAGGCGATCTTTCCACCTCAGCTTTTTTTTTTTTTTTTTTTTTTTTTTTCCGTACAGACGGCAGTCTCCCTGTGTTGCCCAGGCTGTTCACTCCTGGACTCAAGCAATCGCCCTCCTCGGCCTTCCAAAGTGCTGGGATTACAGGGGTAAGCCACTGCGCCCGGCCAGAATAAACATTTTAAGGAGGTGGGCCTATACGATTACAAAAAGAGAAAAATTTTGACTAATATAAAATAGTCGGCCTGGCGCGGTGGCTCACGCCTGTAATCCCAGCACTTTGGGAGGCCGAGGCGAGTGGATCGTTTGAATCCAGGAGTTCTAGACCAGTCTGGGCAACATGGCGAAACCCCATCTCCACTAAAAATATAAAAATTAACCGGGCTTGGTGGCGCGCGCCAGTAATCCCAGCGACTCAGGAAGCCGAGGCACGAGAATCGCTGGAAACCGGGGAGGCGGAGGTTGCAGTGAGCCGAGATCGCGCCACTGCCCTCCACCCTGAGCGACAGAGTGAGACTCCGTCAAAAAAAAAAAAAAAAAAGACGGTGTATACAACATATTCTTGATTGCAGCTAAAGATATTCTTAAGGAAAAGGGCATGCTCTTAAAATTTTCTTTAACAAAGAAAGGCTGAGCATTAATGAATTAACATTCAATTTAAGAAGTTAGATAAAGAGAAAACAGTACAGATAAGAGCAGAAATTAAAGAAATAGAAAACAAAGGTACATCAGAAGAGATATGTGATCAGAGGAGCAACAACGTCAAAAGTTGTTTTTTTTGGAAAGGCTAATAAAATTAGCAAACCTCTGGGAATACTGATAAAGGAAAAACCCAAAGCGCACACTATTAAGGCTGGACATCAAGACACAGCAGGGAATCTAAAACCTGACTACTCCAGAGGCCCTCATCCCTGACACTCATAGATTCCCATTCATTAGGTTCTTTATTTCCCCACCAGTTGACACCACAACTGCCAATGCATCATCCCCCGAAGCCAACAAAGCTTCAAAATCACCTGAGCGACTATCACGCCATAAAACCTCGTGCACTGCATTTAGCGTCGCGCGCCAAGAAGGCTTAAACGGCCTCTGAGGGGGATTTCCGTTTCCTGTCCTCACCCCGACACTGCACCTTCTAGGGCTGTTGATTTTGCACACGATCAGTAGAACTGAGAGGTTGTAGTCTACTCACTGAACACAGCCCTGTTACGGATCGGCGGAGACTTGGTCCATGAGTGGCGTTGTCAGGCGAGGAATATGGCTGCGCTATGTCGTGTCTCATGGGGGCGGCCATCTTAGCACCCATTCCGTACAGTGGGCTGTTCCACAGAAGGCGGGGGCGAGAGGGCGTTCACGGGTAGAATCCTTCTAGGGGCAAGATTCTGGGAGAAGCTGGTCTTTGGAACTCGGTTCTATAAGTTTGGGCAAATTTTAAAGAAGCAGAGGTGCGCCTCCTACCCAGGGAGGATGGGGCGTGTTCTGATGTTCAAGGGATCCACCACTGGGCAAGAGGAAGAAGTCAGGGTGGTACAATCCCCCCCTTGGCGATACCACTGGGAAGAGGGGGAGAAATCAGGTTAACACAGGTGCCCGTCGTGGGCGATACCACTGGAGAAGAGGGGAAAGGAGTCAGGGTGTACAATCTCCCGATATGCTGCGGTTACCATGGAGAAGACTTGAACTCCCCCATCTCCATTACCCTCCTTGCCCCACTACAATGATAGTAGTTAGGAATAATAATAATAATAATAATAATAATAATAGTCTTTCATATGAACAACCAATGGTTTTTCTTTCCTTTTTTTTTATTTTTTTATTTTATTTTTTTTTTTTTGAGATGGAGTTTCACTCTTGTTGCCCAGGCTGCAGTGCAATGGCACGATCTCGGCTCTCCACAACCTCCGCCTCCCGGGTTCAAGCGATTCTCCTGCCTCAGCCTCCGGAGTAGCTGGAATTATAGACATGCTCCGCCACGCCCGGCTAATTTTGTATTTTTAGTAGAGACGGAGTTTCTCCATGTTGGTCAGGCTGGTCTCAAACTCCCGACCTCAGGTAATCCACCCGCCTCTGCCTCCCAAAGTGCTGGGATTATAGGCGTGAACCACCGCGCGGGGCCATGGACAACCAATGGTTTTTTTTAGCAAATTATCAATAGAAAAATGCTTAAAGCCCAGGCGCGGTGGTTCACACCTCTAATCCCAGCACTTTGGGAGGCTAAGGTGGGCGGATCACTTGAGATCCAGAGTTCAAGACTAGCCTGGGCAACATGATGAAACTCGTCTCTACTAAAAATACAAAAATTAGCCGGGTGTGGTGGCACACACCTGTAGTCCTAGCTACTCAAGAGGCTGAGGTGGGAGGATCGCTTCAGCCCAGGAGTTAGAGGCTGCAGGGAGTTATGATTGCACCACTGCACTCCAGCCTGGGTGACAGAGTGAGACCCCATTTCAATTTTTTTTTTTTAAAGAAAAATGCTTAGAAAATGGCCAAGCGCGGCCAGGTACGGTGGTTCATGCCTGTAATCCCAACACTATGGGAAGGGGACGCAAGAGGATCACTTGAGGTCAGGAGTTCAGGACCAGCCTCAGCAAAATGACAAAACCCGTCTCTACCAAAAATACAAAACTTAACGGGTGTGGTGGTGTGCATCTGTAGTCTCAGCTACTCAGGAGGCTGAGGTGGGAGGATGGCTTGAACCTGGGAGGTGGTGGTTGCAAGTGAGCAGAGATCACGACACAGCACTCCACCCTGGTCAACAGAGTGATACCCTGTCTAAAAAAGAAAAGAAAGGGAAGAGAAGAGAAGAGAGAAGAGGAGCCTGGCGCCATGGCTCAGGCCTGTAATCCCAATACTTTGGGAGGCCAAAGTGGGTGGATCACCTGAGGTCAGGAGTTTGAGACCAACCTGGCTAACATGGTGAAACTCTGTCTCTTGTATTAGTAAAATATAAAAATTAACCGGCCGTAGTGGTGCGTGCCTGTAATCCCAGTGACTCAGGAGTCTGAGACACGAGAATAGCTTGAACCCGGGAGGTGGAGGTTGCAGTTAGCCGAGATCACATCACCGCACTCCAGCCTGGGTGAAAGAACGAGACTCCATCTCAAACAAACAAAAAATGTTATTGATCTTGGCTGGGCGCGATAGTTCATGCCTGTAATCCCAGAATTTTGGGGAAGGCCGAGGTGGGCAGATCACTTGAGACAAGCCTGAGCAACATAGTGAGACCTCATCTCCGCAAAAAATAAGCAAAATTAGTTGTGCATGGTGACGTGTGCCTATAGTCCCAGCTACTCAGGAGGTGAGGAGGTGGGAGGATCTCTTGAGCCTGGGAGGTCCAGACTGCAATAAGCCATGATCGCACCACTGCACTGCAGCCTGAGGGACAGAGGGAGACACTGTCTCAATCAATCAATCAATCAAATGGTATTGATCTTGATTACTGAGTTTTTTTAATACCCTCTTACATTTTACACTTAAGGCAAATGCCTCCCTCACCTTACCCTAGTCCTAGCCCTGCAGAGAAACCTTGTTCTTAAAATCATAGACTATTGGAAATTTTCCTGTTTGAAACAATATCAATAAGAATAAAACCTCCTACTCTTCCCTGGAGGATCTAAGCTACTGTGATACAGAGAAATAGCCTTGATTTCTGACCCAGGTGCCGAGCTTCAGATAATGGGTATCTGAAGTCAAAACTTCACATCTATGTTTAGTGTTTATTTTTTTTTTCTTTTCTTTTTCTCTCTTTTTTTTTTTTTTTTTTTTTTTTGCTGAGATAGGGTCTCACTCTGTCACCCAGGCTGAAGTGCAGTGGCATGATCATAGCTCACTGCAACCTCAACCTCCTGGACTCAAGTGATCCTCCCACCTCAGCCTTCCAAGTAGCTGACAGACTACAGGCACACACCACATCACCCAGCTACCTTTGTTCGTTTTTTGTAAAGACAAGATATTACTATGTTGCCCTGGCTGGTCTTGAACTCTTGGGCTCAAGGGATTCGCCCACTTCAAGTGCTAGGATTACAGGCCTGAGACACTGCACACAGCCTATCTTTCGTGTTTCTTCTTTGTTGTTGTTTCGTTTTTTCATTTTTCATTTTTTGAGACAGAGTCTTGCTCTGTTGCCCAGGCTGGAGTGCAGTGTGTGGTCTCGGCTCACTGCAACCTCTGCCTCCCAGGTTCATGTGATTCTCCTGCCTCAGCCTCCCGAGTAGCTGGGATTACAGGTGTGTGCCACCACACTCAGCTAATTTTTGTATTTTTAGTAGAGACAGGGTTTCATCATGTTGGCCAGGCTGGTCTCGAACTGCTAACCTCAAGTGATCCACCCGCCTCAGCCTCCCAAAGTGCTGGGATTACAGGCGTGAGCCACCGCGCCCAGCTTCTTTTGTGTTTCTAAAGAAAAAGGACCTTAGGTCTGCTTCACAGTCTGAACCTAATGTTGATCCTTTTCCATACCAACCTCCTTTGCTTTGGGCTTGTCAAAACACTGCTTCATTTACATTTTACCTAAATTCCACTCCTATATCTTATAGTAATCCCATTCCTTCCTTTGTTCATTGACACTAAGGTGATCAGCCATCCCTGTTTGCCTAGGAATGGGGTTTACTGGGACAAGGGCATTCAGTTCTAAAAGCAGGAAAGTCCTGGGCAAACTGGAACAAGTTAAGTTACCTTAGGTGAGACATCCCCACAGTTCCTGTGGGGCGTGGTCTTCCTTGCTGCAGCAGGTTAATAAACCCATTTCTTTCGGGACTAGAAATGTGACCTTGGTAGTCTTTATCAAGGTCATTAATGTTGGAAGAGTTCACAGAGGTGAAGTTTGAGATCATTCCTAGTATGCATTGACGGTGGAAAAATGAATAGGCCTGATTCAGGCTCCAGGTCAGCGGGGCATTGCTGGGGGAATAGTTAGTCAAAGGCTGAATGCTAAGCTATACCAGAAAGGCATTGATGGTGGAAGAGTTATTAGAGCACTAGATTGAGGTCAGACTAAATTAATACTGCTGGGAAGCCGGGCGTGGTGGCTCACGCCTGTAATCCCAGCACTTTGGGAGGCCGAGGCGGGCAGATCACCTGAGATTGGGAGTTCAAGACCAGCCTGGCCAACATGGTGAAACCCCGTCTCTACCAAAAATACAAAAATCAGCTGGATGTGGTGGCTCACACCTGTAATCCCAGCTACTTGGGAGGCTGAGGCAGGAGAATCGCTTGAACCCAGGAGGCAGAGGTTGCAGTGAGCCGAGATCGCGCCACTGCACACCAGCCTGGGCGATAGAAAGAGCGAGACTGTCTCAAAAAAAAAAAAAAAAAAAAAAAAAAAAAAAAAAAAAGATGGGGTTTGAAGTTGGTCCAGAAGTGGTGACAATGTTACCAGGGGCCTAGATTTTAGATTTTGACAAGGGAATTATTGACGGTGGATTAGATAACAGATGACCAAGTTCGAGGTCCAGCCAGATGAGCAGTGGTGGCAGCAGAGTTCATAGAAACCAGCAGTTTGAGATTTCTTGTCTAGACCAAATCGGGGGGGTTGTAGATAGATGGTGCAGCTGACCAATGGCTGCATCGGGGAGGTGGGATCTGGTTTCTGGTGGCCAATGGAATGAAGCAGCCGGTTCTAGGGAGAAGCCCCTGTTGCTATGTGCAGGGTGGAAAGGACCTGAGTTGCTGCAAATAGTTAGCCAATGAATGCACGAGAAGTTGGGCGTTTGTCTCTTCAGCCTATGGCAGTAACGGTAAACTGTTACTAGGTAGTAACTAACCCCGTTGCCATGTGAAGTGAGGCAGCCAAAGCCTAGCTTGAGAAGCTGTGGACTGAAGGTGCAGTTAGCTAATGGCTGAATATAAGAAACAGGCTCTGGTCTCCCAGGTCAATATGAGGCTGCCTGATCTATAAATCAGCAGAAGTCCCCATTGTCCAGTGCAAGGAAGGGGCCAGTCGGACATAGCCTGACGGGGATGCAGGTAAATGGCACAGCTGGAGGTAGTTGAAGTGGGTGGGAACACAGCCCGAGGTTGCTTTGGAGAGATGGCGCAGCTAGCCAATGGCTCTGTGTGGGAGGCAGGCTTTAGTCTCCATGGCCAATGAAGTGCGAACATCCTTGTCACTAGGCGAAATAATTTTGCAGTTCAAATTACATCATTAAGAATGAAGCATCTTAATGCCTGAGAGACTAAATCACTTTGACACAGAACAGCAGCCTCAATTTCCAATCCTAGTGGAAGACAGGGAGGAGATGTAACATGAGACGTTGCAGACAGATGACACAAAAAGGAAAAGAAATAAGTTAAATGAACTTTAATAACATACTTTGTTTGAACTACATAACCAAACATTCTTATTTCAACATGTAATTAATTTTTAAAATTACCTAGATATTTGGCATTATTTTTGTGGTAATAAGACTGTGAAATCAGATGTGTATTTTACACTGACAGCAAATCTCAATTTTGAAAGCTAAATTTTCATCAGAAGTACTTTATTTGTACTCAGATATCTTTCACAAAATTTAGTTGAAAACATCGGTTAACATTCCTGGCATGGTGGCACATGCCTGGAATCCCAGCACTTTGGCAGGCCGAGGTGGGTGGATTACCTGAGGTCAGGAGTTTTTTGTTGTTGTTGTTGTTTTGTTTTGTTTTGTTTTTGAGACGGAGTCTCGCTCTATCCTCCAGGCTGGAGTGCAGTGGCGCGATCTCGGCTCACTGCAAGCTCCGCCTCCCGGGTTCACGCCATTCTCCTGCCTCAGCCTCCCGAGTAGCTGGGTCTACAGGCGCCCGCCACCTCGCCCGGCTCATTTTTTGTATTTTTTAGTAAAGACGGGGTTTCACTGTGTTAGCCAGGATGGTCTCGATCTCCTGACCTCGTGATCCACCCGTCTCGGCCTCCCAAAGTGCTGGGATTACAGGCTTGAGCCACCGCGCCCGGCCGAGGTCAGGAGTTTTAGACCAGCCTGGCCAACATGGAGAAACCCCGTGCCTACTAAAAATACAAAAAGTTAGCCGGGTGTGGTGGCGTGTGCCTGGGAGGTTAAGGCAGGAGAATCACTTAAACCCAGGAGGTGGAGGTTGCAGTGAGCCAAGAACACGCCATTGCACTCTGGCCTGGGCAACAAGAGCGAAACTCTGTCTCAAAAAACAAAACAAAAATATTCACAAGTGACCAGGCACAGTGGTTTATGCCTGTAATCCCAGTACTTCGGGAGGCCAAGGAGGGAGGATTGCTTAAGGCCAGGAGTTCCAGACTAGCCTGGGCAACATAGTGAGACCCTGTCTCTACAAAAACTAAACAAAATTAGCTAGTCATCATGGTGCTCCCCTGTGGTCCCAGCTACTCAGGAGGCTGAGGAGGGGAGATGGCTTATGGCCAGAGGTTCCAGGCTGCAGTGAGCTATGATTGTGCCACCATACTCCAGCCTGGGCAGCAAAGAAAGATTCTGTCTCTATAAATAAATAAACAAACAAACAACAACAAATTCATAAGTCGTTCCAAATATACTTTAAAAGTTTTCCAATAATTGAATTATCTATTTTATTGTGTGTGTTAAATTTTTATTTTTTATTTTTGTGGGTACACAGTGGGTGTGTATCTAATTTAAATGTTAAATTAACTAAAATGAATAAATTTTATTTTATTTTATTTTATTTTTATTTATTTATTTTTTTTTGAGACGGAGTCTCGCTCTGTCGCCCAGGCTGGAGTGCAGTGGCGCGATCTCGGCTCACTGCAAGCTCTGCCTCCCGGGTTCACGCCATTCTCCTGCCTCAGCCTCCCGAGTAGCTGGGACTACAGGCGCCCGCAACCGCGCCCGGCTAATTTTTTGTATTTTTAGTAGAGACGGGGTTTCACCGTGGTCTCGATCTCCTGACCTTGTGATCCGCCCGCCTCGGCCTCCCAAAGTGCTGGGATTACAGGCGTGAGCCACCGCGCCCGGCCTAAAATGAATAAATTTTAAAATTCAGTTCCTCAGTCTTATTAGCCCCATAGTTTTTTGTTGTTGTTGTTGTTGTTGTTTTGAAACAGGATATTGCTCTGTCGCCGAGGCTGGAAGGCAGTGGTACAATCATAGCTCACTGCAGCCTCCATCTCCTGGGCTCAAAAAATCCTTCTGCTTCAGCCTCCCAAAATGCTGAGATTACCGGCATGACCACTGCACCTGGCCTCATTAACCTCAAGTGCTCAATAACCATGTGACTATTTTGGCCTTATCTGATGGCACAATTCTAGACAAAATTACATTTTTTTTTTTTTTTTTTTTTTTGAGACAGGGTTTTACTCTGTCGCCCAGGCTTGGGTACAGTGGCATGACCACAGCTCACTGCAGCCTTGACCTCCCAGGCTCAGTTGATCCTCCCATCTCGGCCTCCTGAGTAGCTGCTGCTACAGCTGCAAGTCACCACACCCCAGCTAATTTTTGTAGAGACAGAGTTTTGCCACGTTGCCCAGGCTTATCTCAAACTCCTGGGATCAAGCGACTCTCCCATCTCAGCCTCCCAAAGTGCCAGGATTACAGGGGTGAGGCACTGCGCCCAGCCTCAACAAACATGCCATTGACGGTGATGGAGCTGAGTGATATTGTGGAATATATATTTGATTTTGTCCCAGTTTCCGGACAAGTGGCTCCAAAAACCCTTGGAATATCCAGAATGATAAGAGTGTCTTTTGCTTGTTAATGAGACGACTGGTGGCTGGGGGCCTCCAGATAGCTTCAGGTTGGGGGCTGAGCAACTAAATAGGGAACTGGGACTTTGAGACCCACCCTCAACCTCCTGGAAGGGGAGAGTGGCTGAAGATTGACTTGATCACCAATGGCCAATGGTTTAACCAATCATGTCTAGGTAATGAAGCCTCCATAAAAAAACAAAAGCACTGTGGGCAGTGGCTCATGCCTGTAATCCAAACACTTTGTGAGGTCGAGGTGGGAGGATTGCTTGAGCCCAGGAGTTCAAGACTAGCCTGGGGCCGGGTGTGGTGGCTCATCCCTGTAATCCCAGCACTTTGGGAGGCAGAGGTAGGTGGATCACTTGAGGTCAGGAGTTTGAAACCAGCCTGGGCAACATAGTGAGACCCCCATCTGATATGGTTTGGATCTGTGTCCCCTCCCAAATCTCATGTTGAATTGTAATCCCCAAAGTTGGAGATGGAGCCTGGTGGGAGGTGATCGGATCATAGGGGTGTTCCTTCATGAGTGGTTTAACATCATCCTCTTGGTGCTGTTCTCACTATAGTGAGTGAATGAGTTATCAAAAGATCTGGTTATTTAAAAGTATGTAGCACCTCACCCTCTCTCTTCCTGCTCCAGCCATGTAAATTGTGCCTGCTTCCTCTTCACACTCTGTCATGATTGTAAGTTTCCTGAAGCCTCCTCAGAAGCTGAGCAGATGCTAGAACCATGCTTCCTGTACAACCTGTGGAATCATGAGCCAATTAAACCTCTTTTCTTTACCCAGTCTCAGGTATTTCTTTCTTTTTTTTTTTTTTTTTAGATGGAGTCTCGCTCTGTCTCCCAGGCTGGAGTGCAGTGGCGTGATCTCGGCTTACTGCAAGCTCCGCCTCCCAGGTTCAAGCCATTCTCCTGCCTCAGCCTCCCGAGTAGCTGGGAGTACAGGTGCCTGCCACGGCACCCGCCTAATTTATTTGTATGTTTCTTAGTAGAGACGGGATTTCACTGTGTTGGCCAGTATGGTCTTGATCTCCTGACCTGGTGATCCACCCGCCTCAGCCTTCCAAAGTGCTGGGATTACAGGCGTGAGCCACCACGCCCAGCCTTTTTTTTTTTATTATTTTTATTTTTGAGATGGAGTCTTGCTGTGTCGCCAGGCTGGGGTGCAGTGGTGCGATCTCAGCTCACTGCAACCTCTGCCTCCCAGGTTCAAGTGATTCTCCTGCCTCAGCCTCCTGAGTAGCTGGGACTACAGGTGCGCTCCACCATGCCTGGCTAATTTTTGTATTTTTAGTAGATACAGGGTTTCAACATGTTGACCAGGATGGTCTTGATCTCTTGACCTCGTGATCTGCCCGCCTCGGCCTCCTAAAGTGCTGGGATTACAGGCATGAGCCACCGCACCTGGCCCCAGGTGTTTCTTTAGAGCAGTGCAAGAACATCCTAATGTACCATTTCTGTCTTTTTTTTTTTTTTTTTTTTTTTTTTTTTGAGAGGGAGTCTTGCTCTGTCATCCAGGCTGAAGTGCAGTGGCGCGATCTTGGCTCACTGCAAGCTCCACCTCCCAGGTTCACGCCATTCTCCTGCCTCAGCCTCCCCAGCAGGTGGGACTACAGGTGCCCGCCACCATGCCCGGCTAATTTTTTTTGTATTTTTAGTAGAGATGGGGTTTCACCGTGTTAGCCAGGATGGTCTCGATCTCCTGACCTCGTGATCTGCCCACCTTGGCCTCCCAAAGTGCTGGGATTACAGGAGTGAGCCACCGCGCCTGGCCCTAATGTACCATTTCTTAAAAAAAAAAATTAGCGGCCAGGCATGGTGGCTCACACCTGTAATCCTAGCACTTTGGGAGGCCGAGGCAGGTGGATCATCTGAGGTCAAGAGTTCAGGACCAGCCTGGCCAACATGGTGAAACCCTGTCTCTACTAAAAATACAAAAATTAGCCAAGTGCAGTGGCACGTGCCTGTAATCCCAGCTACTCAGGAGGCTGAGGCAGGAGAATCGTAAATCACATCAAGCTGAGAGAGACATGATTTTTTATTGTAGACCAGAGGACCATGAATGATAAGAGTTAACAGAGGCCAGAGTTAAAGATGTATAAAAGATGGGCATTGAGGGTGAACTATTGACAGAAGCCCATATTCAAGGACAGACAACAGTAGCATTGTAGGCTGGGTATAGTGGCTGACACTTGTAATCCCAGCACTTTTGGAGGCCAAGGCAGGAGGATTGCTTGAGGCCAGGAGGTCGAGATTACCCTGGCCAACATAGCAAGACCCTGTCTCTAAAAAAAAAAAAAAAGAAAAGAAAGAGGCTGGGCGCAGTGGCTCACACCTGAAATCCCAGCACTTTGGGAGGCCGAGGCAGGCGGATCATGAGGTCAGGAGATCAAGACCATCCTGGCTAACACGGTGAAACCCTGTCTCTACTAAAAATATTTTTAAAAAATTAGCTGGGCGTGGTGGCGGGCGCCTGTAGTCCCAGCTACTCGGGAGGCTGAGGCAGGAGAATGGCATGAACCCGGGAAGCAGAGCTTGCAGTGAGCCAAGATCATGCCACTGCACTCCAGCCTGGGTGACAGAGCCAGACTCTGTATTTAAAAAAAAAAAAGAGGCCAGGTGCGGTGGCTCAAGGCTGTAATCCCAGCACTTGGGGAGGCTGAGGCAGGCGGATCACTTGAGTTCAGGAGTTTGAGATCAGCCTGGCCAACATGGTAAAACTGTGTCTCTACTAAAAATACAAAAATTAGCTCAGCATGGTGACGCATGCCTATTCAGGAAGCTGAGGCAGGAGAACGGCTTGAACCTGGGAGGCAGAGGTTACAGTGAGCTGAGATCATGCCACTGCACTCCAGCCTGGGGGACAAGAGTGAAACTCCATCTCAAAAAAAAAAAAAAAAGGCCGGGCATGGTGACTCATGCCTGTAAGCTCAGCACTTTGGGAGGCTCAGGCGGGTGGATCACAAGGTCAAGAGATCGAGACCATCCTGGCTAACGCAGTGAAACCCCGTCTCTACTAAAAATACAAAAAAAAAAAAAAAAATTAGCCAGGCGTGGTGGCGAGCACCTGTAGTACCAGCTACTGGGGAGGCTGAGGCAGGAGAATGGTGTTAACCCAGGAGGTGGAGCTTGCAGTGAGGCGAGATCGTGCCACTGCACTCCGGCCTGGGTGACAGAGTGATACGCTGTCTAAAAAAAAATAAATAAATAAAAGAGTAGGCATTGTTGATGGAATAGTTAACAGAGGCTTGGGTTTAAGGTCAGACCTGAGAGGCATTGGTGGCTAAAAAACAGAGCTTTCCAGTCTGGATGAGGTAACATAGACCTATTTCTCCCTGCTCCTTCCTGCTGAGCACAACTATCAACCCTGGAAATAGTACAAGAGACAACCAAAGGGAAACTATGAATGGCAGTAAGAAAAAACTGAACTCCTTGGCCAGGTACAGTGGCTCACACCTGTAATCCCAGCACTTTGGGAGGCCAAGGCAGGCAGATCACCTAAGGTCAGGAGTTTGAGATCAGTCTAACCAACATGGAGAAACCCCATCTCTACTAAAAATACAAAATTAGCTGGGCGTGGTGGCGCATGCCTGTAATCCCAGCTACTCGGGAGGCTGAGGCAGGAGAATGGCTTGAACCCGGGAGGTGGAGGTCGCGGTGAGCCAAGGTCACGCCATTGCACTCCAGCCTGGGCAACAAGAGTGAAACTCCATCTCAAAAAGAAAGTTAACTCATTTAGAATTCCAAGATTGGAGGCCGGGCGCGGTGGCTCAAGCCTGTAATCCCAGTACTTTGGGAGGCCGAGGCGGGTGGACACGAAGTCAGGAGATCGAGACCATCCTGGCTAACATGGTGAAACCCCGTCTCTACTAAAAATACAAAAAACTAGCCGGGCGGGGTGGCGAGCGCCTGTAGTCCCAGCTACTCGGAGGCTGAGGCAGGAGAATGGCGTAAACCCGGGAGGCGGAGCTTGCAGTGAGCCGAGATCGGGCCACTGCACTCCAGCCTGGGTGACACAGCGAGACTCCGTCTCAAAAAAAAAAAAAAAAAAAAAGAAGAATTCCAAGATTGGAAAAACAGCACTACTACAGGGCATCTTATGTCCCCCCACTCACCAGAAGAAGGCAACTCGAGCCCAGCATTTCCTAACCCTGATCCAAGCCATGGAAGGCAGCCCTAATAGGCTAGTTCCTCCCCTGGATGAAAGGGAAGTCCCTCTGATAAGGTGAGGCAAACCCAACACCAACAGTGAGAGGGTGGATCGGGAACCCATTAACAGTAAGTGGTCATGAGAAGTGCTGTCCTTCTCCACAGGGCCAGGGATACCCCTCCCCAGTAAGGGACCTCCCCTCGACCCCACCCTGCCCAGGCCAACAGAGAGAACCTGTAGTGCATCAAAAAGACACAGCCATAGCAAGAGGCCAGGCCTGGACAATCCCTTACCTTAGGTGCCTTGAAGACTCAAGACTCCCTTCTCCCAACAGGAGGCTTGGGACTAGTAGGTGAAACTGGCAGAAATGATATAACCACAGCAGGTGACCAGACTCAGAAAACCCCTCTCCTGCTCAGAAGCACTAGGGCAAACAGGCAGAACCAGCAAAAGGGACCCAGCTACAACAAGCATCCTGGCCCAGGAAGCCCCACTGGCCTTGCAGGCCTGGGATTCCGCTTCCCTGCAGAGACACCTGGGCAGCCAGAAGGCACTGGTAGGGGGATCTCATCACATCGCCCCACCATCAAGAAACACCCAGAGGCTGGGCGCGGTGGCTCCTTCCTATACTCCTAGCACTTTGGGAGGCTGAGGCTCGGGAGTATTGTTTGAGCCCAGGAGTTTGAGACCAGTCTGGGCAACATGAGGGGACCTCGTTTCTACCAAAAATTAAAAATTAGCCAGGCGTGACGTCACGCACTTGTGATCCCAGCTACTCGAGAGGCTAAGGCAGGAGGATCACTTGAGCCCAGGAGGTCGAGGCTGCAGTGAGCCATGATCACGCCACTCTCCTTCATCCTAGGTGACAGAGTGAGACTCTGTCAAAAAAAGAAAGAAAGAAAGAAAGAAAGAAAGAAACACGTGGAGACCTGGCCTGTAGAAATCTCTCCTGTTCCCTCAGGCAGCACCAGGCAGAGACAAGTGGGCGCCTCAGAGGTACCAGATAGACCAAACAGACAAAAATAACACCACAAAGGCTCTGAAGACTAAACCGCCATTAGAAACACAGCAGAAAAACTAGGCCAAAACCTACATGATAAACCTAAATAGAGTGACTGCCTGCTAAAATAAAAGACTTAAATAGGACTCCGAGTCTCCTAACATAATAGACCAGGATGCACCTCAAAAAAATTAAAAATAGGCCAGGCACAGTAGCTCACACCTGTAATCCCAGGACTTTGGGAGGGTAAGGAGGGAGTATCACTTGAGCCCAGGAGGTAAAGACCAGCCTGGGCAACATAGCAAGACCCTGTCTCTACAAAAAATACAAATATTAGCTGGGCATGGTGGCACACGCCTGTAATTCCAGTTACTTGGGAGGCTGAGGCAAGAGGATCACTTGACCCCAGGAGGTGGAGGCTGTAGTGAGCTGTGATTGATCACGCCACTGCACTCCATCCTGGAGGAGAGGGCAAGATCCTATCTCACACACACACAAAAATGTAATAGAATTACCATATGATCCAGCAATCTCACTACTAGATACATAACCAAAGGAAACTATATCATGAACCTGGAGGACGGTATATAAGGAAATAAGCCGGGCACAGAAAGACAAATACCACATGGTCTCACATGTGGAATCTAAAAAAGTTGAAGTCATAAAAGCAGAGAGTAGAATGGTGGTTACTAGGGGCTGGGGGTGAAGGGGGTTGGGGAGATGTTGGTGAAGGATACAATATTTCAATTAGATAGTAGGAATAAGTGAGATCTATTGTACAACACAGTGACTATAGTTAAGAGTAATGTATTGTATTCTTTTTTTTTTAAATAGAGACAGGGTCTCCCTGTGTCTTTGGAGTGTAGTGGCACAACCACGGCTCACTACAGCCTTGATCTCCTGGGCTCAAGTGATCTTCCTGCCTCAGCTTCCTGAGTAGCTGGGACCACAAGTGCGTGCCACCATGCCCAGCTGATTTTTTTATTTGTAGAGACGAGTTCTTGCTATGTTGCCCAGCCTGGTCTCAAACTCCTGGGCTCAAGTGATCTTTCTGCTTTGGCCTCCCAATGTGCTGGGATTACAGTCATGAGCCACCGTGTGCCTGGTGGTGTTGTATTCTTGAAAATTGCTGGTTGGGTGCAGTGGCTCATGCCTGTAATCCTAGCACTTTGGGAGGCCGAGGCGGGAGGATCACTTGAGCCCAACAGTTCAAGACCAGCCTGGACAACATGAAGAAACCCTGTCTCCACAAAAAATACGAAAATTAGTCAGGCATGGTGGCAGGTGCCTGTAGTCCCAGCTACTCAGGAGGATGAAATGGGAGGATCACCTGTGCCGGGGAGGTCAAGGCTGAGATGAACCCAGATTGCACCACTGCACACCAGCTTGTGCAACAAAGTGAGACCCTGTCTCAAAAAATAAATAAATAAATAAAATAAAATAAATTGCTAAGGGAATAGATTTCAAGTATTCTCACGAAAACATTATAAATATGTGAGGTAATACATGTTAATTAGCTCAATTTAGCCATTCCACAGTGTATATATATTTCAAAACATTATGTTGTACTATATATATATACACACACAATTTTTGGCCATTGTAAAATTTTAATTAAAAACAAATTGCCAGAATACAATAGAAAATTACACATTATACTAAGAACCAAGAAAATCACAACTTGAATACGAAAAGATAACCAACTCACGCCAACATCAGGATGACTCAGATGTGCTCGCTTTGGCAACACATACACTACAACTGGAATGATACAGAGAAGATTAGCATGGCCCCTGTGCAAGGATGACATGCAAATTAAAAAAAAAGTTTGTTTAAAGATGACTCAGATGATGGAATTATCTGACAAGGATTTTAAAGCAGCCATCATAAAAAGTTTCAACAATCAACTACAAATTCTACAAATTCTCTTGGAACAAACAAGAAAACAGAAAAATCTCAGCAAAGAAATAGAAATTATTAATACAAAAAAAGGCAAATATAGAACTGAAAAGTGCAATAACAGAAATAAAAACCGGGGCTGGGGGCAGTAGCTCACACCTGTAATCCCAGCATTGGGAGGCCGAGGTGGGGAGCCCAGGTGTTAAAGACTAGCCTGAGAAAAATGGTGAGACCCCATTTCTATTAACAACAACAACAAAATAACAACAAAAAAAATTTTTTTTTTAATCTCACTGGGGCCTGGTGTGGTGGCTCACACCTGTAATCCCAGCACTTTGGGAGGCCGAGGCAGGCAGATTACTTGAGGTCAGGAGTTCGAGACCAGCCTGGCCAACATGGTGAAACCCTGTCTCTACTAAAAATACAAAAACTAGCCAGGTGTGGCAGAGCATGCCTGTAATTCCAGCTACTTGGGAGGCTGAGGCAGGAGAATCACTTGAACCTGGGAAGCAGAGGTTGCAGTGAGCCAAGACTGTACCATTGCACTCCAGCTTGGGCAACAAGAATGAAACACCATCTCAAAAAAAAAAAAAAAAAAAAAAAACCTCTCACTGGATGGGCTCAATAGTAGAATGGAGATGACAGAAGATAGAATCAGTTAACTTTTGAAGACAGATCAGTAAAATTCACCCAATATGAATAAAGGAGTGAACAGAGCTTCGAAAACCTGTGAGACAACAACAAAAGACCCAGTGTATTCATTCGTTTTCTTTTTCTTTTTTTCTTTCTTTTTTTTCTTTTTTTTTGTGATGGCGTTTCATTCTGTTGCCTAGGCTGGAGTGCAATGGTGTGATCTTGGCTCACCACAACCTCCACCTCCCAGGTTCAAGCGATTCTCCTGCCTCAGCCTCCCAAGTAGCTGGGATTACAGGCATGAGTCATGATGCCTGGCTAATTTTGTTTGTTTACTTATTTATTTATTTATTTTTTCAGATGGAGTCTTGCTCTGTTGCCCAGCCTGGAGTGCAGTGGTGTGATCTCGGCTCACTGCAAGCTCTGCCTCCCAGGTTCATGCTATTTTCCTGCCTCAGCCTCCTGAGTAGCTGGGACTACAGGCGCCTGCCACCATGCCTGGCTAATTTTTTTGTATTTTTAATTTTGCATTTTTAGTAGAGACGGGGTTTCTCCACGTTGGTCAGGCTGGTGTTGAACTCCTGACCTCAGGTGATCCACCAGCCTTGGACTCCCAAAGTGATGGGATTAAAGGCATGAGCCACCACGCCCAGCCTTATTCATTTGTTTTCACACTGCTATAAAGAACTACCTGAGACTAGGTAATTTATAAAGAAAAGAGGTTTAATTGACTCAGTTCCACATGACTGGGGAAGCCTCAGGAAACTTACAATTCAATCATGGTGGAAGGGGAAAGAGAAGCAAGGCACGTCTTACATGGTGGCAGGAGAAAGAGAGAGAGCACACAAAGAGGGGAAGTGCTACACTTTTTAACCATCAGATCTTGTGAGAACTTACTAGTTATCAAGAGAACAGCATGGGAAAAATCTGCCCCCATGATCCAATCACCTCCCACTAGGTCTTTCCCCTGAAATGTGAGGATTACAATTCTACTTGAAAATTGGATGAGGACACAGAGCCAAACCATATTACCCAGTATTCATACCATGGAAGTCCCACAACATGAGAAAGGCAATGAGGCCAAAAGAGTATTTGAAGAAATAATGAATGAAATGTCCCAAATTTGGCAAAGGTCACCAACCTACAAATCCAAGAAGCAGGGGGAACCTCAAAGAGGATAAATTCAAAGAAGTCCATGTCTATTATAATAAAACTTTTGCCAGGCATGGTGGCTCACACCTGTAATCCCAGCACTTTTGGGAGGCTAAGATGGGTGAATCACCTGAGGTTGGTAGTTCAAGGCCAGCCTGACCAACATGGTGAAACCCTGTCTCTACTAAAAATGCAAAATTAGTCAGGCATGGTGGTGCATGCCTGTAATCCCAGCTACTCGGGAGGCTGAGGCAGGAGAATCTCTTGAACCTGGGAGGCGGAGGTTGTGGTGAGCCGAGATGATGCCATTGCACTCCAGCCTAGGCAACAAGAGCGAAACTCCATCTTAAAACAAACAAACAAATAAAAAACACTTTTGAAAGCTAAAGAAAATGAAACTAATGGCCGGGCGCGGTGGCTCAAGCCTGTAATCCCAGCACTTTGGGAGGCCGAGACGGGCGGATCACGAGGTCAGGAGATCGAGACCATCCTGGCTAACCCAGTGAAACCCCGTCTCTACTAAAAATACAAAAAATTAGCCGGGCGTGGTGGCGGGCGCCTGTAGTCCCAGCTACTCGGGAGGCTGAGGCAGGAGAATGGCGTGAGCCCGGGAGGCGGAGCTTGCAGTGAGCCGAGATCGCGCCACTGCACTCCAGCCTGGGTGACAAAGCGAGACTCCGTCTCAAAAAAAAAAAAAAAAAAAAAAAAAAGGGAAATAAAGACATAGACAGGAAAACTAAATAATGTGTTGCTAGCAGGCCTACCCTTAACAATTGGCTAAGGAAGTTCATCAAAAAAAAAAAAAAAAAGAAAGAAAGAAAAAGAAAATGAGAAAAGACAGATTCAGCCAGGTGCAGTGGCTCACACCTGTAATCCCAGCACTTTGGGAGGCTGAGGCTGAAGGATTGCTTGAGGATAGGAGTTCAAGACTAGCCTGAGCAACATAGCAAGACCCCCATCTCTACAAAAAAATTCAAAATTAGCTAGGCATGGTGGTGCACTCCTGTAGTCTCAGTAACTCCAAAGGCTGAGGCAGGAGGACCACCTGGGCCCAGGAGTTCAAGGTTGCAGGGAATTATAATGGCACCACTGCACTCCAGCCTGGCCAACACAGTGAGATCCTGTCTCAAAAAAAAAAAAAAAAACAGAAAAAGAAAAACAAACAAAGAAAAAGAAAAAAATTCTTGAAGCATCAGGAAGGAAAAATGCTCAATGAAAACAGCAGAAATATGGGTACATAAAACAGACTCTCCTTTTCTTCATGAGTTTTATATACCATATTTGATTATTGAAACAAAAATTATAACAGCATTTGATATTAAAACAATGATATTTAAAAGTGGGTTAGGTAAAGGACCTAAGTGAAAGTGAGGTTTCCACATTTCACATAAAGTGAAAAATTGTTAGTACCTGTAGGTTTAAAATATGAGGCAAGGTGTTTTGGCTCATGCCTGTAATCCCAGCACTTTGGGAGGCTGAGGTGGGCGGAACACTTGAGCTCAGGAGTTCAAGACTACCTTGACCTACATGGTGAAACCCCATCTCTACTAAAAATACAAAAATTAGCTGGGCATGGTGGTGCATGCCTGTAATCCCAACTACTAGAGAGGCTAAGGTGGGAGAACTGCTTGAACCTGGGAGGCAGAAGTTGTAGTAAGCCGAGATCATGTCACTGCACTCCAGCCAGGGCGACAGAGTGAGATCCTGCCTCAAAAAAAAAAAAAAAAAAAAAAAAAGAAAGAAAAGAAAAGAAAAAGAAAAAGGCCAGGCACGGTGGCTCACGCCTGTAATCCCAGCACTTTGGGAGGCCGAGGCGGGCGGATCACGAGGTCAAGAGTTCAAGAACAACCACCTGGCCTACATGGTGAAACCCCATCTCTACTAAAAATACAAAAAATTAGCCGGGCATGGTGGCACGCACCTGTAATCCTAGCTACTCAGGAGGCTGAGGCAGGAGAATTGCTTGAACCCGGGAGGTGGCGGTTGCAGCAAGCCAAGATCGCACCACTGCACTCCAGCTGGGGTGACAGTGCCAGACTCTGTTTAAAAAAAAAAAAAAAAAAGACACCATAACATGCATCTCCATGTCTCTGTCTCTGACAATGCAGGGTAAGAAGGTTTAGCATTAGCTTGTTTGAATAATTTCAGCATACGGGGCATAGAGGTAGTTTCTAGTTGCCTGCCCCTGGCAAGGTTAGGACAGGGGCATAGTGGCCAAGAATGTGACAGCCCCATAGAAGAGATGGTTGGAGTTATGGACTCTGGATTGGCTGGTTTGCGTTTGAAAGGCACACCCAGGGACAAGTTGCCTAATATCTCTAGGAATTGGTGAAGCCTGAAAGGGACAGCCCCTCCATAGTCAGGAAGGCTCCAGATGGTAAAGGATCAGAAAACAGAAAGTAAAAGACACGGTTAATAGCAGGAAGGTTATCGCTATTTTAAAAAAAAAAAAAAAGACACCTTTATTGACACAGTAGACTGAGCCGGGCGTGGCGGCTCACGCCTATAAATCCTGCACTTTGGGAGGCTTAGGCGGGTGGATTGCCTGAGGTCAGGAGTTCAAGACCAGCCTGGCCAACATAGTGAAACCCCATCTCTACTAAAAATACAAAAAATTAGCTGGGCGTGGTGGCAGGCGCCTGTAATCCCAGCTACTATGGAGGCTGAGGCAGGAGAATCGCTTGAACTTGGGGAGGCGGAGGTTGCAGTGAGCCTAGATCGCTCCATTGCACTCCAGCCTGGGCGACAAGAGAAGAGTAAAACTCCTTCTAAAAAAAAATAAAAACACACAGTAGACTGTGACAAGAGACTAAGAGACACATGCGTATTTTAATACCCAGAACAATCACTATGAAAAGTATACAAGGAAGGAGATACACTCAAAAACATTAAATAAATCAAAATAGAATTCTAAAGAGTATTCAAGTAACCCACAGTAAGACAAGAAAAGCAAAGGACCAAGAACCAAGAAAACAAACAGAAAACAAATAATAAAATGAAAAACACAAGTGTTAACATAACAATAACTGCCTCAAATGTAAAATATGCCAATTCAAAGACAGACATTTAGCCGGGCTGGATGGCTCATACCTGTAATTCCAGCACTTTGGGAGGCTGAGGCAAGAGGATTGCTTATGTCCAGCAGTTCAAGACCAGCCCAGATAACACAGCCAGACCTCATCTCTACAAAAAAATCGAAAAATTAGCCGGATGTGGTGGTGCACACCTGTGGTCCCAGGGGTGGCTGAGGTGGGGGGATCATTTGAGCCCAGGAGGTCGAGGCAGCAGTGAGCCATAATCGCATCACGACACTCCAACCTGGGCAACAGAGCAAGACTTTGTCTCAAGAAAAACAAAACAAAACAAAACAAAAGCTATACCATGAAAATATTAATGAAAAATAATGAAGTGGCTTTATTAAAACTCGATAAAGTAGACTTCAGAGAAAAGAAAATTACTAGAGAAAAAGAGAAATATTGCATAATGGACCGGGCGTGCTGGCTCAAGCCTGTAATCCCAGCACTTTGGGAGGCTGAGACAGGCGGATCACGAGGTCAGGAGATCGAGACCATCCTTGCTAACCGGTGAAATTCCATCTCTACTAAAAAATACAAAAAACTAGCCGGGCAAGGTGGCAGGCGCCTGTAGTCCTAGCTACTCAGGAGGCTGAGGCAGGAGAATGGCATAAACTCGGGAGGCGGAGCTTGCAGTGAACTGAGATCCGGCCACTGCACTCCAGCCTGGGCGACAGAGCGAGACTCTGTCTCAAAAAAAAAAAAAAAAAAAAAGAAATATTGCATAATGATAGAAGTATCAATCAATCCACCAGCAAATCATAAATATCCCAATTATTTATGCATTAAACAACAGAGCCTCAAAATACATTAAGCAAAAAATGATAGAGCTAAAAGGAGAAATTCTTAAATCCACAATTATAGTTGGAAACATCAATACCCACTGCTCCCCATTTTATACAACTACTAGACATAAATCAGCAAGGTTATAGAAGATGTTCAAAACATAATCAGGTTGAGCTCATGCCTGTAATCCCAGCACTTTTGGAGGCCAAGGTGGGAGGATCACTTGAGGCCAGGAGTTTGACCATCCTGGTCAACATAGTAAGACCCTGTCTCTACAAAAAAATTAAAAATTAGCTAGGTGTGGTGGTGCACACCTGTAGTCCCAGCTACTCAGGAGGCTGAGGTAGGAGGATCACTTGAGTCTGGGAGGTCAAGGCTGCAGCAAGCCAGATTTCGCCATTGTACTCCAGTCTGGGCGAGAAAGTGAGACCCTGACTCAAATAAAAAAAATACGTAAATAAACTGGTAATTCAAAAAGTTCACTCACGCCTGTAATCTCAGCACTTTGGGAGGCCGACATGGGCAGATCACCTGAGGTCAGGAGTTCAAGAACAGCCTGACCAACATGGTGAAACCCCGTCTCTACTAAAAATACAAAAATTAGTTGGGCATGGTGGTGGGCGCCTGTAATCTCAGCTACTTGGGAGGCCGAGGCAGAAGAACCATTTCAACCTGGGAGGCAGAGGTTGCAGTGAGCCCAGATCGTGCCACTGTACTCCAACCTAGGCAACAGACTCTGTCTCAAAAAAAAAAAAAAAAATTATTGATTTTGTGACCTTGATACTTTTGAAAATTACAAGCCCGTTATTTTGTAGAATGTCCCTCAGTCTGGGTGCGTCTGACCTTTCCTTGTGGTTAGGTTCAAGTTCTCATCTTGGATAGGAAGATCACAGAGGTGATGCTGTCTCCTCATTTCAGCCTATGAGGTGGCACATGATTTTCATACTGGTGGTATTCATTTTGATTCCTTTATTAAGATGGTATTTGCCAAGTTTCTCTACATTAAAGTTATTATTTTCCTATTTCAATATGGAGTGGGGAGGTACTTTCAGGCTATATCAGTACCCCATTCCTCATCAAACTTTCCATTTATTCATTAATTTATTTATGGCAGTTTTCTATTTTATTCAATACGTTATAATTCATTCCTTTTATTATTTATTTTGATTTTTAATTTTTTGTTTTAAAATAATTGTAAAGCCAGGTGCTGTGGCTCATGCCTGTAATCCTAGCACTTTGGGAGGCCGAGGCAGGCGGATCACGAGGTCAAAAGTTCGAGACCAGCCTGACCAACATGGTGAAACCCCGTCTCTACTAAAAATACAAAAAATTAGCCGAGCGCGGTGGCGGGTTCCTGTAGTCCCAGCTACTCAGGAGGCTGAGGCAGGAGAATGGCGTGAACCCAGGAGGCGGAGCTTGCAGTGAGCCGAGATCGCGCCACTGCACTCCAGCCTGGGCGACAGAGCGAGACTCCGTCTCAAAAAAAAAAAAAAAAAAAAAAAATTAGCCAGGCGTAGTGGCACTTGCCTGTAATCCCAGCTACTGGGGAGGCTAAGGCAGGAGAATCGCTTGAACCTGGGAAGTGGAGGTTGCAGTGAGCTGAGATCGTGCCACTGCACTCCAGCCTGGGGGACAGAGTGAGACCTCATTTCAAAATAATAATAATTATTATTGTTACTATAAATTCACATGCAGTGGTAACAAAAATTATAAGGGAGGAGCCATGCACTCTTCACTCAGTTCCCCAGTTGGTAACATCCAGCATAACTATAGTACCACGTCAAAACCAGGATATTGACGTCGGTGCAATCCAGAGTGTATTCAGATTTCACCAGTTTTATGTGCACTTATTTGTGCGAGTTTAATTCCATTCAGTTATTTCACATGTAACCACCACCACATTCAAGACAGAGAAGGCTTCCATCCCCATAAAGCTCCCTTGTGCTACCCCTTTATAAACGGAACAGACACCTACCTTCTCCACCACCCTAATCCCTCGCAGCACCTAATCCCTGTTTTCTTATTTCAGGATTATTGTAGAAAATAAATCATACAATAAGCAATTTTTTCAGATTGGCTTTTTCACTCAGCATAATCCCGTGGAAATCCATCCAAATCGTTGTATGTATCAAGGGTTTGCTCCTTTGTATTGCTGAGCACTGTTCCATAGTATGGACATATCACAGAGATAAACATTCATCCCTAATGTTGAAAAGGCATTTGGGGCCGAGCGTGGTGGCTCAAGCCTGTAATTCCAGCACTTTGGGAGGCCGAGGTGGGTGGATCACGAGGTCAGGAGATCGAGACCATCCTGGCTAACACGATGAAACCCCCTCTCTACTAAAAATACAAAAAATTAGCTGGGCATGGTGGCAGGCGCCTGTAGTCCCAGCTACTCGGGAGGCTGAGGCAGGAGAATGGCCTGAACCCGGGAGGCGGAGTTTGCAGTGAGCTGAGATCACGCCACTGCACTCAGCCTGGGTGACAGAGTGAGACTCCGCCTCAAAAAAAAAAAAAAAGAAAAAGAAAAAGAAAAGGCATTTGGGCTGTTTCACTTTGTGGCTATTACAAATGAAGCTGCTATGAACGTTCATGTACAGGGTTGTATTTTTTGCAATCCTCCCACCTCAGCCTCCGGAGTAGCTGGGACCACAGGCACACAACACCATGACTGGCTAATTTCTTTTCTTTTCTTTTCTTTTCTTTTCTTTTCTTTTCTTTTCTTTTCTTTTCTTTCTTTCTTTCTTTCTTTCTTTTTCTTTCTTTCTTTCTTTCTTTCTTTCTTTCTTTCTTTCTTTCTTTCCTTCCTTCCTTCCTTCCTACCTTCCTTTCTTCCTTCTTTCCTTCCTTCCTTCCTTCCTTTCTTCCTTCTTTCCTTCCTTCCTTCCTTCCTTCCTTCCTTCTTAGAGACAGCATCTCACCATATTGCCCACGCTGGCCTCAAACTCCTAGGATCAAGTGATCCTCCCACCTTGGCCCCTTAAAGTGCTGAGATTATAAGCATGAGCCAGCACACACAGCCCTTAAAATATATTTTCATGTGAATATTTTTCATCTATATATCCTTTTGGGAAATGTCTGTTCATCTCTTGTGGAGACTTTTTCATTGGATTTTTTGTTTACTATTGAATTTTGAAAGTTTTTTATATATTCAAAATTCTAGTCTTTCATAGGGTATGTAGCTTGCAGATGTCTTTCATCCTCTTAATGGGGTCCTCAGCAGAGCACAAGTTTTTTTGTTTATTTTTGTTTCTTTGTTTTGTAGAAACAGGGTCTCACTATGTTGCTCAGGCTGCTCTCAAACTCCTGGTCTCAAGCAGTTCTTCCTGGGCCTCCCAATGTGCTATAATTACAGACATGAGCCACACCACACCTGGCCAAAAGTTTTAAATATTGATGATGTCCAGTTAATCCAATTTTTCTATGGATCATGCTTTTGGTGTCAAGTCTAAGAAGTCTGCCTAGCTTGTGACCCCAAAGATTTTCTGCTACATTTTTTTCTAAAAGTTTGCAGGTTGACATTTTGCATTTAACTCTGATTCACTTTGAGATAGTTTTTCTATAAAGTGTGTCCAAGGCTTTTTTTTTTTTCTTTGTCCGTGGATGTCCAATAGCTCCAGCTCCATTTGTTGAAAAGGCTGTATTTCCTCCACTGAATTGTTCTTACACCTTTGGTCAAAAATCTGGGTGTGGTGGCTCATGCCTGTAATCCCAGCACTTTAGGAGCCTGAGGCAAGCGGATCACTGAGGTCAAGAGTTCAAGACCAGCCTGGCCAACATGGTGAAACCCCTTCTCTACCAAAAGTACAAAAATTAGCCAGGTGTGGTGGCATACGCTTGTATAATCCCAGCTACTTGGGAGGCTGAGGTGGGAGGATTGCTTGAATCCAAGAGGAAGAGGTTGTAGTGAGCCAAGATTGCACCTCTGCACTCCAGCCTGGGTGACAGAGTAAGACTCCATCACAGAAAAAAAAAAAAAAAAAAAAAAAAAAAAAATCAGATTTGTGCGTGGATCTATTTCTGGGCTCTATTCCATTTCGCCGATCTATATGTTTATTCTTGCACGAATACACCACCCAAATTACTATAGCTATACAGTAAGCCCTAATATCAAGTGGAGTGAGCCCACTCACTTTTTTCTTCTTTTCCAAATTGTGCTGGCCATTCTAGTTCTTTTGCCTTTGCATATTAATTCTACAATAAGCTTGCTTGTGCCTACAAAAAGAAAACCTTGCTGAGATTTTGCTAGGAATTGCATTAAGCCTGTAGATCCTTTTAGGAGGACTGACATCTTTATTGTATTGACTTTACTAAGTCTTGGACATGGTATATCTCTACATTGATTTTGTCCTTTGATTTCTTGGATTGGCATTTTGTAATTATTATCATAAAAATTCTGTACATACAAAAATAATAATAAATAATACATTTTTTAAAAATTCTGTACATGGGCTGGGCACAGTGGCTCATGCCAGTAATCTCAGCAATTTGGGAGACCGAGGTGGGAGCATCACTTGAGTTCAAGACCGTCCTGGGCAATATAGCAAGACCCCATTTCTACAAAAAAGTAAAAAAAAAAAAAAAAAAGTGTTAGCCACACCTGTAATCCCAGCACTTTGGGAGGCCAAGGATGGGCGGATCACTTGAGCCCAGGAGTTCAAGACCAACTTGGGCATCATGGCAAAACCCAGTTTCTACTAAAAACAAAACATGAATTAGCAGAGTGTGATGATCCACGCCTGTAGTTTCAGATACTTGGGAGGCTGAGGTAGGGAGAATTACTTAAGGCTGGGAGGTCAAGGCTGCAATGAGCCATGATTGTGCCATTCAACAACCTGGGTGACAGAGTGATACCCTGTCTCAAGAAAAAAAAAAATCTGTACACATTTTGTTAAAAATCTGTACATACTTTGTGTATATCAAAATATATATATTTTTTTATTTTGTTTTTCTTTGAGACAGAGTCTCGCTCTGTCACTCAGGCTGGAATGCACCCAGGCTGGAGTCAGTGCAGTGGCATAATGTACAGATTATGTAGAGATTATTATTATTATTGTTATTTTGAGACAGGGTCTCCCTCTGTCACCCAGCCTGAATGCAGTGGCATGACCATGGCCCATTGCAGCCTCAACACCCCAGCCTCAAGTAAGTCTCCTCACTTCATGGCTCACTGCAGCCCAGGCTAATTACTATTATTAGTATTATTATTTAATTTATTGTAGAGATGGGGGTCTTGCTATGTTGCCCAGGCTGGTCTTGAACAGGGGATCCTTATACCTTGACCTCCCAAACTGCTAGGATTTCAGGCATGAGCCACTGTACCCTGCCACCTTCTGTATTTAAGTAAGTCTAGGGAAAATTTTTTGGTGAGACACTGGGTTGTCTTATGCTTGTTGGGGACAACTCTTTGGGGGCCTCAATTGCTAACATCTCATCATGGGAATTTAAGAACTGCTAAGAAGCATCATCATCAGCCCCATTAAACCAGATGGCCACACAGACTCTGACATGACAAATCTCAGGCTTCCTGGGGTCATAAATGGGACAGTGAGTTATGGATTCAGACCATGACTGGGTGTTGTGGCTCACAAGTGTAATCCTAATGATTTGGGAGGCCTAGGTGGGAGTATCCCTTGAGGCAGGGAGTTCAAGACCAGCCTGGGTAACATAGTGAGACCCTGTCTCTACAAAAAATTAAAAAAATTAGCCAGCCATGGTGACATGTGCCTGTAGTCCCAGCTACTCTGGAGGTTGAGGTGGGAGAATTATTGCCTGACCACAGGAGGTCAAGGCTGCAGTGAGCCAAGGTCACACCACAGTGCCCCAGCCTGGGCGACATAGCCAGACCATGTCTCTTAAAAAAAAAAAAAAAAAAAAAAAAAAAGGCTGGCGTGAAGCCTCAGCCTGTAATCCCAGTCCTTTGGGAGGCCACGGCGGGCGGATGACAAGGTCAAGAGATTGAGACCCTACTGGCCAACCAACATGGTGAAACCCCATCTCTACTAAAAATACAAAAATTAGCCGGGTGTGGTGGCGCATGCCTGTAGTCCCAGCTACTCGGGAGGCTGAGGCAGGAGAATTGCTTGAACTCGGGAGGCGGAGGTTGCATTGAGCCAAGATCAAGCCACTGCACTGCAGCCCGGGTGACAGAGCGAGACTCCATCTCAAAAAAAAAAAAAAAAATAGATTCAGGCCACAGTATCTGCAAGCCACCAGCATTTGAGAAATCGCTTGTCTCCATGGCCTGGCCTGGCACTGGTTTTCATCCTGGTATTAGAAATGCGTCAATGCTCCCTGGAGAAGGGGCCAGTTTCACCAGCACCTGCCCCATGAGCTGTGAGAATGCACATTCTAAAAATGAGCCAGACAGGGCCCGAGTCCCTCTGTGACTCATGGGCCGTGATAAAGGTGTTGGAACAATCATGTTTCCATATTGGCTACAGGAAGCACGATTGTTCTCTCATTGTGCATTGCAGGGGCTGGAGATTGAAGGAGTGACCTGCGCTGTTGTCCCAGGAGCCGAGGCTTTCTCAGAAGCCCTTTTCTTGTGATGCCCAAACAACCACACAGAAAATGCTAATTGGTTACCTTCCAAAACAACTATGAAAAATCATGCTTTGGGCTTCAATTCCCCATCACAGCTTCCATCTCACCAATATACCCTAGGCCAAGCTTGTGCAACCCTCGGCCCGCGGGCCATATGTGACCCAGGATGGCTTTGAATGTGGCCCAACACTTTCTTAAAACATTATGAGATGTTTTGTGATTTTTTAGCTCATCAGCTATCATTAGTGTTAGTGTATTTTATGTGTGGCCCAAGACAATTCTTCTTCTTCCAATATGGCCCAGAGAGGCCAAAAGATTGGACACCCCGCCTGGGCTTTTCCGATTTAGCCCTCCCGCATTTCCCAGAGCAGGACAGTCCCTCACACCAGTCTCAAGGGCCAGCAGGGCTTTTCCTCACAGACTGAGCTGTGGTTGCTAAAGTGTTCAGAAGCGATGATAACATAATCAAGACTCTTCCTTAGGGCTTGAGGGTTCCAGCAAACATCTCTGCCATCTGTCTGCCTGCTTTTTCTGTCACTTCTGAAATTCTGGTATCATGCCTATGGTCAAAGCAACTAACTTCTGCGGCTACTAGAACTTTCTTCCTGCTTTTCTCATTCTGTGCTTCCTGCTGCTGTCGATGAAACTCGGCGTCTTATTCCCAGGCACTCTCAGAGTGGGGATCCACAGGAGGCTTTGATTCTCAGGACAGATAACCCCATCTTTCCTCTGGTTCTGACCTATTTTTCTGTGTCCTTGTTACTGTGGTCATACCCAGAGAAGTAACATTTTGTCTTGCATTTGTAAAAATCTCTACCTTTCCCCACAAAGGAATTTCAGCACGGTGGTTGTTTTAACAGATATCTTGCAGCACGTACCACATGTTCCCTTCCTGAGTCCTTGAAAGTAATTTTCAGCTTTTGATCGGCTACATTGTTCTTCCCAGCTACATTTTTGGGAATCCCAGCAGAATAACTTGTTACTCTTTTGAAGGTCCTAATGATCAAATGAAACAAAACATCCCCTTTTTAGCATCACCCACAAAGCCCTAATGCTTGCAACAAAGATTGTGAAATGGCCAGGGAACAGTTTGTGAGACAGAAAGGATGGCTTTGTTGATTAGCAAAAAGCTACAAGGTGGACACTGGCAACACAACAGGATTGTGTTGCTTCAAGTGAAACTTGCTTCAAGTGAAACAAAGTTGGAATTATTTTCACTTTCAGTGTTAAATGGGCTTTTTGTTTGTTTGTTTCCAAATTACTTGAAAAGTTACTAATCCAAGCTGGTATGAGTGGTATCATTTTAGTAATTAGATTAATGCGCTACCAGATCCTAGAATTTCCTACTTTACCAAATAAAAGAATGTCCTGTGGAATTCTGCTAGACCAAGACAGGCTTTTCCTCTAAGCAATAGTGATAAAGTTGTCTAAATACATGAACTGTGGCATTTTAAAAAAAGTAATAATGTTCTAATCGAGAGGTGGTCTTGCTATGTTGCCCAGGCTGGTCTGGAACTCCTGGGTTCAAGTGATCTGCCAGCCTCGGCCTCCCAAAGTGCTGGGATTACAGGCATGAGCCACCATGCCTGATGGTGGCATTTTGTCTTCTTCAAGGAAAAAGTTAAAAAATGAGTCGGATGACATTGTCAACAACATAGTGAGACCCCGTCCTTTCAAAAAAAAATACCAAAAATTAGCCACACGTGGTGGTGTACCCCTGTAGTCCCAGCTATTCGGGAGGCTGAGATGGGAGGATCATCTGAGTCTGGGAGGCCAAGGCTACAGTGAGCTGAGATTGCACTGCTGCACTCAAGCCTGGGTGACAGGCTGAAACCCTGTCTCAAAAACAAAACAAAACAAAATACTGCCACTATGCCTGCCTAATTTTTTTATTTTTATTTTTGTAGAGATTGAGGAGTCTCACTATGCTGTCCAGGCTGATCTCAAACTCTTGAACTCAAGTGATTCGCCTGCCTTAGCCTCCCAAAATGCTGGGATTACAGGGGTCTTTAAATGCTGGGGGTCAGCATCTTTAAAATGAACACACTGCCAGGCACAGTGGCTCACGCCTATAATCCCAGCACTTTTGGAGGCCGAGGCAGGTGGATTACCTGAGGTCAGGAGTTCGAGACCAGCCTCGCCAACATGGCAAAACCCCGTCTCTATTAAAAATACAAAAATTAGCCGGGCATGGTGGTGGGTGCCTATAATCCCAGCTATTTGGGAAGCTGAGGCTAAGAGAATCGATTAAGCCCAGGAAGAGAGGTTGCAGTGAGTCATATTGTGCCACTGCACTCCAGCCTGGGTGACAAGAGAGAGGCTCCGTCTCAAAAAAATAAATAAATAAATAAATAAAAATAAAATGAACACATCGTTTTAGTTTAAGAGACTAAAGAGGTGCAACCGTATGGAATAAATGAGCCTGGACTGAGTCTTGTGTTTTAAAAAAAGTTATAAAAGATGTATGGGGGCCGGGCGTAGTGGCTCATGCCTATAATCCCAGCACTTTGGGAGACCAAGGCAGGCGGATCACGAGGTCAGGAGTTCAAGACCATCCTGGTCAACATAGTGAAACCCTGTCTCTACTAAAAATACAAAAATTAGCCAGGCATGGTGGCACATGCCTGTAGTCCCAGTTACTCAGGAGGCTGAGGCAGGAGAATTGCTTGAACCCGAGAGGTGGAGGTTACAGTCAGCCGAGATCTCACCACTGCACTCCAGCTTGGGCAACAAAGTGAGACTTCGTCTCAAAAAAAAAAAAAAGGACAACTGGGGAAAATTAAATATGGACTGGATATCAGGCGATATTAGGGAGTTATTTAGAATATTAGGGAATTATTTACAATTATTTAGACTTGAAGGGTATTACCGTGTACAACTAACTTTCAAATGGTTTGGGGCTGGGTGCGGTATCTCACGCCTGTGATTCACCTGAGGTCAGGACTCTGAGACCAGCCTGGCCATCATGGCATAACCCCATCCCTATTAAAAATACAAAAAATTAGCCAGGCATGGTGACGGGCACCTGTAATCCTGGCTACTTGGGAGGCTGAGGCAGGAGAATCACTTGAACCCGGGAGGCGGAGGTTACAGTGAGCCGAGATCACACTATTGCACTCTAGCCTGGGTGACAGAGCAAGACTCCGTCTCAAAAAAAAAAAAAAAGAAAAAGAAAAGGCTAAGCACAGTGGCTCATGCCTTTAATCCCAGCACTTTGGGAGGCCAAGTTGGGTGGATCACTGTAGGTCAGGAGTGACCAACATGATGAAACTCCATCTCTACTAAAAACACAAAATTAGCCGGGTGTGGTGGCATGGGTCCATAATCCCAGCTACTTGGGAGGCTAAGGCAGGAGAATCATTGAACCTGGGAGGCAGAGGTTGCAGTGAGCCGAGATTATGCCACTGCATTCCAGCCTGGGTGACAGAGCGAGACTCCATCTCAAGAAAAAAAAAAAAAAAGGAAAGAAAAAAAGTATTAATGACTTGAAATCCTACCACCGTACAGTCAGCACTACACACACACACGTAATTCTACCAAAGTGGATCATAATATTTATGTCATTATAATGATTTTTCACAGCTATCTATTTTAATGTTATTTTGTTTTCTTTCCTCCTTCCACTTGGTAACCAGTTTCTGCATCTTGGTTTATGTTGTGAAAGGAAAATATCTTGGGCCCCTTCAAGCTGGTAACTGCTCAGGGCAAATCTGCCTCATTCTATTCGAAGTAATCCCTCTGCTCACTGAGATTGATGCATATTCTGATTGCCTCCTTTGGAAAGGCTTATCAGAAACCAAAAGAATGCAACCATTTCTCTCTCACCTACCTGTGACCTGGAAACTCCCTCTCAGCTTCAAGAGCTGTCCCTGCCTTTCTGCATGAAACTAGTGTACTTCTTACATATATTGATTGATGTTCATGTCTCCCTAAAGTGTATAAAACCAAGCTGTGTCTCAACCACCTTGGGCACGTGTCATTAGGACTTCCTGAGGCTGTGTCATGGCACACTTCCTTACCTTTAGCAAATAAACCTTCTAAAATGATTGAGACTTATCTTATCATTTTTCTCGATTGGCAATGTCCTTCCATGCCTTTTTCTGATAAGTTGCTGACATGTATTGAACGTTTACTACAAAGCAAGAACCAGGACTTTACATATATACTATATTTTACAAAAACCCCATACTGTTATTATTGCCATGGTGTTGCCAAACAGAGAAGCTGAGGAAATTTCTCAAGGGCACACAACCAACACATATTTGAACTGTTTTTGGTTGGGTTGTATTTTTTTTTTTTTTTTTTTTTGAGATGGAGTTTCGTTCTTGTTGCCCAGGCTGGAGTGCAATGGCGCGATCTCAGCTCGCTGCAACCTCCACCTCCAGAGTTCAAGCGATTCTCCTGCCTCAGCCTCCCGAGTAGCTGGGATTACAGGCATGTGCCACCATGCCTGGCTAATTTGTATTTTTAGTAGAGATGGGGTTTCTCCTTGTTGGTCAGGCTGATCTTGAACTCTCAACCTCAGGTGATCCGCCTGCCTCAGCCTCCCAAAGTGCTGGGATTACAAGCGTGAGCTATCACGCCCGGCATTTTTTTTTTTTTTTTTTTTTTTTTTTTTTACAAAGATAAGATCACATTGTAAAACCCTAGTTGCTTTCTCACTCACATCTTGAAATTTTCTTCAACTCATCTGGTATACAGGGAGTCCTCACTTAACATTCTCCATAGGTTCTTGGAAACTTTGACTTTAGAAGAAACGACATATAACAAAAACCAATCTTTCCATAGACTAATTGACATAACAAGAGTTAAGCTCCTATGGCATATTTCTGATCACCAAAATATCACCAAACTTCTAAATAAAGACCCCAGATACTTCTCATATCAAATATTGAAATAAATGTGAGCTGGCCAGATGTGGTGGCTCACACCTGTAATCCCAACACTTTGGGAGGCTGAGGCAGGTGGATCACCTGAGGTCTCATTCTGTTGCCCAGGCTGGAGAGCCATGGGGTGATCTCGGCTCACTGCAACCTCCACCTCCCCCACCTCCCGGGTTCAAGCAATTCTCCCACCTCAGCCTCCTGAGTAGCTGGGACTACAGGTGCCCACCACCACACCTGGCTAGTTTTTGTACTTTTGTAGAGAAGGGATTCCACCATGTTGCCCAGGCTGGTCTTGAACCCCTTGCCTCAACTGATTCCCCCCGCCTCAGCTTCCCAAAGTGCTGGGATTACAGGCATGAGCCACTGCGTTCCAAATGAGTCATTACCCCAGAAGTAACCTCTTGCTGCTGATGACAATTGCAAGTCCTCCCCCACTGTGCCCCCAGTGGGCATTAACAGTCTCATGGATGACAAATATCAGTGGGCAGGTCTCAGGGACTCTACGATCATGACCATCACCTCCCAAGACGCCAGTTCCTGCCTCAAGACGTCTCTGAAGGTCCTGGGTGGCAGTGGTGAATGTTGGTCATTCAGGCAGAGGCTCACCCATTCTTTCCTGGATGGGCATGAGAGGTGTGTACTCCTGTATAAGAGTTAAAGCTGTTTCCCCGGGCCGACCTGTGAACCGCAGCCAGAACAGGTTGGCACTTGTGAGTGGGCCTGAAAGGCCAAAAATGATGTCAGGGACCTGCTTGTCCCCAGGAGCAGGGAGGGATGCCTGGGAGGCAGTGTGGGAGGGAGGAAGAGGGAAAGACAGTGTCCTAAGGTGAAGGGGACAGCCTGAGGAGAGAGTGTAGGGATGTTTGTGTCCTGGCCCTCATCCTCTCTTGTATTGTTTTCCCTTTCTCCTCAGCGGCCCCCAGCTGCTCTCCCCGCAGGTACCATGTCTCTCCTCTCAGTGTGCATGATCCGCCCAGGCAGACGGCAGAAGCCGACCGTTGCTCGCGGCTCACTATGCGAGGACTGAGAAAGCCTCGAGACAAAGCTACTGAGCGGTGTGCGAGGGGCCAACGCAAGGAGCTCAGAATAAACTCTTGTGCGTCTCACCACTTGCTCTCCACCTCTGAATGGGACCAGGTGGCCACACGGAGGCTCAGACAGGGTCAAGAGTGCCACGCTAGCGGGGGTGGGGTGACGTTGGGAGTGCTGAGAGTGGACTCAGGCAAGGCATTCCCCTTGGTGTGTGGGCGTCTAATCGGTTGAGGGGCGCAAGCTTGGGCTTGGTGATCAGTCTAGGGACTGACATTAACACTACGCTTAGGCCTGGGATTTAGGGTTTTGTCCTGCAATCAAGCAGCTTAAGTTCCTAAACTGGAATTTAGCTACAGGGAAACTCCTAGCAACAAGCCAGCCCCTTAGTTACAGTGGGGGCACTAGCAATGCAGGCCTCGGACCTCCCCTGGGAACGTTTGGCAGGTCACGCTGAGGCCTGGAGGTCAGGATCAGAGACAGAATGCTCCGCAGAGTATATCTGTCCTGGAGACTGTATCGTACCCAGGCCTGGCCAGGTGTGGTGAGGAGGATGGGATTGAGGCCCAGAGCATCTGGGGGAGGGGGAATCACGCAAGCCCAGGGGTGGGCGTGGCTAAAACCGAGCTGACTCTCGGGGGAGTGAGAAGCTAAAAGTCATCCAACATGGCGGCTCCCGAGGAAGGCTACAGTGTGGGCGCCGCCATTTTGTTTGAGGTTGAGGCAAAGGATGCTAAAGGATGAATAGCACCGCCCTACTCCCCTCGTCTACAACCGCAAATCCCTAGTGAGCTTGCCCGAAGGAGACTGTCAGCTTCCTAGATGGAGCCTATGGGGATTGTGCCAGGTTTAAGAACATGGTTAACTTAATAAAAACTCAATGGCAGACCATACTTTTAAAGTGAAGAAGGCTGGGCACGGTGGCTCACGCCTGTAATCCCAACACTTTGGGAGGTCGAGGCGGGTGGATCACCTGAGGTGGGGAGTTCGAGACTAGCCTAAATCCCATCTCTACAAAAAACACAAAATTAGCTGGGTGTTGTGGCGCATGCCTGTAATCCCAGCTACTCGGGAGGCTGAGGCAGGAGAATCTCTTGAACTCGGGAGGCGAAGGTTGCAGTGAGATGAGATCACACCATTGCTCTCCAGTCTGGGCAACAAGCGCAAAACTCCGTCTCAAATAAATAAATTAATTAAATAAAGAAAACAGCTCTTATATCAACATGGGAAACCGAGAAAGTATAAATTTAGAGATATACATATATAATTATATAGAAATTAATCATTTTACACTTTTATATAATGTAAAGTGAACAATTACATTAAGGATCTCCTCAAGGCCAAGGTGCTGTGGTTCATACCTGTAATCCCAGCACTTTGGGAGGCCGAGGGGGCGGATCACTTGAGTTCAGGAGTTTGAGATCAGCCTGGGCAACATGGCAAAACTCCGTCTCTACTACAAATACACAAATTAGCCGGGCGTGGTGGCGCATGCCTGTAATCCCACCTACTCAGGGGGCTGAAGTGGGAGGATCGCTTGAGCCCAGAAGGTGGAGGCTGCAGTGAGCTGACATCATGCCACTGCACTCCAGACAGGTCAGGCCAAAAGAAAGTTAAAGAAGGCACTATATCTATCAATAGGTAAATCAATAGATCCATCGGTATGGATATACCAACGAAAAGCTATCATTTTCAAATTCTGGATGATGGCTTTCTGACTTGGGGAAAGAAGGTCAAGGCAGGCCTCCATGCAGAGGTGATATTGGAGCAAAGACAGGAGGGAGCAGGAAGCCACCGAGGCACCTGGGAAAGAGCAAACACAAAGGCTTGAAGTGAGAAGTTACTGGGTGTAATATAGAGGCATGGGGCTTGAGGGAAGTTGGAGGGGGGCGACCAGAAAGAGAGAAGAAAGAGAGGATGTCGGAGATGACAGGGAATCAGATCTCAGAGTGAAGGGGCATGCAGGCTCACAACATACCTTCTCTTCTGCATTGTAAGCAGAGGCCCGTGTGCAGCTTGGGTCTCCTTGTAAAGCTTGAAGCTGGGTGGGGTTAAGGTGGTTGATTCTCTCTAGCAGTGTTCTGGGTGAACCTGGCTTGAGATGTGTAACTTTTGGTTAAATATTAGATTCAGAGTTAGAATAAGGACTGTATACAAAACACTGAGTCTTCTTTTTTTTTTTTTTTTTTTTTTTTTTTTTTGAGACGGGGTCTCTCTCTGTCACCCAGGCTGGAGTGCAGTGGCCAGATCTCAGCTCACTGCAAGCTCCGCCTCCCAGGTTCACGCCATTCTCCGGCCTCAGCCTCCCGAGTAGCTGGGACTACAGGCACCCGCCACCTCGCCCGGCTAGTTTTTTTTGTATTTCTTAATAGAGACGGGGTTTCACCGTGTTAGCCAGGATGGTCTCGATCTCCTGACCTCGTGATCCGCTCGTCTCGGCCTCCCAAAGTGCTGGGATTACAGGCTTGAGCCACCGCGCCCGGCCTAACACTGAGTCTTAAAATTGTTGTTGTTGTTGTTGTTGTTTTGAAACAGGGTCTCACTCTATGGCCCAGGCTGGAGTGCAGTGGCGCGATCACAGCTTACTGCAGCCTCCAACTCCCCGGGCTCAGGTGATCCTCCCACCTCAGCCTCCTGAATAGGTGGGACCACAGGCACGCTCCACCACACCCAGCTAATTTTTGTATTTTTTATAGAGACAGGGTCTTGCTATATTGCCCAGTCTGGTCTTGAAGTCCTGGGCTCAAGCAATCCTCTCGCCTCAGCCTCCTAAAGTGCTAGGATTGTAGGCATCAGCCACTGTGCCCGGCCACAGCTTTATTTGTATTTATTTCTTTATTTTTTTAAGACGGAGTCTTGCTTTTGTTGCCCAGGCTGGAGTCCAACGTCACGATCTCGGCTCACTGCAACTTCCACCTCCTGGGTACAAGTGATTCTCCTGCTTCAGCCTCCCAAGTAGCTGGGATTACAGACGCATGCCACCATGCCCAGCTAAATTTTGTATTTTTAGTACAGACAGAGTTTTGCCATGTTGGCCAGGCTGGTCTCAAACTCCTGACCTAATGTGATCCACCAACCTCGGCCTCCCAAACTGCTGGGATTACAGGCGTGAGCCACTGCACCTGGCCTGTTTGCTTGTTTTTGCTAAGCACCGGGTCTATGATGATTCCCAATTTAAGAAGTGAGGAAAATTAGGCCTGTAGTGCTGAAATACCTTGCATGAGGTCACATAACTAGCAAGATGTAAAGCAAGGATTTGAACCCAGGTCTGACTTTACTAATCTATAAAGATGATAAAGAAATTCTAGGCAGAGTGAGTGGAGGGTGGGAATACCTTTGCTACCTTCTGTGATCTGTACACGGAGCAGGGGAAGAGAAGGTGGGGCATGAGAGGCTTCAGAGGTGATGGAATTCAAGCTTTTCATTGAAACCAATGGGAGGTTTGTTTCTTTTCAAATTTATTATTATTATTATTATTATTATTATTTGAGACAGAGTCTCGCTCTGTTGCCCAGGCTGGAGTGCAGTGGCGTGATCTCGGGTCACTACAACCTCTGCCTCCCGGGTTCAAGCAATTCTCCTGCCTCAGCCTCCCAAGTAGCTGAGATTACAGGTGCCTGCCACCACGCCCTGCTAATTTTTGTATTTTTGGTGGAGATGGGGTTTCACCATGTTGGCCAACCTGGTCTCAAACTCCTGATTTTGTGATCCGCCCACCTCAGCCTCCCAAAGTGCTAGGATTACAGGCGTAAGCCACCACACCCTACCTTGTTTCTTTTCTTTTTCTTTCTTTCGCTTTTTTTTTTTTTTTTTTTGGAGACAGAGTCTTGCTGTGTCACCCAGGCTGGAATGCAGTGGTGCAATCTCGGCTTACTACATCCCCCTCCTCCTCCTGGGTTCAAGTGATTCTCGTGCCTCAGCCTCCCGAGTAGCTGGGATTACAGGCACGCAACACCACACCTGGCTAATTTTTGTGTGTATATATATATATATATATATATATTTTTTTTTTTTTTTTTTTTTTTTTTTTTTTTTGAGACGGAGTCTCGCTGTGTCACCCAGGCTGGAGTGCAGTGACGCGATCTCGGCTCACTGCAAGCTCCGCCTCCCGGGTTTACGCCATTCTCCTGCCTCAGCCTCCGAGTAGCTGGGACTACAGGCGCCCGCCACCACGCCCGGCTCGTTTTTTGTATTTTGAGTAGAGACGGGGTTTCACCATGTTAGCCAGGATGGTCTCGATCTCCTGACCTCGTGATCCATCCGCCTCGGCCTCCCAAAGTGCTGGGATTACAGGCTTGAGCCACCGCGCCCGGCCAATTTTTGTATATTTTGTAGAAATGGGATTTTGCCATGTTGGCTGGGCTGGTATCCAACTCCTAAGCTCAAGTGATCCGCCCGTTTCAGCCTCCCTGTGTTGGGATTATAGGTGTGAGCCACGGTGCCTGGCCCAATGGGAAGTTTTAACTAGTGGGAATAGCATAATCACGGTGTATTTCCAGCAGTCACATTGCCGTGCAAAGTGTACATTTAAGGAGTGGGAGAGAAGTGGGGATCTGAGAGATATTTAAGATATTACTGCAGTAGTTCAGGTGCAAAATGTAATTAAGGCCTGAAGTAAAAATAGGGAGCACTCTTAGCCAGTTTCCCTGTTAGCTCACTGCATGCGCACCTCCTGGCCCATACACCCTGACCCCAGGGAAACCTTTTCTTGACAACTGGAACCAAGATCTTCTTTTGCAAAGTCAGAGCTTGTTAAATTGGAGTATTAGGTCGGGCGTGGTGGCTGACACCTGTAATCCCACCACTCTGGCAGGCTGAGGTGGGTGGATAACTTGAGCCCAGGAGTTCAAGACCAGGCTGGGCAATGTGGTGAAACCCTGTCTCTACTAAAAATACAAAAATTAGCTGGGCATGGTAGTACCTGGCTGTAATCCCAGCACTTTGGGAGGCTGAGGCAGGAGGATTGCTTGAAGCCAGGAGTTCAAGACCTGTTTAGGCAACATAATGGAGACCCCCGTCTCTATAAAAATAAAAATCAATAAATTTTTTAAAAAGCAGTGAGCAGCCGGGCATGGTGGCTCACACCTGTAATCCCAGCACTTTGGGAGGTTGAGGCGGCAGATTACCTGAGGCTGGAGGTTCGAGACCAGCCTGGCCAGCATGGTGAAACCCCATCTCTACTAAAAATACAAAAATTAGCTGGGCGTGGTGGTAGGCACCTGTAATCCTAGCTACTTGGGAAGCTGAAGCAGGAGAATTGCTTGAACCCAGGAGGCAGAGGTTGCAGTGAGCCAAGATCGTGCCATTGCACTCCAGTCTGGGCAACAGGGGGAGATCTCATTGGGGAAAAAAAAAAAAACAACCAGTAAGCATGAGGTGTGTCAGGGGGTTGAGAGACATTGAAGAAAGTAAATCCTAGGGTTGGAGGACTGATTAGATGTAGGAACTGAAGATTATAGGGACAGTATCAGACCTGTTTTGAACAAGATGAGTTTGATGTATCGTTGTGACATCCAGATAGAGCTATCCATCAAATAGTTATATAAAAGGGCTAAGGGCAGCGTTTCCCAAAAAGGTTGCCACAAAAGATAGTCCCCCAGGACACCAGCAAATGTTAAAGGGAAAGCGGTGGGAGGGCTCTCCAGGGTCAAAGAAGTTAGGGAAAATTGTAGTTAAACAGGTGCAGAGCCTTTAAGATGCTAATATCTACTGGGAAATTCCAAGAGTAAGGGCATTCATTATTTATTTTTAGAGATTGTGTGTGTGTGGCCGGGCGCGGTGGCTCAAGCCTGTAATCCCAGCACTTTGGGAGGCCGAGACGGGCGGATCACGAGGTCAGGAGATCGAGACCATCCTGGCTAACACGGTGAAACCCCGTCTCTATTAACAAATACAAAAAACTAGCCGGGCGAGGTGGCGGGCGCCTGTAGTCCCAGCTACTCGGGAGGCTGAGGCCGGAGAATGGCGTAAACCCGGGAGGCGGAGCTTGCAGTGAGCTGAGATCCGGCCACTGCACTCCAGCCTGGGTGACAGAGCGAGACTCCGTCTCAAAAAAAAAAAAAAAAAAAAAAAAAAAAAAGATTGTGTGTGTGTGTGGCGGCGGGTGGGGGGGGCGGGGAGGGGGTGGTCTCTCACTTTGCTGCGCAGGCTGGTCTTGAACTGCTAGCCTTAAGCGATCTTCCCACCTCGACTTCCCAAAATGTTGGGATTACAGGCGTGAGCCACCATATCTGCCCCCCGAAAATTATTTTGACGACGAACCGGTTTCTCTTTCCATAGAGTATCTAGGGGGACTCACGTTCCAAAGAACCGTTTCTGCAATGCTTGTTTTGAGCCTAGGAGAGAAAAGTGCATAACAGCATGGGGCAGTCCCTGCGTTACCATGGGAACAGAAAGCATGGCAGCAAGGAGATCAATAAAGAGCCCCTGTAGTGAAAGGAAAGGAGGGCTGCAGACAAAGGCGGAAGCCGAGAGAAAGCCTGAGGAAGGCTGCCTAGATGGCTGGTCACCGCGCTTGGACAAGAGCCAGGAAACAAGAGCATCTGGGAAGCTTATCTGTATGAAATCATTTTTTTCCCAGGCCATTTTCCTCTTCATAGTTTATTCTTTCGGTTGATTCGTAAAACCTTTCACTGAAGCTTTTATCAGAAAAATGTACAAAGCAGCGGGACGGTAGCCATGGAAGCCAAAATCCACTAAGGAGTGGAGTGTGTAACCACTCACCTGCCAGGAAAAAATATATACACAACCCATGGGTCCAACTGACCGAATTATTCCAAAGTGAATACACACTCCCCACAGTGACAATGCCTAGGTCAAGGAACAGAACATCACCAGCACCCCCGGAACCTCCCTTTGTGTCCTTCCCAAGCATTTGCCTCTTACCTCCTCAAAGTAACCACTTTTCTCACCTGTTGCACTGTAGATTCATTTTGTCTGTTCTTTTTTTTTCTTTTTTGAGACGGGGTCTCCCAGGCTGGAGTGCAGTGCAGTGGCGTGATCTCAGCTCACTGCAACCTCTGCCTCCCAGGTTCAAGCGATTCTCCTGCCTCAACCTCCCTAGTAGCTGGGATTACAGGTCCATGCCACCACTCCCCACTACTTTTTTTTGTATTTTTAGTAGAGACAAGGTTTCACCATGTTGGCCAGGCTGGTCTTGAACTCCTGGCCTCAAGTGATCTACCTGCCTCAGCCTCCCAAATTGCCGGGATTACAGGCATGAGCCACCAAGCCCAGCACTCCCTGTGCTTTTTAATGTATCCTTTTAAGAAAATTTAATTTTATGACAATATTACCAGCAATACAAAGTATATTTTTAATACAGACTCCTGAGGACAAGAGTCTGAATTTATCCTGCATAGAAGAATAGAGAAGAAATAAACAAGTAACCATGTGTTAAAAGACATTTAGATGTTTGGAGAGGAACATTGATTTAAATATAATTCTCTGGCAATGGAAAGTTGTTTTATTTACAGCCCTTGAGGGTTTGCAAAAAGTCACTATGGCCAGGCGCGATGGCTCACGCCTGTAATCCCAGCACTTTGGGAGGCCGAGGCAGGTGGATCACCTGAGGTCGGGAGTTCGAGACCAGCCTGACCAACATGGAGAAAGCCGATCTCTACTAAAAATACAAAAATTGGCCGAGTGTGGTGGCGCAAGCCTATAATCCCAGCTACTCGGGAGGCTGAGGCAGGAGAATTGCTTGAACCCGAGAGGCAGAGATTGCGGTGAGCCAAGATGGCACCATTGCACTCCAGGCTGGGCAACAAGAGTGAAACTGTCTCAAAATAAAATAAAATAAAATAAAGTCACTATGCTATGAATACACAGCAACTGTACAAAGGATAAATGTCAGAATGCAAAGGACCTTTAGTTTTTAGTTTTCTTTTTTTTTTCTTTTTTTTTTTTTTTTGAGAGAAGGCCTCTCTCTGTCATCCAGGCTGGATTGCAGTGGTGCGATCATAGCTCACTGCAGCCTTGAACTCCTGGACTCAAGCGATCCTTCTGCCTCAGCCTCCCAAGGTGCTTGAAATTGCAGGCGTGGCCACTGCACCTGTTCTCATTTTTTTTTTTCTTTTAAGCAGCTAAATTTAAGATTTGCCCATTAAAGCCGGGCGCGGTGGCTCACGTCTGTAATCCCAGCACTGAGACAGGAGGAATGCTTAAGTCCAGGAATTCAAGACCAGCTGAAGCAGCATAGCAAGACCCCATCTCCACAAAAAATAAAAATAGAATTGTCAGGCATGGTGGCACATACCAGTAGTCCCAGCTACTCAGGAGGCTGAGGTGGGAGGATCGCTTGAGCCTGGAAGGTCGAGGCTGCAGTAAGCCGTGCTTGTGCTACCGAACTCATGCCTGGGTGACAGAGCAAGACCGTGTCTGAAAAAAAATAAAAATGAAAACAAAAATAAAAATGAGTTTGTTGTCTCCTTACCAGCTGAATCTATAGAAATGTGACAAGCCAACTTTACTGTGCTGCTGCTTAACAACTGCTTGGCCGCTTGACAAATTGGCATCCAATGTGAAGCCAAGTAAGGTCATAATGTCTTTTTGGAGAGAAGACAGAGGAGCTCTGCAAGCCAAGTTAAGGGCAATGAGGTGACACCGTCCATCCCCCACCACGCCCTTCACCGCCGCCCAGGTCTGATCACACATGCTTTTTTTCTCTTTTCAGGGCACTGCCACATGTAAAAAGCACTCACAGGGAAAACTCTACGACCGTTTGTCACCAGTGGGTGAGTTATCAGTGCAAGTGCCTCTACCCTCTGATGTCCGGAGCTTTCACTACATAGCTGATGTTCTGTTGGGTGGCAATTCAAAAGCATTAGTCATGGCTGGGCGTAGTGGCTCACGCCTGTAATCCTAACACTTTGGGAGGATGAGGCAGGTGGATCACTTGAGGTCAGGAGTTCGAGAACAGCCTGGCCATCATGGCAACACCCCGTTTCTACTAATCGTACCAAAAAATTAGCCGGGCATGATGATGGGTGCCTGTAATCACAGCTACTCGGGAGGCTGAGACAGGAGAATCACTTGAACCCAAGAGGTGGAGGTTGCAATGAACCGAGACTGCGCCACTGCACTCCAGCCTAGGTGACAGAATGAGACTCCATCTCAAAAAAACAAAAACAAGCCGGGCGCGGTGGCTCGCGCCTGTAATCCTAGCACTTTGGGAGGCCGAGACGGGCGGATCACAAGGTCAGGAGATCGAGACCACGGTGAAACCCCGTCTCTACTAAAAATACAAAAAATTAGCCAGGCGCGGTAGTGGGCACCTATAGTCCCAGCTACTCAGGAGGCTGAGGCAGGAGAATGGCGTGAACCCGGGAGGCGGAGCTTGCAGTGAGCCGAGATCGCGCCACTGCACTCCAGCCTAGGGGACACAGCGAGACTCCGTCTCAAAAAAAAAAAAAAAAAAAAAACACAAAAACAAAACAAAACAAAAACCCTTAGTCTCAACAGCCCCAACTAAGGTGTTGTCTCGCCTCCACCAGCAGGGGTAGCTGGTCAACCCCAACAAAATCCAGAGCCCTGCTTGCCAAGTAAAGTTTCTTATACTGAATCTGCAGGGGTGGATTCAAAATACTCAGCTCTCCGGAAGCCAAGAGGGGGGAAAATTGCTGTTTGTTACAAAGTAGAGAACTCTACATTTCTGATTTGGATGCCAGACCATCAGTCCATTAGTCTTGTGGTTACAGAGTCCCCATTACACTAGGCATTGGCCCCCACCTGCTCCTAATAGATTGACCACATCGAAACTGTGACACCCTCTCAGGTTCTCAGGGGTGCCTCACTATGGTTGATACTGTTACAGTAGGTAGTCAGGCAGACACGAGCAGGGCAGGAGAGCCCCCACTCCCCACCCCCAGGAATGTCAGGCGACCATCAGGTGACGACGGTCAGGTGGTTGTTAAACTGTTTTTCTAAAATGGTAATTGGTTGAGGTTGGCACCAGGGAAAGGTGGTCTCCCAATAAATAGAAAACACCTGAAACTGGAGATCAGCAGCTTTCTGATAAGATCCCAGGAGTTGGGCAAATTGACTCAAGCATGCGCACTAAGAGGCGGAGTTTAACTGGTACTGACCTTTCAGCTGGTAAGGGAAGAATGCCTCGAGTGAGCTTGCGTACAACTCCAGTAAACCAGTGTGCATGTGGCCCCTTCTAGGTGCTGGCAGGCCACTGTGCATGGGGACAGCCCACCCCAAGGGAAGAATCAGGGGAGAAGGGACGCAAGACCCTGGAAGCATGCCAAAGTATAAAACCCCAAGTCAAAGGTCAAACCATGCACTTGACTCTTAAGTCGCCCACTTCACCCTCTTCCAAGTATACTTTACTTCCTTTTGTTCCTACTCTAAAGGTTTTTAATAAACTTTCGCTCCTGCTTTAAAACTTGCCTCAGTCTCTCTTTCTGTTTTATGCCCCTTGGTTGAATTCTTTCTTCTTATGAGGCAAGGATTGAGGTTGCCACAGACCCACATGGATTTGCCACTGCGAACAATACTTGTTCAAACTGTGTCATGTTTTACTTGATGGACACACACCCAAGTGGTTTGCACTGATGCTGCTAAAAGTACTGCAATAGTCTGGGTGCGGTGGCTCAAGCCTGTAATCCCAGCACTTTGGGAGGCCGAGGCAGGCAGATCACCTGAGGTCAGGAGTTCAAGACCAGCCTGGCCAACATGGTGAAACCCGTCCCTACTGAAATACAAAAAAAAATTAGCCCTTGGTGGTGCACGCCTGTAATCCCAGCTACTTGGGAGGCTGAGGCAGGAGAATCACTTGAACCCAGGAGGCAGAGGTTGCCGTGAGCCAAGATTGCTCCACTGCATTCTAGCCTGGGCAACAGAGCAAGACTCAGTCTCCAGAAAAATAAATAAATAATAAAAATACTGTAATAATAGATGTGTAATACTGCTCCTGGTTTTCTTTCTTTCTTTCTTTCTTTTTTAGACAGGGTCTCACTCTGTTGCTCAGGCTAGAGTGTAGTGCACAATCATGGCTCACTGCAGCCTCTACCTCCCAGGCTCAAGCAATCCTCCTGCCCAGCCTCCCGAGTAGCTGGGACTACAGGTGTGCACCATCATGCCCAGTTAATTTTTGTATTTGTTGTACAAACATAGTCTTGCTATGTTGCCCAGGCTGGTGTCAAACTCTTGGATTCAAGCAATTCTCCCACCCCAGCTTCCCAAAGTGTTGGGATTATAGGCATGAGCCACTATGCCCCACCTTCTCCAGATTATATGAGATGTTCTCAATGGAGGAATGCTACAATTAAAACAGCAGCCGTGGGATAGGACACAAGCAGGAGTCCATCTGGCTTCCTTCGCCCAACCATGAGGTATCAGTAAAATAACACAAGATGGAGGAGGGGTGGGGAGAAGATCATTGTATATAAACAAAAAACCTAATAGAAATGGCAGTGCTCTGAATAAAAAATCCAACGGGATATACAGAGTGCCATCACACTTGGGCAGGTCAGGCCTAATGGGCCTTTTGAATGCCAGAGACTGACAATTATGCAGACTGGAAGCTGTGGCAAAAAGATCACCTGAGGTCAGAAGTTTGAGACCAGCCTGGCCAGCACGGGGAAACTCTGTCTCTACTAAAAATACAAAATTAGCCAGGCGTGGTGGCGCATGCCTGTAATCCCAGTTACTCGGGAGGCTGAGGCAGGAGAATCACTTGAACCTGGGAGGTGGAGGTTGTGGTAAGCCGAGATCGTGCCATTGCACTCCAGCCTGGGCAACAAGAGCGAAACTCCATCTAAAAAAAAAAAAAAAGTTAAAACTAATGCAAAGGGTTCAATGTCATGATGAATGTGACAGAGAAGTGATCTTGCAGACAGAACAGTATAAATTGTCCAATCTCATCAACAGAGATAAAATACACTGAAAAAAAGATGGACAGTCTCAGAGACCTAAAGAACAATAACAAAGATCTAAGATTTATATCACTGGACTGGACTTCTACAAGTAGATAAGAAACAGAGTAGTGATGAAAAAATATTGGAAGAAATAACGGCTGGAAGCTTCATGTATATATATTTTTTATTTTTTATTTTTTCCCCCTAGACAGAGTCTCCCTTTGTTGCCCAGGCTAGAGTGCAGTGGTGCGATCTCAGCTCACTGCAACCTCTGCCTCCTGGGCTCAAGCAATTCTCCTGCCTCAGCCTCCTCAGTAGCTGGGACTACAGGTATACGCCACCACGCCCAGCTAATTTTTTTTTTTTTTTCAGTAGAGACGTGGTTTCACCATGTTGACCAGGCTGGTCTCACTCTTGACCTCAGGTGATCCACTCGCCTTGGCCTCCCAAAGGGCTGGGGTTACAGGCATGAGCCGCCGCACCAGGCCCAATCTTCCCAAATTTGGCAAAGGATATAAAGCTACCAATTGAAGAAGCTGAGCAAAGCCCAGTAGGATAAACCAAATGAAAACCACGCCCACACGTCATCATTTAACGTCTTAACACTAAAAACAAAGGAAAACCCTTGAAAGCAGCTAGAGAGAAACGACGCACACACGAGGCATAGGGGATACTGATTAGAATGACAGTGGCGTTCTCATCTGAAACTAGGGAAACTAAAAGGAAGTGGCATGATATTCTTCAAGTACTGAAAGAACTGTCAACTGAGAGTCCTACATTGAGCAAAAGTATCTTTCAGGAATGAGAGGGAAATAAAGGCATTCTCAGGCGAAGGAAAACTACAACAAGTCTGTGTTAATCAGTTCAGGCTACCATGACGAAATACCATAGAATGGGTGGCTTGAACAACATGAATTCCTTTCTCACAGTTCGGGAGGCTGGGAAGTCCTCAGTCAAGATGCTGGCTGATCTGGTTCCCGGAAAGGGCTCTCTTCGCAGCTTACAGAGGGCTGCCTCCTGGCCGTGTCCTTCTGGTGGGAGGAGAGAGAAGGGTAGGGGAAGCAAGCTCTCTGGTGTCTCTTATAAGGGCACTCATCCCATCACAAGGGCCTCTGATGACCTCATCTAAACCCAATTACTTCCCCAAAGTCCCACATCCAAATACTGTTACATGGGGGTGAAGGCTTCAACACATGAATTTTGGGGGAGACAAATTCAGTCCATATCAAATTTGTTTCTAGGACACCTGCTATTAAAGAAAGGTGAAAGGAAGTTCTTCAAACAGAAGTGAAATAACAGACAAAGACTTGGAACTTCAGAAAGGAAAAGAGAACAACAGAACGGGTTACAATAGGAGTAAATACTCTTCTCATGAACTTTTTTTTTTTTCTCATGAGGTTTTTAAACCATATTTGATGTTTGAAGCAAAACATTGTAACAACATTTGATACAGTTCTCAATGTATATAGAGGGAATACTTAGGACAATTACATTTTGAAAGTAGGATGGGTAAAGGGATCTAAAGAGAAGTAAATTCCTCCATGTCAATTACAGTGGTGAAACACTGACATGGGTGGACTGTGATAAGTTACACAGTTGCAGGTTGTAATACCCACAGCAATCACTAAGAAGACCATACAAAGTGATTGTCGTAGTACATTCTGTGCTGCTGTAACAGAATACCTGAGACTGGAAAATTTATAAAACACATTTATTTCACACAGTTCTGGAGGCTGGGAAGTCCAAGATCAAGTCACCAAGAGGTCTGGCATCTGGGAAGGGCTGCTCTCTGCTTCTGAGACAGTGCCTTGAATGCTGCATCCTCTGGAGAGGGGAAACACTGTGTCCTCACATGGCAAAAAAGGGGAAAGGGCAAAAAGGGAGGCATTCCCTCCATCAAGCCCTATTCTAACAACATTAATCTGTTCATAAGGGCAGAGTCCTTTTGACCTAAACACCTCCCAAAAGACTCCACCTCCCAACACCGTTGCATTAAGGATCAAGTTTAGACATGAATTTTTGGAAGGGACACAAACATTCAAATCATAACAGTGATATGCTCAAAAATTATATAAATAAGTCAAAATGGAATTCTAAAAACAATGGTCATGTACCTACCCCAAGGAAGGCAAAGGGAGAGAAACAAAGGAATGAGAATCAGAGGGAACAAACAGAAAAAAATAATAAAATATACTAATTTAAACCACAATGAGATATCTCCTCACACCTGTCAGAATGGCTATTATCCAAAAGACGAAGTTGGGCACAGCAGTGGATGCCTTTAGTATCAGCTACTAGGGAAGCTGAGATGGGAGGATTGCTTGAGCCCAAGACTTCTAGGCTAGCCTGGGCAACATAGTGAGACCCCCATCTCTAAAAACAAAACAAAACAATACAATTCCTTTTTTTTTTTTTTTTTTTTTGAGACAGAGTCTTGCTCTGTTGCCCAGGCTGGAGTGCAGTGGTGCGATCTTGGCTCACCAAAACCTCTGCCTCCCGGGTTTAAGCAATTCTCCTGCCTCAGCCTCCCAAGCAGCTGGGATTACAGGCATGCACCACCATGCCCGGCTAATTTTTGTATTTTTAGTAGAGAGAGGGTTTCACCATATTGGTCAGGCTGGTCTTGAACTCCTGACCTCGTGATCCACCCACCTTAGCCTCCCAAAGGGCCGGGATTACAGGCATGAGCCACCACACCCAGACCATAAAATACAATTTTTAAAAAGATGAAAGATAACAAATGTTGGTGAGAATGTGGAGAACAGGGAACACTTACCCACTGTTGGGGAGAATGTAAACTAGTACAACCATTATGGAAAATTGTATGGAGGTTCCTTAAAAATTAAAAATCCCACTTCTGGGTATACATCCAAAGGATTTGAAATCAATTTGTTAAAATGATATCTGCACTCTTATGTTCATGATATCATTATTCACAATAACCAAGATAGGGAATCAACCTGTGTCCATCAACGCATGAATGGATAAAGAAAATGTGGTAAATACACACAATGGAACACTATTCAGCCTTTAAAAGGAAGGAAATTCTGTCATTTGCACTAACATGGATGAACCTGTAGGACACTATGCTAAGTAAAATAAGCCAGACACGGAAAGACAAATACCACATGTTCTCATTTGTGTATGAAATTTAAAACAAACAAATTCATAGAAGCAGAGAATAGAATCGTAGTTACCAGCGGCTGAAGGTGAGGGGAATGGGGAGATGTCGGTCAAAGGGTACAAAGTTTAGTTAGACAGGAAAAAGTTTTTTGACACCTTTTGCATAGTATGATTGCTATAATTAATGATAGCATATTATATATTTTAAAATTGCAAACAGTAAATTTCAAATTTCTCATCACAAGAAATGACAAGTATTTGAAGTGATGAATATGTTAATTAGATTGATTTAATCATTCCACATTGTATACATATATCCTAACATCACTTTGAACTCCATAGACAAATACAATTATAATTTGCCAATTTACAATAAAAATAAAATTAAATGGCAGACACAAGCCTAAACATATTACTAATTACTTAGCATGCACATTTTTTTTGTTGTTTGTTTTTTTGAGATGGAATCTCATTCTGTCGCCCAGGCTGGAGTGCAGTGGTGCAATGTGGGCTCACTGCAACCTCTGCCTCCTAGGTTCATGGGATTCTCCTGCCTCAGCCTTTAGAGTCTCTGGGATTACATGTGTGCGCCACCTCACCAGGCTAATTTTGTATTTTTAGTAGAGAGGGTGTTTCACCATGTTGGCCAGGCTGGTCTTGAGCTCCTGACCTCAGGTAATCTGCCCGCCTTGGCCTCCCAAAGTGCTGGGATTACAGGCATGAACAACCATGCCTGGCCAACCTTGGCAAAGTAAACTTCGAAATTGATTGAGACCTGTCTGGGATACTTTTGGCCAGGCGCAGTGGCTCACGCCTGTAATCCCAGCACTGTGGGAGGCTGAGGCGGGTGGATCACCTGAGGTCAGGAGTTCAAGACCAGCCTGGTCAATGTGGGGAAACCCCGTCTCTACTAAAAATACAAAAATTGGCCGGGCGCGGTGGCTCAAGCCTGTAATCCCAGCACTTTGGGAGGCTGAGACGGGCGGATCACGAGGTCAGGAGATCGAGACCATCCTGGCTAACACGGTGAAACCCCGTCTCTACTAAGAAATACAAAAAAATAGCCGGGCGAGGTGGCGGGCGCCTGTAGTCCCAGCTACTCGGGAGGCTGAGGCCGGAGAATGGCGTGAACCCGGGAGGCGGAGCTTGCAGTGAGCTGAGATCCGGCCACTGCACTCCAGCCTGGGCTACGGAGCGAGACTTCGTCTCAAAAAAACAAAAAAAAACAAAACAAAAAAAAAACAACAAAAATTAGCTGAGTGTGGTGGGCATGCCTTTAATCCCAGCTACTCAGGAGGCTGAGGCGGGAGAATCACTTGAACCCAGGAGGCAGAGGTTGCAGTGAGCTAAGATTGCATCACTGCACTCCAGCCTGGGTAACAGAACAAGACTCTGTCTCAATAAAAAAATAAAAAACATATATTACTAATTACTTTAAATGTACATGATTTTTTTTTCCAACCTTGGCAAAGTAAGCTTCGAAACTGATTGAGACCTGTCTGAGATGCTTTTTGGTTTACACCCTCTTACGAGGTTGCCCCTTCTTTACCTGGTCCTTTGGCTAAGGGGAAGAAGTTTCCCTGGGTCTCTGGGTCTTTGTTTGTTTAGAGATGGGGGTCTCACTATGTTGCCCATGTAGGATTTGAACTCCTAGGCTCAAGCGAACCTTCCGCCTCAGCCTCCTGGATAGCTGGGACTACAAGCGCGCACCACCGTGCCCGCCAGGCTTTCCTGGGTCTTTTTTGTCTGCACCGCTTGATGTTCTGGGTTGTTGGTTTCTCTAGCACCTGGTCTTGGATATGTAAGAAAACCCACAGGGCTCAGCACCATGTCATTTCTCGAGTCTTACTCCCTGGCTATCTGCTGGCAGGAGAATCGCTTGAACCTGGGAGGCAGAGGTTGCAGTGAGCCAAGATCGTGCCACTGCACTCTGGCCTGGGTGACAGAGCAAGATTCCGTCTCAATTTAAAAAAATTTTTTTTTTTTTACTTGCCAAGGTTAAGGACAATGCCCAGGAGACACATCTGTGCCTTTCTCCAAAGATGATTTTGAGGGCTTCAATATTTAAAGGGGAAAAGCGGACTGGAGGGGAAAGAGGGAGGAGGGTATGGGTCATTCACATGCTGCAAGAGGAAAGGAACAGGCAGAGGAAGAGTCAATTATGTATTCATCTCAGTAAATCACTTTACATAAGATAAGGGAGCACAGAGTAGCTACCCCTACAGATATTTAACCTTCTATCTGTAGCTATTGGCTTAGGAACAAAAGGAAAGACAGCTAGTTGCATGACTCAGCTTTCAGCTTAATTTTTTCCTTTTCGAAGAGTGAATTGGGGTCCTGCGTTTTTAGTTTCCTTTCACAAGGGGAAGAAAGGTAAATGTCAGAATTGATACATATGGGTCGGGTGCAGTGGCTCACGCTTGTAATCCCAGCACTTTGGGAGGCTGAGGTGGGCGGATCACCTGAGATCAGGAGTTCGAGACCAGCTTGGCCAGCATGGCGAAACCCCATCTCTATTAAACATCCAAAATTAGCTGGGCGGGTGGCGCATGCCTGTAATCCCAGCCACTCGGGAGGCTGAGGCAGGAGAATCACTTGAACCCAGGAGATAGAGGTTGCAGTGAGCCGAGATCGTACCACTGCACTCCAGCCTGGATACCAGAGTGAAACTCCATCAAAAAAAAAAAAAAAAAAAAAGAGAATTGATACACAACATATGATGATACAAAAGGGCTTGACAACAAACTTGCTATGTATATAACAAAGACCAACAGGTTGCTTATGAAAAAAATGAAAATATTTTACCCCAGAATACATTTCTTTGACATATTTTGAAATGGCTGCCGCTTGGCCATCTTGACAGCAGCGGCCTGGCAGAGCTGTCTGAAGTGAGGAGAATGTGCATCTGTAGAGAATCTTCACAAATGCATCCATGTCCCCTCCCTTTCTCTGCCTTTTCCTGGATCCAGGAGAGATTGAGAATCCGGCACCTTTAAAAGTCTCCATCAGGCTGAGTGCGGTGGCTCATGCCTGTAATCCCAGCACTTTGGAAGACCAAGAAGGCCAGATCACCTGAGGTCAGGAGTTCGAGACCAGCCTGACCAACATGGCGAAACCCTGTCTCTACTAAAAATACAAAAATTAGCCTGGCGTGATGGTACGTACCTGTAATCCCAGCTACTTCGGAGGCCGAGGCAGGAAAATTGCTTGAACCCGGGAGGCGGAGGTTGCAATGAGCTGAGATCGCATCACTGCACTCCAGCCTGGGCAACAGATTCTGTTTCAAAAGAAAAGACTTCACCATCAATTCTCTCTGAGGGAGGATACTTCATCTGCATAACAAGGCCACCTTTGCCAGCCAAGCCTCTTCTCCCCCTCCCATAATCTGGGTGACCAGAATCTAAAACTCCATTCTTCCTGTAACCTCAAAGTGGTATTTAAGGAGGCTCCTGTGTACACTTGTTAAATACATCTGGATGCCTTTTATCCTGTCAATCCATTCACCTCGTGTCAGTGATTTTCAGTGAACCTTTAAAGGGCCAACAGCTTGTGGCCCCCACACTTGAATTTCTGGCCATGTGTGATCTTCCATCTAAAGGTTTCATCCAGGGGAAAAAGCATAAAAGAGATTATTTTCATTTGATGAGGAGATGTGTAAAAGGGATTCAGAACTGATATGGTTTAGTCATGGAGATATGTGTTAGCCTATGTGACTCTGGCCTAAAATTAACCATATTGTTTCTTCTTCTTCCCCTTCCCCTTCCCCTTCTCCTTCCCTCTCCCCTTCCCCTTCCCCCTCCTCCTCCTCCTCCCCCTCCTCATCCTCTTCTCTTTCTCCTTCTCCTTCTTCTTCTCCTTCTTCTTTTTCAAAGGAGTTCTCCTCTTGTTGCCTAGGCTGGAGTGCAGTGGCGAGATCTCAGCTCCTGAGTTCAAGGGATTCTCCTGCCTCAGCCTCCTGAGTAGCTGGAATTACAGGCACCTGCCACCACACCTGGCTAATTTTTTTTGTATTTTTAGTAGAGACGGGGTTTCATCATGTTGGCCAGGCTGATCTTGAACTCCCGACTGCAGATGATCCACCTGCCTCAGCCTCACAAAATGCAGGGATTACAGGCATGAGCCACTGCGCCCAGCTTTTTTTTTTTGAGACGGAGTCTTGCTCCGTCACCAGACTGGAGTGCAGTGGCACAATCTCAGCTCACTGCAACCTCTGCCTCCCAGGTTCAAGTGATTCTCCTGCCTTAGCCTCCCAAGTAGCTGGGACTACAAGCGTGTGCCTACCACGCCTAGCTAATTTTTGTATTTTTTAGTAGAGATGGGGTTTCACCATGTTGGCCAGGATGGTCTCCATCTCTTAACCTCGTGATCCACCCGCCTCAGCCTCCCAAAGTGCTGGGATTACAGGCTTGAGCCACTGTGCCCGGCCCGCAGCCTTTTTTTTTTTTTAGAGACAATCTGACTCTGTCACCCAGGTTGGAGTACAGTGCGTCATAGCTCACTGCAGCCTTGAACTCCTGGGTTCAAGCAATCCTCCCCACTCAGCCTCCCAAGTAACTGGTACTACAGTTGTATGCCATGATGACTGGCTAATTTTTCTTTCATTTTTTATTTTTGTAGAGACAGGGTCTCACTATGTTGCCAAGTCTGGTCTCAAACTCTTGGCCAGGCTGATCTGGAACTCTTGACCTCAAATTATCCTCCCACCTCGGCCTCCCAAAGTGCTGGGATTGCAGGTTTGAGCCATCGCACCAGGACTAATCATAATATTTCTGACAGTCATACGTTAGAAATTTCTAAAAATGGGCCAGGTGTGGTGGCTCATGCCTGTAATCCCAGGACTTTGGGAAGCTGAGGTGGGTGGATCACTTGAGGTCAGGAGTTCAAGACCAGCCTGGCTAACATGGTGAAACCCTGTCTCTACTAAAAATACAAAAACTTAGCCAGGTGTGGTGGCATGCACTTATAATTTCAGCTACTTGGGAGGCTGAGGCAGGAGAATTGCTTGAACCTGGGAGGCAGAGGTTGCAGTGAGCTGAAATTGCACCACTGCACTCCAGCCTGCCAGCCTGGGCAACAGAGCAAAATTCTGTCTAAAAAAAAAAAAAGAAGGAAAGAAAGAAAGAAGGAAGAAAGAAAAGAAAAATTTTTAAATGGAAAAGATAATTGTCATTTTTTGCTTATTTAGAAATAATGGAACTCTGCCTGTGAGAAGAAACCCTGAGTATATCTGCTTTAAGTTTTATTTATTTATTTACTTACTTATTTGAGACAGAGTTTTGCTCTTGTTGCCCAGGCTGAAATGCAATGGCGCGATCTCGGCTCACTGCAACCTCTGCCTCCCAGGTTCAAGCGATTCTCCTGCCTCAGCCTCCTGAGTAGCTGGGATTACAGGCACCCACCACCACGCCCAGCTAAGTTTTGTATTTTTAGTAGAGACGGAGTTTCGCCATGTTGGCTGGGCTGGTCTTGAACTCCTGATCTCAGGTGATACGCCTGCCTCAGCCTTCCAAAGTGCTAGGATTATGAGCATGAGCCACCGTGCCCGGCCTAGTTATTGTTATGTTCTCTTAGAGTAGGGCCCAGCCAACAATGGCCTGTGACCAAATATGGACCACTGTTTCTGGTTTTGTTTTTGTTTTGAGATGGAGTTTCGCTCTTGTGGACCAGGCTGGAGTGCAATGGCATGATCTCGGCTCACTGCAACCTCTGCCTCCTGGGTTCAAGTGATTCTCCTGCTTCAGTCCCCCAAGTATCTGGGATTACAGGTGCCCACCACCACACCCACTAATTTTTGTATTTTTAGTAGAGACAGTTTTCACCATGTTGGCCAGGCTGATCTCAAACTCCTGACCTTGGTGGACCTCTGCTTTTGTAAATAAAGTTTTATTGGAACACAAAAAATGATTAGCATTTCTATATATTATCACCAAAATTTGAAACACAATACCATACATAATTGCTCCAGAGAAGATAAAATACTTAGGTATACAGCTAACAAAACATGTAAAGGGTTAGTATTTTAAAAATTACAAAATATAGGCCAGGCATGGTGGCTCATGCTTGTAATCCCAGCACTTTGGGAGGCTGAGGCGGGCAGATCTCCTGAGGCCAGGAGTTCCAGACCAGCCTGACCAACATGGTGAAATCCCATCTCTACTAAAAAATACAAAAATTAGCAAGGCATGGTGGCGCATGCCTGTAATCCCAGCTACTTGGGGGGCTGAGGCAGGAGAATCGTTTGAACCTGGGAGGCGGAGGTTGCAGTGAGCAGAGATTTCACCATTGCACTCCAGCCTGGGTGACAGAGTGAAACTCCTTCTCAAAAAAAAAAAAAAAAATTACAAAATATAAATGAAAGAAATCAGAGGAGATCCAGATAAATAGAGACATATCATGTTCACGGATTGGAAGACAACACGGTAGAAAGGAGCAGTGTGCAGTGGCTCACGCCTGTAATCCCAGCACTTTGAGAGGCCTAGGTGGGAGGATGGTTTGAGGCCAGGAATTCAAGATCAGCCTGGGCAACATAGTGAAACCCTCTCACTGCAAAAAATGCAAACAATAGTCAGATGTGATGGTGTGCACCTGTAGTCCCAGCTACTCAGGAGGCTGAGGTAGGAGGATTGTTTGAGCCCAGGAGAAGATCAAGGCTGTAAGTGAGCTGTGATTGCACCACTGCACTCCAGCCTGGATGACGAAGTGAGACTCTGTCTCAAAAAAAATAAAGGCCAGAAAAAGCCAAACCTGCTGGGTTACATTCCCCGAGGGTTGGGCACTCTTGGTCACAAGATGTTCGTGGTTGAGGGAACAAGGTAATAATGTTAACTAACTGAATAAAGACCCAGAACTTATGGAAATGTCCTAGTACTTTAACAAGAAAAAGCATTCTTAGTTTAAGAACAGGTTTTGCTTTAGAGATAAGAGTAACATAGGAAAGTGACAACACTAATAGCCTGTCACAAGCTGATCAGAAACCTTTGCAATAGAGTACACTATTATTTTTTATTTTTTTTTATTTTTTTTTATTTTTATTTTTTTTTTTTTGAGACGGAGACTCGCTCTGTCGCCCAGGCTGGAGTGCAGTGGCCAGATCTCAGCTCACTGCAAGCTCCGCCTCCCGGGTTCACGCCATTCTCCTGCCTCAGCCTCCCGAGTAGCTGGGACTACAGGCGCCCACCACCGCGCCCGGCTAGTTTTTTGTATTTTTTAGTAGAGACGGGGTTTCACCGTGTTAGCCAGGATGGTCTCGATCTCCTGACCTCGTGATCCGCCCGTCTCGGCCTCCCAAAGTGCTGGGATTACAGGCGTGAGCCACCGCGCCCGGCTCTTTTTTTTTTTTTTTTTTTTTTTTTGAGACGGAGTCTGGCTCTGTCACCCAGGCTGGAGTGCAGTGGCGCGATCTCGGCTCACTGCAAGCTCCGCCTCCCGGGTTTACGCCATTCTCCTGCCTCAGCCTCCCGAGTAGCTGGGACTACAGGCGCCCGCCACCTCGCCCGGCTAGTTTTTTGTATTTTTTAGTAGAGATGGGGTTTCACCGTGTTAGCCAGGATGGTCTCGATCTCCTGACCTCGTGATCCGCCCGTCTCGGCCTCCCAAAGTGCTGGGATTACAGGCTTGAGCCACCGCGCCCGGCCACTTATTATTTAATTTAATTAATTTATTTTTGAAACAGGACCTCGCTCTCTCACCCAGGCTGGAGTGCAGTGGCACAATCTTGGCTCACTGCAACCTCAACCTCCCTGGCTCAGGCGATCCTCCCACCTCAGTCTCCATGCATCACCATGCACAGCTCATTTTTTTGGTACTTTAATTTTTTATTTTTTTGTATTTTTAGTAGAGACAGGGTTTCATCGCATTAGCCAGGATGGTCTCGATCTCCTGACCTCATGATCCACACGCCTTGGCCTCCCAAAGTGCTGGGATTACAGGCGTGAGCTACTGCGCCCAGCCTTTGGTACTTTTTATAGAGACAGAGTCTTACTATGTTGCCCAGGCTGATCTCAAACTCCTGAGCTCAAGCCATACTTTCGCCTCGGACCCCCAAAGTGTTGAGATTCCAGGCGTGAGTCACCACCCCCAGCCTAAAATATCCTCATGACCTCAGGCCTGACGAAGTGTCATACATGACGCAAAATCACAGTCCATAAAAAGAAAATGTGATTAACTGGGCTTCAAAACCAAAAATTTTTGCCCTCAGAGAGACTCTTTGAAGGGAGTGAAAAGACAAGCTACAGATTGGCAGAAAATATTTTGACAGTTTCTTATAAAACCAAACATGTAACTACCATATGACCCAATATTACATTCCTGGGCATCTATCCCAGAAAAATGAACATTTACGTTCACGCAGAAACCTGTACAATGAATGGCTTTAGCAGCTTTATCCATAACAGCCAAAAACTGGAATTAGCCCAGATGTTGCTCAGTGAGTGAATGGTTAAACAAACGGTGGTACCTCCATATGATAAATGCAACAGCTTAGTTGGATCTCAAAAGAATTATGCTGAGTGAAAAAAAGCCAATCTCAAAGGTTTTGTACTGTGTAATTCCATTTATGTACCATTCTTGAAATAACACAATTACAGAAATGGAGAAGGGATTAGTGGTTGTCAAGGAGACAGGGATGGGGAAAAGGGGCTATGAAAGGCTAGCAGCAGCTCTTTGTGCTGAGGGAATGATTCTGAATCTCAATGGTAGTGGTTGTTACATGAATCTACGCATGTGATTCATGTAACGAATTATTTGTGTGTATCTATGTGTGTGGTGCAATTGCATAGCAGTACACACACACACACACACACACACAAATTAGTGCTTGTAAAACTGAAGAAATTTGAATTAAATTGGTGGATTGTACCAGTATCAATTTCCTCCTTTTGATATTATACTATAGTTATGCAAAAATTGCATAAATTATTCACAGAACCTTTGTACTTTTTTTTTTCCAACTTCAACAGAATGTATCATTATTTCTTTTTTTTTTGAAATGGACTCTCGCTGTGTCGCCCAGGTTGGAGTGCAGTGGCGTGATCTCGGCTCACTGCAAGCTCTGCCTCCCAGGTTCACGCCATTCTCCTGCCTCAGCTTCCCGAGTAGCTGGGAATACAGGCGCCTGCCACCACGCACAGCTAATTTTTTGTATTTTTAGTAGAGACGGGGGGTTTCACTGTGTTAGCCAGGATGGTCTCAATCTCCAGAGCTCGTGATCCACTCGCCTTGCCCTCCCAAAGTGCTGGGATTAGAGGCATGAGCCACCGCACCCGGCTCATTATTTCTAAATTAATAGTTAAAAAGGCAGTGAGTGGTGGCTCCCACCTGTAATCCCAGCACTTTGGGAGGCTGAGGCAGGAGGATCACTTGAGTTCAGGAGTTTGAGACCACCCTGGGCAACATAGGGAGACCTTGTCTGTACAAAAAAAAAAAAAAAAGAAAGAAAGAAAGGAAAGAAAAGAAAAATTAATTAGCTGGATGTGGTGGCACACATCTGTGGTCCCAGCTACTCAGGAGGCTGAGGAGGGAAGATAACAGGAGTCCCGGAGGTTGAGGCTGCAGTGAGCCATGATTGTGCCACTGCACTCCAGCCTGAGCAACAGAGCAACACCCTGTCTCAAAAAAAAAAAAAAAAAAAAAGATAACTGGATCACCAAGGTTTAGCTCCTAGCAAAGTATATATCTAAAACAGGCAATATAGGCTCTAAATGTGGCAATTGTCCAAAAAGCATTTCCCATTTGGATAAAATGTTTAATTATGCATTCAAGGGGAAGAGGAAGAGGCCCAAACTGGCTGTAAGAGACCCAAACCACACAAGGAATCCTTTCCACTCTACCTTTGTCCCTTCCATGCCCACCTCATGGAAACTGGGTTCTGGGTTTTGCGAGTGGCCTAGGAGAGGTGTAGAGCTGGAACCATTTTAGTCTCTCTTGGGCTCTTGCTTACAGTTATCTCCTGGCCTGACCTGTTGTCTCCGAATGCTTTGGTAACCTTGTCCTAGACCTTAAGTAAAAAAAAAAATGCTGCTGCTGAGGTGGTAACGAACCTATTAACAAAATCCAGTGCACTCTGAGGAGGCCATAGTGGTGGGGCCCTGCTGACTCTAAGGGCTGTCTCAGTCTGTTTGGGCTACTGTAACCAACTGCCACAAAGTAGGTGGCTTGTAAACAACAGAAATGGATTTCTCATAGTTCTGGAGGCTGGGAAGTCCAAGACTAAGGCATCAGCAGATTCAGTGTCCGGTGTGGACCTTCCTTCTGGTTCACAGATGGCGCCTTCTCACTGTGTCCACACATGGTGGAAGGGGCCAACAAGCTTCCCTGGGCCTGTTTCATAAGGGCACTAGTCCCTAATCACTCAATCACCTTCTAAAAGGCCACACTTCCTAATTCCATTATCTTGTGGTTAGGATTTCAACAGATGAATTTTTGGGGGTCAGGAGGATGCAAATATTCAGGTCATAGTGATAGCCTCATCGTCCTCTTCAGAAGCACTCCAGCCTGCTTTGCAGCTGTTTACTTTTTTATTTTTTATTTTTATTTTTATTTGAGACAGAATCTTGCTCTGTCACCCAGGCTGGAGTGCAGTGGTATGATCTTGCCTCACTGCAACCTCCACCTCCTGGGCTCAAGCGATTCTCCTGCCTCAGCCTCCTGGGTAGCTGGGATTACAGGCATGTGCCACCACAGTTGGCTAATTTTTGTGTTTTTAGTGGAGACAGGGTTTCACCATGTTGGCCGGGCTGGTCTTGAACTCCTGACCTCAAGTGATCTGCCCACCTCAGCCTCCCAAAGTGCTGGGGTTATAGGCGTGAGCCACCACACCTGGCCTCCAGCTATTTAATTCTGCTCAAAGAGTTTGTTTCCTATGAGGGACACACAATTGGTTTATTCCTGTTTTAATAAATGATTCAGGCCAGGTGTAGTGGCTCATGCCTGCAATCACAGCACTTTGGGAGGCCAAGGCAGGAGGATCACTTGAGCCCAGGAGTTCAAGACCAGCCTGGACAGCATAGGGAGATGCCATCTCTAAAAGAAAATAATAATACATAGGAACAGCAAACCTAATACTACATGTTCTCACTTATAAGTGGGAGCTAAATGATGAGAATTCATGTACACAAAGAAGGGAACAATAGACACTGAGGCCTACTTAAGGGTGGAGGGTGGGAGGAGAGTGAGGATCAGAAAAAATAACTATTAAGTACTAGGCCTCTGGGTGATGAATTAATCTGTACAACAAACCCCCATGACATGAGTTTACCTATATAAGAAACCTGCACATTTACCCTTGAACATAAAATAAAAGTTAATAATAATATTAATAATAACAAAACTAGCTCTGCATGCCTGTAGTCTCAGCTATTTGGGAGGCTTAGGTGGGAAGATTGCTTAAGCCCAGGAGGTCGAGGCTGACAGAGCAGGAGCACCGTCATCTCAAACACTGCCACTTTAAATTCCAGCTGCCTTTCCAGCTTCATGCATTTCAAGGAAATCACTTATTTTCTAACTACAAGCAGCCAGAAAAGAACAGACAGTAAGACACAGACAAGACAGCTCAGGCACAGAGGAAGGCAGGGAGAAAGTCTCTTGGGTAACTGCCAAACTTCACCCCCGTACAACGGGGCCCCAGTAAAACAGTGGGCCTTAATAAGCACATTCCTTTCCCTTCAGGTGCACTAAGATAGGGAAGCTAAAGGCAGACTCGGGGGGGTGGGGTATGCCTGCAGCTGCAGGAAGATGTATGTGAACAGACACAAAACTCTCCCTCCCAGATAAGCACAACAAAGAGACACAGAAGCAGTCCAAGCGTCTGATAAACTCTCCTGCCCTGAACCCTTAAAGTAAGAGAGTGCAGCTTCTGACCAGAAGCCAGAAGTCCCTCCCAGGTTTAAAATAAACCTGTTGACTGTCAAGCTACCCTCCATGTTTCTCTCCTCTTTCTTTAATTCTTACATTTGATCTGAAACCCAGGACGGGTGTTGGGGGCAGAGACTCTCTTGCAACCCAGGAACCAATGGGCAATGGCAGTGCATCCTGAGTTAACTCCCGGATGGATCCTGAGGGTCTCTGGCCACCCTCCCAGTCTTTTCTTTCACTTCAATTTTCTAGTGATTTGCATGAGGAGGACAACTGACTTGAAGGGGACTGCAAGGCTCAGGCTGGGGCTACTCCCCCATGAGCTTTCAAAACCCTCAGGTCTCGGGAATTTACCTCCGACCGCCTGTAACAGGTATTTCACTCCCTAACCCTTGCTCCTTCTTCCTCCTTCTTCTTTCTCTCTCTCTCTCTGTCTCCTCTCTCTCTCTCTCTCTTGCTCTCTTGCTCTCTCGCTCTCTCTCTCTCTCTTCCTTGTGTGGCTCCAGTCTGGGAGGCCCCTTGCTGATTCCAACCGGAACATCCAACATCGGACACTAATTCAGCTGACTGGTAAGATCTGCCTTCTCCTGGCTTTCTCCCAGTACCAGAAAAAGTCCAGCCTGCTATCCAGGTCCTCAGAGGACCAACAGGACTAAGCTAGAGGAAATCCTGGGGAAGCCCAGTTTCTTCTTAGCTTAACTATCCTCTTTTGGAAAGAAGATTCTGGGTCTCTGTCTTTTGTCTGGGGATGCCTAAAACAAAACAGACACCCTTGGCTTCCTCTTATCAGTTCACATGGGTGCCAAACAATCCCACATTCCTATGTCCTCCCCACTGGGCTGTCTCCTTCACAACCTCACCAAATTTGGCTTACAGGGGACCCTAAAGCCAAAGCGTCTAATTTTCTCCTGCAACACGGCTTGGCCCCAATACAGATTAAATAACAACAGACGATGGCCCAAAAATGGCACCTTTAACTTTCAAATTCTCAGGGATCTTGACAACTTTATAACCAGGAATGGCAAATGGCAAGAGATTCTCTATATTCAGGCTTTTTTCTACCTTAGATCCCGACCCTCCCTATGTCAAGCTTTCACCCCTCATGAAATCCTTCTTCTTAATGAAAACCCTCCCCAGGTCTCTCCTTCCCCTGGAACCCCTTCTTCTGAAGCTCCTTTTGACCCTGCAAATGAACCCCCTCCATATTCTCAACCCCCTGCACCTGCTCCTCGCCTGTCCGAACCCTCCACCCCGGCAGCCCTTAACCCTGCCCCTCCTCCTTCTCCACCTGTAACCCGTTCAAAAACTACTCCATCCAGTCAAACCACCTCTGTCATTTTCCTTCTCCGGGAAGTGGCTAGAGTTAAAGGCATTACTTGCGTTCATGTTCCTTTCTCCATGTCTAATCTGCCGCAAATTGAACAGCATCTGGGATCTTTCTCTGAAAATCCATCTCATTATCACAATAAATTCCTGCACATAACTCAATCCTTTAATTTAACTTGGCACGACTTTTATATAATTCTAACCTCCACCCTCACTCCTGATGAAAAAGAGCTCATCTGACATTCAGCTGAAGCCCACGCAGATGAACTCCATAATCAAGTGCCTATACAAAATCCAGTGGCTAATGATGCAGTCCCCCGTAGAGACTCAGATTGGACTTACCAATAGGGAGACAATGGCATCAGATGAAGAGACCACATGATTTTCTGTCTCCTTGTGGGTATGGACAAAAATGCCCATAAGGCAGTTAATTATGAGAAACTTAGAGAAATTACACAAGACCCCCAAGAAAATTCTGCCCTTTTCTTATCACGCCTCACTGAAGCTATGCTAAAATATACCAATTTGGACCCAGAATCTAGAGAAGGTCAAACTTTTCTCCACCTCCAATTTGTTTCCCAGTCTGCCCCAGATATCTGGAAAAAATTGTAAAACTTAAAGGAGGGTCCCCAGACATCCTGGCAGGACCTCCCAAATGTAGCCTTCCATGTCTTTAACAACAGAGGGGAGGAACAAAAAATTCAAAAAGACAAACATCTCTCATTAAAAACCCAGATGCTCGCCTCTGCTATCCAAAAGTCAGTTACACAAAAGCCTCCCAATGACCCAAAATAAAACTCCCCGACGCCTCTGGGAGTCTGTTTCCAATGTGGCAACTCTGGACACTGGGCAAAGGCTTGTCCTAACTACCGGACCTCCACCAGACCGTGTCCAGCTTGTGGTCTTTGGGGACACTGGAAAGTGGACTGCCCCCAACAGGGACACCCTCCCCGTTTGGGTGCGGCTCATAATAAAGCCCCCTGACCATCACAGGAGGAAATCTCTTCACTGCTGGTGCTGACAACAGAAGACTGAAAGTGACCGGGATCCTTCGCCTCCACGCCTAGTGAGTCCACGGAACTCAGGGTAATTAGGACGGTGTCCGGTAAGATTATTTCCTTTCTTTTGGATACCGGGGCGAGTCTTTCGATGTTAACTGAGTATCAAGGCCCATGAAAACACTCATCCATTTCTGTTGTTGCCATGAAGGGCACACACAAAAAAAAACCCACACAAAACGCCACCTCTATACTGCTCATTTCAGGGTGTCACCTTCACTCACTCTTTCTTGGTCATCCCTCATTGTCCCACTCCTTTACTAGGAAGGGACATCCTACAGAAATTAGGGAGAATCATCCATTTATCAGCCCTACACCAAAGCCACCCTTATTTGTTATTACATCAAGAACAGAACCCCTCCTCAGACACTCAACATCAAATAGACTTAAACCCCAAATTCCTTTGCCATGTAAATTCCATGGTATGAAACACTAACTCCCTCATAATAGCTACCCACTATTCTCCAATTCAAATTTCACTGAAGGATCCTAAGCGCCATATAGTGGTCCCACAATACCCCCTCAACCTTAGTGGATTGCGGGAACTCAAACCCATCATCTCCTGACTTTTGGCTGCCAATATTTTAATCCCCACCTGTTCTCTCCACAATACCTCCGGTTCTCCCAATTAAAAAACCGGATGGCTCTTATAGACTGGTTCAGGATTTGCAACAAATCAGCTCTGCTGTTGTTCCTGTTTATCCTGTTGTCCCAAACCCCTTCACCCTCCTACCACGAATTCCTCCCAACACTAGCCATTTCTCTGTATTAAACCTCAAAGATGCTTTTTTTTTTTTTTTTTTTTTTTAAACTATCCCTCCACTCAAAACCTTTTTGCTTTCACTTGGACTAACCCTGACACAGGCTGCTCCCAACAACTCACATGGACTGTCCTCCCTCAGGTGTTTAGGGAAAGCCCTCACTATTTCAGTCAGGTACTTCAATTGGATCTTTGCCAGCTATCTCTATAGCCTAGCATTTTGCTTCAATATATGGGCAACTTACTTCTTTGCAGCCCCTCTTTAGAACATTGCATTCAACACATTACCAGGCTTTTAAATTTTTTGGCTGAATGCAGGTACCAGGTATCAAAAGGGAAGACCCAATTGATCTCCCCAAAAGTTTCACATTTAGGACTAATCATAACTCCGAATACCCAAGAAATTCCACTGTCACAAAAGCAAGGCATTCAACAAATCCCATCTCCCAAAACAAAAAGGGACTTACTTTCTTTCCTTGGATTAGTGGGATATTTCTGATTATGGATAGCAAATTTTGCCATTATTGCTAAACCCTTTTATGAACACACAAAAGGAAATCTTGACCAACCACTCATTTCCACCCCAGACCTTTTTCATGCTTTCTGTCACCTAAAACGTGCCTTATTACAGGCCCCTGCTTTAGACCTTCCAAACCCCCTGAAGCCCTTTCACCTATATATACACAGTTCTCATAATCAGGCCCTTGGACTATTAGTCCAACCTATGGGATATTCTCTCCAACCAGTGGCATATTTTTCAAAACAACTAGACCCCATTTATAAAACCTGGCCCCTTTGCTTAGAAATTTTGTCTACAGCCTCTCTTATCATCCCTGAGGCACAAAAACCCACGTTCTACGAACCCCTTCAGGTATTTTCTTCTCACAGTCTACAAGATATGCTCAGCCGTAAGGCGCTCACCTCAATTTCATCCTCTCACTTGCAAGTCCTACATTCAACTCTCCTTCAACCCTCTATCTCCATTCATAAATGCTCCCCCCCAAATCCCACCACTCTTTTACCTTCAACACCGACTTTGGACCCCGACCAACACTCATGCTCTAATCTAATTGAAAGTTTGCTCACCATGTTTCACCACCTTACTTCCACTCACATAAAGGGAGCCCCAGATTGGATTATAGATGGCAGCACATCAAAAAACCCTACCCTCCAAGCAGGATATGCCATCATTGAGGAATATCATAATAATACCCACTCTCTCCCACCTAGAAGCATTGTAAAGGCTGCCCCTTTGCCTTTGGGCACATCCTCCCAGCAAGCAGAATTAATTGCCCTAATAAAAGAATTAACCCTAGCAAAGAGCATACAAGTTAATATATACACCGATTCTAAATATGCCTATAACATCATCCATTCCAATGACCAAATTTGGAGCAAGTGGGGCTATCTCATGGCTAAAGAAACTCTAATAACTCGTGAAAAATCAATCCATCATTTGCTAAAGGCAACTTTACTCCCAGAAAAGTTTGCAGTTATCCATTGCAAAGGACATCAATCAAATAACAGCTACATTTCTTTAGGAAACTGTAAAGCTGACTGTTGGGCAAAACAAGCCTCAACCACTCATCCAGTTCCCCAGTACCTATTTCCCCTCATACAACATATCCCCTCCTTTTATGCAAAACACCAACACAACAACTAATCACGGTGGGGGCACAATTCAGCCCCCCACACTGGTTCATAGAAAACAAATTAGTCCTACCTGACCCTGAATAAACAACTCTTTTACGGGACATTCACAACCTCTTCCACACCAGCCATTCCCCTCTACATTTCTTAAGTTCCCATATACACATAGCCCCAGATATAAAGGAACAGTTAAAAGCCATTTCCCATCAATTCTCTATTTGCCAGAATACTTCACCGCATTCCAACACTAAACCCCCTTCTTTCCCAACCCATCAGGCTAGGGAACACCTTCTAGGACAGGATTAGCAAATTGATTTTACCCATGTGCCCCCAGTAAAAAAGGTTAAATTTCTTTTAGTTCTGGTCGATACCGTTTTGGGATGGGTCAAGGCTTTTCCCACAACCAACAAACGAGCTTTTACTGTCACCTCCAAATTAATAACAGAAATCATCCCCAGGTTTGGGGTGCCTCATTCTTTTCAATCCAGCAATGGTCCTGAATTCATTTCTCAAATTACTCCAACACTTGCACAAGCTCTACAAATCACCTGGAAGCTACACATCCCCTATCGACCTCAATTTTCAGGGAAGGTTGAAAAAATGAATGGCATTCAAAAAACACCTCACCAGCTACTCACTCACTCCAAACACATAAAGACTGGGTTACATTTTTACCTTCGGTTTCACTTTTACCTTTGGCCCTCCTAAAAATTCAGGCACTCTCATGTAAACCCTTAACGCTCAGCCCGTTTGAGCTCATGTGTGGGAGACCACTCGGCCCCTTTGTTCCACCTCACGGCCAAGCACCACCTCAACCAACTCCTCCCGTTTGCCCTCTTCTACTTACTGTCCGCCATTTTATTTGGGAATATGCTGACAAATACCTGCCACAACCTGTCTGGGTTCTCATAAAAATTCCCAGTCCTATCCCCAAATCCCCCCTTAGGTCTAAATGGAAGGGACCTTACCAGATCATCCTCACCACACCTACAGCAGCAAAACTCCAGGGGCTCCCTAACTGGATTCATTATACTTCTCTCAAAAAAAATAAACTTCCCTTCACCACATGCTCAAACAACTGAATCTAAAACTCCTTCAGACTTTTCTTGTGTCTCCACAGGACCCGCTTCCCTTTGCCTCACCCGAATCCCAGAGGAAAAAAAGGAAAACTCCACATAAGCCGCTTATGTCTCTTTCTCTTCCAAACTTTCATCGCTTCCTAATCTGCCTTGCTACAGACCTTCAGTGGTACCCTTACGAAGCTCCCATTGCACATCCTGATCAGCTCCTTACTATTTTATGGGACCTATGGCTTCAAGGAACTTTCCAGGACTTTACTGCTACCCAAATAATCTTTTTCTCTTTTTGCTTGCTTCTTTTAATATAAATTCCCTAAGTACATAAATCTCACCAATACAACCGCTCCTCACTGCTCTCAAGCTCAAACGCTCTATAAACCTTACACAATCCCTCTTACTGTCAGCTAACTCTTCCCTTGCTTCAGAATGCTGGATGTGTTTATCACTGTCTTCCTCAGCTTACTCAGCCCTTTCTGCACTCCTTCATGACATTTTAACTGGAAATATAACCCTAATTTATAAACTCCAAAAAGGAGTTTCCCTTTTTAAAAAAGACACTCTAATCGGCAGTTATCCCACTTTCAGGGCCAATCAAGCTAACAAATTATTTCAGACCTACTACAACTCCCTACAATGACTTAAGCCCCAAGGCCCTCCCATTGAAGGGCCTATAACTAAACACACTCCCCTTTTTCAACAAGCCTCACTTTACTTTTCGGCCTCTAAGGGAAATATCCCTGTAGGTTCATTAACATTTAACCAATGCAACCGCACTATCGTTGTTAAACACCCGTCTGACCACCAAACTAATCAAATTAACTACCAAGTGTCACTGGAAGCAAATGGGAACATTTCTGCAACCGGCTAGTTTCACAGCCTCTCCCTTAACCAAGCCTCTGGCCTAATCTGTGATGTCCCTAATGCCCACCTTTTTCCATGGCTCAATATTAATGGCGCAACATCCGACCACATTAAATGTGTAAAAAGTAACTCTTCTTATATCTCTACTATAGTAGGTGTCTCCCTGGCCTCCTCTTTGTCAGTCTGGAGTAATGAGCCACAGGAAAAAAACAAAACAAAACAAAACAAACAGAAAGACAACAACAAAACACCCCATCTTTAATTCACTTGTTCTCTTCCCATATTTCTGCCTGTGTTTACAACAAAGTCTTTTTTTTTTTTTTTTTTTTTGAGACGGAGTCTCGCTCTGTCGCCCAGGCTGGAGTGCATTGGCCGGATCTCAGCTCACTGCAAGCTCCGCCTCCTGGGTATACACCCTTCTCCTGCCTCAGCCTCCCGAGTAGCTGGGACTATAGGCGCCCGCCACCTCGCCCAGCTAGTGTTTTGTATTTTTTTTTAGTAGACACGGGGTTTCACCACGTTAGCCAGGATGGTCTCGATCTCCTGACCTCGTGATCCGCCCGTCTCAGCCTCCCAAAGTGCTGGGATTACAGGCTTGAGCCACCGTACCCGGCCAACAAAGTCTTATTCTTTTTGTGTGGCAGCAACACCTATCTTTGTCTCCCCACCAGCTGGACTGGAACCTGTACCCTAGTTTATCTATCTCCCTCCATTGGACTAGTTCCTCCTAATCAGCCTTTGCCCATCCCACCCGTCCAATACGTTAGAAAAAGAAGGGCCATCCACGTCATTCCTTTAATGGCCGCCTTAGGTATAGCCTCTGGACTTGGATTGGGAGCAAGCGGATTAGCCACCTCCTTAACATACTTTAAGGCACTTTCAACAAAACTACAGGGCTCTTTAGAAGATATAGCTTGAAGCTTTATAAGAGTCCACGACCAACTAGACTCCTTGGCTGGAGTAGTCCTCCAAAACAAACAGGGATTAAATCTTATAACGGCTGAAAAAGGGGGCCTCTGTCTCTCATTGGGTAAGAAATGTTGTTTCTATCTCAACCAATCGGGCCTAGTAAGAAATGCTGCTGAAAAACTAAAAAGAGGGGCTAAAAAGCTAAGGGAATACCAAAACAACCAAATAAATTATTGGTTTAAAAATAAAATCATAGCATGAGTCATCCCATTCCTGGGTCCTCTCCTAGTAATATGCCAAGGACTAATGTTTTAATCCTGCCTAATTAACCTTTTTCAAAAATTTTTAACTGACAGAATCATGGCCATTTTGCAACCACCCATAAACATTTACAGATGGTGTTACTCCTGCAGTCAATCTGAGACCAAGAAACTCTCCGCCCCCCTGTCAGCAGGAAGTAGCCAGAAAGAACACGTCGCCCCCTCATCCTCTTATAACTATAGGGTCTGCAATGACAGAGCAGGAGCACCGTCACCTCCGACAAACACTGCCACTTTAAGTTCCAGCTCCCTTTCTAGCCTCATGAATTTCAAGGAAATCACTTTTATTCTAACTATAAGCAGCCAGAAAAGAGCAGACAGTAAAACACAGATAAGACAGCACAGGCACAGAGGGAGGCAGGAAGAAAGTCTCTTGGATAACTGCCGAACTTCACCCTCATACAAGGGGCCCCAGTAAAACTGGGGCCTTAATAAGCACATTCCTTTCCCTTCAGGTTCACTAAGATAGGGAAGCTAAAGACAGACTCAGGATGCCTGCAGCTGCAGAAAGATGTATTGGAACAGACACACAACTCTCCTTCCCAGATAAGCACAACACAGAGACACAGAAGCAGTCCAAGCCTCTGATAAACTCTCCCACCTTAAATCTTTGAAAACTCTTAGTCTGTAAGAGAGTGTGGCTCTGACCTAACTCAAAAGGGTCAGAAGTCCCTCCCAGGTTTAAAATAAATCTGTTGACTGTCTAGCCACCCTTCGTGTTTCTCTCCTCTTTAATTCTTACAGAGGCTGCAGTGAGCTATCATGCCACTGTACTCCAGCCTGGGTGACAGACCAAGACCCTGTCTCAAAAAAAAAAAAAAAAAAAAAAAAAAAAAAAAAAAAAAAAAAAAGGCCCGGTAAGGTGGCTCATGCCTGTAATCCCAGCACTTTGGGAGGCTGAAGAGGGTAGATCGCTTGAGGTGAGAAGTTCAGGACCAGACTGGCCAACATGGCAAAAACCCATCTCTACTAAAAATACAAAAATTGGTTGGGCATGGTGGCTCATGCCTGTAATCCCAGCACTTTGGGAGGCCGAGGTGCATGGATCACCTGAGGTTAGGAGTTCTCGACCAGCCTCGTCAACATGGTGAAACCCTGTCTCTACTAAAAATACAAAAAAATTAGCTGGGCATGGTGATGGATGCCTGTAATCCTAGCTACTTGGGAGGCTGAGGCAGGAGAATCTCTTGAACCCAGGAGGCGGAGGTTGCAGTGAGCCAAGATTATGCCATTGCACTCCAGCCTGAGCAACAAGAGCAAAACTCCGTCTCAAAAAAAAAAAAAAAAAAAAAAAAAAAATTGCTGGCCGTGGTGTCGGGTGGCTGTAATTGCAGCTATTTGGGAGGCAGAAGCAGGAGAATCACTGGAACCCAGGAGACACAGGCTGCAGTGAGCTGAGATTGCACCACTGCACTCCAGCCTGGGTGACAGAGTGAGACTCCACCCCCACCCCACCCCAAAAAAAAAAGCCAAAAAAAAAAAAAAAAAAAAAACCAGGGTCTTAAACTCTAGCTACAGTTCATGCCCCAATAGGGGACCTCTTCTTTCATGGACATCAGGCCTATCCTTGCTTGCACACACAGACCAGACTAAGCTCTCCAACATGAGTGGTGAGGAGCAGTCATATTGCCCTGGATTTCCTGCCGGCAGTCAGAGCTGGCTGTGTGCAGTTGCTGACACCTCTTGCTGCACCTGGATTAATGACCAACTTAGCTGGCTTGGCTTTGACCAGGAACCTGACTGTGGTCTATTCTCCAGGTGGATCTAATCATTCTACTTGATCATAGCCACAGTTATTCTTATCTGATGTCACTTAATACCAATAAAAAGGATTTCATCCATGCCCCTGTCACAGTACAATTAATTGGGACATCTGATAGAGTGGCCTGTGCTTTTCTTTTCTTTTCTTTTCTTTCTTTTTTTTTTTTTTTTGAGACAGAATCTTGCTCTGTCATCCAGGCTGTAGTGCAGTCGCACCATCTCGGCTCACTGCAACCTCTGCTTCCTGGGTTCAAGTGATTCTCCTGCCTCAGCCACCCAAGTAGCTAGGACTACAGGCGTGCGCCAGCATGCCTGCTGAATTTTTTTTTTTTTTGAGGCAGAGTTTTGTTCTTGTTGCCCAGGTTGGAGTGCCGTGGTGTGATCTCGGCTCACTGCAACTTCTGCCTCCTGGGTTCAAGCAATTCTCCTGCCTCGGCCTCCCAAGTAGCTGGGATTATAGGCGTCCGCCACCACGCCTGGCTAATGTTCTGTATTTTTAGTAGAGATGGAGTTTCACCATGTTGGCCAGGCTGGTCTCAAACTGCTGAGCTCAGGTGATCCACCCACCTCAGCCTCTCAAAGTGCTGGGATTACAGGTGTGAGCCACTGCACCCGACCTGGCCTGTGCTTCTTGAAAACAAATTCTTAGCTGGTTACCCAAAAGGCCAGGCAGTGCAGTTGTAGGGACCAGCTCTGCCATGATGCCATGGAGACCCTGCACATCTCCACGTGGGCAAAAGGCAAAGGCTTGCCTGAAGACTTGAGTCTTGGCAGAACGTCCTGTGATTTTTTTCCTGGAACTGGGCAAGACAAGCAGCCTGCTGAGGAGCCACCATGAGACAGTTTCTCATCAGCCTCCCTGGCTCTGGTGTGGTATCGGGCTTTTTACTTTGCCCAGACTTATATTTCAGCTGCAGGCTTCTGTGTAAGTCTATTACAAAACTGCTTGTGGTCGTTTTTGAGTTGGCCCTTCAATGTCACCTGGCCCCTCTGGTTCAGTGTCATCCTGTGGGACTAGGGATGTTGGAGCTGACACCTTGATGGTCTTACTGTCTCTTTAAACAATAAACTGTCTGAATGCAGTTGGGCCCACCATTTCTTTAGCGGCTGAATCCGTGGACACGTGACAAACCAGCCTAGCAACCACCTCCGCACCGTTGCTTAGGAACTGCTTGACCACTTGACACAAATGTGCAGAAATGCGAGGGAGGATACACTCTCGCACACTTTGACATTTTGATGAAACATCTTTCTAATGTCACCTCACCTTACAATTTTCCGCAGCAGTTTCCTGGGTCACATTGCCCTAATACATCAATACCCTTGAGCACTATGGAACTATGAACCATATTAGGACTGGAAACCTACTGGAAACTTGGATGTGGGGGGTTACTTAAGATATTCTAGGCCGGGGCGCGGTGGCTCAAGCCTGTAATCCCAGCACTTTGGGAGGCCGAGGCGGGCGGATCACAAGGTCAGGAGATCGAGACCACAGTGAAACCCCGTCTCTACTAAAAATACAAAAAAATTAGCCGGGCGCGGTGGTGGGCGCCTGTAGTCCCAGCTACTCAGGAGGCTGAGGCAGGAGAATGGCGGGAACCCGGGAGGCGGAGCTTGCAGTGAGCCGAGATCGCGCCACTGCACTCCAGCCTGGGCAACAGCGTGAGACTCCGTCTCAAAAAAAAAAAAAAAAAAAAAAAAAAAAAAAAAAAAAAAAAAAAAGATATTCTAAAAAGGAAGACAAGAAACCATAACTGTACTTTTACTAGGAAAAAAAAACAAAACTGCAGTGCAAAGAAATTAGTAATCAGTGTAACCTAAGAATGCAGATCACAGACATTTCACAGTAAAAAGGGTATTTGGAGATTAGTTAAGCCCAAAACCAAACTAAACCAAATGGGTACACAGTCTTGTATCTGTCATACAGGTCAGGAAACAGAAATACCGAACTGTGAAGTGACTTATCCAATATCTCACTTGTGCAGTTGAGACTGACAGTTTCCCTTTCTTCCACCAAAAATTGGGCTCCTTACACAAGCTGTGAGCAAACACGTACACCTACAACAAAGAATATGCTCTCAGTCTTTAGTTTGCAATTCTTTTCCCCTTTGAAAAGTTAAAAAAGCCTGTAATCCCAACACTTTGGGAGACTGAGGCAGGCAGATCGCTTGAGGCCAGGAGTTTGAGACCAGCCTGGACAACATAGTGAAAACCTCTCTCTACAAAAAAATACAAAAAAAAAAAAAAAAAAAAAATTGCTGGGTGTGGTGGCGCGTGCCTGTGGTCTTAGCAACTTGGGAGGCTGAGCTGGGAGGATCACTTAAGCCAGGGAGGTTGAGGCTGCAGTGAGCTGAGATCACATCACTGCACTCTAGCCTGGGCAACAGAGCAAGCCTCTGTCTCAAAAAGAAAGAAAGACAGAGACAGAGAGAGAAGGAAAGGAAGGGAAGGGAAGGGGAGGGGAGAAAGGAAGGAGGAAGGAAGGGAGAAAGGAAGAAGGAAGGAAGGAAGGAAGGAAGGAAGGAAGGAAGGAGAAGGGGGAAGGGAAGAAAGAAAAGTTAAAACATAATGTTGCATTAAGCAAAATCTTCAGGCAGGCCAACAGATGAAATTTTTCACTCTTATAGAAAGTATATGCCCTACATGGTGGTGTGTGCCTGTACTCCCAGCTACTCGGGAGGCTGAGTCAGGAGAATCACTTGAACCTGGGAAGTGGAGGTTGCAGTGAGCCGAGATCACACCACTGCACTCCAGCCTGGGTGACAGAGCCAAACTGTCTAAAAACAACAACAACAACAACAATAACAAAACAACAACAACAACAAAAAACAACAACAACAAAAAGAAAACATATGCCCTAAAAATGTGACTATCTGGGGTGCTCTGGGAATGTGGCAAATGCTAGTCTATAGCGCTGGTAGTTTTGAGGGTGCAATACTAGCATGCAAGTGATAGTCTTTCTCTCGGTACTCACACGAGAAGGGCATCACTTGCCTGTGTGCCACTGTGCCAGTGTTTGTAATGATTTCGCTTCTATGGCTGGCCACCCTCTCACTCCTGATCTCTGTTCTGAGGCCATCACCCCACCATTGCATGTTGCATATTCAGATGTCTCTCTGGGTTTGTAGAAGGATATTAGTAAGAGAATCAAATATTTATTTTCTTTGCAGTTTTTGATTATACACATTAATCACACTTATTGAACTACAAGTTACATGGCTACTTATAGTGAGTTACATAACAAACATAGTCTCAGTATTTGCATGAGAAGTAAAATACTAGAAAGCTCTGCCTTCTTGACCTGGCTTTAGTTTCTTTTCTGAGTTGCAATGTGGCTGTTTGAAAATATCCCTCCAATAACTGAATCACTTTGATTAAATTAAAGTGATAGCAATATGCTGATGTCTAACATGTTAACTTATATCTTTTTAAAGAAAATTAACTTTATTTCATAATTTATGTCCTTAAAAGAGAATGTTTGTGTAATCACAAAATGTTTTTCCAAGTTATTGGTTTCTTTGTTTGTTTTTTGTTTTTTTGTTTTTCCTTTCTATACTGGGGTCAGTACTACAAAAACAAAAGTTACTGAATTTTAGCTGAATACTACTGTTTGGTGGAAGCTCTGGGCCTGAAATCTGCTCTTCTGTTGTCCAAAGATGTGCTGGGCCAGGCATGGTGGCTCATGCCTGTAATCCCAGCTACCCAGGAGGCTGAGGCAGGAGGATCCCTTGAGCCCAGGAGTTTGAAGCTTCAGTGAGCTATGATTGCACCACTGCACTCCAGCCTGGATGACAGTGAGACTCTCTCTCCCTTTTTTTTTTTTTGAGACGGAGTCTCACACTGTCACAGGGGCTGGCATGCAGTGGCACAATCTCAGCTCAGTGCAACCTCTGCCTCCCGGGTTCAAGCGTTTCTCCTGCCTCAACCTCCCGAGTAGCTAGGATTACAGGTGCCGGCCACCACGCCCGGCTAATTTTTTGTATTTTTAGTAGAGATGGAGTTTCACTATGTTGGCCAGGCTGGTCTTGAACTCCTGACCTTGTGATCCGCCCACCTAGGCCTCCCAAAGTGCTGGGATTACAGGTGTGAGCCACCACGCATGCCCGGCATCTCTCTGTCTTTTTAAGAGTCAAGGTCTCAATCTCTGGTCCGGGCTGGAGTGCAGTGATGCAATCATAGCTCACTGCAGGCTTGAACTCCTGGGCTCAAGTGATCCTCCCACCTTAGCCTCCCTGAGTAGCTGAGACTGCACGTGAGAGCCACCACACCTTCCTTGTAGAGACAGGGGACTCACTAAGTTGTGCAGGCTGGTCTCAAACTCTGGGCCTCAAGTCATCCTCCTGTCTCAGCCTCCCAAAATGTTGGAAATGCAGATGTAAGCTACCTTGCTTGGCTCCTGTCTCTTAAAAAAAAAAAAAGATATACACCATGGAGGCTGAAAGAAACTGGGGAAGGTACCATCTGTCTCCTGCTGTGCCCATTAACTCCATCAGAGACAAATAAATGCATTTTTACTTACGTTTTAAAATGTGGGCCAGGAGTGATGGCTCACACCTTTAATCCTAGCACTATGAGAGGCCGAGGCCAGTGGATCACCTGAGGTCAGGAGTTTGAGACCAGCCTGGCCAACATGGTGAAACCCCATCTCTACCAAAAATACAAAAATTAGCCGGGCATGGTGGCGGGTGCCTGTAATCTCAGCTACTCAGGGGACTGAGGCAGGAGAATCACTTGAACCTGGGAGGTGGAGGTTGCAGTAAGCCGAGATCGCACCACTGCACTCCAGCCTGGGCAATAGAGTAAGTAAGACCCTGCCTCAAAAATAAATAGGCCGGGCGCGGTGGCTCACGCTTGTAATTCCAGTACTTTGGGAGGCCGAGGCGGGCAGATCACGAGGTCAGGAGATCGAGACCATCCTGGCTAACATGGTGAAACCCCATCTCTACTAAAAACACAAAAAATTAGCCGGGCGTGGTGGCGGGCGCCAGTAGTCCCAGCTACTCGGGAGGCTGAGGCAGGAGAATCACTTGAACCTGGCAGGTGGAGGTTGCAGTGAGCCAAGATCACACCACTGCACTCCAGCCTGGGTTACAGACTGAGACTCCATCTTAAATAAATAAATAAATAAATAAATAAATAAATGAATAAAATGTGCACCAATTTAAAGAAACATATTAAGTAAATAATGTTCATTTGGTACATGGATATGGCAAAAGTGATGGCTGTATTTGAAGTACTAAAGTCCTATGATGTCCTGGCTTGTCTCTTGTCCTGTGCATATGTTTTATGTGTGTGTCATATATAACATATATAATATGAAATACAAATATATTTTAATATATACCCTCCCTCCATGTTAAAACTAGGGAATTATGAAGAAAGTATCACAGTCTTTGGATTTCTTTTCTTTTCTGTGTTTTTTTTTTTTTTTTTTTTTTTTTTTTTTTGAGACAGGGTTGCACTCTGTCACTCAGGCTGGAGTGCAGTGGTGCAATCTCGGCCCACAGCAACCTCCACCTCCCAGGCTCAAGTGATCCTCCCACCTCAGCATTCCGAGTAGCTGGGACTACAGGTGCCTGCCACCACGCATGGCTATTTTTTTTTTTTTTTTTTTGGTAAAGACAGGATTTCGCCACGTTGGCCAGGTTGGTCTCAAACTCCTGACCTCAAGTGATCCGCCCACCTTGGCCTCCCAAAGTGCTGGAATTACAGGCGTGGGCCACCGCTCCTGGCTGAATTTTTCTTTTCCAAAAATGACATTTAGGACCGTAACCTTTTTTCCCCTCATGTCAGATGGGTAATGTGCTTGTGCTATAACAAGGTTGGAGGGAGGCACATCTCACACATGAGTGTGAAAACTGAACCACCACACTGATGAACCACAAAAGGGTGGTTGGCTACCATCTTTCTGAAACAGTGTATTGAGGAGTCAAAAGGAGAATTAGGCTATGAGTTTATACATCACACACCAACTTCAGAGAATGGGCTTTTGTGGCCATGGCTGTGTTTTGAGCACCACCTGGTTAGCAAGCTGGAACTCAAACCAGTTCTCTGAACTCCAGTGTTAGAGTGGCTTACACAATGCTACGTACTGAGAAAACCCTACGGGATGAGGAAAACATATGGTAATGGTAACAGAAATGGATTCATTCCAGTGTTCACACAATGCAAACATGCCAAAGGAAGGACTCAGCCTGAACATATTTCCATTGTGATGTAATTCTACAACTACAATCTAGTGTCTATACTTTTCTTTTTCTTTTTCTTTTTTTTTTTTTTTTGAGACTGAGTTTCGCTTTTGGTGCCCAGGCTGGAGTGCAATGCTGTGATCTCAGCCCACCGCAACTTCTGCCTCCTGGGTTCAAGCAATTCTAAGGGATGCCTCAGCCTCCCGAGTAGCTGGGATTACAGGCATGTGCTACCACGCCCAACTAATTTTGTATTTTTAGTAGAGATGGAGTTTCTCCGTGTTGGTAAGGCTAGTCTCGAACTCCTGACCTCAGATGATCCACCTGCCCTGGCCTCCCAAAGTGCTGGGATTACAGGCGTGAGCAACTGCACCCTGCCTTCTTCCTGCTTTTCTCACTCTGCGTTTCCTGCTGCTGTCGATGAAACTCAGCTTCTTATTTCCAGGCACTCTCAGAGTGAGGATCCACAGGAGGCTTTGATTCTCAGGACAGATAACCCCATCTTTCCTCTGGTTCTGACTTGTTTTTCTGTGTCCTTGTTACTGTGGTCATACCCAGAGAAGTAACATTTTGTCTTGCATTGTAAAAATCTCCACCTTTCCCCACAAAGGAATTTCAGCACAGTGGCTGTTTTAACAGATATGTTGCAGCACGTATCACATGTTCCCCTCCTGAGTCCTTGAAAGTAATTTTCAGCTTTTGATCGGCTACATTGTTCTTCCCAGCTACATTTTTGGGAAGTCCAGCCAAATAACTTGCTACTCTTTTAAAGATTCTAATGATAAAATGAAACAAAATACCCCCTTTTTATCATCACCCACAAAGCCCTAATGCGTGCAGCAAAGATTGTGAAATGGCCAGGGAATAATTTGTGAGACAGAAAGGATGGCTTTGTTGGCCAGGCATGGTGGCTCACGCCTAAAATCCCAGCGCTTTGGGAGGTCGAGAAGGGTGGATCACAAGGTCAGGAGTTCAAGACCAGCCTGGCATGGTGAAACCCTGTCTCTACTAAAACTACAAAAATTATCCAGGCGCAGTGGCAGGCATCTGTAATCCCAGCTACTCAGGAGGCTGAGGCAGGAGAATTGCTTGAACCCAGGAGGTGGAGGTTGCAGTGAGCCGAGATCATGCCACTGCACTCCAGCCTGGGCAACAGAGTAAGACTCCGTCTCAAAAAAAAAAAAAAAAGAAAAGAAAATATATTCTACGGGCCATGTGCGCTAGCTCATGCTTATAATCCCAGCAATTTGTGAGGCAGTAGGATCGCTTGGTCCTAGGAGTTCAAGACCAGCCTAGGCAATATGGCGAGACTATCTCTATTAAAAAAAAAAAAAAAAAAAAAAAAAAGAGGCTGGGCGTAGTGGCTCATGCCTGTAATCCCAGCACTTTGGGAGGCCGAGGCAGGTGGATCACCTGAGGTCGGGAGTTCGAGACTAGCCTGGCCAACATGGTGAAACCCCATCTCTACTAAAAATACAAAAATACCTGGGCGTGGTGGTGGGTGCCTGTAATCCCAGCTACTTGGGAGGCTGAGGCAGGAGAATCACTTGAACCCAGAAGAGGTTGTGGAGAGCTGAGATTGCACCACTGCACTCCAGCCTGGGTGACAGAGCAAGACTCCATCTAAAAAAAGAACGAGGCCGGGCGAGGTGGCTCAAGCCTGCAATCCCAGCACTTTGGGAGGCCGAGACGGGCGGATCACGAGGTCAGGAGATCGAGACCATCCTGGCTAACACGGTGAAACCCCGTCTCTACTAAAAAATACAAAAAAACTAGCCGGGCGGGTTGGCGGGCGCCTGTAGTCCCAGCTACTCGGGAGGCTGAGGCAGGAGAAAGGCGTAAACCCGGGAGGCGGAGCTTGCAGTGAGCTGAGATCCGGCCACTGCACTCCAGCCTGGGCGACAGAGCGAGACTCGGTCTCAAAAAAAAAAAAAAAAAAAAAAAAAAGAACGAGGCGAGGCGGGGCGTCTTGGGGTGGGGCGAGGCAAGGCGTTCTGCGCTTGTGGTCCCAAGTACTCTAGAGGCTGCGGTGGGAGGATCGCAAAAAATACAACCCTGTACATGAACATTCATAGCAGCTTTATTTGTAATAGCCACAAAGTGAAACAGCCCAAATGCCTTTTCAACATTAGGGATGAATGTTTATCTCTGTGATATATCCATACTATGGAACAGTGCTCAGCAATACAAAGGAGCAAACCCTTGATACATACAACGATTTGGATGGATTTCCACGGGATTATGCTGAGTGAAAAAGCCAATCTGAAAAAATTGCGTATTGTATTATTTATTTTCTACAATAATCCTGAAATAAGAAAATAGAGATTAGGTGCTGCGAGGGATTAGGGTGGTGGAGAAGGTAGGTGTCTGTTCCGTTTATAAAGGGGTAGCACAAGGGAGCTTTATGGGGATGGAAGCCTTCTCTGTCTTGAATGTGGTGGTGGTTACAGGTGAAATAACTGAATGGAATTAAACTCACACAAATAAGTGCACATAAAACTGGTGAAATCTGAATACACTCTGGATTGCACCGACGTCAATATCCTGGTTTTGACGTGGTACTATAGTTATGCCGGATGCTACCAATTGGGGAACTGAGTGAAGAGTGCATGGCTTCTCCCTTATAATTTTTGTTACCACTGCATGTGAATCTATACTTATTTTAAAACAAAAAGTTAAAAATCAAAATAAATAATGAAAGGAATGAATTATAACCTATTGAATAAAATGGAAAACCGTGAGTCCATACTGCCATAAATTAATGAATAAGTGGAAAGTTTGATGAGGAATGGGATATTGACGTAGCCTCAAAGTACCTCCCAACTCTGAACTGAAATAGGAAAATAATAACTTTAAAATAGAGAAACATGGCAGATACTGCCTTAACGAAAGAATCAAAGTGAATATCACCAGTATTCAAATCATGTGCCACCTCATAGGCTGAAATGAGAAGGGCACAACATTGCCTCTGTCATCTTCCTATCCAAGATGAGAACCTGAGGATGGCGGGAAGGGCTGGTGGTCAGGGGCCTGGAGTGGCGGTTGCACTTAATCTCAGCTGCTGGCACCATGTCCTGCGTTTTGGTGCCTTACCATGTGAAAGGCACCATAGCCCTGCAGGTGGGTGACGTGCAGACCTCCCAAGGCTGGCCTGGCATGCTGGTCATTGATGTCATCTTCCCCTGAGTCACTCCCCTCAAGGAGATCATGTTTAAGAATTACTACACAGCGGCCGGGCACGGTGGCTCACGCCTGTAATCACAATACTTCGGGAGGCCGAGGCAGGTGGATTCCCTGAGGTCGGGAGTTCAAGACCAGTCTGACCAACATGGAGAAACCCCGTCTCTACTAAAAATACAAAATTAGCTGGGGTGGTGGCGCATGCCTGTAATCCCAGCTACTCGGGAGGCTGAGGCAGAAGAATTGTTTGAACCTGGGAGGCGGAGGTTGTGGTGAGCCGAGATCGTGCCATTGCACTCCAGCCTGGGCAAAAAGAGTGAAACTCCGTCTCAAAAAAAAAAAAAAAAAGAATTACTACACAGCTTTTTAGAGCATCCGTGTCTGTCAGCACACCTCAGCACACACATCAGCCAAGTGGGTGACTTGACTACGGGACTACTCTCTGATGCCTGACCCACACAGTGAGGAAGGAGCCCAGGAATATGTGTCGCTGTTCAAGTATCAGATACTGTGTGATATGGCCAGAGTATCGGAGCTATGCCTGATTCTGCAGCAACCATCACCACTGTGGCTGTCTTTCACAGTGGAGGAGCTGCAGATCTATCAGCAGGGACCAAAGAGCCCCTCCGTGATCTCCCCCAAGTGGCTCTCTCCCCCAGTGCCCTGGGAGCAACCTGCACTCCTCTATGAGGGGCTCCCAGACCCCAGCAGGCTATCCTCCAAGGTGCAGCAGATGTGGGCACTGACAGAGATGATCCGGGCCAGTCACACCTCCGCAAGGATCGGCCACTTTGATGTGGATGGCTTTTATGACCTGAACTTGCTCTCCTACACTTGAATGGTGGCTCCTAGCCAAGATATTGGCCTTTCTGTGCCCACTCAGACTTGTTTGGGCCACCAGAGGCCAAAGTGTGTTTACTGTGCATTCCAAGTGTTGCCTGCATGCCTGTTCTGTCTGGGCGATGTTCACAGATTCAAGATTCTCAGGGACTTACTGTGTTGCTTCAGCATGAGCTCCTGGCAGGGGGGCGCTCTGTCTTCGCCTGGCTGCAGCTCATTTCTTCCTTCTACCCAAAAACACTTTAGTCAGTTGTACTTACTAAGAATCCCTGAGTGCCCTCTGCCCCTCTTGCCAACATGCACACTCCCGTCTTCTGCCTGCTCCCTCACCTCAGTGCAGTTGAGTTGGGCTGACGTACTAGAACGTGTTCCATGTATTGTCCTCCATTAACTCAGGACAACCATTAAGTGATGCAGGCTGCTCTTCCTTCATGTGAGAAAACCTTGTTTCCCTCTGGTTCTTCCTGGCTCCGCCCCTGGTGGCTATTATGAAGTAGTGCTGCTGTATGTCTTGGACCTGGAAAACTGGACATGTGTGAGACTCAACAGTTTTCTTGGGGGAGTTCAGTGACCTTTTGGTGGTCACCTTCTGCTCTCATCCATGAGTTCTTACATAGCCCCACTCAGCTGCTTCTGAAAGGGTGATGAAGCAGTAGTCCTCAGTGTGTGTGAGTGAAGAGGACCTTGTGGTGGCAGGGACCATGCTTCATTCATGGTTGTGTCCTCAGCCCAGGGCCTGGTATGCAGCAAGATCAATAAATACTTATGGAAGGAGAAAAAAAAAAAAAAAAAAAAAAGAAGAAGATGCAGAACCTGACCTAGCCACGAGGAAACATCAGACAAACCCAAACTGAGGGACATGCTACAAAATAACAGGCTTCTAACCTTCAAAAGTATTAGCTCCTAAAGTGCTAGAATTACAAATGTGAGTCACCATGCCTGATTAAAGGACATTATTGAGATAAGTGATAAAACTTGAATGGGGTTTGAGGATTATGTGGTAACAACATATTACATTGTTTCCTGATTTTGATGGCTATATTTTGGTTATATAAGAGAATGTTTTTTTTTTTTTTTTTTTTTTGAGAGGGAGCCTCCCTCTGTCACCTATGTTGGAGTGCGGTGGTGTGATCTTGGCTCACTGCAACTTCTGCCTCCCAGGTTCAAGTGATTATCCTGCCTCAGCCCCCTGAGTATCTAGGACTGTAGGTGCCCGCCACCTCACCTGGCTAATTTTTGTATTTTTAGTAGAGATGGGGTTTCACCATGTTTGGCCAGGCTGGTCTTGAACTCCTAACCTCAGGTGATCTACCCACCTCCGCCTACCAAAGTGCTGGGATTACAGGCATGAGCCACTGCGCCTGGCCACCATTCTTATTTGTAGGAAATACACATTAAAGCATTCAGGGATGATCAGGCCTCAGGTTAACAACTTAATTTTTTTTTTTCAACCCAAAAAGTATGTGACTAAGCACCTTAACTTTAAGTGGTTCAGAGAGAAAAGTTATGTGTACTATACCTGTGACTTTTCTGTAAGTTTGGGATTGTTTTAAAGTAATATATTTTAAAATACCAACCAAGGTTATCTGTACACATTTTTTTTTTTTTTTTTTTTTTTTTTTTTTTGAGAGGTAGTTTCACTCTTTCTCCCAGGCCAGAGTGCAGTGGTGCAATCTCAGCTCACTGCAACCTCTGCCTCCCGGGTTCAAGCAATTCTCCTGCCTCAGCCTCTGGAGTAGCTGGGATAACAGACCCCTGCAGCCACACCCAGATAATTTTTATATCTTTAGTAGAGATGGGGTTTCACCATGTTGGTCAGGCTGGTCTCAAACTCCTGGCCTCAAGTGATCCACCCTCCTTGGCTTCCCAAAGTGTTGGAATTACAGGCATGAGCCACTGTGCCCAGCTTACTTAAGGTTTTGTACAGAGACTGGTACAATAAATGTTAATATGTCCACCGTCTAGATTTAATAATTTTTATTTTTATTTTTATTTTTTTTTTTATTTTTTTTTTTTGAGACGGAGTCTCGCTCTGTCACCCAGGCTGGAGTGCAGTGGCCTGATCTCAGCTCACTGCAAGCTCCGCCTCCCGGGTTCACGCCATTCTCCTGCCTCAGGCTCCCGAGTAGCTGGGACTACAGGCGCCTGCCACCTCGCCCGGCTAAGTTTTTGTATTTTTAGTAGAGACGGGGTTTCACTGTGTTAGCCAGGATGGTCTCGATCTCCTGACCTCGTGATCCGCCCGTCTCGGCCTCCCAAAGTGCTGGGATTACAGGCTTGAGCCACCGCGCCCGGCCAATTTAATAATTTTTAAAATGTCACAAGGCAAAATTTTCCAGACTGAGCACTGGGGTCATGTGAGGCCCAGCAAATAAAAATAATGTGCCCAAGGCCATACAGTCAGCCAGCTGTGACAGAGCTTCACTTTGAACCTTGGCAGTTTGGCTCCAGAATCTTAATTACTACATGAAACTGCCTCTGCACAGATATAAGGAAATGTTTATATGATTTAATTTCAATCATGTGTCTGTATATGACTTACAGTCTTTTCTGTACTTTTTCTTGCAAGGTTACATTTTTTTTTTTTTTTTAGATGGAGTCTCGCTCTTGTTGCCCAGGCTGGAGTGCAATGGTGCAATGTCAGCTCACTGCAACCTCTGCCTCCCGGGTTCAAGCGATTCTCCTGCCTCAGTCTCCCAAATAGCTGGGATTACAGGTGCTCGCCACCATGCCTGGCTAATTTTTTGTATTTTTAGTAGAGACAGGGTTTCACCATGTTGGCCAGGTTGGTCTGTAAGTCCTGACCTCAGGTGATTCGCTGCCTGGGCCTCCCAAAGTGTTGGGATTACAGGCGTGAGCCACTGTGCCTGGCCTCCAACCGTTTGAAAGTAAGTTGCAGACAACAATCCCCTTCAATTCTAAATTCTTCAGCATGCATCTCCTAAAAGTAAGTACATTCTCTTACTTTATCATGTTATGTTTACACACCTAAGACAATTAGCAATAATTCCCTAATATCACTTAATATCCAGTCCATATTTAATTTTCCCCAGTTGTCCCATACATCTTTTATAACTTTTTTAAAAGACAAGATTCAGTCCAGGCTCATTTATTCCATACACATGCACCTCTTTAGTCTCTTAAACTAAAACAGTGTGTTCGTTTTAAATATGCCAATCCCCAGCATTTAAAGATCCCTGTAATCCCAGCATTTTGGGAGGCCAAGGCGGGAGAATCACTTGACATCAGGAATTTGAGATCAGCCTGGACAGCCTAGTGAGACCCTCCCATCAATCTCTACAAAAAAAAAATAAATAAATAAAAAATAAAAATAATTAGGCAGGCATGGTGGCAGTATTTGTTTTGTTTTGTTTTTGAGACAGGGTTTCAGCCTGTCACCCAGGCTTGAGTGCAGCAGTGCAATCTTAGCTCACTGTAGCCTTGGCCTCCCAGACTCAGATGATCCTCCCATCTCAGCCTCCCGAATAGCTGGGACTACAGGGGTACACCACCACGTGTGGCTAATTTTTGGTATTTTTTTGAAAGGACGGGGTCTCACTATGTTGTTGACAATGTCATTTGACTCATCTTTTAACTTTTTCCTTGAAGAAGACAAAATGCCACCATCAGGCATGGTGGCTCATGCCTGTAATCCCAGCACTTTGGGAGGCCGAGGCTGGCAGATCACTTGAACCCAGGAGTTCCAGACCAGCCTGGGCAACATAGCAAGACCACCTCTCGATTATAACATTATTACTTTTTAAAAAATGCCATCAGTTCATGTATTTAGACAACTTTATCACTATTGCTCAGAGGAAAAGCCTGTCTTGGTCTAGCAGAATTCCACAGGACATTCTTTTATTTGGTAAAGTGGGAAATTCTAGGATCTGGTAGCGCATTAATCTAATTACTAAAATGATACCACTCATACCAGCTTGGATTAGTAACTTTTCAAGTAATTTGGAAACAAACAAACAAACAAAAAGCCCATTTAACACTGAAAGTGAAAATAATTCCAACTTTGTTTCACTTGAAGCAAGTTTCACTTGAAGCAACACAATCCTGTTGTGTTGCCAGTGTCCACTTTGTAGCTTTTTGCTAATCAACAAAGCCATCCTTTCTGTCTCACAAACTGTTCCCTGGCCATTTCACAATCTTTGTTGCAAGCATTAGGGCTTTGTGGGTGATGCTAAAAAGGGGATGTTTTGTTTCATTTGATCATTAGGACCTTCAAAAGAGTAACAAGTTATTCTGCTGGGATTCCCAAAAATGTAGCTGGGAAGAACAATGTAGCCGATCGAAAGCTGAAAATTACTTTCAAGGACTCAGGAAGGGAACATGTGGTACGTGCTGCAAGATATCTGTTAAAACAACCACCGTGCTGAAATTCCTTTGTGGGGAAAGGTGGAGATTTTTACAAATGCAAGACAAAATGTTACTTCTCTGGGTATGACCACAGTAACAAGGACACAGAAAAATAGGTCAGAACCAGAGGAAAGATGGGGTTATCTGTCCTGAGAATCAAAGCCTCCTGTGGATCCCCACTCTGAGAGTGCCTGGGAATAAGAAGCCGAGTTTCATCGACAGCAGCAGGAAGCACAGAATGAGAAAAGCAGGAAGAAAGTTCTAGTAGCCGCAGAAGTTAGTTGCTTTGACCATAGGCATGATACCAGAATTTCAGAAGTGACAGAAAAAGCAGGCAGACAGATGGCAGAGATGTTTGCTGGAACCCTCAAGCCCTAAGGAAGAGTCTTGATTATGTTATCATCGCTTCTGAACACTTTAGCAACCACAGCTCAGTCTGTGAGGAAAAGCCCTGCTGGCCCTTGAGACTGGTGTGAGGGACTGTCCTGCTCTGGGAAATGCGGGAGGGCTAAATCGGAAAAGCCCAGGCGGGGTGTCCAATCTGGGCCATATTGGAAGAAGAAGAATTGTCTTGGGCCACACATAAAATACACTAACACTAATGATAGCTGATGAGCTAAAAAATAAATGGCAAAAACATCTCGTAATGTTTTAAGAAAGTGTAGGAATTTGTGTTGGGCCTCATTCAAAGCCGTCCTGGGCCGCATGTGGCCCAGCTTGTGCACAAGCTTGGCCTAGGGGGTCTTGGTGAGATAAAAGCTGTGATGGGGCTTTGAAACTCAAAGCATCATTTTTCATAGTTGTTTTGGAGGGTAACCAATTAGCATTTTCTGCGTGGTTGTTTGGGCATCACAAGAAAAGGACTTCTGAGAAAGCCCCGGCTCCTGGGACAACAGTACAGGTAGCGCTTTCAACCTCCAGCCTCTGCAATGCACAAGGAGAGAACAATCGTGCTTCCTGTTGGCCAACATGACACCTTTATCGTGGCCCGTGAGTCACAGAGGGACTCGGGCCCTGTCTGGCTCCTTCTTAGAATGTGCATTTTCACGGCTCATGCGGCAGGTGCTGGTGAAACTGGCCCCTTCTCCGGGGAGCATTGATGCATTTCTAATACCAGGATGAAATCCAGTGCCAGGCCATGGAGACAAGCGACTTCTGAAATGCTGGTGTCCTGCAGATGTAGAGGCCTGAATCTAGTTTTTTTTTTTTTTTTTTTTTTAAGAGACAGGGCCCAGCTATGTCACCCAGGCTGGAGTGCAGTGGTGCAAACTTGGCCTACTGCAGCCTCAACCTCTTGGGCTCAGGCAATAATTCTCCCACCTCAGCCTCCCAAGTAGCTGGGACTACAGGCAAATGTCACCATGCCTGCCTAATTTTTAAATTTTTTATAGAGACAGGGTCTCACTATGTTGCCTAAGCTGGTCTTGAACTCCCGGTCTCAAGCAATCCTCTCACCTTGGCCTCCCAAATCATTAGTATTACAGTTGTGAGCCACGACACCCAGCCAGGATCTGAATCTATAATTCACTATCCTAGTTGTGACACCAGGAAGCCTCAGATTTGTCATGTCAGAGTCTGTGTGGCCATCTGGTTTAATGGGGCTGATGAAGATGCTTCTTAGCAGTTCTTAAATTCCCATGATGAGATGTTAGAAATCGAGGCCCTCAAAGAGTTGTCCCCAACAAGAATAGGACAACCCAGTGTCTCACCAAAAAATTTCCTCCAGACTCATTTAAATACAGAAGCTGAGCTGGGTGTGGTGGCTCACATCTCTAATCCCAGCACTTTGGGAGGCTGAAGGGGGTGGATGACCTGTCGTCAGGAGTTCGACACTAGCCTGGCCAATGTAGTGAACCCCTGTCTCTATTAAAAATACAAAAATTGGCTGGGTGCAGTGGCTCATGCCTGCAGTCCCAGCACTTTGGGAAGCCAAGGTGGGTGGATCACCTGAGGTCAGGAGTTCAAGACCAGCCTAGCCAACGTGATGAAACCCTGTCTTTACTAAAAATACAAAAATTAGCCTGGCATGGTGGCGGGTTCCTATAGTCCCAGCTACTTGGGAGGCTGAGGCAGGAGAATCTCTTGAACCCAGGAGGCGAGGTTGCAGTGAGCCAAGATTGTGCCACTGTACTCCAGCCTGGGTGACAGAGCAAGACTCTATCTCAAAAAAACAAAAAACAAACAAACAAAAAAACAAAAACAAAAAACAAAATTAGCCTGGCATGGTGGCAGGGCACCCTGTAGTCCCAGCTACTCGGGAGGCTGAGGCAGAAGAATTGCTTGAACCCAGGAGGCAGAGGTTGTAGTTAGCTGAGATTGCACCACTGCACTCCAGCCCAGGCAACAGAGAGAGACTCTGTCTCAAAAAAAAAAAAAAAAAAAAAAAGAAAGAAAAAAAAGAAAGAAAAGAAAAGAAAAGAAAGAAAACAACGGAAGCTGGCCGGGCACAGTGGCTCAAGCCTGTAACCCTAGCAATTTAGGAGGTGGAGGTGGAAGATTGTTTGAGCCCAAGGGTTCAAGACCAGCCCGCGCAAAGTAGTGAGACCATATCTTTACAAAAAATTTAAAAATTGGCTGGGCAAGGTGGTGCATGCTTGTAGTCGCAGCTATTCAGGAGGCTGAGGTGGGAGGATCCTTTAAGCCTGGGAGATGAAGGCTGCCGTGAGCTGTGATTGTGCCCCTGTCCTCCAGCCTGTGTGACAGAGTGAGACCCTGTCTCAAAAACAAAAGAACAAAGCCCCAGCCTGATGGCAGTGCTTAAAGGACAGGGTCAATGCAGACAGGCATGTCTACATCACCATGAACAGCTCATGGGGGTGGTGGGAGGAAGTACATGCTGAGGTCATCTTTTCCTGAAGTAATCACTTGTTTGTTCCAGAAAAGGTTAAAATGAGTCATCTCTCTCCCAGTGTGTCCTCCCCCAACCTCCTCCACAGCTTTTCTGATTCTGGAACAGAAACAATAGCGGAGTTATCACAGTCACGAATAATTGATGGTCGCAAAATCATGATCATCAACATAAGATCATTTATATTTTAAAATGTGATTCACCAAAATGAGTAAAACATGCATACACAGGGTCAACAGAGGTTGCCATAGAAACGGTCAGCCATATTGCGCCGAGTTTTATTGCTTGTCGTTGCTTGGAAGCGCATTCACTGCAATTCTCAGTCTTCCCAGAATACTAAAACACACACACGCACACACACAGTCTAGACACAGTCAAGTGAGTGTCACGTTCCTATAAAATTTAGGTTATGCTGTTATTTCATTTGTGCTCTTGGAACCATGAAAACTCAGAGCTACAGGAGCTCTCTGTTCAGAGGATCATTCAATTTATTACTTTTACAGCTGTAGAGAATGAGATCAAGGCCAGAAATGGAGGTTAGGAGGAGGGCTCTGACCGGAACCCAAATATTCTCCTTTTCCTGAGAGCAAGATGGTATGGAAGAGACACTGGAGAAATGCGACCTTCAGACCAAGGAAAGACTCAGTGACGTTTGAGAATGATGTCTGTGACATATAAAGCACCTCTTTCAGGACATTATGGAGTTCTGGGATGTGAATTGTTCCTTTATCTCTGATTCACTCATCTAAATGCTTTAAGAGTGCAAATATCACTTTTTGAAGCTATACTTTCAGTGAAAGTGTTAAGTGAATGCTGCAGTTTTTAAAATTGTGCTTCCAAAATAGACACATAACTCCTGATTGCTTGGGAATACTCACAAAATTCTAACTTAGAAAAACAACCAAACATATTTTCCATAAATCCTACTCAGGAGACTGTTGGAGGAAAAGCGGGGGAAGGGAGCAGACGGAATGCTAGAAGAGTGAGAGAAACGAGAAACATCACAGCAGTCCAATAAGAAATTAAAGATGGCAGCCAGGAGCAGTGGCTCATGCCTGTAATCCCAGCACTTTGGGAGGCCGAGGCAGGCGGATCATTTGAGGTCAGGAGTTCCAGACCAGCCTGGCCAACATGGTGAAACTCTGTTTCTACTAAAAATACAAAAATTAGCTGGGCATGGTGGCGAGCGCCTGCAATCCCAGCTACTTGGGAGGCTGAGGCAGGAGAATCGCTTGAACCCAGGAGGCAGAGGTTGCAGTGAACCAAGATTGCACCACTGCATTCGGGCCTGGGTGACAAGAGCTTAACTCTGTCACGAAAAGAAAAAAAAAAAAAAGAAGAAGAAGAAATTAAAGATGTCTCTTCTTCCCTCAAAAAGTTCTCTGGAGCAAGGTGCAGTGGCTCACACCTGTAATCCCAGCACTCTGGGAGGCTGAGGCAGGCAGATCACCCTAGGTCAGGAGTTCAAGACCAGCCTGGCCAACATGTTGAAACCCTGTCTCTACTAAAAATACAAAAAAAAAAAAAAAAAAAATTAGCTGGGTGTGGTAGTGGGCGCCTGTAATTCCAGCTATTAGGGAGGCTGAGGCTGGAGAATCACTTGAACCTGGGAGATGGAGGTTGCAGTGAGCTGAGATTATGCCACTGCACTCCAGCTCGGGCAACACACCAAACTCCGTCAAAAAAACAAACAAACAAACAAACAAAACAAAAAAGAAAACAAAAAAAAAAACCTCTCTGGAGCAAGGTACAGTGGCTCACACCTGTAATCACAGCACTTTGGGAGGCTGAGGCAGGAGGATTGCTTGAGCCCAGGAGTTCGAGACCAGGTTGGGCAACAGAAGGAGACCCTGTCTCTACAAAAATAAAAAACTAACCGGATGTTTTTTTGTACAGGCACACACCTGTAGTCCTAGGTACTCAGGAGGCTGAGGTGGGACGATTGCTTGAGCCTGGCAGTTGTTGTCAAGCCTGCAACTGTGATTGTGCCTGGATAACAGAGTGAGAGACTCTGTCTCAATCAAACAAACAAACAAACAAACAAACAAACTCCCTGGAGAACATAGCAGCTGTGGACTCAGTGCACTCTCTCCTTGCATGCTCAGATCCCTTTGCTGCCATTAGGGCTTTAGATGTAGTCAACGACAAGTAACACATGCACTGAATATATTTCCTTGTTATCTATTTAATTCAGTAAATCCCATCAAAGTAGCCTCCTTGCTGGGGTCTGATGCTACTGAGCAGTTCTCTGTTGTATCATCTCCAAGTTTCTGTTGCAGCTTTTTCTTTTTTTTTTTGAGACGGAGTCTTGCTCTGTCGCCCAGGCTGGAGTGCAGTGGTGCAATCTTGGCTCACTGCAAGCTCCGCCTCCCAGGTTCATGCCATTCTCCTGCCTCAGCCTCCCGAGTAACTGGGACTACAGGCGCCTACCACCATACCCAGCTAATTTTTTGTATTTTTAGTAGAGATGGGGTTTTGCCATGTTAGTCAGGCTGGTCTCAAACTCCTGACCTCAAGTGATCTGCCCACCTCAGCCTCCCAAAGTGCTGGGATTACAGGTGTGAGCCACTGTGCCCGGCCTCTGTTGCAGCTTTCAGCTGTTTTAACATCAGAAGAGATGTAAGCTTTGGAATATGATTATTACAAACTCCATTCTCCAAATACAAAAAATAATCTTTTTAGCTTATTTTCTTGTCAGCGTTCACCTGAACGCTGGCAATTTCCACAACAGCACAATCTGAGGCTCTTGGTGTTTCTATGTCCTGTAAAAATGGGGAGGCAGTCCTGTGGCCTTGGTGGTTACGGGAAGTAGGAATGGAAACATAGATGAAATACATTGTAGCAGTCAAAGCAGGTGATGTTCTCTCTTTGCTCTAGCAACAGAATAACAACCTCCAGTTTTTCCATTCTGGATTAAGACAAAGAGCTACTGCAAATAGCTGAAATTTGAAAACAAAAATCCTGGAGAAAGTCAGTTAGTTTTGCTAAACTGGTTGCTTTCAAACCTCATGCCAGAACCACCAATAAAGTAGCAATCCCAGCAAATTCACAACATCTGCTGCCTTGCCCATCCTGTGATGGAATGCCCTTCACAAGCTAAGATGTCATTAATCCCACCATGGCAGGGTAGAAGGAGGTAAAGCTAAAGAATAAGATGATCTAGAGCAGGGGTTCCCATCCCTGGTCCGTGGGTGGGTACCAGTCCATGACCTGTTAGGAACCAGCCACACAGCAGGAGGTGAGTGGTGGGTGAGCTAGCATTACCGCCTGAGCTTTGCCGCCTGTCAGATCAGTGGCAGCAGTGGATTCTCATAGGAATTCGGACCCTATTGTGAACTGTGCAGGTTCTCCTTATGAGAATCTAATACCTGATGATCTGTCACTGTCTCCCATCAGCCCCAGATGGGACTGTCTAGTTGCAGGAAAACAGGCTCACGGCTCCCACTGATTCTACATTACAGTGAGTTGTATAATTATTTCATTATATATTACAATGTAATAATAATAATGGAAATAAAGTGCACAATCATGCGATGACTTGAATCATCCTGAAACCATCCCCCTCCAACCCCTGGTCTGTGGAAAAATCATCTTCCGTGAAACCGGTCCCTGGTGCCAAAAAGGTTGGGGACTGCTGATCTAGAATAACTAACTGGTTTCTAAAGAGTTGACCCTACTCACATGGCTCACCCCTTTGAATAATAGAAATACACTTCTTTTCTAAAAAAAAATTTTTTTATTGGCCGGGTGCGGTGGCTCACGCCTGTAATTCCAGCACTTTGGGAGGCCGAGGCGGGCAGATCACAGGGTTAGGAGATCAAGACCATCCTGGCTAACACAGTGAAACCCCATCTCTACTAAAATACAAAAAATTAGCCAGGCATGGTGGCAGCCGCCTGTAGTCCCAGCTACTCGGGAAGCTGAGGCAGGAGAATGGCGTGAACCTGGGAGGCAGAGCTTGAGGTGAGCCAAGATCGTGCCACTACACTCCAGCCTGGGCGACGGAGCGAGACTCCGTCTCAAAAAAAAAAATAAATAAAATAAATTATTTTTATTTTTTGAGACAGGGTTTCACTCTATCACCCAGGATGGCGTGCAGTGGCACCATCTCGGCTTGTGGCAGTCTAGAATCTCCTGGGCTCAAGCAATCCTCCTGGCTCAGCCTTCCAAGTAGCTGGGACTACAGATGCACCTCAGCACAGCTGGTAATTTTTTTTTTTTTTTGTAAAGGTGAGGTCTCACTATGTTGCCGAGGCTGGTCTCCAACTCCTGGGCTCAAGGGATCCACCTGCCCCTCCCAAAGTGCTGGGATTACAGGCATGAGCCATCATGCCTGGCTCACATTTCCTTTTACTTTTTTAAGCTTACATATAATCATATTCATTAGGAGAACTGAAAAGTAGTTTCTTTTTCTGGAAACAAATAAAATTGCTTTTAGGTACATGTTAGAAGCGACACAGTAGAAAGGGTGTGGCGCTGGAGAGAAGACCTAGCTAAAGATACCCCTTACATGCTACATGACCTTGGGCGAGATGCCCAACCTCCCAAGTGACTGCTCCATCATCTGTAACATGAGAATGATCAGTACCACATCGCAGAGCATTATATAAAGAATTATAAAAAATCCAACAGTGTTAAAAGTAATACATGTATGTATATGGAGTTTTTACTGTCTTTTAGTATCTATGATTAGAAACATATCGAGGCAAAAAGTTTGAATAATTACTGAGCTAAGTAAGCCTCTATCTCCAGAAATGAAAAAGAAGAAGAGCAAAGTACATTTGTAAAAGTTGTGGGAAAGCACCTCTGCTTCTGGCCAAGATGGAGTAACAGGGACAAGACTTACTACCTGCTTGAAACAATAGATTTACACAAAGTACGTGCAATGACGGTTTTCAAAACAATAACATCAGAAAATGGAGGACAGCGGAAACAAATGATGTAAGCCTGTTAGCAGTGGCAAATCCATCCAGGTCTGCAGCAACCTCAATTCTTGCCTCCTCAGAAGAAAGAATTTGACTGGGTGCAGTGGCTCACGCCTGTAATCCCAGCACTTTGGGAGGCTGAGGTGGGATGATCTCTTCAGCTCAGGAGTTTGAGACTGGCCGGGGCAATATAGTAAGACCTTGTGTCTACAAAAAAATTAAAAAATAAAAATAGCCAGGTGTGGCAGTGCACACCTGTGGTCCCAAATACTTGGGAGGCTGTGGCAGGAAGGTCACTTGAGCCCGGGAGATCAAGGCTGCAGTAAACCGTGATCATGCCACTGCACCCCAGCCTCAGCAACAGAGTGAGACTCTGTCTCAAAAATACAAAAAATACCAGCCGGGTGCAGTGGCTCACGCCTGTGATCCTAGCACTTTGGGAGGCTGAGTCGGGTGGATCACTTGCGGTCAAGAGTTCGTAACCAGCTTGGCCAACCTGGTGAAACCCGGTCTCTACTAAAAATACAAAAATTAGCCGGGCATAGTGGCAGGTGCCTGTAATCCCAGCTACTCGGGAGGCTGAGGCATAAGAATTGCTTCAACCTGGGAGGCAGAGGTTGCAGTGAGCCAAGATCACGCCACTGCACTCCAGCCTGGGTGACAGAGCGAGACACTGTGTCAAAAAATAAAGAAATAAATAAAAATTAAAAAAGACATTCTTCACAGAAATAGAAAAAACAATCCTAAAATTTATATGGAATCACAAAAGACCCAGAATATCCAGTCTGTCCCTGGATCTAAGGAAAAAGGAAAAAAGCGGGGGGGGGGGGGAAAGAGAGTGAGAGAGGCTCCTAAAAGCCAAGAAATCTTGCACAAAAATAGTAAGGTTGGCCGGGCGCGGTGGCTCACACCTATAATCCCAGCACTTTGAAAGGCTGAGGCGGGTGGATCACTTGAGGTCAGGAGTTTGAGACCAGCCTGGCCAACAGGGTGAAACCCCATCTCTATTAAAAATACAAAAATTGGCCAGGCGCGGTGGCTCACGCCTGTAATCCCAGCACTTTAGGAGGCCGAGGTGGGCAGACTATGAGGTCAGGAGATTGAGACCATCCTGGCTAACACAGTGAAACCCCCTCTCTACTAAAGAATACAAAAAATTAGCTGGGCGTAGTGGCGAGCGCTTATAGTCCCAGCTCTTCGGGAGGCTGAGGCAGGAAAATGGCGTGAACCCAGGAGGCGGAGGTTGTGGTGAGCCGAGATTGTGCCACTGCACTCCAGCCTGGGCAACAGAGCAAGACTCCGTCTCAAAAAAAAAAAAAAAAAAGTAAGAATAATGCTTACTGCAGCACTATTCACAACAGTCAAGAAAGAAAGAAAGAAACAATGAAATGCATCCCAGAACAAAAGCTCCAGGATACTTTTAGGAATACAAAAATATCCAGCAACCGATAAGGTAAAATGCACAATGTCTGAGATCCAAGCAAAGATTACCAGGAATGCCTTTGAAGGGAAAAAGTACCCATAATGAGGAGAATAATCAATCAATCAAAACAGACTCAGAACCGACAAGGATGTTAGAATTAGCAGTGAAGGACATTAACACAACTATTATTATAACTTTATGTGTGATATTGTGATATAAGAGTAAGTAGGCCAGGTGCGGTGGCTCACGTCTGTAATCCCAGTACTTTGGGAGGCCGAGGCGGTCAGGAGATCGAGACCATTCTGGCTAACGTGGTGAAACCCCGTCTCTACTAAAAATACAAAAAATTAGGTGGGCATAGTTGTGGGCGCCTGTAGTCCCAGCTACTCGGGAGACTGAGGCGGGAGAATGGCGTGAACCCGGAGGCGGAGCTTGCAGTGAGCCGAGATCACGCCACTGCACTCCAGTCTGGGTGACAGAGACTCCGTCTCAAAAAAAAGAGTAAGTATACATTTGGTCTTTGTTCCTGGTTCCTGAGACAGAGCTCTTAAAACTCTTATAATTTCCTGAATGACAAGGTGACAGGATCATCTTGTTGTTCATAACATGCCTCTTTCAATCATCCCTGAGTTTATGATCATCCCTGAGTTTATGCCAATGAGGTGACTCTTGGAGGGCCCCTAGATGGCTTCAAATGAGGGCTGTTTGCCCGCCCCACCCTGGACCTCTAGGGAGGGGAGAGGGTCTGGAGATTGAGGTAATCATCCATCTCCAGCCAATGGCTTCATCAATCATGCCTACATGATGAAAAGTCCATAAAAACCCCTGAATGAAGGGTTTGGAGGGTTTCTGGGTTGGTAAACACATCAACATGCTGGGAGGGTGCCCCTTCCATATCTAGTCCTATACATCTCTTCCATTTAGCAGTCCCTGAGTTGTATCCTTTATAATAAACCAGTCATAGTAAATAAAGTGCCTTCCTGAGTTCTGTGAGCCATTCTAACAAATTATTCAACCTGAGGAAGGGGTTGTGGGGAACCCCTGTTTATAGCCGATCAATCAGAAGTATGGGAGGCCTGGGGTTTTCAATTGGTGTCTCAAGTGGAGGTAGTTATGTGGGACCAAGCCCTTAACTTGTGGGGTCTGACACCAATGCCAGGTAGTTAGTGTTAGAATTGAATTGAATTGTTGGACACCCAGTTGGCATCTGGAGAGTTGGCGAACTGGTTGTTGGTATGGAAAAAACCCACACATTTAGTATCAGAAGTGTTCTGAGGAAAAACAGTTCAGAGTATGCCATATGTTAAAAAAGTTAAATAGAGACATTGAGGATATAAAAAATACATTGAATGGAATTAATAGCACATTAGACATCGCAGAAGGAAATATTAGTTAACTTGAAAGTATAGCAATAAAAACAATTGAAAACAAAACACAGAGGAAAAAAAACTCCTAAAATGAAAAGAGCATCAATGAGCCATGGGACTTTAAGCATCCTAATTTATGAGTAATTTGTATCCACGAAGGAAAATAGAGAACTTCAGAAAAAAAAATTTTTTTAAAGAAATACCGGACAAAATTTTTCCAAATTTGATGAACACCAGAAACCTACAGATCCGGGAGGCTCAAAGGACCCCAAACACATGAAGAAAATTACACCAAGGCATACCATAATTGAATTGCTCAAAACCAGTGCTGAAGAGAAAATCTTAAAAACAGCCAGTGGGAAAAATGGGACATGTTATGTACATAGGAACAAAGAGAAGGATGACATCAGATTTCTCACTCGAAACAATGCAAACAAGAAGACTGGGAAGTGGCCGGGCATGGTGGCTCACGCCTGTAATCCCAGCACTTTGGGAGGCCGAGGCAGGTGGATCCCCTGAGGTCGGGAGTTTGAGACCAGCTTGGCCAACATGGTGAAACCCCGTCCCTACTAAAAATACAAAAATCAGCCGGGTATGGTGGCACACACCTGTAGTCCCAGCTACTCAGGAGGCTGAGACAGGAGAATTGCTTGAACCCGGGAGGCGGAGGCTGCAGTGAGCCGAGATCACGCCACTGCTCTCCAGCCTAGGTGAGACAGAGCAAGACTCCATCTAAAAAAAAAAAAAAAAAAAAAAAAAAAATCTTCAAAGTACTAAAAAAATTAAAATAAACTGTCAACCTATAGTTCTATACTCATGAAAATATCTTTCAAAAAATAAGGTGAGTTGGGGCACAGTAGCTTTTTGCAGAGACCCTCTCTACAAAAAATTTTTTTTTTTTTTTTTTTTTTTTGAGACAGAGTCTCACTCTGTCACTAGGCTGGAGTGCAGTGGCACAATCTCGGCTCACTGCAACCTCCGCCTCCCAGGTTCAAGCAATTCTCCTGCCTCAGCCTCTCGAGTAGCTGAGATTACAGGCATGTGCCACCACACCAGGCTAATTTTGTATTTTTAGTAGAGATGGGGTTTCTCCATGTTGGTCAGGCTGGTCTCAAACTCCCGACCTCAGGTGATCTGCCCACCTCAGTCTCCCAAAGTGCTGGGATTACAGGTGTAAGCCACTGCACGTGGCCAAAAAATTGTATTTCATGTGTATAGAATCCCAGTGCTTTGGGAGGCTGAGGTGGAAAGAGTGCTTGAGCCCAGGAGTTCAAGGCTGTAGTGAGCTATGATTTTGCCACTGCACTCCTGTATGCAAAGTGGTATATATCACTTGAAGGTAGACTATGATAAGTTAAAGGTGAATACTATAAACCCTAAAGCAATCAGTAAAATAAAACCAACAGTTGGCTGGGCATAGTGGCTCATGCCTGTAATCCCAGCACTTTGGGAGGCTGAGGCAGGAGGCTCACTTGAGCCCAGAAGTTTGAGACCAGCCCTGGCAACATAGCAAGACCCCATCTCTACAAAAAATAAAAATAAATTAAAAATAGCTGGGCATGGTGGCACACACCTGTAGTCCTAGCTACTTGGGGGACTGAACTGGGAAGATTGCTTGAGCCCAGGAAGCCAAGGCTTCAGTGAGCCATGATTGCATCACTGTACTCCAGCCTAGGCAACAGAGTAAAACCCCATCTCTAAAAATTACAAAAGAAACTCAAACCAAAAATCCGAGTTATGGTTGATAAGCCAAGAAAAGATAAAGCGGGCTAGGCATAGTGGAGTGGCTCAGGCCTATAATTCCAGCCACTTGAGAGGCTAAGGCAGGGAAGATCCCTTGAGCCCAGGAGTTTGAGACCAGGCTGGGCAACATAGTGAGATCCTATATCCAAAAAAAAAGAGATAAAAATCCATGTTGTGTGTGCAGAAAAAAAAAACAAAACCCATAAGATACAAGAGGAGTGATGTCAGCTAGGCACAGTGGCTCACACCTGTAATCCCAGGACTTTGGGAGGCCAAGGCGGGCGGATCATGAGATCAAGAGATTGAGATCATCCTGGCCAACATGGTGAAACCCTGTCTCTACTAAAAATACAAAAAATTAGGCCGGGCACGGTGGCTCACACCTGTAATCCCAGCATTTTGGGAGGCTGAGGCAGGTGGATCACGAGGTCAGGAGTTTGAGACTAGCCTGGCCAAGATGGTGAAACCCTGTCTCTCTACTAATACAAAAATTAGCCGGGTGTGGTGACGCGTGCCTGTAATCCCAGCTACTCAGGAGGCTGAGGCAGGAGAATCACTTGAACCCAGGAGGCAGAGGTTGCAGTGAGCCGAGATCACGCCATTGCACTCCAGCCTGGGTGACAGAGCAAGACTCTGTCTCCAAAAAAATATATACAAAAAATAGAAAAAATTAGCTGGGTGTAGTGGCACACACCTGTAGTCCCAGCTACTCGGGAGGCTGAGGCAGAATGGCATGAACCCGGGAGGCGGAGCTTGCAGTTAGCCGAGATTGTGCCACTGCACTCCAGCCTGGACAACAGAGTGAGACTCTGTCTCAAACAAACAAACAAAAAACATCAACAACAAAAAACAAAAACAAACAAAAACAAAAAAAGAGGAGTGATGTCACCAAAATGAAAGACTAAGAAGCTCCAGGCTCTGGCTCCTTAACAGAATCATCAAAAAGCAAGCAGAATTGTTACAGCTAACTGTGTCGGAGCACTGGAAAATAGTTGATAATGGTTTGGAGTTGTGTCTCTGCTCAACTCTCATACAGAATTGCAGTCCCCAATGTTGGAGGAGTGACCTGGTAGGTGATTGGATCATGGGGGCAGATTTCTCCCTTGCTGTTGTCACGATAGTGACTTCTCATGACATCTGGTTGTTTAAAAGTGTGTGGCACCTCCCCACTTCACTCTCTTCCTCCTGCTCCAGGACAGGTAAGACGTGCCTGCTTCCCCTTCACCTTCCACGGTGATTGTAAGTTTCCTAAGACCTTTCAGCCATACTTCTTGTAGAGCCTGCAGAACCATGAGCCAATTAAGCCTCTTTTCTTTATAAATTCCCCAGTCTCAGGTATTTTTTTATAGCAGTGTGAGAACAGACTAATACAACAGTCAAAAGTTTATAGCAACTGTCCAACCAAGAAAAAGCCATCTTGAAAATGGGAGTATTGTGGCATTTTTACTTGCCCTTCCCCACTGTCTGCCTGGCACGATGGCAGTCTTGGTCAGTCTCAAAGCAATTGCCTCATTCCCAGTTCCCTCCCTTGAACTGGAGGGAGCAGAGATCTTATTTGCAAATTGTTATGTATGCGCTTTCTATTTGTCCATCTGTTTTCTGTTCTTTAGTATGATATCCTTTTTTTTTTTTTTTTTTTGTGAGATGGAGTCTTGCTCTGTTGCCCAGGCTGGAGTGCAGTGTTGCTATCTCAGCTCACTGCAACCTCCGCCTCCCTGGTTCAAGCAATTCTGCCTCACCCTCCCAGTAGCTGGGACTACAGACACGTGCCACCATGACTGGCTAATTTTTGTAGTTTTAGTAGAGATGGGTTTTTGCCATGTTGGACAGGCTGGTTTCAAACTCCTGACCTCAAGTAATCTGCCTGCCTCGGCCTCCCAAAATGCTGGGATTACAGGCGTGAGCCAGTTGTCTCTTATTTCTCCTGAGTCTTAGGCAGGTCTTGATTTCTGGTTAGATCAGAGAAGTTATTTCAAATGGATTTATTTTGGGTGGGCTTGGTCTGGGACTGATTACCAGGAAGGAGACATTCCTGTACTTACAGTTCATTGTTTTTTGTTGTGACAGAGTCTCACTCTCACCCAGGCTGGAGTGCAGTGGCGCGATCTCGGATCACTGCAGCCTCCGCCTCCTGGGTTCAAGCAATTGTCCTGCCTCAGCCTCCTGAGTGGCTGGGATTACAGGCGGGTGCCACTACACCTGGGTAACTTTTGTATTTTTAGTAGAGATGGGGTTTTGCCATGCTGGCCAGGCTGGTCTCAAACTCCTGACCTCAGGTGATCCACCCACCTCGGCTTGCCAAAGTGCTGGCATTACAGGCATGAGCCACTGCGCCCGGCCCTTAGAGCCCATTCTCACCTAGCTCTTTATGCCTGCTTCCTTATCTGCAAAATGGGGTGACTGATTGTAGTGCTTCAGTCATAGGGTCTTCATGAGCCTTCGATGACAGCTTTTGAGTTCCTGGATCCAGTCATACCTGAAACTAGTATTTCTGTTCTTTCTTTTGCTAAGTCAGTTTGAGCTGGGCTCCTCACAGCAACTGCCTTGATTCCTGCCTGTGTCAGCAGAGTGACTGGGAGGTTTGTGGGTGGCGATGCTGGGGCTGAGTGACCCTCACAGTGGGTACGCCCAGACCCAGTGCAAAGGCAGAAGGCTGGAGGGAGTGTTGAGGCCCTGCCCATGGGAATGGTCCCTCAGCTGCCACCGATCAGGATTCCCTTCATCCATCAGTGTGAGGGGTTGGATGGCTAATTTATGTCGAGATTCCTGCGGCAGGTGTTCAGTGTCGTCTGGGGTGAGGTTGGAGGGAACCTGTCTGGTGTGGGAGCTGGGGTCATGATGGGAGAGGGGGCTGACAACAGGGGCCACACATACACAGCACATTTGTCCTGGCAGGTTGGCTGGTCTGCCAAGTGCATGTACCATCTCCAAAGGAGGTCTCAGGGGGACAAAAATCTCAGAGGTCACTACTGGGGGGTCTGTGAGGTGGTCTGGGGAATAGCATCCTTTTTTTTCTGAGATGGGGTCTTACTCTGTGGCCCAGACTGGAGCGCAGTGGCACGATCATAGCTCACTGCAACCTCAACGTCCAGGGCCCAAGTGATCTTCCTGTCTTGGCCTCCCAAAGTGTTCAGATAACAGGTGGCACCTGGCCTGAGAGGAGTATTTTTATGTTCCCAAACCACAAATTTGCCCACATGGATGCATCCGTTCCACATGCTCCATTTCCACATTGCCTGTAGGGCAGCTCATGTCTGCAGACTGAGTAGCAGTCCTGGGTCCAGACAAGCCAAGCACCCCCTCTAGGCACCGACTCTAGGGTAGCACATGAGGTATACTGACTTCCTGACAGGCCCTGAGCAATTCTGTGACCTCTGTACCTCAGTATCCCCATCCGAAACTGGCGATGACAACTCTTGCATGAGATTGTTGTGAGGATTACATATCAATATTTGGAAAATGTCTTGGAAAAAACTGGGCATGCCATTGGTGCTTGGAATCGTGCCTGGCACACAGAGGGTGCTTTCAAAGCACTTAGAACAGCAGCACCCAGCCCACAGCGGGTGCTCACTAATCACTCAGAGCTGCATCCATCACACATCTGGCCTTTGATAAGAACACAGAACACAGGCACAAAACTGGTGCTTAGTTAAGTCCACGGAGGAAAAAAACCACACTGCTGAGCGGGGAGCAGACTGGCGCTTTATATATACACACAGACAGCAGAAGGTACAGGGCCTCAATAAGAAAATACACTCTGTGTTCAGGTGAACTCCCATCACCACCCACGCAGAACACTCCGGGCTGAGGAGAGGGAAGGGCACGACCATAAATAAAGACTACAAGGGAGGGTCAACTGCTGGAAGGGCAAACACAGGCGGGGCGCGCACTGCCAGGAGGAGACACGACTTGTTCTTTCCTGGGAGAGAGCGATGCAGCGGCACAGGAAAACAGTAGCCACAACTAAGCCTGCAATGTCTGGCGGGGGCACCTAACACGAATAAGAGAAGAGGGGTGGACACGAAAAGCAAGATTGCAGAGAGAGCTTTTTTTTTTTTGTCTGTGGCAGGACCCAGGGCTCTCAATTAACATCCATGAACTCAGAGCTGGGTGGGGAGTTGCAGGCAGGGGAGGCTGGGGCGCCAGATGAGCCGGCCGGGGACAGCAGGCGTCGCGCCACATCCTGGCGTTGGTAGAAGAGGACATAGGCTGCCTTGGACTGTGGGGAGAGGACAGGAGTCAGTGTGGATTGTAGGGGTGGGAAGGTGGAGTCAGAAGGGAAGAAGGGGAGGAGGGAGGATGGAAGTCACACCTCAATCTGATTCTCATTCACAGGGGAGACGCTGTTGTCATCAAAGTAGTGCCACTGGCCGCTGTCCTTATTGCAGGCAAATGTTGTGTCTGAAAGGGAGGAACAGTTATCCTCACCCACCCTTCCTGCCTCTCAGAAGTGTCCAGATTCACTCTGTCACTCCTCCCACCACGATAACCTCACCACTGACTCACATCCCTAGTCACTCACTGGGAAGGTCCTGATCACCCCCCAGCAGGCCCCACCCACAGCCTGGCACATACAGTGTCCATCACGCATGCCCCCATAATGGTTGGAAACCGCGATGAGGTCATATTTGTACAGCTCCGGATTCGACTCATTCTGTGGCTGGATGACAAACTCAGAGAAGTCCAGGTCCCTGTGGGTGGGGAGAGGGTTAATACTGGTATACCCCCTCCTTTCCCTGTCTTCCCCCAGCCATCCTCTCCCTGGCCCCTGACCGGATAGGAAACTCCACGAGGGTGTCCAGCTTCTCTCGGGAGAACTTGGTGTAGGAAAAGCGTTTCAGGTGGATGATGAGAATCTCTGGCAGCATCCACAGGTCCAGCTTCTTGGTGGCCAGCTGGTGCTGCTTGCAGGAGGGGCAGTACCTACAGACAGAGCCCAAGTCAGCAAACGGACTTTTTCTTTTTTTTTTTTTTTTTTTTGAGACAGAGACTCGCTCAGTTGCCCAGGCTGGAGTACAGTGGCACAATCTTGGATTACTGCAGCCTCCTCCTCCTGAGTTCAAGGGATTCTCCTGCCTTAGCCTCCCGAGTAGCTGGAATTACAGGCGTGCACCACCAGGCTCGGCTAATTTTTGTATTTTTAATAGAGACAGGGTTTCGCCATGTTGGCCAGGCTGACCTCAGGTGATCCACCTGTCTCGGCCTCCCAAAGTGCTGGGATGACAGGCATGAGCCAGCATGCCCAGACAAAACAGACTTTTTCTGAGCACCTACTGTGTGCCCTTTGTACTGCCTCTCATGTGCCATGTCTGGCTCACAGAGACACTGCTCTTACTATTAGCCCTTCAAGTATTCTAGTTTGCTCTGTTCCTGTTAAAATCCTTTCACTCACTCGTCAAGTGCTTACTGATTGTCTTTTCTATATGCGCTCATACTATTTTTTGCATTTCTGTTTGATTTCTGCTCCATGAGATGCTAGTCTTATTTTAGAGCCCACCTCTATCCTTCTAGTTTCCTCTCTTCATATTTTAGTCATTCATTCATTCAGCAGTATTTATTGATTGCTTGTTTAACCCTCTGGAACTATTTTGTATTTCTGTTCCATTTCTGCTCCACGGACATGCTGCTCTTATTTCTGAGACTAGAGAGTATGGTTTTGGTTCTCTTTTTGTTTATTCTGCAAGTGCCTACTGAGCATGAACCGAACACTCAACACTATTATAAACAGGTAGAAGCAACACACAGTGAACTTAAGTCTTCACCCTCAAGGAGTTGACTGTAACGATGACAAATAACACAAAAGCGGATAGAAGGCATCACATCAAGTGGCATCGCTGGGCTAGAAAGTAATGCTTGGCTAGGAAGAAAAGAGCACAGAGAGGGGATGGAGGGGGATGGTGGGGAAGGGTGATTTCTAACAGGGTAGTCAGAGGAGGTCTCTCTGATGAGGTCACGTTTGATCGGAGACCTGAGCATCGTAAGGAGTGAAATCCTATAGATCATTGGGAAACAACATTCCCGGAGAAGGAACAGCCCAGGTCAAGGCTCTGGGGTAGGAGTCTGCTCAGGGGATCGGTGGCCAGGGTAGCAGGAAAGGTTTGAGCGTGGAGGAGGGAGGAGAGAAGTGTATTTAAAAAGCTAAATATAGGCCGGGCGCGGTGGCTCACGCCTGTAATTCCAGCACTTTGGAAGTGTCCAGCACTTTGGAAGAGACAACTGAAGACAAGATGAAGATCACCTGAGGTCAGGAGTTCGAGACCAGCCTGGCCAACATGGCGAAACCTGTTTCTACTAAAAATACAAAAATTAGCCAGGCATAGTAACGGGTGCCTATAATCCCAGCTACTCAGGAGGCTTAGGCAGGAGAATTGCTTGATCCTGGGAGGCAGAGGTTGCAGCGAGCCGAGATTGCGCCACTGCACTTCAGCCTGGGTGACAGAGCCAGATTCTGTCTCGAAAAAAAAAAAAAAAAAAAGCTAAATATAGTAGTGCCATCCAATGAAACCCCCACACACAGGCCCCGCTCTGGCCCCTCACCAGGGGTTTTCCTTCTCCAGGGTCTCCACAGTGGTGAAGAGCTCAATGCACTCCTGCAGCCGCACGGGAGCCTTCTTCATCACGTACCCAACGCAGTCATGCTTCACGTAGCCCTAGGGTTGGGTGAGCAGACGGCCAGGTGGCCGGGTGTGAGGACGGGTGGAGAAATGGGGAGTAGGGGCCCAGGAGGGGAGACACGCACCGAGTGGGTCAGAGCACCGACTTTGAAGCTAGGAACCTCAGGCCCTGGAGCTCTCAGTAGGTGTTCAGGCCCCAAGACCAGGCTTGACCTGGATCTCTTGGCTCTGTTCCTAGCTAGAGGAGTTGTGGAGAGGATGTACGAAGAGTTGAGGGGCAAGAGCTGAAAGTACCCCCCATCCCTGGGATCTCATTTACCTCAGCCTCTACCTCGTCATAGTAACGCTTCTTCATCTCTGGCTCCCAGTCAATAGCAATGTATGGCTGGGCTGGGGGCGAGGGAGAGATGGTCATGGTTCCTGCTGCCAGGAAATCTCCCCTCCGGCCTCCCCAGCCCTCATTGATAGCCAAAGGAGAATACCATGGACTTCTTCAGGGGAGGTTGTGCGGTCACTGGTCCCATTGGAGTTCACCGTCTGCAGGGTGAACAGCTGCTTGCGCCGTCGCCTTGGGGGCCACTGAGATGTGCCAAGGCAATTGTCCAGGAGGAATGGGCACCTGTTCGTGACTCCAGAGCTGGGCCCAGCCTGCTCTGGCTCAGGGTCTCGGAGGCTGCCCCCCGTTGAGGGCCCAGGGACGTCGTCTTTATCCTCTTCGTCATCTTCTAGGACAGGAGGATGTCAGAGATGGGAAGGTGTGAGCCTCAAGTGCTAAGATGCAATGCACACCTAGACGAACCCCGTGTGGGTAAGACCTAACCCAGAGCCCCCGCCCACTGACTGTTAGCCCCCTCACCTTTCTCATCCCCATCGTCCTCATCATCTGAGTTGGGTTTAGACACGTAGCGTCTGCAACAGAGCAAAGGAGACTCCCAAGGCAGGGGTACAAGGACAGTGGGGATAGAGCCCAGGATTTTACTTAGATGATAATGGGAAGCCACTGGAAGACCCACACGTAAACCATTCTGAATTTGAGGTGTGAAAGGGCTGAGGGCGTGATGCGTAAATGCACGAAGAGGCCAAGGCTGTCAGTAGTGGCCTGAGAATGAAGGAACATGTGTCCCAGTCAGAGGTGTGGAGTGTGATTAGCTGGGCGTGGTGGCACACGGCTGTAATCTCAGCTATTTGGGAGGCTGAGGCAGGAGAATTGCTTGAATCCAGGAGATAGAGGTTGCAGTGAACCAGATTGTGCCACTGCACTCCAGCCTGGGCAACAGAGCAAGACTCCGTTTCAAAAAAAAAAAAAAAAAAGAAAAAAAAGAGTGTGGAGCGTGGACTTTTAGTCTAATAAGCCACTGCTAGACAGGCACATGCCAGCTGTAACTTCCTATCAGGGAAGGCCTCTAAGGAGTGACTTCTGAGTGCAAGATGAGGGGCTAGAATTCTGATAACACAATGTTTTGTGTGCCACGGTAAAGACTCTAGATTTTTGGCACAATGAAAATTTGTCAGCAAAAAGACAAAAAACCAAGACTCTCCCAGGAGGCACAACTGACCCCAGGAGAGACAACTGAAGACAAGATAAGTTGTCTGTGTTTTGTGCATCTTGTTCACCTCTGTATCCCTAGCACCCAAGAGAGGCAGTAGCAAAGCCAGAGGTCTAGAGAAAGAAAAAACCCTACAAGTTCTTCTATGTCCACGTAAAGTTTGGACTGTCTTTTGTTTGTTGCAGGGGAGGTGTCAAATAAGCAGCTGAACACCCAAGTTGGAGTTCAGACCCCACCACCCCCGCCCCTGGGGAAGAGGACACTTACGAGAGCCGGTACATCAGGACGTTATACAGGCCCTCCCAGGTGAAGCGGTCCCGGGGCACTGATACCAGGAGGGGGTGCCCAAAAAGCATCAGGCCATAGTAGGAATTGTTGTAGTCACGGGCAGGGGTGCGCTCCCGCAGGTAGACAGGAACCACGATGTCCTCTCTCGATCCCTCGATGGCCTCAATGCGACCTGACACCTCATAGCTGTGGGGGGTGGAGAGCAGGCACACCTGATTGGGGCCCCCAGAGACTCCCTAACTCTGCCCTGGCTGCCCCACCCACTCATCCTCACAGCCCGAAAGTATTTTTATTTATTTTTATTTATTTATTTTTGAGATGGAGTTTCGCCCTGTTGCCCAGGCTGGAGTGCAGTGGCGTGATCTCGGCTCACTGCAAACTCCGCCTCTCGGGTTCACGCCATTCTCCTGCCTCAGTCTCCCAAGGCACGTGGCTGAAGCTCTGCACAGGGCAGGTGCCCAGTGAATGAGGCAGAGCAGGGAAGAGAGAAGGTGGTTAAGGCAGGACCATATAGAAGGAAGTGGACCAAGTTCCTGAGGGACCGCCATCTCCCCGTCATCCCCACTCACACGAAGATATCATCGCGGTCCAAGATGCTGCTCAGAGGCTCCTCCAGCTGATAGAGCTTATAGAAGCGGTGACTGAAGACATCAGCCACCATCATCTAGGAATGGGATACGGAGAGGGGGCTGTTAGTCTGCATGGCCTCCCCAGGCCCTCCTGCCTCCTTGCCCCAGAATCCCATCCAGCCTCCTTCTGCAGTCTCACCCTCTCTGGCGAGATGCCAGTGTGTTTGGACAGAGCCACACACAGATCCGAGATCTTGCCTTTCTTGGGGACCACGAGCCGGTGCTAAGGGAGAAACAGTATCCACAAAAGACCAAAAGGGCTTGTGGTGAGTTAATGCAGGAAGCCTTGAGCTATGGCAGCTAATCAAACTCTACGTGTCCCTCATCATGTCCCCAGGCCCCCACTGCCCCACACCTGCTCTGGCTTGCGGCGCGGATCCATGGGGATAAAGAAGACCTCCAAGACCCTCTTGTGGCTGATAGGCAGTGGAACACTGAGGTAGCAGAAGGGGTCGAAGGTCACAGATACGTTGCCACAATCGGGGCACACCAGCGTGGACTTGAAGAGGCCATGGAAAGTGTCCACGATCACAGAATCGTTCCGCCGTTTGTGGTTTTGCCACGCCTCCTGTGCCACCTCCTGTTGATAGTGTCATGGTGGATGGTGGGGCTTGCCCAGGGTAGGAGGAAATCATGCCTTGGGGTGCATTCAAATGGGGTGAAGGGGAAGGCCACTGCTAAAGTCCAGAGGCAGAGCTCCAGCTAGGGATACACGGAGACTATGTTCACGGTCAAGACTGGGGGTCATTTAGGGCAGGAGACTGGGCTGGGGTTCACTCTGGGTTGAGTGTGGTGGCAGATACGGTATTGGAGCTAAGGTTAGGAGTGAGGCTGGAGTTGACGTCAGGGTAGAGGAACTTAACAGAAAATGGTGGTGTGTTAGTATCCCAGGGAGGCCAGAAAATCCCCGAGGCAGAGGCCTTAGTGGTGTTAATGGTACTGCAAATGCAGGGGCAGCCTACCTGATCCGGTCGCCCAGCAGCATCACACAGCTCCACATACTCCTTCTTCTTCACCCGATTAAGGTCCTCATGCAGCCCGTCCAGGAGGAATGACAGCAACTCCTGAGAGTCATGCTGCTGGTAGCCCAGAAATTGGGACGCAAAATGGCCGACCTTGTTCTAAGAAGATGGGCAGGGTCATCAGAGTGAGAGGGAGTTAGGAGAGCCAAGAGAAGCAGGGGGTCGGGGGTGCCCAGGGTTGAGTCACACCTTGAACACATGTGGCACGATGGAGCGGTGGTGGCCAGACCATGCCTGCTTCACCAGGTCTGCATAGGCCTCTGCAATCTCACCCTTCATGCCCAGTGGGTTGCGGAAGTTGAGCTCCTCCAGGTAGCAGTTGTTGAGGAAATACTCGGTGAGCTGTGGCACGTTGCTGAGGCACTGCAGGGGCCAGGGGTCAAGTGAATGAGGCAGAGGGGAGACAGAAGGTTCAAAGTGAGGATACAGAAAAATAAGCCAGGAGGGAAGAGAGAGGAAAATGGGAGAGAAGGGGAAGGGAGGAGAGAGAGGAGCAGGAGAGTAAGGGAGAGAAGGCATTAGGATTTCACGAGAAGGAAGAACGTGAGAGCAGGGGAGAGAAGACGGAAAACAAGGACAAGCTGGGAGAAGAGGCTGATAGTTCAGGAATGAATGTGGACGTGTCATTTCAGACTTGTGGGGCCTTAGCTTTCAGCCTGACCCCATGCCCTGTAGTCCCCTTAGGACCCCAGCTCTGTCCCCAGTCCTTAGCTCTCAAAGCCCAACCCCGTGGCTGTGCCAGACACAACTATAATGGCCCAACCTGCAGGGCCGAGTTCATGAAGCACGTGTTGCCCAGATTGGTGAGGCCACAGATGCCTGGCTGGCCCTTGAAGTCCTCATCCTCTTCCGACATGTGCTTGTTCCTGGGGTTGGATGAGAAACTGTCAGCTGAGGGCCTGCTGCATGGGGGTGCAATGTGCTCACGGGCTAAATCATTTTGCCTACTGTGGGACGCCCCCGCTCTGGATCAGATACCCCAAGGGCTCACATGACATGCAGCTGTGCGCTGGGCCAAGTGCCATCTTTCTTGCGGGTCTCCATGATGATCAACTGGGTTGGAGAAAGAGAAAGAAGAAAAGGTATTAATGGAGAACATTATGGGTACCTAGCCTTAATTTCCCCCAACCTGAGTACTGCCAGATGAATCTATCTGCCAGTCCACCTGAACAGAAAAGCCCTCCCCATCCTTACCTGCCCAGTCTCAAGGGCCGCATCAAGAACCGTGATGTGTGTGTCATACAACCTATCCAAAGAGCCTTCTGAGTTCTTGGCCCAAAGCCGTGTGTCTTCCTGGGGCTCCACCAGAAACCGCTCCCGAGCTGTGCGCAATACCATGCCTGTGCAGGGTGATGGAGTGCACTCAAGATCTTTGTGAGACCCAAAATGATCGATTCATCTGGGCATACCTGACATCCCTACAGACTTCACATGCTTGCCCAGTACCTGTGTCCTCAATCAATCTCCAAATGACTGGCCCACAACTCCAGACTGGAGACTTCCAGCAAATACCCTCTGCCACACCATGTAAGCCACTGGAATGTAGCTCACATACCCTCAGGGCTCTAGGAGATCCCCTCAGTGCCTCCGCCCAATTTAGCCAATGCCTTCTGGGTCTTCCAAAGTCTGACCAGTGCCTTTTCAGTCAGCTACAGCTTAACTCTATGCATCCTCAAGTCACTGAGTTGGGACCAGTAGCTAGGAACACCAACCCATTCTGTGACCCTGAGACTCACCAATAGAATCAGTATGGCTGAACTGAACAGCGTGAGATCTGCCCAAATCATTGTGCCGGACAAGCAGCAGTTCTACTGGGTACACTTCGACCTTCTGGATGTTGGGCAGCTCTATGACCTGTAAGGGTAGAGGGGTGCAGACACAGGTGTACCCACACAGACACGGCGCTATGACCTCTAAGCTAAGAGGAGCACACACTTTGCTTTACACACATAGCATACACACACACATATACAATGGTCTGTAAAGGGAGCCACACAGGGGAACACACACAGCAGACACACAAAGATACCTATATGATGAGCTAGGAGGGGGAAGAGAGCAGACATATGTGTACTTACTCAGCATACAAGGATCTGGACCCATGCTGGGCCTACAAGGCTTTCTTACTACCCACTCCCCACCATGCACCCTCCCCATCCACTATACCTTGCGTTCAATGGGTGGCTGGCCATGCTCTAGACCATACCAGCTGACCAGGTAATGCCAAGCAGCTGCTGGGAGCAGTACATAATCCTCGCCCTCCACCAGTCCCTCCTTGAGGCGCCAGTTTATCTCATCTGTGGGGCGGGGGTGGAGATGGCAGAGGAAGAATTAGCAAAGGAAACTGACAAATAACTCTGGCCACCCCACCAGTGACCTAGCACACAGAATAGGCTTATGATCATCTGTAGGGATGGAAGGGAAGAGAACTCCAGGGCTAAGATGAGGAGGAGGCAGAGGCCTTGTACCTTGAAAGAGTGTGGCATTGTTGATGCAGCCAGGAAAGGTGCTGGAGTCCTGGTCCCCTCCCTGCACGTATGCCTCCCACTGCTTATACCAGTGCTTCTCCACAAGGAACCTGGGGCCCAGACAGGTAACAAGGGTATTACATGGGTAGCTGAGGGTTAGCTATACAACTTCCCATGCCCATCAGACTGAAAGTATCGACACATTATAATTTAAGATGAAAAGTTTCAGCGTCATATAAAAATAAATCAGAAGCAAAATTTATTCAGCGAAGCTCAGATTTGTATGTTAGATTACTTCTTAGTATTAAAAAAGAAATCTGATTAAAAACAGAAAATGTGCTCAACAATGGCAAACAAACCAACAAAAAGTCCATACTTATAGTGCTAGGAAACATGAGGTTTTATTCTAGAATAAAAGATAATTCATTTGAATTAGTCTGTGGGATAACCCAGTTAAGTCAGGCTCAAGATATCTGCCATCTGCAGCTAATTTTATAAGGCTTTAGCCATTCATTACATGTTTGTTTCTAAAGGATATATCAATGGAAGCATAATTCTTGAGCTAAGAACTGGATTGATAAATCGTGAAAATCTGCTTAAAAGGAGCAAAGAATTTAAAATGCTAAAAAGAACCATTAGGTTTTCCTTCAAAAACTGCATAATGAAAAACAAAATAAAATAAAAAAAAGACGGGGCACAGTGGCTCACGCCAGTAATCCCAACACTTTGGGAGGTCAAGGTTGGTGGATCACCTGAGGTCAGGAGTTCAAGACCAGCCTGGCCGACATGGCAAAACTGTCTCTACTAAAAATACAAAAAATTAGCCAGGCGTGGTGGCACATGCCTGTAATCCCAGCTACTTGGGAGGCAGAGGCACGAGAATCGCTTGAACCCTGGAGGCAGAAGTTGCAGTGAGCCGAGATTGTACCACTGCACTCCAGCCTGTGCGACACAGCGAGACTCTATCTCAAACAAAAAAGAAAGAAACAAAAAAAAGGACTGCATATTGCTATGGTTCATTTTTTAATTTAGAATTTATTTTGGCTTTATAATAAATTTCTTAGCTTATGGTTCTCTTAAAAATTTTGATAAAGGCTGGGCGTGGTGGCTCACGCCTGTAATCCCAGCACTTTGGGACGCTGAAGTGGGCGGATCACGAGGTCAGGAGATCGAGACCATCCTGGCTAACACGGTGAAACCCCATCTCTACTAAAAATACAAAAAATTAGCCGGGCGTGGTGGCGGGCGCCTGTAGTCCCAGCTACTTGGGAGGCTGAGGCAGGAGAATGGCGTGAACCCGGGAGGCGGAGCCTGCAGTGAGCCGAGATTGCGCCGCAGAACTCCAGCCTGGGCGACAGAGCGAGACTCCGTCTCAAAAAAAAACAAAAACAAAAAACAAAAAAAACAAAAAAACAAAAAAAAAACTGTGATAAAAACACGTAACATAAAACTTATCATCAACCATTTTTCAGTATACAGTTCAACTAGCTCTCTTTTAAAGGTGAAACTTATATGTACTATAAGGATAACCATTAGAACTATATTGAAATCTGCCTTTGTGAGAAAACCTGAAGTGTGGAAAATACTTGACATATAGTAAGTGCTAAATGAATTTTAGCTGTCATTGTTCTGACAGCTTGGACTTCAGGGCTTGGACATAAAAGCTCACAGACATAAACCTCCTCCTGCCTGAACACACACAAACACATACACCTGTTCTACTATGGCATTTCTGACACATAAAAGGCTATCCCAAATATTGAGCAGCCTCAAATAAATGTTTTTTAAAACATAACCAAATTTGATGAAATACATATAACATTATATTGGTTGGTTTTCCAGCAATTTAACCTATTATTATCATAATTTTTTGAGACAGAGTCTTGCTCTGTCGCCCAGGCTGGAGTGCAGTGGCACAATCTCAGCTCACTGCGACTTCTGCCTCCCGGGTTCAAGTGATTCTCCCAATTTAACCTCATTAATGTGATTCTTTAAAATGTCAACTTTCCCTTGTTCATGAAAGGATCAGAGAGGTGGGAGGATGGAGGGACAGACAAATCTTGGAATAGTCACAAGTCACCTGGATAGGCAAACATTTCTGTGAGTTTTTTGTTGGTTTTGTTTTTTTTGCTGCACTGACCCCCACAGACCCTGCCGTATCACTCACACCAGGGAAACAAATTCTTCTGTGCTGGTGGCTCAGTGCTCAAACCCAACCCTGTACCACACACACCACCATCCACCCTTTGTGGCTTTACTTGCCTCCGTAGCCAGTCTATGAAATTAATTTGTTCAGTAAAGCTATAGTTAACAGTACCTTCCAATGCAAAGGTAGGAATTGCTCAACTTCCTTTTAAGAGCAGATTTTGAACAAAAATTAACATTAAAATCACTCTGTACAGTGGTAAGCAAAACTTCCAGACCTGGCCACAGGTTGAATTTCTATAGATTTCATGGAGGACTGACGTTTTACATAATTTTTCACAGAATATTATTACCATATTGCTTCAAGTCAAAGACACTTTAAAAAAATCATTGTAACATCTCTGAAATCAGGATGTCTCACAATCTCTGTCAGGCCAGGTAGCAGTCACAACAAAGGTGTCATGGTCTGTACCAATAACACCCAAATTATTATATTTACAGCTGGGTATTCAATTTTTTAGATGCTATCATAAATGGTATAATACAATTTAATTTTCTAGTGTCTTGTTGCCAGTATATACAGGTACAACTGATCTTGCTAAAGTCACTTAGGTTTATTTGTGCTTCCTCAAATTTGTTGAAATGATATGAAATATGTGCTTATGGAAAAAAGTTACTAAACAATTCTTTATTTTCTGTCTTCTAGTTTTCTCTTGTGTCTGATTTGTGTTTGAAGGTGGTTCATCCCACAAAAGGAAAAAGTGAAAATTTCCAAGGAGGCTATATTATTACAGATTTGAATTTGCCTTAAAATATAAGCTTCTCCCAGAAATTAAATCAGTTGTGATTACCAAATTAACTACTCTCACCCAAATCTAACAGCTGACAAAAGACAGAAGGTGCAAATATTAATACTGATACAAGATATATGATTTAGGGTTAGTCCATGATTTCAAAATGCTTTATAAATACATATATCCTGGCCACTTCAGCAAACCCCTATAAAATGGAAAACGGACAGCAATAAAGAACCTTGAGATGCTTTGCTCTTATCTAAATAGAGAAGCATTAACAAAGTGGAGTTTAGCAAAAATGCTTCATGATAATACCCATGACAGCAGAAACAAACGGGCTTCAATACTGAACCAACACTTGTGTGGTAATTTTTTTAATGAGGTGAAATTCACATAACATTAACCATCTTAAAGTGAACAATTCAGTGGCATTTAGAACATTCACAGTTGTATAACCACAACCTCTCCCTAGTTCCAAAATAGTTCATCATCCCAAAAGAAAATCCAGTACTGGTGGGGTAATTTTAAAGGGTATTGTCAAGGATGACAGGATGTAATGTCCTATCTACCAGTGACACAATCACAAGGCCACAAAGGTAGGAAGAGGCAAGGACCAAAGCCTCAAGGCCCTTTTGAACATCTTCAAATGGGTTATAAAACATTGTGGTTATTTTGTTTATTCTCAGGATGAAATGAGGCTTTTTCTTGTAGGAAAGGTATGACGTAATGGCAGAAAAACACGGCTTGGGTTTGTATTCCCGATCTGGAAAATCTCAACTTATCTCCCCAGTAACAGAGATACGCATTTCACTGGTGTGGTTATTAAAGAACTCTGTAGTGAGTAAACCTCACTCGAAAAAGCCCTAAGGTTAGATGTGTTTGAGGAACAGCAAGAGTCCAATATGGCCGGCCTGGATGGAGACAGAGAGGGAGTGCGTAATCAGAGGAGAGATCTGGGAAGACATCAGAATGCAAGCTGGAGACCAGCTTCATAAAGTCTTACGATTCACTGTAAGGATTTCAGCATCTACGTTGCAAGAGATGGGAAGCTGTTAGGGGTATTTTGAGGAATGGCTGGACATGATACATGTTTTAAAAACAATTATTGCGTACGTAAAGAGGAAAACGGTACTTTTACAGTTGAGAAACCTGGCCAACACTACCATAACCAACTGATCAAGGTTAACATCACCAATGATGTCATGTGGATACCATGTATCACCTGATAGGAAGAGAAGGGCTCACAGTATGCATCCAGTAGAATTTTATATATATATTCCATATATGTATAAAGTGAAAGCTTAGACATTACATACTACTTAGGGATGCATACAGTTGTGGTCAAACATTAAAGAAAAGGAAGAGACTGTTAACTCAAAATTCAGGATAACAGTTTCCCATGGAGCAAGGAGGGGAATTTCCATCTGGGAGGGGCAAAGAAGGATTTCTCAAGACAGTGTTCTGAATCTTAACCTGGATGGTGAATTCACACGTTTTTATTTAATTATTATTTAATTTTTAAACTTTGAAATAGATTGAGAAAAATGGCAAAAATAATACAGAGAATTCCCACATATCCCACATCCAGATCCTCCAAATCTAATATTTTACCCATTTGCTCAATCGTTGTTTCTTTACATGCATTCTTTTTTGGTATTTTTATTTATTTAAAAATGGACAAAAATGGTATATATTTATGGTGTACAGCATGAAGTTCTGACTTATGTATACATTGTGGAATGACTAAGTCAAGGCAATTAACACATCCATTACGTCACATACTTATCAATTTTCTGGGGGGTGGTAGAACATGTAAAATCTCTCAGCAATTTTCAAGTATACAATGAATTTATTAACTATAGTTGTACAACAGATCTGAACTTATTCTTCTTGTCTAACTGAAATGTTGTATCCTTTGACCAACATCTCCCTAATTTCCCCTTTCCCCTCACCATAAATTTATATATGCTAATTTTTCAGGCATTTGAGAATAAACTGCTTACACAATGAGTTCTTATCCCTAAATTTTTCAGCATTTCCTATAAACAAGGGTATTCTTTTTCATGCCACAATGATCACAATTAAGAAATTAGTAGTACTAATATCTACCCACTTTAATAAAATTTCACCGATGTTTCCATTGCCTTTTACAGTAAAAGAGACAAAAATAATCTTATGATAAAAAATTGATTTTTAAAATAATTTTTTTTTTCTGTTCCAGGATCCAATCGAGGATCACATGTTGCATTTAGTTATCATGACTCGTTAAATCGCATTAATTCCTTCAATTTAGAACAGTTCTTCAGCCTTTGTCTTTCACGACCCTGACATTTTTGAAGAGTGTAGCCGTTTATTTTAAAAGGATGTCCGTCAATCTGGGCTGCGTAAATGTTTTATACAATCTTCTTAGGTCTTACGTATTTCACAATTAAAAAACCAGATGCAACTCGGCCAGAAACAAAATGAACCCAGAAGCAGTAAATCTCAAGAAGCACTGTTTAGCAAGAAATCAGTAAAACAAGCCGATTTATCAAAATTATCGGTTTTTAAAAAACGACTTTTTCTTGATTCTAAAACCAAAACAGTACCAAGACAGAAAATCAATTGAACATGGAAGGCCCCTCCCGTGCTAATCACTTGCACGTTCTCTCGACTCGGGAAGGCTTCTGCCAGAATAAAAAACCTCTGCGCATTATAAACTTTGCTTATTCGCAGGCGCCATTTTCTGCCTTATAGGCACCACCTCCCCTCCACTGTCGTCCCTCGGCCTCAGAACACGCCCCTCGGCTCACGTCACCAACCTAACCTCGTTCCCAGGCTCCAAGCTCCTCCCCCACGCAGGTCCCCGCTCCCTCCCTCGGACCGTTCGGCTCCATCCCGCTATTCTGCTGACGTCACAAAGCTCGCCTCGTTCCCAGCCACGCCAGAGCAATCGGAGACCGCTCCCCGCCCCCAAAAGTTGCATTACGCAGCGCAGGCCGCGCCCCCGCCTTACATCGCAGAACCCACCTTCCTCCCAGGTTCCTACGCAGTTTCACTACGCAGGCCCGGCCCCACCTCCAGGGCTGAAACCGGTCTCATCACAACAAACCCCATTTTGTTCTCAGGCGTCAGACTGCACCACACAGGCCCCGCCCCTTTTCCAGACGTTGCGATTCATTCAAAGACACTTCCCCGCCCCTTTAGCCCGCTGTCCCGTCGGCCACTCCCCCGCCCCCGCACCCCGCAGCAGCTTTCCCGCCGCCCTCGGCCGCCGAATCTCCAGCGGTTGTCAATGCCCCCACTGTCCCCTCTGCCGAGGCTTCACCGCAGCCCAGCCTCACCAGCTTTCGCCGGCCCGCAGTGGACGTTCTCGCCCACTCTCGCCGTTTTCTATCTGGCGCCACTGGCTGTCTAGGCCTGGCAGCTCCTCGCGCTGTGGCTCTCTATCCTCAGCCACCGCCACCGCCGCCGCCACAGCCGCCGCAGCAGCAGCTGGATTTGCTGCGACCGTCGCCATCGCTGTCCGTTCTCCTCTACAGCCAACGCAGCTGTGCGAGATTGGAAGACGCCCCTCAACAGCCACTTCCGGATTCTGGTCCCGGAAACGGAAGCAGAGCCCCCCAAACAGTCGCGGGGCTACTGCCATATTGGAAATGGCCCCGCGCACAGACGCGTCGAAGGGTTAGGTGGGGTAAAATCTTCAGTGGGAACCAAGAAAGACAAAAATGCCTTGTGGGGTTCCAACGCCCTGTAGAGTTAGGGCACAGGTGGCATGGAAAGTGGAGGCTGAGGTTCCCGAGGTGGGCGAGGACTCCTACCCTGGGAGCAGCGTTTGTTAGCCTGATCAGAATGCCCTTCATTGTACTACCCTTAACCATCAAAACCCAATGCAAAAGAGGTTTCCACCTCCAGAGACCCACCTAGGCCTGCGGGTCATTGTTTCTCTTCTTGAACTAGATTTATTCACTAGACAAGGTGTTGAAGGCAAGTTAGCCCCAGGCCCTATGTTTGTTGGAGTCATAGCAATCATAACTAAACTAGCTGTCCGCCCAGTTTAAGTGCTTTGTTGGACTAAAATAGTAGCCTCAGGCAGCAGGTACTGTCCTTATCACCCATGGGTAACAACTGGACGCTGAGTACCAGAAATGTCCCTCAGCTAATAAGTGATGGAGCTGCAGTTTAAACTTGAGAAATCTCGTTCCAGAGCTGTGACCTTAAACACCAGGTCAAACATTCTCCAACCGTGTGGTCCCAGCCTGTCTACCGGTCCAAAACTCCTCTTGCGGGTTCACAAAATGAAAACTATTTTCACAATACTTTTTCACTCTCATTCTCTCAGGGGTGTACAGTGTAATTATCTAGAGGCTTCTGAATCCAGAGGCTATATGACATAAACAAGAACTCTTTTGAATGTCTTAAACTTTTAAGAACATAAAGGAATCCCGAGGCCCAGAGTTTGAGAAGTCTTGCACTAGGCCAGGGTCTCTCAACCTCAGCACTGTCATTTCTTTGTTGTGGGCATTGCAGGATGTGTAGCAGCATCCCTGGCCTCTACCTACTAGATACCAAGTAGTACCCCTCAGGACAACCAAGTGTTTCCAGACATTACCAAATGTCCTTTGGGGGAAAAATGTCTCTGATTGAGAACCACTGCACTAGGCTATGCTATTCTTTTCTCTGCCAGGGCTGCCAGCCCTGTTGGTGATGACTTTAATTTCGAACCTCCCTTCCCCCTCACAATCTCGTAATTTACCTATTTTCAGTTAACCTCTGCGGGGCAGGGATTGTGTCTTTATTACTCTGATTCCAGCCCCCAGCCCAGACCTGGCATAGATGAGGGGTCAGTTTTGTAAGCGCTGGGTGAGGTAAGGGAGCAGCCCTTTCACTTAAGGGTCCCCAAAGAAAGTGGCATTTGAGTTGAGTCAGACACATGGCAGATAGCTGCTCTTTAAGCCCAGTTGAATCTTGTCAGATTCTCTGAATTGATTCTCCCCATTATACCTCTGCAGACTCCCCCTCCCCATTTATCTGGGCAGCCAGGTAAATCCAAGAGACCTCCAGCCCTAGACCGTTTTTTCACCTTCCAGAGGCCAACCTCTGCCCACACCAGTGACCCTACCACTTCCCAGAGCAGTTGGGTGAAGTCTAATCCTTTTAAATCCACCCTGGCAATCCTGTCCCCCTTTGCAAGGCCCTCCTTTTCCCATCCTCCGTTGCTGCCAGAAGTGGCCATGTCATCTGATTCTAGCCAAGAAACGGCACCGGAAGTCTGCTGAGGAGCTTGTGGAAATTCCAGCCGTTAAAAGAAAACAGGCAGGTAAGGAAGGTGTTTTGTTTTCCCTGCTTGCTTTTCCACCTCTGGGGACATGGCAGTCATCATGGCACCATGAAGCTGCAAGCTGAAACATCACTAAAGTGCTTACAAAGATACAGTAGAGGCTGGGCTTGGTGGCTCAAGCCTGTAATCCCAGCACTTTGGGAGGCCGAGGCGGGTGGATCACTTGAGGTCAGGAGTTCGAGACCAACCTGGTCAATATGGTGAAACCCCATCTTTACTAAAAATACAAAAATTAGCTGGGTGTGGTGGCGCATGCCTGTAATCCCAGCTACTCAGAGGCTGAGGCAGGAGAATCCCTTGAACCCAGGAGGCAAAGGTTGCAGTGTGCCGAGATTGTGCCACTACATTCCAGCCTGGGCGACAGAGACTATCTCAAAAAACAAACAAAACACAGTAGAGTGATTAGAAGTCCATGGGCCCCCACCACTGGGCTTTAGTAAACGGCCACTTAATTAGGCTTGCCATTACTTGCAGTATTTGCCTGGCCCTGCTCACCCCACCTCTTCTGCTTGCAAAACAATCCTTGGCTTTGCCTAAGATGGTGGGACTGGGGCTGGAACTCACAGGACAAAGGAAATAAAAGTCTCAACTATCCTCATACCTGAGAGCAAATCCCAGGTTGTGTCATTGATCCCTGGCCTCTTGCAAACTCTCTCACCCATGCCCATGGTTTCTATTACTTCCTGGACACTAATAATTGAAATTTCCAGGTTAAGGATTTCTCTATCTACTCAGTGGTCCACAATCTACCCTTTACTGTCAAGATTCCCTCCTCTTCATGGTTTCCTAGTCAGATGCTGTAGTGGTCATACAGGGCCTTTGCCTCATCTTCCCATCGATGGTTCTATTGGGCCTTCCAGTGTCTTTCAGACATCATCTCTCCACTCCCCTGTCTCCACCCTCTTATCAGGCTTTCTCACATTCCTGGGCAAATCTAACTCCCCTTTCTGCTTCTCAGCCCATCAACACCATTCAGCCTGCCCTACCTGCTTCAACTCCATGTTCTACTGTTACATGTGCAATACCTTAGATGCCTTTTTCATAGTTGTGACGTGTCCCTGGTCCACTCCCAGTGTTTTCCTAGACAGTGGTGATCAGGTATGAATTCTCCAAGGTCCCAGTAATCACCCCAGCTTGGCCACCCTCCACCCCTACAGGGATTTGCAAGCAGGCTTTTCACTTTAGACTTTTTAATATTTCATACAGCGATTATGGTGCATTCAGGAACCCAACCCCCCAAACCCACTAGGAGGGCTCCCACCCCTGCCCTCCCACCCCATTTCAGGGCCCCAGGGCTTAGGGTGGAGGAAGGGGAGGTAACCACCCATCCAGGGACTGACCCTGGAGACTGTCCCTGCCCTGCTCACCCTCCCCAGGAGATAGGGGGCAACACCTGGGCACAACCCCTCACAACCCCCTCCCCCAACCCTGCTTGTGCACATATGCACAGTATGGCTCCTTGCTGAGCTGGTCAGTTCCTGGCAGGGCCCCTACCCAACAGCACCTAGTGGGATGGGAGCAAGAGGGCTGAGCTGGGGAGACCCTGAGAAGGAAGGAGGCCCCAGCTATGGGACTGCAGGAGAGAAAGAGTGGGGCCCCCCACCTTGTCCATTTCCCAGAGTCTCTGGTAGTCCCCAGATCCTCCTGCAGCTAAGGATGGCAGGCGGGGGTAGGAAGGCGAGTGGCCATGGCATGCTTTCCCATAGCCGATCCCAGGGTCTGGTGATGATCAGGGTTCCAAATAGGGGCTGTGTCCCTGTCTCTGAAAGGCTGGGAGCAGGGCTTCATTGCACAAAATACTGTGGGAGGGCCACACGCAGGGGGTGGGGCCCAGCCAATCTGTATACAGAGATATTGCATTTAAAAAAATGAAAACCTCATTTAAAATAATTAAAAAAAAAAACAATGAATGAAACAAACAAAAAAAGGCCCACACAATATGAGGCAGGTGGGGCAGGCAGGAAAGCAGGCAGGGGATGCCTCAGACTCAAGGCATTGTCACCATCTTGTCTGAGTCGAGATTCCCAGCCTGAGCTAGCTCTGGACCCCTGGCTGGCCGTGGGGTAGTGGTCCTGGGGGATGGTATGATGAGGGGTAGGCCTGGCCTCAGTGTGAGAGGCTGGCACGGCCATGCTGTCCACCGGCAACTACCAAGATAGAGACAGACAGACAGACAGACCAAGTGAAGGAGTGATGAGAGCTTTGTTAGCACCCAGCAGACAGGCCAATGGGTGGGTTGACAGGCCAATGGTCGGGTGTTTGGACAGGCAGCAAGGGACAAGTGGGCAGGTGAACATGGCTCAGGCAGGTAGGCAGAGTAAGCAGGGAAGATGTAGTTGGGGGCTGCCCTGTGAGGGGTGTGGCATCCCTCCAGCCGCTGCCTGCTGGGGCCTCGGTCTGTGGCTTAGAATTCGGTGTCCACCACGCGGAAAGCTGGCCTGCCTGTGGGGGAAAGCAGAGCAGACGGCTGTTGGTGGGTAAGCAGGTAGGTGGGTAGGGTGGGGAGGAAGACAAGGGGCTGTACCTACCTGAGTCAGGCATCGACGAAGACCGAAGGCTGGCCTCCTTTTGTAGCTGAATCTCCTTTAGTGCAAATATGGAAGTAGCTACAGATTGGGGAGACATAGAAGTGGGGGATGACCCATGAGGTCATTCAGGACCAGCCCCATATAACCCCACTGGAAGAATTAGAAAACGCTGCCTCTTCTCTGAGAGGCTTGACCTTCATCTGTCAAACAATTCCATATACAAACAAGCTACAACCAGGGAAGATAAAATACGGACTATTACATGACACAAAGAAATCATTATTAATTTTGTCAAGTGGATTATGGTATTGCAGTTACCACTGGTTAAGTCTAGGTGATGGGTGGTGTTTGGGGTTTGCTTTATGTATTAATCCAGTGGGGAGATAGGGAGAGTGAGCAAATGTTTTTTGTAGGTTTGATAATTTGTTTTAAAAAAAATCTTTTATAGGTATATGCTGAAATTGTTTAGGGATGAATGCTATGATGTCTGAGATTGGATGTGATTCAAAATAATCAGAGAGAATATAGATAAAACCAGATTGACCACGGATTGATGATTTATTGGAATACTTAGGGACTCATCATATTATTTTGACTAATATATAAATACATATATTTGAAAATATCCATATTAAAAAGTTTTTAAAAGCCAGATAGAAAAAGAGAACATCACATGTGATTCTATTTCTATAAAATACAAGGACAGAAAAAAACTTATCCTTGCTCTTAGAGGTCAAAACAGTGGTCACCCTTTGGGGAGGGGCTGGGAATAACTGAAGGAGATGCAAGGGAGCTGGGGGTGGGGAGCTTTTAACATTGTTTCTTGACTTTTGTGCTAGTTACAAGGATACGTTTCATTTATGAAAATTCATTGTATAGTATACTTATGATTTGTGCATTTTTTAGCGCATGTAAGGAAATGTCTACTTTAAAAAAGGTAAAATGCTATTGCATATATTTTTATGTATGTTTTAAATTTTTCATGAAAGGTAAAAGGAACTGAAAATTAAAAAATGTTTTCATAACAAATACAACCCATCACACCTGTGAACAAGATGTCCCCCCACTTAGAGTAGCATAGCCAGAATCCTACACAACCCGCCAGCTGGCCCCAGCAGTTCTGCTTCCCAGTCCCCACACTGGCTGGTCCATTCCCCAGCTCCACTCACTGTCAGGAAGTTTGTGGATCCGCTCCCCCAAACTGAGGAAGAATGGATGTTTCATGGCATCTTCTGCGGAGATCCGATTTCGACCCTCAAACTGAATGGGGGTGGGGGGAGGGGGATAGTATTGATTATCTTCAACGAGTAGGTCTCTCTGCCCACCTCAAACCCTGCCCCTGGTTTGGGGGGGGGGAGGTCCCTGTTTCCCCACACCTGGAATCCCATACCCCCAAGGCTGACCCAAGGTGGTCTCACCTGCAACAGCTTGGTGAGGAGGTCGGCCCCGTCGCTATCAAGTCTGCCACAAGGACAAAGAGACCTGCTTTAAAATGAGTTTGGACACTCTGGCCCCTAACGTCCACCCACCCACCAGCCTCACCGGGGTGCATGGCTCAAAAGGGCCTCGGCTCGGTACTTGGGGTAGTTGTATGTCTTGAACTCCTCGTTGGACAGGATGCCTGGCCACGTCTCCTCAGTTGGGGTTCCTAGTAGGGAAGAGGAGTTACCCCAAACATCTCACAGGTCCTCTCTGTGTCTCCACAGCGTCTAGGGCCCATGCCTCCTCACCTAAGATGCGGAAGATGAAGTGTAGCTGTTCCTCCACCGTGGAGCCCGGGAAGAGGGGCCGGCCTGTGGCCATCTCATAGAAGATGCAGCCCACACCCCTGGGCAGGGAGGGCACAGTGAATAGAGAGGCAGCTGACTGGGTGGCTGTTGTGACCAAGCCACCCCCTTTACCACGTGGCCCCTGCCACACTTCCACCTGTCCTTACCACATGTCAATCTGAGTGGAGTAGTCCGTGGACCCGAGCAGGATGTCAGGGGGCCGGTACCACAGTGTCACCACCTCATTGGAGTATGTCTTTGTTGGGATTGACTTGGCCCGGGCCAGGCCTGGAAATCAGACAAAGGACAGCTAGAGTGAGGGGGTCATGGGCAAAGTCTGGGGGAGAGTGCAGTTGAGACTGAGGGTGTCCTAGGCAAAATCTGGGAAGGCTGAAGGGAAGTGAGACTAAGTGGTCATGGGAAAGTAGGAGGCTGGTGAGCCAATGAGAAGAAGGGGGAGGCCAGTGGTACCAAAGTCAGCCAGCTTGAGCTCTCCTCTCTCGTTGATGAGCAGGTTCTGGGGCTTGAGGTCTCGGTGTAGCACCTTCTGCCGGTGGCAGTAGGCCAGGCCACGGAGCAGCTGGAACAGGAACAGCTGGGGACCCAGGAATGGCAGGCAGAGATCAAAGACTATCCACTAGCCCGACCCCCAGCAGGCACTGCTCCCCTCCCAAACACAGACACCAGGCCCAGAGGCTTGTCACACAATAGAGGACAGGATCCCAGTGCCCTCCAAGGGCTCCTAGCAAAAAAAGCCAAAGGGAAAAGTCCATTTCTGGGAGATTTGTGGGTTGGAGTGGGTGAGTGGGGGCCCCCTTGTGCCCCTGCTTCCTGCCCCACACCCACTTTCACGTTGTGCATGTTGATGATGTTCCCACAGTCATCCAGGTACTGCTTCAGGTCCTTGTCCTGAGGAAAGAAGAGGTGGTACAGGAATGAGGGTTACTTCCTACGGCTCCTGGCCTTCTCCCCACCTCCCCCCGGGACCCAGTGCCACCCAGCCTTACCAGGTACTCAAAGACAAGGGTGAGGGACTTCTCCGTGTGGATAATGTCATGTAGCGTAACGATGTTGGCATGTTTGAGGTCCTTGAGCAGGGACACTGCAGGAAGCATGGGAGTGGGACGGGAAGAGTCAGGGTCCTACCCTCAGGACAGAGGTGAGGACAAGGACTAGAAAGGGACAAGCCCAGGTTTTTTTTCTTTCTCCAGACAGTTCAAGGTAATGCCTCGGAGCCACCAGCTCTAACCCACCTCATGCAAGTTGTCTCCCCATGTTGCAGATGTGGAAAACAAGACTCAGAGGAGAGTATGGAGCAAGAACCTGGGATTGCAGCCCCAGGCTCATGTGACACTAGATTTTCACAACCTGTTTTTGGTTTCTGGGAAGGGGCCTGGCTCCAACCCTCAGTACACAGGCCTGCAGCATCATGTGAAATTGAATTTGCACACTCAATTTCAGTGCAATTCAAATTCATTCCATGTGATATTCTGACTAGAAATTGTTACAGTAAATAAATTGGTGAGCACTTTCAGGGGTGTTCTCGGAACCAAACCCTGGTTTGCAATTCATCCACCTTTTATCCAAATGGGAACAGATTCCTGGTTACCCTGATTATTACCTGGATATGTGGGTAACAGGCATTCCCATGAAAGCCAGAGTGTTTTGCGGGGGGTCCCAGAACCAGTCTTTGTTCTCATTATGGAGCGTGTGCACCAGGGGTGAGTTGGGGAAGCCTGGGGCAGATGGGATGGGGGTGTGTACCTTCCCGGATGGCGGTGCAGGGTGCCCCCTCTTCATGTTCCAGTCTGATCTCCTTGAGTGCCACAAGGTTGTCTGTGAGCTTGCTTTTGCCTTTGTAGACGGTGGCATAGGTACCCTGGAATGTGAGGAAGTGTGACAGGAGAGGTGCTATGAGATTCCAGGAGTTCCCACTGACCTTCATCCCCACCATGGGCCTCCTAGCTGCCTCTCACCTCGCCCAGCTTGTCCAGCTTAATGTAGGTCTCCAGTTTCCCAAAGCCAATCTCAGACTGTGGGACAAATGAGGCAGGTTGAAGCAAGTTCAGAAGGGTCTGGGAGAGGAGGAGAAAAAGGAGAGGACAGGAACACAAGGTGCTTACTAGGCTGACACGACGGAGGCGGCGGCTGAGGGGCTTGTCAAAGATGGGGCTATTGAGGGTCAGCTTCTCCAGGTAGCCCTCAGGCAGCCGGATGTCAGCTGGTAGCGATAGGCGCTTGTTGATGTCCTAGCAGGTAAGGCGAGAGAGAAACAGGATCATGAGTTCCACCTCCCCAGGTCCAACCCCCTTTTCCAGCTCCTCCACCATCCAGACTGGGTCAAGCACCTCAGTGGAGATCTTGCGTGGGGGATGGTTGCGCATGCGCACTCTCACTGGAGACTGCACCTCATCCGAGGAAGTGGCTGAAGCCTGGTCACTCTCCCCATCAGACCCCATCTTCAAGTCCTCGTGCACAATCTCTGGTGGCAGGGAGAGGGGTAGGGCAGGCCAGGTGGGGTCAGAAACCACAGGACACCCCCTCCCCCATGAGACATATTCCATCATCACACATGTGTGCACATGGCCCCCAGAGGAAACCTGGAGTCCCTCGGGGAGAGGGTGATAGGGCCCAGGGAAGCTCAGGTCCATCTAGGACAGGTTGAACTGGGGGGTGGGGAGGCAAAAGTCACCTGGTGGAACCTTTCCTTCCAAGGGAAAGCTGAGCTCAGAGCTGGTAGCTAGGTGGTGGCAGGGGAAGCCAAGGGTCCTGGGAAGGCAGGCCCAGGGCAGGCAGGTACCAGAGGCCTGAGGAGGCCATCACAGAGGGCAGAAGGGCAGAGGGAGCCTTGGGGCAACTGTGACAGGCGAGGCACCCTGTGCCCCCCTACAACGGGGCCTGGGCAGAAAGGCAAGGAGAGGAGAGCAGATGGACAGATAGACCGAGGGTGTTGAGAGAAGATGGGAAGGAAGGCGGAGAAGAGAGCACATGGGGGGCAGAGAAAGGGCAGAAAATTGAGAGGAAAATGAGGAATGTGGCCACGAGGCAACACCTGGGAAGCAGCCTGGGGTCATATGGGAGAGGGGGTAGCCAGTGGACCCACCTGGTGCAGAGCTGAGTGGGCCCCGTGCAGAACGAAGTTCCCCAGGAGCAGCACGTGTGGGGGCCTCTCCAGGGTCACTGCCGCCACCACCACCACTCTCATCCAGGCCTATCTGCTCAGGGGCACCATTGGTCTTGTCTATGCCTCGGCCACCTCGGAGTGTCATTGACAGCTGCCGTTTGATCTTCTTCATCCGATCCATGGCGATCTGAGCAAGGGACAAGGATGGAAATGGGTCTCATATTAGCATTTGCTTGATCACCATGGGTCCCCTAAAGCCCACAGTCTAGCAGGGGGCACTGACATGGACTTGTCAGTGCTCACTCAACCAATATGGACCCCAGAGCCACTCAGGATTTCTGGAAACCCAACATGGACGGGGATCTTTGTAAGTACCTGCCCACCCACAGAGCCAACTCCACTGGGACCCTGCTCCTAAGTAGCCCACCTGAGTTCTCAGATTTAGGTGGCTGATTGAGGGCAAGGGCCCAAACGATGGATTGTTGGCCTCTAGGGGAAAAGCCCCACTGCAGGAGCAGAAGGCTCCATAGCAGATCTTCTCAGGTACAGCTGCAGTGATGGGCCCAGCCATGGGTCGGCCAGGGCGTGTGCCCAGAATTGAAGGATGGGTGACATGGCCTCGAGCACGCCCATAGAGTGGCATAGTTCCCCTGGCACCACCCTCAAAGGCCAAGGCAGATTATTCCCTGTGGCCACAGGGACCCTCCTCCTGACTTCTCTAGCACTCATCGTCATGACAACCACTGCATCATCCCATTCATCTACCCAGGTGGGTGGGGGGGGGAGTGTGTGTCAGGGTGTCCTGCCCAGACCCACCCACTGGGTGGGATTGTGTGGAGGGGGGGATCTCAGTGTATACCAGCTGTTCTCAGGGCTGCCAGAAAGGTTTGATCAGGTTAGGACCCCTAGGGTCCAATCTAGACTTTTACAAGCCAGGTCACATTTCTCCTCTACTCAAGAATGTACTACGTTTCCCATCACCCCAAATACACACCCCAGTCCTCAATGTGGCCCACAGGTCTTTCTTTACCTCATTTGGCCCTATTACCTCTCTGCCCACCACCCCCCCCCAACCGCCCTGCCACCATTCTTACTTGCTGTTCTGCAACCACACCCAGCAGAATCCCACCTCGGGGCCTTCACACTGGCTGTTCTTGGTACCTTGGAACACCCTTCCCCTAAATTTCGAAATGGCTCACTCCCCTCTCCCTTCAGGCCATTGCTCAAAAGTCACCTTTTCATGAGGCCTCCATGAATAACCCTATTTAAAATCTCAACCATCCCGAGCTCCCTTACCTTGCCAGTTATCCCCCCAGCACTCATTACCTCCTCAGAAATGACACCACCTACTTATTTGTTTCTTTAGTCTTTACTGTCTATCTCCTCACCGCCACAACTAGAAGATCAGCTCCGCCAGGGTAGATTTCTGTGTTTAGGTCACGGCTATGTCCTGAGGACCTGGAATAGTGACTGACACAGAGTAGATGCTCAAAAAGTGCTTATGGCAGAAATAAGTGAATCAGGGGGCTGAGGGCCTAGGACCAACCTCTGCTGAAGTGATGAGTCCCTGCTATTCATTGAACAACCCTAAACAAGGTAGCCCAGGGATGCTGGCATCGACAGGAAGATGACCTAGATGGATTGCTGAAGGGAATGGGGCCACCAAAAGGCTTAGGCCAGCCGTCTTCTGCTTCCTCTTGGGCTCTGGGCCAGCAAGGAGGGGGAAAGACCTGGCCCAGGAACCATCTGGACTCACAGCAGGGCCTAAGATGGCCCCGGGCCCAAGGGAAGTAGAGCTAGATAGGAGGTCGAAGATGAGACTGAGGCTGGATTTGAGGAGAGAAATGGGTCATCTGCTACCTTGAAATCAGGTGCTTCCCCCAGCAGTTCCCACCCCCACCTGGCTGAACTCACTATCCCCAGGAGGGGTAGGGGCCACCCTAGCAGAAAGACCTCAGATACAGGATGAGGTCCATCCATGGAGAACCCAGGATAATGACAAAACATCCTGACATGGGAGGCTGAATACTGGGCCTAAGGCGAGGAAGGTAAAGCATGGCCAGCTCCCAAAGACAACCTTGTGTCCCCATATGGCACAGATACCCAGTTGCTTTGCATGTTGCGACAGGGAGTAGGGGAGGGGCTGGGGGAGACTGGAAGTAGGGCTGAATGGAGGATGGGGAGGGAGCCAGGAGGAGCCATGGGTCCATGACCTCTAACTGGAAACCCCAAGGGCTGGACATGCTCTGGAGTTCAGTTTCTTGGGATTTTAGGAAGATGGGGTGTAAAATCTGTATATCACATGACACTCCCAGAAAGGGGGATGGGGGGGGCTCAGGCAAGCCCCTGTGAACAGAGATAGGTGAACATTTATACTCAAGGAAACTTTTAAATATCATTTCAGTTGATTGAGCTTTTTAGATTTCAAAAAAGTGAAGGAGGCAGCAAGAAACTGGACATAAAACCTCACCCCAAAAAGGGCACATGTCCTGCCTGACCCTTCCTGATCCCCAAAGACATACACCCGTCCTCAGACTACTCTCATACTCAAGGATACTCACCACACCAACCACTAAGGACCTGGTCATCGCACTCTATGTCCTGATCCCCATTAATACACGCTAGACCCTCAAGGAGGCCTCACTACATCTTACCTGCTATTATCTCATATACCCATCAGCATTCAAAGCCCTAACACATAACATACCGCCCTGAACTCTGTCAGCACACACTCAGCCTCCTCTGAGTAACTCTTGCCACCACATTCTTGGGCCCCTCCCTGGCCTAGCTTCTTCTTACCTTCTCCATAGCACTGACTCCCCACATTAACATATTGTTCCCCTTACATGATTCTGACCTCTATTAACGTGCACTTGGGGTACTCTATAGCTGACCCACATTAGCACTCACTGGACTTTCTTCATGCTGCTCTGAATGCTGTTAACATAAAGTGTCCCCTTGGTCAGCACAAACTGAGTCTTCACTCAGGCCTCATTTCTATTAGCGCACGCTGGGCCTCACACAGTCCTGCCTCCCCGTTAGTACACTCTGAACCCTTACTCAGCCCTATTCCCCAGGGACACAAGAACACCCTGTTCTACCATGGCCTGACCCTCATTAGTGCACACAGGTCTCCATTCAGCCCTGACTCCCATTAACACACACTTCAGCCCTCCCTAGCTGTAATCCACTTTAGCACACCGAGATCATCACACATTCCTGTCCTCTATTGCTCTCTGCTCCGACCCCTCCACAGATATAATCCCTGTTGGTTACACTTGGATCCCTTCATGAAAGCCCTGATCCCCCTTATTACACACTAGATTCCCTCTGCAGCCCTACCCCCAAGTAGCACCCCCTGGAACCTCAACATACTCTGGTCCTCCGCGGACACAAGGGCACAATCTTTGCAAGGTTCTGATGCTTATTAGCATATTCCAGACTTTACACAGCTGACTCTCCCAATGGCACACATTGAAGAGCCTCTATGGCTCTAAACCCACATTAGCAACCACCAGAACTTCTTATATTACCCTGCTCCTTCCTAGTGTGCCCTCGAGACTCTCATTCCCTGTGTCCATGGACACACTTACACCTCACATCACCTTGACTCTTCATCCACTGAGCCTCTGACGGTGCTAAAACACTTCCTTCCCCACCACCCCTTCCCGGGCCCAGGCAGACACACAATTTGCATCTCCCTTAGGCCAGGCTCAGGTCTTCCACAGTTCTTCCTCCATTAGATACCCTCAGGATCTTCCTCCACTCTGCCCTCATTAGCATATACTGGGTCCCAAACTACCTAGACCTTCGAGGCCACAGGCATACACTCTCTACAGCCATGACCCTCACTGGCAGACACGCCTCACTCGAGTCCTTTAACTACCTGCCCTCCAAAAGCACACACTGCATTCTCACACACCGCAGGCCCCAGGGACAGACACGCAGCATTAACAGCATCCCGGGCCTCACTGCCACACGCCAGGCCTCAGAGCCCTGACCCCATCAGCACACGTTCTGGTACCTGTGCCACCCTGTCCCCCATGAACACACACCGGGCCTCTCCGCGGACATAACCCCTATGAGCATGTCCTGGAACTTCCTCGACATCCCCCGTTATACACCCTCGGGTCCCTCACCCGCTCCGCACCCCGCCCTCCTTCCACAAGCACACACGGGGCCTTGAACCTTACACGGCTTATTGGCATGAGGCTTACTGCCACATGCTCCGACCCCCATTAGCAAACCCCCCAAGTCTTTCACCCCATTGTCACCCATTTCCACACCCTTTGGTCCTTTGATTTCCCCTGCTCCCCATTAGCACCCACAGCACTTCCCACCCCAGCTCCCAGGACGGGCCCAGGGCGGGGCCAAGGTCAGGGAGGCCCCAAATGACCCCCGCCCCGGTGCATTCTGGGAAATTCGCCGGGGGTGGGGGCACCTGCCAGCCCGGCAGCCCAGACCCCTGGGCACCGCCCGGGGTGGGTTCTGAAGGAGGAGGGGCAGCCCCCACGCCTCGGGGACGCGCTCACCGGCGGGGGCGCGCGAGCAACCTCAGAGCCGCGGGGCCGGCGCGGCGGCGCCTGGGGCGGCGGCCCGGGATGAGGCCGCGCGACCTCCTTCTCCTCCTGTTCGCCGCAGGCGCCCGTCCCAGTAGTCTTCAGCCATGGTTGCTGGGCCCGGGCCGCCGCCGGCTGAGGAGGAGGAGGCGGCGGCGGCGGCGGTGGCTGAGGCGGAGGCGGCGTCCCGCTCAGCCGGCCATGAGCTTGGCCGCTGCGGGCGATGCCCCCGGGCTCGTTGGCGCCGGCTCGAATCCGAGTGCTCACGGCGGCTCGCGGCTCAGAGCCGGCTGATCGCGGAGTGGCGGCGGATCCCAGGGCCGAACAGCCAACGGCCCAACCGCCGCGCGCGCCGCGCTCCGCGCATGCGCACGCAGGCGCTCGGAAGGGTGAAGTAGAAAGGAGGGGACTCACCTCGGACTGCCTGTACCAAAGGACCCGTCCGCAGCGGGAGGGGACGCGGCCATCGCGAGCCCACAGGGGGATGCGGCGCCAGGCCGGGGACGGCACCAGGGAGAAGTGTGGAGGCTGTTTAGTACTCAGTTCCGATCTTGGCAGAAGTTTGCTAGCGCCTAGGTGAGCAGCGGCCAGTAACCTGGCGCGTCCATCACCACTCGCTCCCCCTACTCAGTCTCACTTGGTACATCCCCATGGTGGCAAACGGGACTTTTGCAAGGAGGAAAAAGAGAAATGAAGCACTCCGTTCTAGTCCCTTGAGGTGCCTGGGGAGGAAGGCATTTTAAAGGTTCGCGAGAAGATGACTTTTCGAGGAGAGGCAGCCTGAAGAGTTATTGGCCTTTACCACCTTACCTAGGACAGCCTATCCCCGCCCATCTGCCCCCCCAACCGCTACCTTATTCCCATAGTGAACGTGTACAGCCCCGCCCTTTGAGGTTGTCGCCCAGCCAATCGGATTTGCTCTCTGTGGCGAGGCTGAGCAAGAATAAAGGGCGTGGCTGACTGAAGAGGCGTGATTTCGCTTTCTACCCAACTCCACACGCCTCCGCCCGGGTTTCATAGGTTTTCTCCGTCAGCGGGGGTGGGGCCTTCTTTTTGTTCTGAGCTTTTCCTTCGCTATAGGCCGAATATTCCGCAAGGTGATTGGTCACAACTGCGCTCAATCGGGTCTCGTCCCGCCTTTAGCCCGCCCTCCATCTCATACAGCGGGCCTCCCGGGGTGAAAGCGAAGCTGAGAAAGGGGAAAGAGGCGGATCCTTAAGGGTGCAGGAGCCGCTACTGCGCATGCTTGGAACTTCTAGCCGGGCGGAGACTCTCTTCTGCCTCACACGAGTATTTGCATAGGCGCCGTGCGTTGGATTTTCCTGCCACCTCTCTTGCCCGCCACAGCCCCGCCCGTGCCTTCCCTCACTCTGCGGGTTTTTTGTTTTGTTTTGATGTCAGTCAACACAAGTAGAACACTCCGCGATTTTATTTCCATTTTATTTATTGGGCGCCTGTTGTGTGACAAGCACTAACAGGTCGACCTAATCCCTCACTTCCTTCTGCCTGGAAAACCACACTATCCCCAAGTCCCGCTCAAAGGGCTGCAACCTCCAGCAGGCCTTCTGGCACATCCTTACACTACCCTGTTCCAAAGCAGCCTCCCGCCTCTTCCGGGCTTCCCTTTATGGCAGCCTTGGTCACACCAGTTAGGATTTTCAGTAAGGTTTATATTAGTGAAGATTTCCCGGGCCATGATGGGAGTGGAAACATTTGACAAAGACAAAAGTCCTCGCCTTGGCCTAGAATAGGTCCATCACTTCTCTGACCTCATCTCTTCCTCTTCTTCCCCTGACTCACTGCCACCATACTAGCGCTCTTTCTAGCCGTTTCTGAGTGAAACGGGCACAATCCAGCCTCAGGGGTTTTGCATTTGCTGTGGTTCCCTTTGCCTGGAATGCTCCTGCCCCACATCCACGTGCCTCATTCTCTCACTTCTTCCAGGTGCTTGCTTCAACGTCATCTCCATGAAGCCTTTCCTATTTAAAAATTCCTACCTGCACTGCCATCATTCCAGATCCCCAGATCGGGCTGTTCCTCGCCTTTTGAAGAACATTGATCAACTTCTAAGGTACAATTTGCTTACTGTGCTTATAGTCTGTTCTGGGTCTCAAACTAGCAGAACATAAACCGCAAGAAGACAGGGATCTTTGTTTTCACTTTCTAGGCACGTGCTGTCTCACGTGCCTAGAAAGTGACTGGCACACAGCACGCAACAAATGTTTGTTGAATGCCTGCCAGAGCAGGCCAAGAAAATAAAATGATCAGAAGGAGGTGGGCAAATAGTTCCAGGCAATGACAAGAGAAACCTTTGTCCCACCCTATCCTTTGTGGCTGCTGGGTGCAGGGGGCTCGGTGCAATGACGCAACCCCCGCCTGCTGAGCCCTGATCTCTGGCTGGTGTTGTAATGGGAGACAAACTGCAGAGTAAAATAGAATGAGGTGGAGGGAGAACAACTAAGATGCAACCAGGATTCATGCATGACTCAAAAGCTTGTTTTGATGGAGAAGGGTGTCAGGTACGAATAAGGTGTCAAGGAGATCCAGGAGTTGTGGTAGGGAAGAAATGGAGCTGTAATGGGGGAGGTGCAGCGAACAAGGTGTCTACAGAGTATCTGCAAAGGAGCTGGCATACTGGAGAAAGAAGACAACAGTTGTGTTCAAGCCTCAGCTGCTGTAGTGGCATGACCAGTGGACTGCGGTGTGGTGTCTAGGATACTCTAGAGCAATAATGGGAAAGTTCCTGTGGTGGGAAAAACTTTCCACTTGACAGCATCACCACTAGATACCAAAGGGAGAATGCCTCTGTCCTCAATGTCCTATTGGGGAAGAAGAAACTGTGGAAGGATGAGGTCACCCACGCAGAGCAGGCCAAGAAAATAAAATAATCAGAAGGAGGTGGGCAAGGGCATATACTGTGCCCAGGACCAGGAACTACTGGCCCAGGAGACAGCAGATGTGGGCACAGGCTGTGATGGCAATCAGGCCAGTTCAGAACAGGTTGAGCTATTCCTTACACTCAAGTTTGAGTAGAAGAGTGAGGGATCTTGTTTCTAGTAAGGTAGATAAAATTATTGTCTGGTTAGTTGAGGGACAAAAGTATGAATGGATTCCTCAGGCACCAAGAGCCAGTACAATAGAGGAAGGCAAAGATGTGGCAGTGGTCAGACTGGTGCTTTCAATCATCTGGAGCGCTCAGCGAAGACCAAGGACAGAGCATGGTAGCTCTGCAGTTCTGGTGGGGCTGGTGTTGGGCCTCCTGCTACCTGCTCTAAGCGATGAACACCCCTCAGTCCCCATTGCCAGCTGTCTTTTCCAAGGTAGGAGGCTGAAGATCAAGGGGCACACAGGCAGACCTGGGGCTGAGGGGGGCAGCGTAAGACAAGCAAGGGGCTTTTCCTCTACCAAGGTTCTCAAATATTTCCATAAAAATTGCAAAGTATGCCTGCAGGCACTGGCATTCAGCAGAGCTGTTTAAGACACCCCTGCAGCAAGGAAATTGAACTAAGAGCACCACAGGCATTCCTGGTGCTGGGAACCATGACTACAAAAGGCTGCCCAGGGTCTGAGTGCTTTGAGCCAGGTGGGAGGGGATCTGCCCTAAGGACATAAGGCATGCTGGCCATGCCCTAGCAGCCTGGTCACAACTTTCCTCTTCACAGAGCAGGGAGTTAGGACATGGAGAAGGTGAGAATTGAACCCAGCTCAAATTAATAGTCACATGGACCCAAGTACCTGCTCACTGGCCTCACTGGTGCCTCCTTTTCTTCCTAGGCAGAGAGGGCAGGAAGAGGTGGCAATTACATTTTCTTTGCCCAGAAAACTGGCAGGTGTGGTGGGGCTGAGCCCTCTGAGTTACCATCTGAACCAGATAGTTCCAGGAAGTCCCTTCCTTGCCTGGAACCAGCAGGGCAGGCGACGTGGGAGTTATTAATTCTTTATTAGGATTCAGGTTTCAAACAAGGTAGAAGGCAGTGGCAAGAGGAGTTCAGGTAGGGGGATGATGAGGGAACACCAGACTTGGCTAGCTGGGCCACTGCCAGAAGCCAAATGGGAACCCTGGGCTGGAAGGGGCGTGGAGAGGGATGGACAGGGGCCGGCCTAGAGGAGCAGATGGGGGTCAGCGGATGGTGTATCGGACATAGGGAACCTCGACATCCTCGCCGCTCTCGTCGTTACAGCACAGCTCAAGCACCAGCGCCCGAACGTGGCGGCCCAGTTTTCGCTTCGACACACGGCTCACAATCTCTGTCATCCTGGGGACAGGGGGATGGGAGCATAGGGTCAGGAGGGCAGAAAGCAAGAGAGGACGGGCAGGTAGGTGGGGGCAGTGAACTGGAGTGGGACAGCTGGATGTTGAGGTTCCCCAACCCATACAGGGCCTCCCCCCAGCTTGGCCAGTGGCCAACTCACGGCTGATCCAACCGTTCCTTGAGCTTGGCAGCTGGCATGAAGAAGGAATAGAGCATGGACACGCCCTGGGACAGCATGGTGATCTCTAATTTGTGCTCTGTCTGGAGAGGGACGGGGAACAGCAGGGTCATGGGGTGGACAGGCCAGCAAGTCACCTTGCACACCTTGCCCCCCAAGGTGGGGTGAGAGAGAGAGGGAGGGGCCTTACCTTAAAGTAGTCGAGGAACTGTTTGAGGGTCATCTCGTCACCATTAGGCTGCAGCCCTTGTACCTCAAAGCGATCCCACAATGTCCACTCTTGGTTATAATACTGCAGGACAAAGAGGGGAGTGTAAGATGGAGACCATCCCAGAGGGTCCAGCCCCCATCTGTCTCCATCCCCCTCACCCCCATGCAGACGTGTTCAGTCAGATCACAATCCTCTTTTCGAAATCCTCTTGTGGCTCCCATCTCACCCTAAGCACTGAAATTGTTTTCTTCTCATCTCCTACTCTCCTCAGTCTCACACTCACTCCGTGGACTTTGAATTCCTCCAACTTGCCAGGCACACCCCTATCTTGGTACCCTTTTAAGAACTGGTCCCTCTGCCTGGAATGTGTCCCCACTCACCACCAAGCCTGCACGGTTTGCCCCCTCACATCCTCCAATTCTGATCTCAAGTGTCATCTTTTCAGCAAGGCCTTTTCTGACCATCCCACACAAAATCTCAAACACATCCCCTTGCCCCCTGGTATTCTCAAGTCCTCTTTTATCTTTTTGAGATGGAGTTTTGCTCTTGTTGCCCAGACTAGAGTGCAATGGCACGATCTCGGCTCACTGCAACCTCCGCCTCCCAGGTTTAAGTCATTCTCTTGCCTCAGCTTCCCGAGTAGCTGGGATTACAGGTGCCCACCACCATGCCCAGCTAATTTTTTGTATTTTCAGTAGAGACAGGGTTTCATCATGTTGACCAGGCTGGTCTCGAACTCCTGACCTCAGGTGATCCATGTGCCCCGGCCTCCCAAAGTGCTGGGATTACAGGCGTGAGCCACCACGCCCGGCCTCTTTTTATCCTTTTTTTTTTTTTTTTTTTTTTTTTTTTTTTTTTTTTTTTTTTTTTTTTTGAGACGGAGTCTCACGCTGTTGCCCAGGCTGGAGTGCAGTGGCGCGATCTCGGCTCACTGCAAGCTCCGCCTCCTGGGTTCACGCCATTCTCCTGCCTTAGCCTCCTGAGTAGCTAGGACTACAGGCGCCCGCCACCGCGCCCGGCTAATTTTTTGTATTTTTAGTAGAGACGGGGTTTCACTGTGGTCTCGATCTCCTGACCTTGTGATCCGCCCGCCTCGGCCTCCCAAAGTGCTGGGATTACAGGCTTGAGCCACCGCGCCCGGCCTTTATCCTTTTTTGATTCCAAGATCATTTAATAGGTTATTTATATCATCTACTTGAGGAACATAACTTAGAAGAGTACCTGCACACAACAGGTGCTCAATAAATATTTGAGTGAATTCATGAATGAAGCAAGCAAAGCATATAAGTGTAGGAAGCATCCAATAAATTTTGGCTGCCATTATTGTGTAGTTAATAATACTAATAATCTCCCAGGGCACAATTCAAATATCCCATCTTTTCGCATGTACTCAAACAATATGATTAATGAATAAACGAAAAAGGATGCATAAAAAAGGTAGGTACACATAGACAGAAACCCTCACCTGGTGACAGGGTATGACGTGAATTAGAACCAGAATCTACAGACATACCCCACCCAAACCCCACTTCTGATGCGGGCCCCCACCTGGTGACGTGGTGCGGCAAGGGGTTCAGAGAAACCGAAGAAAGGCAGGGCCAAGTTGAGGAAACCATTCTTGTAGGAGTCAAGCTGTCGGTGCCCCTGCACAACCTTGTACAGCTCCAGACACACAAGGCCAACCACGGCTGCTGTGGTCGTGGCAATGGCTGGGATGATCTTCCCCGCAATCAGCTTGCTCTGAGAGACAGGAAGGGACAAAAAATGGTGGTAGTTAAGTACAAGAGCCTCAGGGTCTATAGAGGGGCTGAGTGTGGGTAACTCAAACCTGGAGGAGTGTGGAACATCAGGTCTAGATTCCCCTCACCTTGTGCCGGTCTGCAGGAGGAATGTCATAGTTTTCTGCCCGGAGGTTGGATGCAGCCACGATGAAATCCATATGAAAGTTGCTGTCATCATCCTGTTATGAGTGGGGAGGGTGTGAAGGGGCAGTGGGGAGAGGATCAGTTAAAGAAAATGTGTATCCTCCACTGCAACTGCCTGATGGACTCTCCCAGATCACAAAGGGATGGCTGGGAACACCTACTCATTCAGAGCCATGTGGCAGGCCCACGATCTGATCCCCACAAAGGCCCAGGGCTGTCTCCAGATACTCCTCCTGTTTGTCTCCAGCCTGTCTATGCTTTGCCCATCCTCCCTTCCCTGTCCTGGGCCCCCACCCTGTACCTTCTCAAAGTCAATGGGGTACATCTTGAATCCAGGGAGCTTGTCTGGGCTGGGCAGAGTAGCTTTGAGCTCCTCTAGACGACTGTCATCTGCATGAAGAGAGGGACACTGTCAGCCCTTTAGATCCCAGGCTAAGGTCTGAGGTGGAAATGGGAGCCCAGTGTGGGGCAAAAGGTATTCAGGTAGAAAAAGGATTTGGAAAGGAGAGACATCCTGGGAGAGAAAAGGGGCAAGGAGGAGAGGTAGAGAAGAACAGAATACAAACCTGAAAAACACAGAGAAAGAGCTGAGGCTATCAAGAACGATCTCTCTAGAGACACTAAGGAATGGAAATGAAAGTGTTAGGAGAAAGTGGAGATGGAGAGATCAAGATGGGAAACATAAAGATCTTGGGAAGAATGATGTAGAGCGAGATGGGGGAACACAGAGGATACAGGGAGGAAAAGGGGAGTAAAAAATATATATGGAGGGGAAGTTGGGGGGAATGTACAGATGTGGACATAGAGGAAAGATATGGGGGGAGATGGAGAAGATATAAAAGGGGAGAGTGGGGGTATACAGAGGGTGAGACAGGTGGGAGGAGAAATATATGAAGGTGATGAGAGATATGGAAGGAAAGATTGGAAGACGTACATAGAGGAATATGAAGGAGTAGATATTTCAGAAGGAAGATGGGGACCATGGAAGGGGAAATGGGAGGAGATCTGTGGAGAGGAAGAGGGATGAGATATAAGGAAGGTAAATGTAGGGGGCATTACAGAGCTACAGATGCATTATATACAGAAGGGAGGAGTGGTGAAAAAATATGTAGATGGGGTGGGGCGGGGGTGTCAGTAAACCGCAGCCCCAAACTATGGAGGGTGAAGATGCATAGAGAAACATGGGGATAGATGTACAGATGGGGGCAGATCTGGAAGGAGACAAGGCAGGAAGGTATCACGGGAGAGAGACCACTGGTAGAGATCATACGTCTTAGATGAACAGATCAAGAAGAAAGAACAAAACTAAGGGAAATACACAGAGCAAGAGTAAAACAGCAAGTTCTCCTGCGGGCCAGAGAGTGGAGAGGAGGAGGGAGGGAGACAATTTGCCCCAACCTACCCTCTTCATGTCAAAGGGAGGCTCAAAGGAAGGTGTGGGTAAACCTCAGGCCTGGGGTCACAGAGCAGAGCAGAGCCAGGGGTAGAGGACTGGTGGGGAGGCTAGACTAGGCCGGGGACATTTGGGGGTGACTACTGGCCAACTGGCCAAACACCCTCACCAACAGAGGCATTGGCGCTCTGCAGCTCCTGGTCAGAAACATGGATCTTGACGCCAGACTTGGGGGTGAATTCGGGGACCTGCACAGACTGCAGGAGTGTGGCCACAGCAGCTCGGTCCTGAGAGCCTGTCAGCCCGTAGGTCTGGGCAAACAGGTTGGCAGCAGCCATCACATAGTCCAGATGCAGGGGCTAGGAGAAGGCAGGGCAGGGAAGGGTGAGCACATCAGCCTTCGAGTGGGGAGCCACCACCTCCTTCCCACCTACTCACCCTCCACCTGACCCCAGAAGACCCTAGAGAGGAGACTTACGTTGTTGACATCAAAGGTGAGCGGGTGTGGACAGCGTTTGGGGCCAGACCAGAAAGGGGCTCCTGAGCTTGTGAGCTAAGGGATGGAGAGATTTTTGAGAACAGGACCTGAGAGCGAAGGCCTCTCTGACAATCTTGGCACTTCACCTAGGCCCCAGAGGTGCCCCCAACTCACTATCTTGGGTTGGGCACTCGATGGGGACTGGAGCCAATCACAAAATACCCCAACTGTAGGGTCCCACAGGTTGAACCACAGATCTGGCTGAGAGAACAACTACCAATCCCTGGGTAGTCATTTTGTGCTAGACAGCCCATCATTTAACAAACTCATGGATTACCAGGCATTGTACTAACTTCATATTAATAAATACCAGTTAATCCTCCCCAAACCCCCCATGACGTAGATCACTATTATTTCTACTTCACAGACGAGGAAACTGAGGTACAGAAAGAAGTTACGTGATTTGTTCAAGTAGAGTTTAGATTTGAACCCAAACCCGTATTGATTCCTGTGCACTTAACTCCAGAATTTCTCCCCCATAACCCCTACAGCCCTGACTGGGAATCAGGTATGACGCAGCCCACACGACAGTCAGGGTAAACAGCAACCAAGCCTCTTTGCTCAAAGGAACTAGGGTAAGGAAAAAGCAGGTTAGGGTCAATCACTCTTCTCAGATCCCCATGCCTCAGGGCACCTGCCACAGCTGGACTCCGCAGTGGGAGGACCCACACTGCAGGCTCCCATTTCAGGGAAATACATTCTGTCAAATGGACCCAACAACTGGGCATTACCTGGTCAGGAGGGAAGTTGTGCAGCAGCTGCCGGATGTTGTTTGAGTACTGGGTGTGCCAGTGGTGGCAGGCCCAGGTCACGCAGTCAGCCCAGGTCTGTGGTCGCTGCAGCACCAGGCTGCGCTGCACAGCCTCCAGCACCTCCAAGGGCTGGGTGCCTGCCAACCGTAGTGTTCGCTCCACAAACTTGGGGTCTCTATCAGGAATCGAAGAGGACAGAGGACAGGATTACACGTCAGCCTCAGGAGTGGGCTCCAGAGCAATCTTATTTTCTCCATGGAAAACTAGTCCCGACCCCAAACAATACGAGGCCCGAGCAGCCACTCATTCATGTGAAAAGTGTGCGTGGTGCCAAGTGTTACTGTGATGAGGAAAGCGGGCGGGATGCCTTGGCTGGTGGACAAGGATAGGGCGAGAGGGCACTGGAGTTACTCACGTGAGGTACTGGTTGACATTTTCTGCTGGCTGCTTGAAGAGGCCTTCAAACTCATCCCGAGCCCACTGCAGACATAGCAAACAGATTACATGTGGCCACAGTTGACAAAATGGGTTACCGCAGGCATTATTAGAAGGACCATCAGTGAATAAAGCAAGTACAAGGCTCACAGTTACTCTGGAAGTGGGGAAGCTCCCCAGCCTTCCCCATTTCCCCACCTCAATTGAAAAACCAGGCCAGGGCCGGGGCGCGGTGGCTCAAGCCTGTAATCCCAGCACTTTGGCAGGCCGAGACGGGCGGATCACGAGGTCAGGAGATCGAGACCATGCTGGTTAACACGGTGAAACCCCGTCTCTACTAAAAAATACAAAAAATTAGCCGGGTGAGGTGGCGGGCGCCTGTAGTCCCAGCTACTCGGGAGGCTGAGGCAGGAGAATGGCGTGAACCCGGGAGGCGGAGCTTGCAGTGAGCTGAGATCCGGCCACTGCACTCCAGCCTGGGTGACAGCGCGAGACTCCGTCTCCAAAAAAAAAAAAAAAAAAACAGGCCAGGTGCAGTAGCTCACACCTGTAATCCCAGCACTTTGGGAGGCTAAGGTGGGTGGATCACCTGAGGTCAAGGGTTCGAGACCAGCCTGACCAACATGATGAAACCCTATCTCTACTAAAAATACAAAAATTAGCCGGGCATGGTGGCAGACGCCTGTAATCCTAGCTACTCGGGAGGTTGAGGCAGAGGAATCGCTTGAACCCGGGAAGCGGAGGTTGCAGTGACCCGAGATCATGCCATTGCACTCCAGCCTGGGTGACAGAGCAAGACTCCATCTCAAAAAAAAAAAAGAAAAAAAAAAAAAAAAAAAAAAGAAAAACCAATGAACTTGATTTGGGCAGTGGTTACAATAGTGCTGTGTATATGGAAAACTGTTTTGTTTTGTTGTTTGAGACAAAGTTTCACTCTGTCACCCAAGCTGGAGTGCAGTGGCGCAATCACGGCTCATAGCAGCCTTGACCTCCCAGGTTGAAACAATCCTCCCACCTCAGCCTCCCGAGTAGCTGGGACCACAGGCACATGCCACCACACCCGGCTCATTTTTAAGATTTGTTGTAGAGACAAGGTCTTGCTATGTTGCCCAGGCTGGTCTTGAACTCCTGGGCTCAAACAAACCTCACTCCTTGGCCTCCTGAGTGCTGAGATTATAGGTGTGAGCCGCCAAGCCCAGCCTAAAAATGTATTAAGATCTGCGTACCAGGCTGGGCGAGGTGGCTCACGCCTGTAATCCCAGTACTTTGGGAGGCTGAGGCGGGTGGATCACCTGAGTCAAGAGTTCAAGACCAGCCTGACCAACATGGTGAAACCCTGTCTCTACTAAAAATACAAAAATTAGCCGGGTGTGGTGGCAGACGCCTGTAATTCCAGCTACTTGGGAGGCTGAGGCAGGAGAATCGCTTGAACCCGGGAGGCAGAGGTTGCAGTGAGCCGAGACTGCGCCACTGCACTACAACCTGGGCAACGTGAGCAAAACTCCACCTCAAAAAAAAACCAAAAAAACAAAAAACAAAAAAAAACAAAAACTGTGTACTTTATTCTAGATATGTTATGCCTCCATAAAAAAGAAAAACTTCAACTAAGTGTATCTTACCACAATTTTTTAAAAAAGAAAAAACTCAGACCAAACCAAAAATGATCCCTATCCAGGCCCTGAGGACTCGGCAGAAAACAAGACAGAGGCTGGATACAGGGGCTCACACATGTAATCCCAGCACTTTCGGAGGCTGAGGTAGGTGGATCACTTGAGCCCAGGAGTTTGCAACCAGCCTGGTCAACGTTAACAGGCGCACATGCGCGCACACACACTTCCCAGGAGCTGAAGGTTGCAGTGAGCTATGATTGTGCCAATGCACCTCAGCCTGAGTGACAGAATGAGACCCTGTCTCAAAAAATAAAATAGCAAACAAGACAGATGTTCTGGCCTCTGAGAGTTCCTAGGACAGTTCGCAGTCATTAGCGAGGTAGTTTGGAGTGTACAGATGTGAGAAATTCATGTTCAGATTCCAGCTATGCCACGTATTACCTAGTTTTGTGACTTCAGGCACACAGGATAACATCTTTACCTCTGTGCTTCATCTCTAGAACAGATGTTACAACAGTGATACCTACTTCATGGGGTTGCTAGGAAGAAATGAGCAAATACGTATATATTTAAAGCTTGGTTAAAACAGTGCCAGGGATACGGTAAATGGCAAGTGGTTCACAACTGTCCTGTGAGGTAGATGCTACTGTCATTCCCATTTTACAGAACAGGAATCTGAGGCACAGAGAGGTCACACATGACCTAGTAAGACTGTGGTGGGTGCACAAATACAAACATACCCACTCTGGAACTGCAGTGTCAGAAGGGAGAAAGTGACAGATGGAACTGGTTTTTTTTTCCCCTTCCCTATTTTGTTCCCACCCTCATACTCCTACTATTCTAAATGGTTTGGCCTCAAACACTGCACTAAGAATTATTCTGACAGCACAATGGTAATCCCTAGGTTCTGTTTCTTGGCCTAGGTGGTAGTCACTTGTGTGTTCACTTTGTAAAACTTCAGCTAGATCAAGCTTGTCTAACCTGTGGCCCGTATGTGGCCCAGGATGACTTTGAATACTGCCCAACACAAATTTGTAAATTTTCTTAAGACATTATGAGATTTATGCACGGATCTTTTTTTCTTTTATTTTTTCAGCTTATCAGCTATCGTTAGTGTTAGTATATTTTATGTGTGTCCCAAGATAATTCTTCCAATATGGCCCAGGGAAGCCAAATGATTGGACACCCCTGAGCTAGATAATATGTGCACTGTTCTGTAGGTACATGCACCATACACACAGAATCATCCTGACAAACCAGCTGTTAAACTCATTTTAAGTAACAGCTGGGGAAAACCTGAATATGGACTATTAGAGACAAATAAATAACTGGAAGAGATGGTAAGAATGATTGTTAATTTTGTTGAGCATGAAAGTGATGTTTCTGTTAGATAGAAGTAGTTCTCAATTGGGAGTGATGTGGCACCCCTGGGGACATCTGGCAATGTCTGGAGACATTTTAGATGTCATGATGGAGGGGGAGTGCTATTGACATAAGAAGTCAGGAATGCTGAGAAACATCCTACAGTGCACAGGGCATCCCCTCTCCCATAACAAAGAAGTAACCAGCCCCAAATGTCAGTAGTGCTGAAGCTAAGAAACCCTGTTCTATAGCAACATATCCTCACTTGGCAGAGGCACTGAAATAGTAGGGGAGTAAAGGCTGTAATGTCCGTGACACATTTAAGCACAAAGAAGAAAAATCTATATACATGTAAGAAGAAAATGTGGCAAAACATTAAGAATTGCTAAATTTAGGTGAGGAATGGTATTTGAGTATTCATCATAATATTCTTAATATTTCTCTATGTGTTGAAAAAAATTCAAAGTAAAAGTGAAAAAAGAATGAGTCATTCTAGAAACCTAGGCTGCTTGGTGGGAAGAGAGGGAGGGAGGTTTGGAGAAAAGGTACATCTTACACTTAGGCATGCAACATCTGAAGGCAAGGCAAGGGCCTGGGGGCAGAGAGGCAGCGGCCTGGCCAGATGCCCGGCCTCTTCCCCTTCTCCCACAGCTTATCACCTGCAGGGTGTGCTCGATGGCATTAGGGAAGTTCTTCAGGGTACAGATGGGGATGGACTTCTCAGGTGGGTCCTGGCTGGAACTGTACGACTCTGTCAGGAAGGGGATCACCACCTGCACGTTGCCTTTGGTGCCCAGTGTGCCTGACTCTAGCAGTGGCTTCCGGTAGTAGACGCAGCGGCGGTCCATGTACATGCCTGCGGGGAGGACAAAGCGACAGCCGGGAAAGGAACATTAGGAGAGGACAGGAAGACAGACACCCCTCTTGGTATATACACACCGAAACACACACAACTTTGCCCTTGACCACTTCACCCGCCTCCAAACTCACGGGCATCCACGTTGTCCAGGGCATTGGCCACGCCATCTAGGTTTTGGAAAAAATCGTCATCATAGATGCGCTCTGTGTCAGGACCCACACGGTTCTGGTGGCTTGTCACCCGGATATGTGGATTCATCTGGCGCACAGCTGCAGCGGCCGTGTCAGACTTTAACTTCTAAAGGGTTAAGAAAGTGCAGTTCCAGGGTGGGGACGGGGGAACACTTATCTGTTCATTCACCCAACAAACATCTTTTTTTTTTTTTTGAGACAGGGTCTCTCTCCATCACAAAGGCTGGAGTGCAGTGGCGTGATCACAGCTCACTGCAGCCTCAACTTCCCAGGCTCCAGCCATCCTCCCACTTCAGCCTCCCAAGTAGCTGGGACCACAGGTGTGCACCACCATGCGTGGCTAATTTTTGTATTTTTGGTAGAGACAGGGTTTTGTCATGCTGCCCAGGCTGGTCTTGAACTCCTGAGCTCAAAGACCTCGGCCCCACGAAGAGCTGGGATTACAGGCGTGAGCCACCACACCTGGCCCAAACATCTATAAAGGGTTGCCTGCCTGAGACGGATTTACTTAATGCTGGGGAAGACCCAGGCCCTGAGTTAGGTGGCTAGCAGGAGAGACGGTCTGTGACAATGCCACATGGCCAGGATGATGACGCATGTGGCAGGGGATCAGTGGAAAGGGAAGCTGTGGACAGGAACAGACTGGAGACAATGGGCCAGACATCTGTTCTTTCATCTAACACCTACTATTTTTTCAGGTAATAGCACCCAGGATTGACGTAGACTCCCCCAGCCAGCACCAGGATGCTAGCGCACAGACAAGCAGGATCCTTTCAAAGCCCAAGGTGGGCCACATCCCTCCTCTGCTCAGAATCCTCCCCTGGATCCCACCTCCACTTACCGTAAAATGAGTTGGCTCCCTGACCCTCCCACCTCAGGATCTTTGCGTGGGCTCTTCCGCAGCAGAAGGCGCTCTAGTCCCTCATATCCTTGAGGTCTCTGCAGAACTCAGGCCTTCCTTAACCACTGTCATCAATACTACAAACCATTCTCCCTGACACCCTGACTTCCCTTGTCTGGTTTTTGTTGTTTCCTTTGAGGAGCACTCATCACCGACATTAACTATATACCTCACGATCGTATTGTGTCTATTGTTTGCTGTCCGTTCCCCTCCCCTTTCAGGAATCTTGTTTTATTCCTTGGTATATCCCCAATACCTAAAACAGTACCTCAGTAACTATTTGGTGAATAAATGAAATGAATGAAAGGGGGAATAAATCCTGGGTAAGCAAAAATGACATTGTTCCCTACAGAAGGCTTCTCAGAGATCCCTGCATAACCAACCCAGTTTCCATATGGGCAGAGAAGTGTAAGCCTAGGAGACTGAAACTGCAACCCTTGGAAAGGCCTGCTTCCAAGGTCCACCCTTGGCTGGAGTCTGGGAACTTGGAATTCGGGAAGAATCCCACCACTCCCTACCTGATATCAGTGGTTCACTGTGCCTAAACTGTTCGTGCAAACAATACCGTTTATGCTGAACACCTTTCCTTCTGGGAGTCTGGAAATTTTGGTATGTGCCAGGAAGGGGGCACCTACATCACCAGTCCTAAGTAAAAGAGATGGTGCTGAGTCTAACAAGCTTCCCTGATTGGCAACATTTCACGATGGTGCTGAGTCTAACAAGCTTCCCTGGTTGGCAACATTTCACATCTTGTTACACTTTGTTGCTGTTATTTCTGTAGTTACTGTTGCTACTGGGGAAATAAAGGCTGCCCTGTTTAACTCCCACAGGGAGAAGACTCCTAGAAACTTGTACCTGGCTCCCCCAGACTTCACCCCACCAGCCTTTTCCCTTTGCTGATTTTGGTCTGTTTCCTTTTGCTGTAATAAATTGTAGCCACAAGCACGACTATATGCTAAGTCCCATGAGTTCTCTTGGTGAATTGAGCTTGAGAGTGGTTTTGAGGACCCCAGACACACTGTCCCAACCAGCACTAAGGTCAAGGCAAAAAAAAAAAAACAAAAAAAACAAGAAAAACAAGTAAGATACAGAAGCTGGGAAAGGCTTCTGGCCGAGGTGGAAAGATCTCTGACAGAAAGAATGGGAACAAGAAAAAGGAGGGGTGAGGTGAGGTGGCTCACACTTGTAATCCCAGCACTTTGGGAGGCTGAAGCAGGCGGATCACCTGAGGTCGGGAATTCAAGACCAGCCTGACCAACATGGAGAGACCCTGTCTCTACTTAAAAACCAAAATTACCCGGGCATGGCGGCGCATGCCTGTAATCCCAGCTACTCAGGAGGCTGAGGCAGGAGAATCGCTTGAACCCAGGAGGCAGAGGTTGCGGTGGACCAGAGATCATGCCACTGCACTCCAGCCTGGGCAACAAGAGCAAAACTCTGTCTCAAGAAAAAAAAAAAAAAAAGAAAAAGGAGGAAAGTGAGATGACAAAGCCCCACCTCCTACCCTACTCACCGTGACATCCCAGGGCCGGAAAAGAAACTGTCGATTCAGATTTGACTTCTCAATGGTGTCCATGTCTGTAACGATGATTTCTCCACCCTCCCTGCAGCCCAGCCCAATCATGGCAAAGTTCTTGAGCAGCTCACAGCCAATGGCCCCCGCACCCACCTAAGAGACAACCAAGAAGACAGGCAGAGGCTGGTCAGGGTGATGCAGGTTAGTGTGAGGCTACCCATCACCCCTCACTCCCCTGAGAGATGGGGAGAGGGGCTAACACCACATCTTCAGGTTCCAGGACTCTAAGAAATGACACGCAGTCGTGTGAGGAAGGAGGAACCAGAGCGGGAAACGAGGGATGCACTGGGCTTCCCTTCAAGATAAGGAGAATGGCAAAGGGAATGCCCCACAGGTTGCGTTGAAATGCTGAAGGAAGCCCCAGGGCAGATGGTCAGAGGCCAAGATGAGGGGAGCAGGCATCCAAGGGGACCACTCACCAGGAAATACTTCTGCTTGCCCAGCTTCTCTTGCAGGTCTGAGCCAAACACAGCCACTTGCCCATCGTAACGGTTCTGGCGCTAAGGAATGCAAAGGGAGGAGGGTCAGAGAGAGGCCTCCCCAGAAATGCCCCCAATGATGCCCTCCCCACAGGTCCCACCCACATACTGGGAGGCACTTGTCCTCCGTGAGGGCCTCTTTGTCCTCAGGGAGACACTCAAGGGCATCAAAGTATAGCCACTGCATGATGGGCATGAACTTCCCGGAGCAGGCCTGGAGAGGGGAAGGGAGAGAGGGGGTGGTCAGTGGTTAACAGGGGCCTGACACAGAGAGCAAGTGATGGAGTCAGGGAGGCACCTGGCCCACCCCAATCCTGCCTCTCCCAACCCATGCTGACCTTCATGACTTCCTGGGCAGCCAGGCCCCCAATGAAGGCGTTTATGGGTGCCAGATCCCCAGCAGCCACATATGCCAACTTCCGGATGAGGTCCTCGTCCAGGTTCTCTTGCTGCACTGCTGGCAGGGCTCGAGCATTCACAGCCTGTGCTAAGGCCACCAGTTCTGTTGCATCCTCCTGGTGGGCCAGAAAGAACCAAAAGAGGATCTGTCAGGCCACAATGAGGGCAGGGAGTGTGGATAAGCAGAAGCATGGTGGGCCTTCAGTGCCAGGCATGTCTGCATTGGCTGGCTCGCCTACCCACCCACCTCATTGCGGGGCCGAGGTGGCCGGCCATGCTGAGCACAGAAGTGGTGCAGGGCCTGGAAGCCAATGTGCAGCTGGGCAGGGTGAGAAAACTTGGCGAAGTCCGTCATCACAAAGTCAGGTTCTGCCAGTGAGGCCACCAAGGATTTCTGTGGCGGGGGAAGGGGGAGGTCATCAGAACCAGAAGAGAGGAATGGAGAACTCGGGAATGCCTAGAACTACCCCACATAGCCACTGTTCCCACTGACACACTCACAAAGCTAATCTTCTTAGGTACTTTGACCTGACTGACGATGCCTCCACGGATATAGTCGGAGAAGTTGGAGGTGTCACAGATGCTAAAGGTATAAGGACCTATAGAGGGCAGGAAGAGAGCTATCAGTCTACCCATTCTCCCTAAAATCCACAACCCCTACAAGATAAGGAACCTCCTGCCCCAACTCAGCTCAGACATCAGACCCCATCTCCCCTCTGCTCCAGGCTCCACATGGACATCAGAAAACATCTCTCCTGTGCCCCAGACCCAGCTCAGACCCTGTGAGACCCTATGTCCCTGGCTCCAAGTCTACATGGGAAGACCTTATCTGCTTCCCATCCAAATCAGCTCACACACAGTAGATCCTCTGACCTGCCCTGTTCAAACACCAGAGACCTTTTCCCCCTCAGCTCAGATACCAGGGACACATTCTCCCAGGAATAGCTCGAAGACAGCACCTCTCCCCCATGCCCACCAGCTCTTATTGGACCCCACGGGATTCTGTCTGTAGTTCATCTTAAACAACAGGATGTGTCTCCCCAATCTGAACCAAGGGCCATGTCTCCTCCCTTCAACTCCCCAGCCAGAACCCAGGAACATATCTCCTAGCTTCCCTCTGCTTCCCCCATGGTCCCAACTCACCCAGGACTTTGATCTCCATGGGCTGATTTCCGTTGAGTTCAACCATGCCCTGTACTTCTGAAAAGGAGACAAAGTCCCCACTTTCAAACCCGTGTCGGGCCTCATCCAGGCAGGTAACCACACCAGGGTTGTCCTGGTTAAAGGAAGAGTGAGTCTCAGAAACAGGCCCAGGGTACCAAGAGCGGACAGGAAGGACTACCACAGCCCACCTGCCCGCCAGGAACCCTAGGGCTGGTCTCCTTACCTTGGTAACCATAGAAACCATAGCACTGAGCGGCTGCTCCCCATTGGAATCTGTGAGGATCATTTCCTTTCCAAAGTCACAGAAGAGCTGCCTGTAGAGGGAAGCAATAGGGCTGATGCCCGTGTCCCATGCACAAACAGGCCCCACAGGTCCCTCAAGATGTAGTGAAAACTTGCTGAGCAAACTCAGCCTATCACTGCTGGGATGTAAGATGGTACTTGTGCCACATGAGGAGAGATGAACACAAAGAACCCAAAATCTGGGTAGCTGAGGAGGGACGAGGGCAGGGAGAGCCTAGAGGTCTTGGCCTGGGCCTGGTAGGAGTTGGAGGAAAAGGGGACAGGGAGCGGGGTGGGCCGCCACTCACCCAAACAGGCCCCTTGTGTCTGCCACCACCAGCTTGATGCCACGGCTGTGACAGAACTCACCCACTCGCAGCTGGTCCTCCAGGGGGGTGTTGGTGAGCACCACCACCTGTGGAGAGATGGAGGCTCAGGCCCAGCATTGGGGTGAAGAGGAGAAAATGGTGGAGGGCTGATGTCAAGGACTCAGGCAGTCCTCAAGGCAGACACATCCAGGCTTTGCTGGGTCAGCCTCTTTCACAAACACACAGCACCTACTGTGCATCAGACTCTGTGGCGGTCAAAAACGAACTCCTAGACTATACCAGGAAAGGTGAAGAGGTAGCTGGGAGGATGGAGTTTGGAGAAGAGCTGACTCATTTATTTGACAAACACCCGCTGCTGTCTGCTTGCCATGCCCTGTGAGACACTGGAGTAAAACTCTGTCTCCAGCCAAAGTCTGAGCTCACTCCTACCACACCCACCTGCTTCCAATTCCCAAGACAATGCCTGCTCCGCATGATCTTTGGGATTTTGCTCTCTGCCTGAATGTTCATCCTTCCCCACCAGGGTGAGCTCCTATTCCTCCATCCAGATTTAGCTGCAGTGCCCTGGCAACCCAGGGCCGACTCTCAGCTTCCAGAGCACCTCTTTCTGGCCTGGACTTTTTAATTAACAAACACCTATCCAGTTCTTACGTGCCAGCTGCAATTCCACGTGTTTAACCCTCACAAAAAGTCCATGAAGTCAGTGCTGCTACCACGCACTGACTACAAACAGGAAAACTAAGGTACAGGAGATGAAGCAACCTGCTTGAAGTCACACTACCAAGGCTGGAGGCCCGCAGCAAGGCAGTATGGCTCCCTCCACAGTCTGTGCCCACAACCACTATGCCGTACTGTCTGTACACATCTTCCCCACTTGAAAAGGCAGGGCCAGGCCGGGCGCGGTGGCTCACACCTGTAATCCCAGCACTTTGGCAGGCTGAGGCAGGCGGATCACAATGTCAGGAGATCGAGACCACCTTGGCTAACATGGTGAAACCCCGTCTCTACTAAGAATACAAAAAAAAAAAAAAAAAAAAAATTAGCCAGGTGTGGTGGCGGGCGCCTGTAGTTAGTCCCAGCTGCTTGGGAGGTTGAGGCAGGAGAATGGCGTGAACCCAGGAGGCATAGCTTGCAGTGAGCCGAGATCGTGCCACCGCATTCCAGCCTGGGCGACAGAGCAAGACTCGGTCTCAAAAAAAGAACAGAACAGAACAGAAAAGGCAGGGCCAGGGGCTAACTGCTGCCTGCATACTCTAGTCCCCCAGCACAAAACCTAGGATTCAGGCCGACCCATTAAATCAATATTGAACACCACTGAACAAACCAGAGATGGGCTGTGAGAGAACTGGGCAGAAGGCTGGGTGGTACCCCTAAGATACCTGGAAACCACTAAGGAAGTCCTCAACGAGGGGTCCAGTGTAGGCAGTGACAGGCACATAGCTGTTGAGCTCAGCAAGGCGGGGCTGTGATACCTCAGCCCGGTTTTTACCGATGTCCTCCTCCCGCAGGTAGAACTGTAAGGGTGTGCAGTAGGGAAAAAAGGTGAAATGGCTGAGGCACTGGGAACGGTGGTGCCTCGGGAAGGGGGAGAGGGGGAAGGGTGCTAGGAAGAGGTACCTGGGAGGAAAGATCAGCCCACTGGGCAGTGCCCTGGTCATGTAGGGTGACAGCCTTGACCCCACCAAGGATGATGTTCTTAGCGATCTCCACGCCCAGGCCCCGCAGGCCTGATACCAGGACACTGGATGTCTGGAGCCGCTTCATTGCCTCATGGCCCAACACATACCTGCCAGGTTAGGGGGTACTCTAGGTCAGGGCCTGCCCCACCCAACCCTATCCTCTCCGTGTCCCATTCCACACCCCTCGGCCCAGCCTTGGCCCCACTTACAGCTGCCGGGAGTAAAGGCCCTCGTCTATGTCTGCTTCACTGCCGTTCTTGGCCATTCCCTAGGGATAGAGGGAAAGAACAAGTTCAAGAAAACACACAGGAGTGGAGCATGGATAGACAGACAGTGATACAGAAGACTTTCCCACCCACCACTTCGTCTGCCAGTCTCCAGGGAGAGGACACTCACGTTGGTTGGTACCGAGGGCACTTCGGACAACACGGACTGGGCAGGGGAGCAGTTAGAACCCGGCTTTGGATCAGGCCCGGACACGCGACGTTTCTTGGACAGCGGCGAGCTGGACATCTGGAGGAAAAAAAGAAGGACAGAGGTGACCCTGGGGCACATGGGTACCGTTTTTCTGTTTGTTAGTAGCAACTGTGGGGGAAGGGAAGACAAGTATTAGTACCCCAATTTTACAGCAAAAAGGGGACAGGCACAGAAAGGTGAGGACTTGCCCAGGGTAACACAGTGGTCAGAGCTAAGATCTGAACCCAGGTGGTCTGATTTGCAAATCCACACTGCTGACCACTAAGCCATTTGCTTCTTCCCAGCACAGGACAATGAGGGAGAGACTCCAATCCTGGAGTGAAAGGAATGACAAGAATGTACTTGTGCAGAGGTCAAGGGAAAAGATGTGGATTCAGGACAGACCTGGTTTCAAATCTTGAGCCTGCCACTAACAGTAATAATTAACCACCGTGGGCCTCAGTTTTCTCACCTGTGAAACAGGGGTGATAATACCACTTACCTTCCCCATGGGGTTATCGAGATGATAAATAACACAGAGCACAGAACCTGGCACAGAGTAGGTAGGCAGTAACAAGCAGCCATTCTCCTCTCCCTTAATCCCAGGGACGGCGGCGGGAGGGGGGAGTGCAGGAGGGAAGTGAGGCTTGGACATCCATCAGGGTGGCATGATGGCAGGAGCAGTAACTTGCTGAGAACCCAGTCCCCAGAGGGGCTCAGGGAGGGAAGTTTTATAAAGCCCAACCCTGCCCCCAGCTTTGGGAGGGGAAAACCGACACAGACCAATAAAAGAGGTTGCAGAAAGAGAGAAAACAAACACATCCCAAGCCTCATCTGCATGTGGACTCCCTTAAACAGGTTAACCACAATGATAAATGAGTATTAGACTTATTAGGAGTCCTCCCCGTGCCAGATGCCATAGTAAGCACTTCTCTAAGCCTTGTCTCACTGTGTCCTCAGGGCACTCCTGTGGGGTTTGGACTGCTGTCAATAATACCCCCCAACTTTAAAGTGAAGGAAAAAAATTCACTCAGGGACGTTCGGTGACCAAGGTTCCCACACAGTAGCTGAGCTGGGACCAGACCAGGATCTGCTGACTCTGGAGCCCAAGCTGCTTCCTCGTGTTATCACGTTTCATCCCCTCCATGACCCTGACCCAGCAAGGCAGAGTTTAGGACAAATGAGAAAACGTGAGCTCACGCGGTCAAGTAACTCGCCCAGGGTCAACTGCTAGGTCCCAGAGACAGAACAATACAGCCTGCTGTGGAAGTGAAATCTGGTGGTGCGGGTGACTGGGTCCAGATGTTGGAGATGGGAGGACCCAGCGTCACTTCCCCTCACCCCCAGTGCTCCTCTAGGCACTGAGTCTTCCGTTCACACAAGTCCTCCTACACTGAGACTTTTATGACACTAAGTATCCCAGTGTACCTAAGATTCCATCTTGGCACCTGTCACTAGCACCAACCACAATGACAAGAGCTCCCTACTATCTACCAAGAGCATACTGCATGTCAATCAAAGAGGAAAGGGCTTTGTCTAATCTTAACAATCCCCATGACCCAGATAACCCTATGCCCAAATCACAAATGAGAAAACAAAGGCTCAGAGAACCCCATTCACTCGCCCAGAGGCATGCAGCTGGTGGGGGACTGTTTGCCAAACGCCCCTGGGCTCAGGGCCCAGTCCAGAGGACTAAGAAATGGGAGATGAGGGGAGGCAGGAGGCTAGTTGGAGCCCCTGAGATAGCCAGGTGAATTGCTTGGAATGCTAAGAGCCAACCTAGGTAGCAAGAGACTTGGTGAGTTAGTAGAGACAAAGGCGAACCATATTTTCCATTTACTGACTCTCTGACTGACCTGGGTTAGAGATCTCATTTCCTCTGAGCCTCATTTTCTCCAAAAGCTGGGACAAACGAAACTGTCTTCAAGGGGCTGCTGGCAGGGTTAAAGAAGCCAAGGTCTGTGGTCAGAACTCACTGACCTGAGGATGTGAGTTCCTCCCTGGGCACCTGTAGTGGCCTCCATTACTTAGTTATCTCCTTGCCTTGTCATTGGTCAGTTTGTTCGGGACACGCCATTTCCTCACTCCGTAAATTAGAGATGATCCAGGGCCAGAGAGCACTTTAACTTCTAGACATTTCCCCTCTGGATCCCTAGCGCAGGCAGCAGGGGTCTAAGAAGTTTCAGATGATTGTTCAACTGGATTTCGACTGCAAAGGTTTGGAACAGCCCTGTCTCAAGGCAAGCAGGAGTCTGGGACAGAAACTCTGGATAGGAGCTAAAGATCCCCCACCCCCAGCAGAAAAACAATCTACACCCTTCCTCCCTCAACATTTGCTCAGGCCCCCACTATAACATACACACTGTGAACTGTTTGGCAAAGCTGAGCTGCGGCTTAGTTTCTAAACATACCTGAGTCTCCAAACTGAAGATTTTCAAGCGTAAGCATTCTCTATTCTCAAACCAGAGGGTTTGAGGGAGGAGTCTTGGAGGTGTGAGAGGAGGCAGGTTAGCAGGATGGAGAAGCTAGGGCATAGAGAAGGGGGGCTGGAGCATGTCAAGCTTTCCGGGAGGGGTTAACTGAGAAGTCCATGGGAACGTGAGAGGAAAATCAGGAAGTGGGTGTCTAAGAGCAAGGAGGCTCTGAGGCAAATGGGAAAGGAGATGTTAGAAGTCCTGGGAGGGAAGGGACTAGGCTAGGGTGTTAGGAAAAGACTCAAATTTCGGATCTCTGGAAAAGGATCTTTTAGAGAAAGGCTGAAAAATTGCAGTGGAGGCCCCCAGAGGCTGCAAAGAGGTAGGAGGGCAGTTGCTGGGCCCCATGGAAGCTGCAAAGGGAATGGGTGGGGGATTCTAGAGTCTGAGGAGGCAGCAGGAAGACGTTGGGGTCTGGGGGGAGGGGTAGTCTCCATCAGGAGGATGTTGAGGCTCTGGAGGTCTCTGGAGACAGATGCTGGTAGCAGAGAGAAATCTTTAACCAAAAATAATAGATAGGGACATGCAAGAGGAGAGCTGTATCTGACATTCCTACTACAGAGTCCCAGGAGGCTCTGAGGGTGGATGGTGAGGGGCTGGGAGAGGTTTCTAATGGAACACAAAGGCCCTGTGTCAATCTCTGACAGGACATGCTAGGTATCACAGCTGCTGTGAGGGGGTGGAAAAGGGAAGCTGGGCCCAGATAGTTCAGGCCTTAAAAAGGTTAGTAAGCAAACACTGGCTAGGTCCCCAAATGGGGTTGGGTTTCTCTGACCAATTATGTAGGACCCCATGGAGGCGCTGAAGGTAGATGCTAAGAAGAGGGTTTTCTATTGCGGTAGAAAACAAGAGGGCCATGGCGGGGCGCAGTGACTCACGCCTGTAATGCCAGCACTTTAGGAGGCCGAGGCGGTGGATCACCTGAGGTCAGGAGTTCGAGACCAGCCTGGGCAATATGGTGAAACCCCATCTCTACTAAAAATACAAAAATTTAGCCAGGCGTGGTGGTGCATGCCTGTAATCCCAGCTACTCGGGAGGCTGAGGCAGGAGAATCGCTTGAAGCAGGGAGGTGGAGGTTACAGTGAGCCGAGATGGCGCCACCGCACTCCAGCCTGGACGACACAGTGAAACAACTCCGTCTCAAAAAAAAAAAAAAAAAGGAAGAAGAAAGAAAACAAGAGGGCCTGTGGGTGGAAGGGACATCTGACAATGATCCTGGGGTCCAAGGAGTCTGAAAGCAGAAGCTGAAAACCCCTGACTGCAGACATTAGGGACCTTGAAAGTATCTGAGGGCAGATTCTGAGGCCTGATGTGAGGATAAGAGATCTTTGAAAAAAGCAGCTAGAACCCGGGTTGTCTTTTGACGGCAGAGGCTGGGTCTAGGGTGGGGTAGGGGAGGCGAGTCTCTGATGGAAGGGGCTAGAAGCCAACCGGGACTGCAAGAGCAGATGCTCGCAGGGGCTCTTTGATGGAGGATTATGTATCCAAACAGTTCCTCCCTGCTATGTGGTGCACCGGAAGGCTCTGGGGGTTCAAGGTGTCTGATGGGGAAGATGCTGAGGCCTCTCAGTAGTCTCTGAATACGGAAAAGCAAGAAATTCCGTAAAAGTAGAGAAAGTGTCAAAGGACGGAGTCTAGGAATTGAAGTCTCTCAAGGCAGATGCTAAGAGGGGTCTCTGAGTAGAAATACTGGGCAGAGTCTCTAATGAAAGACGCTAGGGCCAGGGTGGGGTTAGGAGACCTGAGGTGCGGCGAAGAGGGTTCCCCGACACAAAGGCCAGGCCCAAATGGCCTTTCACAGGGTCTAGTACCCCTGGAAGCTCTGAGCGTGGCTAACATGTGTGTGGGATGGGGGGTCTGAAGGAAAATGCAAACGAGGACTCTCTTACAGAGATAAAGAGCCTATGGACCCCTTCCAGGTCTAGCCTGTCTTGGAAGCCTTGAGGGCAAATACTGAGAGGCTAGGAGGTGTCTCAAAGGAGATTCTGGGGCAGGTCTTTAATGGCATTCAATGGTGAGAAGCTCTGATCAGCAATGCTGATCCCCGTAAATCTCTATCGGAGACTGGGGAGAGTTCTGATCTGAGATACAAGGTTCGGGACGGAGTCAGGTCCCAGACTAGAAATGTTGGGCATGAGTCTCTAAAAGCACATCGTGGGGGTCCGACTCCAAGGTCAGATTTTGGAACTAGAGGGATCCGGGGTGGTCCTGGCCGGGGAAAGTCGGCCCCGCCCCAGGCTCTGCTCCCCCTCCCTACTCCGATGATTCCTGGCGCCCGAGTCACCGCGGCCCGCCCCGACAGCAGCGTGGCTCAGGCCCTTCCAGTGCCTCCCCGAAACCCCTGCCCCGGGCGAGGCGCAGTGAAAGGACGTTTTTTACCAATGCCGGTTCCCCGGGTCGCGCCGCCGCCAACTCCTCAAGGAGCCGAAGCCAAGCCCGGCCGCCACCCTCCTCCTTCTCCTCCTCCCCGCCGCCTGGGCCGCCTAGAATCGCCGCTGCCGCCTTCTCCTCCCCCGGCCGCTGTGGCTGTGGTTGTCCCTGCCACCTCCTTCAGCCGAGCCGCCGACACAAGATGGCGGCCGCTGAGCCTGGGGCCGGAACAAAACCTTGGGCCCCACCCCCAGAAACCCGGATGCAAGCGGGCCGCGCCTACTTATGAATCATGCATAAAGTTCCCGGTCCGGTTGCGATTCATTCGGTTAGAAGTGGAACAGTACCACCTGGTGGGCATTGTGGCAGTAACAACGAAAACAGGTAAAACAGAGGCCACGCCTCATGGAATGTGAATAATGAATGGTTGCAGCCAGGCTGTCATGGAAGCGAAGAAAAACCATTAAGGTCACGCTTCCTGATTATAAGTTATGCATAAAGTTGAGTGGTTGGTAGACTAACAACCAGCAACCAGACAGCAGATATTAAAACATGGAAGTCACACACCTCCATTCATGAATAATGATGATCTTGCAGGGGCCGGGAATCCAAGGAGACCCAGGCCACAACTTACTCATGAATAATGCATAAGACCCAGTGGGTTGGAATAAAAGGAGCACGCCCACCTATTGCTGCACCTAATACACTATAAGCAGGGAAATGGGGCTACTGCAGAGAAAACACACTCTCCCAGGTTCTGAATAATGAATTATGCTGCTGCAGTAGCTCAACCTGGAAACTCAAGAGAGGTCAAGAAAGGTTCCACCCAATTTATGAATTATGCATAAGGCGAAGAAACACCCAAGACTGCCCTACCCAGCAAATAGAGATTACGATGCTATAGCCAAGGCAAAGTGAGCACGCCTTCCTGTTCATGAATAATGAAAGATGTCACTGCAGTGCCACCAGAAAACCCAGGGGAAGTGTTCTCTCTGCCCCTGCCTCCTCTCCCCACACCTCCCTCCATTCTCCCCGCCTCAGGAACAAGGGCTGCCTTAGTCCAATCAAACCCAAACTCATTACATGTCTTTGGCAGGTGCCTCAGTTTTCACAACTGTAAAATGAGGATAGTAACAGAGCCCATCCACCTCACAGAGATGTGTTATTATGAAAATCAGATCACGCCTGTAATCCCAGCACTTTGGGAGGCCGAGGCGAGTGGATCACCTGAGGTCAGGAATTCGAGACCAGTCTGGCCAAGATGGTGAAATCCTGTTTCTACTAAAAACACAAAAATTAGCTGGGCGTGGTGGCGGGCGCCTTTAATCCCAGCTACTGCGGAGGCTGAGGCAGGAGAATCCCTTGAACTCGGGAAGCAGAGGTTGCAGTCAGCCGAGATCGTGCCATTGCACTCCAGCTTGGGCAACAAGAGTGAAACTCCGTCTCAAAAAAAAAAAAGAAAATCAGAGAATATAAATTATGGGATGAGTCTTAGAACATTGCTGGCACAAGGCACTGTTAAATTTTTAAAACATTATATATTAATATAAAGGTAATATGTTAAGATATGTAAATATATATTTACATTAATATAAAATTAGTTATGAATACTCAGCCACAAGAGAAACCCCCAACTTGGGCCACTGCTTCCCCATCCATAAAATAGGAATAACAACAGCAACTTACCTTGCGATGGAGTTTAAATGAAGAAATATGTAGAATGGGCTTAGACCAATGTCTGGCACATACTAAGTGTTATATTAGTAGTAGTACTATTAAACGGCGGCGCGGGGGAGTGGGGAGGGGAGACATTATGGCATCTGGTTAAGACTACAGATTGCGGAACTAGACCCCAATTTGAATCCCGGCCCAGCCACTCACTGATTGTGTGACCTTAGGCAAATTACTTAGCCTTCCTGTGCCCCAGTTTCCTTATCTATAAAGTGGGGGTAATAATAACCTACCTCCTAGGATTGTCGTGAAGATTAAATGCGCTAAGTAGCTAAACGAGTGTAAGCTAATCTTATCATTATCCTCCTACCCATTATTCAGGCTTACAAAACGATTTGCCAAAGATCACACAACTGGAAAGGATCGATGGGATTTGAATCCAGAGCCCCGGCTGATTATCTGAGATTACCAGGCCATAAGAAATGAACAATGTAGGAGGCCTCATCCCTTCGCTAGACGCCAGGTTTTAACTCTGGTACCTGTAAGGGAAAGCTAACTGCGGATCATGCAGATAAAGCTGCAAAAGCCACGCTCCTCATGAATTAAGCACGGAACCCCTAGAAAAGCACTGAAAACTCAGAGTGCTACTTAACTTTTGCGAATCATCAATGAACTCTCCTTTGCGCGGCAGACTTCAGAACGCCCCTTCAGCACGCTGATCCGCCCCTCGTGAATGACTCACAAGCCGATACCTTCCCTTCTGCGGACCAGGTGCGAAAGAGGCAAAAAACTGCCTCCTACCACAGCCCCACCTCCTTATGAATAATGAATAAAGCCGCGACCAAACGAAGGCCGGGTGGCGCCGCGTCGGCTCAGGAAGAGCTGGGCTCCGGCGTCCCTTCCCTAGCCTGAGCTGGGAGGCTCCTCTCCCTAGAAACATCTGGGCCCCCGACGTGTCCAGTCTCGCAGTCCTGAGCCTCCAGGCGCGGGGAGGACCTCATCACAGAGCCAGAGGTCACAAAGGCCTGACACCTCCACTATGCCACGTCGGTCCCGATTGTTCTCACTGTCACCAGGACCCCGTCCCGAAACAAGCCCTCCCCCAGTCCCGCCTTGACTTTAGTAACCTCAAACTTTGCTTCTCCCCTTGAAGAATAACCCAAATCCTGCTCCACGGACAAGGGTGCCCATACACGGACCCTAAGAATCTCCCCAAAGCCCCCCAAACCCTGTCTCCGAGGGGTGCTCCCCAAAACAGACTCCCAAATCCCACCCCAAAGTCCCCAAACGGCACCCCCTAAGGGTCTCCTCAAAAGTAGACGCCCCCTAAATATCACCCCGGGCCTGGAGGCTCCAAATACGCCCATGAGGAGATCCCCGAAGTTGGGATTAGGGAAGCACCCTCCTCCAAATGCTGTCCAGAGGCTTGGGGGCACGGTGCTCCAGCTCACCCCCTGTGCCGGGCGGAAGCCTCGCCTTCCTGCCAAAGATGAGCTGAAGCCACGGGGCAACGGAAGAGCAAACCACCTCCGTCGTACAAGAGAAGCCAGAGTTTGCGCCGAGCTCGGAAGCGCGGGGCCTCGGAGAGCCCCGGGTCTGGGATGTACCACAGATGCTCTGCTAGAGGGGCGTAGGTCCCTGCTCCCGCGTCGATGGTGCCCGTTTCAGACCCAGATGCCCCTACAGGTTGTGGTACGGCCCAAATGCGCGCGGCATGCTGGGGGTGGTAGTCCTGTCTGGCCAGTGCCTGGTGCACGTGGTGGGCATCAGCGTCCAGAATATGGGAAAATGTAAGCCTGGGCTATGGAATGCCGGAGCCGTGCTCTGTAGGGTGGGAAAAGGAAACGGAATGTGTAGGTGCCTCCACATGGAAAGACACACCCATCCTACAGATGGGGAGACCGAGACTCAGGTGGCCAAAATAGTTCATTTGACATGGGCCAGGTGCTGGAAATTCTTCCTTGAGCTCATGGACCTGACATTCTAGCAAGAGACACAGACCGTAAACATAACAATAAGTGAAATTATAGTTTCACATACAAATCCGTATTATAATAGATATCTGTGACTATACACAGTAATATAAATTATGTCTATACAATCATGTGCTGCATTACATTTCGGTCAACGGTCCTATAACACAGAACATTTTACTGTTATCTTTTCCATGTTTACATATATTACCATAGTAGAGACAGGATTTCGCCATGTCGGCCAGATTGGACTCGAACTCCTGAGCTCAGGCGATACGGCTTGCTCGGCCTCCCAAAGTGCTGGGATCACAGGCGTGAGCCGCCGCACCCGGCAAAATTCTTCAGCCTTTTAATAAATGGAGTCTTGGCCGGGCGCGGTAGCTCACGCCTATAATCCCATCACTTTGGCAGGCCGAGGCAGGATGATTGCTTGAGCCCAGGAGTTCAAGACCAGCCTGGGCAACAAAGTGAGACACCCCCACCCCCCACCCCCTGCCACACACACCACCACCAGCACCACCACCACCACCAGGAAAATAGACAAAGGAGAGGGAGCGGGAGGGTGGAAGAGAGGGTTGTACTATTTTGCATTGCCTCCAGCAATGTATGAGAGTGCCTCTTCCTTCGCAGCTTCACCGAGGATATGGCTTTTTTTTTTTTTTTTTTTTTTTTTTTTTGAGACAGAGTCTCACTCTGTCGCCCAGGCTAGAGTGCAGTGGCACGATCTCAGCTCACTGCAACTTCCACTGCTTCCAAGCAATTCTCCTGCCTCAGCCTCCTGAGTAGCTGGAATTACAGATGCCCACCACCACGCCCAGCTAATTTTGTGTATTTTTAGTGGAGATGGGGTTTCACCATGTTGGCCAGGTTGGTCTCTAACTCCTGACCTCAGTTGATCCACCTGCCTCAGCCTCCCAAAGTGCTGAGATTACAGGCGTGGGCCACCGCGCGCAGCCTAACACTAGCTTCTTAAAATAGACATCTTTTCTTTTTTCTAATATCTAGAAAAACTTTAATAAGAAAGGAATTAACTTAAAGGAATCCTTGGGAGTTTGGTAGAATGCATTTAGAAAAACCATCTGGGCCAGGCAAGGTGGCTCACGCCTGTAATCCCAACACTTTGGGAGGCTAAGGCGGGTGGATCACCTGAGGTCAGGAGTTCAAGACCAGCTGGCCAACATAGTGAAACCCCATCTCTACTAAGAATACAAAAAATTCACTGGGTGTGGTGGTGCACACCTGTAGTCCCAGCTACTCAGGAGACTGAGGCAGAATTGCTTGAACCCAGAAGGTGGAGGTTGCAGTAAGCTGAGATCGCGCCACTGCACTCCAGCCTGGGTGACAGAGGGAGACTCCATGCAAAAAAAAAAAAGAAAAGAAAGAAAGAAAGAAAGAAAGAAAGAGAGAGAGAGAGAGAGACAGAAAGAAAGAAAGAAAGAAAGAAAGAAAAAGAAAGAAAGAAAGAGAAAGAAAGAAAGAAAAAAAAGAAAGAAAGAAAGAAAGAAAGAAAGAAAGAAAGAAAGAAAGAAAGAAAGAAACACATCATCTGGGCCCTTTTTTTTTTTTTTTGGTGGGGAAAGGGAAGATCTTCACTACCATTTCAATTTCTATATTACTACTTGCTCCATTTGAGTAATCAGTTTCTCCAGTTTTGGCATTTGGTATTTCTCTAGGAATATATTCATTTCATCTAGATTTTCAGATACATTCTTTATTTTTAAAACCTCTGTTGCATTTGCATCTTCTATCTTCTTCAATTGACCAGTCTTGCCACAAGTGTTTCCTCTTAATTTTTGTTTTCAGATTCTGCTTTTGGTTTCTATTAATCTGACATTTTTTGTTCTCTGTATCATCAATTTCTGTTCATTATTTCCTTCTTATTGAGGTTTGCTGTGGTGGTCTTTTTCCAACTTCTTGTATAGTTTACATACGATAAAACACTCAGATTTTAGTTATACAGCTTGTTGGACTTTTAAATAGGTATACACCCATGTGACCAGCACTGCAATCAAGACACACAAACTTTTCATGATTCCAGAAAGCTACCTTGTAACCCTTTCCAGTGACGCCCTCCCCACCCCAACCCTCTTCTACTATCACCATAAAATTGTTCTGCCTGACTTAGAATTTCATAAAAATGGAATGAAACATTATGTGCTTTTTGTGTGTCTGGCTTCTTTCACCATATGAACAATCTCACCATGTGAGGCTCATCCTTTGATATCTGTATCAGCATTTTGTTCCTTTTGATTGCTGAGCTGTAGTCTATCCTTTGAATATACCACACTGTATCCATTCTTCTCTAGTTGGACATTTGGGTTGTTCCCAGTTTTTGGCTATTAGGAATACAGCTGCTACAAATATACGTATGCAAGTCTTTTGTTGACATGTTTTCATGTATTTGGGCTAAATATCTAAGAGTAGAATTGCTGGGCCATAGGTTAAGCATACTTTAACTTTATAGGAAGCAGCCAGTTTTCCAGAGTGGCTGTACTATTTTGCACTCCTGCCAGTTGAGGTATGAGGGTTCCTTGTTGTGGGATTTTGGGAGCAGTGCTCTGGGGTGGGAAGAGGGAAGGGAACGTGGAGGCATCTCTGCTAAGACACACCCATCCTGAGACTAGGGCAGCCTCTTTTTTTCAAGACAGGGTTTCACTCTTGTCCCCCAAACCGGGGTGCAGGGGCGCGATCTCAGCTCGCTGCAACCTCCACCTCCCAGGCTCAAGCAATCTTCCCACTACAGCTTCCCGAGTAGCTGGGATTACAGGTGTGCACCACTACAGCTGGCTATATTTTTGTATATTTTTTTTGTAGACGGGGTTTCACCATATTGCCCAGGCTGGTCTCAAACTCCTGAGCTCAAGTGATCCATCTGCCTCGGCCTCCCAAAATGCTGGAATTACAGGCGTGAAATCACTGTGCCCAGACTTTTTTTTTTTTTTTTTTTTTTTTTTTTGGAGACAGGGTCTGGCTATGTTGTCCAGGCTGGTCTTGAACCCCTGAGCTCAAGTGATCTGCGTGCCTCAGCCTCCTAAAAGTGCTGGGATTACTTACAGGTGCAATTCACTGTGCCCAGGCCCAAGAGGCCTCTTTTTATTCCTGTTTCCTTCACCCCTTTGTTCTCCCATCCCCTTCCTTCATCGGGCAACACCCGCCACCCCAGATCAGCACCATCCTACCTCTAGGGGTCCCTTCTTTCTAACCCCACCTCCCATGACTGGTGCAGGGTGGTGTCACAATGTATATTAATAAATGGGGGAGGGGCTTTGCACCAACTGGTCTTCTAGCACCATCCCCCTTTCACACTGTGGCCCTCTGAGGCCTGGAAGAGGGCAGCCCCAGCATCACAGTCCACTGTACCCAGAACCTCTGCTGAGAGCACAAGCACATACTTGGGAATCATGCGTTGCAGTGACTAGAGGGGTGGGGTGCTGTGGTAACAACAGAGAAGGTAGGCCTGAATCGTTCTCAAGGGGCATCCCTGGGACCTGGCCTTGGATTTGCAGGCCAAGCTCCACCTCCCCCACTCTGAAGTCATCAGCATGTTGAGGGCTCTGGGCCAACTGGTGCCTGAGTACCTGCTGTCTTCTACTTGGAAATGCCTGAGGGCATTATCCCCAGATCTAGGGACACAAATTGCAGTTTAGCCTTGGGACTGAAGGCTAAGTACAGCTGGGGGGCAGCAAGGACAGGGGATGGGGATTCCCAGTCCTAGCTCTGATCGGGGGGCTTCATGCGTGGTGATACTGGATTTCCTGGTACAGCATAACCTGCTGGACCCAACAAGGGAGAGGGGTCACAAGCAGGATATCATGGGTTGGGGTACAGGTCAGAACCCCATGTTCTAGTAGCCACTATGTTCCAGACACTGTGAATGCCACCACTGCCATCCACCTTGGCCTGATATAAGGGCCCCTGTCCATCTGCTTGGGTCCCCGTGTCTTTATAAACTACACAACTGGGCTAGAGCACGAGAAAGAGGAGAGGCCAATGTGCAGGCTTTTCAGCTTTTATTACAAAAAAGGACATGATGCCAGCCCAATTTTCCAACAAAAGTCACCACCTCAGTTTGATTTGGTCAAGCCCTCTCTGGCTGGGGAGTGGGCTGGCCGACAAGAGCAAGGCTCCGTCCCAGCCATCCAACACTCTGTCCTTCCCTGCCCCAGGATGGACACCCGACATGTGGAGAAGTTGCTCTTGAAGCTGCTCACTGGGCCTCGTTGAAGCGGGTCACCATTGTCTTGTGCAGTGTCTCCTTGTAGGACTCGGTTGAGGTGACCCCGTAGGAGCTGCCCCGTGCACCCAGGCCGGAGCCCCGCACCCGTGTTTGGGCCTGTGTGAGGGAGGCAGGCTCTGTCAGGCTGGTGAGGGATGCTGTGAGGGGTGCTGGGGGATGGGACAGGACTGCCTGAGACTCACCTCGATGGGCGTTACAATGCCCTGCTTCTTGCGGCCCAGGCCGCTGCCCTCTTTCCAGCCCATGGCCTGGAGCATGCGACTGCCAATGTTGTCACTGCCCAGCCCGTCCCGAGTAGGCTGCTCGAAGTCTCTGCAGGGGCGGTGCACAGCATGAGTGGTTGGCCTGCCAGCCCCAGGCCCCAGACCCCCTCACCTGGTCCAGCCACTCACACGGAGGCTGTGGATATGCCGCCGTACTTCCTCCTCTTGGGCTCTGGCGGCTCGGGGATGCCATACTTCTCTCTGCGTTCAGCTGCACGGTCCCGGTACTTCATTTGCTGAAAGTTTGTGTGTGTGTGTGTGAATGTTGGGGAGCTAGTCTCTTTTCTCAGGCAACACAGGCATGGGGAGTGGGGTCCCACAGGGTGTGCCATCTGGCTAATGAGGCTCAGGTCCTGAGGGTCAGGCCATCACGGGCACAAGCAGCCGAGGTAGGAGAATGGGGAAGAAGGCTCATGGGGTTACCACGTGAGAAACTGAACTCCAGCTGCCTGAGGTGATGGGGACTTGGAAGGGACAGAGGGGAGGGAGCCCAGGGGCAGGTCACACCTCACCTCCATGTCATTCTTCTCTAGTGCTTCTAGCTCGTTTTCCGACAAGTGGGCTCGCCGGTGAATCTCAAGGTTTTGCTGTAAGGGGGACAGGATAAGAAATGAAGAGGTTGAGCCTCAGTGGGCCAAGCCCCAGCATGCCCTGCCAATCATCCACTCAGTTACCTTGTGGAGCCCTGAGAGCTGCTGGTGCCGGATGAGCGCCTCTTTGCTGGGGAACTGGCGTCGGCAGAGCAGACAGGCCAGCTTCTGCCAGTCGGTGAGCTTCTCCTCCCGCTCGGGGCCCCCACGCTCCTGCTCCTCCTCACTGTCACTCTCCCCGCTGTAGGCTGCCACCAGCCCTCTCGGAGGGCTCTATAGAGGGTGAGAGTGGGTGGTCAGGCCTGGCCAGATCAGAGCCCCCGCCCCTCTCTGCCTTAGGCACTCACTGGGCGGTCGTCACTGGCCAATTTCGGGAGATCCATGCTGGTGTGCTGTCTCTCGGCTAGTGCTCCCTGGGGTGGAGGGACACAGAAATTCAGGGACTCCGCAGAGGGCCCAAAGGAAGGACAAGATTGTGGGGCAGGGTGCAAGGGGGTGGCCCCAACACACCTTCTTCTCGAGGATGGCATAGCCAGCATCTGCAGTGGCCGACTCCCGCCTCTCGTCATCTCGCAGGGAGCTGATAGGCTGGAAACTATTTTTGAAGTTTTCTTTTTGTTTGTTGAGACTGCGGGCCCAGCGTTCCATGTCCTTGGCAATCTGGGGGTGAGAGTGGAGGTGAGGTTCCCAGAACGCTTATGCCCCTGGGGCTACCAACTATCCGCTGACCCACTGCCCTGCATCCTCAAACACAGGCTGGCCACTATCCCTAGTCTGAACCACTGCAGAAGGCTTCATCTGGCCTCTGGGCTATGGCTCCTGACCCCTTCTCCCAGTAGAGCACTCTTTTACGAAGTATAAGCCACTCCCACCCCAAATACAATGTCCTTAAAACCCTTCCTTCGCCTCCCACCACACCAAGAAAAAACCCAAACACTAGCAACCACAGCCTGCAAGGCACTCGGCACCTGGCTACTCCTGACCTCATCACTGAACATACCCCGTGCCCCTACCCCCACTGGTCTATAATGGTGAGGTGGCAGAAGCAGTGTGGACAGGGTGGCGGGTCCATCTGGGAGGCAGATGAGGGGAAGCTGAGGCAGAACAAGCAGAAGGTGAGGGACATAGTAGTACAAGTTCCTATTTTCCGTCACCAGTCACCAGTGCTTCTTGTCAAGCCCCTCTCTGGCTGTGTCCTCTGCTATGGTTTTTGTCCCTCAAAGTTCATGTGTCAGAAATGTAATCCCTAATGCAACAGTGTTGACAGGTGAGCCTTTATCTCGGCTGGGTGCGGTGGCTCACACCTGTAATCCCAGCACTTTGGGAGGCCGAGGCGGGTGGATCATTTGAGGTCAGGAGTTCGAGACCAGCCTGGCTAACATAGTGACATCCCAGCTCTATTAATAAAAGTACAAAATTAGCTGGGCGTGGTGGCGGATGTCTGTAATCCCAGCTACTCGGAAGGCTGAGGCAGGAGAATTGCTTGAACCTGGGAGGCAGAAGTTGCAGTGCACTAAGATTGCACCATCGCACTCCAGCCTGGGCAACAAGGATGAAACTCTGTCTCAAAAAATAAATTTAATCCCTAATGCAACAGTGTTGACAGGCAGGGCCTTTCAGAGGTGATTAGGTCATGAAGGCTCTGCCCTCCTCAAGAGATCAGGGCTGCTTTTTAAAAAAATTGTCCAAGTTTATGGGGTAACAAGTGCTTTTGTAGTTGGGCGCCGTGGCTCATGTCTGTAATCCCAGCACTTTGGGAGGCCGAGACGGGCACATCACCTGAGGTCAGGAGTTCGAGACCAGCCTGGTCAACATGGTGAAACCCCGTCTCTACAAAAATTACAAAAAAATTAGCCGGGCATGGTGGCGGATGCCTGTGATCCCAGCTACTCGGGAGGCTGAAGCAGGAGAATTGCTTGAACCCAGGAGGTGGAGGCTGCAGTGATCCAAGATTGCGCCACTGCACTCCAGCCTGGGCAGTAAGAGTGAAACGCCATCTCAAAAAAATAAATAAATAAATAAATAAAATAAACAAGTGCTTTTGTTACATGCACAGATTGTATAGCGCTGAAGTCAGGGTTCTTAGAGCATCCATCAGCCAAATAATGTACATCATACCCATTAAGTAATTTCTCATCCTTCACCCTCTCCCACCTCCTCCACCTTTATATATATATATATGAATCATATATATATGATTCGAGAAGGAATCTCGCTTTTGTCGCCCAGGCTGGAGTACAATGGCATGATCTCAGCTCACTGCAACCTCCGCCTCCTGGGTTCAAGCGATTCTCCTGCCTCAGCTTCCTGAGTAGCTGGGATTACAGGCGCCTGCCACCATGCCCGGCTAATTTTTGTACTTTTAGTAGAGACGGGGTTTCGCCACGTGGCCAGGCTGGTCTCGAACTCCTGACCTCAGGTGATCTGCCTGCCTCGGCCTCCCAAAGTGCTGGGATTACAGGTGTGAACCACCACTCCCGGCCCCCCTCCACCTTTTGAGTCTCCATTTAATGGCATCACTGAGAGTGGGTTCCAGATAAAAAGGGGGAGTTTGGCCCAATTTTCTCTTGCTCTAATGCATGCTCTCTTGCCCTTTGTGCATGTTATGATGCAGCAAGAAGGCCCTCACCAGATGCCAACACCACTGGGCTTCCCTGCCTACAGAACTGTGAGCCAAATCAATCTCTTTTCCTTATAAATTACCCAGTCTGTGGTATTGTTATAGAGCAGCAAATGGATGAAGACACTCCTCTTCCCCCTCACACATACCCACGCTGTCACATTTGTTGTGCATTTCCATTTTATCATTTTAAAATGCATAGGAATGTTTATCTGTGTATAATTTGAATTTATATGCATGACACAATGCCACATTCTATATTTCCATGTTTCCCCCGCCAGCACAGCACCATTTTTAGAATTCACCAGGTTGCTGAGGGAACACTTTGTGCTTGCTTGTAAATGCTACACTCACAGTGTCACACCCTTTCTCCACAGACAGACACTGAGGTGCCCTCCATTTGCCCACTCCCACAAAACACTGCAGGGCTTTTTTCCTGCCCACCCCTTTATGGGCCTGTGAGAATTTCTCTGGCATATATATACATATCCACCAGCAGCATGTGAGGGTCCCCACCATGGGACAGAAGACACCTGACAGGGCTTACTCGGATGGCACAAGCCACCTCCTGGAGTTGGGCAACCCTGTCACGCACTGAGGAGACTGCTCTGGCTCAAGGCCATTCAGCAAAGAGCAGAGCTGGAGCAGGAGCATGGTCTGCTAAGCAGTCACCGCCCACATCCACACCCGCCTGCCATCTCCCTCAGCAGGAGAGGGCGAGAGCTGACAGAGTGCCGCTGCTGGAAGACACCACACAGTCAGCCAGTGACTGCTGGACCCCGGTGTTCACCTGTTGAGCTGTCTTGGTCTTGTGCTTCTCCTTCTTCTCTTTGCCCTCCTTCGAGGGTGCCCCCGTCTCCTTATGCCCATCGGCCGACTGCTCCAGGGCGGGAACATAGGTCCGCCTCTCCCCATCCCAGTACAGGTACTGCTGGCTTTGAGCATTGTAGTAATACTGAGGGAGGAGGAGTGAAGAAGGGATGTGAGGGAAGACCTTGTGAAGGGAACCTGCAGGGCCAGCTGCCCCCGATGCGACCTGACCCGACCCCATCCCTCTCTGCCCTCTCTGGGCTGCCCTATCACCTGGGAGTTGGGGTCATAGTAGAGGCCGGTCTGGGGGTCATAGTAGTAGCCGGAGGTCTCATCGTACTGGTAGGTGGAGACATCGGGAACAGCTAGGGGGTGAGGGGAGCGGGGTCACACTCTTCCCTGCTTTATTAAGAACTCCCCATCCCTACCCACAGGCTGTGGGTACTCACGGTACTGGCTGTAGGATTCCTGGGCAGTGGGGCTGGTGGCCGGTGGGAGAGCAGAACTAGGATGGGTAGGGCTCTGGAGCTCAGATTTGAGCACAGCGGGTGACATGATGGTATACGACTGGTCATGGGGCCAGACAGGAGAACAGGGCTCAGTGTCTGCCCATGCCACCCCTGCCACCTGCCTGCCTCCCTGGGATACATACCCACAGGGCTCACTCACCTGGCTGTTGGCAGCAGTGCCCTGGCTGCTGCTTGCCTCGGCTGATTGTTGGTAGATGCCAGGGGCAGCACCAGGCTGGGCGCGAGAGAAAGCCTGCATCGACACAGAGTCAGCCCCAGGCTCTAGGGAGGCCTCAGGACCTGTAAGGAAGGACAGGGCAGGGAGAATGCCTGTGAATAATGGGGCCGGGGACTCTATGCCTGCTGGCCCCCACCACAGCTGCAGAGAGAGATGCTGGGGCTCACCCGCTCCGGTGGGGTCCCCTTTGGTTCCAGTGATGCCAGGGCCCTTGGTGCCCTTGAGGTAGCCATGGGCATAGAGGGAAGACTCTGTGCCCTGGCTGTTGCCATAGCCCTCATCCTGTTGGTAGTAGCTGTAGTCGACCGGCGGCTCCTCGGAGGTGGCCCAGGCACCCTCCCCACCTTGGGAGGCCTGAAGGGCAGGTGGGAGGGGTTCATTAGAACAGGAAGGTGTGGGGATGGGGAGGTGGGGAACCTGCTAGAAGCATCTGTCCCACACGTGGGGCTAGTGTTTCTACCTGACAGAAAAGCATGCAGCCTAAGACAAGTGGAAAGCAAGGGTTGCCTGGCCACAAGAGAACAAATAGGCCAGTGGCAAACACAAGACATAAAAACAGACGAACGCCAAAATGTTCCAGGGCTGATTCTGCTGATTCTGCTGTGTGTGGTGTGTGTGTTGGGTGTCAGGCCAAGGAAGACACCATCTTCTCACTTCTTTATTCTCTTCTCCCAATTTTCTCTCAACCACTTATACATTATTTTTATTCGGGAACATATGATATGTGTATATCATATATGTATATATTACATATAAGGATATGTGTATATCATACCAATTCAGGACAATAAAAACCCCACCAAACAGAACAGAATGCCAGGCACAATGGCGTCGTACATGAGCGCATGGGAGGCAATTGGGAAGAAAGCTACGGTGATGATGAAGGGGAATGTCCCAGGGGGTCTAGAGAGCCAGGAGCAAGGTAGAATGGCCATGCCAGCTACTGGGAGAGGGTTTTGCATCCATGGATAGCAAGCCAGCCTTCCTGCTTCAGAGAGGGTGCAGGAGGGTTGAGAAAGCCCAGGTCTCAGGATGCTGGAAGGCACAAGGGGTCTGAGTACCTGTGAGATGGCCCACTGGGCCGCAGCAATGGCAGTGCTGGCCACAGAGGCAGCACTGATGCGACTGCCTTCATTGGAGGCCATGTCCCTGAGGAGGATGTTAGAGACTGGGAGTGAGATGGGAGGCCCCAAGCGGTGGGGGGGAGTGGGAGGGTGGGGAGGGGAAGGGTGGGAAGGCACATAGGTGGGGCCCTGACCTCTTAGAACCCTTGGCAAACTCAACATTGATGGTCTTGCCGTCGATGGTGAGTGGTGGGTGCAGGGCTTGCAGGATCTGCAGCAGCTGGGCTGCCTCCTGTGGGAGGAGGTGAGGCAGGGACAGAAGGGTCAGGCCCGGGGAGGCCCCCGGCTCCATTGCCCGGTTTCCAGGCTGGGGGCCGCGGTAGGAGGCTGGGGAAAGCGACCCTCCTCCCCACCCTGGGGGCCGGGACCCTGGCTGCCCGGCCCCCAACTGTGCCGCCCTCACCACGATGGTGGAGAGCTGGATGAAGGCAAAGCCACGGTTCAGTTGGGTCTGCTTGTCCTTTATGACGCGCACGTTGGAGGAGGACAGCACTGCGTAGGGTGCCAGGGCCCCCAGGATGGAATCCATGGTGCTGTGTGGGTTCAGGTTGCGCAAAATGATGGCTGTGGGAAGGGGCCCAGTGTTAGAGGACGCCCCCGGCACTCTTGCCAGCCCTGCCCTTCAATGCCCCCCACCGCTCCCTTTCCTCTGCCCCCACCCCCCCATGCCTCTGCAACTGCCGCTTCCCTCACTGCTTCCTCCGGGATCAACTCTGCTTGGCGGTCCAGGTGCCAGGCTGGCTGCCTGTCTACTGAGAACCTTCCCGACACACCCCCAAAGTCAGGTAGGATGTTGCCACTCCCTCTGCTCTCCCTACATCAAATGTCTATCCCCGCACCAAGTGGAGATTCCATGAGGATGAGGTCCTGCTCACTGCCATTTCTCTGGTCTTGGTGAGCCCAGCCCAGACACCCTAGGGCACAGAGGAAGAAGGAACAACTGACTCACTGTCATTGGCGTTCTCTGAGCTTGGCTCTGAGCCTTGTGACAGGGCTTGGGAGGCCAGGACTCCCTGGGCCTGGTAGGGCTGCGGCAGGGGAAGCAGGCCCTGGCTCAGCTCCCGGCCACCCAGTGGCAGTGTCTGCTGATCCAGTCTCGTGCCGAGGGGCAGCTTCTGCTCTGCCTCTGTCAGGGGCGGTGGGAGACAGGCTGGTGATAAGGGAGAGGCTCCATGACTGGTCACCCTCCTCCCTATACCAAGCCTTGAGCACAGACCCCTCACCTTCCCTTCTCCCCAATTGCCCCGCCCTGGGGAGTGCGAGGGGTAGGTGGGCCTCACCTGACTTGGGCACGCCACATTTGAAGCACTTCTCTCGGCGTTTGAAGTTCTGGACGCCACACTGTGAGGCATAGGCCAGGCCGTCAGAGGGAGCAGGGATTTCCCACTGCACCCTCCAAACTTGGATGCAGAGATCTCCCAGGGACCCCGCAGTGCCCCAGGAAGGAAAGTCCCCAGGCAAGGGTGGCAGGTGCCTTCTGAACCTTCTGATGTGGTTCTCAGTACTGTGCATCTTCCCTTTCCAGACTCTCATTTGTTCTCTGTGCCAGCCCGCTCAGCTCAGGAATGAACAACTCCCCCCTTGTTACAACAACTCCCTCCTCTCCTTCCTCTGCCTTCTTAAGGCCACCAACTCCCAGGACTGTTCCCCGCCTCACGTATTCAATCCCTTTATTAGGTTCCTCTCCCTGAAACTTGCTTCTCTATTCAGAAACCTTTCAGCGTTTCAGCCCTAGAAGTCAGTAGCCTCTGGCCAGACCTGCACCCCTCCTCTTAGCTCTAGGACTGGGTTGGATCCTGCTTTGCTTGAGAAATTTTCCTTGAATGTTCCAGCATCTGGATACCCAGCTTCTACTACATTCCATCTCTATTCCAGACTCAGGTACTAAGCACCAGTCCCGGGCCAGGTCCTGCTGCACATGGCCAGAACATGGTCTCTGCCCTCATGGCCTAATAGCACGGGGGCAGATGCAGCACGAAGAGGGGCAGGTCGGTCTGTGTGGACCATCCAGCAGGGGCTCGGGGAGGGAAACGGGCTGGGGGTGGGGTGCCACTTACTTGGCAGGGACAGTCCCTGCACAGAAGCAGGGACGTCTGACCTGGGATGCCCAGAAGTTTCATTTTGTTAAGCCTTGCTGGGGAGGAATTGTTATCGGAGGGAACACTGGACTTTCCAAAACTGGTGTGGGAGAGTAAGGGGAGAAGCAAAAGCCAAGGCCAGGGAAGGAAGTCAGTTAGGTAATGGAGGATCTTATGCTTAAGCTGAGCTGGGGCTGGTTAAGCAGAGGATGGGCGTGGGTGGTCAGAGGTGGTTTTGAGGAATGTTCCAGGTGAGGGCATGGGAGAAAGAGGACAAGAGGCCGGCATACCAGAGAGGGCTCCATAGCGAGCGGGTGAGAGCGTGACGATTGGCATGAGCAGCGGGAATGGCGAGGGAGGGAAGGTGGCATTTCTGTGATGGAAGTGACAGGACCTGGTGGCCAACAGGATGCAGGGGAGGGGAAGGAGTTCATGAGAATTCCCTGGTTTGGGGCTGGGCGTGGTGGCTTATGCCTGTAATCCCAGCACTTTGGGATGCCGAGGCGGGAGGACTGCTTGAGCTCAGGAGTTCAAGACCAGCCTGGCAAACATGACGGAACCCTCTCTACCAAAAAAAAAACAGGCAAAAATTAGTGGGCATGGTGGCATGCGCCTATGGTCCCAGCTACTCTGGAGGCTGATGGCTTGAGCCCTGGAGACAGAGGTTGCAGTGAGCCCAGATTGCTGCACTCTAGCCTTGGTGACAGAGCCAGATCCTGTCTCAAAAAAAAAAAAAAAAAAAAAAAAGAGAATTCCCTGGTTTTGAGGCTATCTGGAAATACAGGAAGGCGTTCCACTGTCACTTTGTCTTTCTCTCTCCAGAAGCGTTGAGCACCAATCCTCTGATAGGCCTTTTTTATAAAAAAAAAAAACAGATGCGCCACTCTCCCTGACTAGGCAGAGTACTTCCTGGGGAGAGGGTTGGGGCCTCTACAAACTGTAGAATCACAATGCTGGCCCCAGGGCAGACCTGAAGCCACTGTGGCATCCAAGTTCCTGTGATCAGGAGCAAGGCACAGGGCACAGCTAAAGGTTCACCCATAGTTCCACCTCTCTGAGCCTCAACTTCCCCTTAGGGAAGACAGAGGTGACTACAAAACCATAGCCTCCAGTTTCAGTTTTGACGTGGCCTGGTCAGAGTGGCCTTCAGGCTTGAGCTACCTGATATGGGCTCTCAGAACACTCTGTGCTTTGCTTTCATGATTAGTTAACAATTCGACTGTGTTAACTGTGGGCCAGGTGCTGTTCTGAGTGTTACCCTCTCATTAACAGAGCTGAATCCTCCCAACCACCTTTTGGGAGAGGTGTCATTAATATTCACATTTTAGAGATGGGGAAAGTGAGGCAAAGAGAGGCTAAGCACCTTGGCCAAAATCAAGGCCAATCTAGGATAGTCTCATTTCAGCCAGTCTGGCTCTGAAGCCCACATTCTCCACACCACCACTTCAAGCCTACACTGTCACTAATTCATCATCCACGTATATATTTCCTTAAAGTCTACTGGAACTCCAGGCAAGACTGCATTTTAGGAGGACAGAGCCTGCATCAAGTGAACGCTCACTACACATTTGTATATGGCTGGCTAGGAATGGTGACTACTCAAGCTGAGCGATCAAGGGATAGAGAATGAGAGAGAGAGGGAGGGAGGGAAAGGAGAGAGATTGGGGGAGAGGGAGAGATGGGGGGAGAAAGAGTGGGAGAGGGAGGGAGGGAGGGATCGCCGCCACTGCTGTGTTGCTGTCTCTGTCCATGACAACTGCTGCCCACCGCCCCTGTACCTTATTGCACAGCCAGTCCTCATTGATCTTGGGCTTGGGGTCGCTGTAGTGCATCGACACCTTCTGGCCCAGGATGTTGAGGGAGTGCTGCAGGAAAAAGCAGAGCACAGTGAGGCCCAGGCAGCAGTGCCCCACGCACCGTTTCAGCACAGGAGAAGAGAGTGAGCGAGCCCTTCAGCTGGATGGATGAGGGACAGGGAGCGGAGGGAGGTCGGAGAGCGGATGGAGGGAAGAAGGGAAGTAGGGAGGGAAAGCGCCACAGCTCTCGGGCGCAGCTGTTTGCTGCTCTGCCGGGCACACGCACGCACACATGTGAACACACACCACCAGGCACACAGTGTTCGGCTGACCGACGCTTGCCGGACAGTGGGGAGAAACCCCCACTCGGCCCTGACACTGCCAGGCCACACCCAGGGCCAGGACTACACAGGTTACACTTGGGGGGTAAGGGGAGACAGGGAGGGGGAGGGAGAGGGCAGAGAAAGAGAAAGAGAGCGCAGGTGCGCTAGTGCTGGAGAAGGGGAAAAAGAAAGAGCCATTTCGAACAGATGGAAGTTTCTGCCGTGAGGCCGTCTTCCCATGGATGGCTGGGTCCTGGGCCCGTGGCACTAGCCTACCGACCCTGAGGAGACGGCCTCAGGGCTGCCTCTGCCGGGATCCCCCATTCTACCACCTCTGCCCCTTCCTCCCCTGAAACTTCTCTCCAGTGCCCTACACCAGGGATCTGGGCAGGGGTGGGTGTCCAGGCAGATCTTTGGGTCTCGGAGGTCCCAAAGCTGCTGAGTTGGGATCCCGAGGCAGGCTTGGGGAAGAGGCTCCCCCGGGGGCTGACTGTGCACGGGTCCTTGCCGAGAAGACGGAGCTGCCTGAGGTAGTACCTCCTGTGAGCGTGGAGATGTGATAGGAAGGGTAGGGGCGGCGAAGTGAGGCCAGGGTGTCGATAAAACTATCATACTTGACAGGAACTTGAGATCAACAGAGGAGTGCTGTCCCCTTGCATGAAAATCAAAGGGCCAAATTCACATGCAGGGAGGGGGCTGACAAAATGAGTCTTGCTAGTGACTGTGCCAATAGCTAAGCTCCTCACTGGCAGGACTTCCAGTGGTCCTGAGGGTAGAATGAGGTCCTGGCTCTGGCTAACCCCAGAGAGGGGTGCCCCACCCCCACCCCTGCCCGGGGGGAGTGGGAAGCTAGGTGAAAGAACCCACCCTGGCAGCTGTTTCTCTGAACGGTCAGCTGGGAGAGGTGAAGGGGCAGCGCTAGTGCCTGGTGGTAGGAAGGGGCCAGTGGTGAGTGTGGGCTCTGGATGGGAAGCCCAGTGGGGTAGCGAGAGATGGGAAGAGGAGATAGTGAGGGTCAGGAAGGGAAGAGAGGGGGCAGGGGGAATGGGACACAGGGCCACAGGGCAGGGAACTGTGTCCATAAGAATCAGGCGATGGGGAGCGCTCGATTACAAAGTAGTATTTGTTTGGGGGGGGGTTCAAGTGCGGCAAAGCAACCTGATTGGCTTCCATCCATCGTGTAGCGTCCTGCAAGTGACTAAACTCGACGAAGGCGAAGCCCCGGCTCTGACCTGGAGACAGCATTCAGATACAGACGCAGTGGGTTAGTCAACAGCTTTGGACACACGGCGTTCCCGGGGGCGGGACCCGAGGGGAGAGGACGGGGGCAGAGAGAGGGAAAGGGGAAGAGGAGAAAGGAAGAAAGAGAAAGAGGCAATCAGAGAGAGAAAGACTAGCAGGTGTGGGGGGCAAGGTAGATGGCCAGGTGGGGCAGGGAAGGCGGAGGGAGAAAAACAGAGACCAGAGGTCGGTAGTGGGAGAGACACACACACCAACTGGGAAGAGAGAAAGAGATGGGGCTCGGGCAGACCTGCCGAGCCAGCCTGGGGTGACAGAGACGGAGAGAAGCAGCCGGGAGGGAAAGAATACGAGAGATCTGCCTCCAGAGAAGGAGGTAGGGGACGGTGGGCAGGCTGCTGGCTCCACACAAGCCACAATACGTAACTCCAGGGCGGACCCGGCTCGAGGCCAGGGGCACCCAGGAGGGGTCCTGTAACAGGTGTTGAATCACAGGAGCAAAAGAGAAGCTGGGCCAGGCTGCTCTGTGAGGCTAGGAAGGCTCTTGGCCCATTGAGAACCAGGGGTGGTTAAAGACACGACCTCATCTCAGCCTCACCGCAGCGCAGGGGAGGCGGGCCTCGCTAGGGAGCCACCTCAGGGCCACAGGGTGGAGACTACAGCCACAAACAGTCCAGGTTCCCCTGGACAAAAGGAGAATGGTGGCCAGGATTGGCCAGGAGGACCTTAGAGGTAAGAATCAATGGGTGCCTGGGAGAAGCGCCCAGGGCCATCGAGGGGTCTGCACCTGTAACACCTTGGGGAGAGAGAGACCCAGAAGCTGTCCATGTGTGGTGTAGTTGGGGTGATGCAGAGCAAGACCTACATGCAACCAAGACTCCAGGCTTAGGAAAGGGATTCAGGGTTGAGGCCTCAGGATAGCATGTCCTTTAGAGGCAGATACACGGGGAGGGCTTGGATGAGAGGGGCTTGGGGGGGGCATGCTTAATGTTCAAAAGAATAACCGTTAGGATGCATAGGAGGATGGAATGAATAATATAAGTGGGGGGGCAGAGAGAGAAAGAGAGAGAGGGAGAAAGGGAGAGAGAGAGAGAAAGAGAGAGAGAGAGAGAGATGGAGGTGTGGGGAGGAGAGACTGAGAGATGGAGAGAGAAGCCCAGGCAGAGTGAGGCCCCACTGTGCCTGCCTTGGGGAGCCTGGGCAGAGGTCCTGTAGAGACAACTCCCCCCACCACCACCCTGCTAACCTCAGGCCAGCTCCAAGCAGCCTGCAAGAGGGAGGGAGGGAACAGGCGAGGCCAGGAAGTCCTGGCTGTTCCTTGGGATGTGTCCTTGGATAAGAGCCATCCCCTGCTTCCCCCTTGGGACACACACGTGGGACCACCACGTCAGAGCTACTTTCTGGTCAGAGGCTGTTACCAAAAAATGTAGGGGAAAGTGAGGGGCAGAGGAAGAAGAAAGGAGAGGGAAGGGAGTGTATGGGAGGGGGTTACCATCTCAGATACTCAAGAGTCCCAGAGAGGAGATGCCTGGGAGCCTGGCCCTGGCCGTGACCCCGGGGAGCACCCAGCTCAGCTCAGAGCTGCACCCCTGCCCCGACAGCCCCATTGAAGAGGCTTTTGGCTGGAGCTGTGAGGAGAGTGTGGGGAAGGGGAGAGAAGAGAGGGCACCCCCCACACTGCCCATTCCCAGCTGTGGCAGGAAGGTGGTGGAGGGAGTCGGGGAGAAGGCAGAGGTAGGAGGGAGATTCCGAGGCTGAGGCTGGCCACTGGAAGGGGAGGGCACTGGGAACAAAAGCTCACCTGAAGATTTGTTCCGCATCAGCCGAACCTCCCGTGCTTGCACGCCGTGGGACTGCAGCTGGCCACGGATCTATATGGGGAGATACAGAGTGGGGCAGGCTCAGCACAATGGGGCCGCTGGGTACCTGAGGCTGGCTGGAGGCCTCTGGATCCCAAGGGGTCATCCGTGATGTGCACACAGTCTCCTCTGCCTCTTTCGCAGCTTTTCCCTGAGTGACAACAGCCCCAGGCCCACACCAGTTCACAGTCTTGACTTTCAGCCCCAGACTTGCAGAAAGTGAATCAAATGAAGAAATGGGCACAGAGCAAGGTAAAGCATGGCAGCAGGACGACCCTCAGGGACACAGAGAACAAGAAAGCAAGTGAGCCAGCCATTTAAGAATGGTAGGCAGGGTGATCTGACAAAGGGCTCAGTGGCAGCCACGAAGTAAGGAAACCTGGGAAGTAATTCTTGCCCTTGGCAAGGGGATAACCCACGCCCCCGCCCCTGCCCCGCTGACCTGCAGCTTGCGTCAAAAGAGATCCATGACATAAATGCCAAACTGGGGAGGACAGGAGTCTGAGCAAATCCCAGCCATGTACCCTAGACCATGACTGCAGCAATAACTTAGGGTGGAGACAAAAAGCAAAAAGATATAGTCCTGGGGATTGCTTCCTGGATGGAGTAGGCCAGAGCGAGACTGCAGAGGCAATTCAAGATTTGGAACAGGTGAGGCAGGGTCTCTAGGCCAGTGAGGTCTCTCACAGAGGACCAGGAGCCTATGCCAACCATTCTTGGGAAGGAGTCTTCATGTCTCTGGGCGTCAGTTTCCCCACCAGGTTAAACAAGACAGGAGATTAGACTTACACACACCCATACACAGGATGAAAAGGAAAAACACACAGAAGAGCTTATCAGGACTCCAAACTCAGGGAAGGCTGAGGAAGCAGCAAAAAGTGCGCTCTGGGGTCCAGCTGCCTGGGTTCAGACTCCAGCTCCACTCCACCATTCACTGGCTGTAAGACCTCAGGCAAGTCACATTCCCACTCAGTACCTTCCCTGTTGGGATGCCATGGGGACTGAATCACACCTAACACATGGCCCATCCTGAGATACATTCTCAACAAATGTCAGCAACCAGCTACTGTCTGACCCTGGACAGGGCAGGTGGGCCAGACCTTAGAAACCCTCAAATACACAAGTGGGATTTTCTCTGCTACAAAATGAGCAGCTAGCAGATTTCAGAGGAGGGCTAGGGGGTGAGGGAATTTCAGAGAATTCATGGGGGTGGGGGGGTGAGGGGCGGCGGAGTGGACTAAGAAGGACCAGGATCAGGGAGACTATTCTTGGAAGTTATTCTGGTAGGCCTCATGGGGCTTCAGTGTGGCTGTCATGAGAAGTATGTATGAAAAGGAAACGCGAGGAAAGGGAGGCAGGCGGGGAGGCTGTTAACAGCCACCCAAGGCTCTGAGGCCAGGCCAGGCTGCTGACAAAAGAGGATGGGGAAAAAGGAGAAGGAAATTTCAGAAAATCCCACCCCTCCCCCAATGGTTGCAGGGCCCCAGTGTCATCTCTGCTACCAGCAATAGCCAGCACTGGCCCGGTGAGTATCTGGCCCTTGATGCACACATGCAAAATGGCTGGACGACCAGTGGAATGTGCAGGACTGCTCTTCTCCCGCCCAAACCCACCACTGCCGGATACCCACAGCCGCTGCCCCTTGGCCAAGCCGGCCTCTCTGACACTCCTCCCTCCAGACCGGGGGGCCAATGGGACCTGCCCACAGAGGACGGATCAGTGCTGGGGGATAGTAGCTGGAGGGGGAGAAGGGATGAAAGGCACTGAGGTTGCGGGTGAGGGAGGGGTGGGGAAAAGTTGAGGGCCCTGGAGGAGACCCAGCCTGGCCTCCTGCCCGGGGCCATGGGGGGCACGTACGTCATCCTCAGTGGCTGCCTGTGGCAGCATCCTCAGCATGACGATGTTACTGGCCTTCTCCTCCTCCTCCTCATCCTCCTCCTCCTCATCCTCCTCCCCTTGCTCGGTCCGATAGTCCTGGTCCCGATAGTCGCCGTCTCGGGGGAAGCCCGGCGGGCCGGTGGGGCTGTGCCTGTGCCGCCGCCGCCGCCTACGCTGAGTCTCGGAGCCCGGGGAGGCCTCGTAGGAATCCTGGCCGACAGAATGAGATGAGTGACACCAGACGGGCAGTCAGTCTGGGCAGGCCTAGGAGCTGGCCGCTGGCTCTGTGAGGCAGGCAGGCTCTGAAAGCCAGGGATGTGCGGGCTCCGGCTAAAGGCTCAGGCAGGCAGGGTGGGCAGGCCCTGGCCTGCAATCCTTCTGGGGCTGGAAATTCTCCATGGGGTCCTTTTGGGGACTGCCTTCAGGGGGTGGGGAGAGGTAGGTGGCAGTATTGGTGTTGGGGGGGATCTCTCAAAGGTAGCTGACAAAACACAGCTTAAACCTCCTTGAGGCAAGACGGCCTGGGGTCAGCACACCAGACCCCACCCTTGATTTCCCCCTCCTCTCTGGCCAGCTCAGGGGGTGTGCTCAATTGCTCACTGTACCACCGAAGGCTGTGTGTCTCCTATGGTTCCACCCTGCAACTAAGCTAGGGGCATAAGAACAGCTTCAGATCTCAGCCAGAGCCAGCCAGCAAGAGCTGGTAGAGGTGGTGTGAGGGCTGCAGACACTTCCTCCTCAGTCCCTGATCCTCAGCCTTGGCCAGTCCTCCACCACACACCACGCTCAAAATGGTATGGCTGTTGGGCTCTGGGTTGTTGCCCATTCATCTATTCCAGGACTAAGCAGACCAGGCCTCGGGCCAAAGCCCTCCTACCCACAGTGGGGAAGCGCCAGATAACTTGGTGCTCCATTCTTACCCTGGCCAGGGCCCAGTGCTCCTGGAGACGTCTGGGCACAGCTTGACAGCTGCCACTGGAGAAGCCAGGCAGTCCACCAAAGGAGTTTTCGCCCTGGACCCTCCAGAGGGCAGTGGGCAGCTCACAGCCTGCCCTCTAGGGCTGGGCTTGCAAGAACACCCTTCCCAGCCTGCTGGACAGGAGAGCTGCCTGCTCGTGTGGACCAGGGCCCTGACTGCCCCTCCAACTGGGATTCCCCTAAGGCAAGCCTGTTTGTTCCCCTCGGGTAGGGGCTCCTGATGGTGTAAACATCATGCCTCATCCCTTAGGCTAGGGTGAACTACCCAACATGGCACTGGCTTTTCCAGAAGTATCCTTCCCTTCTGTCTAGGGGCTCTGTCACCACTGGGAATGTCCATGGCTGGCCTCCCAGAGCTCCTCAGCTTGGTAGTCTGCATTCCCCTGGTTGTCCTCCCAACCCCAGACGCCGGGTCCCACGGAAGAGGCTCTTCAAGTGCTCAAGTTGGCTGGGAGTGGGCAGTATAGGGTTCACAGTGGGCCATGGGCCCGAACTGAACAACAGGGAGAAGGAAAGAGTGGTGGCCAGGGGCCCTCAGAAGTACAGAGCCAAGCATGTGGAAGCCAGGGAGACCCAGGTTGGGAGAGGAGCCCTCAGAGAGGGGAGTGGGAACAGGCCCTCCAGGTGAGGCAAAGCCACCGAGCACAGTCTGAAGGCATGGGAGTGGAGAGCCGCCTGCACACGGTGCTGCAGCCAGACACAGAGGGCCCTCGGGAGCCCATCCCAGTCAGGCCTGGCGCAGCTCGCCCCTCCTCACCTCCGCACTCTGCTCCTCAGATGAGTCGTCATAGTCGTGCTTGCCCTCCTGGCTGCCGTACTCGCGGGGATATGAACGGTAGTCCATGTCCCGGTAGTCGTGGTCTCGGCTGCGGTTCTCCCCACCATCATCCTGCGAGCGGTCAGTGGCTCCATAGCGCCCAGTCCTGTCACCACGACCACCACTAGTGGAGGAAGAAGGATGGGGAGGGATCAGAAGGTTGCCCTTTCTAAAAGGTGCAAGAGGCCCAGGTGATGTGTTCTCATGGTTATAGGGTTTCGTTGTTTTGGAGGAGCATACAACAGAAGTGAGGTGCCCTTCTGATCCTATCAGATAAGGAAGTACATGCTACCACCATGACTTAGCTCTGGTGATGTTAACCTTGGTCATCTGGTTAAGGCAATGTCTGCCAGGTTTCTCCCCTGTAAACTTTCATTTTCCCTCCCTCTACTCTATTCTTTGGAAGCCCTCAGGCCTGCCCCTGAACAGGGATTCCTAAATATCTACTCCACATCTCTGAAGTGCAACCCGCCTCTCTCTGGTCTTATGTCACTCTCCGGTCCATGCCGCTGGCTTCTCTCATGAGCACCTTGGTTGTGGCCTGGCTGGTCTCCTCACTTCTACCTGGCCCTCCCCAGTTCAGTCTCTACATCCCAAATCCCAAATATGAGTGCTCTCTAAGGCAAAGCCACTCAAACCCATCTCAGTCCCTTCAGTGGTTCCCCCTCAGTCTCAGGATCAAACACCAAAATGCTCACCAAGGTCCCATGCAGTTTGCAGGATCCCCAAGGGTGAGGGCCCTCCTCCCTGTCTTGCACCACGTCCCCTACCCCTGCTTCACTGTCACCTTGCCGACACTAGCAGCTCTTTCATTAAAATTTCTCCTACCGCAATAACTGTAAAATAATTATCTCAAAGCTGATTTCATCTGCATTTTTCTTTTCTCTTTTTTTGAGAATGGATCTGGCACTGGTGCCCAGGCTGGAGGGCAGTGGCATGATCAGGGCTCACTGCAGCCTCAACTTCCCAGACTCAAGCCATCCTCCCAACTCAGCCTCCTGAGTAGCTGGGACCACAGGCACGTGCCACCACACCCAGCTCATTTTTGTATTTTTTGTAGAGATGGGGTTTTACCACATTGCCAGGTTGGTCTCAAATTCCTGGGCTTAAGTGATCCACCCACCTCAGCCTTCAAAGTGCTGGGATTACAGGCCTCCACCACTGTGCATGGCCTAATCTGTGTTTCTTTGATGAGTTAAAAAATTACTAGAATATGGGCTCCAGGAAATGAGGGGACCTTGGCTCACTGCCATATTCCCTAGCACTCAGTAGGCGCTCAACAATTATTTTGAACAAATAATGACTAAAAAAGCATTCTAAAAGCAACCAATATATGTTTACTTAAAATAGAAAAAACTAGATGACATAGAAGAATGCTACTATACTAACAGGATTCCAATTCTGGTTGGGAACAACATGAGAATGTCCGTTATCAACAGCATTCTTAACATTATTCTAAAGACACTAGCTAAAACAATTAAACAGGGAAGGAAGAAAAAAGGTTAAAAGCTGGAAAGAAGAAGGTAAAATTACCATTATTTGTAAATGATAAGAGAATATACCTGCAAAGCCTAAGAGAATCAACTGAAAAAACTGTTATAAATAATAAATCAGTAAGGATGCTGGGTACAAATTAATGTAACCACTGTTCAGAAAATAGAAAGGTCCCAAGTACAATTCATCAAAAAGGTTAAATACCTAGACATGTGCAAGATATTATGACTATATTTCACATATATACCAGGATATATTTCAAACAGATCAAAGATTTAAATATAAGAAATGAAACCACAGGCCAGGCGTGGGCGGCACTCTGGGAGGCTGAGGTGGGCAGGTCACTTGTGGTCAGGAATTCGAGATCAGCCTGGCCAACATGGTGAAACCCCATCTCTACTAAAAATACAAAAATTAGCCGGGTGTGGTGACACGCGCCTGTAATCCCAGCTACTTGGGAGGCTGAGGCAGGAGAATCCCTTGAACCCGGGAGGCAGAGGCGGCAGTGAGCCAAGATCAAGCCACTGAACTCCAGTCTGGATGACAGAGTAAGACTCTGTCTTTAAAACAAACAAACAAACAAACAAACAAACAAACAAAAAAACAAAGAAAGAAATGAAATCATAAAAGTAAAAGAAGAAAATATAGAATAATTGAATAATTTCTTTATAATCTTGAAATGGGGAAACCTATAATCCAAATCCAGAAGCCACAGAAGAAAAGATTACTAAATTCAACTACATAAAAATAAAATACTTTTGCTTGGACAGAAAAACAGAAAAACAAAAAACATCATTAACCAAGTCAAAAGACAATAAACTAGGAAAAACTATGGGGAAAGGAAGTGAACAGAATTCACAGATAAAAATATAAACTATGTGTATCTGAAAACATGCTCTATCTCACTTACAATGAAAGATGAAAATTTTGCTAGGTGAGATGGCTCATCCTGTAATCCCAGCACTTTGCAGGGCCAAAGTGGGAGGATGGATCGCTTGAGGCCAAGACCAGCCTGGACAACATAGCAAGATCCCGTCTTTACAAAACCACCATCAATCACCACCACAACGTATTAGTTGGGCATGGTAGTGCACATCTATAGTCCCAGCTACTCAGGAGGCTGAGGCGAGAGGACTGCTTGAGCCTAGGACTTCTAGGTTACAGTGAGCTATGAGTGTACCACTGCACTCCAGCCTGAATGACAGAGTGAGACTCCATCTCAAGAGAAAGATGATAATTAAAACTACATTGGATAGACTGTTTTAAAATAAACTTTATTTTACTTATGACAAGGTCTCGGTCTGCTGCCCAGGCTGAGTGCAGTAGTGCAACTATAGCTTACTGTAGCCTCTACCTCCTGGGCTTAAGCAATCCTCCCATCTCAGCCCCAACTAGCTGGGACTACAGGAATGCACCACCACATCCAGCTAATTTTCAAATTTTTTATAGATACAGGATCTCACTGTGTTGCCCAGCATGATCTTGAACTTTTGGACTAAAGTGATCCTCTCGCCTCAGTCTCCCAAAGTGCTGAGATTACAGACGTGAGCCACTGCACATGGCCTAAAATAAACTTAAAATTTTAATTTCTGTATATTTTTTCTAGATTTTTTTTATTGTGGTAAAATATACATTTACCATTTAACCATCCTTTTATTTTATTTTATTTTTTTTTGAGATGGAGTCTTGCTCTGTCACCCAGGCTGGAGTGCAGTGGCACAATCTCGGTTCGCTGCAACCTCTGCCTCCCAGGTTCAAGCGATTCTTTTTTTTTTTTTTTGGTGACGAGTTTTGCTCTGTTGTCCAGGCTGGAGTGCAGTGGCACAATCTCGGCTCATTGCAGCCTCGGCCTCCCGAGTAGCTAGGACTATAGGCGTGTACCACCACGCCCGGATAATTTTTGTATTTTCAGTAGAGACAGGGTTTCACTACGTTGGTCAGGCTGGTCTCGAACTCCTGACCTCGTGATCCGCCTGCCTCGGCCTCCCAAAATAATGGGATTACAGGCGTGAGCCACTGTGCCCGGCCTCAAGCAATTCTTGTGCCTCAACCTCCCGAGTAGCTGGGACTACACGTGTGTGCCACCATGCCTAGCTAATTTTTGTATTTTTAGTAGAGATGGGGTTTCACCACGTTGGCCAGGCTGGTCTCGAACACCTGACTTCAGGTGATCCACCTGCCTTGGCCTCCCAAAGTGCTGGGATTACAGGTGTGAGCCACTGCGCCCAGACTTTTTTTTTTGTTTGAGACAAGTTTCACTCTTGTTGACCAGGCTGGAGTCCAATGGCGCAATCTCGGCTCACCGCAACCTCCACCTCCTGGGTTCAAGCGATTCTCCTGCCTCAGCCTCCCGAGTAGCTGGGATTACAGACCTGCACCACCACTGGCTAATTTTGTATTTTTAGTAGAGACAGGGTTTCTCCATATTGGTCAGGCTGGTCTCGAACTCCTGACCTCAGGTGATCCACCTGTATCAGCCTCCCAAAGTGCTGGGATTACAGGCATGAGCCACCGCACCCAGCCAACCATTCTTAATTATCTAATTCAGTGGCATTAAGTATACTAACAATGTTATGCAATCATCACCTTTTCCAGGAATTTTTCATCATCCCAAACAAAACCTTTGTACCAATTAAACAATTCTCACCCCACCCCACAGCCTCCATTCTACTTTCTGTCTCAATGAATTTGCCTATTCTAGGTACTTCATATAACTGGAATCATATAATATTTGTCCCTATGTGTCTAGCTTATTTCACCTGGCATGTTTTCAAGGTTCATCCACAAGGCAATATGTTAGAATTTCCTTCCTTTGTATGGCAGAATAATACTCTTCTACTGTAGTATGCACACACCACATTTTGTTCATTCATCTCTTTATACACAGATGGGTTGCTTCCACCCCTTTGTTATTTTGGACATTGTGAATAATGCTGCTATGAATACTGGTGTCCAAGTATCTGTTTGAATTATTGCTTTCAATTCTTTTGGGTATGTACCTAGGAGTGGAATTGCTGGATCACATGGTAATCCTATGTTTAACTTTTTCTGGAACTGCCAAACTGTTTTCCACAGCAGCTGTACCATTTTACATTACATTTTACATTACATACAACCCAGTGTTGCACAAGGGTTCCAATTTCCCCACATCCTTACCAACACTTGTTATTTTGCATCTTTTCATGTGCTTACTGGCCATTTGTATATCTTTATTGGAGAAATGTCTATTCAAGTCCTTTGCCCATTTTTTTTTTTGTTTTGTTTTGAGATGGAGTCCGACTCTGTCACCCAGGTTGGAGTGCAGTGGCACGATCTCAGCTCACTGCAACCTCCGCCTCCCAGGTTCAGCTTCCCGAGTAGCTGTGATTACAGGCGCCTGCCACCACACCCAGCTGATGTTTTGTATTTTTAGTAGAGACAGGGGTTTCACCATGTTGGTCAGGCTGGTCATGAACCCTTTGCCCATTTTTAAATTGGGTAATTTTGTTGTTGTAAGAGTTCTTATATTCTGGATGTTAATCCCTTACCAGATATATGATTTACAAATATGTTTTCCCATTGTGGGTTGTCTTTTCACTTTCTTTGTTTTTTTTTTTTTTTTTTTTGAGACGGAGACTCGCTCTGTCGCCCAGGCTGGAGTGCAGTGGCCGGATCTCAGCTCACTGCAAGCTCCGCCTCCCGGGTTCACGCCATTCTCCTGCCTCAGCCTCCCGAGTAGCTGGGACTACAGGCGCCCACCACCGCGCCCGGCTAGTTTTTTGTATTTTTTAGTAGAGACGGGGTTTCACCGTGTTAGCCAGGATGGTCTCGATCTCCTGACCTCGTGATCCGCCCGTCTCGGCCTCCCAAAGTGCTGGGATTACAGGCGTGAGCCACCGCGCCCGGCTGTCTTTTCGCTTTCTTGATAGTGTCTTTGGAAGTACAAAAGTTTCTCATCTCTTGTTGTTGTTACTAGCAGTCCCTGAACTAGAATAGGTTGAGAGAGACTTCCAAAAGTTTCTAATCTTGGCCAGGCATGGTGGACTCACACCTGTAATCCCAGCACTTTGGGAGGCCAAGACGGGCAGATCACATGAACCCAAGAGTTTGAGACCAGCCTGGGCAACATAGCGGAACCTCATTGCTATAAAACAAATAAAAATAAACAAAAGTTTCTAATTTTGATGAAGTCAAACTTATTTTGAAATAATTTTACATGTACAGAAAAGTTCAAAGAATCCCTGTATACCCTTTACCCAGCTTCCCCTAATATTAACAAAACTAGGGCAAATTTGTCAAAACTAAGGAATTAACTAAACTACAGATTATATTAGGATTCCACCAATTTTCTCGCTAATACCCTTTTTCTGATCCAAGATTTAATCCTAAATATCACATTACATGTAGTTGTCACATTCCCTCAGTCTCCTCTGGCCTGTGAAGGTTTATCAGTCTGTCCTTGTTTGTTTTTAACAACCTTAACAGTTTTGAACAGCACTGGCCAGGTATTTTGTAGAATGCCCTTTAACTGGTTTTGTTTGATGTGTTCTGATGATTAGACTTGAGATTATGGATTTTTTTTTTTTTTTTTTTTTTTGGAGAAGCATACAACAGAAGGGAGATAGTGAGATGCCCTTCTGATCATATCACAAAAGAGAGTACATGATAACAACATGACTTATCTCTGGTGATGTTAACCATGATCACCTAGTTAAGGTGGTGTCTGCCAGGTTTCTTCCCTGTAAAATTTCTCTATTTCTCTTTCCATACTCTATTCTTTTTTTTTTTCTTTTTTTTGAGATGGAGTCTCGCTCTGTTGCCAGGCTGGAGTACGGTGGCACCATCTCAGCTCACTGCAACCTCTGACTCCCGGGTTCAAGCAATTCTCCTGCTTCAGTCTCCTGAGTAGCTGGGACTACAGGCACCCGCTACCACCCCCAGCCAATTTTTGCGTTTTTAGTAGAGATGGGGTTTCACCATGTTGGCCAGGCTGGCCTCAATCTCCTGACCTCACAAACCACCCCCCTCGCCCTCCCAAAGTGCTGGGATTAAGGCATAAGCCACCGCGCCCGGCCTCCATACTCTATTCTTTAGAGGTGAGTCTCCCAAGACCAGCCCAGTCAAAAGGAGGGTAATTGTGTTCTACCTCCTGGAGGGAGTATCTACATTATTTGGAATTACATAAAAATTATTATTTATAATAACTATTAAATACTATATTGTACTATACAATAATCACTATTATTTAGAATTCTTCTGTAAGGAAGATTTGATAGAACATTTTTATTTTAACAGATTTACAACAGTCCAATGTTTGAAAACAAACAGCAAGGCTGTGTGGAAAACAGGCACTTTCATATTGCTGGTAGGAGTTAAAAATGGAATAATACGGCCGGGCGCGGTGGCTCAAGCCTGTAATCCCAGCACTTTGGGAGGCCGATATGGGCGGATCACGAGGTCAGGAGATCGAGACCATCCTGGCTAACACGGTGAAACCCCGTCTCTACTAAGAAATACAAAAAATAGCTGGGCGAGGTGGCGGGCGCCTGTAGTCCCAGCTATTTGGGAGGCTGAGGCCGGAGAATGGCGTGAACCCGGGAGGCGGAGCTTGCAGTGAGCTGAGATCCGGCCACTGCACTCCAGCCTGGGCTACAGAGCGAGACTCCGTCTCAAAAAAAAAAAAAAAAAAAAAATGGAATAATACTTATGGAGGAGAATTTTGCAACAGCTGACAAAACTAAAAATCTACATACCCTTTGACCCACAGTTCTACTTCTGGGAATTTAAAGTATACATATACTTGCACATGTACAAAAAAGTTACTGTAGCACTGTTTAAAAAAACAAAGGATAGGCTGGGGGCAGCGACTCACGCCTGTAATCTCAGTACTATGAGAGGCCAAGGTGGGCGGATCACGAGGTCAGGAGATGGAGACCAGTCTGGCCAACGTGGTGAAACCCCGTCTCTACAAAAAATACAAAAATTAGCTGGGTGTGGTGGCGCGTGCCTGTAATCCCAGCTACTCAGGAGGCTGAGGCAGGAGAATCTCTCGAACCCAGGAAGCGAAGATTGCAGTGAGCTGAGATCGCGCCATTGCACTACAGCCTGGCAACAGAGTGAGACTCCGTCTCCAAACAAACAAACAAAATAAAAAAACAAAGGATAAGCCAGGGGCAGTGGGTCATGCCCCTAATCCCAGCACTTTGGGAGGATGAGGTGGACGGATCGCTTGAGCCCGGGAGTTCAAGACCAGCCTGGGTGACATAGCAAAACCTCATCTCTACAAAAAAATACAAAAATTAGTTAGACATGGTGGTGTGTGTTTGTATCCCCAGCTACTTGGGAGGCTGAGGCAGGAGAATCACTTGAGGCCAGGAGGTCAAGGATGCAGTGAGCCATGATCGCACCACTGTACCTGGGTGACAAAGCCAGACCCCTCTGTCTCTCTCTCTCTCTCAAAAAAACAAAAACAAAAACAAAAAACATCATAAAGGTAAATGAATTAAAACATGAATAGACAGATCAGTGACATAGAATCTACAGCATACAAAAACACACATGGAAGTTCAGTATAAGCCAAAGGTTATATTTCAAACTAACAAGGGGAAAATGAATTAGTCAATAAATAATAGTTACAATAAATATCTGGCCTAGGGATCAGCAAACTATAGCCAGTGGACCAAATCCAGTCTCCTTAAATAAAGTTTTAGTAGAGGCCAGGTGTAGTGGCTCACATATGTAATCCCAGTACTTTGGAAGGCCAAGGCAGGAGTAACCCTTGAGTTCCAGACCCAGCCTGGGTAACACAATAGTCAGACCTTGTCTCTACTAGAAAAAGAAAAGAAAAGAAAAAAAAAAAAAAAGAAGAAGAAGAAGAAAGAAAAAAAGAAATTAGCAGTGTGTGAGGCTGAGGTAGGAGGATCCCCTGAGCCAGGGAGACAGAGGCTGCAGTGAGCTCTGATCGCGTCACTGCACTCCAGCCAGTCAGGGCAACACAGCGAGATCCTGTTTCAAAAAATAAATTAATTAAATAAATAAAGTTTTACTGGAACACAGCTATATTCATTCATTCATTCATAAATTGTCCGTGACTGCTTTCAGTTTAGTTGCAACAGAGATGGTCTTGCAATGCAATGCCAAAAATATTTACCATCTGATCCTTTACAGAAAAGTGTTGCCTACTAAGAAAACAAAGTTGTTTACTTCTTATGCCAGATAAACTCTGGATGGGTGAAAACTTAAATCCCCAAATAGAAACCATAAAAATATTAAAGAAATCTCTCTCTCCAAAAAAAAAAAAAAAAAATCTCAAAACTGCTTTCTCCCATGGCTGAACTAGTTTGCATTCCCACCAACAGTATATAAGCATTCTTTTCTTTGCAGCGTCACCAATTTTTTTTTTTTTTTTTTTACTTTTTAATAATTGTCATCTGACTGGAATGAGATGGTGTCTCATTGTGGTTTTGATTTGCATTTCTCTGATGATTAGTGATGATAAGCATTTTTTCATGTTTGTTGGCCACCTGTATGTTATCCTTTGAGAAGTATCTGTTCATGTTCTTTGCCCATTTTTTAACTGGAACTTTTGCTTTTTGCTTGTTGATTTAACTTCCTTGTAGATTCTGGATATTAGACCTTTTTCAGATGCGTAGTTTGTGAATGTTTTCTCCCATTCTCTAGGCTGTCCATTTACTCTGTTGGTAGTTTCTGTTGTTGTGCAGAAGCTCTTTAATTAGGTCCAACTTGTCAATTTTTGGTTTTGTTGCAACTGCTTTTGGGGGCTTAGCCATAAATTCTTTGTCAAACCCTGTATCAAGAAGGGCATTTCTTAGGTTTTCTTCTAGGATTTTTTTTTTTTTTTAGGCAGAGTTTCACTCTTGTTGCCCAGGCTGAAGTGCAATGGTGCAATCTTGGCTCACCGCAGGTTCAAGTGATTCCCAGGTTCAAGTGATTCTCCTGCCTGAGCCTCCCAAGCAGCTGGGATTACAGGCATGCACCACCATGCCTGGCTAATTCTGTATTTTTAGTAGAGACAAGGTTTCTCCATGTTGGTTAGGCTTGTCTTGAACTCTCAGCCTCCCAAAGTGCTGGGATTACAGGCATGAGTCACCGCACCTGGCCTTCTAGGACTTTTATAGTCTGAAGTCTTACATTTAAATCTTTTTTTTTTTTTTTTTTTTTTGAGACGGAGTCTCGCTCTGTCACCCAGGCTGGAGTGCAGTGGCCGGATCTCAGCTCACTGCAAGCTCCGCCTCCCGGGTTCCGGCCATTCTCCTGCCTCAGCCTCCCGAGTAGCTGGGACTACAGGCGCCCGCCACCTCGCCCGGCTAGTTTTTTGTATTTTTTAGTAGAGACGGGGTTTCACCGTGTTAGCCAGGATGGTCTCGATCTCCTGACCTCGTGATCCGCCCGTCTCGGCCTCCCAAAGTGCTGGGATTACAGGCTTGAGCCACCGCGCCCGGCCTTAAATCTTTAATCTATCTTAATTTTTGTATATGGTGAGAGGTAAGGGTCCAGTTTCATTCTTCTGAATATGGCTAGCCACCTATCCCAGCACCACTTATTGAACAGGGAGTCCTTTCCCTCTTGCTTACTTTTGTTGATTTTGTCAAAGATCAGATGGTTCTATGTGTGCGGGTTTATTTCTGCATTCTCTACTCTGTTCCACTGGTTTATGTGTCTGTTTTTGCACAGGACCATGCTATTTTGATTACTGTAGCCTTATAGAATAGTTTGAAGTTGGACAATGTGATGCCTCTGGCTTTGATCTTTTTGCTTAGGATTGCTTTGGCTATTCGACCCAGTAATCTTGCTACTGGGTATATACCCAAAGGAAAATAATTCATTCTATCACATGCACCCATATGTTCAATGCGGCACTTTTTTTCTTTTCTTTTTCTTTTGAGACGGAGTTTCGCTCTTGTTGCCCAGGTTGGAGTGCCATGGTGCAATCTTGGCTTACTGCAACCTCCACCTCCTGGTTCAAAAGGTTCTCCTGCCTCAGCCTTCCAAGTAGCTGTGATTACAGGCACACGCCACAACGCCTGGCTAATTTTGTATTTTTAGTAGAGATGGCATTTCTCCATGTTGGTCAGGCTGGTCTTGAACTACCAACCTCAGGTGATCCGCCCACCTTGGCCTCCCAAAGTGCTGAGATTACTAGCATGGGCCACTGCGCCTGGCCGTTGCAGCACTATTCACAACAGCAAGGACATGGAATCTGCCTGAATGCCAATCAATAGTGGAAAAGATAAAGAAAAATGTGGTACATATATACCATGGAATACTATGCAGCCATAAAAAAGACAAAATCATGTCTGTCACAGTCATATGGATGGAGCAGGAGGTTGTTATCCTAAGCCACCTACCACAAAAACAGAAAACCAAGTACTGCATGTTCTCACTTACAAATGGGAGTTAAACGTTGAATGTACATGAATGTAAATATTGGAACATCAGACATTGGGGATCACTAGACCGGGAAGGTGGGAAGGTGGGCGTGGGCTGAAGGACCATCTGTTGGGAACTAAGCTTACTGCTTGAGTGATGGGATCAACAGGGCCTCAGGCTTCAGTGTCACGCAATTTACTCATGTAAAAAACCTGTACGGGTCAGGTGCGGTGGCTCATGCCTGTAATCCTAGCACTTTGGGAGGCCGAGGGGGCAGGATCATTGAGGTCAGGAGTTTGAGACCAGCCTGGGCAACATGGTGAAACTGTCTCTACTAAAAAATACCAAAATTAGCTGGGTGTGGTGGTGCACACCTGTAGTCCCAGCTACTGTGCAGGTTGAGGGACAAGAATTGCTTGAACCAGGGAGGCGGAGGTTACAGTGAGCCGATCGCCCTACTGCACTCCAGCCTGGGCGACAGAGTGAAACTGCATATGAAAAAAAGAACAACAACCACCTGTATGTGGGCCGTGAGCTCCAGCTGGGGGTCAGGGCCACCCCGGCCTGGGGCAGGGGCGGGGAGGGGGATGGTAGAGAATGTGACACCAGGTGGCCCTAATCCCACACCCCAGCCCTTTCCACATCCCTGCCACCAGGGGGTACCCGCATACTCCCAGCGCTCACTGGCCAACAGACTCGGCTTATGGGCGATTTCCTCAGGACCCAGGCTCCTTGCCCAAGGAGGAAGATGGCAGACCTTTCTGAAAGGGAAGAAAGTTAGCTACTGGCTGCGTGAGAAGAATATCAAGAAGCTCAATTTCCAGGCCTTGGCGGAGCTGTGCAGGAAGCGAGGGACAGAAGTGCAGCTGAGGCCAGGAGCGGCGGCTCACGCCTATAATCCCAGCACTTTGGGAGGCCGAGGCGGGTGGATCACCTGAGGTCGAGAGTTCGAGACCAGCCTGGCCAACATGGTGAAACTTTGTCTCTACTAAAAATAGAAAAATTAGCCATGCCCAGTGGCAAGCGCCTGTAATCCCAGCTACTCGGGAGGCTGAGGGAGGAGAATCGCTTGAACCCAGGGGGCAGAGGTTACAAGGAGCCGAGATCACGCCACTGCACTTCAGCCTGGGCGACAGAGTGAGCCTCATCTCAAAAAAATAAAAAATAAAAAAAAGAAGTCATGCAGCTGAACCTCAGCCAGCCGCCAACTGAGGAACAGGGACCCCTGGAATTCATCATTCACAAGTTGACCAGTGTCATCCTTGAAGCCGACCAGAATGACAGCCAGTCCCTGGAGCTGGTGCACAGGTTTCAGGAGTACATCGATGCCCACCCTGAAACCATCGTCCTGGACTCCTCCCCTGCCATCAGAACCCTGCTTGACCGCTCCAAGTCCTGCAAGCTCATCTGGAAGATTGAGGTCTACATGGAAGATAGCAGGATCTACTCACTGCCCTTCATGGAGGGGCCTGTGCGGGGATGACACCATGTGGCTACTGGAGAAGAATGGCCTGGCTTTCCTGTTTATTTGCAAAACCAGACTGGCTCACAGCACCAACTCTCACAAGATGGCTATTGCATTCAATCAGGAGAGCCTGAACGGCATCCAGTCACCCTGTGTGGTCTAGAATTTCATCAACCACAACACCGTTCTGTATAAGGTGTTCATGGTCGGCGAGTCCTACACTGTGGTCCAGAGACCCTTGCTCAAGAACTCCACGGACACAATGTGACCGCGAATCCATCTTCCTCAATAGCCACGAGGAGTCAAAGCCGGAGTCATCATTGGTCCTGACGGAGGTGGACAAGATTGAGGGGTCTGGTCTGTTCAAGAGCAGCCGAGCAAAAAGATCATCTGGGAACTCCCCCAGGCCCTGTGGCAGGTGCTGGGAATATTGCTGCTCGGCACCGACATCATCATCAACAACCAGATGGGGCAGCATGCCGTCATCGACATCAGCGCCTTCACAGGCTACAAGGGTGTGAGCGAGTTCTTCAAAGACCTCCGGAACCACATCACCACCATTTTGCAAGACCAGAGCACAGCCACAGCAGCCATGGGGGATGTGGCCCTGCTGAGGCACAGCAAGCTCCTGGCTAAGCCGGTGGGCAGCCTAGCAGGCGAGCGGACATGCAGCGCCAGCCCCGGCTGCTGCAGCAGCATGATGGGCCAGGACGCACCCTGGAAGGCCAACGCCTATGCGGGTGGTACCTCCAAGCTGCCGCACCCAAGACTTGGCTGCACTGCTAGCATGTCGCCCAGCTTCTAGCAGCACTGCGTGGCCTCCCTGGCCAACAAGACCTCCTCCCAGTAGCCATGGAGCCAAGATCCAGAGGGGTGGCATGGGGCATACCCGCTGGGCTAGCAGCTCCCAACGGCACTGCTACTACTGAGAATCCCCAATGATCTGATTATTCTTTTTCTTAACTTTTAACCTGATTTTCTGACGTCATGATCTAAATGAGGGTTGAGGGAAGATGGAAGAGAACATCAAGTAGTCCAGCGTTGGGGAAAAGGGCCATCCCACCTGATTCCTGCTGTGCAGACTTCTTCACTGAGTTAAAAAAACAAAACAAAACAAAACAAAACAAAACAAAACCTGTATGTGCATCCTTTAATCTATAATAAAAGTTGAACTTTAAAAAAAAGAAAATAAATATTAGAAAGAAATCATAAGAAAAAAATGTATCTTTTAAAGAGTGGGGTAGGTCTTCCTCAGCAAGCCACATCCCAGCAGTCATAAAAGGAAAATGAATAAATCTGGCTTTGTAAAAATTATAAATCTCTATAGAGTGTAAAAAATACGAGAAACTTAGAAATAAATATGTAATAAAGCAAGTATGGTAAAACGTTCATAGTAGAATCTAGTGGGCCGGGCATGGTGGCTCACGCCTGTAATCCCAGCACTTTGGGAGGCCGAGGCAGGCGGATCACCTGAGGTCAGGAGTTTGAGACCAGCCTGACCAACATGGAGAAACCCCGTCTCTACTAAAAATACAAAATTAGCCAAGTGTGGTGGCGCATGCCTGTAATCCTAGCAACTTGGGAGGCTGAGGCAGGAGAATCACTTGAACCCGGGAGGTGGAAGTTGCTGTGAGGTGAGATTGTGCCATTGCACTCCAGCCTGGGCAGTAAGAGCGAAACTCCATCTCAAAAAAAAAAAAAGAAGAAGAAAAAAAAAGAATCTAGTGGATGGGTATATATGGTGTTCATTGTAAAATTCTTTAAACTTTGCTACATGCTTGAAATTTCACACTAAAATATGGAAAACACCATAAAGATAAGTAACAAATGGGGCAAATATCCATTAAACATGTTTCCAAACATTTTGGTTGGTTTCCTTTTTTTTTTTTTTTTTTCAAATTCCACCTCAAGTTTATTTTTAAGGATTAGTTGAGCAAGTTTGGAGTTAGAAGTGAGAGAATCGTGTTTAAAGGAAAGGGTAGGTCATCCACAGAACAGCGTTCGGTCATTACGAAAAAAAAAATACTTCTTGCTTTTATAGTACCATCTTCCTCCATTAGGCCTACCTGCATACTATGCTTCATCAACTCTAAGATCACCTCACAACTGTACCTTTATTTTAGGCACCACTAAAAGGCAATGTATGGCTAACAAAACTATGACAAACCATTGATAATATATCCAGATTTCAGATATGTTACAGTGCATCTTAGTTGATGAAACAAAAATATACAAAACATGAGACACAGTAAAAATGAAAACTACCACTTCATTATACCTTTTCACAAGCAAATAGTGCTCAAAAATGTGAACAGCCAGACACAGTAGCCCACACATGCAATCCCAGATACTCTGGAGACTGAGGCAGAGGATCACTTGAGCCCAGGAGTTTGAGACCAGCTTGGGAAACACGGCGAGACCCCACAGAAAAAATTAAAGCCAGATGTTATGGCACACACCTGTAGTTCCAGCTACTGGGGAAGCTGAGGCAGGAGGGACGGCTTGAACCCAGGAACTGGAGGATGCAGTGAGCTATGATCACACCACTGGACACTGTCTCTTTAAAAAAATGTGGATTTCCATTTTTTTAAACAATTACTTGTTCATGTATTCATTCAAGAAATATTAACCCAACATTTGCTATATGATAAGTACTGTTCTAGGTGATAGGGATACTGCTGTGAACAAAATGAAGTCACTGTTCCAATGAACTCAGCTTGGAACCCAAATTGTTTCCTTTTTTCTTGAGATGGAGTCTCACTCTGTCGCCCAGGCTAGAGTGCAGTGGCACGATCTCAGCTTACTGCAACCTCCACCTCCTGGATTCAAGCAATTCTCCTGCCTCAGCCTCCCGAGTAGCTGTGATTACAGGCGCCCACCACCGCGCCCAGCTAATTTTTTATATTTTTAGTAGAGATGGGGTTTCACCATGTTGGCCAGGGTGGTCTCAAACTCCTGACCTCATGATTCACCTGCCTCCGCCTCCCAAAGTGCTGGGATTACAGGCGTGAGCCACAGCACCTGGCCCCAAATTGTTTCCTTACAGTAAATGCCTGGAGAAGAAATCACTGTTAGTGGTATGAGTAGTTTTAAGGTTCTTGATACAATCGATTTGAACTGTAGTCATCAAAATTCAAGAACTGGGGCCAGCACAGTGGCTCACGCCTGTAATCCCAGCACTTCAGGAGGCTGAGGCGAGTGGATCACCTGAGGTAGGGAGTTCGAGACCAGCCTGGCAAACATGGTGAAACCCTGTCACTACTAAAATACAAAAATTAGCCGGGCGTGGTGGCACACGCCTGTAATTCCTGCTACTGAGGAGGCTGAGGCACAAGAATCCCTTGAGCCTGGAAAGCAGAGGTTGCAGTGAGCCAAGATCATGCCACTGCACTCCAGCCTGGAAGACAGAGTGAGACTATCTCCAAAAACAAAAACAAAAAAAAGGAAAAAAAAAAATCAAGAACTGAACAGATACGAATACATTTATAAATTTTCAGATGAAATTATCCTGAACTCTCTTGACATTCAATATCCAAACTAAATAAATTCAGGTATGAACTCTTGCTATCTAAACTCAGGAAGGGAACATATTTGGATAGAAAGGAATACTTTTAATTGGCCACCAGAGCACTCTGAACAAACACCTTCCAAAGGCATACCCCTTTTATAAAGCATTTCTAGGATGCTGGACTGAATCGTCATATATGAGGATCTTCACAAAATGAGTATTTCTAGAAAATATAAAATGCTAAAATTGGCAGAAGAGATGAAATGGTAATCAAAAACCAGCTCATCAGATGCTTTTATATTTTTTGAGACAGGGTCTCACTCTGTCACTGAGGCTGGAGTGCAGTGGCATGATCACGGCTTACCACAGCCTCAACCTCACAGGCTCAGGTGATCCTCCTGCCTCAGCCTCCTGAGTAGCTAGAACTATAGGCACCTGCCACCATGCCCAGTTAATTTTTGTATTTTTTGTAGAGACAGAGTTTTGCCATGTTGCCCAGGATGGTTTCAAACTCCTGGGTTCAAGTGATCCAACTGCCTTGGCCCACTGCGCCCAGCCTCCAGATGCTTTTAAAGGTAAGTTCTACCAAGTTTTTCAAGGTACAGATAATTCTTCTACAAGTTTCTCCAATAAAGAGAGAATAACAAAGGCTGCCCAACTCATGTCATAAGGCTACCTTGATTCCAATGCCAGATAAATACTGAAAATAAAATTATTGGACTACTTCACTGATAAATACAGGTGTAGATATCCTAGATGATACAACAGCTAATAAAATCTAACAAGGTTTTAAAAATATACATAAATCACTAACATTTCTGCCAAAAACTCATGAGTAAGCATAAAAAAATCCAAACTGAGAGACATTCTACAAAACAACTAACCTTAAAACATGCTTTCAATATAATCCATAGGTTCAGGAAAAAAAAATGACAAGGTCATAAAAGACAAAGATAGAATAACTGTTTCAGATTAAAGGAGACAAGGAGCTCAATGCAATACATGATCTTGGACTGGATCCTGGGTTGGGGAAAACCGCTATAAAGGACATTACTGAGAAGAGTGATAACATCTGAATATGGGCTTTATATACGATAAAAGTACTATATAATTGTTAAATGTCCTGATATTGATAAGTATATTGTGGTTATGGAAGAGAACACCTTTGTTCTTAGGACATACATGCTGCCAGACTTAAAAGGTCATGTCAGACTGGACGCGGTGGCTCACGCCTGTAATTCCAACACTTTGGGAGGCTGAGGCGGGCGGATCACCTGAAGTCGGGAGTTTGAGACCAGCCTGGGCAACATGGAAAAACTCTGTCTCTACTAAAAATACAAAATTAGCCGGGTGTGGTGGTGCATGCCTATAATCTCAGCTACTTGGGAGACTGAGGCAGGAGAATTGCTTGAACCCAGGAGGCAGAGGTTGCAGTGGGCCGAGATTGCACCATTGCACTCCAGCCTGGGCAACAAGAGTGAAACTCTGACTCAAAAAAAAAAAAAAAAAGGCATGTCTGCCACCAACTCAAACGATTAAAAAAAAAATTGTGTGTGCATGTGTGTGTGTGTCTATGTAAAGATACAGCGCTATAGGGTGGGCCAGGTGCGGCAGCTCACGCCTGTAATTCCAGCACTTTGGGAGGCCGAGGCAGGTGGATCACCTGAGGTCAGGAGTTCAAGACCAGCCTGACCAACATGGAGAAACCCCATCTCTACTAAAAATACAAAAAATTAGCTGGGCGTGGTGGTGCATGCCTGTAATCCCAGCTACTTGGGAGGCTGAGGCAGGAGAATCTCTTGAACCCAGGAGGTGGAGGTTGCGGTGAGCCGAGATTGTGCCATTGCACTCCAGCCTGGGCAACAAGAGTGAAACTCTGTCTCCAAAAAAAAAAAAAAAAAAAGTGATGTCAGCACATCAAAATTAACAACAGGCATCTACTCTTCGGGGAATTATTAAGTAAAATGCAGTAGACATGCCCCATGATGCCCTTGCCAGCAACTGGAAACAAAGCAGTAACATACACACGGCAATACAGACAGATGTCAAAAATACAGCACTGTGCTGGGTGCAGTGGCTCATGCCCGTAATCTCAGCACTTTGGGAGGATCACGTGAGGTCAAGAGTTCGAGACCAGCCTGACCAACATGGAGAAACCCCATCTCTACTAAATATACAAAATTAGTCGGGCATGGTGGTGCACGCCTGTAATCCCAGCTACTTGGGAGGCTGAGGCAGGAGAATTACTTGAACCTCGGAGACAGAGATTGCAGTGAGCCAAGATTGTGCCATTGTACTCCAGCCTGGGCGACAAGAGTGAAACTCCGTCTCAAAATAAACAAACAACAACAACAAAAAAACAGCACTGTTGGCCAGTTACAGTGGCTCATGCCTTTAATCTCAGCACTTTGGGAGGCCAAGGCAGGAGAATTGCCTGAGCCCAGGAGTTTGAGACCAGCCTGGGCAACACAGAGACACCCTGTCTCAAAACAAAAAACAAAAAACAAAAAACAAAAAACAAAAAAAACCTCCCACTCTAAGTAATACAAAGTTCAGGAAACAAAATGAAAACTGTGGCACTATGCCATGTGTGTCAACTGAAAACACAGTCGCTCAAAACAACACTTCATATTTCCATTTTCTATGAAAATGTATCTATATGATACATTTATATATGTATGTATATTTATATGATACATGTATCTATATGATACATTTGTATATGTATGTATATTTATATGACACATGTATCTATGATACATTTATATGAAAACAATGTATATAATAAATCTGATACATTTTCTATGATATGTATCATAGAAGGATACATATCAAACACACAGAGCAGCTGCCCACAGAGGTGCGAATTGGGAATAAAATGAAAAAATAAACGTGGCAAGAGGAAGCCTTGTGCTGACCTATGACAAAAACCTACCTTGAACTGGAAAGTATGATGAATTCAAACCTCTGCACTTGAGGGCTTTTAAAAGTCAATGGATTTACTTGGTAATAAAGTTTGAACAAAGTATGTATGTCAGCTACTCAAATTCAGAAATGGCCACAGTGCACTTCTAGTGAATACCATCCAAAATCAAATGTCTTTCAAAAAACATTTCTAATGAAAGCCAAGACTGAATAACACTAGGTGATGACCTTATCTCAAATTTGGGCTCACTTTTCAGAAAACAAAATATTACAATTCTACATTTTTAAAAGGGGTGGTGGTAGAAGAAACCCTTTGTAAGACATTTTAAAAATTATTTTCTCTTTTTATGAAGCTATCGACTCTTGAGTCTTAATAGAGGCTTTCTGGGAGAGTTAAGTCTGCTTTTCTAGGCAATCTTCAAGTGTCATGGCTGGGTTACCTGCCTCGGAATCACCTGGATGGCAAGGGATCACTGAATTTTACTCAGGATTTCTGTATTTTACCCAGTGTTCTGGCTATTCCTTGTTCATAGCAGAGCTGAAGAAATAACTATCTGAGAGTATCCATTCCAAGCAAGTATCATGCCAACTGTAGCCCATACTGTCCCTGGAATCTCCCACTATCTAACTTGACTTGTTCCCTAGTGGTACTGGGCAAATCCTGACTCTGATGGTGCCATTCCCACCCATCCCTCATACCCCAGGCTATAGCCCCAACCTCAACCTCCCACCTGTTAACTGCATAGCCTCACTGCGACACCATGAGTACTGAGAAGGATACAATTTCATGTCTCATTCATCACTGCACTCTCAGAGCCCAGCACAAGTCCTGGCTCACAACAGGTGCCAAATACATGTCTGCTGAAAAGAAACTCCTCATCTGCTATTGCTGTTTCCTCTACCCAGAAGCCCCAACCTAGCACCTTCTTGGATCAATTCTCACATAGAGGCAAGCCTAGGCTGTTTGGGAGGCTGGGAACGGGTAACTCACCGTCTTTCATACTCCATGTCCTGATAGGGCCTTCGGGGGCTGCTGGGGCCCCTCCTCAGCCGCTGGCTCCGTTTCACTTCCCAGCCACCCCCGCTGCTGCTACCATGATCTGCCAGCCTGGGTGATGCTTCCTGCAGGGACTCTGCGGAGAATAGAGGGAAAAAAGGGGTCAAAACAGTTGGGACAGAGAAGGCCTCCTTGAGAAACCCTCGTTGTCAAGGCTCTTTGCCGCCCCTTAGCCCAGGGACATTGTCTTCTAGCTCCCAGCACTCCTGTGCATCACAGTGTGAAGGTAGCCCCTACTTGGCCTGCTCCTCCCTTTCCCCGCAAACATGAGGCTAGAGCCCACTGCCTTAAAAAACAGCAAAGACGGCCGGGCGCGGTGGCTCAAGCCTGTAATCCCAGTACTTTGGGAGGCCGAGACGGGTGGATCACTAGGTCAGAAGATCGAGACCATCCTGGCTAACACGGTGAAACCCCGTCTCTATTAAGAAATACAAAAAACTAGCCGGGCGAGGTGGCGGGCGCCTGTAGTCCCAGCTACTCGGGAGGCTGAGGCCGGAGAATGGCGTGAACCCGGGAGGCGGAGCTTGCAGTGAGCTGAGATCCGGCCACTGCACTCCAGCCTGGGAGACAGAGCGAGACTCCGTCTCAAAAAAAAAAACAGCAAAGACGGCCGGGCGCGGTGGCTCAAGCCTGTAATCCCAGTACTTTGGGAGGCCGAGACGGGTGGATCACTAGGTCAGAAGATCGAGACCATCCTGGCTAACACGGTGAAACCCCGTCTCTACTAAAAAATACAAAAAACTAGCCGGGCGAGGTGGCGGGCGCCTGTAGTCTCAGCTACTCAGGAGGCTGAGGCAGGAGAATGGCCCGAACCCGGGAGGCGGAGCTTGCAGTGAGCTGAGATCCGGCCACTGCACTCCAGCCTGGGCGACAGAGCGAGACTCCGTCTCAAAAAAAAAAAAAAATAATAAATAAAGAAAACAGCAAAGACTTCAGCAGACAAGGGGCATCTTGCAGAGAGACCTGGCGGGGCCACCCACGGTGTGATCAGGGCTTTGCCACCTAAGACAGGTAGACAAATTCAAGCCTGGGGCTGCATCCCAGGGTGGCCGTACGGATACTCTCAGGGCTGAAAGTCTTGCCTGAGATTCAGCACATCAGGCAAGACTTCACAATAATGGGGGCCCCAGGCACCCACCAGCCTCCTTCCATGGGCCCCAAGGGACCATCTCATCCTCCCAACAAGCTGCTGGCTGTCCCCTATAAGGCAGCAAAAGACCATGAAAGGTTCTTGGGGGTGTGTATGAAGGGGCTAACTTGGCAACGAGACAGCTGCTACCTCCCTGGGCTCCTGGCCAACACAGCCTTGGCCCTCACACAGCAACTGGCTCAGCCCTGAGCCCTGTCTCCTATATGCAGCCAGGTCCCAAGGTGATTCCCTCCCCAGGGCTCAAGCCCGTTTTCCAGAGGCAAAAGGGGCCCTTTTGGAGGCTGTTCTGAACCACCGTGCTCTTCTACTGGGATGGAGCAGCAGCCACTTCATCCAACCCTCAGGGCTGTGGTGAGAACTCAAGGAGTCCTGAGAACCCTGTGACCCAGCCAGAGGTCAGGATGAATCCCAGATCTTCAGGCTCCACCCTCTGAACAGGAATCAGGTAAAGCCAGGCAAAAATAGCACCTGCCCAACACTAGGTTGCTGCCACGCCTTTGCTCTATGCGCGTGCACATACACACACACAGACACACGCACATTCCAACTTTCTCTTCCTCCTCAAGCCACAGGGAACCCGAATTACCTGCTCCCAGGTGGGCAAGAGTTAGAATCACACCAGAGGCACTGGCGGCTGAGAGCACAAAAACCCTCAAGAGACTCTGGCAAAGGGGCCAGAGTCACACAGTAACATCCACCACAGCCAAGGGCCAGTCACAGACACGAGCCCCAAATAACTACGGGCCCACATCACAGAAGGAATCCACAGTAAGGACCACAATTACACACTAGGTCCCCTTTCCATGGATGAGCGTCACTCTCACAAACTCCCCAAAAGAAGGGGCAATGAGTCACACACACATTCCCTGCATCCCCCTCCCCACCCAGTAAGTGGGTTAGGGTCAATCACAAGACAGTCGTCCCCCAAGCCCCGCCCCATGGATAAGGATCCGAGTCACAGACACTCTCCCTCAAAGGGTAAAGACCAGAGCCACATCCTCCCTCTGATCCCCCAGGAATAAAGACCAGAATCACAGAATATTTCCCAATGGATCGATAAACACCAGAGTAACACAGAGCAGCATCCCCTCTCCTATGCACAAGTCGCAGACAACCGCTTCCCCACTGATAAACTTCGGTGTAGCCGACACAGTGATCCACAGTAGCCCACTCCCATTCGTCCCTCCCTTCCCCCAACCCGCACGCACCCATCCCATGTCCCAGTCGCGCACGCGCCTTTGCTCACACACCAAAAAAAAAAAAAAAAAAAAAAAAAAAAACCACCAAAAAAAAAAAAAAAAAAAACCCTCCCGGGTAGAGACATTGCACGAACCCCTCCGTTCCGCGCATCCCACCGACCCGAAGTCCGCCCTCGCGCCTCCTCTACGTCCCCGCCCCGGGCCCCTTACCTCCGCCCCCACGACCAGCGTCGACGCTCACCTTCTCGGCCCGGGCTGTCAAGGGAGGGCTACCAGACATCACCTCGGCCCGCCGCCACCTCCTCCAACTCTCCCAGCTCAGCCGGAGCCGGAGCGCGCAACTACCAAGTCCGAGACTGCAGGCAGATCGGGGGGAGGGGAGAAGCGCCAAGCGCGCTGCCCTCCCAAGGAAACTCACTGCCGCCTACTCCCAGCCGGCCAGTCACCAGCTCAAAATGGCGACGACGAGAAGGGAGTCGGCGCTCCGACCACCATCCACCTACTAAGGAAGCGCGCTCTGGCCGGCCCCGGCGATTGGTCACCGCCCGCCAGGGGACAGCCCTGGCCTCCTCTGATTGGCAAGCGCTGGCCACCTCCCCACACCTCCCCACACCCGTGCGAACGCTCCCCTAGTGGAGAAAAGAAGTAGCTATTGGCCAATCCGGCAGGGCCCGCTTTTTAGAAGCTTGATTTCCTTTGAAGATGAAAGACTAGCGGAAGCTCCACCTCTTTCCCGAAAGGGCGAGGGAACTCTGGGCGATTGGCTGGGAACTATATCCACCCAATGTCACCGATTTCTTCCTATCCAGGAAATGAGCAGATCCATCAATAAGAAATTTCTCAGCCTGGCCGAAAGGGGGAGAGAATGGTTGGCCCCACGAAGCCACGACAACTGGAGGCAAAGAGGGTTGCTCAACGCCCCGCCTCACTGGAAAACAAAATCAGATCTGGGACCTATATAGCGTGGCGGAGGCGGAGCGATAATTGTCGCGCTCTCACCCACTGCAGCTGCGCACGGTCGCATTTCCGTCCCCGCCCCTCAGACCCTGCAGCACCATCTGTCATGGCGGCTGGGCTGTTTGGTTTGAGCGCTCGCCGTCTTTTGGCGGCAGCGGCAACGCGAGGGCTCCCGGCCGCCCGCGTCCGCTGGGAATCTAGCTTCTCCAGGACTGTGGTCGCCCCGTCCGCTGTGGCGAGAAAGCGGGCCCCGGAACCGACCACACAGTGGCAAGAAGACCCAGAACCCGAAGACCAAAACTTGTATGAGAAGGTAAGAGGCGGGGGGGTGGGGGGGGACGGAACCCTGAAGGGGTCAATCCGGGATCGGCAGGTGGGGCGCTGTAGAGGACGTTCTTAGGCAGTAGAGGCCTGCGCGGCCGGCGAAAGCCTAGAAGACTTGGGAATTTTGCCTATCTTGTGTTCCTCCTTTATCTGTGGATATCCGCGTTCCAGGACCAGAGGCAGGACTGGTTTTATTTTGCAGACAGAAATCACGCTTCAAGTGGACAGCGCTCAAAACGCATTAGAAGCAATATAGTAGTACAACAACGATAATACTAAACACCGATATGGTACTTGCTCGTTGCTGTCTGTGTTCTTTTTTTTTTAGAGACGAGATCTCGCTCTGTTGCCCAGGCTGGTCTCGAACTTCTGGCTCAAGCGATCCTCCCGCCTCGGCCTCCCAAGGTGCTGGGATTACAGGCAGGAGCCACCGCTCTGGGCCCCATCTGTGTTCTAAACACTTGATGTGCATTAGCTCATCTTATCCTCAAAACAAACCCCATTTCGAGGTAGGCACTATTATTATACTCATCCTACAGATAAGGAAACTGAGGCACAGAGCTGTTAAGTAGATTGCCCTAGCTCACATAACTGAATAAATGGTGGAGGTGGAACTGGTATTTGAATTTAGGGCTACCAGGTCTGCTGTGCTGTATTAATAGCAGACGCTGTGAAATCAGGCAGCACTGACAGTTACCTACCCATGTGACTTTGGTGGCATAAACCCTTGGTGCCTCAGTTTCTTTGTCTGTAAGATGGGAACAGTAATAGGACACCTAAAAAGTAAGACACCCCACCTGCCTCATGTGATTAAATGAGTAAAAATGGTCGGAACAGCAGCTGGCACTTCGTAAGTATGTACTCAGCACTAGAATGTGTTATTATTGCCATGTTTCATCACACTGAGATTTTGTGAGGTTTGTGTATGTGAAAAGACTGGCACATAGTAAGTACTTCAGCAATACTAATCTCTGGTTAAGGGGCTTGGATGTATAGGATGCTCATTCATTCTGTAAATATGTATTGAGGGCCTGCTGTGTGCCAGGCTCAGTTCAGAGCCCTGGGGATACAGCAGTGTGGAAATCAGACAAAGCCCATGCTCTCATAGAGCTTACATGATAGTGCAGAAGACAGAAAATAAACACGTAAAATATTAAAAAACAATAATACAGAGTAGTATAATAGATAGTATAATGTGACAATGTATGATATACAGAGAATGGGGAAGGTGTGCTACTTAGGTAAACATAGGCTAGAAAGAGACAAGGAAGGAAGAGAGGATGTGAAGACAAAGTTAGGCAAGGTAAGTGGATAGAGGATGACTTGGGTGTAGGGGGCTATTTCATTAGGTTGAGCCATAAGAAATTGCCAGTATTCAACTATTTGTGACCTATAAAAATAGCAGTTTCCTATGCTTCAACTTTGAAAGACAAGGTAACTAGGGAGTGCCTCCTGAAGGAAGTGGTGATGAATCCAAAATGTTGAATGAGGAGACAGATCCAGCCATGACTAGAGCTGGAAGAAAGGCTTTCCAGGCAAAGACAGCAGCAAGTGCAGTGGTTCTGCGGTGGGAAGGAGCTTGACATATCCCAAGAATGGAAACAGGAATTTAGTGAGAGGGGCGTATGGAGACCAAGTTATGCAGGGCCAGAATAAGGCTTTGTGGAGCAGCAGGAAGCCCTCATTGACCTCTCTTTCTCCACAGAACCCAGACTCCCATGGTTATGACAAGGACCCCGTTTTAGACGTCTGGAACATGCGAGTTGTCTTCTTCTTTGGCGTCTCCGTCGTCCTGGTCCTTGGCAGCACCTATGTGGCCTATCTGCCTGACTACAGGTGCATGGGGTGTCCAAGAGCGTGGGATGGGTAGGAGCCCGAGGCAGGGATGGAGGTTGAAGGGGACTCTGCAGGAGTCTTATTCCTGCACCATTGGGAATAGGGAGCTGAGATGAGGGATTGGTGTCAATTGAGGCTCCCTCACGTCTACCCCTGCTATTTGCACTGCCAGGATGAAAGAGTGGTCCCGCCGCGAAGCTGAGAGACTTGTGAAATACCGAGAGGCCAATGGCCTTCCCCTCATAGAATCCAACTACTTCGACCCCAGCAAGATCCAGCTGCCAGAGGATGAGTGACCAGTTGCTGAGTGGGGCTCAAGAAGTACCACCTTCCCCACCTCCTGCCTGCCATTCTGACCTCTTCTCAGAGCACCTAATTAAAGGGGCTGAAAGTCCAACTCGCTAATGTTGATTGTGTTGTGAAGGGGATATGGGGTAGGGGTGTCAGAAGCTTTAAAAGGGCTGCTGCAGCCTTCCCTGGGTGTTCTGGCTATATATTGCTGTGTGACAAACACCTTAAAACTTAGTGGCTTAAGACCACAATTCAGTCTTCTCTTTCATGGCCCCTGTGGGTTGACTGGGCCCAGTAAGGTGGCTCTTCTTGGGGTCTCAGGTAGTTGTAGTTAGATGGTGGCTGGGACTGGAGTCATATGAAGGCTCAACTGGGCTGGGTGTCTAAGATGGCTTCTTCACTCACATGTCTGGCACTTCAGTCCTCTTCCATATGGCCTCTCTCCAGCAGAACAGCCTTGACTTTTTTTTTTTTTTTTTAGACGGAGCCTTGCTCTGTCACCCAGGCTGGAGTACAGTGGCATGATCTCTGCTCACTGTAACCTCTGCCTCCCGGGTTCAAGCGATTCTCCTGCCTCAGCCTCCAGAGTAGTTGGGACAACAGGCGCCTGCCACCACACCCAGCTAATTTTTTGTATTTTTAGTAGAGACAGGGTTTCATCATGTTGGCCAGGATGGTCTCGATCTCCTGACCTCGTGATCCGCCTGCCTCGGCCTCCCAAAGTGCTGGGATTACAGGCGTGAGCCACCGTGCCCAGCCTCTTTTTTTTTAAGAAGGAGTTTTGCTCTTGTCACCCAGCTGGAGTACAATGGCATGATCTCGGCTCACTGCAACCTCCGCCTCCCAGGTTCAAGCAATTCTGCTGCAGCCTCCTGAGTAGCTGGGATTACAGGCGCCCACCCCATGCCCAACTAATTTTTCTATTTTTAGTAGAGATGGGGTTTCACCATGTTGGCCAGGCTGGTTTTCGAACTCCTGACCTCAGATCATCCACCTGCCTCAGCCTCCCAAAGTGCTGGGATTACAGGCATGAGCCACTGCACCGGGCCTAACCTCGGCTTCTTACATGATGGCTTGGGGCTCCGCTGGATGAGAGTGTGGCACATGGGAAGAAATTGTTGGCACCTATCTTTAGAGCCAGACCACCTCACTGGGACCTCCTATGTTTGAAGAGAGGCCAGGGCAACCAGGGATTAAGGTGGAGAGTGAGTGCAGGGCTTTCTGTTGCTAAGGGTGGGTGTTTTGTCTCTCCTCCCTGTGTTCTCTGCTTCTCTCTGAGCTTTGGGTTTTGCCCCTGTCCTGTGTGTTTTGCCCCTGTCCTGTGTGTTGGTGAGTCTGGATGCCTGTGTTCCCTTCTGCCCCAAATCTGGATGACTTCTAACTCAAGATATGCATCTGTATGTGTGTGTATGTATGTGCATGTGGGTCTGCTTCTCTCCTCACCCCCTTTCCTCTCTTTGTCTTTCTGTGTCTCAAAATCAAGAAGTCTTTTCTCCCTTACTTTCTTCCTCTGTGGAAATAGGCTGTCTCCTTGCACCAGGGTTGCTGTCTCTCAGTCTGGCAGATGGAGTAGGGGACTTGTTCTGGCCCTGGCTGAGTTTGTTTCTTTCGGAGGCATCTCTGTTAAGTGTGGGCTTCTCTTCACCCTCCTGGCATCTCTTCCTTCCACAGCTCCCACATTCAAATCACCACCTCATGTATTCATTGCTACCATCTCTGTGCTTGTCCCTTCCTGGGGCTTCGAAGGGTATAGGAGCCTCCAGCCACTGGCTACAGGAAGAAAATCTGGCTTGCCAAATTCACCACTAGAGGCAATGCCCTACTTCTAGCTACTGGGTCTCAGGAGAGCCCAAATCCACTTACATGTGGCTGAGGGAGGAGCCATATCTGCATGAGCCTTCCTGCAAGTGAGGAAGACCCTGAGGGCTCCCAACTCGAGTGTACCACAAAGCAGAGAGTACTGATGTGTAAAGGGAGTACTCTCTACCCTCCCCCCTGAAGTTAGTGGGACTATGGAAGTGAAAGGGGCATGTTACCCCAGCCACCAAGTACCTGGGTATATTGGAGCAATAACCCCTATAATAAGCCTCAGCCTGGTGCCCAGAGAGCACATTCTCTCCACTCCCCACCAGGATGTAAATTCCAGAAGGGCAGGTATTCACATATGTTCTATTCACTTAGAGCAGTGACTGGCACGGTATGTGCTTGATAAACATTTGGTATTGATACCTCCTGTGTAGGTGACATCCCATCCCCATCCTTGCCTTCTGGCTTACACCCCCTGAGGATGAACACTTCTCATTCCCCTCTGCTCTGCCTCATCAAGCTCTAGGGCTCTCCAGAAGCCTCCATTCTGGTCAAACAAAAGGCTGCACTTAGACTTAATCCTAAAATCCAAGCCCTGGCCCCATTTTGACTACAATACTACCTTCCCCTCCCTCATCGTGACCCAGCCACACTGGCTGACTCTATAAATGATTGAATTAAAATATACATGCAGAAAAGCACACAAAGCTCATTTACTTTTTATAAATTGGGCACACCTATATAACCAGCACTTAGGTCAAGAAACATACTTTGGGAGGCAGAGGCGGACTGATGTTTTGAGCTTGGGAGTTTGAGACCAGCTTGGGCAACATGGTGAAACCTTGTCTACAAAAAATACAAAAATTAACGAGGCTTGATGGTCCCAGCTACTAAGGGTGTTGAGGTGGGAGGATCGCTTGAGCCTAGGAGGCAAACGTTGCAGTGAGCCGAGATCGCACCATGCCACTGCACTCCAGCCTGGGCCACAGAGTGAGACCCTGTCTCAAAAACAGACAGACAAAAATCACAACATGGCAAACCCCAGAAGCTCCCTTCAGGTCTTCCCTCTTCCCCACCAAAGGTAGCCATTCTCCTGACTTCTAACAATGTTAGGTTACTTTGGTCTGGTTTTGTGTCCAGTTTCTTTCATTCTGCACAATGTTTGTGAGACTGATCAACATCATCACATACGTGAGTAGTTAGTTCATCCTCATTGCTGTAGTCTATTTCATTGTATGAACAGACCAGACTTTAGCCATTCTTACGTTGCTGAGCATTTGAGTTGTTTTATATTTGGGGCTATTAAGAATTTTTTTTTTTCTTCTGAGACAGTCTTGCTCTGTTGCTCAGGCTGGAATGCAGTGGTGTGATCTTGGCTCAGTGCAACCTCCACCTCCCGAGTTCGAGCATTTCTCGTGTCTCAGCCTCCTGAGTAGCTGGGGCTGCAGGCGTGAGCCACCAGGCCCTGCTAATTTTTGTATTTGTAGTAGAGATAGGGTTTCACCAGGTTGGCCAGGCTGGTCTTGAACCCCTGACCTTAAGTGATCCACCTGCCTTGGCCTCCCAAAGTGCTGGGATTACAGGCGTGAGCCACTGTGCCTGGCTAAGAATAATTCCGTGAACATTCTTGTACACATCTTTTGATAGACATATGCACTCATTTCTTGGGTATATACCTAGGAATGGAATTGCTAAGTCATTGGGTAGACATGTGACCAATCAGCTTCAGTAAATCATGCCAATTTTCCAATCTACACTTTCCCAGAGGTGACTCCCCATCATTCGGCGTTTCTGGTCTTTTTCACTGTAGCCATTCTGGTGGATGACCGAACTTTTTTTTTTCTTTTCTTTTCTTGAGACAGGGTCTCGCTCTGTTGCCCAGGCTGGAATGCAGTGGCACGATCTCGGGTCACTGCAACCTCCTTCTCCCATGTTCAAACGATTCTCCTGCCTCAGCCTCCTGAGTAGCTGGAACTACAGGCACCCACCATCATGCCCGGCTCATTTTGTTTGTATTATTTTTTAGTAGAGATGGGGTTTCACCATGTTGGTCAGGCTGGGGATGGCTGACCTTGTAAGGACCACATTGGGATGAAGAGGGAGGGACTGCCTACTGAGTGCCAAGCCCCAACAGTGTGCCCCAACGGTGTGCCAGGCACTGGTGGATATCAGGGTCCCTGCCCTTAGGAATTTCCCAGGATGAGAGCGGAGGCTGGTGGGGGTGGTCCGAGACCTTAACACAATGTTTTCACTCTGCTGTTCGACCCCAGGGACCTTTGAACTTTCATATTTTGGACACAACTTTGTTCTGCCAACATAACAGATACCAGCCTCCTTTATCCTTCAATCTAATAGGACATTACCCAGAAAATAAAAATAGAACATCTTACCAGATTCACAGTGACTATTACCAATAAATGTAAGCACCGCAGAATAAACTGACAGCAGCCAAAACTGTGAACTTGAAACTGTATTGAGGGAAAAATTGATGGAAGTTTTTGATGTTCTCAACAAAATGTGGACCTGCAAATTTTGATCCTGAAATATTGGACTCAATGGAAACTGTCCACAAACAAAGCTCAGAATGACAGGAGGTATTCATTCAACAAATATTTATTGAAGTGCCTACAGGACCCCAGGCACTCTGTTGTTTTGTTTTTATTTTTGTTTTGAGATAGGGTCTTTCTCTGTTGCTCAGGCTGGAGTGCAGTGGCATGACCATGGCTAACTGCAGCCTGGACCCTGGACTCAAGCGATCCTCCTGCCCAGGCACTGTTATAGCCAAAGGGGACACAGCAGGGAACAAAAGATTTAAAAATGCCCGCCCTCATGGAGCCTGTATTACAGCTGGGAGAGACAGAAAATAAACAGCACAATTAATTTGTATATTATATGTATGTAGGGAAGTGGTAAGTATGGATTAAGTTAAAAATAAATCCAGGGGCTGGGTGTGGTGGCTCACACCTGTAATCTCAGCACTTTGGGAGGCTGAGGTGGGCAGATCATTTGAGGCCAGGAGCCTGAGGCCAGCCTGGGCAACTGGGCAACAGGGCGAAACCCTGTCCCTACTAAAAATACAAAAATTAGCTGGGCATGGTGTCACACGCCTGTAATTCCAGCTACTCGGAAGGCTGAGATGGAGAATCACTGGAGCCGGGGAGGCGAAGGTTGCAGTGAGCTGAGATTGGGCCACTGCACTCCAGCCCAGGTGACCGAGCAAGACCCTATTCCAAAAATAAATAAATAAATCTGGTAAGGGGGTGTCAGGGAGTTGGGGGGAGGGGGAACCTGAATTTAAATAGGGTAGTCAGCAAAGTTCATTACTTGAAGGAAAAAAATGTGAAGGAAGCCAGAGATGAACACACAGATGCAAGAGCATTTCTGGCAGAAGGAACAATGGGTACCAAGTTCCAGAAGCAAGAATGTGCCTGAGATGGTCAATGAGCAGCCTGAGGCCAAGGAGCTATCTGATGGAAGCTGTTACTGCTTGAATTTGACACAGATAAGAGAATCAATATATGGATTAAATCTTTATTGTAAAAATTAACCAGAAAATGATCATAGTGAAAATAACTTCAGAGAAATGAAAACAGCCAAAATTGGTTTTGGGTTAATTGCACCACTGCATGGCATTGATCAAGGAATTAAATTGGCTCAGGAGAATTCACTCCGGTTCAAAGTTGCTCACTAAAAATTCACCTGAGTTGAGTTGGTCTAATTCCAATTTTATTTTTTATTTTTTAATTTATTTTTTTGAGATAGAGTCTTGCTCTGTCACCAGGCTGGAGTGCAGTGGGCGTGATCTCAGCTCACTGTAATGTCACTGTAATGCCTCCCAGGTTCAAGTGATTCTCCTGCCTCAGCCTCCGGAGTAGCTGGGACTACAGGTGCACACCACTACGCCCAGCTAATTTTTGTGTTTTTAGTAGAGACAGTTTCACCATGTTGGCCAGGATGGTCTCGATCTCTTGACCTTGTGATCTCTGCCCGCCTCGGCCTCCAAAAGTGTTGGGATTACAGGCGTGAGCCACCGCCCCGGCCTTTTTTTTGGGGATGGAGTCTCGCTTTGTTGCCCAGGCTGGAGTACAGTGGCATGATCTTGGCTCACTGCAACCTCCACCTCCCAAGTTCAAGCGATTCTTGTGCCTCAGCTGCCAGAGTAGCTGGGACTACAGTCGTGCACCACCATGCCTGGCTAATTTTTTGTATTTTCAGTAGGGACAGGGTTTTACCACATTGCCCAGGCTGGTCTCAAACTCCTGGGCTCAAGCAATCCACCCACCTTGGCCTCCCAAAGTGCTGGGATTACAGGTGTGAGCCACCGAGACCGGCCTTAATTCCAACTAAATTAAATTAAATTAATTAATTTTTGAGACAGAGTCTCACTCTGTCGCCCAGGCTGGAGTGCAGTGGTGTGATCTTGGCTCACTGCAACCTCTGCCTTCTGGGTCCAAGTGATTCTTGTGCCTCAGCCTACTGAGTAGCTGGGACTACAGCTGAGCACCATTATGCAGGGCTGATTTTTGTATTTTTAGTAGAAACTGGGTTTCACCATGTTGGCCAGGCTGGTCTAAAACTCCTGACCTCAAGTGATCCACCCGTCTCAGCCTCCCAAAGAGCTGGGATTACAGGCTTGAGCCACTGCACCCGGTCTGATTCCAATTTTAAATGTTAGTATTCGTAAGCAGGGCCAATACTTTAGAGGTCACTTGCATGTGAGTCAGAGGGGTGAATCCAGGGCCAGTTGAAGGCACAGGATCCAGGCAAAGCAGCTGGGAATCAACAACCATTACCTATACATAAGTGTGGAGAAGGATTCATTTGCTCATTCAGTCATTTATTCATTCATCTCACAAATATTGATCAAGTGCCTACTATGTGACAGGGATATAGCAGTGAATGAAACAGGCAAAAATTCCTGCCCTCTTGGAGCTTTCTTCCAGTGCAGGGGACAGATGATAAATTTAAAGAACAATTAACAATTTGGAGTAATGATAATAGCTAAATAAGTAAAATATAGGCCAGCCACCATGGCTCATGCCTGTAATCCCAGAACTTTGGGAGGCTGAGGGGTGCAGATCCTTTGAGCTCAGGAGTTCAAGACCAGCCTGGGCAACATGGCGAGACCCCCATTTCCACTAAAAATACAAAAAATTAGCTGAGCATGGTGGCATGTGCCTGTGGTCCCAGCTACTCGGGAGGCTGAGGTGGGAGGATCACAGAGGTCTAGGCTGCAGTAAGCTGAGATTGTGCCACCGCACTCCAGCTTGGGCGACAGAGTGAGACCCTGCCTTAAAAAAAAAAAAAAGTAAAATATATAATATGATAGTGATATGGCCGGGCGCGGTGGCTCAAGCCTGTAATCCCAGCACTTTGGGAGGCCGAGGCGGGCGGATCACAAGGTCAGGAGATCGAGACCACAGTGAAACCCCGTCTCTACTAAAAATACAAAAAATTAGCCGGGCGCGGTGGTGGGCGCCTGTAGTCCCAGCTACTCGGGAGGCTGAGCCAGGAGAATGGCGGGAACCCGGGAGGCGGAGCTTGCAGTGAGCCGAGATCGCGCCACTGCACTCCAGCCTGGGCAACAGCGTGAGACTCCGTCTCAAAAAAAAAAAAAAAAAAAAAAAAAAAAAAAAATAATATGATAGTGATATATGTTGAGGACAAAAATGAAGCAGGGAAGAATATAGTGAGTATTTGTGTGTGTATGTGTTTGTATGTGAACGCACACCTGTAGTCCTAGCTACTGAGGCAGGAGGATTCCTTGAGCCCAGGAAGTCAAGGCTGCAGTCAGCTATGATCCCTGCCACTGTATTCTACCCTGGGCAACAGAGCAAGACCCCCATCTCTTAAAAAAAAATTAAATTTAAAAATGACGTTTGATGAAGACCTGAGGGAAGTGTCTAATTGAAGAGAGAACTTTGAAAGAGACTTTCAAGACAGTCTAACACAGGGGTTAGGGGAAGGTCCGCTGGAGCCATACTGCCTTTGTTCAAATCCCAGTTTCCTCCATACTAAATGTGTGACCTCATACTCCTATTTTCCCCCTCTGTAAACTGGGGCTAATGATATTAACTACTTTGTAAGGATATCGAGAGGATTAATCTGAGTGCTTACAACGTTGTTTGACACAGATTAACTGTTTGTAAACATTGGCTGGCTGAATGAATTAATCTTCATATTAATACTGTAATCATGGAAGTTTTTAAATTAAAAAAAAAAACTTCTTCAAAAATGAGATTGTGGTAAAATGGTTTGGGGAATGTTCAAACTGTGGACCCCAAGATGGAAGGTGGTTTTGGAACCCTGGCAGTCACTGCTTCGAGGTTTTGGCTCTGTTATTGAAAGTGGTGGGGCAGGATGTGTTGGCTCACGCCTATAATCCCAGCACTTTGATAGGCCAAGGCGAGTAGATTGATTGAGCTCAGGAGTTTGAGACCAGCCTGGGCAACATGGCAAAACCTCATCTTTGAAAACTTTAAAAATTACCCAGGTGGTAGCGCACACCTGTAGTTCCAGCTACTTGGGAGGCTGAGGTGGAAGGCTTGCTTGGGTCCGGGAGTTCAAGGCTGCAGTGAGCCGTGATTGTGCCACTGTACTCCAGCCTGGGCGACACAGTGAGACCCTGTCTCAAAAAAAAAAAATGGTGGTATATATTTACATATTTATTTAGCTATTGTCATTACCCAAAATTATTTGTTCCTTTTTTTAAAAAAAATTTTTTTTGGTCGGGTGCGGTGGCTCACGCTTGTAATCCCAGCACTTTGGGAGGCCAAGGCGGGTGGATCACCTGAGGTCAGGAGTTCAAGACCAGCCTGACCAACATGCAGAAACCCCGTCTCTACTAAAAATAGAAAAAATTAGCCAGGCGTGGTGGTGGCACATGTTTGTAATCCCAGCTACTCGGGAGGCTGAGGCAGGAGAATTGCTTGAACCCGAGAGGCGGAGGTTGTAGTGAGCCGAGATCGTGCCATTGCTCTCCAGCCTGGGCAACAAGAGCGAAACTCTGTCTCAAAATTTTTTTTTTTTTTTTTTTTTTAAGAAATAGTCTCCATAGTCTCATTATGTTGCCCAGGCTGGTCTGGAACTCCTGGGCTCAAGGAGTTCCCCCCCACCTCCTAGGCCTTGGCATCCCAAAGTGCTGGGATTACAGGTGAGAGCCACTGTGATCAGTCAGTCTTGTCTTTTTATTTTCTTTCCAACTCCTTCACCTCCTTCAAGTCGTTGGTAAACATCAACTTCTCAAAGTGGACTTTCCTAATTTAAAATTCCAATCCCCTTTTATTACTCACTCTCCAAATTTTTTCCCTCCATATCACACACAAACTGCATTAGGCATGGTGTTCTTTTAGTTATGGTCATGGTACTGGGAAATTTTTTATTTATTTTTTATTTTTTAGACAGGGTCTCGCTCTGTCACCCAGGTTGGAGTGCAGTGGCACCATCTCAGCTCACTGCAACCTCTGCCTCCGGGGTTCAAGTGATTCTCATGCCTTAGCCTCCCGAGCAGCTGGGATTACAGGTGTGTGCCAGGACACTGGCTAATTTTTGTATTTTTAGCAGAGACCGGGTTTCACCATGCTAGTCAGGCTGGTCTGGAACTCCTGACCTCAAGTGATCCGCCCACCTCGGCCTCCCAAAGTGCTAGGATTACAGGTGTAAGCCACCGCACCCGGCCCCAGTCTACTTTTTTTTTTTTTTTTTTTTTTTTGAGACGGAGTCTTGCTCTGTTGCCCAGGCTGGAGTGCAGTGGTGTGATCTCGGCTCACTGCAAGCTCCGCCTCCTGGGTTCACGCCATTCTCCTGCCTCAGCCTCTGGAGTAGTTGGGACTACAGGCACCCGCCACCACGCCCGGCTAATTTCTTTTTGTATTTTTAGTAGAGACGGGGTTTCACCGTGTTAGCCAGGATGGTTTCGATCTCCTGACCTCTTGATCCGCCTGCCTCAGCCTCCCAAAGTGATGGGATTACAGGCGTGAGCCACCGCGCCCGGCCCCCAGTCTATTTTTTAGGTGTAAAGGTGTCAGGCAGATCGCGATTCCCAGGCATCCCGCAAAGTAGGCTGGTCACCTTAGGGGCGACCTTTACCGCTCAAAAATTCGTCTCACATTAGCAGTGAGGATTCGGGCGTCACCCCGAATCATTATTTTCCTTACTCATAAGTTTAAGGCAAAGTACTGGGAATTAAAAAAAATAAATTAGGTTATTTTAGTGAGAGAGAAAGAGTAAGAGAGTGAGAGAGAGAGAGAGAGAAAGAAGAAGAGGTGGAGGAGGAAGAAAGGAAGGAAGGAAAGAAACCATTATATTTTAAATGAAGTAACTCAGGAATGGAAAAGCAAACATCGTATGTTCTCACTTTTTTGTTTTGTTTTGTGTTTTGAGATGGAGTTTCGCTCCGTCGTCCAGGCTGGAGTGCAGTGGCGTGATCTCAGTTCATTGCCTCCCAGATTTAAGCGATTCTCCTGCCTCAGCCTCCCGAGTGGCTGGGATTACAGGTGTGTACCACTAGGCCCGGCTAATTTTTGTGTTTTTAGTAGAGACAGGGTTTTGCCATGTTGGTCAGGCTGGGCTGGAACTCCTGACCTCAATTGATCCACTCCCGCCTCAGCCTCCCAAAGTGTTGGGATTACAGGCGTCAGCCACCGCGCCCGCCTTGTTCTCACTTACAAGTGCGAGCTAAGCTATGAGGACCCAAAGGCATAAGAATGATACAATGGGCTCTGGGGACTTGGGGGAGGGGTGAAAAGGGGGTAAGGGGTAAAAAACTCCATATCAGATGATGGGTGCACCAAAACTCAGAAATCACCACTAAAGGATTTTTCCATGTAACCAAACACCACCTGTTCCCCCAAAACTACTGAAATAATAACAATAAAATAAAAATAAGTAAAAACAAAAAACAAACAAACAAACAAAAACCCCTAAACCCATTAAGATAAAGCAGGGCTGGTGGGTTGGGGCCAGATCACACAGGGGTTTGACATGTGTGTGTTTAGAAATGTATTTATTTATTTTTAGAGATGGGTTCTTGCTATATTGCCCAGGCTGGACTTGAATTCCTGGATTCAAGTAATCCTCCCACCTAAGCCCCCGAGAAGCTGGGACTATAGGTGCATGCCACCATACCCAGCTTAGACATATATTTAATTTTATGAATCAAAAGCCTTGATGCACCAAGAGTTTATCCAGAGCAGGGTGTGGAACTTGGGAAGGGTTTATAGCAGGAAAGTGACCACAGCATGAGCTCAGCTAGACCATGCACCGAGTGGCCTTGGGCAAGTCGTTTATTCTCTCAGAACCCGTTTCTTCTTGTAGAAAAGGGGGATCGTGTTGGTCCCTAACTCACAGCGTGGCTGGGAGCTTTAAACAAGGCTGTAAAAACAGTAAGTTCTGCCATGTATTCAGAGCTAACTATATGTCCTAATCACTTTACATATATTATTACCCCCATTTTAGAGAACAAAAAACCATCCTTCCAGTGCAGTCCTTAAGGGGGCTTGGGTTCAAATCCCATCTCTGCCACTTACAGATGTTTCCCTGTCTGTAGTATGAGGAGAATAAAGGTGCCTATTTGTGAGGATTAAATGAGACAACACATGAAGGGCATTTAGAATGACAAATACAAAGAAAAAGAAAGAGAAAAAAAATACATGAAAGGCATTTAGAATTATTCCTAGTACATACAAGCAGTCAATAAATGTTAGTAAGACATGGAAGCCTCCCTGTGCAAAATTGCTCACAATTTTCTCACAAACCAACTAGGAGAAAAAGAAAGAGACAATCCCACTTCTATGCAATGCATGATGAATATTAGTGGCAGATATAATCAACACGAAATTACACAGTACTTAATTGAATCTCTTAACAGTGTCTATCTTATTTTCATTGACGGTTATTATTAATAATTAGTAATAACCATTCATTATTTATAAGATATTCCCCACCAGGCCTTGGTATTCTGGGGATATATAAAGCAGGGTTTTTAGAATGAAACAATTAATGAATAAAGTACTCTATAGATTATCAATAGGTCCAAAGCATCATAAATGTATGTCTCCAGACCTGTTAACATCAGAGTAATAAATACATTTTCTTGTAATTTTAATTTAAAAAGCCAGAAACTCAGGATCTGGAAGAATTTGCTTTAAAAATAAGTAAGGCGGGCGCGGTGGCTCACGCCTGTAATCCCAGCACTTTGGGAGGCGGAGGCGGGCGGATCATGAGGTCAGGAGTTCGAGACAAGCCTGGCCAACATAGTGAAACCCCGTCTCTACTAAAAATACAAAAATTAGCTGGGCATGGTGGCAGGCGCCTGTAGTCCCAGCTACTCGGGAGGCTGAGGCAGGAGAATCGCTTGTACCCGGGAGGCGGAGGTTGTGGTGAGCTGAGATCCTGCCACGGCACCCCAGCCTGGGCAACAGAGGGAGACTCCGTCTCAAAATTAATTAATGAATTAATTAAAAGCCAGTAGCAATAAAATTTGTTTAATTATACAATTTTTAAAAATATGAAATAATAAAACAGCAAAATTAAAATTCGAAGATAAAAACTAAGTGAAAAAAAGAAACCAAAAATTAAAAAGCCAAAATATTAAAAACAAAGGCACATAACATTTGCACCTTTCCAAACTAGGATTCATACAGATGCCACCTAAATGAAAAACACTGTCTGCTTGCTTTTCCCAGCCTCTGCCTCCGCCAAGACTCTTAAGTCATAGCGACTTTTGGGCCACCATTGTCCTCATCCAGAATCCGCTTTCTCCCTTTTCTAAAAAAATTCCACTAGCCCTACAAACGTGGCCTCTTTGGGAAAGCTTTCATTTTGGGGAAAAAAAAAAAAAAAGGGAGGGGAGGGGCAGAGGGGTCGGTCTGGGATCTGACCTTGAAAAAGGCTTTTGATTCATCAAATTTAAACATATTAAAAATCACACGCACACATACAGGTTACATTTCTATACCAGGATTCATTCCGGGGGGATCTGGATAAAAGCCACTACCAAAGCGCTATAGGAGAAAACCAAACCATGAGCGCGTTCAATCTTAGTGTTTTGAACTCGCCTCCAGATTGTTTTCCCGAATTGCGGCTGCGCAGAGACTCGGGGTTGGGATGAGAACCAACAGTGCCCCACTGCCTCCCTACTCGAGTGACATTGGGCATGGAACAAGAGACCTGACAGGATCCAACAGAGACAGGTGGATGGGCTCAGAGCCTCTTTCCAGGCCCGACACTGTCTGGGGCAACAGATGATGTCCGGGAAGAGGCGGAGCCAGGTGTGACAGCTCTGAGGGCCAAAGACAGCCGTTGGGTTAATCAATTGTTCTTTGGAGCAGCTTGGACACTTTTAGAGGGTGGACTCTATAGGTGAAAGATCGGCAGGCGGACCGATCAGAAGTTCCTGCTCTGATGGCTGGGGACGTGCAGAACTAGAGGATGCGGAGCCGATTGACAGCAGACCTGACGATAAGAGAGAGGTTAGACCCTACAGTTCTTCCGCGAGAAGGGGGCGGGGATTGGAACTTGATTGATGGCATTCCGACCAGTGAGAACGTCTGAGTCAGGGGCTCTTGAGTAGTACGTGTATTTTGGCAGTAGAGAATTGGTCCTTGCTTTGACTGACCCTCTTAACATCCAATAAACATGCCCGCTTCAGTTGGGGGCGGGGCGACTGAGTGCAGAAAAGACGGGATCTTGTCCTTTTCCTCGTTTCCCTTAAAGAGGAAACCCAGTTCCACCAGGAGCTCCCTACCCGCTTATCTGTTTTTTATTTTATATTTTTTATTTTTTTGAGACGGAGTCTAGCTCTGTCGCCCAGGCTGGACTGCAGTGGCACGATCTCGGCTCACTGTAACCTCCGCCTCCCGGGTTCCAGCGATTCTCTTGCCTCAGCCTCCTGAGTAGCTGGGATTACAGGTGCACGCCATCACGCCCGGCTAATTTTTGTATTTTTAGTAGAGACGGGGTTTCACCATGTTGGCCAGGCTGGTTTCGATGTCCTAACCTCAGGTGATCCGCCCGCCTCGGACTCCCAAAGTACTGGAATTACAGGCGTGAACCACCGCGCCCAGCCTTATCTGTTTTTTTTTTTTTTTTTTTTTTTTTTTTTTTTTTAAAGTTTGAACGTTACAGATTTAGAAGTTTAGCTTTCCTGCGCTGTACAGAAACGATGACCTCACTGCACCTGTGAAGAAAGAGCTGCCCCAGAAAAGGCAGTCTTAGGGTTGGGGAGTTGGCCTAGGATTGGAATTTGATTTGAGATTTTAGGCCTGAGAGGCTACGATGGAGGACGGGTGTTTCTGATAGAAGATTTCTGGGGTGAGTGATGGGAGGGTTCTAGGGACAATATTGGGGTCTGTAGAGATCAGTAATAGATGGTTAGTGGAAAAGCTAAACTTCTAAAGCTGTGACTTTCAAACGTTTTAAAACATTGTATGCCTTTTTAACAGATAAGTGGGTGGGGAGCTACTGGTGGAAGTGGTCAGTCTGGGTCACTCATGTAGATGCCCATAGTAAGAGCCTATTCTCTGATGAGGCCGACTGGAATCAAACAGCTGATGCACTTCTAGTTCACTGCCCCCTGAACATGGCAATGCATCCACCATCATAGACTGGGCACAAAGTAAATTACTGTATGTTTCTGACACAGACCATTTGCAGTCTGACAGTGGTGTGCCTTTTGTTGCAAAGGCCAACCAACTATGGGCCAGTAGTCAAAGCCTTCCATAGATGTTCTATGTGCCCTACCATGGGCAGGTATCTGATATTGTTAAACATTGAAATGGCCTCCTCAAAAATGAACTCAAAAGGATTTCAGAACCTACCTCTCTCTCCTTCTCCTGGTCTACTCACCTTAGTAAGGCAGTTTGGTCACTAAATGTGGCTGTCCCAAGAATGGGATCATCTCCCATTGTGTACCTCGGATAACAGTCAGGACAAAAGGGGTGGGCCATAGAGGCATTTGGGATTCTACCATTGCCATTCCTGGACGTGATGTGTTTTTCTTTCCTTTAACAGTAATCCCAGGTCCCAGGCTAACCTAGTTGGTAACCCTCCAGGCAGCAGCCCAGCCCAAAAGAGCCCGAGGGGACTTAAACTATTTTTTTGATACTGAGTCTCCCTCTGTTGCCCAGGCTGGAGTGCAGTGGTGCAATCTCAGCTCACTGCCACCTCTGCCTCCTGGATTCAAGCAATTCTCGTGTCTCAGCCTCCCAAGTAGCTGGGATTACAGGCACCTACCACTACACCTGGCTAATTTTTGTATTTTCAGTAGAGACAGGGTTTCACCATGTTGGCCAGGCTGGTGTCGAACTTCTGACCTCAGGTGATCTGCCCACCTTGGCCCCCCAAAGTGCTGGGATTACAAGCGTGAGCCACCATGCCTGGCTCGGACTTAAACTTAATTCTGGTCAGTCACCTGAATTCTCTTGTTGGGTGGACACGGTCCTAGATCCTAATGACAATGACCGCTTGACTGAGTACACTACTCACCAAGTTCCCATACAGCAGCTCACATGGGCTAAGATGGAAGACATTTAAAAAAAAGTCTGTAAATTTTATAAAAATGCCTTTGGCCCTTTTGTACTTGACCCTTCTGGATGAAAGGTCTGGGTACAAATAGGGGATGATTGGGAAAAAGTGAAGTTACAGGCTCTGAGATGGGATACATTGATTTCATGAGGTGTGGAAGGAGAGCATTTGGGGAGTGATATGGTTGGCTTGGCTCTGTGTCCCCACCCAAATCTCACGTTGAATGGGAATCCCCCTGTGTCAGGGGAGGGACCTGATGGGAGGTGATTGGATTATGGGGGGAGTTTCCCCCATGCTGTTCTTGTGATAGTGAGTGAATGAGTTCTTACGAGATCTGATGGTTTAAAAAGTGCGTGATGCTGGGTGCGGTGGCTCACGTCTGTAATCCTAGCACTTTGGGAGGCCAAGGCAGGCAGATTGCCTGAGTTCAGGAGTTCAAGACCACCCTGGGCAACATGGTGAAATTCTGTCTCTACTAAAAATACAAAAATTAGCTGGACATGGTGGTGTGTGCCTGTGGCCCTAGCTACTCAGGAGGCTGAGGCAGGAGAATGGGAGGTGGAGGTTGTAGTGAGCCAAGATCACGCCACTGCACTCTAGCCTGGGTAACAGAGCAACACCCTGTCTCAAAAAAAACAAAAAACTGGGTGGCTTTCTTCCCTTGTTCTCTCTCCTGCCGCCTTGTGAAGAAGGTTCTTGCTTTTGCTTCACCTTCTGCCATGATTGTGAGTTTCCTGAGGCCTCCCCAGCCATGCAGAACTCTGAGTCAATTAAACCTCTTTTCTTCATAAGTTACCCAGTCTCAGGTAGCTCTTTATAGCAGTGTGAAAATGGACTAATACAGGGAGGAAATATCTTAGACCCTGAGAGGTGCAAGATGGGGAGACAATGAATGCTCTGTTTGTCCCCTAGATCGAGCACTTGCAGTCCAACGAAACAATCATCTGGTCTGCTGGAGTCAAGCAGCAGGTGCAGCTGGCAATCTGACCTGCTGCTAGGTTTGCCATCACTGTCCTTGGGTGACAAAAACAGAAAAAAGCATGTGAGCACGGCTGCTCCTGAATTACTCTGCTGTGCCTGATGCCATCAACAGCAGCTCCTGAACACAGGCTTCCCTCATACCTGTAGACATACGTGGACCAGCACAACCTTGTTTAGATCTGGCTGATCCAAATTCATCTGCTTCTCCTGGCACTCGAGTGGTCTTGGATTATGCCATGTTTAGCAATTGAGCTACAAGTACTAAGATGCTACTTGCTATAGGTGGAATGTTTATGTTACCTCAAAATTCATATGTTGGAATCCTAAGCCCCAAGGTATTAGAAGGTAGGGCCTTTGGGAGGTGATTAGGTCTTGAGGGCAGAGCCCTCATGAGAGGAATTAGTGCCCTTATAAATGGGACCCCAGAGTGCTTGCTCCCTTGTCATTTTCTCCATGTCAGGACACAGTGAGAGGATGGCCATCTGTGAACCAGGAAGTGGACCCTCACCAGATGCAGAAATCTGCTGGCAACTTGATCTTGGACTTCCAGCCTCCAGACCTGTGAGAAATAAACTTGTTGGTTATATGCTACCCTGTCTATTGTATTCCATTATAGCAGCCTGAATAGACTACCTCTTATAACACTACCAAACCAATGTAATGGTGAGTCAAATCAATTTGAACAACAAATGTTGAAGTGAAATGAACTGTTCCCCTTTGGATGGTATATTTGTATATGGGGAGAACAGTGGGAAACAGAATGTCTCTCCACTTGGGATAGGGTTTGCTTTGGGGCCCATGTATTGCCCCCTAAATTATTGACAATACACCAAACATCAGCACATCAGTCTAAATTCCTTTGTGTGGGTTGTACATATAGTAGCCTGGCCTTAGTTTTACTACTTTGTGGCTGCCTAAAGATACAAGGCCCCAATCACTGACTACCTCAGCCATTTCTCAGGGTTGTGATGACAGCGAGCAACCCTGTGGGATGAGGCAATGTCTCCCTCTGGGGTGAAAGACAGGCTGGATGACCCAAGCTCAGTGTTTCTTGGCTGTGATGTAAACCTATTGTGTGTGCAACGTCCACCAGGGACCCTCTGCATCACTGCTGTGGGAGTTGGAGGACAAGGGGAGCAGGTGCCCCTGTGACATGCATGCTGCTGCTGTCCCAGGAGCAGGAAGGTCCTTTGTCTCAGCCCCAGGAGTCTCATGTTTTCTGTCAGCATCTCTAAAACATGTTAGCTTGTAAGAGGGTGGAGTCTCAGACCTTTCGCAGACCCTGACAATCAACAGTGGAGGGATTTTTCTTTATGCTCTGACAGTCTCTATGGTCTGGTCACTGGCAGTTTTGGAAGGTAGTGATTGGTTGCCAATGGTGTCAGGATGAGGCTCCAGGGATTTGAATCCTGAGGTAATTAATAATTGGAGGCCTTTGAGGCTACTGATTGAGTGTCTGTGGCTGTCAGTCACTGGGAGAGGGGCCATAGTGGTAGTGTTTGTGTGAGCCAGTGATGACTGACACTCTGTGCTTCCTTCCTCCCTCCCCTCCTTCCCTCCCTCCCTCCCTCCCTCCCTCCCCTTCCTTCCTTCCTTCCTTCCTTCCTTCCTTCCTTCCTTCCTTCCTTCCTTCCCTCCCTCCCTCCCTCCCTCCTCCCTTCCCTCCCTCCCTCCCTCCCTCCCTTCCTTCCTTCCTTCCTTCCTTCCTTCCTTCCTTCCTTCCCTCCCTCCCTCCCCTTCCTTCCTTCCCTCCCTCCCCTTCCTTCCTTCTTTCCTTCCTTCCTTCCTTCCTTCCTTCCTTCCTTCCTTCCTTCCTTCCTTCCTTCCTTCCTTTCCTCCCTCCCTCCCTCCCTCTCCTTCCTTCCTTCCCTCCCTCCTTCCTTTCTTTCTCTTTCTCTCTCTCTTTCTTTCTTTTCTTTTTCTTTCTTTCTTTGTTTCCTTCTTTCTTTCTCTCTTTCTCTTTCTTTCTTTCTTTTCTTTCTTTCTTTCTTTCTTTCTCTTTCTTTCTTTCTTTTCTTTCTTTCTTTCTTTCTCTTTCTTTCTTTCTTTCTTTCTTTCTTTCTTTCTTTCTTTCTCCTTCCTTCCTTCCTTCTTTCCTTCCTCTTTCTTCCTTTTCTTTCTCTCTCTAATTCTTTCTCTTTCTCTTTCATTCTTTCTCCTTCTCTCTCTCTCTCTTTTTTTCTTTTTTTTTTTGAGACAGAGTTTCACTCTGTTGTCCAGGCTGGAGTGCAGTGGCACAATCTCAGCTCACTGCAAGCTCCACCTCCTGGGTTCAAGCGAGCACGCCCAGCTAAGTTTTGTATTTTTAGTAGAGATGAGGTTTCACCGCGTTGGCCTGGCTGGTCTCAAACTCCTGACCTCAAGTGATCTGCCAACCTTGGCCTCCCAAAGTGCTGGGATTACAGGCATGAGCCACTGCACCCAGCCTCTTTTTCTTTCTTCTTTCTTTCTTGCTCCGTCACCCAGGCTGGAGTGCAGTGGTGCAATCATATCTCACTGCAACCTCAAACTGCTCGTCTCAAGAGGTCCTCCTACCTTGGCCTCCCAAAGCACTGGGATTACAGGCATGAGCCACAGTGCCTGGCCTTGATTGTGGTTTCTTTGGTTCCTTAATTGGATTCTTGGAGGGTCAGTGATTGGGCCTATGTATGATTACTGTTTGGAGACTTTGGAGGACCCTGTGGGAAACAGCTGCCCCAGGCAGGTGGGAATGGGTCTTCAGGAAAGCATGGAGTTGAATTTTTTAGGTAATAGTCTCCCTTTAGATTCAGACCTACATTTATTTGGTACATAGCTCTACTACTTACTAACATAGTATGACCTTGGTCGAGTTTCTGATTCCTTCTGAGCCTCAGAAGTTTCCTTATCTAGAAAATGGAGATAATATAGAATGCATATGCTATATAATACTGTAATATATAGAGTATATAATATATATGATGTCCTAGTATTGTGGAAAATCCTCAGCATGTCCATAGTGCAAAGTCATAGAAGATTTGTGAGAACAGAGGCAGTAACACACTGGGATACACCCCTATGGATTCGGGACTTGCAGGGCGGGAGGTGGGGAGAATGTGAATGGGGACTGGCTTTGCTGCAGGGCAGCTGCTCCCCCACCTCTCTGTGGTAAATCCTATCTATCTCCATGTGTCTTGTGAGGTACCTCCACTCCCTTGGACAAATCCGACCTCCACGTGTCCTATCAGGTTCACAGTTTTGACTCAGAGAAAGGCTAGCACAGAGACAGTCCTAGGACAGATCTCCTGGTTTTTGGCCTAGGTAGGTAATCTTATCAGCAGGGAAGTTTGTAATCTTGTCAGCAGAGGGTAGGCAGTGTAGGTTGCCCAGGATGTGCACTGAACTATTCAGGAGCTTTATTTTAAGTAACCCTGACATTGTCATCCTGCAGCCTGAGCTCTTGACCTGAGCCTCACAGATGCCCCCTGCCCTCCACAATCACTGACCTCCACAGACTACTCGTTTTTATAGTTTCGTTTCTTTTTCTAGTTTTACTGAACTGGCTAGAATCTTCAGTACAATGTGTTTTTTGTTGTTGTTGTTTGTGTTTTGAGGCGGAGTCTCGCTCTGTCGCCCAGGCTGTAGTGCAGTGGTGCGATCTCGGCTCACTGCAACCTCTGCCTCCCGGGTTCAAACGATTATCCCACCTCAGCCTCCCGAGAAGCTGGGATTACAGATACCCTCCACCACACCCAGCTAATTTCAGTACAATGTTGAATGGCAGTATTGATACTAGAACCCTTGTCTTTTTCCTGATTTAAAGGAAAGTCTTTCAGCTTTTCCCATTGAGAACAATTTTTTATAGAGACTATCATGTTAAAAAAAAACCTTCCTGTCTTTTCCTAGTTTGATAGGAGTTTTTTGTTTGTTTTTTTTGACAGGGTCTTGCTCTGTTGCCCATGTTGGAGTGCAGTGGCGCCATCATTGCTCACCACTCACTGCAGCCTTGGCCTCCCAGGGCTCAAGCGATCCTCCCATCTCAGCCTCCCAAGTAGGTAGGATAAGCTCATGCCACCATGCCCAGCTATTTTTTTTTTTTCTCTAGAAACGAGGTTTTGCTGTGTTGCCCATTGGCTGGTCTTGAACTTCTGGACTCAAGCAATCTGCCTACTTCAGCCACCCAAAGGGCTGGGATGCTGGGAATAGAGGTGTGAGCCATCATGTTCAGCATTTTGTTTTGTTTTGTTTTGTTTTGCTTTTTGAGACAGGGTCTCATTCTGTCACTTTGGCTGGAGTGCAGTGGTGCAATCATAGCTCACTGCAGCTTCGACCTCCTGGGCTAAAGCAATCCTCCCACCTTGGCCTCCTAAGTAGCTAGGACTACAGGTGTGTACCACCACACCTGGCTAATTTTTTAATTAAAAAAATTATAAATGGATGTTAAGATTTGTCAGATGCTTTTTCTGTGTCTTTCTTGGCAACCACAAGAGTCTTCTCTTTTAATCTGTAAATATGGTAAATTGGCTGGGCAAGGTGGCTCATGCCTGTAATCCCAGCATTTTGGGAGGCCGAGGCAGGTGGATTACTTGAGACCAGGAGTTCGAGACCAGCCTGGGCAACATGGTGAAACCCCCTCTCTACTAAAAATACAAAAAATTAGCCAGGTGTGGTTGTGCATGCCCATGGTCCCAGCTACTTGGGAGGCAGGCGAATTGCTTGAACCTGGGAGGCGGAGGTTGCAGTGAGCTGAGATCATGCCACTGGACTCCAGCCTGGGGTGACAGACTGAGACTGTCTCAAAGAAAAAAAAGAAAGAAAGAAAGAAAGAAAGAAAGAAAGAAAGAGAAAAGGTAAATTACATTATTTAATTTTCCAGTATTAAACTAATATTGTATTCTAGGGATAAACCCAACTTGTTTATTGTTTATAATATATTAACCTTTTTATGTATTACTAGTTTTTTAGGATTTTTGCATCTATGTTCATGAAGGAGATAAACCTGAAAATTTTCTTTATTGAAAAAATTTTATCATTACTTTTATTTTTTAGAGACAGGGTCTCGTTCTGTTGTCCAGGCTAAAGTGCAGTGATGCAATCACGGCTCACTGCAGCCTTGAATTCCTGGGCTTAAGTGATCCTCTTACCTCAGCCTCTCAAGTAGCTGGAACTACAGGTGCATGCCACCACATCTGGCTAAATTTTTATTTATTTACAGACAGAGTCTTACCATATTGCCCAGGCTGGTCTCAAACTCCTGGCCTCAAGTGATCCTTGTGTGTTATGCTATCTTTTATGGGTTGAATTGTGTTCCCCGCCAAAAATATGTTGAAGTCCTAACTCCTAGTAGCTCAGAATATGATCTTATGTAAAGTTTGGAAATAAGGTTGTTGCAGATGTAATTAGTTAGGATGATGTCCTTATAAGAAGACGGCCATGTGAAGACAGAAGCATACTGGGAGAATGCCATGTGGCCACGGAGGCAGAGATTGGAGTTTTGCAGCTGCAAGCCAAGGAATGCCGAAAGTTGCTGGCAAACCACCAGAACCTAAAAGAGGAGAGGAAGGATTCACCGACAGGTTTCAGAGGGAGCACGGCCCCGCAGACACCTTGACTTCAGACTTCCAGCTTCCAGAATTGTGAGAGAATAAATTTTTGTTGTTTTAAGTCACTCAGTTGGTGGTAGTCTGTAATGGCACTTCTATGGAGCTAATACACTATCCTCCTAAAATAAATTGGAGATTTAAGCCTCTTTTTTCCTCTTCCCTGTAAGAGTTTATGCAGTACTAAAGTAATCTGTTCCTTGAGTGTTTTGTAGAACTCAACTGCAAAGCCCTCTGGGCTCACTATTTTCTTTGTGGGAAGGTATTTCTTAAATAGGAACTAAACTCTTAGTCATCTACTGTGTATCTTCAGCACTGAATATATAGGTGGGAACAAGACAGGCAAAGTCCTTGCCCTCATGGAGTGCCAATGGTCAGAAAAAATACATTCTGGATACACACACACACACACACACACACACACACACACACACACACACATATGTAATATCCAGTAGGCAATTGGATATGTATGTCTGGGCTCTGCAGAGGGGCCTGGGATGCATGTTCAGAAGTGGATGGTTGTGGCCGGGCACAGTGGCTCATGCCTGTAATCCCAGCACTTTGAGAGGCTGAGGCAGGTGCATCACCTGAGTCTAGGAGTTCAAGACTAGCTGGCCAACGTGGTGAAACCCTGTCTCCACTAAAATATAAGAATTAGCCATGTATAGCAGCAGGTGCCTGCAATCCCAGCTACTCAGGAGGCTGAAACATGAGAATTGCTTGAACACAGGAGGTGGAGGTTGCAATGAGCCAAGATCATGCCATTGCACTCCAGCCTGGGTGACAGAGCGAGACTCCATTTCAAGAAAAATAAAAGTGGATGGTTGTTGAGACTTTGGGAAAAGATTAGTTTGTCCAGAAATAGAGGATACATTCCTTCATGTAAAATTATTTCTGATGCAATAAATTCCTCCTTATACTATTTGTGCAACCTCAGGTCTGTGATATCTTTTCCAGAAAAGTTTATATAGGATTGGTGTTTTGTTGTTTTTGAGACAGGTTCTCACTCTGTTGCCCAGGCTGGAGTGCAGTGGTGTGAACATGGCTCACTGCAGCCTTAACTTCCTGGGCTCAAGCAATCCTTTCACCTCAACCTCCTGAATAACTGGGACCACAGGTGTGCACCACCACACTTGGCTAATTTTTAAATTTGTTGTAGAGATGGGGTCTGGCTGTTTTGTCCAGGCTGGTCTCAAACTCTGGGGCTCAAGCAGTCTTCCTGCCTTGGCCTCCTAAAATGATGGGATTACAGGTGTAAGTCACTGTGCCTGGCCTAGGATTAGTGTTTTTTTCCTGTTTAAATGTTTGCTAGAATTCACTGGTGAAGCCAGTTAGAATTTTGCGTACAATATTGAAGAGAAGCGATAAGAGTAGATATTCTTGTCTTATTCCAGATCTTACGAGGAAAGCATTGTTTTTCACCATTAAGTATGCTGTTAGATGTAGGATTTTTGTAGAAGCCCTTTATTTGAGGATTTCACAAGAATCTTTCCGTTATTTCTTTCTTTTTTTTTTTTTTCTTTTGAGACGGAGTCTTGCTCTGTCACCCAGGCTGGAGTGCAGTGGCCGGATCTCAGCTCACTGCAAGCTCCACCTCCCGGGTTCACGCCATTCTCCTGCCTCAGCCTCCCAAGTAGCTGGGACTACAGACGCCCGCCACCTCGCCCGGCTAGTTTTTTTGTATTTTTAGTAGAGACGGGGTTTCACCGTGTTAGCCAGGATGGTCTCGATCTCCTGACCTCGTGATCCGCCCGTCTTGGCCTCCCAAAGTGCTGGGATTACAGGCTTGAGCCACCGCGCCCGGCCCGTTATTTATTTCAAATTTAGTTCCAATGTGGTCAGAGAACATTTCTCATTAGACTTGAGCCCTTTTTAATGTATTGAAGCCTGTCAATGGCCCAGAATATACGTTTGTAAGCGTTCTATGTGCACTTGAAAATAATGTGTATTCTGCTGTTGAAGGAGTATTCTACAAATGTTAGTAACGTTTAATTCGTTAGTAGTGTTGCTCATGTCTACTATGTCCCTGCTGATATTGACTGACTACTTATTCTGTTAATTATTAAGAAGGCTTATTGGCCAGGCGCGGTGGCTTACGTCTGTAATCCCAGCAATTTGGGAGGCCGAGGAGGGCAGATCCTCTGAGGTCAGGAGTCCGAGATCAGCCTGGCCAAAATGGTGAAACCCCATCTCTACTAAAAATACAAAAAAAAATTTAACTGGGCATGGTGGCACACATCTGTAATCTCAGCTACTCGGGAGGCTGAGACATGAGAATTGCTTGAACGCAGGAGGCAGAGGTTTCAGTGAGCCAATATCATGCCACTGCACTCCAGCCTAGGTGACAGAGTGAGACTCCATCTCAAAAAAAAAAAAAAAAAAAAAAAAAAGAAAAAAGAAAAAGAAAAAAAGGAGGTTTATTGAGGCCAGGCAAGGTGGCTCACACCTGTGATCCCAGCACTTTGAGAGGCTGAGGTGAGTGGATCACCTGAGGTCAGGAGTTCGAGACCAGCCTGACCAACATGGTGAAACCCCGTCTCTACTATCTCTACTAAAAATACAAAAATTAGCTGGGCGTGGTGGTGGACACCTGTAATCTCAGCTACTTGGACTAAGGCAGGAGAATCGCTTGAACCTGGGAGGCAGAGGTTGCAGTGAGCCGAGATCACACCATTGCACTCCAGTCTGGGCAACAGAGCAAGACTCTATCTCAAAAACAAAAAACAAAACAAACAAAAACAAACAAACAAACAAAAAACATGAAGGCTTATTGAAATCTCTAACTATGATTGTGGGTTTGTCTATATCTTCTTGCAGTTCTATCAGTTTTTGCTTCATGCATTTTGAGCTCTGTTTTCAGGCTATAAATGTTAAGGATTTTTATATCTTCTTGACCTTCTTTATCCCTGAAATTGACCTTTTTCAATATTAATAGTCACTCCAAGTTTTTAAAAAATACGAGCACGATATATTTTTTTCTATCCTTTTACTTTTTTAAATTAGCGTCTTTGTATTTGAAGTGCATTCCTTGTAGGGGGCACGGAGATTGGTCTTGCTTTTTTTTCCAATCTGGAAATGTCTGCCTTTGTATTGGAGGGTTTAAACCACTTATATTTAATGTCATATTGATGTGGTAGTTAGGTTTGATTCTATCACCTTCCTATTTGTTTTCTATTTGTCCCATCTGTTCTTTGTTCCAAATTTAAATTTTTTCTGTGTTCTTTTGGATCAATTAAATACATTCATGATTCTATTTCATGTCTTTTGTTGTCTAATAAGCTATAAGTCTTTGTTTTGTTGCTTTGGTGGTTGCCTTAGGGTTTATAGTATACATTGTTATCAGAGTCCACTTTCAAGGGGTATATCACTTCATGTATAGTATTAAAAAACCTTACAGTATTATACTTTTATCTCTCTCCTTTTAGCCTTTATGCTATTCATTAATGCATTCTACTTTTACATATGTTGTAAACCTTAAGGAGCCAATTATATTTTAAATATATTTAAATAATAGAAAAAACATATATTTATCCATATAATTACCATTTATTTATTTACAACTGGAGTAATTTCCTTTTGCTTGATGCATTTCTGTAACATATTTTTTTCTTTTTTTTTATTTTTGAGACGGAGTTTCACTCTATCACCCAGGCTGGAGTGTAGTGGCGTGATCTTGGCTCAAGGCAACCTCCACCTCCTGGGTTCAAGCGATTATTTTGCCTCAGTCTCCCAAGTAGCTGGGACTACAGGCGCATGCCACCACACCTGGCTAATTTTTGTATTTTTAGTAGAGATGGGGTTTCACCATATTGGCCAGGCTGGTCTCGAACTCCTGACCTTATGATGCGCCCACTTCAGCCTCCCAAAGTGCTGGGATTACAGGTGTGAGCCACCACGCCCAGCCTCTGTAACATTTCTTATAGTGCGGCTCACTGTAGCTTCACCCTCCTGAACTAAAGCAATCCTCCTTCCTCAGTCTCCAAATAGCTATGACTACAGGCATGTGCTATCACAACTGGCTAATTTTTTTTTTTTTTTTGCTTTTGTAGATATGGGGGTCTCAATGCCACTGATTTTTGTATGGTGATTTTGTATCCTGCAACTTTCCTGAATTTGTTCATCAGTTCTAATAGTTTTTTGGTGGAGTCTTTAGGTTTTTCCAAATATAAGCTCAGATCATCTGCAAAAAAGTATAATTTGATTTCTTCCTTTCCAATTTGGATGCCCTTTATTCCTTTCTCTCTCTCTCTCTCTTTTTTTCCTGTGAGACGGAGTCTCTTTCTGTCACCCAGGCTGGAGTGCAGTGGCTCGATCTTGGCTCATTGCAACCTCTGCCTCCTGGGTTCAAGCGATTATCTCCTGCCTCAGCCTCTGGAGTGGCTGGGATTACAGGCACACGCCACCACATCCAGCTAATTTTTTTGTATTTTTTGTAGAGATGGGGTTTCATCATGTTGGCCAGGCTGGTCTTGAACTCCTGACCTCAGTTGATCCACCCACCTTGGCCTCCCAAAGTGTTGGGATTACAGGTGTGAGTCATCCTGCCCCGCCATATTTCTTTCTCTTGTCTGATTACTCTAGCTAGGACTTCCAGTGCTATGTTGAGTAACAGTGGCGAAAGTGGGCATCCTTGTCTTGTTCCAGGTCTTAGAGGAAAGGCTTTCAATTTTTCCCCATTCAGAATGACACTAGCTGTGGGTCTATCATATATGGTTTCATTGTGTTGAGATATGTTTGTTCTATACTCAGTTTTTTGAGGACTGTTATCATGAAGGGATGTTGAGCTTTATCAACTCCTGCCATTTTGTTGTTCGTTTTCTGGTTGTTTTGTGGTCTTCTCTTCCTCCTTTCCTTTTTCCTGTCTTCCTTTTAGTGAGGGTGGTTTTCTCAGGTGGTATGTTTTAATTTCTTGCTTTTTTATTTTTTGCATATCTGTTGTATGTTTTTTGATTTGAGGTTACCATGAGCCTTGCAAATATCTTATAACCCATTATTTTAAACTCATGACAAAGTAACACTGATGGTATAAATATACAAACAAATAAGCAAAGAGAAAACCAATAAAAACTCTTACACTTTAACCTCATCCCCCATTTTTTAACTTTTTGTTGTTCCTATTTATATCTTATTGTACTATGTCTTGAAATGCTGTCATAGTTATCATTTTCAATTGGCTCATCTTTTCATCTTTTTTTTTTTTTTTTTTTTTTTTTTTTTTTTTTTTTTTTTTTAGATGGAGTTTCACTCTTGTTGCCTAGGCTGGAGTGCAATGGCATGATCTTGGCTCACCGAAAACTCTGCCTCCCGAGTTCAAGTGATTCTCCTACCTCAGCCTCCCGAGTAGCTGGGATTACAGGCATGCGCCACCATGCCTGGCTAATTTTGTATTTTTAGTAGAGATGAGGTTTCTCCATGTTGGTCAGGCTGGTCTTGAACTCCCGACCTCAGATGATCCGCCAGCCTCCCAAAGTGCTGGGATTACAGGCGTGAGCCACCATGTCCAGCCTCCTTCAGGACTTTAAATATGTCATGCCACTGTCTCCTGGCTTGTAAGGTTTCCACTGAGAAGTCTGCTGCCAGATGTATTAGAGCTCCATTGTGTTGTTTCTTTTCTCTTGCTGATTTTAGGATCTTTTCTTTATCCTTGACCTTTGGGATTTTATTATTATTTTTGAGACAGGATCTTGCTCTTTTGCCCAGACTGGAGTGCAGTGGTGCAATCATGGCTCACTACAGCCTTGGCTTCCTGAGCTCAAGTGATCCTCCCATCTCAGCCTTCCAAGTAGCTGGGACTACAGGCACATGATCCCACATCTGGCTAAATTTTGTATTTTTGTTTTGGTAGAAATGGGATTTTGCCATATTGCCCAGGCTGGTCTCAGACTCCTGGGCTCACATGATTTACCCACCTCAGCCTCCCAGAATGCTAGGATTACAGGCATGAGCCGACACGCCTGGCCAGGAGTTTGATTATTAAATATCCTAAGGTAGTCTTATTTTGGTTAAATCTGCTTGGTGTTCTGTAACCTTGTACTTGAATATTGAAATCTTTCTCTATGTTTGGGATGTTCTCTGTTATTAGCCCTTAACAGATAACTTTTTTTCCCTATCTCTCTTTCTGTTTCCTTTTTAAGGCCAATAACTTTTAGATTTGCCCTTTGAGGCTCTTTTCTAGATTCTGTAGGCATTCTTCAATCTTTCTTTCTTTCTCTCTTTTTCTCTTTCTCTCTCTCTCTCTTTCTTTCTTTCTCTCTTTCCTGAGACAGAGTCTTATTCTGTCACCCAGGCTGGAGGGCAATGGCGCGATCTCGGCTCACTGCAACCTCCGCCTCCTGCTCCAGCGATTCTCCTGCCTCACCCTCCCGAGTAGCTGAGATTACAGGCCTGACTAAGTTTTGTATTTTTAGTAGAGATGGGGTTTCACCATCTTGGCCAGGCTGGTCTCGAACTCCTGACCTTCTGATCTGTCCACCTCGGTCTCCCAAAGTGCTGAGATTACAGGCGTGAGCCACCGTGCCTGGCCTCTTTTTTCTTTTGTCTTCTCTGACTATATGTTTTCAAATAGCCTGTCTTCAAGCTCACTAATTCTTTCCTCTGCTTGATCAATTCTGCTCCTAAATGACTCTGATGCATTCTTCAGTCTGTCAATTGCATTTTTCAGCTTCAGAATTTCTGCTTTATTCTTTTTTCATTATTTCAATGTCTTTGTTAAATTTATCTGATAGGATTCTGAATTTCTTCTTTATGTTATCTTGAGTTTCTGTGAGTTTCCTCAAGACAGCTATGTTGAATTCTCTGTCTGAAAGGTCACATATCTCTGTTTTTCCAGGATTGGTCCCTGGTGTCTTATGTAGTTCATTTGGTAAGGTCATGTTTTCCTGGATGGTCATGATGCTTGTCTGGGCATTGATAAGTTAGGTATTTACTGCAGTCTTTGCATCCTGGGCTTGTTTGTACCCATCCTTCTTGGGAAGCCTTTCCAGGTATTTGAAGGGACTTGGGTGTTGTGATCTATGTTTTTTGTCATCGAAGCCATATTTGCATTGGGGGAACCCCAAGCCCAGTAACACTGTGGCTCTTGTAGACTCATAGAGGTACCACCTTTGTGGTCTTGGATAAGATCCAAAAGATTCCTTTGGATTACCAGGGAAACATTCTTGTTCTCTTCCTTTACTTTCTCCCAAACACACAGTTTCTCTCTCTGTTCTGAGCCACCTAGAGCTAGGGAAGAGGTGACACAAACACCCCGGTGGCCACCACCAGTGGGACTGCACCAGGTCAAACCTGAAGCCAGCTCAGCACTGGGTCTTGCCCAAGGCCCATGGTAACCACTGCCTGGCTACCACTAATGTCCACTCAAGGCCCTAGAACTCTACAATGAGCAGGTGGCAATGCCAGCCTGGCTTGTGTCCTTCCCTTCAGAGCAGCAAGTTTCCCCAGTCTTGAGCAGGCCTAGAGATGCCATCCAGGAGCCAGGGCCTAGGCATGGAAACCTTGTGAATCTACCTGGTACTCTATTCTATGGTGGCCGAGCTGGCACCCAAGCCACAAGACAAAGTCATTCCCACTCTTCCTTCCCCTTTCCATAAGCAAAGGAGTCTCTCTCTGTGGCCAGCACTGACCCAGGTCTTTGGCAAATATTGCCTGGCTACCACTGCTATTCACTCAGGGCCCAAGGGCTCTTTTTTTTTTTTTTTTTTTTTTTTTTTGAGACGGAGTCTCGCTCTGTCGCCCAGGCTGGAGTGCAGTGGCGCGATCTCGGCTCACTGCAAGCTCCGCCTCCCGGGTTCACGCCATTCTCCTGCCTCAGCCTCCCGAGTAGCTGGGACTACAGGCGCCCACAAACCGCGCCCGGCTAATTTTTTGTATTTTTAGTAGAGACGGGGTTTCACCGTGGTCTCGATCTCCTGACCTTGTGATCCGCCCGCCTGGGCCTCCCAAAGTGCTGGGATTACAGGCGTGAGCCACCGCGCCCGGCCCCAAGGGCTCTTTATTCAGCTTGTCGTGAATGCTGTCAGGCCTGGGACTCACTCTTCAGGCTAATGGGCTTTCCTCTGGCCCAGGCAAGGTCCAGAAATGTTGTCTAAGAGCCAAGGCCTGGAATTAGGGACCCCAAGAGCCTATTTGGTGCTCTACTCCCATGTGGTGAAGCTGGAACATAAGCTGCAAGACAAAGTCCCCTTTACTCTTTCCTCTCCTTTTCCAAGCAGAGGGGTGTCTCTTCCTGTGGCTACCACAGCAGGGAATATGCTGGGTCACACCTAAAGCCAGCGTGTTTCAGGGTCTCACCCAAGGCCCGTGGTGTACTACCTGAGTACCACTGTTTGTTATTCAGGGCCCGAGGGTTCTTTAGTCAGCAGATGTTGAATTATACCAGGACTAGAGCCTTCCCTTCAAGGCAGCAGGTTCTCTTTTTCTTTTCCTTTTTTTTTTTTTTTTTTTTTTTTAGATGGAGTCTCACTCTGTCGCCCAGGCCGGAGTACAGTGGTGCGATCTCAGCTCACTGCAAGCTCCGCCTCCTGGGCTCATGCCATTCTCCTGCCTCAGCCTCCCCAGTAGCTGGGACTACAGGCGCCCGCCACCACGCCTGGCTAATGTTTTGTATTTTTAGTAGAGACGGGGTTTCACAGTGTTAGCCAGGATGGTCTCGATCTCCTGACCTCGTGATCCGCCAGCCTCGGCCTCCCAAAGTGCTGGGATTACAGGTGTGAGCCACCACGCCCAGCCAACAGCAGGTTCTCTTATGGCCCAAGGTGTGTCTAGAAATGTCATTTGGGGCCAGGCACAGTGGCTCACGTCTGTAATCCTAGCACTTTAGGAGGCCAAGGTGGGCAGATCACTTGAGGCCAGGAGTTTGAGACCAGTCTGGCCAACACGGTGAAACCCCGTCTCTACTAAAAATACAAAAGTTAGCTGGGTGTGGTGGCACGTGACCGTAATCCCAGCTATTCGGGAAGCTGAGGCAGGGAGAATTGCTTGAACCCAGGAGGCGGAATTTGCAGTGAGCCAAGATCGCACCACTGCACTCCAGCCTGGGTGACAGAGTGAGACTCCTTCTAAAAAAAAGTTTGAAAAATGTCATCTGGGAGCTAGGGCCTGGAACAGGGGCTTCAGGACTCTGCCTGGTGCCATATCCTACTGTGGCTGAGCTGGCATCCAAGTTGCAAGACAAAGTCCCCTTTACTCTCCCCGCTCCTCTCCTCAAGTAGAGGAAAGGAATCTCTTCCAGTGGTTTGAGCTGCACTGCTTGGGGTTGGGAGAGGGGTGGCTCAAGCACTCCCTTGGCCACCCCAGCCGATGTTTCACTGGGTTGTGTGTCCAAATCCACTGACTCCAAGCCCAGCACAGCACTAGGACTTGCCCAGGAATGGTAGTCCTTGTAGCCTAGACTGACTTTCAAGTTTATTTAGGACCGCAGAGCACTTTAGCCCACGGTGGTGAGGCTTGCCAAAACTCAGGTTCTGACTGCTGGGATGGACAATTTGCCTCTGGCTAGGGCTGGTCCAAGTGCTCCCCCCAGGGGTGCCGGCTTAGTTCTCTGCGGTTTTTGCTTTCTGTTGTGACAGGGAAGCACTGAGTTCCAGTACAAAGTCTCACAACTGCTGTGCTCTCCTGCCCACAAGCACACAGATTCTCTCTCTATGCCACATACCCACTACCAGGGGATGGGGGTGGGGTGGTGTAGGTGATTCAAGGCTGTCTTTCCTACCCACTTTAGTGCCTCTTTCGGTGATAGGAAGTTAAAACCAGGTACTGTGATTGCTCACCTGAATTTTGGTTCTTATGAAGGTGCTTTTTTATGTGGACAGGTGTTCGATTTGGCATTCCTGTGAGGAGGATGATCAGGAGGCTTCTATTCAACCATCTTGCTCCCTAGGTTGACAGTTTTTAAAATTCATTCTTTGAAAAATGTTGCACCACTGGGCCATTTTTATATCTTCTATGTCTCTCGTTGAACTCTTTTGAACTTGTGGAACATAGCTTTAATAACTCTTAATGTCCTTCTCTGCTAATTAATTTATGCATCAAATCTGGGTTGGTTTTCATTGATTGATTGTTGTCTTCATATTTTCCTGCCTTGTTGCATGATTAGTAATTTTTTTTTTTCTTCCCCCAAGATGGAGTCTTGCTCTATCGCCCAGGCTGGAGTGCAGTGGCGCGATCTCAGCTCACTGCATCCTTTGTCTCCCAGGTTGAAGCAATTCTCCTGCCTCAGCCTCTTGAGTAGCTGGGATTACAGGCGCCCGCCACCACACTCAGCTAATTTTTGTATGTTTAGTAGAAACGGGGTTTTACTATGTTGGTCAAGCTAGTCTTGAACTCCTGACCTCGTGATCCACCTGCCTTGGCCTCCCAACGTGCTGGGATTACAGGCGTGAGCCATCATGCCCCGCCTGATTAGTAAGTTTTTTGTTTGTTTGTTTGTTTTTAGAGACAGGGTCAGCTCTGTCACTCAGGCTGGAGTGCAGTGGTGCCATCATAGCTCATTGCCTCCTTGAACTACTGAGTTCCAGCAATCCTCCCAAATGGCCTTTTGAACACCTAGGACTACAGTCATGCGCCACCACACCTAGCTAATTTTTGAATTTTTTGTAGAGACAGGATCTTGCTATGTTGCCCAGGCTGCCCTGGAACTCCTGGCCTTAAACAATCCTCCTTCCTCAGCCTTCTAAAGTGCTGGGTTAGAGGCATGAGCCACTGTGCCTGGTCCCATTAAGTTTTTCTTTTCTTTTCTTACTTTTTTTTTTGTTTTTTTGAGACGGAGTCTCACTCTGTCGCCCAGGCTGGAGTACAGTGGCTCCATCTCGGCTCACTGACATGGCTGCCTCCTGAGTTCAAGTGATTCTCCTGCCTCAGCCTCCTGAGTAGCTGGGATTACAGGCACGCGCCACCACACCTGGCTAATTTTTTTGTATTTTTAGTAGAGACAGGGTTTCACCATTTTGGACAGGCTGGTCTCGAACTCCTGACCTCAGGTGATCCACCCACCTCGGCCTTCCAAAGTGCTGGAATTACAGGCATGAGCCACTGCGCCCAGCCCTATTAAGTTTTGATTGGATGTCAAACATTGTGATTTTTTTTTTCTTTTTGGGTGCTGGATATTTTTGTATTCAATATAAATCTTCTTGAACTTTGTTGAGTTGCAGTTAAGTTTCCTTGGAAATATTTTTATCTTTTAAGGTCTAGCTTTTATGATCTGTTTGATGGAGTCTTGAGCAGTGCTTTTTGTAGGGCTAATTATTCTCCACAACTGAGACAAGACCTTCCTGAGGACTCTACCCAATACCTCATGAATTATGCATTTTTTCCAATCTGACTGGTGGGAGCAGGCACTATTACTGGCTCTGTGTGAGCATGAGGCACTATTCCCTCTAATCCTTTCAGATGTTCTCTCCCTGGCCCCAGGCAGTTTCCTCACATGCATATACTGATCAGTAAGTAGTCTTTTGAATACCGAAGCATATGCTCTTCAGATCTCCAGGGTTCTCTGTCTATATTAGGGTTCTCCAGAGAAGCAGCACCAATGAGATATATTAGGATATATGTATCTATATTTATCTATCTATCTACCTACCTATCTATCTATCCATCCACCCAGAGATTTTAAGGAATTGGCTCACATGATTGTGGAGGCTGGCAAAGTTCGAAACCTTCAAGGTAGACTAGCAAGCTGGAGACCCAGGGAAGCGCTGATGCTTTAGTGTGAGTCCGAAGGCAGCCTCCTGGCAGAATTCTCTCTTCTGGGGAGATCAGTCTTTTTCTATTAAGGCCTTCAACTGATAGGATGAGACCCGTGTGCATTATGGAGGGTAATCTGCTTTACTCAAAGTCTACTGATTCAATGTCAATCTCATTTAAAAACTACCTTCACAGAAACATCTAGAATAATGTTTCACCAAATATCTGGGTACCAAGGCCTAGCCAGGTTGACACATAAAATTAACCATCACATTCTTTGTGTAGCGTTTTGCTTTCTGGTACTCTGTTCTATCAACTCTAGCTATTTTGATCTCCCAGAAGTCTTAGCTCCAAATCCTCAACTCAGGGAGTCAGGTGGGCTCTACCTCAGTTCTCCCACCTTGTGCCAAAGCCTGAACACTTTCTCAAGGGGCCAAACTGGTCTTCCAGGAGTGGTGGCTCACGCCTCTAAATCCTAGCACTTTGGGAGACAAAGGCAGGAGGATCACTTGAGCTCAGGAGTTTGAGACCAGCCTGAGCAACATAGGGAGATGCTGTCTCTACTAAAAATTAAATAATTAAAAAAAAATTAGCTGCATGTGGTGGTGCACACCTGTAATCCCAGCTACTCGGGAAGCTGAGGCAGGAGGATCCCTTGAGCCTAGGAGGTCGAGGCTGCAGTGAGCCATGATCATGCCACCTGCACTCCAGCCTGGGCAACATAGCAAGACCCTGTCTCAAAAAAAAAAAAAAAAAAAAGGCAGTAAACTGGGGAATCGTTTAACTCTTCATCTCATTTGTTTCCCATCTCTCAATCCTTGGTTGCCTGCTGTCCATTGTTCAAAACCTGTTGTTTCATGCATTTTTCTGGTTTCTTTGGTTGTTTCAGGTGGGAGGGTAAATCTGATCCCTGTCCATCTTTGGGACAATCAAATCTGAATCATATGTTCTTTTCCAGTATAGCCTCTCAATATGATTTAGAAGAAATCTAGATGAGACTAAGCAGTTTACCTTTTTTTTTTTTTTGATGGAGTCTCGCTCTGTCACCCAGGCCGGAGTGCAGTGGCGCCATCTCGGCTCACTGCAAGCTCCGCCTCCCGGGTTCACGCCACTCTCCTGCCTCAGCCTCCTGAGTAGCTGGGACCACGGCACCCACCACCACGCCTGGCTAATTTTATTTTGTATTTTTAGTAGAGATGGGGTTTCACCGTGTTAGCTAGGATGGTCTGGATCTCCTGACCTTGTGATCTGCCTGCCTCAGCCTCCCAAAGTGCTGGGATTACAGGCGTGAGCCACCGCGCCCGGCCAAGCAGTTTACTTTCAAATAACTTGGCCCCTAAAAAATTCTTAACTGATTAAAGTAAATCTAAATGAAACTGAGTAATTGATGTGAAAACAAGCTCAGAATCACACATTCTACTCCAATGTAACTTCTCAATATCAGTTAGAATAAATCTAGCACAACTAAGCAATTTATGTACAAAATAACTTAGAATCACATATTTTCCCTAAATAAATTTTTATAGTGAGTTAATCTAGGTGAAACTAAGAGCTTTATTTTAAAATATTCAGAATCATAATTTTTTTTCTCAAAAGTAATATCTTATGGAGAGTTAAGAGTATGTGAAGATGAAACTAGCTGTATATGTACTAATAAGCAAAAGATCACACATAGTTCTAAAAAATAACTGCATATGGTGACTTAGTGCAACTCTAGGTAAAATTAAGCAATATAAGTGAAAACAAGCTTAGAATGACACATTGTTCTCAAAAGTAATTTCCCATTGTGAGTTAGGGCAAAATTAGATGAAAAGAAGCAGCACATCTTAAAATAAGCTTAGAACCTCACATTCTTTGGCAAGGAAACCAATTCTTTGAGCAAAGTTTGAGCAAATTTAGATTAGTCTAAGCATAAGCATTATAAGTAAAAATGTGCTTAGAATCACACATTCTTTTCTTTCTTTCTTTCTTTCTTTCTTTTTCTTTCTTTCTTTCTTTCTTTCTTTCTCCTTCCTTCCTTCCTTCCTCCCTCCCTCCCTCCCTCCCTCTTTCTTTCTTCTTTCTTTCTTTCTTTCTTTCTTTCTTTCTTTCTTTCTTTCTTTCTTTCTTTCTTTCTTTCTTTCTTTCTTTCTTTCTTTCTTTCCCCTTCCTTCCTCCCTCCCTCCCTCTCTCTCTTTTTTTTTCTTTCTTTCTTTCTTTCTTTCTTTCTCTCTCTTTCTTTTCTTTCTTTCTTTCTTTCTTTTTCTTTCTTTCTCTCTTTCTTTCTTTTCTTTCTTTCTTCTTTCTTTTTTTTTCTTTTTCTTTTTTTTTTGAGACAGAGTCTCATTCTGTTGCTCAGGCTGGAGTGCAGTGGCGTGATCTTGGCTCACTGCAACCTCTGCCTCCTGAGTTCAAGCTATTCTCCTGCCTCAGCCTCTGGAATAGTTGGGACTACAGGCATGTGCCACTATGCCCGGCTAATTTTTTTGTGTTTTTAGTAGAGACAGGATTTCACCATGTTGGCCAGGCTTGTCTTGAAACTCCTGACTTCAAGTGATCTGCTCGCCTTGGCCTCCCAAAATGGTGGGATTACAAGCATGAGCCACTGTGCCTGGCCAAAAATCACACATTTTTCTTCCAAAGTAATTAACTTTTCTTTCTTTGTTTTTATTTTTTTTAATTTTTATTTTTTAAATTGAGACAGAGTCTCGCTTTGTCACCTAGGCTGGAGTGCAGTGGCACGATCTTGGCTAACTGCAACCTCTGCTGCCCGGGTTCAAGTGATTATCATGCCTCAGCCTCAGCCTCCTGAGTAGCCATGTGCCACCACACGTGTCTAATTTTTTTTTTTTTGTATTTTTAGTGGAGACGGCTTTTGCCTTGTTAGCCAGGCTGGTCTCGAACACCTGACCACAGGTGATCTGCCCACCTTGGCCTCCCAAAGTGCTGGGATTACAGGCAGGAGGCACTGCACCTGGTCCCAAAGTAACTTTTTATTGTGAGTTAGAATAAATTTAGATGAAATCAGCAGTATTTGTGAGAATAAGCTCAGTGAAAACACCAAAATAACACACTCTTCTCAAAGTAACTTCTTATGGCTAATTAGAGAAAGTATTATTATTATTATTATTATTATTATTATTATTATTTGTGATGGAGCCTCACTCTGTGGCCCAGGCTGGAGTGCGGTGGTGCAATCTCGGCTCATTGCAACCTCCACCTCCTGGATTCAAGTGATTCTCCTGCCTCAGCTTCCCAAGTAGCTGGGATTACAGGTGCCCGCCACCACGCCTGGCTATTTTTTTTTTTTTTGTATTTTCAGTAGAGATGGAGTTTCACCATGTTAGCCAGGCTGGTCTTGAACTCCTGACCTCAGGTGATCTGCCCGCCTCATCCTCCCAAAGTGCTGGGATTACAGGCGTTGAGCCACCGTGCCCGGCCTCCCTTAGGTCTGTTCTAAAAGGACTCTGCATCCTCTGTGGAAGTCTCCAGGGCTACCTCTGCCAATCCCTCTCTTCTCCTTTCTCCCCTGCATGAGAAATGGGGTCACAAAATCTCCAGGCTGAGGTCGAGTGGTAAGACAGCTTCAGTGACTGCTTGTGACAGTTGCGACTTAGCCTCTGCAGAGAAAATTAGAGACTTCCTATCAGGACTATGAAGTGGGGACTTAGACTTGGGAGCTGAAATCAGAACTTAGCATCTGTAGGGGGAGTGGAGGAGAGTTGGTCCCTGGAGGGGGATTCGAGGAACCTGGTACTGGTGGCATAAATTGGGACTTATCCTCTGGAGGCAGAGATCCCGACTTGCTTTCTGGCAAGAGAGGTCAAGACTCAGCCTTGAAGCATAAAGTAGGACTTAGGTCCTAGAGCTATTAGTGTGGAGTTAGCTTCTGAAGGGGGAATTGGGGACCTAGTAGCAGGCGACATAGTATCTGGCAGGGGGAAGGCAGGACTTAGTGTCTGGTATGAGGAGTCTGGTGTTAGTGTCTGCCTGGGGACCTTAAACTCAGTGTCTGATGGGTGAGAATCAATGTCTAGAACTGTAAAGGAATTGAAGTTTTACCCTATTTTCAAGCCAATAAGATGTCTTATATCATGGAGGCAAGCAGAAGACAAGAGATTCCTTGGTCAGAGATAAAGGATTTTACTATTCACAGCAAAAGCAGTAGCCAGAGTATCAGCATGACGTTTGGGCTGGTTTGCCATGCCCCCAGGTCTCAGAGAGGTATGCAGGTGGGCCTAGATGCATGTGTGTGCACATAGTGGGGTTGTGTTATAGGAGAGGTACACTGAATGTGGTGGATTTGTTGCTTTTATAATGAACAGTGACAAGCCCTGCTTTTGTCTGGAAGGAGATATTACCTGATTTCTCAAGGGAGCTCACTGAGCCACTGCTTCTGTAAAGAGTGGTCAGGGCCTCGCATTCTTGGCATGCCTGGCATGAATGTGCAGGGACCCTCAGGAACCATGGCACATTGCCTTTTGGTAAGTCAGATTGACCGCATGGCCTGCTTTGTGGTTTGATAAGATGTTCTGATTTGGGGGTTGACCATAAGTCTGGGTTCACAGGTTGACCAGATGTCTTGATTCAACCAACTGTTCCTTTTAGAAGTTTAGTGGACTAGATGTCCATTTAGACAATTGGCCAAAAAAGACTCAGATAGTGCTGGACTTTAAAGTTTGTCAGGGCAGAGGCTTCCACCACTGGGGAGTGGAGCTACAGCCTCTGCCCCACTAGATTGAGTTCCCAGGTCCAGGAGTTCCAGAGAGGGCAAGAGAGCCACACCGGGGACCTCGGATCACCTGTAATTCCTGGTGATCTCCTCCTCAGACTCCTCGGGACACACCACTGTGGCCCCTGGAGCTCCCTGGAGCCATTCCACTCCTCTCCCCTCTACCTTGATTGAGAAATGGGCTGGAAGTGACTGGATTAGGAGGCTAGCCAGTTCTGTTGAGGTGGGGGAAGGTTCCCTATTTTAGGCTTCAGATCATCCCTGGCCTTCTGAGGGTCCTCAATAAAGACCTCTATACTCTCTTTGGAGCATTGGGAGCCTCCCTGTGCCAGCCTTGTTGCTCTCTCAACACTCTTTTTTGAGAAATGGGAATGAAAAAGAACCAAGTAGAGATCAGACAACTAGTAGGCCACAGTGAGGGTTGGAGATGGGGAGAAGGAGGCCAGCCTGGACCGTCATATCCACCTGGTACCTTGGAGAGCTCCAACGAAATGGTCTTTGCAGGTTAGCTTTGAGCCCAGGAATTCATAAACAACTTTACTTTGCTTTCCCCAGCTCCTGACCGCATGTGCATGGATTGGATCCTGATTTACATACCAAAGACTGTGAGCTGAGCTAATGCTAGACCTCTGTCCAAGTCCTAGACTAACTACTGGGTGGTACACAATGGGATGGACCTGAATAACACTGTAAAGTCTGTAAAAACTGAATGGAAAAAAAAAAAAACCCTACATCAACAGAAGACAGGATGGAACCTAACCTGTGGCCTGAACCTAACCGTATAGATTGCCTGCTAAAACAAATGTATCAACATTCTTCATATGATTTAAACAAGGCCCATATTATGTATTTTGAATACATAATATTCCAAATGGCCAGGATACAATCCAAAATTACTCAGCATGCAAAGAATAATGAAATGCTCAATTCAAATGGGGAACAACAACCAGTAGATGCCAAGAATGAGATGATGCAGATGTTGGAATAATCTGACAAGAACTTTAAAGCAGCTTTATAAAAATGATTGAATGAGCAATCATCCTTGAAACAAATATTAAAATGGAAAGTATTGGAATAGAAAAGAGGAGACACAAAGACTAACCAAATGGAAATTTTGGAATTGAAAGATAAAATTTTAAAAAATCACTGGGTAGGCACAACAGCAGAATAGAGATGACAGAGTGAAGAGCCAGTGAACTTAAAGATAGATCAATAAAAAATATTAAATCTGAACAACACAGAGAAAAAAAAAAGATTGAAAAACAACAACAGTCTGAGGAACTTGTGGAACAACAAAAAGTCTAATATTCAAGCTATTGGAGTCCAAGAAAGAGAAGAGTGTGGGGCAGAAAAAGTACTTGAGGCTGGGTGAAGCCAGTGGCTCAAGCCTGTAATTTCGGCACTACGGGGGAGCCAAGATGGGAGGATCATCTGAGACCATGAGTTTGAGACCAGCCTAGGCAACATAAGGAGATCCTGTCTCTAAAAAATAAAAAATAAATAAATAAAAAATTTAAAAGCTAGGTGTGGTGGCATTTGCCTGTGGTCTCAGCTACTTGGGAGGTTGAGGTGGGAGGATTGCTTGAGCTCAGGAGGTCAAGTCTGCAGTGAGCTGTGATTGTGCCACTGCACTACAGCCTGGGTGACAGAGAAAGACACTGTCTCAAAAAATATACATATTTAAAGCAATAATGGCCCCAAACTTTCCAAGTTAGGTAAAGACATAAAGTCAAGAAGATGGGCAAACCCCCAATAGGATAAAGCCAAAGAAATCCACATCCAGACACATAATCAAATTGCTGAAAACTAAAGGCAAAATAAAATATCTTGAAAGCAGTGAGAGAAAAATGGCTCATTACCTGCAGGAGAACAGTGATTTCAATGACTATGGATTTCTCATCACAAACCGTGAAGGTCAGCGCTATGGTTTTAGCATCCCCACCAAAACTCACGTTGAAACCTTAGTTTCCAGTGCAGCAATGTTGGCAGAGGGTACCTTTAAGAGATGATTAGGTTGTTAAGATACATTAATGTCTTTCTCGTGAGACTAGATTAGTTCTTATGGATTATTTCTCTGAAATGGATTAGTTCCTATGAGAGCAGGTTGTTATAAAGTGAGGTTGTCTCTTGTGTTTGGTTTCTCTGCAGAAACCTGCTGCCCCTTTGGCTTCTCTGCCATGTTGTGGTGCAGCATGAGGCCCTCACCAGAAGTTGAGCAGATGCCAGCACCATGCTGTTAACCTTTCCAGCCACCAGAGTTGTGAGTAAAATAAACCTCTTTCTTCGTAAGTTTACCCAGACCCAGGTATTCTATGATAGCAATACAAAACAGACTCTGATAGACAGAAGGAAATGACACATTTTTAAAGTGCTGAAAGGCTGAAAGAAAAGAACTATTGGCCGGGCGCGGTGGCTCAAGCCTGTAATCCCAGCACTTTGGGAGGCCGAGACGGGCGGATCACGAGGTCAGGAGATCGAGACCATCCTGGCTAACACAGTGAAACCCCGTCTCTACTAAAAATACAAAAACTTAGCCGGGCGAGGTGGCAGGCCCCTGTAGTCCCAGCTACTTGGGAGGCTGAGGCAGGAGAATGGCGTGAACCCGGGAGGCGGAGCTTGCAGTGAGCTGAGATCCGGCCAATGCACTCCAGCCTGGGTGACAGAGCGAGACTCCGTCTCAAAAAAAAAAAAAAAAAAAAAAAAAAAAAAAAAAAAAAAAAAAAAAAAAGAACTATTGACCCTGAATTGCACATCCAGTGAAAATAGCCTTCATGTGAAATAAAGATATTCTCATATGAAGGAGTGAAATAAAGACATTCTCATATGAAAGAAAAGAAAACTAAGGGAATTCATAGCCAGGATACCTATTCTAAAAGAATTGCTAAAGGATACCTATTCTAAAAGAATTGCTAAAGGAAGTTCCTTTTTTTTTTTTTTTTGATCAAGTTGCCCAGGCTGGAATGCAGTGGTGTGATCTCGGTTCACTGCAACCTCCACTTCCCTCCACTTCCCGGGTTCAGGCCATTCTCCTGCCTCAGCCTCCTGAGTAGCTGGGATTACAGGCGCCCACCATGATGCCTGGCTAATTTTTGTATTTTTAGTAGAGACAGGGTTTCACCATCTTGGCCAGGCTGGTCTTCAACTCCTGACCTCAGGTGATCCGACTGCCTCAGGCTCCCAAACTGCTGGGATTACAGGCGAGAGCCACCGTTCCCAGCCAGGAAGTTCTTTATAAAAAGGATACAAGAAGGAAACTTGGAACATCAGGAATGAAGGAAGAAGAATGGGAATGGTAAACATCTTGGTAAATATAATGGACTATTCTCCTTTTTAGTTCTTTAAAACATGCTTGACTGTTCAAAGCAAAAAAATTTAACATTGATGAGTTTTCAATGTATACAGAATATATAATACACTTGTAACATGAAGGAGAAAGGCTCATGCCTGTAATCCCAACATTTTGGGAGACTGAGGTCAGGAGTTCGAGACCAGCCTGGTCAACATGGTGAAACCCCGTCTCTACTAAAAATACAAAAATTAGTTGTGCACGGTGGCGGGCACCTGTAATCCCAGCTACTCAGGAGGCTGAGGTGGGAGAATCACTTGAACCTGGGAGGTGGAGATTGAAGTGAGCCGAGATCACACCACTGCACCCCAGCCTGGGCAACAGAGTGAGAGACTCCATCTCAAAATAAAAACAAAAAACAAATCAAACTTGAATTTCAAAGAATTGAAATAAAAAAATATGCTCTCTGACCATAATGGAATTAAACCTGAAATCAATACCCAAAAAGATAATAATGAAATCTCCAATCATTTAGAAATTAAACACACTTCTAAATAATCCATGGGTCAAAGAAAATGTCTCTAAGGAAATTAGAAAATATTTTGAATTTACCAACAATGAAAAGACAATATATCAGACTTTGTGGGCTGCAGAAAGAGCAGTACTGAGAGGAGATGTATAGCATTAAATGTTATTTTAGAACAGAAGAAATGTCTTAAACCCATAATCTGAGATTCCAATGTAAGAAACTAGAAAAAGAGCAAAATAAATCAGAATAAAGCAGAAGGAAGGAATAACAAAGATAAAAGGATAAATCAGTGAAATTGACAACCAAAAAATGAAATCAAAAGCTAGTTTGAAAGATCAGCGCAACTGATAAACCTCTAGCACGATTGACAAAGAAAAAAGACACAAATAACCAATAGCAGGCAAAAAAGGGGATATCACTACAAACCTCTCAGGCATTATTAAAAAGATAATAAGGAAATACTACGAATAACTCTACACACATAAATTTGACAACTTAGATGAAAAGGATCAATTCCTTGGAAGCCACAAGCTAATAGACCTCACCAAAATTAAATAAGGCACCCAAGTGACCTTATAATTATTAAGGAATGTTTAAAAACTTCGGAAAAAGAAATCTCCGGGTCCAAATAGTTTCACTGATGAATTTTGCCAAATGTTTAAAGAATAATAAAAATTATACATTATCTTTTTTTTTTTTTTTTTTTTTTTTTGAGAAGGAGTCTTGCTCTGTCACCCAGACTGGAGTGCAGTGGCGCAATCTTGGCTCACTGCAAGCTCCGCCTCCCGTGTTCACGCCATTCTCCTGCCTCAGCATCCCGAGTAGCTGGGACTACAGGCGCCCGCTACCACGCCTGGCCAATTTTTTGTATTTTTAGTAGAGACGGGGTTTCACTGTGTTAGCCAGGATGGTCTCGATCCGCCCACCTCGGCCTCCCAAAGTGCTGGGATTACAGGTGTGAGCCACCGTGCCCGGCCTATACATTATCTTTTCCAGATAGTAGAAGAGGGAATACTTTCCAGTTCATTTTATAAGGCCAGAATTACCCTGATGTCAACCACAGACAAAAGATAGTAGATGCAAAAATCCTCAACAAAATATTAGAAAATGGAATTCAGCAACATATAAAAGTAATAATATATCATGACCAAGGGAGGTTTATCTCAGGAATGCAAGAATTGATCATATTAACAGTCTAAAGAAGGAAAACCACATAATCACATTAATAAATGCAGAAAAGTAAATGAGAAGGGAATTTCCTCAATTTGAGAAAGGCCATCCACAAAAATACATATAACTAATATATTTAATAATAAAAGACTGCATGCTTTTCTCTTGAGATTGGGAATAAGACAAGGGTATCTACTCTTACTATTTCCATTCAACATAATAGTGGCAATCTTAGCCAGTGTAATAATGCAAGAAAAAGAAAAACATATGAATTGGAAAGAAAGAGAGAAAATTGTCTCTATTCATAGAAGACATGATTATATATCCAAAGAATCTCAGATAAGCTACAGAAATACTCTTAGAACCAATTAGTGAGGTTAGCAAACTCATCAGATACAAAGTCAACCTATAAACGTCAATCACACTTCTATGAACAAGCAATGATCAACTGGAAACAAATCCAAAAAATAATAATAAGACTGGGTGTGGTGGCTCATGCCTGTAATTCCAGCACTTTGGGAGGCTGAGGTGTGTGGACTGCTTGAGTACAGGAGTTCGAGGCTGCAGTGAGCTATGATCGTGCCACTTCACTCTAGCCTGGCCCATAGAGCAAGACCCTGTCTCAAATAATAATAATAATAACATTTACAATAGCTCCAAAAAGTGAAATACTTGGATATAAATCTAACAAAACAAGTACAAGATCTGTATGCTGAAACCTACAAAACACTGATGACAAAAATTGAAGAAGGCCTAAATAACAGGAGAGACATGCCCTGTTCATGGATAAGACTCAGAATAGTAAAGATGTCAATTATCTCCAAAAGCAAAACCCCCAAAAACCAACCAAACAAATGAATGAAAAAATGACCATAGTGGCACGCACCTGCAGTCTCAGCCCAGCTACTTGGGAGACTGAGGTGCGAGGGTTGCTTGAGTCTGGGAGGTAGAGGCAGCAGTAAGCCATGATCGCGCCCCTGCACTCCGACCTGGGTGACAGAGTACATCCCGTCAAAAAAAAAAAAAAAAAAAAAAAAAAAAGCGATTCACGATTCCAGTTAAAACATTGTAGCTGGATTTCTTTTGTAGATATTGTCAAGCTGATTTGAAAATTTATATGGAAGGTCAAAGGAATTAAGATAGCCAAAGCTATTTTGAAAAAGAGCAAAGTTAGAGAAATCATACTACCTAATTTTAAGACTAATTTACACTGACAGAAAGCAGATCAGTGGTTTCCTGGGGGCGGGGAACAGGCAGGCAGAGGGGCTGAAGGAAAGGATTACGACGGGACAAGGAAAGTTTTGGAGTAGTAGATAGATTCATTATCTTGTTTGTGGTGTTGGTTTCATGAATGTATATTTGTGACAAATTTGTCAAATTGTACACTTTAAATATGTACAGGCCAATTATAACTCAATAAAGCTATTTTTGAAATAAGTCTTTCCAAAGAGACATATTACTTTTACATCCAGTAGGTGGCAGCTGGAACCATGGATTTTGACAGTATGTTTGCGTCTTATCCTCCAGCCGTATTTTAGTTTGTAAAATAACATATAGGAAGTGTAATATCTATGTAGGTTAGTTAGCATTGTGGTATATTTTATGAGATTATGATGAAAATAAAAGGGAACATAATAGGTCGTTACCAGATTATTATTTATTGTTCCTTGAAGCTTTAATATAGTTAAGTATGAAATGCAGAATCAAGAAGAGATATGTACCCACCCACCCTGGCAATTTACAAAGAATCAAGAGGCTGATTGACAGTTGAACGATTCTTTGCTCTTCTATAGTACCTTTTACAGAAAGCCTTATAAGTGTGTTATCAAAGCCACCTGTCACTCCTTGTTAAAAACGCTCTGCCTTTTAAAAGTTGTAAATTAAAACTTAACCCCGTTAAAAATATCATTGCCTCATTTTTCTTTCTAACTAGATTGAAATTTCAGCCCCAGAATTGTCTAGTTGTCTTCAGAACTCCCTCTGGCAGGAAAGAAGACCTATCCTCATCCTGCATAGGAGTAGGGAGCAATTCCTTTGACCCCCAGACCAGTTATCTGTTGAAAAAGAAAAGAGAGAATCTCAGGCGAAAGGTAATTCACAAGTATTCTTCAAAAGCATTTTTATGATTTGTAATAATATACTTAGCCACCTATTATCTTTGTTTTATTTCCTATCATAAAAAGGAATTACCTGACTGGATATTTATGGTCCAACCCAATTATTCATATAGTTTATAATTCAACTAGCAATCTTTTACGACTAACTTAGATTTAAAACTGAATTAGTTCTATCATCTGCCGCCTGCTAAGAAAGGGGTTTCTTTTTTTTTTTTTTTTTTTTTTTTTTTTTTTTTGAGACAGAGTCTCACGCTGTCGCCCAGGCTGGAGTGCAGTGGCGCGATCTCGGCTCACTGCAAGCTCCGCCTCCCGGGTTCCCGCCATTCTCCTGCCTCAGCCTCCTGAGTAGCTGGGACTACAGGCGCCCGCCACCGCGCCCGGCTAATTTTTTGTATTTTTAGTAGAGACGGGGTTTCACTGTGGTCTCGATCTCCTGACCTTGTGATCCGCCCGCCTCGGCCTCCCAAAGTGCTGGGATTACAGGCTTGAGCCACCGCGCCCGGCAAGAAAGGGGTTTCTACATTATGTATTTCTTTTCAGCTCAAAAGCTCTACGATTTTTATCAGGGTTTATTCTGCTGCTAAAAGATGTTAAAAATCTGAAAAATCCTGAAGACATCAAAACAATCAACTGATCTTCTAGGCATGATGTAAATATTGGTTTTCCAAGTTCATTCTACTGATTTGAAGAATTTCAATAAACAGGAAGTAAAAAAATTTAATGTACAAAGTAGGCTAAACACATCATCTTGGAATTCGGATAACTTACTCTCTAGAAAATCGAAATAAAATGTTTTTCAGTCTAGCATGATGAGCTTAACATACTAAATAGGATCATGCTTTAGAAGTATACAAAAGTACCAACCACTCAGTTACTTACAGGGGATCCTCCCCAACCCCCAAAATCAAAGAAATAGTCCTATCACCTTGAAAATTCCACCAGCTTCAGGCTGCCTCAAAAGGCCCTCGGGGTCCATCCCATCCCGGGCGCAGGTCACGTACATTTCAGAGTAATTCTTCCCTCCAAAGCAGCATGAAGTTGTTTTATCAACAGGCAGCTTCACAGTTTGAAGTCTTTTCCCTAGACCACCAAGTATTTTATTTAAAGTTTAGTTGCAGCAATTTCTAACCTGTGTATTGTTTCTAGGGAAGATCTAAGAAGACTGGGGAGGTCAGGATTCATCTGTGCATTTAATATTTAATCTACTTTCCCTGACAATTTATTTTGAGCAAAAAGATGCACTTCTACAGGAAGAGAAATTCTGACTAACTTTCGGGCTATATCTCTGCTTGGCCATGACAAGGATTTTTTCATTTTGCTGTGGGCCTACCTGTCACAGGATCTAAACGAATCACTCTTCCTCCATTGTAACAGGCCACCCAGAGCTTCCCCTCAGCATCAATACACATTCCATCTGGGATTTGTTCTTCTTTTTCGAGCTTGTAAACACTTCTGCGGTTGGCTATGGTTAAAAGGCAAAAACAAAAACAGAACCACAACAAAACAACAGGCCACTAAATACTGAGAATCAAACAGGGAGCTCTCAAGCTGGTTATAAATACTGATCACTTCAGCTTATCCAGTGTCTGGCATGTGAACAAAGGATTTTTACCACATGATTGGGATGGATTCATTGTCTTTTGTTTGGGTACAGGCATCTGTTTAAGCATTCAGAGGGAGAGAGAAAAAAGAAAGCAGAATTCTTACTAAAATGCCAATAATAGTTCTTTTTGAAGCTGACCTGAATTGGGGCCCTGCATGTCTATGTCAAGTACATGTCAGCTTGTGGTTAGACCTTTGCTGTTTCAGTTACAAAACTCTTGAGATCCACAAGGCAACTTAATGGTATCACGTGAACAGTTCATGCACAAAAACTAGCAAGATGTATGAGTTCTTTTTCTGCCTGACTGAGTGCTCCAAAATCAAGACTAAATATTAGAAGAGCCTGTTTCTGGCAGGAGGGGCACGCAGAAACCACCTAGGTGCCCTTAAGCGGGGGTAACCGTGGTATACAAAAAACAAATATCAAAATCCAGAACTTTATGCTACAAAGTCCAGGTCACTACAGTCATCAGATTGAGGTATAATGGAAAAATGTTAAAACCACGTATAATGACAATGGGTACAAACAGTCATAAAAAAGAGCACTACATCCTTCTTTCTTTTCCTTCCTTCCTTCCTTCCTTCCTTCCTTCCTTCCTTCCTTCCTTCCTTCCTTCCTTCCTTCCTTCTTTCCTTCCTTCCTTCTTTCCTTCCTTCCTTTCTTCCTCCCTTCCTTCCTTCTCTCTCTCTCTCTCTTTCTTTCTGTCTTTTTCTTTCTTGATGGAGTCTCGCTCTGTTGCCAGGCAGGAGTACAGTGGCGCGATCTTGGCTCACTGCAACCCCTGCCTCCCGGGTTCAAGCAATTCTTCTGCCTCAGCCTCCCAAGCACTACATATTTCAAAGCAAAACATCTGCACCAGAATAGTTTGCCTCTGATTAAATCTGCATGCAGAGTTCTGGGGATATTTTTTCGAAGTCATTTTTATTATTAGTGTTGCTCTTTTGTTTCATAAAAGGTTTGGCACCTTTCATGAAACAGTTTCAAGGACTCCCTTCTAGATTCTAAATAATCCCTTCCCTCCCATTTTCCAACTATGGCTCCTTTCAAGCATATTGATGGAGTTGGACAACGTGCAATTACTTTTTTTTTTTTTGCATTTCCATTTTGAAAGGTTGGTAATTAGCTTCTGAGTACTTGCCTATGGTTAACTAAAGTACAAACAAGAAATAGCAATCAAAAACCTCAAGGTTTCTGTTCTTTTGCGCCAATATTCCATTAAGTATTATCTGCCTTTAGGCACCTCCTGGTAGAACAGGATCCCTTTTGCAGTGAGCCTCTTTCTGGTGATGATGGCAAGGAAGAGGATTGAGAATCTATATTTGTATTAATTATTTTTTATTAGCTTCCCCAGATCTATCCACATTATGCCAAACTCTTGCCATATTTAAATATGTTGAGGGCCATGATTTGACTGGCAGCACAGTCAAGTCTGTGCTATCGTTACTGTATTGGAATAGTAGCATCAGAAAGCTCTCCATTTAAGTAAGGACCTCTTCACATGAGGCAAGGGAGAGGCGCCTTACTAGTCACAAACACGTGAAAACAATACTGGCAGCACTGAGACAAATAATGAAAAATACATACAGATCTGTCCTGTCTGCAGGTCATAGTCAAAGGCATCCACGGAGTAGGACAGGCTGTCAATGTAATAGAAGATTTTGTGGTCTAGCGACCAATCCAAACCATTGGAGATGTCCACCTGGTCAAAGTACTTTTTCACGTGGTGGTCAGGAAAGAGGGAGTACAGGGATCCCTGGTGCCGCTCAAGAACTGCCGGAGCTGTTTCCTCAGCCATGGTGCCTATGAAAACCAAAGAGCGCTCAGCTCTGCCCCAGAGCATCTTGCCCCATGCACGACACCATCCTTTCTCACCAGGGATCCTTTCCAGTGATTAAATCAAAGGAAATCATTATACAATTCCAATTTGGGCCCTATATATATATACATTTTTAAAAAATGACAATTACCTTGCATATAATGCAAATTAAAACCGTGCCTAGAGGTGCTGGTTCAAAACAAGAAGGAGTAAACATGCACGAACCTCATTTTCTCCCACTGAGCACAGCTATAAAAACCTGGATAAAATACATGGCACAGCCATCTTAGAACTCTGAAAAGCAAATATTAGCAGGTAGCTCAGGGAAGAACAGCAGACGTGGAAGTACCATGGAATTGATGGTGAGCTCTTCATTTTCTTCTCTGGTATCTGCCAGCCTGAACTCAACGCACCCTGAAATCTGGAAATGTGCACTGTGATGCAGACAGAGATCCAAGAGAAACCCCCTAGATCTGGTTCAAGGAGCAGAAAAGGAAACTCCTGAAGCTCAGAGAGAGTGGAGAAAATCCCTAGGTTATTTTCCACTCCTTTTTCTCCATTCTCTCACGCACCAGTCCCCAGACAAGTCTGCAGCAGCAATGGCAGAGAGAATGGCCAGCAGCAGGAAACTGTAGGAATGCAAACTCCAAGGGAAGGAGACGTTCATCTCCATTGGGTGAAGCTGCAGCCCCAAAAGGGTGACGCCAAATACTGTTGCTTTTATATTATCTTTCTCTGTCCTCGCTGCTTGGTCCCAGACGCAGCACAGTCATAGAAATGGGTGGTTTCTGGCTGGTGGAATGAAAAGGAGAGGTCCAGGAAACTGGAAATGACTGAGAAATAGTGAAGGGGCAATTGCTTAGGAACGCAATCCCGTTAAGCTGTTTACGATCTCCTAGGCTCACCCCAACTTGGACTTATACATGCATGAATTGGATTCGAATTAGCCTACTGAAGACATTGAGAGCAGAGCTGATAGAACTCCTTCTGGGTCCCAGACTGACCACTGGGTGGCACACGTGTGAGACAGATCCTAATAACATCTAATAAAAAACAGGTTGGAACTTGTGGCCTGAACCTACACATATACATTGCCTGCTAAGACAACTATAACAACATTCTTCAAAGGATTTCTTCTTCCTCTTCCTCCTCCTCCTCTTCCTCTTCCTCCTCCTCCTTCTCTTCTTCCTCCTCCTCCTCTTCTTCCTTCTTCCTTCTTTCTTCTTCTTCTTCGATACGTCATCCAGGCTGGAGTGTTGTGGCACGATCATGGCTCACTGCAGTCTCAATCTCCCAGGCTCAGGCGATTCTCCTACCTCAGCCTCCTGAGTGGCTGGGGCTACAGGCACATACCACCACGCCAGGCTAGGTTTGTTTGTTTTGTTTTGGTTTTGTTTTTGTATTTTGAGTAGAGACGGGGTTTTGCCATGTTGCCCAGGCTGGTCTCAAACTCCTAGACTCACTCTGGTTGCCCAGGCTGGAGTGCAGTGATGCGGTCTCGGCTCATGCAGCCTCGACCTCCTCTAGGCTCGGGTGATTCTCCTACCTCAGCCTCCCCAGTAGCTCAAGCAACTCAAGCAATCCACCTGCCTTGGCCTCCAAAGTGCTGGGGTCACAGGCATGAGCTGCCATGCCAAACCCCCTCCTTCTCCTTCGCCTTCCCCTTCTGCTGCTTCTTTTTTTTTCTTCTTCTGTTTTTTTTTTTTTTTTTTTAGCAGAGTCTTGCTCTGTTGCCCAGGCTGGAGTGCAGTGGCATGATCACAGCTCACTGCAGCCTCAACCTCCCGGACTCAAGCGTTCCTCCCACCTCAGCCTCTGAGCAGCTGGGTCTGTGGGAGTAAGCCACCATGCCTGGCTCATTTGTTTAATTTTTTATTTTTGTAGAGACGAGATTTCACTGTGTTGCCCAGGCTGGTCCCAAACTCCTGAGCTCAAGTGATCTACCTGCCTCAGCCTCCCAAAGTGCTGGGATTACAGGCTTGAGCCACCGCACCCGGCCAAAGGATTTCAATAGGACTCAGGGCCTCATAATATTCAAAATGTCTAGAACACAACCCCAGATTACTTGGCAACACAAAGAAACATGGAAATCTCGACTCACATAGGAAAAGAGAATCAACAGATGCCGAAAATGAGATGGCACAGATGCCAAAGAGATAATGTAGATGGGAAGCCTGAATAGCAAGCAAGACAGGGTTGATCCTCCCTCCTTGGGGAGAAAGATGTTCCCTTGGCAGTTTCCTGCTCTAGGTCAGTTGGGTTTGTTTCATGGCTCTCCCTGCACAATATCTGCCTCACAGAAAAAGAGGCCTGGAACATGCACATGAATCTCCTGCTGCTTGGAAAGCCTCTTCCTTGGTGGACAGAATAATCTAGAGCCTCAGCTTCATTATCTAGTAACAAGCATAGACAGGTCAGATCTTGGGTGTGGTGATATCTTCAGGGTGCGATCACCTTGAGAATCCATCTAGACTATAAGATGACCCCACCTTTTTCTGGGCCTGGGGCACCTCGGAGTAACCTATTAGGTATATACTACTGTACTAGTGTTAGGCATCTGCAAGAATACTATAGTGTTATAACATAATTATGTATAATATAATATAATATATAAATATAATATATAATATTATATATAGTTGTATTATATATTATATAATGCAATTATATAATATATAATATATAATTATATTAATATAATATAATTATATGTACTTATATAATTATACTATATTATAATATATAAATTAAAATTATATATTATAATATATAAAGTAAAACTATATATTATTATAAGTATAATATTATAGTATTAGTATTAGTACTATAGAATATTATAGTAATATCTAATAGTTACACCCACAATGACACCTACAATTTTATTTTTTATTTTTTATTTTTATTTTTATTTTTATTTTTATTTATTTATTTTTTTGAGACGGAGTCTCGCTCTGTCACCCAGGCTGGAGTGCAGTGGCCGGATCTCAGCTCACTGCAAGCTCCGCCTCCCGGGTTTACGCCATTCTCCTGCCTCAGCCTCCCGAGTAGCTGGGACTACAGGCGCCTGCCACCTCGCCCGGCTAAGTTTTTGTATTTTTAGTAGAGACAGGGTTTCACTGTGTTAGCCAGGATGGTCTTGATCTCCTGACCTCGTGATCCGCCCGCCTCAGCCTCCCAAAGTGCTGGGATTACAGGCTTGAGCCACCGCGCCCGGCCAGACACCTACAATTTTAAGAGGTCTCTTGATGGCCCAGAGACTCCATGCTAAGAATGCAGGCCTTGGAGGCCATCTTTATTTTTGTCTCACAAAGTGCCTCAGAACTGTAAACTTTTTAAAAAAAATATGGAGCTCTTCATGCATTTGCGTGTCATCCTTGTGCAGGGGCCATGCTAATCTTCTCTGTATTGTTCCAATTTTAGTAGATATGCTGCTGAAGCGAGCGCAGAACTGTCAACTTCTACTCAAAAGAGGTAAGAAAATCAATTTCACCAGGAGGCGAAGTATCCAATCACGTATCTTTATCCTGCAGAAATTACTGCAGAAGGGCTTCCAACAGATCCTCATCTTTAATCTTTCAACCTGTCCCTGACCATATCTGTGGTTGTATAAAGCCCAGGAAGATGGGAAGCAGTCTACAGTCAGGTGCTCTGACCTCTCCTGCCTTCCAGGTTGAACATGCACAGGGCCAGGACAGCAGGGCCAACAATATGAGGCGGCAGTGTGGGAAGGTGGGAATAGCAGAGATGGAGAATCAACTTTGGCTAACTTAGAAGGTTATTATGATGAGAAATATATGTGAAATGCATTATCTAATTTAAAACGGTAGATAAAATTCTTTTAAACCTGCATATAAGTCATTCTGCAACCATCATAGTAAACTTTGGTTCAAGAAAGAATCATCAACGAATGCAAAACTTAAGGGAGAAATTTCGATGAGGACCAGGATATTTGTGTGGACTTAGAGTATCTCCCCATGTTGTAGCCAGCCTCCAAGATAGCGCCTAATGATTCCCACCTTTCAGCATTCTCACCCTTGGATAGTTCCCTCTGTCATTGTCTGTGTGACCAAATAGCATATGGCAGAAGTGATGGTATGTCACTTCCAATTGGCTAAAGACTGTAGCTTCCATCTTGGATCTTGGGTGCATGCGTTTTCTCTCTCTCTCCTCTCTCTCTCTCTCTCTCCTCTTATCACTAGTTCTAGGGGCAGCCATGTCCTGAGCAGCCCTATGGAGAGACCCACCAGCTAAGGAACTGAAGCCTCCTGCCAACCCCTATGTGAATGAGCTTAGAAATGGATCCTTTAGGCCTCTTCAGAGAATCCAGCCTTTTCTGAGGCTGCAGTCCCTGCGGAAAGCTTGACTGCAGTCTTATGAGATAGCCTGAACTGGATCCATCCAGCTAAGCTGCACCCAGATTCTTGACCTTCAGAAACCATCTGAGATAATAAATATTTCTTATTTTAAGCCTCTAAGTTTCAGCGTAATTTGTTATCCAGCAATAGATAACTAACAACCCCCACAAATTGTTTATAAATTGCAATTAAAAATAGTTATGCGGTAGAGAAATCTGACAGAGGCTTAACCTGGCGATCAAAATCACCAACGAGGGGACACATGGACATCGTGTACCTCCAGATGGGTTACCCTGAGAACAGAACATTATCTATGCAGTATTCCCGTCAGGAATGTATAACATCAACTTGATCACAAACACCAGACAGATACTAAATAAGGAATGCCCTGTTAAAAAAGGGGGGAGTTGGGTAGGGCTGGCTGTATTCTTCAAAAATGGCAATGTTATAAAAAACAACAACAAAAAAAGCTATGAAAATGTTCCAGTTTTAAAAAAGATCAAAGAGATATGAAAAGGAAATGCAATCCATGATCCTAGACTGTATCCTGTGCTGGAGGGAAAAAACGTGAGAAAGAACACTTTTGCACAATTGACAAAACTGGGATTTAAATAGTATATCAGATAAAATGACCATATCAATGCTAAACTTTTTTAAGTTGATCACTCTAACTGTGGTCATGTAAGAATATGTCATCTTTCTTGGGAAATTCACACTGCAGCATTTTAGGGGTAAAGGCACATAGGATATACATGCAACCTACTCTCACATGATTCTGGAGATAGGCCGGGCGCAGTGGCTCACACCTGTAATCCCAGCACTTGGGAGGATGAGGTGTGAGGATCACTTGAGCTCAGGAGTTCAAGACCAGCCTGGGCAACAGAGTGAGATCTCATCTCTATTTTTTTTTTTTTTTAAATAAAGGACTCCAGAGATAAATATGTTTAGACATATACAGACAGCGAATGATAAAGCAAATGGAACAAAATGTTAGCAATAGGTGAACCTGAGTAAAAGGTATACAATACAAGTGTTGTTTGTACTATTCTTTTTTTTTTGAGATGGAGCCTCTCTCTATTGCCCAGGCCGGAGTGCAATGGCGTGACCTCGGCTCACTGCAAGCTCTGCCTCTCAGGTGCACGGCATTCTCCTGCCTCAGCCTCCCCAGTAGCTGGGACTACAGGTGCCCACCACCACGCCTGGCTAATTTTTTTATTTTTAGTACAGACAAGGTTTCACCTTGTTAGCCAGGATGGTCTGAATCTCCTGACCTCATGATCTGCCCGCCTCAGCCTTCCCAAAGTGCTGGGATTACAGGCGTGAGCCACCACGCCCGGCCTGTACTATTCTTATTTTTTTCTGTAAATTTGAAAATATTTCTGATTTAAACATCAACAACAAAACCCCTGTATTTAAAACTCACTTAAACCACCAAAATACCATACAGATTTTAGTCTCTGCTAGAGACGGAAATACAAATGAAGATTTTATCATAGGATTTTGTGTGTGTGTGTGTGTGTGCTACAAGTTACTCAGGCAATAATAAAAGAAGAACCCAAGATTCATTATAAATAACACTTTTGAGGTAGTGAGAACTAACTTACTTTCTTACTTTCTTTCTTTTTCTTTCTTTCTTTCTCCTTTCTTTTTCTTCTTTCTTTCTCCTTTCTTTTTCTTCTTTCTTTCTTTCTTTCTCTTTCTTTCTTTCTTTCTTTCTTTTCTTTCTTTCTTCTTTCTTCTCTTTCTTCCCTCCGTCCCTTCTCTCCCTCCCTCCCTCCCTTTCCTCCCTCCCTCCCTCCCTCCCTCCCTCCCTCCCTCCCTCCCTCCCTCCCTCCCTCCTTCCCTCCTTCCCTCCTTCCCCCTCCTTCCCTCCTTCCTTCCCTCCTTCCCTCCTTCCCTCCTTCCTTCCTTCCTTCCTTCCTTCCTTCCTTCCTTCCTTCCTTCCTTCCTTCCTTCCTTCTTTCTTTTCTTTCGAGACTCTATCACCCAGGTTGGAGTGCAGTGGCACGATCTTGGCTCACTGCAGCCTCAAACTACTGGGCTCAGATGATCCTTCCAACTCAGCCTCCTGAGTAGCTGGGACCACAGGTGCACGCCACCACACCCAGCTAATTTTTTGTAACTTTGGTAGAGACAGAATTTCACCATGTTGCCCAGGCTGGTCTCGAACTCCTGGGCTCATGCGATCCACTCGCCTTGGCTCCCAAAGTGCTGGGATTACAGGCGTGAGCCACCACCCTGGCCAGTAGTGAGAACTTTGTATGTCAAAGTATTTCCTCCAAGGCTCAGTAAGTAGGTGTTAAGAGAAATCTTACCAGCAAAGTACCTCCCGGCGGGATCCACCTTCCCATCATTGAAGCGATTGTTTTTCTTGTCGTTATCCACTGTGGCCAAGACAACTGCTGATTGTTCTTCCCAGTTCAAAGCACAGAACTTTGTTCCAATGGTGGCAACATAGCCTCCCGACTGGCGAAGGGCCACAGAGCTGACTGGGGCATCTGTAGAGGCAAAGCAACAGTTAAAAAGCAGTACCAGTTTAGTGGCTGAGGCCACTGAGGTCACTGTGCTACCTGGCATCGCTTAGAGTGGGAGCCCAGCTCTCGTGACAATGGGAGCGCTCTCTTCCTTCTGTTGAGTAGGGAAGGCTATGTAACCTAGTACATTTGTTGAGTATGAATTATGTGTGCTGATCTGGGCAGCAATAGATAGAAATGTGAATAAAACCTAATTCCTCTGGAAGCTCCCAGTCTAGTGGGAGAAGCAGAGGAGTGAAAGCACAGTGGCCATGATATGGAGCAAGTGCCACATCCAGTTCAGAGGAGGAGTTTCTAATCTAGGGGCACTGGGACAGTCATCACAGAGCAAGTGATACCCCATTTTGCCAAAAAATGCTCCAGAAAATTCAGAGACACAAACTGAGTTTAGTTATAGCAACTAGGTTTTGTGACATCTCTCTGCCTCTCCGATACAGGATTTGCCTTTTTTTTTTTTGACAGAGTTTTGTTCTTGTTGCCCAGGCTGGAGTGCAGTGGTGCAATCTCAGCTCACTGCAACCTCTGCCTCCTGGGTTCAAGCAATTCTCCTGCCTCAGCCTCCTGAGTAGCTGGGATTACAGGCATGTGCCACCACGCCTGGCTAAAGTTTATTTGTATTTTTAGCAGATGGTTTCACCATGTTGGCCAGGCTGATTTCGAACTCCTGACCTCAGGTTATCCACCCGCCTTGGCCTCCCAAAGTATTGGGATATTAGGCATGAGCCACCGCACCTGACCCAGGATTTGTCTTTTCTAAGGGGCCCTATTTTATATGTATTTAATTGCAAATTGTTTCTCAGATCCTTTTTTGGAAGTAACCACGGTAAAAAATAATAAACAGATAGAAATGTAGATGCAGATATAGTATAATCACATCTCTTCATTATATTACTATATTTTATGTTTTTAAATTTTAGGTTTTCTTTGTTTAATATTTTTCCATGTATAAGAAAACTTTTTTTTTTTGTTTTTTTTTGAAATGGAGTCTTGCTCTGTTGCCCAGGCTGGAGTGCAGTGTCATGATCTTGACTCACTGCAACCTCCGCCTCCTGGGTTCAAGGGATTCTCCTGCCTCAGCCTTCCAAGTAGCTGGGATTACAGACTGTGCTACCATGCCTGGCTAATGTTTGTATTTTTAGTATAGACAGGGTTTCACCATCATGGTCAGGCTGGTCTTGAACTCCCGGCCTCAAGTGATCCACCCATCTCAGCCTCCCAAAAGTGTTGAGATTACAGGCATGAGCTACTGCACCCGGCCAAGAATTTTTTTTTTTTTTTAAGTGGAGAGATTGACTGCTGTGGTGAAATAAATTTATCAGAATTGATTTTGAAAACATTTCCTAAGCACCCATTCAGTGTAAGATAATGGGAGCTTCAGGAGCCACCCTTAGCTCAAAGCCCTGCTCACACTTTGATTGGAGTCATCAAGGGTCCCAGGGAAAGTGTAGGATAACTCTCATCGCGGATCCCAACCTACAGCCTGAGACTTCTCTTGGTAGCTCTCTAAGCTACTGCTGACACCACAGCTTTTTCCATGGGTTGGGGGTGGGGGGCGGGGGGGAGGCGCTTTTCAGATCACAGATTGGCACGTGTGTCTGCTGCAAAAGAGACTAGAAAAGGCAAGGGGAACCCATCCCCATTCTACCCTCAGAGGTCACAGTCACTTTACCACAGTCATACTTCTGGGTGAATTAAAAAGTTGTTCCCGGGGCCGGGCGCGGTGGCTCACGCCTGTAATCCCAGCACTTTGGGAGGCCGAGGCGGGCGGATCACGAGGTCAGGAGATCGAGACCATCCTGGCTAACACGGTGAAACCCCGTCTCTATTAAAAATACGAAAAATTAGCCGGGCGTGGTGGCGGCGCCTGTAGTCCCAGCTACTCCGGAGGCTGAGGCAGGAGAATGGCGTGACCCCGCGAAGCGGAGCTTGCAGTGAGTGGAGACTGCCCCACTGCACTCCAGCCTGGGCGGCAGAGCGAGACTCCGTCTCAAAAAAAACAAAGTTGTTCCCTTTCATTTAAAAATAAAGAAGTTTAAAGCGGGCCGTGGTGGCTCATGCCTGTAATCTCCGCACCTTGGGAGGTCAAGGCAGGATAATTGCTTGAGCCCGGGAGTTCAAGATCAGCCTGGGCAATATAGGGAGACCCTGTCTCTACAAAAAATAAAAATAAAATTAGCTAGGTGTGGTGGCACACGCCTGTGGTTCCAGCTACTCAGGAGGCTAAGGTGGGAGGATTGCTTGAGCCTGGGAGATTGAGGCTGTAGTGAGCCATGTTTGCATTATTGCACTCCAGCCTGGATGGCAGAGCCAGACCTTGTCTAAAAAAATGAAAAAAGTTGAGGTCCAAGTTCCGGATTGAGAAAGAATGTCCCAAGATTATAGGAATTCCTGATATTTTTTCCCATGGGCTCAGTGAAAACAAGAAACTTTTTTCTCTATCGGTAATTACATCAAGCCCATTCCCTTGGGCTATAGGAAGTGATAAATTCCTTCTTTAGAATTCACAGGGCCATAAACGCATCACACTCAAATTCACATGAAATTCCATCATGAATCCTATTTTGTGCAGTGAGCAAAGATGGTCCTGGTTAACTCTTTATACATCCAAAAGCTAGTTTTCACTTTCAAAGAAGTTGTTTTGTTTTGTTTTGTTTTGAAAATTAAGGTCTTGGCCTGACCCAAGGCAGATAGCTGCGTCTTTAACTTTCCATGGTTATCTGACGGTATTAAGGAAAGACAGAAACTAGAGTAACCCAGCATCCAAACAAAACTGGGAATGGGCTGGGCGTGGTGGCTCATGTCTGTAATCCCAACGCTTTGGGAGGTTGAGGTGGGTGGATCTCTTGAGCCCAGGAATTTGAGACCAGCCTGGGCAACATGGTGAAACACCACCTCTACAAAAAATACAAACTAGCTGGACGTAGTGGCACACATCTCTAGTCACAGCTACTAGGGAGGCTGAGGCAGGAGGATCCCTTGAGCCCCAGGAGATCAAGGCTGCAGTGAGCCGTGATCACACCATGGCACTCCAGCCAGGGCAACATGGTGAGACCCTGTCTCAAAACAAACAAACAAACAAACAAAAAAACAAACAACCCCCCTCCTCCCCCCAAAAAAATTGGAATGTTGTCCCTCATTCAAAGAGGAAGAGGACAGTATTGACCATCCATAATTAAACCCTGGGTCAGAGTGGAAGGATATGGAGTGGGGACAGACAACATGACAAGTGTATTCAGTGTGCTTTGACAAGAAGGGTGCCGTGGGAAAAGGTAGCTGGCTGATCTCAGCCCAGCCTTCATCCTTACCCATGGTCACTCGCTGTACTTGCTTGGTGAGTGAATCCCACCGGCAAAGCTTTTTTGCAGGAATGTCTACGAAGAGCAAAGAGTCGGATGCTTCCTCCCATACTGGAGACTCACCGCACCGGCAGTTCTCCGGCAAAACACACTCAATCTTAATGGAAGACATGGTCGCGGGGGAGATCTAGTGAAGGTAACAGAGGTGAGTGAAAGGTCATCGCACAGAACAAATATAGTAAAACACCTGGCTAAGAACTGGCAAGGCTGGATACACTTCCCCCAGATCAGACAAGGATATGCAATGTGACAGGGAGAGACACATGTAGGCAAAAGAAAAGAGCTGATAACAGACCATGAAACATCTTCAACCAACTTACCAGTGACGTGCTTCTCAAATGATCTTTCAAAAAGAGAACAAAAAAGCGACACCCTGACCTCCACTCCTTGGTGTTTGTGATCCTCAGAGAACTGGCTGTTGAAATAGTGCAAGGTCGCCCTTTATGTCAATACCCCGGGCCCCAGGGCGGGTCAGGGAGCCGGCAGTTTGTTCATTGGTGGCCCTTCTGGGTGTCTGCAGGGCACTTTCTGCTCCCCCCCTTCTGTTGATGCTGTTGAGCCCCTTCTTTGAGGGTGCAGAGGCCAGGGCCCTCCACACCTGCATTTTTCTGAGCTGCTTTACTGATTTATTTTTCTTCTCTGTGTGGTTGATTTTTATGAACTGCATTTTTAGGACTATGTTCACCCCAATGAGAACTCGCTGAATTCGAACTAACACGCATTTTCCAACGCAGACCATGGAAGGAGTGGAGAAAAGGACAGCATTGAACCACCCTGGCAGGAACTGACAGCCCTTCAGTGATTTCTTGCTTCCCAGGAAGACACCGTGCCAGTTTGGCAAGGAGTGTTGGACTCCACAGGAGAGGAACATTCTATGCTGGGACTTTAGGCCAGAGACCATGACCAGCGAACTGGGAGAAGACAGAAAAATTATCTGAAAAGGAGAAAAAATCAGATAAGAATCCCATGTGGGAGAGGAAAGACAGGCAACTTGCAAGAGCAATCTTTTCTTTCTGTACCTCTGCCCTGAGTAGGCGGTTTCCAGGAATGATCCACACTGCCTGCATTTGTCAGGCACAGGGGCTCAGGCCTGTAATCCCAGCTCTTTAGGAGGCTGAGGCAGGAAGATTGCTTGGACCCAGGAGTCTGGGACCGGTGTGGGCAACATAGTGAGAGCCTGACTTTACAAAACAACAAAAAATTAGCAAGTGTAATGGCACATGCCTGTGATCCTAGCTACTCGGGAGGCTGAGGTGGGAGGATCATTTGAGTCCGGGGGATGGAGGCTGCAGTGAGCCGTGATCATGCCACTGCACTCCAGCCTGGGCAACAGAGCAAGAACCTGTCTCTAAATAAATAAATAAAAATTGCCTGCATCTTCATCCTTCTCCCAGGGTAGCTATCTGCTTTGAAGTAAGTGATCCTACACATGGGTGGGCAAATGAATAGAGGGGGGAAAAAGAAAAATAATGTTTGATCTAATATTTCCTCCAATAAACTATATTTTAAAAAAGAAACACATGCCGGGCGTGGTGGCTCACGCCTGTAATCCCAGCACTTTGGGAGGCTGAGCCAGGTGGATCATGAGGTCAGGAGTTCAAGACCAGCCTGACCAACATGGTGAAACCGCATCTCTATTAAAAATACAAAAAAATTAGCCGGGCACGGTGGCGGATGCCTGTAATCCCAGCTACTCACAAGACTGAGGCAGGGGAATCGTTTGAACCCGGGAGGCAGAGGTTGCAGTGAGCCGAGATTGTGCCATTGGATTCTAGCCTGAGCGACAGGGTAAGACTCCTTCTCAAAAACAAACAAACAAACAAAAAACAAAAAAAACCCAGAAAAACCAAAAAACCAAAACCAAAACAAAAAAACCACAGCCCAAACCAGTCCCAAATACAAAGTATCCGCATCTGCAGCAGCATTTGGAATGTTTTTTGGCTATTAAAAATGGGCTCAGGCTGGTGCCGGTGGCTCGTGCCTGTAATTCCAGCACTTTGGGAGGCTGAGGTGGGAGGATCATTGAGGTCAGGAGTTTGAGACCAGCCCAGGCAACATGCTGAAAGCCCCTCTCTACAAAAAATACAAAAAATTAGCCCGGCTTAGTGGTTCAAGCCTGTGGTCCTAGCTACTAGGGAGGCTGAGGCTGGAGAATCGCTTGAACCTGGGAGGAGGAGGTTGCAGTGAGCCAAGATTGGGCCATGGCACTCCAGCCTGGGCAACAGACTGAGACCTTGTCTCAAAAAAAAAAAAAGGGAGGGGGCGGGCAGTGTTCAGACTCCAAAGGCCTTCATCCTATCAGTCTTAGATAAGGCTCAAGATCAGAGGCAGGAGTTTTGCAATAGCGACTTTTAACCCCATGCTCCCTCATAGAAGCCAGTGGGGAGGGGACAGGGGAGCCAAATGTTCCATTTAGGTCCGGCCCGTGGCCACAAAAGGGGTGGCTGGGCAGCAGGGAGCGGGGACGGGGGCGTCAAGCGCCCGAGCTGCCCCCGGGGTACCTGTGCGGGTGAGAGGCCTCCACAACAGTCTGGTAGAGCCGCTGGGGCCTCGGGCGACGGTGACGGCGACAGTGACAGAGAGGCCCTGGGAATCTGAAGGTTGAGCCTGCCTCGTCCCTGGCGCAGGCTTTGCAGAGGGCGCACCAGCCAGCCCGGTTGAAAGGGCCCGGGTTCCCGGGTGGGCACAGGGCGGTCAGTCTCCTTCTGGCTGCCCCCGATCGGGAGATTGGGACGGGAGGAGCGGGTCTGGCTCTGTTGTCGCCGGGGCCTTTCCTTTCCAAGGAGGGGGCGGGGAGGCCGTCCTGGCTCGGCACTCGCCAGGCTGGAAACTTCTCAAGCGGCTCGAAGGTCAGGCAGCGGGCCGAGGAGAGGGGAAACGCCTCCCGGGACCCGGCGGCTTGGTAGGTGGATGGCACGGGCCTGGGACCCCGCCCCGTCCCCGTCCCTGTACCCCGCGGCTGGAAGAATCCTGCAAAGCCGCCCCTGGCAGGCACGGGGATGGTGGGTACAGGCTTACGGCCCAGTGAACCTGAGCTTTGGAGTTTGGACGAATAGCTAGTTTACCTCTTACTTCAACCAAAAAAAGTTGTTAAATGCCGAACAGAGAGAGACTGGGAGGGTTAAACCCAAACAGGTTAAAAAGGAAAGAACAAAGCTCCTCTCCATCCTAGTGGAGAAGACCCTGGTGGCTGAAGGCCAACTCTTGCAAAAACTTTTTTGGTGGGGGAAGAGGAAAGGCTTGATTTCATTTTCAAATCATATGGAAAACACATTCCTCAACGGCACGCAGCTCCACAACCCCATTCTTAGCCTAAATGTATTCCTGGTCCTGCCATCTGACGGTACAGGCTTTCTCTAAAGAACCCACATTAAAAAAAAAAAAAAAAAAAAAAAAAAAAAAAAAAAAGCCAGGACCAGCACAGTGGTTCAGGCCTGTAATCTCAGCACTTTGGGAGGCCGAGGTGGGTGGATAGATTGAGCCCAGGAGTTTGGGATGAACCTGGCAACAAAGGGAGACTTCGTCTCTACTAAAAATTAAAAAAAAATCCCCAAAAACGAAAAACAAAAAAGTACTGGCCGGGCATGGTGGCTCACGCCTGTAATCCCAGCATTTTGGGAGGCTGAGGCAGGCGGATCACCTGAGGTCAGGAGTTCGAGACCAGCGTGACCAGCATGGTGAAACCCTGTCTCTACTAAAAATACAAAATTAGCCGGGCGTGGTGGCACATGCCTGTAATCCCAGCTATTCGGGAGGCTGAGACAGGAGAATTTCTTGAACCCAGGAGGTGGAGGTTGCAGTGAGCTGAAATTGTGCCATTGCACTCCAGCCTGGGCAACAAGAGTGAAACTACTTCTCAAAAAAAAAAAATTATATATATATCTGGGTGTGGTGGTGCGTGCCTGTAGTTCCAGCTACTCAGGAGGCTGAGGCAGGAGGATCACTTGAGTCCAGGAGGTTGAGGCTACAGTAAAAAGATGTTTCATGCCCAAACCCAATCCAGGGTGAGGCATTGCATTTAGCTGCCTTTAGTTCCTTTTCACCTGGAACAGCTCCTCAGCCTTTTATTTTTGTTTTCTGACATCATTGACGTTTTTGGAATTCAAAATGTACAATGTCCCTTAATTTGGGATTCCTTAATTTTTCCTCGTGGTTAATTCAGGCTATGCCTTTTTGGCAGTGCTACAAAAGTGATGCTGTATTCTCAGCATCTGGAGGCAAACCAATGTTGATTTGTTAACTTTGATCATAATATGTGGTTATGAATCTTTTAAAATTGACTGGGCATGGTGGCTCATGCCTGTAATCCCAGCACTTTGGGAGGCCGGGGCAGGTGGATCACTTGAAGTCCCAGCCTGGCCAACATGGTCAAACCCCATTTCTACTAGCTGGGCATGGTGGCGCATGCCTGTAGTCCCAGCTACTCAGGAGGCTGAGGCAGGAGAATTGCTTGAACCCGGGAGGCGGAGGTTGTGGTGAGCCAAGAACATGCCACTGCACTCCAGTCTGGGCGAGAAAGTGAGACACTGTCTCAAAAAATAGTAATAAATAAAGTAAAAAAATAAAGTGTCATAGCACCCTGCAATGGACCCCGAGCACACAAGGCCCTTCGAACTTGTGGGGAGTCCCTTCTTGATCTCTGTCATGTTCTAGCCACGTTCTCTGCTTCTTGACTTTGAACTTGCTATTCCCTCTGCCTAGAACACTTTTCTCTAACCACTAATCCAATGCTCCCTTCTTCACTGGACTAACTTCTACCTAAGAGTCAGTTGAATGTCCCCTCCATCAGGAAGACTTCGCTGACCCTCCTGGCTCTCTGACCTATTGCTCTTCAATAACCATAACCAGCGCCTTGTTATGTTTTATTACATTACTCATCACACTGAGATCCATTGGTTTATCTGTCTCTCCTGCTTTATCAGGAGTTCTCTGAGGGTACATCGGGATCTTTTATTACAATATAAGTGCTCTTTATTCGCAGACCACCTGCAGTCAAACAAATCTGGGTTTATTGACTCTTTACAGTGAGGAGGGAGAACACACTCCATGGGGTACCCTGGGACATCTCAGTAACAGGCTGTTAGAAAGAACCTACTATAGGCCAGGCACGGTGACTCATGCCTGTAATTCCAGCACTTTTGGGAGGCAGAGGAGGGCGGATCACTTGAGGTCCGGAGTTCGAGACCAGCCTGGCCAACATAGGGGACACTGTCTCTACAAAAAATACAAAAATTAGTGCGTGTGGTGGCACATGCCTGTAATTCCAGCTACGTGGGGGGCTGGGGCAGGAGAACCACTTGAATCTGGTGGGCGGAGGTTGCAGTGAGCAGAGATCATGCCACTGCACTCCAGCTGGGGTGACAGAGCGAGATTCTGTCTAAAAAAAAAAAAAAAAAAAAGAACCTACTATAGAATTTGGCCTTGTATTAGGTGATGTGATTTTGGGGCGAGTCCAAGGATTGAATGCTGTCAGGGAGTAGGGGTGACTCCATGATTGGGTATTTTAATTTTCATCTAAAAGACAAGGAGAATGGGCTGAAGAACAAGCAGCCCTCACTCAGATGAGCCAGGATGGGGCGATGTTTAGTCATTTTTGTGATTTTTTTTTTCTTTTTACTTTCTTTCTTTTTTTTTTTTTTTTTTGAGACGGAATCTCGCTCTGTCGCCCAGGCTGGAATGCAGTGGCGTGATCTCCGCTCACTGCAACCTCCTGGGCTCAAGTGATTCTCCTGCCTCAGCTTCTCAAGTAGCAGGGACTACAGGCGTGCACCACCATGCCTGACTAATTTTTTGTATTTTTAGTAGAGACAGGGTTTCACCGTGTTAGGTAGGCTGGTCTCCATCTCCTGACCTCGTGATCCACCCGCCTCGGCCTCCCAAAGTGCTGGGATTATAGGCCTGAGTCACTGCGCCCAGCCTGTGATTTTTTTTTTTAAATTGAGACGGGGTCTTACTTTGTTTTGTCCAGGCTGGTCTTGAGCTCTTGGCCTTAAGCAACCCTCCTGCCTCAGCCTTCCAAAAGTGCTGGGATTACAGGTATGAGCCACCAGCCTGGCCTAAATTTTTAATTTTTTTGTAGAGACGAGGTCTCCCTTTGTTGTCCAGGCTGGTCTTGAACTCCTGGGCTCAAGTGATTCTTCCACCTCCGCCTTCCGAAATGCTGGGATTACAGGCATGAGCCATCACGTCTAGTCCATTTTTGTCATTTGGACAGTCTACGATTAATCTTGTTTTTGTCTTGATCCATCACAGTCCCAGAATGGCCTTGTCTGATGTTGGTGATCTCTGAATTGTTCATGTTCAGCAGGAGAATGCCAAGGCCTAGCTGTGGGTGCCATGGCGGATTTTGGATGTCACGGACTGCTTTTCTTTCTCAATCTCCCCTTTTGTCCAACATCAGATTAAGTAAAGGCCATAGGATATGATTCAATTTTGTGATCTTCACCATTTACCTGGATTTTGCTGATCTACAGGTGGCTCCAAGAAAACTGTCTGTAGTAGAACAAGGGTTAGTCTCCCCACCCTTTAAAAAAATTTTTTTTGAGACAGTGTCTTGCTCTGTCTCCTAGGCTAGAGTGCAGTGGTAGGACTGTGGCTCACTGCAGCCTCGACCTCCTGGGCTCAAGCGATTTTCCCATCTCAGCCTTGTGATTAGCTAGGACTATAGGCACACATCACCACCCCTGGCTAATTTTTTTTTCTTATTTTTTGTAGAGATGGGGGTCACACTATGTTGGCCACACTAGTCTTGAACTCCTGGACTCAAGCAATCCTCCCACCTCAGCCTCCCAAAGTGCTGGGATTATAGGCGTAAGCTACTGTGCCTGGCCAGTTTTTATAAGACCAAAGTTTGGGGTTAATGATGCAAGGGAAACTTAAGAACCAGAAGAGGCTTACTAAAGGAAATGCACCTTCTGTGGTGTTTAAGGAAGAATGATTAATTTTTTTTGTCAGCAAACAGTTAAATTCAGAGCAGTAGCTATGCTCTGAGAAAAACTTATCAGAGTGCTTTGTTTTTTCTTTTTTCTTTTTTTAAAATTTATTTTTGAGACAGGGTCTTGCTCTGTCACCCAGGCTGGAGTGCAGTGGCACGATCATGGCTCACTGCGGCCTCAACCTCCTGGGCTCAAGTGATCCTCCCACCTCAGCCTCCCGAGTAGCTGGGACTACAGGCACACGCCACCAAGTCTGGCTGATTTTTGTATTTGTTTTGTAGAGACGGGGTTTCGCCATGTTGCCCAGGCTGTGTTTTTTCTTAAGTGAGAGGGGACTGTAAAGGTTCAGAAGTCACAGGATGAGGATAAGGGAGAACACACTGAGAAGCCTTTTAGTCTGTTAGTATCATAGAGAGAGTGTAAAGTACAACAGACAAGATGAGTAAGAGAATGAAGGGAAAGAAAAGGGCTGCTGAAGAATCAGAAAATTAACTTTGAGTTGAATCTGGCCACTTCTGCAGTCTGGAGAAGTGAAGAAGTTTCTGGAGGGCTCCTAAGAGCCTCTTAGTTTAAAGTGTCCCAATGGAACAGACATCCAGGAGTCAGGATAAACTGATGTATATCTTTTAAGCTGGGAAACAGGAACTTAAGTGTCCCGTTGGGGTTTTATTGCTGTGTCAGTTGCTAACAGTCCCTGATAAGGTCTTCCATGGGGACTCAAGTAGTTTTTCTCTGATGTCTTTTCAGAAAACCAAACCTTCGGGTTTGAGATCCTGCTGAGGTGGGGGTTTTGAAAATGTAATTCACTAGGCAGGCATCGTGGCGTACGCCTGTAATCCCAGCTACTCAGCTAATCACTTGAACCCGGGAGGCATGGGTTGCAGTGAGCTGAGATTGGGCCACTGCACTCCAGCCTGGGCGAGAGACAGAGCCAAACTCCGTCTCAAAACAAACAAACAAAAAAGAAAATGCAGTTTATACCTGTTGGTGAGAAAGCTGGAGGTATTGTAGGAGTCCCCTGCAGTAATGAGTCATATCAGCCTGTCATAGGGTGGAGTCTAGGATTGGGAATACTTTCCAAATGCATAGGGAAACCTGTTATTATCTCAGAAGCAGATAACTTGTGAATCCTTTGGGTAGGGGGGTGCAGATCTTATTGCCATGAAAAATAATGGCAATACTCGAGGCTATGGAAGTTCGAGGGGTTTCTAAGAGCTTTGATTATGGTGGTTTTAGAATTCCAAGAGTTCTCTGTTTTTTGTTTTTTGTTTTTTTTTTTTTTTTTTGAGACAGTCTCGCTCTGTCACCCAGGCTGGAGTGCAGTGACGCAATCTTGGCTAACTGCACGCTTCGCCTCCCAGGTTCAAGCGATTCGCCAGCCTCAGCCTCCAAAGTAGCTGGGACTACAGGCATGCACCACTATGCCTGGCGAATTTTTTTTTTTTTTTTAAATATTTTTAGTAGAGACGGGGTTTCACCATTGTTGACCAGGGTGGTCTTGAACTCCTGACCTCAGGTGATCCACCCGTCTTGGCCTCCCAAAGTGCTGGGATTACAGGTGTAAGCCACCATGCCTGTCCAGTTCTCTGTACATTTTCTGAATTGACAGTTGATAAGGACCGTGCCACTCTAGGAAATGAGAATAAAAAATCACCTTCAGTGACCAGTGTTTTCTATCTATTCCTTACTCAGAAACTGTCAGTTTCCAATGTGTCCAAAGATTATTTATTAATGAACTTAATCTTTTATCTCAAGTCTTAAAGTTAGGATCCAGAGATTTCAATTTTAGCCAATACATTAAATCCTTATGGTTTGTAGAAATTTAAGAAATTTTCAGGCTGGGTGCAGTGGCTCACACCTGTAATCCTAGCACTTTGGGAGTCTGAGGCAGGAGGATCGCTTGAGCCCAGGAGTTTGAGACCAGCCTGGGCAACATAGGGAGACACTGTGTCTACAAACAAAAACAAAAACAACAATAAAAATTATTTCATGAAGGTGCAGAATGACAAAATATAATAAAACAAAAAAAAATTAGCCAGGCCTGGTGGCTCATGCCTGTAATCCCAGCTACTCAGGAGGCTGAGATGGGAGGATCGCTTGAGCCCAGGAGGTCGAGGCTGCAGTGAGCTATGATTGCACCACTGCACTCCAGCCTGGGTGACAGAGTGAGACCCTGTCTCAAAAAATTTTCTTTTTCATAAAATTAAACTACTTAAAAAGACACCTGTTCGTATTATTCCTTTCAGTTGTTCATCTATGTATGAAGTTACAGGAACAATGGTATCTTACTTAACCCATAAAACCAGTGTAGGAAATTTAGAAAGCTTAAGTAATTTAATCCTGATTTTTGTACAAGCAAAAATATTGTTCTGACATTACTTTAAAATGGTAAACTATTTTTAAAGACCTTCAATCATAATTGAAAGCTCTTTATCTTGAAATTAAATTCTTTTCTTATTTTTTCATAAGTATAATGACAAAGACTATTGTGTTAAATATACTTTCTAGTGTTCCCCAAAAGAAACACATTCCATAACTTTTTCTTTCCTTCTTTTAGACACTTTTGACAGTTTATCAGGACTAGATATTTCTAGAGCGTATGCATAACAACTAAATATTTTTTTTTTTGAGACAAAGTCTCGCTCTGTTGCCCAAGATGGAGTATAGTGGTATGATCTTGGTTCACTGCAACCTCTGCCTTCTAGGTTCAAGGGATTCTTTTGCCTCAGCCTCCCAGGTAGCTGGGTGCCCGCCACCACACCCGGCTAATTTTTGTATTTTTAGTAGAGACGGGGTTTCACCATGCTGGCCAGGCTGGTCTTGAACTCCTGACCTCAAATGATCCACCTGCCTCGGCCTCCCAAAGTGCTGGGATTACAGGCTTGAGCCACTGCGCCTGGCCCTGAATTATTATTATATTTTTTTGATCAGTTAATCTTTAAAGTTTCCCAAGGGAGTAAAAGAGAGGGAGAGGAACAGCAACAACAAAAAGCCAGCTTCAGACGAATATGAAATTGTCATTTATTAGGTTGGTGCAAAAGGAACTGCCATTACTTTTAATGGCAAAAGCTGCAGTTACTTTTGCATCAACATAATCAAAGTCTAATTTCGTTCTTTCTTGAAGGACAGGGAAGAATATATAAATATAGAAAGCCCATTTTGACAAACACACTGGGGGGTGGGGACGGAGACAATAACTTGGGCCTTTGACAGTTTTATCCACGTAAATAATTTTAAAGCTACCACTCACTAATCCTTGAAATGTGGAAACAAAGGAGGGGGGTCACCTACCCCCCAAAACAATTTTTCTTTTAGGCAAAACCAAATAATCTCCTAATAAGGTTTTCTTCACTCTGTTCTAAGATGCCTCTTAAATGAACAACCTTGTTCATCTCAAAAGTTCCCCAGTGTGGCTGCAGTAATTTCAAACTGACTCTAGAGAAATTGTGCCATATGGAGAACATTATAGAAGGAAAACATGAAGGAAGCAGATATTTAGTATCAAAGACTTGCAGTTTTAGACTTGGAAGACCCTATGAGAATGTCCATGGGCTGTAATGATGATGCTTGGGCAACTTCGTGTCTACGGAACCTGGCTGAAGGCCAACCATTGCCGGTCAAGAGGCAATGTAAAACCTGCCGATTCCAGGCTGATTAGTTTTTAACTTTGAGACTGGGTTTCACTCTGTTGCCTAGGCTAGAGTGCAGTGGTGTGATCATGGCTTACTGCAGCTTTGACCTCCTGGGCTTAGGCAATCCTCCTGACTCAGTTTCCTTAGTAGCTGAGACCACGGATGCATGCGGCCACACCCAGCTAATTTTTTTTTTGTTTTTGAGACGGAGTCTCGCTCTGTCGCCCAGGCTGGAGTGCAGTGGTGCGATCTCGGCTCACTGCAAGCCCCGCCTCCCGGGTTCATGCCATTCTCCTGTCTCAGCCTCCCAAGTAGCTGGGACTAAAGGTGCCCGCTGCCACGCCCGGCTAATTTTTTTGCATTTTTAGTAGAGACAGGGTTTCACCATGTTAGCCAGGATGGTCTCGATCTCCTGACCTCGTGATCTGCCCGCCTCGGCCTCTCAAAGTGCTGGGATTACAGGCATGAGTCACCGTGCCCGGCAACCCGGCTAATTTTTAAAATTTTTGTAGAGACAGAGTCTTGCTATGTTGCCCAGACTGGTCTTGAACTCCTGGGCTCAAGTGATCCTCCTGCCTCAGCCTCCTGAAGTGCTGGGATCACAGGGATGAGCCACCCACACCTGGCCAGAGTATAATTTGATTAGTTTTGACATATGTATACATGTCTAGAACTATCTCTACCACCAAGATAATGAACATACTGGTCACCCCCAAAAGTTTCCTCCTGCCCTATTATCCCTTCCTCCCACCCTTCCCTGCTCCTAATCCCCAAGCAACCACTGATCTGCTCTCTGTCACTCTAGATTTGCTCCTATTTTGTAGGTTTTTTGGTACCTGGGATTATATTTATACAGTATGTATTCTGTTTTGTCTGGCTCAGCATAATTACTTTGAAATTCTTCTCTCCCAGTCTCTGATTTCTCTTTTCAGCCTATTAATAGCATCTTTAAAAAAGTAGTGGTTTTGGCTGGGCATGGTGGCTCACACCTATGATCCCAGCACTTTGGGGGGCCAAGGTGGGAGGATTGCTTGAGGCTAGGAGTTCGAGATCAGCCTGGGCAACATGATGAGACTCTGTCTCTATTAAAAAAAAAACAAAACAAAACACACACACACACACACACACAAACCCTATCTCTTACCATATACAAAAATCAAATCAAAATGGACTTCAAACTATGTAACTACTACAAGAAAACATTGGGGAAAGTCTCCAGGACATTAGCCTGGGCAAAGATTTCTTGAGTAACCCACAAGCACAGACAACCAAAGAAAAATGGACAAATGGGATCACATCAAGTTAAAAAGTTTCTGCACAGCAAAAGGAACAATCAACAAAGTGAAGAGACAACCCACAGAATAGGAGAAAATATTTGCAAACTACCAATCTGACAAGGGATTAATAACCAGCATATATAAGGAGTTCATACTGTAGGAAAAAATCTAATGATCTGATTAAAAAAATGGGTATGCCCCCACACCCTAATTTTTAATTTATTTTTGTACAGATGGGATCTCACTATGTTACTCAGGGTGGTCTGGAACTCCTGGGCTCAAGTGATCCTCCCACCTCGGCCTCCCAGAGTGCTGGGATTACAGGTGTGAGCTAATGTGCCTGGCCAACTGTAGGGTTTTTTGTAGGTGTCCTCTATAAGGTTCTGGGTAGATATCCTTTATTCAGCTTCTCTTCACAGTTTACTGAACACTACTATCAGCAGTAGATACTGTCAAATGTTTTTATTTTTTTGAGACAGAGTCTCACTCTGTCACCCAGGCTGGAGTGCAGAGGCACAATCTTGGCTCACTGCAACCTCCGCCTTCAGGGTTCAAGCAATTCTCATGCATCAGCCTACCGAGTAGCTGGGATTACAGGCGCCTGCCACCACACCCGGCTAGTTTTTGTATTTTTAGTAGAGACAGGGTTTTGCCGTGTTGGCCAGGCTGGTCTCGAACTCCTGGCCTCAAGTGATCCACCCGCCTCAGCCTCCCAAAGCACTGGGATCACAGGCGTGAGCCACAGCGCCTGGTCTCAAATGCTTTTTATGTATCTATTGAGATACAGTAAATTACATTGATTGATTTTCAAATGTTAAGTCAATCTTGCATGTCTGGGATAAATCCTACTTTTGATATATTCTTCGATTCAATTAGTTAACATTTTGTTAAGAACTTTTGCATTATTTTTATTTTTATTTTTGAGAGGGAGTCTCACTCTGTCACCCAGGCTGGAGTGCTGTGGCACGATCTCAGCTCACTGCAACCTCCACCTGCTCGGTTCAAGCAATTCTCCTGCCTCAGTCTCCCAAGCAGCTGGGGTTACAGGCACCCACCACCACGCCCAGCTAATCTTTGTATTTTTAGTGGAGACTGGGGCTTCACCATCTTGGCGAGGTTGGGTCTTGAACTCCCAGCCTCAAGTGATCCTCCTGCCTTGGCCTTCCAAAGTGCTGTGATCACACGCATGAGCCACCACACCCGGCCACTTTTGCATTAATTTTTATATTGGTCTCTAGTTTTCTTATGTATTTGTCTGGTTTTGGTATCAGGGTAATGCTGGCTTCATGGAATGAGTTGAGAAGTATTCTCTCCTGTCCAATTTTTTGGAAGAGTTTATGTATAATTAGTATTATCTGTTTCTTAAGAGCTTGTTAGAATTTACCAGTGAAGTCATCTGGGCAGAGTTTCCTCAAAGAAAAGTTTGACTGCAAATTCAATTTATTTAATAATAAAGAGCTATTTAGGTTATCTCCTTTTTTTTTTTTTTTTTTTTTTTTTTTGAGATGGAGTCTCACTGTCGCCCAGGTTGGAGTGTAGTGGCGCAATCTTGGATTACTGCTACCTCTGCCTCCTGGGTTCAAGTGATTCTTGTGCCTCAGCCTCCTGAGTAGCTGGGACTACAGGTGCGTGCCACCATGCCCATACTTTTAGTAGTGATCTGTACTTAGTAGAGATGGGTTTTCACCATGTTGGCCAGGCTGGTCTTGAACTTCTGACCTCAGGTGATCCATCCACCTTGGCCTCTCAAAGTGCTGGGATTACAGGCACGAGCCACCCCAGCCAGTATGTTTGTTTGTATTTATTTATTGAGATGGAGTTCCCTCTTGTTGCCCAGGCTGGAGAGCAACGTTGTGATCTCGGCTCACTGCAACCTCCACCTCTTGGGTTCAAGTGATTCTCCTGCCTCAGCCTCCTGAGTAGCTGGGATTACAGGCATGTGCCACCACACCTGGCTAATTTTGTATTTTTAGTAGAGACAGGGTTTAACCATGTTGGTCAGACTGGTCTCGAACTGCCAACCTCAGGTGATCTGCCCGCCTTGGCCTCCCAGAGTGCTGGGATTACAGGTGTGAGCCACTGCGCCCGGCCAATATTTAAAGTGGGCTTCTTGTAGGCAGCATAGAGTTGCATTCTTTAACCTCCAAGCTCGGCTCAGGTATCTGGGGTGTTTAAGAACTCAACTCTCAAGCCATTCACTTCCTTTTAGGAGGCTCTGATAACGAAAGCATATGTGCCTTCTATAACTTCCCCCGTGGAGTATCACTCAAGGAATTATTTCTACTTCCCCAGGACAGTTTTTCAGACAATAGGACCATACAAACCTATGGGCAACTCCTCTGGCAGTGCCAGATTCAGCTGCGGTGGATCCAGCAGGCCCATGGAGGATTATCCAAGGCTACCTAAGAAGTACCAAAGGCTACCTTGGAAAAAGTGTTGGGGGGATGGGGCGAGAAAGAGAAAACTAATTTCTCTAGGGGAGGATTCTATTGATCAAAAAACACACTGGTTTTCCATTTAATGCAAAGAGTTTCAACTAACGAAAGTACGGGGACAACCTAGAGTATCACAGCAGAGATGGGCACACTGGGAAAGGAACACTCCCCCAAAAGGGTAAGGAGCACTTTCAGTATGCCTAGTGTATTAGTTTTCTATTTCTGCTGTAAAAATTACCACAAATTTAGTGGCTTAAAACAACACAAATGTATTCTCTTAGAGTTCAGGAGGTCAAATGTCTAAAATCACAGCGTAGGCAGGGCTGAGTTGTTTCTGAAAACCTTCTGGGATGGGGGGGATCTGTTTCTTGTCTTTTTCCGTTTCTAGAAACTATCTGCATTCCTTGGCTCATGGCTCTTCTTTGCATCATTCCAACCTCCTGCTTCCATTGTCACATCCCTTACTACTGACTCGGATCCTCCTGCTTCCCTCTTATAAGCACCCTTGTGACTATATAGGTTGGGCCCACCTAGATAATCCAGGATAACTTCCCCATTTTAAGGTCCTTAAATTTTTATTTTAGAGTCGGGGGTACATGTGCTTGTTTGTTACATGTGTAATGGTTGGGGACGAAAGCCCTTAACTTTAATTACATCTGCTAAACCCCTCTTACCATGCAAGGTAGCATATTCGCAGGCTCCAGGGATTAGGAAGTGGACATCTTTGGGGAGCCATTATTTATCTTTACTATGCCCAGTTACAAGTTAGACTAGCTATGGAGAAGGCAAATTCACCAGGTCCTAGATCTGTGAGGTCTGTACTGTTCAGATTTGTGTGAATTAGCTTGTGTTTTGGATGTGAACCTCGAAACTGACTTTGTGTTACATGACTAATTTTGGTCCAATCAGCTCTGTCCAGGTGTCACGGATCAAGTGGTACAGAATCCTTATGACCAAACCCCAACTCAGGTTGCTTTCTTCAGGAAGAAACTGAGTAAGAGTGTTTAGAGAGGGGGCTTTGGCACAGGAGTCAAGCAAAGTGACTAAAATTATGAGTTGTTGAGGCAACCTCACAGGTTCTAGCTTTGAACAACTGTCTTAAACATTTGGCCTCAGTTTTCACGTATCAAATGCAGCTGATAGTATCATCTTCATATGGGTGTTGTGAGAACTAAATAAAAGGTAGCTCCATGTAAAAGGTTGAGCAAAAGGCCTGCCATAGGTTAAGGGCTGGATGAATATTGTAACTTTTATTATTTGAAGGCTTGACGGGTCCCAAACAAGTTTCCTGGCTTGTCTGACCAAGGTTTTTTTTTTAAATATTTTTTATAACATGGAGTTTTGTCATGTTGCCCAGGCTGGTCTCACCTGGGATCCAGCGATCCTCCCCACCTCAGCATGCCAAAGTGCTGGGATTACAGGCATGAGTCACCATGCCCGGCCCCAAGTAGCTGTCTTGAAACTGACCTTTAGCTTGAAACTGCTCATGCAGCTCTCAGTCCATCTTTAAGGACTGGGGGACAAGACATGGGCAAAAATTCTGCCCCAAAGATGGAGGCAGCACTGTCTGATCTTGTTCATTGTTGTCCTTGAAGGCAAATATGACTGAAAAGACTGAGTGGCCATAGTACTGCACACAGCTAACCACCACCTTGTGAACACTGTTGTTGCTTAACCCCTAGAGCCACCTTTGTCTGCAGAGCTAGGGGGAGGGGAACGAAATAACCAGAGATCCAGTTTCGGAAAGTAGAAAAGTTAAGGCGAAGAGAGGAAAAATCTGTTGCCAGAACGCTGGCACCTATGCCAGGCTTATCTGAAGCAGGAACACATATTTAATGTTTTTTTTCCCTAAGCAGCTGAAAGATCTAAAATGGTACTGGTCCAACCTGAAGTGTCTTTCTGTTGTGAGGCTGAAGTGATTATAATTTTCAAAATTTCAGCAATTTTTCTAATGAAGTTTTCTCATGTGAGAAATGACTATAAAATAATGAGATCCATTTCCATGTGTGGTGTATGAAAGCAGCGTCATTACATCATGGCAATACTTTAGAAAGCAATGTTGAGCAAAAGATGGTTCCGCAAATGGCCTCCCAACTCAAGATAACTCACTGTAATCAGTACAGCTTGAACAGACTAATTCCATCTTTCCACCTTGTTTATAACCTGATATTCAGTTATAATAAATGAAATTGAGAAGAAGAGTGGAAGTAGTGAGAGGAGGGGAAAGAAATTTAAAGCTTGGGGCATTCAAGCCTTGAGGCTGGACTGCTCACATCCAAATCCATCTTAACAAAATGAGAAATGATAGATGCTCTGAGACCCTAAAAAAAAAAAAAAAAAAAAAAAAATTCATCAGTGGCCAGGCATCGTGGCTCATATGCCTGTAATGCCAGCACTTTGGGAGGCCGAGGTGGGAAGATTGCCTGAGCCCAGGAGTTTGAGACCAGCCTGGGCAATATAGTGAGACTCCATCTCTACAAATAGAAAAATGTAGACAGGCATGGTGGCATGCACCTGTAGTCCCAGTTACTCTGGAGCTGAGGCGGGAGGATTGTTTGAGTTCAAGAGTTGGAGGTTGCAGTGAGCTCTGATCGTGCCGCTGCACTCCAGCCTGGGTGACAGAACAAGACCCGGACTCAAGAAAAAAAAAGATCATCAGTGACTACATAGAGCAGGGAACACTAGTCTGGGGCTTGATCCTCCTTAACATTGATTTATTTGAAGAACAACTGTCCTCTCCTCTTCAGGTCATGCAATTTGATCCAATCTGTATAGTAAAATTAACCATATTCAAAGAAACTTCTTTTACAGTGCTAGACAGTTAGTTATAAAGCTCCCACATAGAAGTGACAGCCTCAGGGTGGGTCTTTATTAACTAAAAGTTACTTAAAAAAATCCAAGCTTGCATGGTTGTTAGTTAAAAGAATAAATAAGAAAACCCACACAATTGCTGCTTTCTATTAAAACTTGAAAATAGCTGAATTAAGGTTGTGAAAATCTAATATAATTTATAAATAAGTAGATTTTTTTGGAAAATATCACATAAAAGCTATTCAGTGGTAAGTTAGTTTTTACTTCTATCATGTACTTTTCCCCCAATTCTGAAAGGTCAGCAAGCATACTGAGGATTTTAAAGTCCTATAAGGAAAATAACCCAGGACTGTGCATCCTTTGGCTTATCCTCTGAATTTAAAGTTGCTTCAACACAAGGACAAAGATTCATCTCCCATTGGAAATGTACACATTAGTATAAACTCAATAGCTTTTGTTGGCTATAACAGGGTATACCTGTAGTTTCAGTTCTCTAGCAGAGAGAGAGAGAGAGAGAGAGAGAGAGAGAAAGAGAACCAACTTCACCTTTATCTTCACTACTGATTTACCCAGTGACCTTTGGCAAGTACATTTTTCAATCATGAAAATGTTTATAATGCCTAAAAGCTCCCCTTGACACCACATAATCCCATGACATCAACATACTCACAAGACTCCAAACAGAATATTGTAAAGAGTATATATTTAAGAGATGCCTGACTGAAGCCTTTTCAGTCTTGTCACTTTAGATAGGATCTATCTCTCTGGTGATGTTTTATGATGATCCTAAGGCCTTTATCTTAACAGTCTGATAAAATCATGATTTCTTGGTAAAGTTCAAGTATCCAGAGTTCTCCTGGGTCCCCGGTATTGACTTGAATGTTGAATGTGTGCTTCTAAACATTCAGTTCCTCCTCTTCCTCCTCCCCCTCTCCACACTATCTGTTTTGTTCAGTGAATATAATTTTTTAAATATAAAACGAACATATGTAACCAATATGCCAAAATAAAAAACACACTGACAGTAGTTAGCAGTTTTCATAATTTAATGAAAAAGTATTGGTAAAAAGGTGACATTTGAAAAAGGACTGAGCTTATCTTGGAAAACTGGACTATATAAGACAAAATGAAAAAAATTAACAAAGAAGGTTAAGAGGTAATACTTCAAACAACAAAATGTAGCAAATACATTTTGGGGTAATTGAAATTTACAACTGAAGGCTCCTTCATTTACCTAGGAATATCCTGTAAAAATATTACAACTATATTTCCCTGACGAATGATATTTTAGTCAATACTCTCCCAATGGCATTACATATGGAATTTGGCTGAAGCACTGTTTCGATGTCTGCTTTTCCTCCCACTCAGAATTGAAAGGCATGAAAGGACATAGGCTACTGCACTGGCCTCTGACATAAGGAATTTACAACACAGCTCCATCATAATTTCATTACCATGAAAGTGTCAAATTAATATCTACTCCAGAGAACTCAAAGAAAAAGCACAGAAACCTATGCGTAAATAGGGGAAATTCTCTTCCTCATTTTGATAGTTTTTTTTTCCAAACAAAATACAGGACACCTACCACACATGCTATGGCATGTTTACACATGTACATAGGCACAAAAGAAATATTTTGAAGATGTAGCCTAAAGAGAGGCGAAACACATATTTTCAGAAAAGGAGAAAGCAAAAAGCAAAGGAACTCATTAACAACATGACAAGAACGCAACTGGGGGAGAGGAAAACTGCTGAGTTTTCCATATTGACGGAGAGAGGGCCCCTGCCTTGACTGACTGGCACCTACTACAACTGGGCTGTTTCACCAGTAAGAAGCTTTAAAAATGGAAAATGGCCTCTTTTGTCTGAATATTCCCACTACACTTTCCCAAACTAGAAGAAAGAGAATATTAATTTAAGGCTAAGAAGAAAAGAGAGCTGAGAATTATAGTCTGCTTCACATTTAAGAAACGGCATCATTTCTCTCTTATTTAAATGGGAAGCAGACATGTTTTTATCCACCTCCCCTGCAAATGTAATTATTCTCTTCCTACTAGAAATTAATCAAGGCTGATAGTTTGGGAACAGGGTATAAGCAACTTCTGAAAAATGGCTCCAGCCTTTTTGTTTGGGAAACTGCCTCAGATTCAAAGTTGACACAAAGCTAAATTATATCCATGTGTTAAACACATGCTTTCAAATTCTGTTTGACAATAAAAATCTGTTTCAAAATTAAAGCAGGTAAGAATACTTAACCTCTGTGCATTTTACTATATTTTAATTATACCTCAATAAAAATTTTATAAACATTAAAGCAGGTATACAAAAACTGTCAGCCAAACTTATTTTAGTCAAACTTATTTGAAAACAACAACACAAAAACCCTGACCTGGTACAAATACCCCAGAAATGGTCTCACTTTGGGAAAGGCTCTGGAATACTTCATAAATGCCTAAACAGAGAATCAGAGCATTTTCCTTGGAAGTAGTACTTTTGTACTTTTGTAAACACTATCCACAAGTTAGCCTTTTATGCTTGTCAGTCAGGTGAAATAGTTATGAGTGTGTCCCCAACAAGCAAGTTTAGGAACAGGCACTGGACACTGATAAGCATGAGGAGTATTGACTCAGTAAGTTAAGATACTGTGAAAGGAACTCAACCTTGTGCAGAACAAAGGAAGACAGTAGTGAGTTTGACAGTATCTAAGATGGTGGTCTCCTGGTCTCTCCCCTGAAAAGGGTTTATAGATACCAGTGGAATTAGAAACTTCCTACAGACAGGAGCTCTGGGAGTCACATGCTGTAGCTTCAAAAGATAAGTAGTTTTAGTGTCTGATAATCATGGTCTCTTGCAAATCAGTTAACAATGCAAGGACTCTTAATACATATACTTGTCAATGTGTTATATAACTGCAAAGCTGCCCCAAAATATTTACCGAGCAAATACCCTGGGCCCAGCTGTTCCCAATAGCCTCTGACAAACCAACCTCTGGACAACCTGCAATTACTGTAATGTGCTTGTAAAAACTAGACTTGAAACATTTTCAAAAACTGCAAGACAATTTACTATGGAAAAATGTTATCCTTTTCACTGCAATTTCTCTTAACATATGCTAAAATCCTTTTGGTGTATGGGTTTTCCCCAATATATGGGGCAAAGGCAAAGGTTGGGTCATCCTTGGAAGTTTCTAATCACCTTTGCATTGAACTGTGGGAAAGGGGATGTGTCTTGCTTTTACCATGGCAATCCCGTCTAGAGTCATGGGGAGGATTTTCCCTGTCTGAGCTATCTTTCCTTACCCTGACTTTTTCTTTATTCCCATCACTTTCTGCTTCTGAATCACTCAGCTCCAAATCTGGGCAATAGCCATCATTTTCCTGATATGGAGCTCTCCCTGCAGACCGCCTGAGAAGCTGTCTACCCCAGAACTGCTCCTTGGGGCTCATATTCTTGGTTGGCTTCACATAGCACTGGAGGTCCTCTGCGTTCCTCACCCACCTATTGGTGGTCTCTTTAAAGGACCTACTAAAGTGTTCTACAGTGGATTTTCTAAAGCTGCCCTGACTGACCAAGTGGGGACTGAGCACAGGCTCCTGGTCACAGAACATCTCACTCGAGCTGTCTTTTTGGGTGACATTCCCAGACCAGCTGCCCTCCAGGCCATTGGATTTGGCAAACTTGGAGTTAGGCTGACTTTTCCCATTCCCAATGGAAGACTGTCCATGGAGGGCAGCCTGAAGGACAAGAGGCTTTCCCAGTGACTGCCCATGATAGCACTCTGAAGACGGGGTTCTCCAAGCAGGACTGGACTCCTTTGTTTCACTCCTAGAATGGCTGAGACTGGCCAGCAAACGGTTATTCTTGCTCTCTAGTGGGTATCTCGGATATGATTTCGTTCTCATTTCTAGTGACTCCTGGGGCACCTGCATGCTCCTTATACTGTGAACAGAGGAGCTGCTGTCAGGAGAGTGGGGTTGCTGATCGGTTTCTGTGGAGCTGTTTCTGTGGTCTTCTGGGGTTGATCTGGGCATTTTTAACTTCAAGGTAATTCTTGGTGGTGGATAAAACAGTGAGTTTTCGAGTGCATTTGTCAAAGGTAGCCCTGAGGTAAAAAAGAAAGATTCATTTTAACAACAGATTTAAATAATGGCTTTTGTGCTTATGGCAGAGTGAGTTCACATACCTACTCTTCCAAATGTTTAACAAGCACCTGGCTCTGCTAGGTATGTACATCATAGTGCAGCAGCTGGAGTGAGCTGAACTAGAGGCTGGGACCAAGAATGCTACAGATGAGAAACTCAGCAATGCCACTGTTTGCTATATGGCTCCACACCTCTTTACCTCTGCTCCTTTAGTTTGTAAAATGATCACAAACTAGTATGCTGCCTCCTGCGTCCCATCTCTGCCCTTCCATTTCTGAGAAGAATGTCTCTAGCAATAGTTTAGAACAGGGTCTCCCTATTTGTGTGTCTCTGTATGCATGTATCGGTATGGCACAGCACTTAGTATGTGTCTTAAACACACACATTTCAGGCCCCATCCTCTAATCTCTTCTGGCCTTCCTGAAGCAAGGCAAACACAAACCTTCAGAAACGTTGCAAGGGTTTTGGTGGGTGAAGAGTATGTATGTGTTTGAACTTGGCATTAGAGGTGATACTGGGTGGTTCCCATAAATTTTATATCCTTAACCTAGAATAATTTCCTGACTACAAATGAACATTATGGAGGTGAAAGGTTTTGTAGTGGTAAGGCCAGCAGAAAAGAATCATAACATTCCTGCCAATCGGCTAGCTTTAGGATTGGCTGGGGAGTATCGGCAATCAGTTTCTCAGTCAAGTCACCCTACAATCACAGTCAGAACAGGCCTTCTTGTATTATTTCAAGTACTTTGAAATTTAAAAAGCACTATCAAACAATTCCTTCTTGTATATGGACTTGACCTTTGCCCATTATCATCTTACGGTAGCCTCACAAAAATGAGATATCGAGAGGATAGCTTTTAGGTACCCCAGTGGGCAGCATTTGTTCCCCAAAGGTCCACCTTAAACACCCACAACTCCCATTTCTGTCAGCAGCTACCACCTGCTGATGCTGCAAGTCATAATGAGGTTGACTCCTACCCATCAGAAGGCATGTGGGTAGGAGCCAATTTCCTTGGCATGCAGGGACTCTCCCTGTTATCCTCTGCTTCTCCTTGTTTGTCATGTTGCCCTTTGTGGCTGAGCAGTCTTGCTGCCTCCTGCTACACTACTCTGTTGAGACTCATGACATTGAGATACTCCAGGGCCTCTGACACCCACTTGTCACCTCATTTCTGAGTCTCTCTCTTGCTCCATGGCTCCCTTGGCAGGAGCTGATTCTGCACACCCTGTCCAGTGACCCCTAGTTTCCCAGGCTCTGCCATTGACCACTGTGTTAAATGAGGCACAGGGAGTTTACAGGTGTCACTGAATATGACTGTTATCACTCCAGCCAAGCTCCCTATGCTTAGGGCACTATAATTATGCTCACCTGTCTTGCTCACCAAGTGAGCAGTATACCCTACAGGCAGGGATTTTGTCTTGCTTTCTGCTCTATCTTGTAAATCAGTTCTTAGTCCATTGTAGGTGCTCAACAAATATTAGTGAATAAATGAAAAGATAACAACTCAGATCTAAAAACTTACTTCTGGCTAAGGATTTGTTTTAATAGACTACTGTTAAGATGAGTAACCCTGGAATTAAGTGTTTTCTGGAAACGGGTTAGATTCTATCCTGTCGATTTCTAAATGAATTTGATAATTACAGAATAATTTCATGGCTTCAACTAATGGTCTCGAATATCTGTTTGGGACCTAGATTACCTGCCCTAGACCTACAACTCCTCCTACCCCACCCTGGGATTTCTTGCCTTATGAATTGACAGTGAAATGGGCCAGTTTATACCAAGATTAGACAGAAGCAAATGAGATATCTGACAAGAATTTAAAAAGATTTTTAAGTGGAATGACTGGCATGAAATTTAAATTGTTAAGATAGGATATAACCAGAATCTACATATTTGTTAGGACATTTTAAATATACAGGTTACCTGCATCAATTTCTTGGTTAAGAAGCTGGACTTGCAAACCGAAGATCTGTTCCTGTATTTTGTTGTGTGACAGTTTCAGCTTCTCTCGCCTGCTTATCATATAGCACAGATTTCGGACCTGAAAGCCCAATCCCCAACAAATAGAGATGTTTGTCATGTTAAGCAAACCTGACAACTGAAATTGTTTGGCTAAAATAAAGACACTAAAGTCAGGTAGGGTTGAGAAGACAGAATCCAAGAGCTGCAGAATGAGAGCCACTCCACAGGAATTCACACAGCATGGTCAATTGTGGGATCATGGTTCCTATATAAATCAATAGTAAGAGCAAAATGCTCCAAATCTGCCTTCTGAAACCTACTCTCCTTGCAGTGTCATGGGTTTGATATTTATTTGCACAGCCAGGTTAGGAAGACCGAATGATAGTTTAACAATTCAGCATTCCCTTTAGATCCCTGAGTATGAATGATGGCAATGCTGGCTGTACCCAGTAGAATTTTCTAATCAGTGCCGGATGGGCAGGATACAGTTCCACTGGGAAGACTAGAAGTGTTTTCTTTGCTCACACTTTCAGCTCAACCAAGTTTCCACAGCCACAAAGGTGAAATACTCACTCTCTCATACTCCCTACCTAGGCAAGTTACACAAACTTTCTTTGCCCCAGTTTGTTCATCTGTAAATAGCGATGATGATAATAATAGTAGTTTTTCATGGGCATGTTAGAATTAAATGAATTAATATTTATAAAATGCTTAGGACAGTGTTGGCAATAATAGTAATAGTAGGTGCTATATGTGAGTGTCTTAAATTTTTAAAAGTGAGCCAAATCTATTAGTTCTCTTTCAAATTCTGGTAGCAGAGAAAAAAACACAAGCCATTTATAGAATTACATTTAATTAGAAAATTCTCTAGGATAAACACAGGGTTTAACTTACCCTTGAAGCCCTGCAGCATCTCATTTAGTAGATACCTGATAAATACACCATGAGTTATATTGAATTATCATGTGGAGTGGCTCTCAACTGGGGGAGAGCAGTTTGCAGACATTTTTGGTTGTCACGTTGGGGGTGTGTGTGCGGGTGCTACTGGCATCTAGTGGGTAGAGGCCAGGGATGCTGGTAAACATCTTAAATTCCCCCTACAACAAAGGACAGCCCCCTAACAACAAAAAACGATTCAGTCCAAAATGTCAACAGTGCCAAGTTTGTGAAACTCTAATTTGGTGTTTTCCTGAACAAAATTCACTCTTTCTTCAGCCTAAAGTCTCATAAATATGTCAGTAAAATATGAAGGGGCCAATTTAGGCTCAACAGTGAATAAAAACTAAACCAAATGAGAGTTTATTTCAAATGTAAAGTTCATAGAGCATATACGTGAGGCCTCTCAAATCCCCTGGATGTGCCTGCCAGAATTTACACAGAGCCCACAAGTCTGGGGCCACAAAGAGATCAGAAGATAAGCAAGGACACAGAAGCCCACACTATTATGAGCTGACTAACCATTATTAAACCGGAAGTGGGACCTCCATTTCTACACAGACCAAGACCTATATACTAGTCACAGCTGGTCACCTTACCCTCTCCAGGTCCTGGCGTAGATGCATAAACATTCTCATTCGAGTGTGAATGCTTTCCTCTTTTGGCTGCACCAGCCCATTTTCTTCATCCTCCTTTGGAGGAAATAATGGCTTATTGAAGTTACTTTTCCGCTTCAGTTTCCAGTAGTTATAGATAAAGTCCACAGCTAGTGTGGGCATACCCAGCTCTGCAGCCACATCTTCCACTCGTACCAAGGAATAGAACTCCTCCTCCAGCTCCCAAAGCTTCTGTGCCCGCAGGCTGGTTTTCTCACTTTTGGCCTGACTCTGCTCTTTAGCCCTGTGGTGGGGGTACTCAGCTTCTCCAAGTTTCTGCCTGTTTTGGCTATGCTTGAGGCAATATGACTTGAACTTCACTTCGTCTCCCTCATCCAGGATGGTCTTCATCTCTAGGCCGTGCTCAAAGGCACAGGTGACGTGGAAGGCAGTGATGCAGCTTTTTATAGAGCACTGTAGGAAGAAAATATGCATCAAGGTAGCAGGGTTGGAGGAAAAGGGAGAGCCCTATGTTTCTGGACCTAAATTGATAGCTTATAGGAAGCAAAGGAAAGACCGGGAGAAAGTTAGTCCTAAACTGACCATAACAGATGCTTTACAAGTAACCCAAGAAACCTGTTCTTACAGAAAACAGCAAACACAGAGGCCAAAAAAAAAAAAAAAAAAAAAAAAAAAAAAAAAATTCAAACACTCCTTTTGAGGTTTCAGCTCAAGCATTCAAGCATCAAGTTTTCTGAGATGCTTTCCTGGGCTCCTGTAAACAGTCATGTAGTCTCTTCTCTGTGTCTCCCACATCACCCTATAAATGCTTTTATAATGGGACTTTTCACACTGTACCTATATCAATTGTCAAGTCCTTAGGGATAGATCTTAAAAACAGAAACTGTGTCTTTCATTTTGCATTGTCATTAACTATTGAAGAAGCAGTTGCTCAGAAAATGCTTATAAACAAACAAAAGAAAACACACAAAGTCAGTATTATTGCTAGAGCATTCACTGGTTCTAAAAAGATCACAGGAATTCCAATATCTAAGTAACCTAACTTCTTGAATTTTTTTCTTTTAAACATAAAAATTTTAGGCCAGAGCACAGTGGCTTACACCTGTAATCCCAGCACTTTGGGAGGCCGAGGCAGGTGGATCACTTGACACCAGGAGTTCGAGACCAGCTTGGGCAACATGGCGAAACCCTGTCTCTACTGAAAATACAAAAGTTATCTGGGCATGGTGGTGCACATCTGTAGTCCCAGCTACTTGGGAGGCTGAGGCATGAGAATTGCCTGAACCCGGGAGGTCCAAGCTTCAGTGAGCCGAGATCACACCACTGCACTCCAGCCTGGGCAATAGAGTGAGACCCTATCTCAAAAAGAATTTTATAAAACATTTAAAAATAGAGATGGAATCTGTGTTGCTCAGGCTGGTCTTGAACTCCTGGGCTCAAGTGATCCAACAGCCCCAGCCTCCCTCAAAGTGTTGGGATTACAGGTGTGAGCCACCATGCCCCGTGAAATTGTTGTTATAGAACTGAGCTGTCCAACTTGGTGGCCAAGTAGCCATGAGTGGCTATTTAATTTTTTATTTTATTCTTTTAGATGGTGTCTCACTTTGTCGCCCAGGCTGGAGTGCAGTGGTGCAATCTCGGCTCACTGCAACCTCTGCCTCCCAGGTTCAAGCGGTTCTCCTGCTTCAGCCTCCCGAGTAGCTGGGATTACAGGCATGTGCCACAATGCCCGGCTAATTTTTGTATTTTTAGTAGAGTTGGGGTTTCACTATGTTGGTCAGGATGGTCTCGAACTCCTGACCTCAAGTGATCTGCCTGCCTTGGCCTCCCAAAGTGCTGGGATTACAGGCGTGAGCCACTACGCCCAGTCTTAAATTTAATTAAATTAAAATTACGTATAATTAAAAAATTTAGTTTCTTAGTCACAGTAGCCACATTTTAACCACACTAGACAGCACAGACGTAAAACATTTCCATCACTGTGGAAAGCTTTTTTTTTTTTTTTTTTTTTTTTTTTTTTTTTTTGAGACAGTCTCACTCTGTTGCCCAGGCTGGAGTGCAGAGGTACGATCTTGGCTCACTGTAACCTCTGCCTCCTGGGTTCAATCGATTCTCTTGCCTCAGCCTCCCAAGTAGCTGAGACTACAGGTGTGCATCACCATGCCTGGCTAATTTTTGCATTTTTAGTACAGATGGGGTTTCACCATGTTGGCCAGGCTGGTCTAGTCTCGAACTCCTGGCCTCAAGTGATTCGCCCAACTCAGCCTCCCAAAGTGCTGGGATTACAGGCATGAGCCACTGCATGCTGCTGCCCAAAGATTTAAAATGCATGAGTGCACCTATGCGTTTATGTAGAGGAAGTGGGGAAAGTAAGGGAAGATTCATTTCTAAGGAAATATTGGGAATTCTTATGGTTAAAGCCAAGTGTTAACTCTTACATATGAATAAAGACAAAAAGAATGCAAAGGCCCGATAGATTATCTTAGATTGAGAAATTCAACACCTAAGAGAATACTGGAAACTGTCAAAGTTTTAAAGGGGCATATTCCATATTTCATTTAAATTAATTTCATATGATAAAGAATTCCAGGGATGAAATATAATTCTAAGATCATCTAATCCAGCCTCACATTTATTATTGCTTGAATTTCCTCTAGAGTACCTGATTTTCTACCTCCATCCCCCACTCTATACACATCCCCCTCCACTTTCCAATTAAGTGGTAATCTAGCCACTTACTGAATTCTTCCAGATAAGAAGCTCCTAAGATGGTCCACCCTGGCTTTTAACACCACTATCAGAAAAGTTTGTTATATTACACTGAAGCCTCTCGAAAATGAGGATGATGAAAGTTCAAGATGTACTTTTACCTGGGTACTTTTTGTTATTACTTGACTAAGAAACTAGTCAGACATTTGAGAAACAAAAGTAAAAGGTATTCTTTAGTAAAAGATTTCAAGTGTTGGGCACAGTACTCTTTTGCTGTTTAATAACTTAAACATATGGGAAGAAAAAACAAATGGCTTTTTATTCAAGGGAATGAATAAGTGACATTAAACTACTATTATTGGGAAGCTAAAAACAGATCTTCTCAGGTCAAATTTATAGAACGTTTATAGAATATAGAGACATAAATATAAACATAAATTATTCAAAATAAAAGATAATGCACAGACAAGAATTGGGTACTTATATAAAAAATATGCCTTAGGAAACTGCCATAAAATCCAACTCTTTTCAAAAAAGATAATTCTGTGGTATTTATAGGTGGAGATCTATATATTTTGGTGGTGAAAAAATGCTGGTCAATGGGCACAAAGTTATAATTGGGAGGAATAAGTTCTGGTGTTCTATTGCACAGGGTGACAATAGTTAACAGAATGGTATTATATTTTACAAAATAGCTACAAGAGAGGCTTTTGAATGTTCTCACCATAAAGAAATGATAAACGCATGAGATGATGGATATGCTAAATATCCTGATTCAACTATACAACATATATAAAGACATCAAATTATACCCTACAAATATGTACAACTACAATGTGTTAATAAAAATTGCAATTTAAAAGATAAAACTTGGGCTGGGTGGGCATGGTGGCTCACGCCTATAATCCCAGCACCTTGGGAGGTTGAGGTGAGAGGATCGCTTGAGCTCTGAAGTTCGAGACCAGCCTGGGTAACATAGTGAGACCTCATCTCTACTAAAAATAAAAAAACACAAAGTAATATTGCCATTAAAAAAAAGAAGAAGAGTGCCGGGCACAGTGACTCACACCTGTAATCCCAGCTGCTTGGGAGGCTGAGACAGGAGAATTGCTTGAACCCAGGAGGCGGAGGTTGCAGTGAGCCAAGATGGCGCCATTGCACTCCAGCCTGGACGACAGGGCGAGACTCCCTCTCAAAAAAAAAAAAAAAAAAAAAAAAAAGAAGAAGAAGAAGAGCCAGGCGCAGTGGCTCACGCCTGTACTCCCAGCACTTTGGCAGGCCAAGGGGCGAGGATCGCTTAAGTCCAGGAGTTCAAGACCAGCCTGGACAACATGACGAAACCCTGTCTCTACAAAAAATACAAAAATTAGCTGGGTGTGGTGGTGCACACCTGCAGTCTCAGCTACTAGGGAGGCTGAGCCTGGGAAGTTGAGGCTACAGTGAGCCGTGATTGTGCTACTGCACTCCAGCCTGGGCGACGGGAGTGAGATCCTGGAAAAAAAAAAAAAGGGTTGGGCGCGGTGGCTCACGCCTATAATCCCAGCCCTTTGGGAGGCTGAGGCAGTTGGATCACTAGGTCAGGAGTTCAAGACAAGCCTGGCCAAGATGGTGAAACCCCATCTCTACTAAAAAGTACAGGTGGGCACCTGTAATTCCAGCTACTTGGGAAGCTGAGGCAGAGAACTGCTTGAACTCGGGAGGCGGAGGTTGCAGTGAGCCGAGATCGCGCCACTGCACTCCAGCCTGGGTGACAGAGCGAGACTCGGTCTCAGAAGAAAAAGAAAAAAAAAAAAAAAAAAAAAGAAGAAAGGTGCCAGTCAGATACCAGATACCTATTTGTTCTTTTCTAAAACATATGTCTGGCACATTCTATTAAATAAAATGCCTTTGCATACATCTCACTTATTTCCACTGTAACCATGGAAGGTGATAGAGAGGTTTCATTACACCCATTAAAAAAATATTTTTATCTTTACAAATTTAAAATAAAAAATTGAGATAGCACTGTTCTCTTTGTGGCAAGCAAATAGCACTTGTACAAAGCATCTTTTATGTGACACATGTCTTTAAACACTTCACTACATGCATTACAGCATGGTCATTATATTCATTCACTGAAATGACAGAAACAGCTTTATTAAGATATATTTTATATACCATAAAGTTCACCAGTTTAATGTGTACATTTCAATGGTTTTCAAATATATTTACAGTCATGCACCCATTGCCAATACCTAATTCCAGGATATTTTCATCACCGCCCACTCCAAATCTTGTCCATTTGTAGTTACTCCCTGTTACCAACTCCAGCCCCAAGCAACTACTAATCTACTTTCTGTCTCTATTGATGTGCCTATTCTGGACACTTCATATAAGTGGAATTACAACAATATGTGGTTGTGTGAGTCTGGCTTCTTTCACTTAGCATGTTCTTCAGGTTCCTCTATGTTGTAGCATGTATTAGAACTTCATTCCTTTTTATGGGCAAAAAATAGTTGTATGGATATACCCCATTTCATCAAGTTGATGGACATTTGGGTTGTTTTAACTTTTTGTCTGTTATGAAATAATGGTGCTATGAAAATTCATGCAGCAGTTTTTGTGTGGATATATGTTTTTATTTCTCTTGGGTGTTGTGCGGTAAAGGATAACCTTGTCTAAAGAAAGGTTTGGCTGTTTGTCTTTAGCTCCTTAGAAGTAACCTTTAAGCCCCTGGAATGTCCTGCCTGATAAGAGTGTCTTTGTTTACCTTGGGTCCTTGGGCCAAGTGAGATAGTCTATGCTAACAATGTGATTTATGGTAGAGACTTTGGGGCACCTTCTATCAGCCTGACCTCTGGAGGGACTGGAGAGTAACGTCAGCCACGTGGATGGTGAGCAATGCCTACGTGGCCAACTCTCAATAAAATCGCTGAACACCAAAGGTGAGTTTTTCTGGCTGGCAATACTCTGTATCATATACTGTTGCTGGGAGAAATAAGCACTATCTGCACAACTCCACTGGCAGGGGTAATGGGAAGCTGTATTCCAGGTCTCTCCTGGACCATGCCTCATACGCCTCTATCCTCGGCTGACTTTAAATCTGTATCTTTTCATTATAATAAATTATAACTATGAGCATAACTGTTCCTCTGAGTTCTGAGAGTCCTTCTAGTGAATTACTGAACCTGAGAATGGTCTTGGTGATCTTAAACTGCAGGTATATACTTAGGAGTAGAATTACTGGTTTATAAGGTAACTCTATGTTTAACATTTTGAGGAGCTGCCAAACTTTTTTCACAGCAGCTGCATCATTTTTACTTCCACCAGCAATGCATGAGGGTTCCAATTTTTCCACATCCTTGATTGTTTGCCTTTCTTATTGCTGCCACCCTAGTAGGTATGAAATGGTATCTCACTGTGGTTTATTTACTTTTTTTTTTTTTTGAGATGGAGTTTTGCTCTTATTGCCCAGGCTGGAGTGCAATGGTGCGATCTCGGCTCACTGCAACCTCTGTCTCTCCTGGGTTCAAGCGATTCTCCTGTCTCAGCCTCCTGAGTAGCCGGGATTATAGGCACATGCCACCATGCCCAACTAATTTTTGTATTTTTAGTAGAGACGGAGTTTCATCGAGTTGGTCAGGCTGGTCTCGAACTCCTGACCTCAGGTGATCCGCTCGCCTCGGCCTCCCAAAGTGCTGGGATTACAGGCGTGAGCCACTGTGCGTGGCCGGAAAAAATAATTTTCTATATATTGTTCAGTAATTGTAGAAGAAAAATACTTTTTCAAATGCTTTCACTAGAGGAAAAATGCTACCTTTTACAAATCCACATTTGTAAGAAGAGTTTCCGTGCCCAGGCTGATCTTGAGCTTCTGGCTTTAAACAATCCTCTTGCCTCGGGCTCCCAAAGCACTGGGATTTTAGGTATGAGCCACTGCATCCAACCCAAAGTTTCTTCAAAGGGGAATGATATGCCTTAATTCCTAAATCAGTCTCTGGTGTTCTTTTTCAAGATTTTTATTCTAGCCACTCTATCTTATTCAATTTCTATCCCACACCTCAAACATTTATCCTTTATGTTACAAACAATCCAATTATACCCTTTTAGTTATTTTAAAACGATCATTCATCATGACCAAATGGGATTTATCCTAGGGACGCAAGGATGGCTCAACATATGCAAATCAATCAGTGTGAAAAATCGTATCTTCAGCATGAAGGACAAAAACTGTATGATCGTTTCAAGTGATGCTGAGAAAGCATTTGATAAAATTCAACATCCTTCATGATAAAAACCCTCAATAAACTGGTCATGGTGAATGATCTTTTTAAAGTATTGTTAAATTTGGTGTGCTAGTACTTTGTTGAGGATTTCTGCATCAATGTTCATCCAGAATACTGGCCTGTAGTTTTCTTTTTTTGATGTGTCTTTGTCTGATTTTGGTATCAGCGTAATACTGGCTTTGTAGAATGAGTTTAAAAGTATTCCCTTCTCTTCTATTTTTTGGAATAGTTTGAGTAACACTGGTACTAGTTCTTTCTTTAAATGTTTTGTAAAATTCGGCAGTGAAGCCACTGGGTCCCAGGATTTTCTTTGAGGGGAAACTTTTTATGACTTCAATCTCACCATCTGTTACTGGTCTGTTCAGATTTTAAATTTCATCATGGTTCAATCTTGGTAGGTTATATGTGTCTAGGAATCTGTTCACTTCTTCTAGGTTTTCCAATTTGTTGGCATATAGTTGCTCATAGTAGCCTCTAATGATCCTTTAAATTTCTGCAGTATCAGTAGCAATGTCTTTTTCATCTCTGATTTTATTTATTTGGATTTTCTCTCTTTTTTTTTTTTTCGAGTTGGGCTAAAGGTTTGGTGATTTTATCTCTTCAAAAAACCAACTTTTTTGTTTTGTTGATCTTTGTTTTTTTCCATTTCAACTTCACTTATTTCTGCTCTGATCTTTATATTTCCTTTCTTCTACTAATTTAGGGTTTTGTTTGTCCATTTTTCTAGTTCTTTTAGATGCATTATAAGGCTGAAGTTTTTCTATTTTTTTGATATACATACTTATTGTTATAAACCTTCCTCTTAGTACTGCTTTTGCTATATCCCATAGGTTTTGGTATGTTGTGTTCCCATTTTGTTTGTTTCAAGAGAGTTTAACATTTTCTTCTTAATTCCTTCATTGACCTACTGGTCGTTGAGGAGCATGTTGTTTAATTTCCAAGTGTTTGTATAATTTCTAAAATTCTTCGTTATTGATTTCTAGTTTTATTCCACTGTGGCCAGAGAAGATAATTGATGATTTCAATTTTTAAAAATCATTTTAAGACTTGTTTTGGCACCTGACACATGGTCTATCTTTGAGAATACTCCATGTGCTGAGGAGAAGAATGTATATTCTGCAGCTGTTGGATGAAATGTTCTATAAATATCTATTACGTTGATTTGGTCTATAGTACAGATTAAGTATGATACTTCATTTTTTATCTGGATGATTTGTCCAATGCTGAAAGCAAGGTATTAAAGTCTCTAGCTATTATTTTATTGGGGTCTATCTCTTTAACTCTAATAATATTTGCTTTATATTTCTGGTTGCTCCAGAATTGGGTGTATATATATTTACGACTGTTCTATCCTCTTGTTGAACTGAACGCTTTATCATTATATAATGATCTTTTTGTCTCTTTTTATAGTTTTCTTTAAATCTATTAAGTATAGCTATTCCTGCTTTTTGATTTCCATTTGCATGGAATATCTTTTTCCATCCCTTTATTTTCAGCCTATATGTGTCTTTATAGTGAAGCATGTTTCCTGTAAGCAACAGATCATTGGGACTTGTTTTTTGTATTGATTCAGCCACTCTGTGTCTTTTGGAGAGTTCTGTCCATTATAAGTAAGGACTTATTCCTGCCATTTTATTTGTTTTCTGGTTGTCTTGTGGTCTTTTCTTCCTTCCTTCTTTCGTTCTTGTCTTCCTCTTAGTGAACATGATATTCTCAGGTGGTATGTCTTAACTTCTTGCTTTTTATTTTTGTGTGTATCTTTTGTATGTTTTTGATTTGAGGTTTACCATGGGCCTTGAGAATAATATCTTATAACCCAATATTTTAAACTGATGACAACACTGATTGCATAAATAAGTTAACAAACAAGCAAGGCGAGAACAAAAACTCTATACTTCAACTTCATTCCCTTAACTTTTTGCTGTTTCTATTTACATCTTATTATACTGTCCATGTCTCAAAAGTTATTGTAGTTATTATTTTTGATTGGCTAATCTTTTAGTCTTTCTCTTCAAGATAGGAGTTTTCATACCACAATTACAATATTATAATATTCCATGTTTTTCTGTGTACTATTACCAGTGAGTTTTGTACCTTCAGATGATTTCTTATTGCCATTAACAACCTTTTCTTTCAAGACTGAAGAACTCCCTTTAATATTTTTTTGTAGGACAGGCCTGGTGTTGAAGAAATCCCTCAGCTTTTATTTGGGAAAGTCCTTATTTCTCCTTCATGTTTGAATGATATTTTCACTGGATATACTATTCTAGGATAAAAGTTTTTCTCTTTCAAAACTTTTAATATGTCATGCCACTCTCTCCTGGCCTGTTAGGTTTCCAATGAAAAGTCTACTGCTAGATGTATTGGAGCTCCATTGTATGTTGTTTCTTTTCTCTTGCTGTTTTTAGGGTCCTTTCTTTATCCTTGACCTTAGGGAGTTTGATTATTAAATGTCTTGAGGTAGTCTTATTTCAGTTAGATATGCTTGATGTTTTATAACCTTCTTGTACTTGAATATTGATATACATTTCTCTACATTTGGGAAGTTCTCTGTTATTACCTCTTTGAATAAACTTTCTACCCTGATCTCTCTCTCTCTCCCTCCTCTTTAAGGCCAATCATTCTTAGATTTGCCCTTCTGAGGCTATTTTCCAGATCCTGTAGGCATGCTTCATTCTTTTTCCTTTCGTCTCCTCTCATTGTGCATTTTCAAATAGCTTGTCTTGAGGCTAATTATTCTGCTTGATCAAGTCTGCTGTTAAGAGGCTGATGGATTCTTCAGTCCGTCAATTGCATTTTTTCAGCTCCAGAATTTCTGCTTCTTTTCCATTATTATTTATTTATTTATTTTTTTTGAGACGGAGTCTCACGCTGTTGCCTAGGCTGGAGTGCAGTGGCATTATCTCGGCTCACTGCAAGCTCCGCCTCCTGGGTTCACACCATTCTCCTGCCTCAGCCTCCCAGGTAGCTGGGACTACAGGGGCCCACCACCACGCCCAGCTAATTTTTTGTATTTTTAGTAGAGACAAGGTTTCACCGTGTTAGCCAGGATGGTCTCGATCTCCTGACCTCGTGATCTGCCCACCTTGGCCTCCCAAAGTGTTGGGATTACAGGCATGAGCCACCGCGCCCAGCCTCTTTTCCATTATTTAACATTTTTTAACTTTTAACATTATTTATTTATTTAACATTATTTATTTAACATTATTTATTATTTATTATTTATTTATTATTTATTTAACATTATTTAACCTTTTTCCATTATTTAACATTTATTTAACTCTTTTCCATTATTTAACATTATCTTTGTTAAATTTATCTGATGGGATTCTGAATTCCTTCTCTGTGTTTTCTCGGATTTTGCTGAGCTTCCTCAAAATAGCTACTTTGAATTTTCCATCTGAAAGGTCATATATCTGTCTCTCTAGGATTAATCACTGTTGCCTTATTTAGTTCATTTTGTGAGGTCATGTTTTCCTGGATGGTCTTGATGCTTGTGGATGTTCATCAGTGTCTGGGCATTGAAGAGTCAGGCATTTATTATAGTCTTTGCAGTCTGGGCTTGTTTGTATCCATCCTTCTTCAGAAGACTTTCCAGGTATTCAGAGGGACTTGGGTGTTGTGATCTAAGTCTTTGGTCACTACAGCCATATCTGCTCTAGTAATGCCATGGCTCTTGTAGACTCGTAGATATACTACCTTGGTGTTACTGGGTAATATCTGGAAGAACTCCCTGGATTAACAGGCAGAGATTCTTATTCTTTTCCCTTACTTCCCTCTAAACAAATGAAGTCTCTTTCTCTGTGCTGAGTTGCCTGGAGATGGAGGAGGGCTAACATAAGCACCCCTATGGCCACCACTACTAGGACTGCACCCAGTCAGACCTAAAGCCAGCACAGCATTGGGTCTCACCCAAGGCCTGCAGTGATCACTGCCCGGCTACCACCTATGTTTGTTCATGTCCCAAGGGCTCTACAATCAGTAGGTGGCAAATCCAGCAAGGCTTGTGTCATTCCTTTCAGGGTGGTGAATTCCTCCTGGCCCTGGGTGGGTCCAGAGATATTATCTGGGACCCACAGCCTGGAGTCAAGAACCTTAGGAATCTATCTGATGCTTTCTTCTACTGTGGCTAAGCTGGCACTCAAGCTGTATGACAAAGTCCTTTCTACGTTTCCTCCCCTTTCCTCATGCAGAGGAGTCTCTGTAATGAAATTCCTTATAATCAAAATTGTAAAAGTCTCAATTTGGTAAGACCTTTATAAAATAAAGAATCTGAACTCAAGTAATGAAAGTAAGAACTATTGCTCTGCAAATAAGAAACTTACACCAGAATGTTTCATCTCTCAATCTGTTAATCCATCATCCATCCATCAATCTAATATTAACTGTCTACCAGATCTGGGTATAGGGGATCTAAGGATGAAAGTCTAAGCTTACAGTCTAGTAGGGCAGATAAAACTCAAAGATAAATAACCATAATAGAGGCAGAATGTGGCACATCAGGGCTGTAATACAATCCAGGTCTGTTAAGGTCAAGGCCAATATTTTCTCTTACTGCCTTCCAATCCAAAGTGCTGGGATTACAGGCATGAGCCACTGTGCTTTTTACCAAAGTCTTATTGCCACTTACTAATTATTGTAGAAAAAAAATAAGCCTGGGCAACACAGCAAGACCCTATCTCTATGAAACAAAAAACTTAGCCAGCCATGGTGGCGTGTGCCTATAGACCTAGCTACTTGGGAGACTGAGGTGGAAGGATTGTTTGAGCTCAGAAGTTCAAGGTTATAGTGAGCTATGATTTCACCACTGCACTCCAGCCTGAGTGACAAAGCAAGGCTCTCTCTTAAAAAAAAAAAAAAAAAAAAAAAAAAAAGGCCAGGTGTGGTGGCTCACTCCTGGAATCCCAGCACTTTGGGAGGCCAAGGCGGGTGGATCACCTGAGGTCGAGAGTTCGAGACCAGCCTGGCCAACATGGTGAAACCTTGCCTCTACTAAAGATACAAATAATTAGCCAGGTGTGGTGGTGTGTGCCTGTAATCCCAGCTACTTGGGAGGCTGAGGCAGGGGAATCGCTTGAACCCAGGAGGCAGAGGTTGCAGTGAGACGAGATCGCGCCACTGAACTCCAGCCTGGGCAACAGGGTGAGACTCTGTCAAAAAAAAAAAAAAAAAAAAAAAAAAAAAAAAGAAAAAGCACGGTGGCTCATGCCTGTAATCCCAGCACTTTGGATTGGATGGCCAAGGCAGGAGATCACCTAAGGCCAGGAGTTCAAGACCAGCCTGGGCAACACAGCGAAATCCTGTCTCTACAAAAAAATTTTTTAAATTAGCCAGGTGTAGTAGTGTGCACCTGTGATCTCAGCTACTCAGGAGGATCGTTTGAGTCCAGGAGTTCAATGGTGCAGTGAGCTATGATTGTGTCACTGCACTCCAGCCTAGGTGACAGAGTGAGACCCTGTCCCACAACAAAAGCAAAAATGAGGGAAATTGCAGTGACTCCAATAAAGAAAATAAGTTACTGGATATAAATCCAATGTGCTACTATAAAATGACCAAATAATAACTCTGAAAAATGAAAAATATATTATTTTTAGAGGGGGAAATGCATATCACAAATGAATCCATGGTACAATAAAATATGAATATATTTATTCAATAAACCATAATTAAGCACTAACAATGGGAAGGCACTCTACTTTGTGCCAGGGAAATTCACAGAAGAATGATGCACAACCTTGGCCCTCAAGGGACTCACATATGGGCAGCAACCAGGAAACAGCTTAAACACACAGGCAATGTCCTAGGGTAGTAGTCCCCATGAAAAGAGTTTTCCTTTATTTATTTATTTATTTTTTTTTTTGAGACGGAGTCTCGCTCTGTCACCCAGGCTGGAGTGCAGTGGCCGGATCTCAGCTCACTGCAAGCTCCGCCTCCCGGGTTCACGCCATTCTCCTGCCTCAGCCTCCCGAGTAGCTGGGACTACAGGCGCCCGCCACCTCGCCCGGCTAGTTTTTTGTATTTTTTAGTAGAGACGGGGTTTCACCGTGTTAACCAGGATGGTCTCGATCTCCCGACCTCGTGATCCGCCCGTCTCAGCCTCCCAAAGTGCTGGGATTACAGGCTTGAGCCACCGCGCCCGGCCAAGAGTTTTCCTTTAAAAATTTTTCCTTTATTATTTTAAAGTGGCATAGTTAAAATAAATAAAATCATCCAAGAAAGGTTAAAAAAAAGAGGAAGTAGCCAATTCTGTCAGATATAAGAATGAATTCAAAAAATTAAAAGGGTCTTTGGGGGTCCAGATTATGTTCTTCAATTACAATGTCTCAGTAAAAGACCCTGGGTTCCTTGGAGGAATAGCTAATCCCAGGTTTACAGTAAGAAATCTACACGATAAGCCTGGAAAATACTGTCATGCCAGACAGCAAGAAATCTCACAAAGCGCCTAGCGTCATTATCCCTAAAGCCAGAGGTCCCCAACCTTTTTGGCACCAGGGACCAGTTTTGTGAAAGATAATTTTTCCATGGACTGGGGGGAGATGGTTTTGGGATGATTCAAGCACATTACATTTATTGCACACTTTATTTCTATTATTATTACATTGTAATATATAACGCAATAACTATACGACTCACCATAATGTAGAATCAGTGGGAGCCCTGAACTTGTTTTCGTGCAACTAGACGAGCCTATCTGGGGGTGATGGGAGACGGTGACAGATCAGCAGGCATTACATTCTCATAAGGAGCGCTCAACCTAGATCCCTTGCATGCACAGTTCACAACAGGGTTCACGCTCCTATGAGAATCTAATGCCACTGCTGATCTGACAGGAGGCGGAGTTCAGACGGGTAACCCTTGCTTGCCCACCACTTAACCTCCTGCTGTGCAGCCCGGTTCCTAACAGGCCATGGACCAATACTTGTCTGTGGTCTGGCAGTTGCGGACCCCTGCACTGTGCAATGATATTATATGTCCCCTCTTCACCGAAGAAGGTCGGCAGGCAAATATAACTCCAACCAGCTTGCAGTTCACATGCAGGAGGTCTGAGAGGTGAAAGGTCATCCTTTCCATCCCTCTAGCCAGCAGAGCCATCTTATTACATTTGGGACAGAAGGAGAAATAACATGGAAAGACAAGGCAAGCCTTGTGCCTTTGCTGGAGGTAACTGGCTGTTCCCAATCCCATCCATGTCTCCCCTAATTGCAGAAAACCATATACTGCATGTTCTCACTTATAAGTGAAGCTAAACATTGAGTAGACATGGACACAAAGAAGGGAACAGACATTGGGGCCTACCTGAGGGTGGGGATTGAAAAACTACCTGTTGGGCATTATGATGATTACCTGGGTGAGAAAATTATCTGTACACCAAACCTCTGCAACATACAATTTACCCATGTAACAAACCTGGACACGTGCCCTTGAACAGAAAATAAAAGTTGGAAAAAGAAAAAAACAAAAAAAAGAAATCATGTCCTTTGCAGCAACATGGGTGCAGCTGGAGGCCATTATTCTAAGTAAATTAATTAAGAAACAGAAAACCAAATACCACATGTTCTCACTTACAAATGGGAGCCAAACAGTGGGTATACACAGACATAAAGACAGGAAAAATACGGTGGGGATTACTAGAGGGAGAAGGGAGAGTACGAGGGCTGAAAAACTACCTATTGGGTACTTACTATGCTCACTATATGGGTGATGGGACCAAATGTATTTCAAACCTCAGCATCACACAATAGACTCATGTAACAAATCTGCACATGTACCCTCAAAATTGAAAATAAAAGTTGAAATTAAAAAAAAGGAACATGGGCCTGGTTGTTTCAGAATTATAGCCGGTTTCCACCCAGGATGGTATCATCTAGCTTTAGAAATCACTTAATTCATCAGCTCCGACAGCAAAGGATGAAGATAAACTATCACTACGAATACTGAAAAGAATGAGCTTAATGGTCCAGAGGCAATATCCAAAAAAAGGATTTCCAGAAATGGTCCGTACAATGGCAGAGCCCTGAGAGTGGGTGGGTGATCTCCTGAGTGACCTTTCAGTAGACAGGACACTCTCACTGGGAGGGTGAGTCCAGCTAATTTGGTGTTAGCCCACTCTACTACTTCTCATGGGGACTTACCTGAATACAAGCCCCTGTCTTCAACTTGCACAAGTTGCAGACTAAGGCCCACCGACTGGGTGGGATGTGGGAGATCTTCGTGATCGGTTCCATCCTCTCAGGACAAGCAATGCTGACCTACAAATAAAATACCACCATAAGGCAGAAGTACCAAGGCATCCCAGAAGTACCTTTCACAAACCATAAATGATGTTACATAAAGCTAAGAACATTAAAACAACGAGGTAAGTCACATCTCTTAAGGTTAATATGGAATCAAGAATAAACAAAAGTTATTTCCACTGCTCAGTCCTTCACTCATTTCCAGTAATATAAATAATTCACATATGGGATGAGAGAACAGGAGTATAGATTAGGCATGATTACCTTTCACTTTATTTCTTTTTTTTTCTTTTCTTTTCTTTTTTTTTAAGAGACAAGGTCTCCCTCTGTCACTCAGGCTAGAGTTCAGTGGTGTGATCATGGCTTACTACAGCCTTGAACTCCTGGGTTCAAGTGATCCTCCCACCACAGCCTCTACCACACCTGGCTAATTAAAAAAAAATTTCTTTTTGGCTTTTATCCAAATGACAGGCAATAACAAATGTTGGTGAAGAGTGGAGAAAAGGGAACCCTCATACACTGTTGGTGGGAATGTAAATTAGTACAACCACTATAGAGAATAGTTTGGAGGATTCTAAAAAAAAAAAAAAACAACAAAAAATAGAGCTACCATATTATCCAGCAATCCCACTGCTGGGTATATACCCAAAAGAAAGGAAATCAGTATATCAAAGAGGTATCTGCACTCCCATATTTTTTGCAGCAATGTTCACGATAGGCAAGATTTGGAAACAAGCTAAGTGTCCATCAACAGACGAATGGATAAAGAAAATGCAGTACATATACACAATGGAGTACTATTCAGCCATATAAAAGAACGAAATCCTGTCATTTCCAACAACATGGATAGAACTGGAGGTCATTGTGTCAAGTGAAATAAGCCAGGCACAGAAAGACATACATTGCATGTTCTCATGTGGGATCTAAAAATAAAAACAACTGAACTCAAGGAGATAGACAGTAGAAGGATGGTTACCAGAGGGTGGGAAGGGTAGTGGGGGGAACAGAGCAGGCAGGGGGTGGCAATAATTAATGGGTACAAAAAGGATAGAAAGAATGAATAAGACCTACTATTTGATAGCACAACAGGGTGACTATAGTCAAAATAACTTAATGGTACATATAAAAATAACTACAAGAACATAACTGGGTTGTTTGTAACACAAAAAGGATAAATGCTTGAGGGGATGAATATCCCATGTTTCATGATGTCATTATTAGGCATTACATGCCTGTATCAAAATCTCATGCATCCCATAAATATATACATCTAATATGTACCCACAAAATAAAAAATTATTATTATTATTTTTGTAGAGACGAGGTCTTGCTATGTTACCCTAGGCTGGTCTTGAACTCCTGGCCTCAAGTGATCTTACTGCCTTGGCCTCCCAAAGTACTGGGATTACAGGCATGAGCCACTGCACCCAGCCAAGGTTACCTTAATGAACACTTTTACTTAGGAACCAAAGAAAGCTACTGAAAGTAACTAAAATTCACAAAATCGAGTATCTATTATGTTAAGAGATGGTGCTACATGCCTTGTTGTTTCATTTGATCAACTAAGGATGAAAAACAGAGGCAGTGACAAGTCTTTCCATTTGGTTTACAAAGGAACCATGATATTGTTGGAAAACAGCACATTTGTGTAATGAAGAGACTGCAGAATGTAAGTAGAAAGGATGAGGATGACATTTTAAAACCAAAGTCTTTAAAACCACGTGACGATCATGAGCTTACCCTACTCCCTCAGTCAAAGTAGCTTCAAAGTGAAATTAGTCTTTGGGAGAGTACTGAAAAGAAAGGGATGCTTTTTTTGTTTTCCTTTTTGAATCAGGGTCTCACTCTGTCATCCAGGCTAGAGTGCAGTGGCAGGATCAGAGCCCACGGCAGCCTCGACCTCCCAGGCTCAAGTGATCCTCCCACCTCAGCCCCTGAATATCTGGGACTACAGGCATGCACCACCACAGCTGGCTAATTTTTTGTATTTGTAATAGAGATGGGGTTTTGCCATGTTGCCCAGGCTGGTCTCAAACTCCTGGATCCAGGTGTTCTGCCTGCCTCGACCTCCCAAGTGCTTGGATTACAGGCGTGAGTCACCACACCCAGCAGAAAGGGATGTTTTAAAAAAAGATGAAAATATTCTTTTCCATGTGAAAATAAGGGGTCAAGCAACTGCTGGTAACAAGTATTTTCATTCCCCCTACCCCGTCAAATATATACATGAGTTTTTAAGAGAGATACAGCTTTAAAAGGTGAAGAACTGTCAAATAAGGATGCCAAACTAGTACTGGTTTTACCCACATCAGGAAACTAACAGATCTTGAATAGTCCAGAAGGCACTAGAAACCAAGAACTAGAAACCATAAGAGAATGCCAATAACTGAGAAAGCTTATTTTGTTTTTAAAGAGCTCTTCCTGAGTCATGTTCTGGACTTTTATAAGCTGAGAGCCTACTCTATCAGCTGGGGGATTTGCTGCTGGAAAACAGTCATTCTCAAGCCAGAAACCTGTTTATTTTATGTCTAGATGTTCTTAGTGAGAAAAAGAAACTACTATTCAAATATTTTTAAAAAATACTGATGTCTATAGCCATAGGAATACAAAAGTATATATATGGGACTTTTAGTGTAACTCTGTGAGCTTCTTTATTAGACAATAACTCCCCGGAACCAATATTAACAAGATTAAAAACAGGAAAATCTTAAAGGAGAATGAGTTACTGATATAATATCAGCTCCCCATTAACTAGATTCTGCAGTCTCTCTTGTCATGCAGTTAAACTGCCTAACAAATCTGCTGGCTTGGATAGTGGTTGGGGAGACAGGATATGAGTGGGATATCCACACAGCTAAAGAAATAAAAAAAGGCAACCATAAGAAGAAGAAATGTCTGTAAGCCCCACTTTAATTAAGTTAGTGTACATGTAGCCACTCAGGAAATACCAGCAACTGAAGGACCAGGCTAGATGACAAATCAAAGTTTGAATAAAGAGGGTCTTTGGCAGATGTTGAGTGTAAGCCCTGAAAAGAGCTTCAAAAAGTAAAGGGCATCGGCTGGGTGCGGTGGCTCATGCCTGTAATCCTAGCACTTTGGGAGGCCTAGATAGGCGGATCACCTGAGGTCAGGAGATCGAGATCATCCTGGCTAACACAGTGAAACCCTGTCTCTACTAAAAATACAAAAAAAAAAAAAAAAAAAAAAAAAAAAAAATTAGCGGGTGTGGTGGCGGGCACCTGTAGTACCAGCTACTCAGGAGGCTGAGGCAGGAGAATGGCGTGAACCTGAGAGGCGGAGTTTGCAGTGAGCCGAGATTGCGCCACTGCACTCCAGCCTGGGCGACAGAGCAAGACTCTGTCTCAAAAATAAAAATAAAAATAAAAATAAAAAATAAAATAAATAAATAAAAATAAAAAAAGGTAAAGGGCATCTATCACAGTAGACAAAGAGCTATTGCTCAATTTGTAATAGCCTACATGTAAACAACCCAAATGCCATCAAAGGAAAATGAATAAATCAGAGTATATCCATACAATGGAATATTAGCAATAGAAAGGAATCAACTATTGATACACACCACAACATAGAGTGTTAGCCAGACCGAAAAGAATACATACTGTATGAAGTTTAAAACCAGACAAAATTAATCTATCATGATCGAGATAAAAATGGTGGTTATTCTTGGGGGATAGAGACTGGAAAGTGGGCATAGAGGATCTTTCTGGGGTGCTTTATGTCTATTTTTAGGTATTTCATGTCTTGGTCTGAGTTGTGGTTACAGATACATACAAGTGTAAAATATCACAAAACTCTACACTTAAAATTTGGCATCTAAACATAAGTTTTACCTTAAAAAATCCTGCTGCTCACACCCTGGTCTTTTGTGTCTCTCCTCTCATACAAATTTATCAATTTATACATGATATACCCAAATATCGTGTACATATTTGGGTATTATCCCAAGTACCACGGGAATACCACCTATATATTAATCAGCATGGGCTTACATGTACGTGTGCATCCAAGAAGGATCTGAGGTAGCTCAAGTGGAAGTACCATTACTTCAGAAACATGGGCAAGCATGAAGCATCTCCATACTAAGCCTGAGTCAGTCTGAATGTTGTGGGGAACAGGGACACCCTGGAGCAAATGGTCTCACAGGCCTGGATGAATTCTTACCTCTGGGATCCACAGGGCACAGCTGACATGAGCCCATTTAGTCCCTGTCTTGGTGGTCTTCATGGCTCCACCTTTCTTTGGACATAACACACATTGCGGATAAATGCCCAGGACACAGGAGCGACACAACCAGCTGCCTTCTGGGACCTTGAGGATGCCATAGCAGGCCTGGAGGTACGAGGAGGAGAGGGGAGAATGGTCAGTACCTTCTCACCAGGGTTGGTATCTGTTCTGATACACAGTCACAGAGTATCCTCCGCTTTTGGGAGAAAGGCAAATAAAGCTGAACAAGTTTATATCCAGTATCGAGTGATTTAAAAATACTCAAAAAAGCAACTTCCACCATCTGTCCTAAGATCAGCATGTCTGTCCATGAGAACTGACTTTAAGGATGATAGAACAAGACTAGGAGATACAGCCAACCATTAGCCCAACTGTTATCTAAGTGTTGTGATTACAGCATTTTTTTGGTCTGTTTTCTAAAGCTTCTTCAATGACTATGTATTATAATTAGTCAAACACTTATTGAACATTTCCTAAAAATCATACACTGCTGTGATCAAGAAAAAAATGTTAGAAAATAAAGAGAGTGAAACTTCTGAGGAGCAAATGAACTAACGTTTATAAAAAGCCTATTAACGCCTAGTGCATAAAAAGTACTCAGTAAATCATAGCAATTGCTTGCTTGGGTTGAAGAAACAGAGACTTGTGAATGAATCTTGAATAGAATATTACACTAATCACAATAATTCATAACGAGTTCTGGAAGGTACTTCAAATCCTTTATGGAATGAAGTTGGACAAATAAATAAATGAATTACTGTGAAAGACTGGAGATTAGTTTGGGAAACATTCTAGACTTCCTTTTTGCTATCCCCAATTTTGCCCATCATTTCCTCCTTACTGCTCTACTCTATTAGAGACTAACTGATTCAATATGGCAGCTTCAAAACTTGTCTGCCTCAGGAGATTCACCCGCAGCTCAGATTCAAGTTATAACAGTTACCATAATATCTGCCCCCCACAACCTGGTCCTTTTCCAAACTCCTTTTTTCCATGTCACCACCATTCTTCCTATCTTCCAGATCCAAATTCCTAGACTTGTATTATTCACTTTCTTTCATCTGCTGACCTGGTGCTTGCTATTCTCCCTACAGTGGCCCCAAAACTCTGACCTTCCTCTCCATCCTCACCACTTGCTCTATCCAAGTTCTCATTATGCCATGCCTGGATTGATTAATTTCTGCATTTTCTTTTTCCCCCTTTGTACCTTCAACCCTTCCTCTACTTGGCTGCCAGATTGTCCTCACTAAAAGAATCCATACCATTGTACAGTGGCAAGCCCTTTAGATATTCCTTCTACTCTTACCTGCCCCCTACCATCCAAACTAGGGGTTGGCTGTTTTCCAAGGTCTGTTTTATAAAGCCAACAAGCTAAGAATGGTTTTCACATTTTTAAAGGGTTGTAAAGAGACGAACATGTAACAGAGACTGTATGTGGCCTATAAAGACTGAAATATTTACAGCGGATCCTTAAAAAGTTTACTGGTTCCTTATCTAAAGCCTGCTGCTCCTTGTATCTCACTATCCTATCTCATGCCCCACTATACCCAAACACAGGGCTTCTGACTTGGACAGGCAGGCCTCCTGGTTTTCTCCATAACTGGTCATTCTCATTTTCATGTCCATGTGTCTAAGCAGTTTCCCTGCTCTACATGGTTAACTGTTCTTTGCATAGTCGGACCTTTCTCACCCTTCCAGACCTGGTTCAAACTCCAGGCCCCTCCAAAAAACTTGCTTAGGTCACTGTAGCCCCTTGTGTTTGTCCCACTGCCTGACTCCCGCCCTCCACTCCATGCAATTTCTCTCACCAGGTACGCAGTCAGCATCATGTGTTCTTTATTTTTATTATTATTATTATTTTTGAGACAGGGTCTTGCTCTGTCATCCAGGCTGGAATGAGGTGGCATGATCTTGGCTCACTGCAGCCTCGTAGTGAGCCTTGGCTCACTGAGCCCCTCCTGGGCTCAAGCAATCGTCCTACCTTAGTCTCCTGAGTAGCTAGGAGCACAGGCATGTGCCACTCTGCCCAGCTAATTTTCGTAGAGACAGGGTTTTGCCACACTGTTCAGACTACTCTCAAAATCCTGGGCTCAACTGAACCACACTTTGGCCTCCCAAAGTGCTGGAATTACACGTGTGAGTCACAGCACCCGGCCAGCACCATGTATTCTTTTTGTCTACATTTGCTGTCATGTTTCCTCTCCTCAGTGAGATTTAAGTAATTTTTTTTCTTTTAATTAACCCTGGCCTACAGAACTCAATGAGATTTTAAGGTCACTAGAGGTAGAGCTGTTATCATCAATTTACCTGAATGCCCCCTATGCTGAGCTTGAGCAGGTGGTTGGATAGAACAAATGTGTTTAGCTCAAGAATTGAAGCTGGACTCTAGGTAGGCTCCTCTCACAACAGCAAGGCATCATTTTATAAGGTTTCTAACCTTTAAAGCTCTTTGTCTGAGGCCCAGAATGTTTGCTAGGAAATGAAAGCAAGCTTCCTCCCTAAAATAGAGTCTCTTTCAGACTGGAAGAGAGATCAGAGGCCGGCTCCTGGAATATCCTTTAGCTCCTGGCCAGTTTATTGGGCAGAACATCATTTACTGAGCCCTTTTGTGGACTTACTCATGGTCATAAGATCATAGATACATGTAAAAGGACTTGGAATGGCCCTAACTTTCACATTTTTTTTTGAGATGGAGTCTCACTCTGTCACCCAGGCTGGAGTGCAGTGGCGCAATCTTGGCTCACTGCAATGTCTGCCTCCTGGGTTCAAGCAATTCTCCTGCCTCAGCCTCCCGAGCAGCTGGGACTACAGGTGCGTGCCACCACACCCAGCTAATTTTTGTATAGAGACGGGGTTTCACTATATTGGCCAGGCTGGTATCGAACTCCTGACCTCGTGATCCACCCGCCTTGGCCTTCCAAAGTGCTGGGATTACAGGCGTGAGCCACTGTGCCTGGCCCAACTTTCACATTTTTTAAAGAAAAAATGGTAAATTCATTGTTAAAATCTAAAGGCTACTTATGTACACCTCTCTTCTAAAGTACTGACTATAAGTGTATTTTTGTCACTGAAGAACAAACACTGAAATGTAATATGGTGTCAGTAAAGAAGAAAAATCATGTTTAATAAATTCAGATGTCAACATGTCCCCATTCTGTTAGGGAGTAAACCAAAGCTTCCAAAGCATTTTAAGTCACTTTTCAGCCAACAGAGGGAGCTCTAAGCTAAGTATCTCTTTAGAATCCAAGTAAATATACTTACTTTGGAAGAATCTCTTATGTGAAACTTTATAGGGTACCAATGTCCCAGCTTTAATACATACCAGTTTACATTCTGCAAGGTCTGGTCAGTTATTGTCATCTCATCTCTTTCTATGTGAGAAAGGGGCATCATTTATAGTCATTACCGGAATCGTTTTCAAGACTAATAAATAGCATTGGAGATAATTACGCTACATTTGATTTTGTTAAAGAACCTGAGAATACTTACTATTTTGTCCCAACTGTAAAGGACAAACATAGGAAATATATACAGATGACCTTTATGCTATTCCTTTTAAGCCTACTACAGATCCACAATCATTTATCTGAAACCTCTAGGGTAAGAAAAATTAGGAAATTCAGAATTGCTCAGATCTTAAGAAAGTATATATATAGTATATGGCCTAAGCCCCCAGTGGGACCAGGGGCAATACCATATAACCAAACACATTAATAGTTCTCTAACAAAATATATGAGTATTTACATAAAATGGATAAGGACTACAAATGGCCTCATACTGGGTGGGTTCTGGTATTGTCCTCAAATCAGTTCTGGTGTGAAACTTCAGCAAAAACGTGTGGTTTTCAGAACTTTATAATTTTGGAATTGCAGAGAAGGGACTGTGGGCTTGTATTGTGAGATATAATACTTAAGTTCATAGTTAAGTGGTAAACATTTTCTGCTGTCACTTAAAGTCTGATATAAATGCCAATAATTGGTAAAGTGAAGACAAATTTTCAAAATTTACTTTGTTAAAGGTAAATGAAGAAAAAGACCCAATTGGTCACATAATAATTGTGAGTACCTTTTACATACAGGGTGGTTAGGTTAGGTGGCACAGGGAATTAAAATAATCTTAAGCCCTGGTTTCTATCTGCTATGTTATCTATTCTAATTATTTTAGTCATTTTATAGCCAGAATGATCTTTCTAAAATACAAATCACATCCTCCAGGGTTGACAGGACAGAACTGAAGTTCCTTAGTTTGTCAGAAGGTCCTTTACACACGTCTCTTGTATCCCTCTCCACCCTCACTCTCCATGTCTTCCCTACTCTGCTCTGCCACTTTATAGTTTCTGAAGCCTTCAGTTGCCTCTGACATACTTTGCCTGCTTTCACTACCCTGTATGAACATTTCTCCTCTCTGCCTGAACACACATTGCTGGTTTACTTGACATCTCCTTTTGGACATTAAGATTTAGCTTGGATGCCACCTCTTGGAAGTTGTCCCTGACCATCATTTCTCACAGATGCACTTCCACAGCAGCTTGGACTTATATCTATAAAAACACTTGGCACATGATGCTAAACTGGCAGTTTCCCTATATTTCTTACACCAGACTATGATCTCCCTGGGGGCAGAGACCATGTCTGCCTCTCTTCATCACTGAGTGTGTCCTCAGCATGCAGCACAATCCTGGCCCATGGAGTACTGTACCTATTTGCTAGATAAATTAACAAAATGAATGAAATATAAACAGGTTCAGAAGAATGAAAAACCACTTAGGGCAAGGGAGTTCAAGAAAGGATCTGAACTAGACCTTGAAAAATATGTAGATTTTTGATAGCTGGGAGATAGGAGGAGGCATTTACAAATTGGAGTGCAGCTGAAACATGGGAGATAGGACAGTGTCAGGAATATTCATCACTGCACCTTGAGTAACCTTACTTTGTTGGAGCATAGTGCTTGTGGGGGAAAAAATGGAAAGAGCTGAGAGGAGGGTTGATATCATAATCATTATTAATTAAAAAGGCAGTGTAGTAGAAAGAATGACAAATAACCAGCTTGGGTAAAGTCACTTCACCTCTCCTGGTATTGTGTAAGATTGAAGAGTTACACAGTCTTTTGCAGTCCTAAAATTCTGTGATCTTTAAAAGTGGGGTGGACCTTCTTAGGGGTGGCATGTTTAGGGGATGGGGGAGGGTCTTGAGTGCCAGGATAAGGAGTCTGGACTTCTTTTTTTTTTTTTTTTTTTTGAGACGGAGTCTTGCTCTGTCACCCAGGCTGGAGTGCAGTGGCCGGATCTCAGCTCACTGCAAGCTCCACCTCCCGGGTTCACGCCATTCTCCTGCCTCAGCCTCCCAAGTAGCTGGGACTACAGACGCCCGCCACCTCGCCCGGCTAGTTTTTTTGTATTTTTAGTAGAGACGGGGTTTCACCGTGTTCGCCAGGATGGTCTCGATCTCCTGACCTCGTGATCCGCCCGTCTTGGCCTCCCAAAGTGCTGGGATTACAGGCTTGAGCCACCGCGCCCGGCCAGGAGTCTGGACTTCTATCTGTAGGAAGTGTAAACTCACCAAGGTTACTGACCACGGGTGTAACCTCATGAGGCCATGGAGGTTTGAAGGCAGAGGAGAGACCTCAGACAGGCAGCAATGAGATCCCCCTGGGGCAGGGGCCTAGGGTAGAACTGAACAAGGCAATCCCAATGGTCTGGGCACAAAGTGACACAATAAAGACCTGGGTTTAGCCCCATGGGGTAAAGTTAGTCAGCAAGTCATCTTGGTGGTCATAAGAAGTATTGTTTCTAGAGGAAATACTGAAGAACAACCAGGCCAAATCTTTATTTTCACCCTTAAATGCAAGCCGCTACCCAGATATGGGTGCTGGAGATCATCACTGAGCTTGAGAAAGGCTGACCGTAGGGAGGTGACGGTCTCCACTCTCACTAACCTGATGCACACAGACGTTACACTTATCACAGAACACCATATCATTCCCTTCTTCACTGTCTGGAGACCGGCACACATCACAGATCACATCTTCATCATACTCTATGCCTAGCCCTTCCTCTGTCTCAATAGCATGGTTCATATTTTCATGGCAATGGCGTTCCAGGACTTCTACTGTCTTTTCCATAAGATTCTCATCAACTGGCCCACAACCTGCACAGAAATACAAACAATCAATCAACCCATCAGTCAGCTGTCATTCCCAAATCACCTACTGTGAGCCCAGTGCAGGAGTGGGTAGGATTCTAAAGGATAAAAACATCTCTTTCCTGCTCTAAAACAACCAGATTTCAAAAAATCTTTTGCTAGTACTACTCTAAAATTTACCTATAATCATGTATTAGTGTTTGACACATGAAAGGAGATATACATTTCACCATGTTCCTTAGAAGATATATTACTGACCCTTTCGATTTCTTGTCCAAATTCTAGCCAGTCTCCTCTTAAATCTCTATTTTCTCTTATTCCCACTGTAGGAGGACTTTCACCAAGCTTTATAATTCTGGACATGATCATTTGTAGCATAGTAATTAAAATCACATAACTATTTGGACATAATAATTCATTCTTAGCAAGTTAGCTTCAATGAGCATATATAATGATTATACAAGGAAAATTTCATATGAAAATGTATGAAGCCCATAATAGAAAATTCTAGGTCCTACGTGTAGGTGATTACACATATAAAATATTTTGTTTTTCAAATATAACTTTTAAAAAAATCTAATAATATTTTTCAATGGCAAACTATAATAACATATAAACCTATTAAAATTTACAAAGCTCTAACTTCAATTCTGAAATTACCTTCTTTGCTTCCTGATTCCTTTTTCCAGCTATATCTTTATTTTATCTTAGCCTTCCACACTTATTAATCAACTTTTGTGAGAGCACTTATGTATTTATTCTAACAACTTGTAAACTCAGGAATAATCCTCAAAATGATTCAAAACAAACGTACCCAAGTATTCCACTTCATTTGTAATATAAGATGTCCTAGGAAACTTTAGAATTCCACATAAACTATCATTTTAAGGTTGTGGCTACTTATGAAACCAAAAACTGTCCAGGCCTTATGTTTCATTTTTCCAGCCAAGACAAGTTACACGGTTTTTTTTTTTTTTTTGGAGGAAAGGAATATAGTGTCTGGTTACAAGAAAACTTGGATTAAAATTCCAACTTTACCTCATATTAGCTATGTAAACTTTGACAGGTTATTTATCCTCTTTAGGGCTTAGTGTTCTTATCTATGAAATAAGTATAATAATAAGAAACCCACTGATTTGTTGTGAAGCTGAGATGAAGTAATTGCTTAGTATGGTGCTCAATATGTAGTCAGCACTCAAAAAAGTCCTTAATTCATAATACGCTTAATATTGTTTTTAAAAAGTTTACTTTAAGCTCTTAGATACCTCACTGCAATATCATTCACCCTAAAGAAAAGCTTGAGATACTGCAATCCTCTTTTAAAATTCTTCTAAGCCTAAATGCAATGTGGTATACTGGATGGGATCCTGGAATAGAAAAAGGTGGTAAGTAGAAAAACCCTTGAAATCCCAATAAAGTCTGAAGTTAATAGTAATGTACCTGTGTTGGTTTTGTGGTTTTGACATATGTACCATGGTAAAGTAAGATGTTAACATTAGGGGAACTGAAACTGTGAGGTGTATATGAGAACTCCCTGTACTAACTGCAACTTTTCTGTAAATCAAATTATTCCAAAACAAAAAGTTTGTTTAAAAAACTCATCCAAGGAGAATTAGTTACAAAATACCAAAGGAACCTCATAATAAGGTAGTTTCATGCCAAAGGCAGCCTTGTAATGATTGTGATATCTATGGATATTATATGCATTATGAACACAAGTGCACATTGAGCCATGGATCCATTTGATTATGTCCTCATATTCTGATTTTACTTCTCTGTCAGTCTTTTATTCCCTTCTCTTTGTGGTTGCCACCCTAAATTTACCACTCCCCTCTCCTCTTAGGGGGCAGAGCAAGAAAAGACAAAACAAAAAGCTTTAAAAAATCAAGGAATAAGGACTGGTTACCGGCAGAGTAACTATCATTCCCCATGCCAAACTGATTTAATATAATTTTAGTTTTTTATTCATGTGCATTCAGATACTAGCCTCAAAAGAAAGAAAGGAAAAAGGGAGGGCAGGAAGAAAAGAAAAACCACTGATCCTTATACTAAAATGAACAAATGTGATTCAAACAAAAATGAAATAAAATGTGATTCAAACAAAAATGAGATCAAATGTATCTTTCACCATATCTTATATGGAGACTTAAAAACAGATGAACAAGAACTGTGTGTAAGTATAAAATGAGTTATCTTTCAGCCTAGCATTTCTCAGTATTGTTGGTATGGTATTGTATGGCACACATTTCCTTTAAAAGCATTAATTATGTTTACTTTCATATGTAAACATACATTTATTTGCTTTTGTTTCATTTTATTTTTTGAAAATTGTATGACAACTCTAGGTGGAAGTAGCTAAGAACTGCTTTGTGAATGTTTTGCCCTAGGCCTGCAACTTTTCTTCCAGGCAGCAAGTCCTGCATTAAGGGGTACTGTCATAGCAATCTGTCAGTTGCAGTGGTGCTGCTCAATGCTGAAATTGGAGATTCTCTCCAACCCCCTGCCAGAGGGGCCTCTACTTCTGGCCCTGCTCACTGATCACACTGCTTTTCAGGCCAGGAACCTGCCTCAGAATTCTCAACCAGAAGTCCAATCAGCTATGGCCACTCTCAAACTTCCTGAATTGGGAAACAACTTCATGAAACCTACATGCTATCCTTGATCTGTGCCATTAACCATGAATAAGGAAAGAAAAGGTCATATTTAAATGTTATTGCTCTATTTCTATGTATGCATTTGAAGAAATATCTAACTGAAATAAGATAAAATCAACAAGAAAAATAAATGAAAAGGCCAGAAAAGAAAGGAGGCAACAAAATAAAAAGCTAAAGGGTTCTGATAACTTAAAAAAAAAACAACAAAATATGAGTTAAGTCACAACTTACTTGCGAGAAAAGAACTTACCCATTTCTGCAAGGTCTTCATTGAGTTCCTGAAGCCAGAAGATGTCCATGTCATCTAGGTCATAGCGGCAAACAGATGCTGCCAACTCCATGATGTTGATGTAGCCAGGCTCTGTGGTGTCTGGACTGGAGCAGTGAATATACTTCCGGGGTCGGATAAACAGAACGTCCTTTACCTTCTCAGCTATAATCCTAGAAAAGCAAGAGAAAGACAATGATAACAATCAACAAATGACAGATTCCAGGCACTGAACAGATGGCTAAATGCCCTCTGGGAGGTATGGCAGATTCCTTTCTAGAAAGCAAATGGTTTTACAAATTTAGTTTTGTCATATGCTGTTAACTCACTGACTGCTAACAATATTCTTTATTCACCCTCATAGATCCTGGTTCCCACCATTCTAATTTTTAAAAAAATTTTTAGAGACAAGCTCTTGCTCAACCACCCAGGCTGGAATGCAGTGGGCAAGGTCATAGCTTACCACAGCCTTGAAAATCCAGTGATCTTCCTGCCTCAGCTTCTCAAGTAGCTGAGACTACAGGCACATGCCACCATGCCTGGCTAACGTTTAAAAAGATTTTTGGGGGGTAAGAGACGGGGTCTCACTATGTTGTCCAGGCGGGTCTTGAATTCCTGGCCTTAAGCAATCCTTCGAACTTGGCCTCCTAAAGTGTTGGGATTACTGGCGTGAGCCACCACGACCAGCCCATTCATTCTAATAAAATGTTGTCATGTTAGTGTGTTCTTGGTACAATGGCCACCAAGTTTATTTAGAAGAGGAAACCTGGGAGGGGGTGGTATCTGCACAAAGGCACAGACAGATCCCATACCAAAGATATATTTCAGCCAAATTAATAATTTTCTGTCATGGAGACAATACTGGATGGTGGTAAAGAAAACAAGCTTTAGTTTCACAGAGGCTTGTTTTTTTCTGCCACTCACTTACACGGTGATCTCAGGCTATTACTTTATTTCTTTGTTTGTTTATTCATTTATTTTGAGATGGAGTCTTGCTCTGTTGCCTAGGGTGGAGTGCAGTGGCGTGGTCTTGGCTCACTGCAACCTCTGCCTCCCGGGTTCAAGTGATTCTTCTGCCTCAGCCTCCCAAGTAGCTGGGATTACAGGCACCTGCCACCATGCCCAGCTAATTTTTTGTATTTTTAGTAGAGAAGGGGTTTCACCATGTTGGCCAGGCTGGTCTTGAACTCCTGACCTCGTGATCCGCCCACCTTGGCCTCCCAAAGCGCTGGGATTACAGGCGTGAGCCATCATGCCTGGCCACTTACTTTATATAAGGTTCAGTTTTCTTAGCTAAAAAGTAAGGATAACAATCATTAAATATGATAAAAAATAGTATCTAGCAAAGACATGGAATCAAGCTAAATGTCCATCAATGATAGACTGGATAAAGAAAATGTGATACACATTCACCACAGAATACCAGGCAGCCATAAAAAAAAAATGAGATCATGTCCTTTGCAGGGACATGGATGGAGTTAGAAGCCATTATCCTCAGCAAACTAACACAGGAACAGAAAACCAAAACCTGTATGTCCTCACTTATAAGTGGGAGCTGAATGATGAAAACACATGAACACATGGTAGGGGGAACAACACACACTGTGGCCTGTCAGTGAGGGGAGGGAGAGCATCAGGAAGAATAGCTAATGCATGCTAGGTGTAATAGCTTGGTGATGGGATGATCTGTGCAGCAAACCACCATGGCACACGTTTACTTATCTAACAAACCTATACATCCTGCACATGAACTTAAAAGTTCATCCTGCACATGAACTACCCCTGAACTTAAAAGTTGAAGGGAAAAAAATGTCAAACTTGTAGGACTATTATAACAATTATATAGAAAAAAACAGATGAAGTGTTTGGCTTAGTGTATAGTAAAAATAGATGCTCAATAACACCATTGTTATTGTTTTAATATTCCTTATTATTTTCACTATTTATGCAAATGAGTTAAAAGCCAAGAGGCCATGGAGCTATGCACACTCAATCCATTTCCCATCCATACACAATAGTAACCATAAATCTAAGCTCAAGCAGACTGATATTTCCCCTCACCCTTCCTGACATCCAAGAGCTCAAGGCAAGGAAACCAGAGAAAAAATAAATTTTTTTCACACCAAGTTATTATTGGTAGTTTAAATACTGTATGAGGCCTCAGAAAATTTAACCAAGAGAAAAATCTGGATTACTATTCTGTGGTAATTTTAAAGAACAAGGCGGGCCATCTAAAAAAATAAACAAACACATGTATGTCATAAAATAATGAAAATCATTTCTCCGGAAGGCTTCTGGAGCCAGTTTTCTTTACTCTAGAGTCATCATCACATATATGGAAGGATTTATAAACATAAACATATTCCAATGAATACACATAAAATATACACAGGCATAGTCCACCCTATAAATGTAGAGAATATTGCCTCCTAAGTATTCTTCCAAAAGCCTCTCATTCCAAATAATGAATCTGAATAAAGCTAATAACAACTACACACATTTGCACATTTTAATTTTTCTACCATATGGAGTTTTGAAAGCCAAAGGGAACAAATATTTGAGGAAAAATGCAGAAACCTCAAATATTAATTGAAACTAAAATTTTGGGAATTGCTGTTAGAGGCCTGCTTCCAACTGAAACATACCCAACTAAAAAGGGTAGGACAGACATATGAATTCTTCGGAGACTATGAGATTAAATATGTCATGTTTCTTTAGTGCATGGCCTAGAAGGGAGAATATCCAATTTTTTGTCAAGAGTTACCTTTTTCTAAAAGGAAGACCATTTTGCTAACTATTCGTCTCAACTGCCTCAAATTCTACATGGAACAAGGTAGGCTATAAATGTTTTTCTATAACAATATGCTCATTAAACTTCTGGAAGAAAACAGAGGAGAATATATTTATGACCTTGGGGCAGGCAAAGATATTTTAAGTAAGACACAAAAGCCATTAACCATAAAGGAAGAGACTGAAAAATGAAACTAGAACTTCTGGTTATCAAAAGAGACAAGAGAATAAAAAGGCAATCCACGGGACAGGAGAAGATATTTGCAATTGAACATAGACAACAAAGGACTTATATCTACAATATATAATAAACTCTTACAAATTCATTAGAAAAAGACAACCCAATTAAAAGCTGGGCAAAAAACTTAAATAGATACTTCACAAATAAGGCTATCCAGATGGCAAATAAACTTTAAAAAGGTTCTCAACCTCATTAGTTATCACGGAAATGCAAACTGAAATTACAATCACTATTATCTACCAGAATAATTAAACTTAAAAAGACAGTCCAAAAATTGAAAATACTAAATGTTGGTAAGGAAATGGAGGAAACGGATTATCTCTTATGCTGCTGGTGGGAGTGTGAATTCGAACAACCACTTTGGCAGCAGATATTATAGCTGAACATACACATACCCATGGTCTGGCAAACCCACACTAGGTATATACTTAGCAAAAGTGTACACAGATGCATACCAAATGATGAATAAAAAGGCTCATATCAGCATTTTTATGGTACGTAAAAACTGGAAACAACCCAAATATGTATCAAGAGCAGAATAAAAAATATGGCATATTCACACAATGCATGACAGACGTGAAAATTAATGAATTACTACATCCAACAGCATGGATGGATGGCAAAATTGTATTGATGAGCAAAACAATCCAGTCTCAAATGACTGTATACTGTAGGAGTCTATTCATAGGAAGCTCAAAAACTGTCAAAACTGTTACCTAAGGTGAGGCAGGTCAGTTACTGGCAGGGAAAAGAAGGAGGGGTTCTGAAGTGTTGGTAATATTTTCTTTTTTTTTTTTAGGCAGTTCTCAGTGGCATGACCACAGCTCACTGCGGCCTCAACTTCCTGGGCTCAAGTGATCCTGCCACCTCAGCCTCCTGAGTAGCTGAAACTATAGGTGCACACCACCACGATGGCTAGTTTTAAAATCTTTTGTAGAGATGGGGTCTGTGTTGCCCAGGCTAGTCTTGAACTCCTGGGCTCAAGTGATACTCCCATCTCGGCCTTGCAAAGTGCTGGTATTACAGGCATGAGCCACCGTGCCCAGCCATGTTTTATTTCCTGATCTGAGTGGCAGATAAATGAGTGCATTTAATTTGTGAAAATTCATTGAGCTGTACAGCTTTGTGTACTTTTCTGTGTGGACATTAGACTTCAATGCAAAATTTACAATAATGATAATGACAGCAATGTCATCTCACTCATCTTTCCTCGTGTATCTTGAACTAAAGGTCTGCATCTAAGGACCGAGTCCATGACAATAAATTATATACTAAAACAGTAACACCAACTACAAGAAAATATGTGGGTAAAAGATGAAGTTAATATAAACTCACAAGGAGAAATTACTGTATTTATAATGATAGAGGGGGAAGGGCTGTGAGAATTAGTGAAAAAATATGTTTGGGATTTTTAAAATGCAGCTTCAATATCTTTGAGTATATATAACATGGCTAAAGCTGGAGGAAATCCCAGGATTATCCCCCCTGGATGGGTGATTTTGTTTCTTGGCTATGTACTATGGATAGAGACACTTTTTTTTTTTTTTTTTTTTTTGAAACCAAGTCTCACTCTGTTTCCCAGGCTAGAGTGCAGTGGCATAATCTCAGCTTACTGCAACCTCTGCCTTCCGGGTTGAAGTGATTCTCCTGCCTCAGCCTCCCAAGTAGCTGGAATTACAGGCACATGCCACCACGCCAGGCTAATTTTTGTATTTTTAGTAGAGACAGGGTTTCACCATGTTGGCCAGGCTGGTCTCAAACTCCTGACCTCAGGTGATCCACCAGCCTTGGACTCCCAAAGTGGTAGGATTACAGGCGTGAGCCACCGCGCCCGGCCTGACACACTCTTTAAATGGTCACTAGACCATTGACCAAATCAGCAAAAGCTCACAAGCCTAGAGGCATGAGCAATTTTGTTAGGATGAGGTAACCTCAACTTTCAATTTGGATGCTTGCGTGTAAATGAATGTTGTAATAACTTTCCAGAGGACTAGCCTTTGGTGAAAGGACCCACAATCACACCTGCTCTCCAGGGAAGGCTAGTGGCTGGATCACTACTACCTCTGGCCCCTGTGGATACTGCTGTGCCAACTGAGGAGGCAATAAAAAGGTAACTGCAGTCACTCTAACCTGATCTATGGCCTCCTCCAGTGTCTTATACACAGAGACCTCTTAGTGTCTCTTCAGTTGATCTAAATATTTGGTAGGTACAGACTATGCTACATTTCCTAATAAGTGGATTAGAATCATTTGTGAACACTGCAGAAGCTGCATAAAACCAAAACCTCGTAGGTTTTGTAAAGGTTTGAAATAAATGCCTTAAAAATGAACTGGATAAGAGTTGGGTGTGGTGGTATGCTCCTGTAGTCCCAGCTACTCAGGAGGCTGAGGCAGGAAGATCACTTGAGCCCAGGAATTTGAGGCTGTAGTGAGCTACGATTACATGATTGCACTCCAGCCTGGGTGACAGAGTGCAACCTTATCTCTAAACACACAAATACAACTAACTAGATAGTAGTTACTGTAATAACAACTCTAGGAATAGTTTCCCAAGATGACCCTTGTTCATACTACCACTCTGGGATAACCACTTCTCTCCAAGCCTCCATGACTCAATCTATAAAACAAAGGACAATGATAACCCCTGTGACAGATGGTATTTTCCAAATCCCACATTCTTCTACAATGTGACTTTGTCATCTTCATCAAGTAGTGAAGTCTATCTTCCTTCCCCTTAAATAGGGGAGGGCTTGTGATGGTTTTTGATCAATAGAAGTGATGCCATGAGAACTGCAAGGCTGGGTCATAAAATGGAATGTAGCTCCCTCCTGGTTTGCAGGAATGCACGCACTTGGAGCCCTGTGCCTGAGGCCTGTAAGAAATCTGACTATGCTGAGGTTGTTAGGCTATGAGGAAGCCAAACTAATGGGAAGGCCATGTGTAGTCCATGTTATCCAAGCCCAGGGATGGGCTGTTACACAGATATGCAGTGAATAAGGCTTCAGTTGATTCCAGTGCCCAGCTCTATTGGGTCACTCTCAAACTTTGTCTTCTTTGATGAGGCCCTAGACACATCATGGAGCAGAGAGAGGCCATCCCCACTGTGCCCTATCTGATTTCCTGACCCACAGAATCAATGAGTATAACATAGTTGCTCTAAGCTGCTAAGTTTGGGGGCAAATTATCATTAGCAACAGTAACTGGCACAACTGCAAAAGGACTGTTTTAAATTTTAAATAAGATAAACGTGTGTGAAAGTGCTCTGTACATTGTGCTCCTTACTGAATTCTCACAATTGAAAGTAAAAGTGATAGAATGCTGCTGCCTGAAATGGGATGAAAAAGGAGGTGTGGGAAGAAGGAGATGGGGTGAGGAGAGTACAGGGAGATGGGAGAGGCCTAGATGACCAAATACAGCAGTGGAGTGGGAGGCAGGCATGTGTTCCCATTTATCATTAGGGGTTGTTCTTTTGACTTACTGTATGAAATATGGATATATTTTGAAAATAGAGTTAACAGGATATCCTGTTATATTGACTATGGGATATAAGACAATGAAGAATCAAAGATGACTAAGAATTTTGGCTTAAACTGAAAAGACAGAGTTACAGCTAGAAGGATAGATTTTTCTATCAGCTAAACCTAGAAAACTACAAATAGAACTGGTTTGGGAAGATCAGTAGTTCAGTTTGGGACATTTTTAGTCTGAGATGTCTACTGGACATCCAAGTGGAACTGTTCAGTTGGCAGTTATACATTTGAGTCTAGAGTTTAGTAAAGAAAGTACTGATCTCCATAGTCCAGTAAGTCCAGAGTTTACATTGCAAGGGGAAATAGGGACCTATCTGTATCCAATCACTTCCTCTTTCAGTTTTATTAATGATGCAGAAGTATATATTGTTAAGTGAAAAAAGCAAGTTATAGAATAATCCCATTTATTTATATATACATATATGCGTGTATATAAGCATATACTACACAGTTAATTTTTTTGTATTCTGATTTTTATTGGTATAATAATCCGTAATTTTAAAAACATACCCACATGCACACACACACAGTAAAACTTCATTAATCACTGTGTATTATACAACTTATAATGTTTGTTTGCTTTCAACAAAAAATGAAACATTGTTTTCCTTCCATTGGAATCTTACTGCAATAGAAACTGATTAAAATATATAAATGAATACCCAAAAAGAAATATCTGAAGCTCGCTGTTAATGACTCAAAAGCCTTCAGTCTACCTAGACACATGTAATAGGGTTAATACCATCTTTATTTGTTGAACTCACTTTCGAAAAATTTCTTTTGGTAGTCAATGCTTACCTAAGCAGCTATAATTTACAGTGCAAGATGGCTCTGTAATCTCTGTACCCCTCCCCTCAATCACCACATATATACACTATACTGAACTAACAGGAAAACTGCAGAAAGGACAGTGAAACAGATTGGAAAATCTCATCTGAAAGCCAGAAAAAAGATTCTGAAAGGATGTGCTCTACTCATCCATTTTCAGTTACTATAGCACGAGTAGAGTAATTCTAGCACCCAAGGATCAAGTCAATTAATTTATATATATATATATATCCAAAATTACTGCTCTAAGTCCATTAGGAAATAAAATGCTAAAGTATTTTGATAATCTTATAAATTAGTTAATAAAGAGCAAGAGTGTACTTTGGTCTTATTAGTAAAGTTTCTCTAGCTGACTAACCTGTCTATAGGCAACAAAACAAGTAACTCAAGACAGGCATGGTAGCTTGTGCCTGTAGTTCCAGCTCATCACGAGGCTGAGGCGGGAGGATAGCTTGAGCCCAGGAGTTTGAATCTAGCCTGAGCAACATAGCAAGACCTGTCTCTTAAAAAAAAAAAAAAAAAAAAAGACAAACATTAAAAATACTACGACTGTGGTAGATCAAAGACGGCCACAAATCCTTTGATATGTCTTTTATTGAGAAATGGGGTCTATTTTCCTCTCCTTCAATTTGGGAGCCCTCTGCAACTGTCCTAATAAAATAGAGTGGAATTAATACTGTGTCAGTTTCTGAGCCTAGGCTTTGAAATGAGCACCTTCCACTTCTTACCTCTTAAAACATTCACTCTTGGGGTCCTGAACTGCCTGTAAGAAGTCAGACTATCCTGCTGAAACACTAGGTGGAAAGATCCTAAGACTATATGGAAATCTGTATAGTGTAGATCATAGCATCAACTACAGGGTTACAGTGGTGAATAAAACCAGTAAGGTTCCTGTGCTCTCATAGCTTTGACTTTGTAATGCCACTATCAAAGAACTGCAGAGAAGTGCTAGGTGTTCACCAAACCCTATTTCCATTTCCACCTGCGCACATAGCAAGACTGCGTTCTCCAGTCCCCTTTGCTATTAGGTGGGCCATAGGAGTGAGTTCTGGCTAATGATATGTAGGTGGGTAAGTCACTTCAAAGCCTACCCTCACTTCCCCCCAGAAAAAAATCCAAGCTGTATAACCCTCCACACACTTTTCTTGCTGACTGGATTCAGAAGTTAGAGAGTAGAAAAGAGTAGAAAAGAGAATGGGTAGTAAATAAAGGCACCATTCATAAAAAGAGCTTGTGTCCCTAAATAACTGTGTGGGGCAGAGGGGATCCGCATTCAAACCCACATTGGATGGAGACATGTGCGAAATATAAAGACTTCATTGTGTTAAGATGCTGAGACTGGTTGGGTGCAATGGCTCACACCTGTAGTCCCAGCTACTCGGGAGGTTGAGATAGGCGGATCTCTTGAGCCCGGGAGATAGAGGCTGCAGTGAGCTATGATCATGCCACTGCACTCCAGCCCGAGTGACAGAGATCCTGTCTCAAAAAAAAAAAAAAAAAAAAAAAAAAAAAAAAAAAAAAAAAAAGATGCTGAGACTTTTGAGGATGTTTGCTATAACAACTGGCATATTCCAATACATAAGAATTATTTCCCAATATTTTCAAGTACATTTTAACTTAATTTACCATTGTATTACATTAGATTAATTCCTCTTTTTTTTTTTGAGACAGTCTTGCTCTGTCGCCCACGGTGGAGTGCAGTGGCATGATCTTGGCTCACTGCAACCTCTGTCTCCCGGGTTCAAGCGATTCTCATGCCTCAGCCTCCTGAGTAGCTGGGATTACAGGCATGAGCCACCACGCCCAGCTAATTTTTTTGTATTTTTCGTAGAGATGGGGTTTCACCATGTTAGCCAGGCTGGTCTCGAACTCCTGATCTCAAGCGATCCACCCACCTTGGCCTCCCAAAGTGCTGGGATTACAGGCATGAGCCACCACACCCAGCCAGATTCATTCTTATATTTCTCTAACAGATTTACATTTTGTAATATTTTCTCCCTACAAGTGAGATTTCCATCGGCAGAAACTAAAGTCACTAACCAATTGGGTTTTAATTTTACCAAAACTAATATGAAGTAGCAAGCCCAAAGTAATACATTCAAAATTTTTTGTTTTTACATTCTGATACTTTCCATATGTTATTGTGAATTGCTATAACATACTTTATTAAAAACCTTTAGCGCAGAATTAAGGAATGTCATCATGCTTTCAATGCACTCTGACTTACAATTTTTAAAATCTGGAAGGTGGAAATAATTTTTACAATTCAACAATTACTAACATAGTAATACATAATCACTGAAGATAAGAGTTTTAAATCTAAAAATAATTATTGCAAGGGTTTGTTATAGAACACTTATATTCATTTAAACTTAGCAATTACATTGGAAGAGAACATTATTATTTATGGTTTTTGAGAATAAAGCTATTTTTTAATTTCAAAAACTGTTTAAATACCCTCTCAATTAGTGTAAATAACCATATTGTTATGAGGCACTTCCTTAACTTTCAGGAGTTTTGTAAACTATAAAAACAACAACAATCAAAACATACACAAAAGGAAAACTAACACAAAAGTTATAAAATTAACCAATAAAAATTAACATAATGCTGTTTTGTTATGTAGGGTGGGGAAAACAGTAACATACAAGACGTCTTCAAAACGTTCATGGAAAATAAAAAACTATATGTAGATTTCAAAAATTTACACAAAAATAAATTCATACTAACTTTTACAGGCACTAAGAAGGGTAAGACATCCGTTTGAAAAGGGCCCCTATTAGAGCAATATAAATTTGGCTAAAATTGAAACAAGAACAAACATCAAATTTATGGTGAAATCTGGGTAGAAGAAAGGAGAAATCGCTGTTTTACAAAAAGTTCATGGGGACAATGCCCCAAAGAAATCAGCAGTTTACAAATGACTGGCTTGTTTTAAGAAGGGAAGAGACAAAGTTGAAGATAAAGCCCACATTCACATCATTTTCACATCGCATCAATTTGCAAGGAAAAAATTCATTTTGTTCATGCCCTAATTAAAGAGGACTGATGATTAATAGCACAAACAACAGCTAACACCACAGACATCTCAACTGGTTTAGCTTACAGTCACAATTCTTCAGTCACAATTCTGACTGAAAAATTCAAGTTAAGCAAACCTTCCACTCAATGGATGCTGAAACTGGTTACAGCCAGATCAGCTACAGACAAGTGCAGAGCTTTCAATGGAAATTTTAAACAAGTGGGATCAAGATCCTGAAGCATTTCTTTGAAGAACTATAACAGGAGATGAAACACGGCTTTACTAGTACAATCCTGAAGACAAAGCACATTCAAAACAATGGCTACCAAGAGGTGGCAGTGGTCCAGTCAAAGCAAAAGTGGATCAGTCAAGAGTAAAGGTCATAGCAACAGTTTTTGGGGATGTTCAAGGCACTTTTGCTTGTTGACTTTTTGGAGGGCCAAAGAATGATAACATCTGCTTATTATGAGTGTTTTGAAAGAGTTACCCAAAGCCTTACAGAAAACTGTTCAAGAAATCTTTATCAGAACGTCCTTTGCTATCACAATGCTCCAGTTCATTCTTCTCATCAGACAAGAGTAATTTTGTGAGAGTTTCAATGGGAAATCATTAAGCATCCACCTCACAGTCCTGTTTTGGCTCCTTCTGACTTCTTTTTGTGTTCTAATCTTAAAAAATCTTTAAGGGGTACCCATTTTCCTTCAGTTAATAATGCAAAAGAGACTGCATTGACATGGCTAAATTCCCAGGACGCTCAGTTCTCTAGGGATAAACTAAATGGCTGGTATCATTGCTTACAAAAGTGTCTTGACCTTGATGGTGGTTATGTTGAGAAATTAAGTTTATATTTTTAATTTTCATCTCTTAATTCCATTATTCCATGAACTTTTAAAAAGTTACCTTGTATTTGGACAGAGTGAAGCATAAAGTACAGAAATTAGCATCTCAAACTAGAAAAAAAAATTTTAAGTCACTTTGGTAGATTTGTGAAACAGGAGATTAACAAAAAATAAAACTGGCTGGGCGCGGTGGCTCATGTTTGTAACCTCAGCACTTTGGGAGGCCAAGATGGGATGATTGCTTGAGGCCAGGAGTTTGAGACCAGCCTGGACAACATAGCAAGATCCCATCTCTAAAAAAATGATAAAAAATAACTGGGTAGAGTGGCATGTGCCTGTAGACCCAGCTAATTGGGGAGGCTAAGGCAGGAGGATTGCTTGAGCCCAGGAGTTCAAGATTACAGTGAGCTATGATTGTGCCACTGCATTCCAGGCTGGGCAACAGAGAACGAGACCCTGTCTCTGAAAAAAGAACTAAGATTTCAAAATATAAAACTAGGACTTCTTGCTAATTCAATAACTATGCTTTCTTTCATAGCAGCCTGACTTATAAGGAATACATGGAACCAAGGTAGGTGGGTTTGGGGTACAGTGTTCATCATTTTCAAAAAGGACGCTGCGCAACAAATGGTGTTGTGACAACTAGATATCCACACCTAAAAAAAAAAAATGAACTTGGATCCCTAATAGCTCAAGCCAGATACAAAAATGAACTCAAATGGATCAAAGACCTAACTGTAATAGCCAAACTATAAAATTCTTAGAAGAAAATATAGGTGTAAAACTTGACCTTGGTTTAAGCAATATTTGATATTTCTTGGATATAACATCAAAAGGACAAGCAACCAAAAAAAAAATAGATAAACTGGACTTCATCAAAGTTAAAAACTTTTTTTTGAGGCAGGGTCTCACTCTGTCACCCAGGCTGGAGTGCAGTGGTGTGTTCATAGGTCACTGCAGCCTTAAACTCCTGGGCTCAAGCAATCTTTCCACCTAAGTCTCTTGAACAACTGGGACTATAGGTATGCGCCACCATGGCTGGCTAATTGTTTTATTTTTTGTAGAGATGAGGACTTGCTATGTTGCCTATGATGGCCTTGAGATCCTGGTTTCAAGCCATCCTCCCACCTCAGCCTCCCAAAGTGTTGGGATTACAGGTGTGAGCCACTGCATCTGGCCCAAAATTAAAAACTGTTGTTCCTCAAAGGACACCATAAGGAAAGTAAAAAGGGAATCAATAGAATGGGAGAAAATATTTGCAAATCATATTTTTGATAAGAGACTTGTATCCAGAATATGTAAAGAACTCTTATGACTCAACAATAAAAAGACTGCCCATTAAAAAAAATTGAGTTAAGGATATGAATAATTTCTCCAAAGACAACATAGGAGGTATGCATGGATGCAGTATTAAAAAATGGGACATTCTAGAACAGGGAACTTTGTTGCCCTATTCATTAAAGGGTCAGATTTTCAGCAGCCAAGGACATACATACTCAAATGAATGTGATGGGACTTACAAGAAGTGAACTGAGATGACTCATTCTGGCTGTGTGAACAGCAGCATTTCATAGAAGACAAAGATAAATCTTGTGTTTTCTGACCTCATAAAGGCTTTTTGTGATAAAGTAGAAAAGGTCTCTTGAAAAGATATATAAATGGCTAAGAGGGACATCAAGAAAAGTTGTTCAACATCATTAGCCATTAGACAAGTGCAAATCATAATCACAGTGAAATACACTTCATACCCACTAGAAAGGCTATAACAAAGATACAGACAATAACAAGTATCAGTGAGGATGTGGAGAAAATGTAACCTTCACACATTACTGACAGGAATGTAAAATGTTGCAGATGCTATAAAAAATAGTTTGACAATTCCTCAAAATGTTAAAGATGGAGTTACCATATGACTCAATAATTCTACTCCTAGGTATGTACCCAAGAGAAAAGAAAACATATGTGCATTCAAAAACCTGTATGAATTTTCTTCTAGAAGACCTGATAAAAAAAAAAAAAAAACTGTATGAGGACACTTGTAGCACCATTATTTGTAACAGCCCATATGTGGAAACAACCCAAATATCCATCAACTGCTGAACGGATTAACAAAATGTGGTATATCCATATAACATAATATTATTTGGTCATAAAAGTAATGAATATTGATACATGTAACACTGATGAATTTTCAAAACATTATGCTAAATGAAAAAAGTCAGACTCAAAATGCCATACATTGTATGATTCCACTTATATGAAATGTCCAGAACGGGCAGATCTACAAGAACAGAAAGCAGACTAGTGGTTGTCAGGAACTCAACAGGCCCTTCTCAAATTCATATGTTAAAGACCTAACCTATGATGACTTTACTTGGAGACAGGGCCTATAAGTAGGTAATAAAGGTTATGAGAGGTCACAGAGATGGGGCCTTAGTCTGATAGGGCTGGTGTCCTTATAAGGAGACACCCCAGAGTTCCACCCCCACAAACTGTGTGCACATACAGAAGAGGAAAGGCCATGTGAGGACACAGTGAGAAGGTGGCTGTTTACACACTAGGAAGAGAGGCCTCACCAGACATCAATCCTGATGACACTTTGATCTTGGACTTCTAGACTCTAGAACTATGAAAAAATAAATTTTTGTTCTTTAAACCACCCAGTCTGTGGTATTTTGTTATGGCAGCCCTAGTAGACTAATACAGTGATTGCCAGGGGCTGGGGGAAGGGAAGAATGACTAGTAACTGCTAACAGATGTGGGATTTCTTTCTAGGGTGATAAAAACGTTTTGGATTACACAGGGATGATGGTTGTATAACCCCGTGAATATACTAAAAACCATCATACAATGAAAAAGGGTGAATTTTATGGTATGTGAATTCTATCTTGATTTAAAAATGTACATGGCTGGGCGCAGTGGCTCACGCCTGTAATCCCAGCCAAGGCAGGCAGATCACCTGAGATTGGGAGTTCGAGACCAACCTGACCAACGTGGAGAAACCCCGTTTCTACTAAAAATACAAAATTAGCCAGGTGTGGTGGCACATGCCTGTAATCCCAACTACTCGGGAGGCTGAGGCAGGAGAATCGGTTGAACCGGGGAGACAGAGGTTGTGGTGAGCCTAGATCGCGCCATTGCACTCCAGTCTGGGCAACAAGAGCAAAACTCTGTTTCAAAATAAATAAATAAATAAAAATAAAAAATTATAATAGGTGAATTATCTCATTTAAAAAAATCTAAGAAAAGCAAGCTGTACATTTACGAAAACCACAGAGGTCATGTGACAAACTTAGAACTTGATCTGACTGAGGAACTTAGTAAAATTTTCCTACCTTCCATTCTCCTATTTTGATTTAAAACATCACTTATTAGTTGCAATGTTGTGTCTACTTACATTAAACTCTTTCAATCAAGCACTTGAGAAAGTGAAAAAATCTTTTTTTTTTGAGATGCGTAGCCAAAAAAACTTTTTATTTTAGTGTAAGAAAGGCAAGTGGGCCAGGCATAGTGGCTCACACCTGTAATCCCTGCACTTGGGGAGGCCGAGGTGGGAGAATTGCTTGAGCCTGGGAGTTCGAGACCAGCCTGGGCAACATAGGGAGATCCCATTTCTACAAAAGATACAAAAATTAGTCAGGCACGGTGGTGTGTGCCTGTAGTCCTAGCTACTTGGAAGGCTGAGGTGAGAGGATCCCTTGAACCTGGGAGGTCGAGGCTGCAGTGAGCTGTGATTGTGCCACCTTGCTCCAGCCTGGGCAACACAGTGAGATCCTGTCTCAAAAACGGAAAAAAAAAAAAAAAAAAAAAGGAATGCAAATGGTGAAAATGGAAGGCTTAGTTCCCTCCTGTTCTCATCTTTGTTTTTCTTACTTATATTTTGGTTCTTCTCAAATTTTCTTAATTAACATTCACCATTTTCCTCTCGGTTTCCTTTTCATGTTCTCCTTACAACAACACATATTTATTGAAAACCTTTTTATCTGAACAGTAGGGGTTCTGCCCTTAGGTAGTTTACAGTCACATCTTGTCTTTCTCCTTTTCTAACCACCCATGATTGTGTCTTCGTGTAGCCACTATCACATTTCTTGTTGAGACAGGGTTTTGCTCTGTTACCCAGGCTGGAGTGTAGTGGTATGATCACGGCTCACTGCAGCCTCAACCTCCCAGGCTCAAGCGATCCTTCCAACTCAGCCTCCCGAGCAGCTCGACTACAGGCGCATGCCACCATGCCCAGCTAATTTTTTTACTTTTTGTAGAGACGAGGTCTCACTGTGTTGCCCAAGCTGGTCTTGAACTCCTGGGCTCAAGTAATCTTCTTGCCTTGGCTTCCCAAAGTGCTGGGATTATAGGTGTGAGCCACCACACTCGACCCCACTATCACATTTTCTTACCCATCTATACATATACACACCTTTACTTGTGATGATTGTTCATATAAATATTTATAATGTATCTATGAATATAAAAGTATTATATTCATCATATACATGATTGGGGTATAACTGACATACAATAAACTATGTATATATTTTAAATGTATAAAGTTTTGACACACACATCTACATACATTTGTGCAACTAGCATCACAACCAAGATAATGTGTCCGTCACCCCCGAAAGTTTCCTTGTATCCTCCTGCTTCCCTGTCTCCTCCCAGAAAACCAATGATCTGCTTTCTGTCACTAAAGATTACAGATAGTCCTTGCTTTGCATGGTGATATGATACCGTAAAAATGACTGTGCAAGCTGAAACTGTGAAAAGCAATCTTAATAAACAATGGGGAAAACTATTATTGTTTAATAACATTTAAAAATTTTGTCAAAACATTAAAAAGCTATATTCCCATTGACTATAAACATATAGGGAAATAAAAAATAATAAAACCAATATGTATTTATATTTAGTATACTATAATTTGAAACACTAGAAACATTGAGAATTACACTTTTATTTATTTGTAAAAACTTATTAAGAGTACAGTGCTTAACTCCCTTTCACTGTATAACTTACAACATGGAGTAAGCACCTTTTCTATCCCTTGGCAAATTGTCATATTCCCTTCTAAGTGTGGATTAAGTTTCCAACATTTTGTTCTTTGTGCTTTCAATGTTGTAAAATACTTCCAAGAATTCCTTTAATATGCACTTTTTCACTAGTATCACTTCCTCTGGGACACCTTCACTCTTTTCACCATACCATTTTCTTCATTTATGTTGATAAGTTTGCCTTCACTAAGTTCTTTTTGGCTGTAAACCTAGAGCTTCTACAACAGCAGCATATCCCCATATTCCCATGGTTAGCTATTTCTTTTATAACTCCATTCATCTTTGATTGAAATTTCTCTTCTACTGTTATCACTTTTTATTTCTTTCAATGTTTCGTAGAATTCTCCAGTGAAACCATCTGGGCCTGGAGGTATTTTTAGGGGAAGTTTTAAATTACAAATTCAATGTTACTAATAACTTTGGGGCTATTCAAATGATCTATTTCACGTGGGTCGAGTTTGGTAGTTTGTTCAGGGAACCTCCGAGGAAGGTAGGAAAAATAAAGCAGAGAAATGAAAAACAGAGCACACACACACACACACACACACACACACACACACACACACAAAATAAAAGGGCACGCTGAAGTCCTAACATATTACTAATTGCATCAAATATAAGTGGTCTAAACCAATTAAAAGACAGATTGACACAGCAGATTTAAAAATATGATCCAAATATATGCTGTCTAAATAAAACATACTTAAAATACAAGGATATAAGTAGGTTGAAAGTAAAATAATGGAGAAAGACATATGATGCAAACATCACTCAAAAGAAAGCAAAAGTGACTATATTAACATCAGATAAAGTAGACTTCATAGTAAAGAAAATTACTAGAGATGAAGAGGATTATATAATGATAAAAGTGTCATTCCATCAAGAAGACATAGCAATCATAAATGTGTGTGCACCAAACAACAGTGCTCCAAAACACGTGAGGCAAAAATGAACTGAACTCAAAGGGGAAATGGACAAATCCATGATTATAGCTATAGACTTCAACCTCTCTCAGTAATTGATAGAACCAATAAACAGAAAATCAACAAGAGTACAGAAGAACTCAACACTACCACCAACTAACAGAGTTGAAAGAATTGACATTTATGGAATACTCTATGCAACAACAGCAGCATACACTTATTTTTAAGCACCCATGGAACATGTACTATGACAGATCATATCCTGGGCCATAAAATAAATCTCAACAAATTTAAATAACTGGAATTATTTAGAGTGTGTTTTCTGATCACAGTGGAATCAAAACTAGAAACTGGCCGCGCACAGTGGCTCACACCCATAATCCCATCACTTTGGGAGGCCAAGGTGGGAGGACTGCTTGAGCCCAGAAGTTCGAGACCAGCCTGGGCAATATAGTGAGATCTCATCTCTTAAAAGAAAATAATAAAATGCTCCAAGTCCAAGATATAAGAACATTAAGAAGTTTTTTCTTTGGTGTTGGCTGTATTCTTAAATTCTACATTAAGTGACTTTTTTTTTTAATACTTTAAGTTCTAGGGCACATGTGTACAACGTGCAGGTTTGTTACATATGTATACTTGTGCCATGTTGGTGTGCTGCACCCATCAACTCGTCAGCACCCATCAACTCGTCATTTACATCAGGTATAACTCCCAATGCCATCCCTCCCCATAATAGGCCCCAGTGTGTGATGTTCCCCTTCCAGAGTCCAAGTGATCTCATGGATCAATTCCCACCTATGAGTGAGAACATGTGGTGTTTGGTTTTCTGTTCTTGCGATAGTTTGCTGAGAATGATGGTTTCCAGCTGCATCCATGTCCCTACAAAGGACACAAACTCATCCTTTTTTATGGCTGCATAGTATTCCATGGTGTATATGTGCCACCTTTTCTTAATCCAGTCTGTCACTAATGGACATTTGAATAATGAAAAATGTAAACACATTTATATGATGTTATTCTGAAAATTTACAGACATTAACATTTCTTTTTTTAAGCTTTGTGGTTTTAATTTTGCACTAAAAGTAGACATACACATTTATTTTTCTGCTAAGCAGTTTTCTTCTTAAATTATCAGTCTCATATGGGTGTGATATTTAATAGTGATTTTCTTTTAAATGGAAAAGACACCTTTCTTGTTTCAAATCTCTGTATACATATCTAAGATGGAATTTTACTAAAAAATAAAAGTGACAGTATTTAGTATAAAAAAAATAATAAAAAAAAAGAAAACTAGAAATCAGTAACAGAAAGATAACAAGAAAACCTCCAAACACTTGGAAACCAAAAATCACACTTTGAAATAATCCATGGGTGAAAGAAGAAATTTCAAGAGAAGTTAAAAAAAAATACACTTAAGAGAACGAAAATGAAATTCAACATACCAAAATTTATGAGACACGGTTAAAGCAGGTGCTGAGAGGAAAATTTATAGTACTACATGCTTACATTAGACAAGAGAAAAAGCTTCAAATCAATAAATTAAGTTCTCAACACTAGAAACGAGAAAAAAGGAGCAAAATAAACCCAAAGTAAGCAGAAGGATAAAAATAATAAAGACCAGGAATCAATGAGATTAAAAACAGAAAAGTAATGGGCCGGGTGCACTGGCTCACACTTGTAATCCCAGCACTTTGGGAGGCCGAGGTGGGCAGATTGCTTGAGCCCAGTAGTTCAAGATCAGCCTGGGCAACATGGTGAAACCCCTGTTTCTACAAAAAAACAAAAACAAAAAAACCCCAAAAAACAAAAATTAGCCCGGCATGGTGGCATGCACCTGTAGTCTCAGCTACTTAGGAGGCTGAGGCAGGAGGATCACTTGAGCCCAAAAGGTCCACGCTGTAGTGAGCTGTGATCATGCCACTGTACTCCAGCCTGAGTGACAGAGTAAGACCCTGTCTCTAAAAACAAAACAGAAAAATAAAAAGAGTGTTCTGTGAAATGATCAAGATAACTGACCAACCCATAGCAAGAAAAAAAGATAAGACAAAAATTGCCAATAATAGGAATGAAAGAGGGATACTATTTTTTTTAACTTGTTTCAAGTATGTTCACAATTGTTCACTAAAGCATTTTTATGTTGGCTGCTTTAAAATCTTTGTTAAACTATTCTAATATCTGGCATCTTGGTGTCGGCATCTGTTTTTGGTCAGGTTAAGATCTTCCTGATTCTTGATGAGTAGTTTTTTACTGAAACCTAGACATTTGGGGTATTACGAGACTCTGGATCTTATGCAAACCTTTGATTTTGGTTGGCTTCCTATGACACTATCTGGCTGGAGATCAGGGTTGGGGGCAATGCCTTGTTACCACGAGGTGGTTGTATAAGACCTAGTTCACCATTTGGCCTGTGTCAACATCCCTGTTACTGTTGGGTGGGGCTGAGAGCTTCAGCTCCCCACTAGGCTTCCACGGACATCTCCATTGCTGGGATTGGTAAGAATGCCTTGCTATTGTTTCTTGCATGGCCTCCACTGACACTGCTGAACAGAGGTGAAAATCCTGACTGTCCACTCAGTCTCCTCTAACACAACCCCAGATGTCGTACACCATTGCTGTCTAGGCTCCCTACTCCATCTTTGCTAGAGAAGGTTGGGATGGCCCAAAATATTTTTCTGTGGTGTTTGACTGGAGAAGAGTTTTCTGTTTAAAAGTTTTCCACGTTGGCCAGGCACAGTGATTCATGCCTGTAATCCCAGCACTTTGGGAGGCCAAAGTGGGTGGATCACTTGAGGTCAGGAGTTTCAGACCAGCCGGGCCAACATGGTGAAACCCCACCTCTACCAAAAATACAAAAATTAGCTAGGTGTGGTGGTGTGCACCTGCAATCCCAGCTACTTGGGAGGCTGAGGCAGGAGAATCACTTGAACCAGGGAGGTGAAAGTTGCAGTAAGCAGAGATGGCGCCACTGCACTCCAGCCTGGGTGCCAGAGACTGAGTCTCAAAAAAATAATAATAATAAAATAAAAAAATAAAGGTTTCCCGTCTGATAGGCTGCCCCTTTCCTGGTCATTTGGCTAGAGAGGACAGGCTTTTTTTAGTTTTTGTTTTTTGTTTTTTGCTGGTTTGTGCTTCTGGGTTGCTAGCTTCTCCAGCACCAATGCTGGGAGCAAAAAGAAATCCCAGGGAACATAAAACTGGGTTGTTCCTCAGGTCTCAAGGACTCTAGCTGTTCTGCTTTCTTCTGATCTTTCAAAGTCTTATGTTTGCATTATATAAAATGCTCAGGGTTTTTAATTGTACTTAGTGGGAGGCATAGGGAAAACCACACCTACTCCATCTTTTTGGAAGTAGAAGTCTAGCCAAGATTGAATTTTAAAATGAAAGCAACACAGGGAATACTATGAACCATTTTATACAGGTAAATTCAACAATTTAGATGAAACAAACCTGTACCTTAAACTACAAACTACCCAAAGTCACCCAGTTTGAAATAGTTACAGGGCTATTCAAATTATCTATTAAAGGACTCAAATTTGCCATGTGTAGTGGCTCATGCCCGTAATCCCAACATTTTGGTAGGCTGAGGTGGGAGGATCACTTGAGCCCAGGAGTTTCAGACCAGGCTGGCCAACACAGGAAGACTTCGTCTCTACAAAAAATTCTCAAAAAATTAGCTGCGTATTGTGGCACAGGCCTGTGGTCCCAGCTCCTGGGAGGCTGAGGTGGGAAGATTGCTTGGACTTAGGAGGTTGAGGCTGCAGTGAACTGTGATTGTGCCATTTCACTGCAGCCTGGGTGACAGAGCAAGGCCTCAAACAAACAAACAAAAATAACAACAACAAAAAGAACTCAAATTTATAGTTATAGTTAAGCAAATTCCCAAAGAGAAGCCTCTAGGTCCGGAGTGTTTCATTGGAGAATTCTATCAAACATTTTAAGAATTAACTCTAGTTCTACACCATTTCTTCCAAAAACTGGAAGAGGAAGCAATATTTCCCAACTAATTTTATAAGGCCAATATTACCCTGATACAATACAGATATAAATATCATGAGAGGTTGGGCGCACTGGCTCATGGCTGTAATCTCAGCACTTTGGGAGGCCAATGCTGGAGGGCTGCTTGAGGCCAGGAGCTTGAGACCAGCCTGGGCAACATAGTGAAACCCTGTCTCTATAAAAAATACAAAAATTAGCTGGGCGTGGCAACAAACACTTGTAATCCCAGCTACTCAGGAGGCTGAGGCAGGAGGATCACTTGAGCCTAGGAGGTGGAGGTTGTACTGGGCTTGAGATGGTGCCACTGCACTCCAGCCTGGGCAACAGAGCGAGACCCTGTCTCTCACATTATATATATATATAAAAATTATATTATAAATTATATAAGACTACAGGTCACTATTCCTCGGGAACATAAAAATAAGACATGAAAATATATAGACATAACAATTTCCAACAAGATATTTGCAAATCAAATCAAGCAATATAAAAATATAATATAATCCCTGATCAACTTGGTGCTATGGACTGAATTGTGTCACTCCCAAAGTGACTGTATTTGGAGACAAGACCTACAGGAGGTAATTAAGCTTAAATAAGGTCATAAGGGAAAGGTCATGTGAGCACACAGTGAGGAGGAGGCAAGCAAGGAAGACAGACCAGAAACTGAACTCTGCAAGACCTTGATCTGGGACTTCCAGCCTCCAGAACTTTGAGAAATAAATTTTTGTTGTTTAAGCCATCCAGCCTGTGATATTTTGTTATGGCAGCCCAAGTTGACTAACACTCAGGTTTGTTCCAGCAATGCAAGGCTGGTGCAATATTAAAAAAATCAATCAATGTAATCTATAACATTAACAGGTTGAAGAAGAAAAAAATCACCTGATCATATCATTTGATAGGGATCATTTCAGTTGACAAAATTGAAAACCCATTTACAAAAAAAACTACCACACACTAGAAGTAGAGGTGAACTTCTTCAACTTGACAAAGAACATCTATGAAAAACCCTATAGCGGCCAGACGTGGCGGCTCATGCCTGTAATCTCAGCACTCTGGGAGGCTGAGACGGGCAGATCACAAGGCCAGGAGATCGAGACGATCCTGGCTAACACGGTGAAACTCCGTCTCTACTAAAAATACAAAAAATTAGCTGGGCGTGGTGGTGGGCGCCTGTAGTCCCAGCTACTTGGGAGGCTGAGGCAGGAGAATGGCATGAACCCGGGAGGTGGAGCTTGCAGTAAGCTGAGATCGCACCACTGTACTCCAGCCTGGGGGACAGAGCGAGACTCCGTCTTAAAAAAAAAAAAAGAAAAAAAGAAAAACCCTATAGTTAATATCATACTTAATATATTGAAAGACTAAAAGCCTTCCACCTAAGATTGGGAACAAGACAAGGATGTCTGCTCTCTCCACTGCTATTTGACATATTACTAGACATTTTAGCTACTAGAATAAGGCAAGAAAAGAAATAAAAAGTAAACAGATTGGAAAGAAAGAAAGAAAACCATGTTTATTTGCAGGTGACATGATGGTTTACACAGAAAATCCTAAGGAATCTCTTTTTTTTTTTTTTTTTTTTAAATAAAACTGCCAGAACTAAGTAATTCAGCAGGGTCACAGGAACACAAGATCAACACACAAAAATTGGTTGTATTTGTATATACTAGCAATGACCATGTGGAAACCTAAATTATAAATACAATACCATTAACAATTGCTCAAAAATTTTTAACACTTAAGTATACATTTAGCAAAATGTGTACAGGACTTGTACAGATGTCAATTCTCCCCAAGTGATATAGGTTTAATACAATCCTTATGAAAATCCAGCAAGATTTTTTGTATATATGGAAAGCTTATTATAAAATTTGAATGGAAAGACAAAGAAAATGGAATAGCCACAGCAATTTTGAAAAAAGAATAAAGTGGGAAGAATCAACTTACCTGATTTTGAACTTTGACCTATGCCTCCCATCTTAACAAAATTCAAAATGGTTCATGCATTTAAATGTAAAACTATAAAACTCTTAAAAGAAAACATAGGAGAATATACCTACACACACACACACATATATATATATATATATTTTTTTTTTTTTTTTTTGAGACGGAGTCTCTCTCTGTTGCCCAGGCTGGAGTGCAGTGGTGTGATCTCGGCTCACTGCAAGCTCCACTTCCTGGGTTCACGCCATTCTCCTGCCTCAGCCTCCCGAGTAGCTGGGACTACAGGCGCCCGCCACCACACCTGGGTAATTTTTTTGTCTTTTTTAGTAGAGACGGGGTTTCACCATGTTAGCTAGGATGGTCTCGATCTCCTGACCTTGTGATCCACCCGCCTCGGCCTCCCAAAGTGCTGGGATTACAGGCGTGAGCCACCGTACCCAGCCGAGAATATTTTTGAGACATAGAGCTAAGTGAAAAGTTCACAGCACGACATTAAAAGCATGATCCAAAAGAAAAAAAAAAATCAATAAATCGAACTTCATCAAAATCATAAACTTACACTTTGTGAATGACCCTGTTAACAGGATGAAAAGTCAATCTATAAATAGACTGGGAGAAAATATTTGCAAATCACATGTTTGACAATGGATTCATATCTCAAATTTATAAGTAATTCTCAACACTTGATAGTAAAAAAAAAACAAAGAATCTGATTAGAAAACAGGCAAAGATATATTTCACTGAAAAGGGTATATGGATGGCAAATAGAAAGCTCAGTCAAAAAACCTTAAGACTAGCTCCAAGTTAAAAGGCAAGTCTGAGAATAACTTCATACCATGGGGCTAAATAGGCCTGAATTTATATAGTTCTTAAAAATGTTAATTGAACTCATTTGATTTTGAAAATCTGTTGAAGGACATGAAAACAAATTATTTATTAATGTTCCAATATAATTTCATATCACGAAGATTTAATTTTTAAGGCGACTTACAAAATCCAGAAAGTAAAATCACAAGACATAGTTTGACCCATGCAAAATGATGATAGTTAAGGGTTGCTGCGATAAGCAGCTGTGGTTGAGGAAATTAGGTACTTCAAACAAAGTTTAGGTACTCCAACCAAATCCTAAACAGGCTGAGCCTCCAATATGGCTGGCTCATATTGAAAGCCAAAAGAGAAATCCAAGGAAGATGATAAAAATATGGAGATTTCCATTAAATTCAGAAAATAAGATAAACATATTTCATAATAAAATTGTTCTCAAAGTGTCATCCCCAGATTAGTGGCATCAGTATCGTGTTGGGAGTTGTTAGAAATGCAAATTCTCAGACCTCGCACCTCAGATCTGCTGAACCAAAAACTGGGGGTGAGGTTAAGAAATCTGTTCTAACAAGCCCTCCAAATGACTCTGATGCACCCTGAAATTTGAGAATTACTGTTCCATAGGAAAGGCTACATACTACAGTACAAGTCTTATTGATATTTTCTAAAAAACAGAAACTGATATACCTACCAAGAGCAACCAGTTAAGGATTTCATTAAGGAATTCAATATGATCAATAATTTAATAGTCTGCCTTGTTGTTCCATTAAAACTAAGAGTTTCATATGATAGGCAAAGAACTATGGGAAACAGAAGAGATTTACCAACAATTCACAGCACTTATAATGGTAAATATTTGCAGCCCTCAGAACAAATATTAGAGCACTGAAGCCACACATGAATTAGGAACGCACATCCCTATATTTGAAAACAACTTAAACTCTTTTAGTTCCTAAAATTACTGTTCTTAGGCTGAGTGCGGGGGCTCACACATTTAATTCTAGCACTTGGGAGGCTGAGGTGGGCAAATTACTTGAGGCTGGGAGTTTGAGACCAGACTGGCCAATATGGTGAAACCCCTTCTCTACTAAAAACACAAAAATCAGCTGGGCATGGTGGCACATGCCTGTAAACCCAGCTACTCAGGTGGCTGAGGCACGAGAATCACTTGAACTCAGGAGGCGGAGGTTGCAGTGAGCTGACATCATGCCACTGCGCTCCAGCCTGAGTGATAGAGCGGGACTCTGTCTCAAAAAATTAAAAAAATGAAAATAAATTACTGTTCTTAAACTGTTGCTCCATTCTTGCTACCCTGCTTATCCATGGCTCACTTAACAGATAACATTTTTAAAGTGGTACATGGGCCATTTTCCACTCAGCCTAAAAGATTAAAATCACCTCCAATGAGTAGACAATTGATACTGACTTACCAACAAGACCAAAGTCAAGATGTTAGTCACACTCAATAATCCTCGGAGTATCAATGGAATGGTGATGGTCAACTCAGCACCAGGGCTGCTATAGTTGTACAAAAATACTGACAACAAGGACATGAAAACGCTCAACTCCTATGTTCATTCATGATGCTATTCTGATTTTTAGGGGGCAGGAGATGGTGCTGATGAGCCAGTAAGTTTTGAGACATATGCTGAGCAAGGCTGTGGAGCTTTAATTAACAGGGCATAGGCAGCCTCTCTGTGGGTAGGACAGCCTGGGTTTCTAGAAATGATTCCAACAAGCATTTCTGGAGCATGACTAGGTCTTGAAAACCTAGTACTAGGAGCAGAGAATTCAAGGATGTTATCTCTGCCCTTACAAAAATCTAATATGTAATCGAAATAGATGGGTGTACAATAAGATCTACAATTTCTCACAGTAACCAGCAGGTCCCACTAGCCCCTTTATTTGGCACTCTACATTCTATTCATTCATTCATTCACTCAAACTTTTACTCAACATTTTGTTTAATGCCAACCTTTGTGTAAAGTACTGGAAACACAAAGACCAGAAAGAAAAAATGGCTTCCAAAATCAGTCGCTACTCTTTAGCTGAACTTATTACTTATTACTTCCTCTGGCAGAAAAGTCTTTCTCTCCTCTTTCTTCAAAACCAAAGCCCTCTCCTACTTCAATTTTCTTCTCAGGTCTAATGCAAATGAAGGTCATGTGCTTATAGTCAACTCAATCATTCAGTAATCCCCTTTTATTTGGGTTTATGCATTTTACAAACTCTTATGTTTTTGGCCCTCTGTTTATAGGTACCATTACTCTATGTTTTTGATCCTCTATTTATAGATACTATTACTTTAAGGCCCTATATTATATATAAGTTATATATAATATGCTATATATAATACATAAGTTACATATTATATATGGTATATATAATACATAAGTTATATATAATATATACGTTATATGTTATATATAATATATTAATGTTTATGTGTTATATGTATAATATATAAACATATATATGTTATATGTATAATATATAAACATATATATGTTATATGTATTATATAAACATATATATGTTATATGTATTATATAAACATATATTATATATGTTATATATTATATATATGTTATATATATGTTTTATATATATATCTATAACTTCCCACAGGTGTTTCTATACTTTGAATGTGTCTCCAAAAGTTTGTGTACTGGAGCTTTAATCCCCAATGTGACAGTGTTGGGAGGTGGGGTCTTTAAAAGATAATTGGGTATTGAGGGTAGAACGCTCATGAATTGACTAATGCTGTTACAGCAGCAGTTAGTTCTTGTGGGAATGAGTTCCTGCAGGAGTGAATTAATTCTCATAAGAGTGGGTCATCATAAAAATGAGCTTGGCTCACTCTTGTGATCTCTTAAACACATGTTCACTTGTCCTCCTTCTTTTCTCACATGTTATGACACAGTATAAAAGCCCTTGTCAGAAGCTGCTGCCATGCCCTTGGACTTCCCAGTCTTTAGAACTGTGAGTCAAATACTTCTTTATAATTTATACAGACTCAGCCAGGTGCGGTGGCTCATGCCTGTAATCCCAGCACTTTGGGAGGCCAAGGCGGGCAGATCATGAAGTCAGGAGTTCGAGAACAGCCTGTCCAGCATGGTGAAACCCTGTCTCTACTAAAAAAAATACCAAAAAAATTAGCTGGGCATGGTGGCACATGCCTGTAATTCCAACTACTTGGGAGGGTGAGGCAGGAGAATCTCTTGAACCTGGGAGGCAGAGGTTGCAGTGAGCCAAGATGGTGCCACTGCACTCCAGCCTGGGTGACAGAGCAAGACTCTGTCTCTAAATAAATAAATAATACAGACTTAGGTATTGTTATAACAATAGTAAACAGACTAAGACAGGCATTATGTAATTCTGTTTCTCTCAGAAGACTAATAAATGCTACTGACTGTTGAGTCAGACTTGGAAATTCTTGTCTCCAAAATTTTATCATAATTTCAGATTGGACTTCAAATGGTCTTATCCTATGAATAATGGGCACACACTATGTCACTAAATACATGAGCCTGACTTTAACTACTGGCCTATTATAGCCTGGTAAAATCTGCTACTGGTCTGAGTGAATTGGTGAAGATGGTATGTGACTTTGTACTATAAATGCATAATTAGCCACTCTAAGTTTCTCCCCAAATGGCAGACAGATAAACATGAGAGCATTTATTCCCTAAGTCAAAGGTGCAAGCATGCAAATACCTGAGAGAAGGCTGTGGAACAGTGTCTGGACTGGCTGGTACCTGGACTCCCTTTTCCCATTCTTCCTTCCATGTATCAGCAAAGAGGTAATAGCTATCAGGATTAATGTGGTGAGAATCTGGAAGTTTCATGGCACTGATGAGGTCCTTCCGGAATACCTGGAAAGATATTGCACATATCTTGAGAAGACCATCACTATGCAACTGATACCATTCAATGTTCTCCTTTTAAAAAGGCCATCCCCAACCACTCTACTTCCAACAAAAGAAACATCTCTAACTTCCTAAATGGCCAGATCAACTTCTGTTTGGAAAGGTCTGAAGTACTGACAAGGAAGCTAGCTTATTTGGGATTTAATAAAGGGTAATGGAATCCTTCCTGAATTATTTTCTTGGGTTCTCTAAATTTAAATCAACAATATAGGTTACTCAAAACAGTCTGTATAAAGCAATCCTTAACTCTCTTAAATTAAGCAACAAGTTTCACTGATAGTTAATAATTTGGGCATCACCTCATTTTAAAATTTATTTAGAAATAATTGTAGGCTTAAAGAAAAGTTATCAAATAGTACAGTTTCCATATATCCTTCACTTAGTTTCCTCTAATTGTTTACACTTTATATAGCCAGAGTTCAATTACCTAAACCAGGAAAGTAGTACTGCTATAATACTATTAATTAATGTATAGACTTCATTCAAATTTTCACTATTTTTCTCCCTAATGTCTTTCTGTTCCAGAATTTTATTTTATTTTTTTGAGACAGGGTATCAATATGTTACCTGGGCTGGAGTGCGATGGTGTAATTTTGGCTCACTGCAACCTCTGCCTCCGGGGCTCAAGCGATCCTACCACCTCAGCCTCCTGAGTAGCTGGGACTACAGACACATACCACCATGCCTGGCTAATTTTTGTAATTTTTTTTTTTTGTAATTTTTGTAGAGGCAGGATTGACAGGTTGCCCAGGCTGGTCTCAAACTCCTGAGCTCAAGTGATCTGCCTGCCTTGGCCTCTCAAAGTGCTGGGATTATAGGTGTGAGGCACAGTGCCTGGCCTTAGAGTGCCTTTAATGAGGCAGTGGTTAAATAGTTGTGGCAATTGCCAATCTGCTAAACTACTATCTTTGGGAAAGATGGTGCTGTGGGAAATCCTTCCTTAGATCTGGAAAGTGTTTGTCAACATCCTAAAATATCTCATTATTTTCCAAGTGAAAGTCTTTACAAAATATATCAACTGATTACAAAACATAAGCCATATCTTCATACTTGACATAACTGCTTATGAAATCTGCCCTACATAGTTTCCTAACCCGAAAACATATTGCAGTGGATTGAATGGTGGCCTCCAAAAAGATATGTCCACATCCTAGTTCCCAGAAACTATGGATATTACCTTATTTGGAAAAAGGGTCTTTGCAGATGTAATTAAGTTAAGATCTTCAGGTGAAGATATCATTCTGGAATATCCAAGTGGGCTGTAAGTCGAATGACAAGTGTCCTTACAAGAGAAAGGTGGAGGGAGATTTGAGATGGAAGAGGAGGAGGTAGTGTGATCATGGAGGCAGAGATTAGAGTGATTTATTGATCCACAAATCAATGAATGCTGACATCCACCAAAAGCTGGAAGAGGCAAAGAAAGAATCTCGCTTAAAACCTATGGAGGGAGCACAGACTGGCTGATTTTTTACTTTTGGCCTTCATACTGTGAAAGAATAAATTCCTACTGTTTTAAGCTACCTCATTTGTGTTAATTTGTTATTATAGCCCTAGAAAACTAATACACATGTTTATCAAACAGAAGAGTAACTTGAAGGCTATAGACAAAGGTATACAAAAGCAGAGGCCAATGAAATGTGGTCCTTGTCTATGGCTTCAGAAATACTCAAACCTGGCCAGGCGCGGTGGCTCATGCCTGTAATCCCAGCACTTTGGGAGGCCGAAGCGGGTGGATCGCAAGGTCAGGAGATCAAGACCATCCTAGCCAACATGATGAAACCTCATCTCTACTAAAAACGCAAAAATTAGCCGGGTGTGGTGGCGCATGCCTGTAGTCCCAGCTACTCGGGAGGCTGAGGCAGGAGAATTGCTTGAACCCAGGAGGCGGAGGCTGCAGTGAGCCAAGATTGTGTGACTCCACTCCAGCCTGGGCAACAGAGTGAAACTCTGTCTCAAAAAAAAAAAAAAAAAAAAAGTAAAAAGTACTCAAACCTCCATGAAGGTGAAGTCTGGGAAACCATCATCCAATTCATACCTGTTTTTCTTAAGTAAATGAAAACTAAATCCAATGACTATTATAATTTTCCCTTCCCCTTTAGAGAAAAACAGCAGGCATGTGATAAGCCTGATTTCAATTTTACAAGCTAGCCACATTAAAGAGCATCAGATGTAAGTTTTCTAGAGAAGCATTTTTACTTAAGGCAGAGTGTGAGAGGCTGCCTTATCTTGCTATGGAAGTCAAACATCTCAAGCATGAGACAGAACATAAAATGCTGAGTGGATGGGAATGTCAGTTCAGTACTCAGGCAGAAGATATGTGCAAAGTGATATAAAACATATTTGCCGGCCGGGCGCGGTGGCTCAAGCCTGTAATCCCAGCACTTTGGGAGGCCGAGACGGGCGGATCACGAGGTCAGGAGATCGAGACCATCCTGGCTGACACAGTGAAACCCCGTCTCTACTAAAAAATACAAAAAAACTAGCCGGGCGAGGTGGCGGGCGCCTGTAGTCCCAGCTACTCGGGAGGCTGAGGCAGGAGAATGGCGTGAACCCGGGAGGCGGAGCTTGCAGTGAGCCAAGATCACGCCACTGCACTCCAGCCTGGGCGGCAGAGCGAGACTCTGTCTCAAAAACAAAACAAAACAAAACAAAACAACCAAAAAAAAAACATATTTGCCACACTGGTCTCATTAACCTGCTTTTGATAAGAAAAGGCATTTTTAAAGTTTTTGAACTGAAAACAAAATAACTATAGCAAATCCCTATTAGTGAGGAGAATTTTATATACAGACAGTGGCACACATATACATATATATTTGTATATATTTTCATAAAGAAACAATAAAAGAATAAACCAAAAACTTAACAAAAAGATTAACTCTGCAGAGTGAGGAGAAAACAGGGAGGGGAAAGAGACTTATAGAAAAGTTACCAAAATAGTTGAGCTGAATCTAGCTGGATCTCTCAATATATTTTGTTTTACAGTTTGAAGTTTGAAGCAGGCAAATATTTTATATAATTAAAAAATCTTAGGCCGGGCATGGTGGCTCACGCCTGTAATCCCAGAACTTTGGGAGGCCAAGGCGGGTGGATCACGAGGTCAGCAGATTGAGACCATTCTGGTTAACATGGTGAAACCATGTCTCTACTAAAAATACAAAAACTTAGCGGGGCATGGTGGCGGGCCCCTGTAGTCCCAGCTACTTGGGAGGCTGAGGCAGGAGAATGGCGTGAACCCAGGAGGCGGAGCTTGCAGTGAGCTGAGATCACACCACTGCACTCCAGTCTGGGCGACAGAGTGAGACTCCATCTCATAAATAAATAAATAAATCTTAAAGGAATATGGGTCTGGGACAGACTACCTGGATGGGCATACTGGTTTCACTACTGAGTAGCTTTCAGCAAGTTATCCAAATTCTGAGTCTCAATTTATCTATAAAATGGGGATAATAACTCTCACCTCATAAGGGTTGCAAAGATTAAATGGGTGAACCTGTATAAAGGACTTAGCACAGTATGGAGCTCATAGTAATTTCTAAATAAATGCTAGATGGTGTTATTTTATTATCATCATCATAGCATTCCTTCTAAAATCAGAAACAAGTATATAACTGAGTTCTTCTCCATAGTCCACAAAGTAATTGTTGATGGGGTAAGAGAGATATGAGTTCACAGCTCAGTTAAAATGTGCATGGTTTGGCTCCCAAAGACACAGTTCCCAAGCAAGAGCCCCATCAAGAACTTTAACCAACATTCCAAAGGCCACAAGGTAATGTAGAAACTTCACAAAATAAAACATAGCCATTTGTTGCTAAATTAAAGATAATGAAGGAGGGACCTAGATGCTGACCCTGACCTTTCTAGGTAATGAAGTTGAGAAGTTTTACAAGTTCTTAATAGTGTGTCTATTTTACATGCACTGGTAGTTTTCCCAAAAGTTCCTGAAACAAAAAGCCTTTGTACTTACCAGATAACTGTTCATTTATGGTCAAAGAGGGGATTCACTGGCTAACATACAGTCCAGAAGCTATGCCAAGCCCAACACTGTGTGCACATCTGGCCTGTCAGATGCTTGCAGAAACAAAGGAGGCCTCACTATGAATTCAATTAGAACATCAATGCTCAACCTGCCAGAGCCACAAAATGAAAATGCCCTTTGCAGACAACTCTGACTTTTATTGCTCTCATTAACATCTCTCAGTTGGCAATTTTTTAAAGCACAGCTCCTCTGAACATTTGTGTGACATTTTTCATAGGAAAAGTCAAAACATTAACTTCCTGTATGACACAAAGAGGAACACTGTCTGGTCCATGTGAATAAAGCAGAGAGACTGATCAAGTTTGATTCAGTCACTGAAATCTGAAGCTATACATAACTGACCACAAACTGACATGTCACCCCAAAAGCATAAAACAGCCACAAACTGGTAATTATATTTAAGCAAAATGAATTAATTATAATTATACAATCTTTAGGCAAAAAGTTGTCAGGTTAAGAAGAATCAATAGCAGAGAAAACTTAGCAAAGAACACTGTGCCTAAAACCCTTAAAAACTCTGTTCTTGTATTGTCAAGACATTGCATCCCACATTGATTTTTTTCAATGAATCAAAAAGCTTATTCAATTTCTAAATTTAAAACTTTAAAACCCATGGAAATATTTTTCAAATAGTTTAAAATAACTCTCAGGTTTCTTATAAAGAATAAACAGAACATTTTGATGGCTATGGGCTAACACCAATTGCAACATCAGTTACCATAAAGCAATGCACCTTTGGGTTGCTTAAGTTGGATTATTCCCTTTCCCCCATATCAAACAGAGATGTAATGGAGAATGGGGAGCAACAAAGTCTGATTTAGAGATCTGAGCAGTTTTAGCACAAGAAATAACATCTGAAGGCTGCTTTGCAAATTATTCTCCCTTCCCTCAATGTCCCCTTTTGTGTAATAAGTATGCACTTGTAGCTCAGTGCTCTTTATCTGCTGCAGGTCAGAAAACCAAATAATTAAGCTTGTTAGAAATATAGGTACAATGATATAAACAGGCTTTACTAGAGAGTATGTAGTGCTCTCCACTGAATTAAAATATATGAGCTTTCATTCTGTTGCTATGAAAGTCTTGGATAATAATGAGACTCCAGGCCTACAGATGATATACAGTCAATGTTTTAAGATAGGTTGATATGTTTTACACACCAGACTAGTAGTCGAAAATACCCTAGCTTCTGATAACAAATGGAAGACTTTTTAATAGTCTCCCAAAGTGCTGGGATTGTAGGTATGAGCCACGGCACTCAGCCAGTTACTATGTACTTTTTCTAGGGATTAAAAAAACCAACAACAACTTTAAAGTATGGGCCCTTTTAAGAATCAGATAAGGCTACTATCTCAGAAAAAAATTAACAAAGAACATACCCTTAAAAATCTGTATACAATTTCCAGAAGGTACACAAAGCCCCTGAACCATACAGGGGATTCACATATCCCTAGGAAACTCTTCTCTACGGGATAAATTAGAGGGAGACTTGCATAAGAATCTCACTGATACACTAAATACCAAAGAAAAATATATATCTTTTAATGCAGCCAATTAATCCTCTGCAAAAAGGATAATTTATATTGAACGTCAGTGACTAATTCCCAGTAAAATCGTAAGGCTCAAGAATTCTGGTTTTGTCTCAGACCTGTAGTCAGAAAACAAAACAAAACAATCTCCCGTTTTTATAAGAAGCAAATGGCAGGACAGGCAGCAAATTAACAAATTTTCATGAACCCATCAGAGAAATGAATCACAGCACAAATAGCCAATTCAGAGAGACAGGTGCCTGCAGGGAGACACAGGGCAGAGCATTTGGTTACCTGTGGCAGAAGCCACAGCAGGAACATTAAACTAGAAATTTTGAATCGCTGGATGCTGTGTGGGGACTGATAAGAATATGAAGTTCCTGGGGGCTGTAGTTATGGGAGGGGGGGTCCCAACCGCTTGCAAGCTTTTTCTTCAGAAACCCAATTCCGCTCACACAGGGAAGCTGGGGTGGAGGGCGCGGTACTTGGAGAAAGCACCAGAGCGGTGCTGTCTGGGTTCTTGGTGCTTAGTACCCTGGTTCCCTTACCAAACAAAAGGCTTCATCTGCAGGGGAAGGGTATCAAGTGAGGGCAATGGTGCAGTTTCATCACTGCTGGGAGAAGGGAAAAGCATCCAGCCTCAGCCTCCCTGTGTTACCTAAGGGGCAAAAAGGTAACCTACAGGAGCCTTTGTCCTCAAGGACAAAGGCTGAGAACATCAGAAGGTATCTGCTACAGGCCAATGAGGGAATAGGGGGCAGGGGCAAAAAGGCTCTACCTGAAGACTACCTTCCCCACCACCACTTCCACCCCCAGAAACAGGACCCCTATGCACCCTAAAGACTAAGAAAGAGTTAATGAGAAGATTAGCGAATGCTGCCCCTCCCCCATACCGTCTACTATGCTAAAGCCTCCAGGGATAATACATTGGCTAACAGCTTGGGAGAGCTGCAAGAGACAAAATTCCTATGAGGACAAGCACAAAGAGACCTTGAGCCAAGAGGAGAGACAAAAACAGGGTCACTAGAAGAAGTTGAAGTCTGTGTTACAGCAATAACAAATTTCAAACACTCTCATATATTGCTGGTGTGACTGAAAAATGATGAGCCCCTTTGGAAAACAGCCTCGTAGTTCTTTAAATAGTTAAATGGTTAAGTAGAGTTACTATATGACCCAACAATTCCACTCCTATGTGTGTAATCAAGACAACTGAAAATGCACGTCAACACAAAAACTTGTACCTGAATGTTCAAAGCAGAATTACTCATAATACCTCATAAGTGGAAACAACTCAAATGTCCACCAACTGATGAACAGATAAACAAAATGTGTACTGATAAAATGTAGTATCATTCAGTCATAAAAAGAAACGAAGTGTCCAGGCACGGTGGCTCATGCCTGTAATCCCAGCACTTTGGGAGGCCGAGGCGGGTGGATCACCTGAGGTCGGGAGTTCAAGACCAGCCTGACCAACATGGAGAAACTCTGCCTCTACTAAAAATACAAAATTAGCCAGGTGTGGTGGTGCATGCTTGTAATCCCAGCTACTCAGGAGGCTGAGGCAGGAGAATCGCTTGAACGTAGGAAGTGGAAGTTGTGGTGAGCCGAGATCGCGCCATTGCACTCCAGCCTGGGCAACAAGAGCAAAACTTTGTCAAAAAAAAAAAAAATAAATAAATAAAGGAAGGAAGGAAGGAAGGAAGGAAAGACGGACGGACGGACGGACGAATACATGCTATAACATGAGAGGTGAAAACACTATGTTCAGTGAAAGAAGCCAGACACAAAGGGCACGTGTTGTATGATTCCATTTATATGAAATGTCTACAATAGGGAAATCCATAGAGAAGGAAGGTAAATTAGTGGTTGCCAGGGGTTGCAGGTAGGGAGATGGGGAATTACTGCTAATGGGTAAGGGGTTTCTTTCTGAGGTGATGAAAATGTTCTAAATTATTATTGTAATGGGTTACACAACTCTGAACATACTAAAACCCACTGAATTATACACTTAAAATGGGTGAATTGTATGGTACGAGAATTATATTTCAAGAAAATATGTTAAAAATGGTTTTTAAAAAAGGGTGATTATTGCAGTGTCAATGTACACCACCTGAGAGGTCTTGCTGTTCACTCTCTCCCAGCAATAATGAGGCACCTCTCCTCCTCAATGTGATGTTTGCAGACTGGGTAGGGAGCCTGGGCTGTCACCATCACCCATCAATAAGGTGGTACTTTCACTACCACCATATCCTCCATCATCAGTGGGGGCAACAAGGTGGTGGGAATTTCCACCTCTATGAAGCAGTAGAGACTCCCCAGTCCTGCTTCCCAGAGAAATAAAGAGCTAGGATGGGGAGCTTAGGAATTCAACAACAGGTAGTAAAGAGTCAGCAGCCCTCTTCCCCACTGGCCTGGTTATAGCGGAGGACTACTAAAACAGAAGATTTAAATAAGACTCAGTGTCTAATGACATAATACTGAAAAAGTCCAGGATACAACTGAAAATCACTCATCATACTAAGAACTGGGAGTGAGAAGAGACAATCAACAGGCATCAACACTGAGATCACACAGATGTTAGAATTATCTGACAAGGATTTTAAAATAAAAACGTTTCAACAAGAAATTACAAACACTTTTGAAACAAAAAACAGAAAGTCTCGATGAAGAAATGGAATATATAAGAATAACCAAATGGAAATTTTAGGATAGAATTTTAGGATGCAATTACTGAAATAACAAACTCATAAGATAGGCTCAACCAATGAATGGAATTAATGAACAGAAGACAGAACCGATGAACAAGAGAAATTATTCAATCTGTTCAACAGAATATACACTGAAAAAAAAAAAAAAAAAGAAAAGTGCCTGAGGGACCTGTGGGAAAATAACAAAAGGTCTACCATTCATGCAACTGAAGCCCCACAAGGAGGGGAAAAAGAAGGTGGAGTTGAAAAATATTTGAAGAAATAATGGCTGAAAATTTCCCAAACTTAGTGGAAGATATAAATCTACAGATTCAAGAAGCTGATTAAAGCCCAAAGAGGATAAGCCAAAAGAAATCCATGCCCAGGTACATCATAATCTAACTTTAAAAAACTAAAGACAAAGAAAAATCTCAAAAACAGCTGGGAATGAAATGACTACCTAGAGGAGAACAACCTATCTGAATGGGGGCAGATTTCTCATCAGAAACCATGGAGGCCAGAAGGAAGTAGCATATTTTTCAAGTGCTGAAAGAAAAGTACTGTCAAACCAGAAATCTATATCAAGTGAAAATATCCTTCAAGAATGAAGGAGAAATCAAGACATCCTCAGATGAAGGAAAACTAAGAGAATTTATCACCAGCAGACCTATCCTAAAATAATAGCTAAAGGAAATTCTTCAAACAGAAACAAATGAACAAAAAAGAAAAATGGGAACATCAGAAATAAAGAAGCGTACAAATATGTCGTATTTCTTAAGTGAACCTTAAAACAATTGTCTGAAGCAAACAGGTGCAGCAAATAGGGCCAGGAAAATCAGAAATTGAGAGAAAAGTGATACTCACGCTATCAGAAATAGGGCATAAACTGACGCTTCGAAAAAAGCAGTCAATGGTGGCTGGGCGCAGTGGCTCACATCTGTAATCCCAGCACTTTGGGAGGCCAAGTCGGGTGGATCACGAGGTCAGGAGTTCAAGGACAGCCTGGCCAAGATGGTGAAACCCCATCTCTACTAAAAATACAAAAATTAGCCAGGCGCAGTGGCAGGCGCCTGTACTCCCAGCTACTTGGGAGGCTGAGGCAGGAAAATCGCTTGAACCTGGGAGGTGGAGGTTGCAGTGAGCCGAGATTGCACCACTGCACTCTAGCCTGAGCGACAGAGCAAGATTCCGAATCTAAATAAATAAATTAATTAATTAAAAAAAATAAAAAGCAGCCAATGGCAATATTGCTTCAGTTTCAGGAGCCAAAGAGGAAGAAAGAATTCACAGTGGTTCCATCTGATTCCTCAAAGGCTGCTTTCAGACTCACCTGTGAGTTGATTACCTTTGCCAATTTCCACTTACTTTTACTTCTCTTCTTTTACCAAGGGTTCCTACTATATTCTTCTTGCTGCTTGGGTTCCCAGCCCCTGTTCAATTCCAGGTTTGTTCTCTTTATTCTTGAATTTTGTTCTCACTTCATTATGGAAACTTTGATTATAACTACTCATGAGAAAACACTGATGCTGTCCCATATTTCTTAACTGCCAAAGTTTCAACAAATGTTTACTATACAGTTATTGTACCCTACATAATATGTCCAATGCATATGGGTTAATAAAACAAGATTCAGCATGAATAAAAACTTGAATGTCAGTTCTGCTTTTTCAAATGACCCTGGGCAAATAAATTTCTCTGAGCCTCATCACCTGCAAAACAAACAAACAAACAAAAAACTGGAAAGTACCTACTTTATAGTGTTACTGGAGGAATAGAACAGTAGTATATTACTTCCCCGATGTGCTTGATTATAAAAATCACCTGAGTCACTTTTTAAAATCCAGATCCTAGGCACCTTTCTTGGAAATACTAATTCAGTAGTGTCACAGGGTGGGGTAAGTCTGGAATCATTATTTTAAACAGGCATCCAAGGAGAGTCTCATAACTGTTTAAATTTGGGAAACTAATGTAAAGCTTTTGGGACATAAAACTTCAATAAATGGTAGCTATGAGAGATAGGTATGATAATGTCCATGTTATGCTGACAAATTATTTCAAAGAGATGAAATAAGCCAGCAAAGCAGAACATGGGATCAAGCTCTTCTAATGCAAAGGCTAGTTTTGTCCTACAATATCACCAGGTTTTCCTTTTTATAACAGATTAAATATAAATGAAAACAATTTGCTTTCAGCAGCCTAGGTCCCCTATCCCTTGCAACAAAAAGACTACTATTCCCACTGCCTGGGAGGCAGTAGGCCTCAAAATCCAAAGCCCTTGAATTGCCTTATGTCCTAGGACCAGCTGTCCTCCTAAAAGGGTAGGTAGCAAGGTTTCTTTCTCACTATTCTGTAGTCAAAGTCTCCTCTAGACAGATGGGAAATTTCTTCCACTCCTGTTTATGTGTGTTATATTCCCTAAGTTTTTCTGTATGACATGGACATATATAAATAAACTTTTACTTCTATTGTGCCCAGAAAAATCCCTGGCAAAAGAAATGAAAAGTGACCTCCAAGGAAGAGAGACATGCTCTCTGGTGGACACACCCAAAAGTAACCCACAAAGAGTCACTCCCTTTCTATTAAGGCAGTGGGACCTGTGACTTGCTTCTAAACAACAGAATATGGCAAACATGATGAGATGTCATTCCTTTGATTAGGTCACATTATATAGCAAATGTGATGGGGATGCCACTCCCATGATTATATTATGTTATGTAACACTCCATCTTAGCTGACTGGAGGGAAAGACTCTCCTTGTTGGCTCTGAATAAGTATGCTGCCATGTTGTGAAAGGATCTATGGAAAAGGCCATGTGGCAAGGAACTACAAGTGGCCTTTAGAAACTGAGAGTGCTCTCTGCCAAAAGCAAGAAGGAAAACAGAAACCTCAGTCCTTTAGCTCCAAGGAGACAAATTCTGCCTACAACATGAGCTTGGTGGCAAATTCTTCCCTAGGCAAGCCTCCAGATGAGAACACATCCCATTTTCCACAGTGATTTCAGCCTTGAAAGATCCTGAACAAAGAATCTAGTCACACCATGCCCAGATTACTGACCCATAGAAACTGAGATATAAGTGTGTGCTGCTTTAAGACACGAATTTTGTGATAATTTGTAATGCAGCAATACATAACTAATATATTTTCTATTCTTTTACAGCTAAGGAAGTCTACTCATAGTAGAAGTGAAGATACACAAGGTCATTTTATCATTTAATTATCACAGAGGAAAGTCTGTAGGATTCACTAAACCATGATCAAGTTGAAGGGGAACCCTGGCACTTTGCTGCCTTTTGTGGAAAAGATGACCAGCCTCATAAGGATTGACCTATTCGTTCTGGGCCAGCAGTGATCCAAAGGCTGTAAGGACCCATCACAGCTTCACAGATCATGACCCATACAATCTTTAATGTAGTCCTACTCACCTATCCCTTTCTGTACTATCTCTCCTCACCTGCTAACTTAGCTTTTTCCAATCATAGGCCAGGCTATCTCTAGGTCCTTCTCAATTCCCCTAGTCTGGCTCTCTTTGACTTCCTGGTTATGGGAGGAATATTCTAAAGCCAGGCAATACGTGTCACCACAGTGTGAAGATGATTGAAATCACAAAATGAAATCACAGTGTGAAGATTATTGTTCTCCTAAAGGAGACAGAAAATGGAATCTTTCTTGGAAAACAAATAAGTTCATCAGGAAACAAGCCTACCCACTGACACATTCTTTATTCTTCACACCTTCAGATTCTGGGTACTGTTGGTATATAGTTAGGAGGCAGCCATCTATCCTTTTAAAAGTAGTCTTAGTTTATTTAGTATTGCTATAAAGGAATACCTGAGGCTAAGTATTTATAAAGAAAAGAGGTTTTTTTAGCTTATGGTTCTGCTGGCTGGAAGGTTCAAGATTGGGCAGCTGGTAAGGGCCTCAGGCTGCTTCTACTCATGGTGGAAGGCCAAGGGGAGCTAGCATATGTGGAGATCACATGGTGAAAGAAGAAACAAGAGAGAATGGGAGGAGGTGCCAGACTCTTTTTAACAACCAGCTCTCAAAGGAACTAACAGAGTGAAAACTCACTTACCCCTTGCACTGGGAGGGCACTAATTTATTTATGAGGGATATATTCTCATGATCCAAACATCTCCCATTAGGCCTGCACCTCCAACATTGGGATATAATTTCAACATGAGGTTTTGGGAGACAAGCATCCAAACTATAGCTTAAGTCTAAAAATCGAGAATATGATCTCACCTCAGCAGGTTTCTTGTGTTCATTTGGAATTTTTGACTTGATCCTATACATTGAGCCAGAAGTAAAGGAAGTGGAAGGACCTGTAAAAGATAATTAGAAAATAATACTGAGATGCATTACCTACTAATATAACTAAATGTCATAAAACTAAATGTCATCCAAGAGAATATGAAAAATATCATGGAGAAACCAGAGAGCTCATACCACTGAAGAAAACAGTCAAACTGCACTGAAGAATGCCTCATAATGGAGTTTAGTGACATTTATAGATGATCTCCTACAGTGCAAAAGCTTCAACAATGCTAAGGATGAGATTATCTGATTTGGTATAATCACACCTCATAATGTTCTGCAATAACACAATTCATATTCCACTTGAAGAAAAAGTATCTCCAAAAACAATTGGAAAAACTAAAAATGTGGAGCAAGTAATCTGTGTATACTTCAGCGCTTCCCCAAAGGCTATTGCTAATAAGGTTACTGCCTTTTACAAATGATGACTGACTCACAGTCAAACACTTAGTACCTAAGCTACAATTAGAATCAGGGCCTACAATTTATGCTCTTGTACTTTTCTTCTTTCTAGAGAAGCTCTATTAAAGCATTACTAGATTTGGCTTTTGTTGTTTACGTAAATGAAAAGTGAAAACAGTTATATGCCACACACAACCAATTCTTCTAATTTATCTATCTCTAATGAAATTTAAATAAGAAAATGGTGCCCTGAATTTTCCTTCTCAGAAACATTTTTTAACCATTGAAAAAAGCATGAAATGGCTTATCCTCAAATGAAAGGAAAAATCCCCAAGGGATATAGATAGAAAGGTTACCAGCTGCCAGCCAGTTCTACTCACTCTCGTCTGAACTGTCACTGCTGCTGACAGGCCTATGGCGTTTCATCCTGGAGCATCCTGGGAAAGAGAACAACACTGAATAAAACAGTTCACACGCACCCATCCCAGAGGGCAGTCAACACTGTCCCACAGATTCCAGAAGTAGCAGCAAGCAAATCACGCAAACTGAATGATTTTTGTCAAGAATATTCTCAAATGACTTAGAGTAATGAGAGAAAAGTACTACCAAATCTTTCAATACAAAGCATGTCAAAGACTAGGAAAGGCCACATTAGCCTTAGGAGGAAGCCCAAGCCACAGATGAGTGGTACAGCACTAACTGGAGCCTCAGATGTGGCCACATGGCCACTGTCGACCAAACCAAAGGGTGGGGCAGCCATGGGGCCATAACCAGTCAGTGATCCCCAGTAAGAGAGGAACAGAAAAGAAAAAATCAGTCATGAGGGCAGGGCCATCAAGAGCCAAGGTTTGAAAAGCATGAGACATATTTGACTGAAGAAAGAACAAGTGAGGCATATCCACCTTTAAGAACATGACCACACTAATTTTCTGCCTGCCCTTTATCCCTCTCTCTCTCTCTTCCTGTCCCCATATCCCAAATAAGTAGCCTAAAGTCATAATTATATATATACTACAGGGAATGTTAAAGAAAGCTCCTATATTGTGAAGAGTAAATAAAAATGCTTTGGACTAAAACTTCTAACGGTTCAAGTGTACTTCCCTGAGTATGGCCAATGACAGATAAAAGAAAGAAGCATCACCCTTCTGGGAACACACTAGCACTGGAGTGTAAGAAAAAAGGAAGACACAGTTAAGCATTTTAAGTCACAAAGGAAGAGCTGAAAATGTAAACTTGAAAAGACAGCAATACAGTCAGTGACTGACATTCTTTTATGTGCCACAACATACAACATGCTACCAGGGGCTATCATGATTCCATAATGAATAAAGGTCAAGGCTACTGCCTTCAAGCTATTGACAATCTACTAATGAAGTAGAAATCCAAGTACAAGGCCACTCTGAGCAATTAAGAGTAGCAGCAATAAAACTGTATGTTAAAAAGCTTATAGAGTTCCACTTCTGGCATAACAGCGTGAGCAGCTCCGTGGACGACCCTCTTCCCAGCGAAACTGGTGAAAGTTATTTCAATTAAAAAAAAACAAACAACCATTTAAAGTCTCTGGAAATGGTTGTAAGGGCATACAGCAAATGAAGAAGCACTTATTCAAGAAAATCTACTAAAATTCAGAAAGTAAAGTCAAAGTCTGCAGTATTTGGATCTAGAACCACTTCCTCCATCTTCCCTCCCAGCACAGATCTCATGCCAGAGTAGAGTAGCCAAGAACACAGTCTTCCTTCTACCCCAGCTCCCAGCTTCTTTCTTCCTGGGAAGAACAGGATGTTGGCATCTCTTATCCTGTTCCCAGCTACTTTTGCTGAGGCTACGTTACAGGATAATGTAGCTGAGAGGTGGGGGCTCCCTTCTTCCACCTAGCCCCCAACTCATGGGATGGAGGCTAAGCCTTGGGTGTTGTGCCACCAAGAATACCAGAGCCTTGATTGCTCTGGCGTTACCTTGTGGGGTAAGGGTTCTATACCAGAAGAGGCAAACCTGGGAGACCTGGGGCTGACACTCAGAAGGAAGCTCACCATTTGTCTCCACCCCCTGTGCCAGAGCTGTGGCTCAAAGATTTTTCCCAGGGAGAGAGGCAGGGCATAGAATAGGGGACTTCAATTCTCCTGCAATAAAACTGACTTCATTTGCAACTGAGTGTACAGAAGTTCAAGCCTAGGCTGCCTAATATGCCAGAGAGAACCAGGGAAAGAGATAGCCTCTTGGGGTCGGAAGAAATCTCAAACACTGATCTCAGAAACTATCTTCAAAGGAGCCCTAATTTGATTGGATCAGTTTGTGGAGCAATTTATGTTCCAGGACATGATTAAAACAACAGAGCAGCTGGGCGTGGTGGCAGGCGCCTGTAATCTCGGCTACTCGGGAGGCTGAGGTAGGAGAATTGCTTGAACCCCGGAGGTGGAGGTTGCAGTGAGCTGAGATCGCGCCATTGCACTCCAGCCTGGGTGACAAGAGTGAAAATCCATCTCAAAAAAACAAAAACAAAAACAAAAACAAAAACAAAACAAAACAAAAATCAAGAGCAACCAGTCAACAATTAGTAGACCACAACAGCATGGTGTGGTCAAGTAAAGAGACAGCCAAGGAGAGCCTCACCAAAACCACTGTCATCCCAGGGTGACTGTGGGCATATACAAGCTTGTACCCCCGAAGAGCAACATTAGAGGTTTCATACTGCAAGGTGAGAATGGGGGTTGAGGAAATAGCCTTCAATAAAATAATCCAGCCAGTTACTAAAGCAGTAAATAAGCAAATAATAATAAAGAACCCTGGTGGAGGGGGTAGTACCCACAATTGTTACAATATATTATCCAAAATGCCCAGTTTCCAACAAAAACTTAAGAGATATGCAAAGAAACAGGAAAGTATGACCCATACAACCACATGTCAGATTTAACAGGCAAAACCTTCAAATTAGCCATATAAGTATGTTCAAAGAACTAAAGAAAACCATGATTAAAGAAGTAAAGGAAGGTATGATGACAATATTTTACAAAACAGAGACTATCAATAAAGAAATAGGAAATATAAAAAATAACCAAATAGAAATTCTGGTGTTGAAAGCACAATTGAAATGAAAAATTCACTGAAGGGCCCCAACAGTAGACTGAACAGGCAGAAAAAAATTAATGAACTTGAAGTAGGTCAACAGTGATTAGGCAAGTTGAAGAACAGATGGAAAAAAGAAGAATAAACAGTCTCAGAGAAATGTAGAACACCATTAAGTTCATCAACATATACATAATGAGAGTACCAAAAGGAAAAGTAAACGAGAAAGGAGCAGAAAAAATATTAGAAAAACTTACCAAATTTACTGAAAAACATTAATTTACACACTCAGGAAACTCAAAGAACATCAAGTAGGATAAACGCAAAGAGATCCAGAAAGAGATTCCTCATAGTAAAATAACTGAAAGCCAAAGACAAGGAGAAAATCTTGAAAGCAGCAAGGGGAAAAAACAACTCATCACTTACAAAAGAAGCCCAATAAAATTAACAGCAAACTTCTCAGAAACAATTAAAATTAGAAGACAGTGTGAAAACATATTGTATCCTTTGGTGATTGGTTGCACATATCTGTGAACAAATTAAAATAACTGAATTGTATACTTTAAGTGGGTAAGCTGTATGGTATATAAACTATATCTCAAAGCTGTCATTTAAAAAACTAATCAAATTAGTACAAGTATCAGGACCATTAACTAAGGTTCTGTTTGTCCTGTAGTCAGTCAATTGAATATTTTAAAAAAAGAGAATGTTGCCTCCCATCATGTAAATTTTTGGGGCTACATTTGGCTCTCTGGTGCAAAATTTCATTCAACTCTCTTCTGAAATGCAAACAAAACCAACAGTAACAAGAAGATACTTCCTATTAAAAAGTAATAGTGGGGAATTTAAAGTCACAATGAATGTAGAAATTTAAGCAGAAATAAAAGTAATACATTTTCTAACTATTCTCCACGGAATGCACAGATCTACTTAGAGTAGCGCTTCATTTGTCTGATATCACGGGGATGTTGCATATATAAAAACTGTTCAGATAAATAGTATACTCAAACATATAAAATCCTATTTTAACAGAAGCTTTTCTAAAACACCTATTTATTAGTTTTCTAATGTTACAGTAACAAATTACCACAAACTCTGTGGTTTAAAACTACATAAATTTACTATCTTACAGTTTAGTGGGTCAGGATTTTGACACAGGTCTCACAGAGCTAAAATCAAGATGTCATCAGGGCTGTGTTCCTTTCTGGAGGCTATAGGGGAGAACTCATTTCCTTGCCTATTACAGCTTTTAGAGGACACTCGTACTCCTTTGATCTTGGCTGTCTTCTTCCATCTTCAAGGCAAGCAACACTGCATCTCTCTGATCCCGTTTCTGTCATCACAGCTCATTCTCTGACCCTTCTGTTCTGCTTCCCTCTTCCACTTTTAAGGACCCATGTAATTACATTGGACCCACCCAGATAATCCAGGATAATGTCCCTATTTTATAGTCAGCTAAATAGCAATCTTAACATATTCATAGGTTGCAGAGATTAGGACATGGACATCTCTGCCTACCACAACCTAACACACAAAATGTAACTCAAAATGGATCACAGACTTAAATGAAAAATGTAAAGTTATAAAATATTTACAAAAAGCATAAGAAAAAGTCTTCAGGATCTAGGGCTAAGCAAAGAGTTCTTAGACCTGACACCTAAAGCATGATTGGCAAAGAAAAATGTGTTTTCATTAAAAGTAAAGACTTTTGCTCTCAGAAGCACATCCAGGGCAACTTGAATCTATGCTGCTGAGTTGTGGTCTTCAAACTTGGCCCAAATAAACTATCTTCTTATATTTTTAAAAAAACTTCTGCTCTGAGAAAGACCCTGCTAACAAGATGCAAAAGCAAGCAACAGAATGGGACAAAATATTTACACATATTACACACACGTATAATATCAAATGTTGGAGAAGATGTGAAGAAATTATCATTCATACATTGCTGGTGGGAATGTAAAATAGTAGAGCTAGTCTAGAAAACATTTTGGTCATTTCTTAGAAATACTATATATGTAATATTTATTATAAAACACATATCTGACAATGAACTTATATTCCAGCATGCGTAAGGAACTCTCAAAGTTCAACAGTAAGGGAAAAAATGACCTAATTAAAGATCAACAGATGGGCCAGGCGTGGTGGCTTGTGCTTGTAATCCCAGTACTTTGGGAGGCTAAAGTGGGCGGATCATTTGAGGTCAGGAGTTCGAGACCAGCCTGGCCAACATGGTGAAACCCCATCTGTACTAAAAATACAAAAATTAGCTGGGTGTGGTGGCACGCACCTGTAATCCCAGCTACTCGGGAGGGTGAAGCATGAGAATTGCTTGAACCTGGGAGGCAGAGGTTGCAGTGAGCCTAGGTCGCACCACTGTACTCCAGCCTGGGTGACAGCGAGATTTTGTCTCAAAATAAATAAATAAATAAATAAATAAATAATAAATCAGCAGACATTTTATCAAAGAGGAACACAAATGGCAAATAAGCACGTGAAAAGACATTCAGTATCACCAGCCATTAGGGAAATGCAAATTAAAATCACAAGATATTATTACACACTTATTATTACAATAGTTGAAATAAAAAATAGTGAAAACATCAAATCCTAGAGAAAGCGTAGAGAAACTATATCACTTACACATTGCTGGTGGGAATGTAAAATAGTATAGCTATTCTAGAAAATATTTCTGTCATTTCTTTGAAAATTAAATATGCAACTATGACTCAGCAATTGCACTCCTGGGCATTTATCCCAGAGAAATCAAAGTTTATGTTCCCACTGAATATACTGAATATAACCTCCATATGGATGACTCATGATGGGATCAAGGGCAACAAATGTCATAGAAAAAACATTTTTATTTCCTAAAAATCTCAGTGAAGAAAACCAACTGACCATGGACCCTCTCTCCTCACCTCCCTGAGAGTTTCAGAAGACCTAAGACTTCTTGTGAGATGGATACTCCTCTCATCTGAAGTTCTGGGTATGTGTACTTTGGATAAAACAGTTTCTCCATGTTCTATAATATTCTGTTCTTTAAGTGAAAGAGTCATCAAACTGTTCACGACAGAGGGAGATTTTAAAGAATAGGCAAAATTTGGCATTTTTAAAACAATTACAGTAACAACTATTTTTTATCACAGATGGAAACAAAAAATCTTGTATTATTAGTAAAAAAGCCTAGGTAACAGATTATCTAATACGAGTAACACCAGTCCTGGGAAATAAGAAAATGAGTCATCAATGACTTTTAGAAAAGAAAATCAAGTTAATTTTTGGGTCTGGGCTGTTTAAAGTTCAGTGATTTGTTTGTCCATTTCTGTGACATACTGCTGTTTTAATTATTGTAGGAAAATGACAGAAAACAATAAATATCAGCAGAATGATTCAATGATGGTAAATCTTTATATCTCTATTTTTATTTCTACACATATCAGCAGCAGCCATTTTACAGATGAGGAAATTGGGGCTCAGAAGCATTAAAGCGACACGCTTAGAGCAACATGGCCACCAGGGGGCAGGGCAGTCAGGTACAATGACAATGAGCACTCCAAGGTGATCCAGAAGCCAGAGGACAGGCTGGAGGAATGACAGCAAGAAAGGTGCCCCTTCTAAGCCCAATCTCCTCAGCATGGCTTGCGAGGTCCAGTTCTGGCTCCCAGTCTCTCAGGCCTCATCAACTGCTGTTCCCTCCACCCCACTCCAATTGTTCTGCATATACTATGCCCCATGTGATTCCATGAACACATTCATCTTGTTTCATACTTGCTTGCCAGCCTTTGCACAGGGCTCTTCCTTCTACCTACAATTCCTCCCCATGTTTTCCTTGACCAGCCCATTTTCCCCAACCCTGGTTCTATTCATTCATTGGATGTCCTCGATGAAGCTTCCCAGATGTCCCTCCTCCACAATTATTCACTCCTTTGCTTTCTATCCAAGTATCCAAGTACATGCAAAGAAGCACCTCACTTGCACCATCAATATTCTTTACATCAAGCTTGTCCAACCTGCAGCCTGCATGTGGCACAGGACGGCTGTGAATGCCGCCCAACACACATTCATAAACTTTCTTTAAACACTGAGGTTTTTTTGTGATTATTTAAAGCTCATTAGCTATCGTTAGTGTATTTTATGTGTGACCCAAGATAATTCTTCTTCCAATGTGGCCTAGGGAAGCCAAAAGATTGGATACTGCTGCTTTACATGATCAGCCCTGTTGTCATTAGACCACAAGCATCTTGAAAGCAGGGACTGTGTCACATTCATTTTTTACCCCTAGCTCTTAGCACAGTATCCTGCACAAAATAAACAGGCAAAGGAATAACACACTGTGCTGCCCCCACCCAATCCTGTTTACCTAGCTAGCATACTGTACTCATTTTCCAGCTACTTCTTGTTGGTTGCTAATGGCTCACAATGGCCCCTCTCTTCCCAAGAACTGGGGATTACACTCTTCCAGTCTCCCTCCCAGAGGCAGCCTGCAGTCAATAATTGTTCTGCCACCACCTCAAACAGGCTATGGCTAGATTTTCTTAAGACCCTAACTGGCTCCTTCTTCCTTACCCTGTTACCCTCTTCCCCTTACAGGTTTCTCCTGAGAATACTCAATAAATCACGTACATTTGAACACTGCCTCAGGTTCTGCTTCTAGGCACCCCTACTTAACATGTGAATCCTTATTAAGTGGTAATTTTAAGAATGTACCACTTAATTTAAGGTAAGTCATAGAGATCTTTTGTACAGCATAGTGCTATAGTTAACAATACTACATTGTATACCTAAAAGTTTGCTAACAGGATAGGCCTTTATATTGTGTTCTTACCACGACAGAATAAGAGCAAAGGGAAACTTTTGGAGGTGATAGATAGGTTTATGGCATAGACTGTGATGATAGTTTCACAGGTATATACTTATCTCCAAACTCATTTAGTTGTTGTTGTTTTTGAGACAGAGTCTCACTCCGTCACCCAGGCTAGAGTGCAGTGGTGCAACCCCTAGAGTGCAAACCCACTTCGGCCTCCCAAAGTGCTGGGATTACAGGCATAAGCCACCCCGCCTGGTCAACTATTTCTTAAACAGAAGTCATGAATGCTATAAATGTGTTTCTTGAGCTGATTATCCTGTGCTTTGGGGCAAACAGTCCTAACCTTCTCTACAGTGAGACAGTTTAAGTGCCTGTGCTGTAATTGAGAATTCACCCCTCTCTACAAAACAATTCTATCCCTGCTTCAATGTCATGGAAACAAAACTCTGTCCTTCAAATCTGTTCATCTTGCGTATCTTTCATTTCTACCACTTCTCAGTAGTCCAGTAATTAAAGCCATAAACATCTATCTAGAGATTGAATAAACAAAAAAGAAGAAGAAAAGAACATATTCTACATATGTCACTACTTCTCCTCACCCCTAACCAATCTTTGAAAGAGATAACGGAAGTTGGGATAATGAACTTTTCTAAATGAAGACTTTATCTCAACATTTCAAAGCTTATTTTTTAAAATTAAGATATACCATATGACTCACGAATCTTGTGACCAGATGAGGAGTCTGGAGGTCAACTCTTTTCCAAAAAGCCCTCGAAAAACATCCAAGGAAAAATAAAAGAACATACAAATTTGCCTACGCAGATTCCTGCCACAGACAAGTATTTCTTTGTCATCCATAATTATCTCTGTCACCAGGAACCAGGCTTACCCTCTTTAATATACAGACTTGTTAGCAAATTATTTGGGAATTTCAAACTCTGTGAGTAGAAATCACCTTGCATGAGAAGGCCAGGTTGGGAAGTGTGTCTAAACCAGGGGTCAGCCAACTTTTTCTGTAAAGGACCAGATGGTAAATATTTTTGGCTTTGAGGGCCACATGGTCTCTGTCACAACTACTCAAATTTGCCATTGTAGCATGAAGGCAGCCATAGACAGTACATAAACAAATGAACACAACTCTCTTCAGAAAAAAACTTTATTCCAGCCAGGCACGGTGGCTCACGCCTGTAATCCTAGCACTTTGGGACACGGAGGCGGGCGGATCACCTGAGATCAGGGGTTCAAGACCAGCCTGGCCAACATGGTGAAACCCCATCTCTACTAAAAATACAAAAATTAGCCGGGCATGGTGGCACATGCCTGTAATCCCAGCTGCTCGGGAGGCTGAGGCACAAGAATTGCTTTAACCTGGGAGGCGGAGATGGCATTAACCTGGGAGGCGGAGATGGCAGTGAGCCGAGATCGTGTAAGACATTGAGACACATCACACAGTTACTCCAGGATTACACTATACTGATTTATGGTTTCGCTTGACAAAACATTTTATTCTAAGGTAATTTTTTTCATGATGCAAATAAATTTACTTACTTGTTTTCTTTTATGCTCCTTATTCCTCTTTTCTTCCAAAAAGTTACTTTGACAATCACAGACCTTATTGGGCCTCTTTCTCTCCTAGTTCTTAAATGAATATTCGCAACAGGGACATCACAGAAAACAGTTGTTTGCCGTATGCTTTCAGGTGTCATTAAGCATCATGCTCAGCCCCTGGGCTGCTGTGACTTTGAGGTCTGCCTGGTCAACTAAAGAGGGCTAGTCCTTCTATGGGACTTTTCTTTCTTAAAAAAAAATTTGACATACAAACAGCTGTACATAGTTAATATATACAACTAGATGAGTTCACCTGGGTGTGGTAGCTCACGCCTGTAATCCCAGCCCTTTGGGAGGCCGAGGCAGGTGGATCATTTGAGGTCAGGAGTTTGAGACCAGCCTGACCAACATGGCGAAACCCCGTCTCTACTAAAAATACAAAAAAATTAGCTGGGTGTGGTAGCGCATGCCTGTAGTCCCAGTCCTCGGGAGGCTGAGACAGGAGAATTGCTTGAACCTGGGAGGCGGAGGTCGCGGTGAGCCAAGATCGCGCCACTGTACTCCAGCTTGGGCGACAGAGCGAGACTCCATCTCAAAAAAAAAAAAAAAAAAAAAAAAAAAAAAAAAAAAAAGTTTAGGATGTTCTTTGCCCACATAGGCAGGAATTCACCCTTCAGGATATAAGAAATATGCTTCTCTGGTCTGACCAGTGGCTTAACTCTAATGTCTGTCTCTGATAATGGCTCTGAATGATATTTTCCTGAAAGCCTAAGGGAGCTAGACTTTCAGATGTTTCTTTCCTTAAGGATTACTTCCAAATACCATCACGGATTTATTCTCTCTGATTTTTATCTCAGTCCTTCTTGAACTTGTTTACATTTTCATTTTGTTTCACTTCTTGAACTGATGAGTTCTCTTAGTTCCCTAAGCAGGCCGAAAATCCTGTTTTCCTTTTGATAAAATTGCCTTTAGGTTTCAGGGAATCCCCCTTTGTTATTTAATTCTGTAACGGGATGAATAAAATCAAGTTAATCATTTCTACACTCTTCTTAATAGCTCATTGATTTCTGTTTCATCCTTTCAGAGCAAGATTTGTCAACCTTGGCACTGTTGGCATTTTGAGCCAGATAAGTCTGCATGTTGTAAGGGACTATTTCTGTGCCTTGTAGGATGTTTAACGGCATCCCTTCTGACCTCTACCCCTAGATGCCAGTAACATCAATTATTGTGATAACCGATAAATGTCTCCAGATATTGCCAAATGTCCCCCGGGGGGCAAAATTGTCTGCAGTTGAGAATCACTGCTTAGATCTTTGGCTTTTCCAAAATGCAAAGTCTGTGCGACTGTCATTATGACACAGAGACGTCTCTGTTTAATTGATTATATTGCACTTTTCTGGATTTCTTTCAGCTCTGGTTAATGTCCATTTTGAATGACAGCGATGGCCACTTTTATAGTTTCAGTGTTTCAGGTCAGCTGAATCATTTGGGAGTGACATGGGAACAGATATCTTGAAATCTTAGAAAAGTATTTTTTCCGGTTGTAAATGTCCTATATGTTTACTCTAAAAATGTGGGGAATGGAAAAATTTGGAAAGAATGTTTTTATCAACCAGAAATCTGTCACTTCAGTGCAACTAATGTTAGTAAACTGGTTTATGGCTTTTACTTTCTATATATTTTATTTCATACATGTATAGTAATTTCACTATAAAACCAATTTTTATACATTTTAAAACATCTTAGCATAAATGTTTCCCTGTATACCATGTTTAAATGACTGGATGAAATACCATAATATTAATGTACCTTAATTATTCCTCTTGTGTGATAGGTTGGTTTTATTTATTATTTCTATTATGAAGTTTTAATGGACATTTTGGTTCATAAATCATTTTCCGTGTCTTAAATTATTTTTCTTTCTTTCCTTTTTTTTTTTTTTTTTTTGAGACAGAGTCTCGCTCTATCACCCAGGCTGGCATGCAGTGGCATGATCTCAGCTCACTGCAACCTCCACCTCCCGGGTTCAAGTGATTCTCATGCTTCAGCCTCCTGAGTGGCTGGGATTATAGGCGCCCGCCACCACACCCAGCTAATTTTTGTACTTTTAGTAGAGAGGGGGTTTCACCATGTTGGCCAGGCTGGTCTCGAACTCCTGGCCTCAAGTGATCTGCCCACCTCAACCTTTCAAAGTGCAAAGTGCTGGGATTATAGGCGTGAGCCACCGTGCCCAGCCTGTATTACTTTTCAAGGACGAATGTTAGAAATATAATTCCTAAGTCAAATGGTGTGAATATGTTTAAAGTAGAGCATTAGATTATTTTTTAAACTGTTACATGGCCCTGCAGAGGGCAGTGAATAGAGGCCCCTTGCACTGACCATGTATTTCAGAAGTATGTCTCATGGGTATATAGTAGGAAAGGAAAGGGCTATGTTTGAGCTAATCACTTTTCCTTTCCTTGGCCTGCATGTTCTTCCGTGGGAATATTAATGGGGAGTCAAGTAGCCACCAAACCACAGGCTTAGGTTCCAGTCCCAAATAATCCCAGTTGGGTTGACTTCCAGACAGTCCTTCTTTAAAAGGGTATTTTACCCAAGGAAGACATTTACTCAAGACATTTGTATTTTGCCTGGCTTGCAGTCACTGTTAAAATAAATCACTGAGCTGTTAATCACTGTACTTGAGATGATAGTAGCAATAAAATCTGAAAACTGCCATCAAATTAACGTTCCCAGTGGTGCAAGGGAGGTCTGGTGTACATTTTGTTTCTGCCAAAACGAAGGTAAGGAAGAAAATAATGCCTTTATAAAGTCTGTGCTCTGATCTGAGGACTAGAAAATAAACAGCTGAATAATATAAACATCACACTTCTCATCAATACAGTGACTTGAATGCCTGAATGTAGATGAAAATATAGCATATCAAAACTTGTGGCCAGGTGCAGTGGCTCACGCCTGTAATCCCAGCAATTTCGGAGGCCAAGGCAGACAGATAACCTGTGGTCAGGAGTTCGAGACCAGCCTGGACAACATGGCAAAACCACATCTCTACTTAAAATACAAAAATTAGCCAGGCGTGGTGGCACATGCCTATAATCCCAGTTATTCAGGAAGCTGAGGCACGAGAATTGCTTGAACCCAGGAGGCGGAGGTTGCAGTGAGCCAAGACTGTGCCACTGCACTCCAGCTTGGGCAACAGAGTGAGATTCTGTCTCAAAAAACAAAAACAACAACAACAACAACAAAAAAACCCCCCCAAAAAAAAAAACCCAAAAAAAACCTTTATTATACTATTTGAATTTCATACAATTTTCATGTGTTATGAAATGTTATTCTTCATTATTTTTCAATCATTTAAAAATGTAAAAACCATTCTGTATGCTGGTAGGCCATATCAAAACAAGTGACAAGCTAGATTTAGCTCACAGGCCGATTTGTCAACCTCTGGTCTAAACTAAAAAAAATCTTTACTGAAAGAAAGAATATTGAAAATTTGAAGAATGCAATTGAATTATCACTCTCTTAACACACCTCACCCCAATCCCTAATTTCTCAGCTCACTGTTTGGCTGATACCTCACTGGGTGGTCAACTCTATAATGTTATCTTGACAGATTTTAACGGTGCTAGCCCTTTCTAAATTAAAATCTGCTTTACGTCTTTTGAGGAAAAGGCCCCCAGTTCCAATAACTTTTAAAAAATTAGCAGCACATTTTCTTAATTTATGTACTTATATTCAAAAATTTCAGCTGGGCACGGGGGCTTACGCCTGTAATCCCAGCACTTTGGGACACTGAGGCAGGTGGATCACTTGAGGTCAGGAGTTTCAGACCAGCCTGGCCAACATGGTGAAACCCTGTCTCTACTAAAAATACAAAAAGTAGCTGGGCATGGTGGCAGGCACCTGTAACCCCAGCTACTTGGGAGGTTGAGGCTGGAGAATCACTTGAACCCAGGAGGCGGAGGTTGCAGCGAGCCGAGATCACGCCATTGCACTCCAGCCTGGGCGACAGTAGTGAAACTCCGTTTCAAAAAAAAAAAAAAAAAAAAAAAAAATCAACTACCCAGATAAGTCAACTTGATATCTTAAGAATAAAAAGATACATACATGTACAAAATGTAAGTCCCTTTAAGATAAAATACCATTTGCAGATAAGACCTCTTAAGAGTAAAGTAAATCAATAGAGATGCTTTTATTATTAAATATATAATTCTTTCTCCAGATAAAAACTCAAAACGATTTTAAAAAAGCAACGATTTCCATTGTTTTATCTGCTGCTGTGAGTTGTTTCCACAGTGAAATTTTTACCCACATGTACCCATTATACATTTACAATAACATCCTTTTGATTTAAAGTAATCATCCCAATTTATGAGAAGGAAAAACAACCTTTATCCCAGGTTTTCGTAACAACGACAGGCATGTAAACCTCACATATAAGGTTAAACACACAGAAATGATGCCAAACGTACTGAGCAAGTTCAAATCCACTGCACATCAACTTTTAATACTGTGCTAATAGAGGGCAGGCACTGTACTGGCCACCAGAAAGAGAACAGACAAGGAAAAAACTGAGAAACCAAGTCCTTTGGCTCCCACAGAGCCAGGGTCACAGGACCAGGTGCACCAAACACATAGTCACTATGGCTTGGGTGATCACAGCCTAAAACTCTTAACCAATGATGTGTGACAAACCAATTAGAGGGGGGTTTGAGTTAATCCCAAGATCAATCAAATAGGGTGTGGGTGTGGGTGTGGGTGTGGGTGTGACGTAAAGGAGGGTTGCTGCTAAATCCTCACCTCCGGTCAGATCAATGCCCATGGCAAAGGAGCAGTCAGACATGGAAGTTAACATACAAGTCAGTACTGACTTTGAAGGCAACAAAAAATGAGGGAAAATGAAATGGCAACAAATTTCTCTGGGGAGAAATCAAAGGGTCTGGCAGATAAATGCCAATACATGTTAAATCCCCCCAAAAATGTATTTGGCCTCCCCAGCAGAGGTTCTCAATCCCCATTACACGTGGGAATCATATGGAGAACTTACAAAAATCCCAATGTCCAAAGTGCACCCATTACCAATTAAGTCAGAATCTCTCTTTTGGAAGAACCAGTTTTTAGACGGATTGCTTTTTCTGTTTTTCTGTTTTTGATTACATTGACTTTTGTTCTTTTATTATTTCCTTCCTTCACTTACTTTGGGTTTATTTTGCTCTTCTTTTTCTAGTTACTTAAAGTGGGAGCTTAGATTATTCATTTGAGGTCTTTCATCTTTTCCTCATATAAGCATTCAGTGCTCTAAATTTCCTTCTTAGCACTCATTTAAGTTACATCCCACAAGTCTTTCTTTTCTTTCTTTTTTTGAGATGGAGTTTTGCTCTTGTCACCCAGGGTGGAGTGCAGTGGCACGATCTTGGCTCACTGCAACCTCTGCCTCCCGGGTTCGAGCAATTCTCATGCCTCAGCCTCCTAAGTAGCTGAAATTGCAGGTGCCTGCCACCACATCCACCTAATTTTTGTATTTTAAGTACAGACGGGGTTTCGCCATGTTGGCCAGGCTGGTCTTGAACTCCTGACCTCAGGTGATCTGTCCACCTCAGCATCCCAAAGTGCTGGGATTACAGGCGTGAGCCACTGCGCCCTGCCACGAGTTTTGATATGCTATATTTTCATCTACATTCAGGCATTCAAGCCACTATATTGATGAGAAGTGTGATGCTTAGTTTTCAAGTGTTTGGAGAACTTCTTATAGTCTTTCTGTTTTGTTTTGTTTTTTTCCTTTTTAAAGACAGAATCTTGCTCTGTTGCCCAGGCTGGAGTGCAGTGGCACGATCTTGGCTCACTGCAACCTCCACCTCCTGGGTTAAAGCAATTCTCGTGCCTCAGCCTCCTGAGCAGCTGGGATTACAGGCATGTGCCACCACACCCAGCTGATTTTTGTATTTTTAGTAGAGAGGGGGTGTCACCATGTTGGCCAGGCTGGTCTCGAACTTCTGATCTCAAGTGATCCATCCACCTTGGCTTCCCAAGGTGCTGGGATTACAGGCGTGAGCCACCACGCCCAGCCGTCTTTCTGTTTTTGATTTCTACTTGGATTCTATTATGGTCTGAGAATATACTCTATATGATTTCCCTTCTTTTCCATTTGTTGAGGTTTGTTTTATGACCTGGGATGTAGTCAATCTTGGTGAATGTTGCATGTGCACTTGAAAAGTAAGTATATTACACTGTTGTTGGGTGAAGCATTCTATAAATGTCAATTAAATCTGGTTGACTGGTGGTGTTATTTCTTCTATATCTTTGCTGATTTTCTGTCTACTGGTTCTATCAATTACTGAAAGAGGGGTATTAACATTCTCAAGTATAATTGTGGGTTTGGGTTTGTCTATTTCTCAATTCAGGTCTGTTGGGTTTTGCTTTGTGTTCTTTGAAGCTCTGTTATTTGGTGCATACACATTTAAAATTGCTATGCCTTCTTGGTGGATTGACCCCTTGTATCATTCTTTTGGTCCGTGGTAATTTTCTTTGCTGTGATATCTAATTATCCGATATTAGTATAGCCACTCCAGTTTTCTTTTTTTTTTTTTTGAGACGGAGTCTCGCTCTGTCGCCCAGGCTGGAGTGCAGTGGCCGGATCTCAGCTCACTGCAAGCTCCGCCTCCCAGGTTTATGCCATTCTCCTGCCTCAGCCTCTGGAGTAGCTGGGACTACAGGCGCCCGCCACCTCACCCGGCTAGTTTTTTGTATTTTTTTAGTAGAGACGGGGTTTCACCGGGTTAGCCAGGATGGTCTCAATCTCCTGACCTCGTGATCCGCCCGTCTCGGCCTCCCAAAGTGCTGGGATTACAGGCTTGAGCCACTGCGCCTGGTCTCCAGTTTTCTTTTGATTGGTGTTTGCATGATATTTTTTTCCATCCATTTACTTTTTATTTTGAGATACGGTCTTGCTCTGTCACCCAGGCTGGAGTGCAGTGGCACAATTGTAGCTCACCATAACCTCCAATTCCTGGGCTCAAGCAATCCTCCTGCTTCAGCCTCCCAGGTAGCTAGGACTACAGGTATGTACTACCATGCCTGGTAATCTTCCATTTACCTTTAAACTCACTGTATCATTACTTTGAATTGGAATAGAGTAAAATGTGTCTACTACTCCATCCTGTCTGGAATGGGAAGTTTGCTCTCTGTACTATTTTTGCAACTCCTGTCTAAATTTATTATCTCTAAATCTCTTAACTCAAAAAATTAACTCAAAATTTAAAAATGAACTATTAAAAAAGCAAGTGTATAAAAAGAGCAGTTTATTAATATTCCTACATATCTGGAAAGTATTAATTTGAGAAAGAGAAATAATCAACCTATCATTTTGTGAGATTTTCACTTACTGTACTCTTCCAGAGCAAGGAAACAAACAGGCTAAGAAACAGGTAAAACTTACAAGTCTGGGGGTAATTGGGAAGCTGACCCCCTATCTGTGGGTCCAAAAGAAAGCAAGTCACTTTGTATCAAGGATATATATCTATTTTTCCTCAAAAGATAAATATTCACCACACCTGGTATTCCTGGTTTTGCTTTGGGAGCGGGGAGTTGTTTTCTCAGTCCTTTCATTTTCTAGTCTCCCTGTCTGGATTTTAGTCATTTCACTGCTTACTAGCTTTCTGAAAGGTTAACAGAATTTAAAATGTGTAACTCGAGAAGAAATAAAAGGCTAATCAATTAGTTACAACACTTGTTAGTTCTGTAAAAGCAATGATGAGTGAGAAAGCTGGAAAGTACTGACTAAAATATGGCTTTCTGAGAATTAGTTGAGTTCAGTCATTTATGCTGTTCATGCTCCAGTACCCGCCCCAGGAAGCCAGATTTGGATACAGATAGTACCTGAGTCATTTGAGACAAAACAACAAGTTACCCCTGAATTGTTTTAAATGCTAACGAAAGTGATCACTAAAAGATCTAAGTCATGGATGGAACCTAATTACCTCCCCTTGGCCCTGGAAAACCAAAAACGTCCAGACAGGAATATGAAACACAGAGAGAAGAAAGCAGGTTTTTCCTTTCTATTTATTTCTCCTATTATCTAAGCCCTATTTTAATTATTTTGAGTTAACACCATTTTACAAAAATGGACAGATAAAAAATTAAACTCAAAATTTTGAAACAAAGACTCTTTGTTGCCGTGTGTGGAAAGTGACTATCTTGTCAAAAAAATACCTGTGAGCCTAGAGCATGATTGATTGTTCAATGTGATGAAACTTTCCTGGACCCTAAGCCTCAATATTTTGTTATCTGAAAATCTGCAGTTTAATTTCACCCTTCAAGATCAAAGGCAAATACATTAACTTGGTCTAGTGATTCCACAAATCTCTAGAGAGCTGCCAGGCAAGGAAGATCCACAGAATAACTCATTAACTTATAATGCTTAAAGCAACTTTGGGAAAACTGTTAGGAATTGAACACAGGCTAAAACTTCTGAAGGCACTCACCAATGTATCTTTTTACACAGTTGACCAGCAAATAGCTAAGCTCTGCTTGACTACTCCAGTGACCAGGAGCTCACTATCTAACAAAGCAATTCATTCTAATGTCTAGACAGTTCTAAACATATGGATGATTTTCTATGAACAGAAAAAAATCTGCCTTTTAACTTCCAAATTCTCCCTTTATATTGATTTCTTTCTGTTAACAGGTTCTAATCTCTCTACCTTTATTCCCAAACCATCTCCTGACCCTACTTTATTTTTCTCTAGTTAATATCCACTTTCTTTCTTTCTTTGCCTTCCCTTGCAAACTCCTCAAAAAGTAGTTTACAGTCTGTAACTCCTTCCTTACTCTCAATCTCTCCTTAATTGGCTTCTATCATACCAGAATTCTTGGAAAAGTGTGCATACTTCCCAACCCTCATCTTTAAGTATCTGTATGCTGCATTTGACACGTTGATCACTCTGTCCTTCTTGAAACTACTCCTGTGGCTTCCAGAAGCTTTTTTCAAGTTCCCTGTGTTGCTCTCTAACATACTTTTTTTCTTCCTCTAACCATCTTGTAGGTGATGGTGGTTCCCTGAAGTGCCCTACCCACATGCTTATGGCTCCCAAAACAAGGTCCTCTGGTCCAGAGCTGGAGATAGAAAGGAAAGGCAAAGGAGAAAGGAAGGCAGGAGGGAAAAGCAAAGCAAAGAAGGAAGGAAGAAAGAATAGAAAAGATACATCAACAAAAAGAAAAAAGTCCTGACAACCAGATACATCAACCTGGAAGATGATCAACACTGAGTAGACTATATTCTCTTTTCCACTAGTTCTTCCTCCCTTCTAACTGGTCTCAGTTGGCACCTTCCTCTATGCCATCACAAAATCTAGAAAAATCTCTGAACTCTTTCCTATATCTTACCCTGGAACATCCAATCAATTATTAAGCCCTGTCAGTTAACCTCTGAAATAATCTTCCAAATCAATGTTCCTTTCCCATCTCAGCTGTCATTTTCTTAGTTTTGGACCTATCTATTTCCTCTAACCTAGAATGCAAGAGCACTTTCCTAACTGGCTTTAAAAGTCCTAATCTTGTCCCCAAACTTACCCTCCACTCAACTGCCAGAGACCTATCTAAAACATAAATTGGATCATGTCTCTCCATGGTTGAGAGATTTCAATGGCTGCCCTTTGCTCCTAGGATCTTTATTAAGGTCCTCATCAAGGCCAACACAGTCCTCCACAATCAAGCCATGTCTACTTCTGCAGCTTTATCCCTCACCACATTCTGCCCCAGTTTTACGCTCAAACAATGCTGAACCTCTGTAGTTCCTATCTCTAGGCTTTATACCATCCCTTCTCCCAGAAGGGCCCTCTTCTTGCTTCCTCACTTTTAAAACATATAAACTAATTCTTATAAGGCTCAGCAAACACGAGCCTTATCCTTATAAGGCACAGCAAATCTCTTCTAGGATGCCTCCCCTAGTATGACTCACCCACACTTTGACAATCAACAGCAGTATGCTCTCAGAGTGGCCTGTGTATAGTACCATCACTAACTTAAAATATTTTTAACCGCTAATATTATCAAATCTCTAATGAGAATGAGTTCCTACCAGGTATGGACTGGACTTTAAAATTTTTGTAATGGATGTTATTCTTCCTTTATCTCTTTGAAAATCTTCCAGATTTAGACAGTGAGCCAAAAATACTTTTGTCCCTGGTCCTAAGTCTCTCTCTGCTCTCCTGCCTGCCACTCTGAACAGAAGCAACATCTTTTTATTGTCTCTGTTCATGGGCAATCTCTGACTTCACAGTCAGGGATCATTTCCTCCATTCACTGAATGTTTTAATCCCATTATCTACAGAAATACAATTCCCAGCCATCTCTACCTTTTTCTGGACCTAAGAGTCCAGAATGTCCATAACTATAGGCCTGTAACTAATAATCCTCACTTACTGTCTGATCTGTTTCTGGTCCAGAGATTCATACTTTCTTGACCACAGATATGTCTAATTTTTTACTTTATTATCACTTTTAAAGAAAGGAGATATGAGTTTAAAGTATGAAATCAGAGCCATCTTGACCAGAAGCCCTCAAGTTTAAATTTTATGACTATTACACAACCTTTTAGATCGGGGTCAGCAAACTACAGCCCATGGGCCAAATCTAGAGTACTGCTTATTTTTCGTATGGCCTGGAGGCTAAGAATGGTTTTTACATTTTTAAATGGTTGAAAACAATTTAAAAAGTATTTTGTGACACATACAAATTATGTGAAATTCATATTTCAGTGTCCATAAACTTTTTTTGGAACACACCCATGACCATTCACTTCTGCTGTTCCAGTTACTGATTGTTGTGCAACAAACAACTGCAAAATTTAGTGGCATAAAATCACCACCACTTTATCACTTCATGAATTTTGTGGGTCAGGAATTCAGATAGGCACAGCAGTGCCTATGACTTTTTTCTACTCCACAATGTATGGGACCTCAGTTGGGAAGATTCAAACAGCTGGATCATATGGAGGCGTCTTCACTCATCTGGCATCTTTGACTGGGATGGCTGGGCTTAGCAGAGACTACCTCCAGAGTGCCTACCTAAGGCCTCTCTGGCATAGCCACGTGGATTCTCAACAGTCAAACTTCTTACATGGCAGCTCAGGAGTACCAGTATGAGTGTTCCAATGAACAAGGCAGAATCTGAATTGCCTTTTATGGTTTAGCCTCAGAAGTCTCATACTCTATTGTATTGAAGTAGTCACAAGCTCACCCAGATTTAAGTGGAAGGAGACACAGATCCCACCTCCTGATGAGAAGAGAATAAAAAAAATTGCAGCTGTGTTTTAAACCTTCATTTATGGGGTTCACATCATTTTATTGCAAGGATCCAGGATTAATGACTGATTTAAAATGTGATATACATCCAGGCCTCAGAGCATCCAAGCTTCAAAACAATTTAGCTTCACAAGAGGACCATCATCAGGGTCACGACGTGAACAATTTTAATACTTTCCTATTTGCTTCTGGTCAGTCTTTAATTCCAAACACATAGAACACATGCGTTTTTAAATGTTATGGGAGTAAACTGGTGCCTTAAAAAAGGGTAATTTGTATCTGTGTGATAGATAGCAAAAATGGTCCCAATTCTTTATCCATGCCCTTTCCTTATAGATGCTCCTTGAATCTGGACTGGCTTTGTGGCTTGCTTAGGGCAATTGAGTACAGTATGAGGTGATGGTGTGCCAGTTCAGAGCCTAGGCTTCAAGAGGCCTTGCTGCTTCTACTCACTCTTAGAAACCTGACCAACTACCATGAGAACAAGTCTGGGCTAGCCTGCTGCAGGATGAGAGATGCATAGCTCTGTGCTCCTACCTCCTACCACTGCTCCAAGTTGACAGCCATTGGACTTCAAAAGCAGAGCTCCCTGCTGACCTACCCTAGTTGACCATAGGCATAAGGGTAGACCAGCTGAGAACAGAACTGCTCAATGGAACCCAGTCCAAATGACTGACCCATAGAATGAACTAAGTAATTACTATTTTAAGCCACTAACTTTTGAAGTGGTCGTTATATAGCAATAGTTGACTGACAGAATTTGAAACACAGGTTTTAATGATTAACTGTAGAGTGGAAATTTCATCACACACCTCATTCCTACTACACTAAATCACTTTGGGTACTAATTTTCCAAAGTGGGCATTACTGCTGGGATCCACAGGGGAAGGCACTGTAGCTAATGCCAAGATCACAGATGGGTCAAGCACTTGACCCAAAGAAGTACATAACAGCGGCCATACAAGTAGCAAATATCACTCTATCTGAAAGTTTCTAATCCTGTCTGATGCCAAGGCAGCCATAAGGTACCTCCCCTATCCAGAGATAAGTGTGGCACCTGCAACCAGTGGTTAACTATTTAACTGGAATGTCAGAGTAACACATCAGAGCACCCCTGTAATCCCAGCACTTTGGGAGGCCGAGGCGAGTGGACCACGAGGTCAGGAGTTCGAGACCAGCCTGGCCAACATGGTGAAACCCCATCTCTACTAAAAATACAAAAATTAGCTGGGCATGGTGGCAGGCACGCATAATCCCAGCTACTCAGGAGGCTTAGGCAGGAGAATCATTTGAACCTGGGACGCGGAGGTTGCAGTGAGCTAGGACTGAGCCACTGCACTCCAGCCTGGGAGACAGGGTGAGACTCTTTCTCCAAAAATAATAATAATAATAATAATAATAATAATAATTAGTTTATATTAGGTTGAACCACATGAAACTGCCATTGTTGCAAGTCAAAATGTTTGCATATCAGCAATTTCATATGGTTCAATCTAATACTGCAGGATTTGGCTCATGAACAAAAATAAGCAAAAAATAAAAGCTTCCTTCCTTTGCTTCTCTTAGCCTCCAAGCCCTCATATATTCTAGAGAAGTTTAATTCCTATGAACTTTTAAGGACATATATTAAGAAATACATAAAGCCTCGCTTAAAAATACATTTTTTTTTTCTCAATTCAAAACACCTAGTTTCCTTTAGGAGTTGTATTCCACTTACCAGACTTAAGGTAATTGGCCTGTGGGTCCCCAGTGGAGTATTAGGTCTCTCTACCTACATCTCAAATTTCTAGATCAGATCTGAGCACCCTCTTTTCATGTGCCATTTGTACACGGCAAACCAGGATTCCAGAATGTTGTTTAACACAAGAGGAGGTTTTTGACAAAAAACTATTCTGATTATTACTATCAGTGTGGGCTTGGTGACAGTGGGGGGGAGGATATAATTGATTTTATTCTAGTTTCTGCTTTTCCTGCCCCAGAGTTGCAACCAGATGGCTAGACTATCATCTCTAGGTCTCTTGTCAGTCAGAGTAGGAGAAGCCTAAGAGGCAGGATTCCTACCCCTGCATATGTGACTAGAGTGGTGAGGCAGTTTTCCTCCATCTTCCTGGGCAGCCACAACAAGACCCTGTGAGGAGGCGCAGGTGCTTCGAATAACTGGCACTCTCCCAGGCCACAGCAGACGCCACATGCTCAGAACAGAGGCTCAATTTTAATCCTTCTGAGACACCATTTCAGAGATTGGCCAATATACAGACATGTAATCAATGTAATGCTTCTGTGTGCTCGTGTGGGTCTTGAGCTTATGAATTTTTTGCATTAACGGTTTTAGAATTTTCTGCCTAGAAATTTTTAGAATTACCCAAGTATAAATGCAGTCTTTTTTATGGTAAATGTTATTTCATGAGAAACACTGCATACATAATTTCAGCTTCAATGGTCAGAAGATCCTGTGCTTTCAAGCTTACTGTTAGAAATGCAAAACAGGGACACCAAAACTCCATCATCCCACCTCAGTTCCCTCAGTACAGGATGTTTCCCTCCTTCAAAGGTTTTTTATAAGATCTTTCGTCCAGTGTATTTTACATAACCAGCTTTCTCTATTTTCCAAAGAAAATTATTGCACAGTCTAATTAAGTTTTTCCTTAGGAAACACCACTCCTGACACACAAAGAAAGACAAAACAATGGTAGTAGATTGTGGAAACAGAAATATTTCATTTTACCAATTGAAAAACTATAAAAATTAAAACTACTCCTAAGCTATTAATATGCAACGATTTGAAATATCAGCAATTCACAGGAGACTGGTAAAGAGTTCTTTGTTCATTTACTGTTTTTATCAAGTTCTGAATTCAGAACCCCACATTACTACTTTGACAACTGATAGCATCACAACCACCTAAAAACAAGTTCAGAGCGTTCCATTGTAGACAGTATAAATGATGCTTGTTTTTGCATGACCTGTCTCAGAAGTACAGCCAAGGAGGAACTGAGTCTCACATGTTCACTCTCACAGGGCCCATTAAAGAACTCAATAAAGATTTGATGAAGGAACTTAGGCTGGAATTTGGAAAATCTGGATAATACACCAAATTTCTAGTCCATTATCATATTATTTTTATTATAATGACTTTGTAGTAAGTTTTAATTTGATAAAGCAAACTCCCCTCACAAATCTTGCTTCTGGGGCGTTTATTCTTTCCAAAATGCAAACCTGATCATGATACTTGGTGTAAAACCCTTCTGTTGCTTCCCAGTGCTCAGACTCCCTTTTAGGCCCCTGCAGAACTGTGGTTTACTAGAGGGGAGTGCAAGTTTAGGGTGAAATCTGACTGCTCAACAGGAGAGTCACTGCCACCATCAGAGAACCTCTCTCTCTGCCCTGGTTCCTTACCAGGCTCACTCTCTCCTTTAAATATGCATTGAAAAAATAATGGTTTTTGCAAGGGTGCTGTGTAAGGGGTTCCCAAGATCACCCCTAGGTTCAGTGATTCACAAGGAAGACTCACAGGATTCAGCATATAATCATACTTATGGCTATGATTTATTATTACACTGAAAGGATACAAAGCAAAATCAGCAAAGGGAAAAGGCTCATGGGATGTAGTGCAGGGGAGACAAGGCACAAGCTTCTAAGAGTCCTCTCCTAGTGTATACACAGAACACAATTTCCCTAGCAACAAGTTGTGATGATGCACGTGAAATGTTGTCTACTAGGGAAGCCCACTAGAGACTCAGTGCCCAGGGTTTTTATTGGGGACTGGTCACATAGGCACCCTCTGACTGGTACAGACCAAAATTTCAGACTTCAAGAAAGCAAGTATTCAGCATAAACCATATTACTTGTATAAACAATTCTGGCACAATGAGCCAACCTTATCCGTTCTGGGAAGGTCAAGAACCCTCCCCAAAATAAAGTTCTCATTCGCCAGTCCAGAGTCAACCTTGTAAGCAGGCCTTTTCAAAGTCAGGTCTGCTATGATAACTTTTTTTTTTTTGCACAGATGCCAATCATTAGCTTGGCTGGGCACCTACATATTCTGCCCAGACCTAGATGGGGTAAACAAAACTGTGACAGTACTCTGAGCAGGGGACTAAGGGAACAGGAATAGAGGAACACCCATCCTTTTCCAGTGGCAAGAAGGAAGGGGCAATAAGGACTGCTTCCTGGGAGAGGTCATGCCTGAGCCCAGTTTGAACACGATAGATATTGTGGTGTCCATAGATTTAAATGCCAACCAGGTGGGTGAGCTTGGTAAATTAATGAGACTAAATTGTATCTCAGAAAGTGAGTTACCCATATGGACCAGGGCTATTAATCACTTTGATTCCCTGCTTTAAACTTTGTATGGCTTCTAAATCTCTCCTGCAAACCATGCAGCTCTGTCAGAGGTGGTGCCAACCTACTTTTCCAGTCCTACCTGTGATACTCTGCCCCTTCAGTCTCTGTGGTCCCAACATCCTGTATTCTTTTCAGTGCCTGGAGTATGTTCCTTTCTACCTCCAATACTATCCTTCCCCCTACTCTGGGCTGCTCATCATCACCCTATCCTACTTCACATGGCTAGCTCCTAGTCATGTCAGATTTTAATCCAAACAACATTTCCTCAGGATAGCCTTCTCTTCCCTACCCCAGAGTAGGTAGGGACCCATGTCATTTGCTTCCCAGCACCAAGTAACTTCTCCTTTATCACTGTGGGAACATTAAAGCCCATTTCCTCACACATTGACACTTCAAGAGGGCAGAGACCATGCCTGTGTTGTTCACTGTGATTACCTCAGAAACTAACATGGTGCCTGGTACATACTGGGCACTCATCAAACATATGAATGAAGAATGAATGAGGGCTCACTCACCATCCCAACACTACACACCTCCTGTATCTAAGGCACATGGCCTAGGCTAGGTCAACATGTCAGTCAAATGTTTTGACAGAAGTATTGGGGAAGAGGCACTGCATTGCTACAGATACAGTATGCCTGAGAGTGAAACTAAATCACAGGAATGCACAGGTGAGAAAAGGAGATCTGGGGCTGCAATAACAGCCTGGATGTTGCCATTCCTAAAGGCAGCAGCCTGTGGACTTCATTTACCAGTAAACCCTCTTTCTGTTACTTAGGCTAATTTAAGTCAGGACTCTGAGATGTATAACTAAGAATCCTTATAGAAAAATAGTCACTGGAATTAGGCATGTGGTTGGTCCTAAAGAACAAGAGAAAGACTACCAGCAAGCCTAACTTGTGATGTCCCAAGCTACTGGCCTAGGGAGTCCTCACAGTTCCTTAAATTAAAGCTTGAATATCACTTCAAACTAAATTCTAAACCACGTTAATAAAGCATTGGCTGGATAAGCACTTGAGTAAGAAAACAGTCACTAGCAGCCAGCATAGGCTCTCTAAGAACATGACACACCCATCTTACTCTAGGCTCCTTTCTGTTCCAGTCACTCATTTATTGAGAAAATTATTTATAGGTACAGTAATACATGCAGGCAGCTGACTGGATTTTCCTGCTGATAAGATAAAAAATGCAGGCTGCGGGCAGGTAATCCTGAAGGTAGGTGTCTTCTGGTGGGACACAGAGCTATGCCCCTGGCCCTATCTTGATCAAAACTTTGATCGGTAACATAGATGAATTTAGGGTTATTGACCCTAAGAGGGGTAACATTCATCAAAGGAAAGAGGAGAATTCAAAAGCTAATATTATAAGCAAAAACAGGATGAAATTTAACTAGAACATATGTAAAGTCACTGCAATTAAATTGCTTCCCAAATGCAGGATGATAGCAGTTCAGTTTTTGATGTCAGTAAATACCACAGTTTAGTAATGCAGCTATTAAACTTGGGCTGAATTCAGAAACATAATGTCTACCTCAGTTGGACAACAACTGGACAACCATGTTCCAATCTGAATACCATAAACATTGACCAATGAAAGTGCATCCAGAGAGGGGAACCAAGACTAGACAAAGTTTGGGGATCATATCATATAAATGACCACTGAAAGGGTGAGAGATGGTATAGCTGCCTGGGAAAGCAAAGACAGAATCCTATAAAACTGAAAATATCCACACCCTATGACCCAGCAATCCTATTTCTAAACACATATCTGGAGACACTCATAAATTTGCACAATGATCAACATAGAACTGTTTATAAAAGCAAAATTCAGAAAGTAGTTAGGCTTCCGTCAATAGGAGAATGGCTAGACAGAATAAGGTTCATTCATACTCTGGAATACTTTGCAGCAGTTAAAAACAATGAAATGGGTCTATAATCAATCAGGATAGACTAAGTTTGCCAAGGTAACAAAAGGAACCTAAAACCTGAGTGGTTTAACACAACCAAAGTCTGTTTATTCCATATGCTACATGTTTAAAGTAAGTTGGTAGGAGAGCTTATTGTAGTTATTCTAGACCCAAGCTGTCAGAAGCTCCATCTCTATCGGCCAGGGGAATGGAATATGGCAAATCTCATATTAGATCTTAAAATTTCCATTTGCAAGTGCACTCATTACTCTTACTGACATTTCAATGACCGAAGCAAGTCACAGGGCCATGCCTAACCTCAAAAGGGATAGGAACTACAATCCTACCATATGCCCAAATGGCAGACAGCCAAAAACATTATGTGACATATAATAATATAATATACACTATGGAAAAATTAATAGAAAACATATGAAAAGATCTAAGACATTTTGCTGTGTAGAAAAAACAGACACATTCATAATACCACCATTTATGTAAATTAAAACATAGATCCAAACAAATCTATATATTGTTTACACATATCTATCTATATCTATATATAGATCGATCGATCTATCTATCTAAAACTATCTATCTATCTGTGTCTGTCTGTCTGTCTGTCTGTCTGTCTGTCTGTCTGTCTATCTATCTATCTATCTATCTATCTATCTATCTATCTATCTATCTATCTATCTATCTAAAACTGAGGAGGGAGGAGGATGACATTAGAAGAGGCGACCAAAGGAGAAATAAGCATTTCTATAATGTTTTAGTCCCTTTATTTAAGAAAGAAAGAAAAAAACAAAAGGCTGGGCTCATGCGTGTAATCCCAACATTTTGGGATGCCAAGGTTGGAGGATCAGTTGAGCCCAGGAGTTCAAGACCAGCCTGGGCACAGAGTAACACCCTATCTCTACAAAAAAAGAAATTAAGGCTGGGCATGGTGGCTCATTCCTATAATCCCAGCACTTTGAGAGGCTGAGGCAGATGTTTTACTTGAGCTCAGGAGTTTGAGATCAGCCTTGGTAACATGGAAGAACCTCATTTCTACCAAAAATTTTTAAAAAATTAGCTGGACACGGTGGAGCACACCTGTGGTCCCAGCTACTCAGGAGGCTGAGGTGGGAGGCTCACTGGAGCCTGGGAGGAGGAGGTTTCAGTGAGACGAGATCATGCCACTGCACTCCAGCCTGGGCAACAGAGACCCTGGGAAAGAAAAGAAAAAAGAAAAGAAAAGGGGAGGGGAGGGGAAGGGGAGAAAAGGGGAAAAGGAAAAGGAAAGGAAAGAAAAGAAAAGAAAGAAAAAAGGAAGGAGAGGAGAGGAGGAAACAAAAGAAAGGAAAAGAAAGGAAAGCAAGCAAGCAAGAAAGTAGCTGGGCATAGTGATGCACACCTGCAGTACCAGCTACTTGGGAGTGTGAGGTGGGAGGATCGCTTGAGCCCAGGAGTTCGAGGCTGCACTGAGCCATGATTGTGTCACCCACTGCATTCCAGCCTGGGTGACAGAGTGAAACTCTGTCTCTAAAATAAACAAACAAGAAAAAAAAGAAAAAAAAAAGATATTACAAAATCTTAATTGTTGATAATTCTGGCTGGTGGAGAATATCAGTATTTATTATATTATTCTTTGAATTTTTCCATTATATTAAAATCCTTGAAATAAGTTGTTACATGAATCAGAAATGTTTTAGCTTAAAAGGCCACGGGGCAAAGCACGGTGGCTCAGCCTGTAATCCCAGCACTTTGGGAGGCCGAGGCAGGTGGATCACGTGAGGTCAGGAGTTCAAGGCCAGCCTGGCCAACATGGTGAAACCCCTTTTCTACTAAAAATACAAAAGTTAGCCAGGTGTGGTGGTGTGTGCCTCTAATCCCAGCTACTCGGGAGGCCGAGGCAGGAGAATCGCTTGAACCCGGGAGATGGAGGTTTCAGTGAGCTGAGATTGCACCACTACACTCCAGCCTGGGCAACAGAGCAACACTCTGTCTCAAACAAACAAACAAAAAAAACAAAACACACAAGAAAAGGCCACGGGTGGGAGAAAGGGGAATAGGAAATAGGAAAATAGATAGCTTTAAATATTTTGGACAAAGGCGATTTGCTCTGTGTGACTATGGAGAGGAGAGCCAGGAATGATGGTGAGAGTTCCTGAAAGGCAGATACTGGCTTGGGAATAAAGAACCACCAATCTATTAAGGTTTTTGGTCTCATTTTTTTTAGTAGCCTCAAAACTGTATGGAGGAAAAATATGTATTCTTTGGGTTAAAAAAAAAAATGTGGTCAAGAGTCAGATAACCAACCACCTGTCTGACAGATACTGTGGCAAGGATTCCTGCACTGGGAAGGAATTTGGATTTGGTAATCTCCAAGGTCCCTACAATTCTCAGGTTCCATCAACCTTGGACTGGAACCTCTGTTTCTAAATTTTAGTTCACAGGCTCTGGGAAATGCACCACAGTTATCCCAAGGAAAACTTTAAAAGATAATGCAACAATCTGAACACAATACGGATCTGAATTGTTACCTGGGAATATTTCACAATCAATAAGGAATAAATCACTTAATTGGGACTAAAAGTTATTATAGGCAAGGGAGTCACAAGAATTATACTGGCCTTGAATAAAGCTAGCTTTAATTCTCACACCCCGATCAACCTTATGCACGTAATTAAATCAGTATTATTTGGAGAACTATTGCCTGTTTAATTACTGTTTCTGTAACTTGTTATTTGTTCTCCCAGTACCAAAGTCAAATTGCTCCCACAGCTAGAGAGATCTCCACAGAAACATCCCACTGAAATAAACATTCCTTTATAAAATGGAAGAGTAAGAATAATGGATGTGTTTTCTTTTAAACTAGTTGCTTTGGCTGCTGTCAAAAGAAAAAATAAAAGTCTTAGCAAGGGAAAACAAGTACCACTTCTATGAGGAGGGCCAGTCTCGCATAAAGATAGTGAGGTAAGAACTCAAGCAGCTCTCTGCTGCTACCCTGCTCCCAGCCAAGAAGATAATGGATTTCAATAGGAGTAAATGAGACAACATGCGATACCTGATGATTTTCTTCCAAAAAGGTACCATACCTTTTAAACCAGTAAGGTTTTTTGCTGTACACAGTTAATATATGCCTAGAAGGTTATAGGTTGAGCAGTCTTTGCATGCCTGGAACCTGACAGATCTCAATAGACACCTGGGAAGCCCACTGTGGCTTTTAAAGAATGCATATTTCTGGCTGGGTGCGGTGGCTCACACCTATAATCCTAGCACTTTGGGAGGCCAAGGCGGGCAGATCACTTGACGTCAGGAGTTTGAGACCAGCCTGGCCAAGATGGTGAAACTTTGTCTCTACTAAAAATACAGGCGTGGTGGTGCACGCCTGTAATCCCAGATACTCAGGAGGCTGAGGCAGGAGAATAGCTTGAAGCCAGGAGGCAGAGGCTGCAGTGAGCCAAGATCGCACCACTGCACTCCAGCCTGGGCAACAAAGTGAGACTCAATCTCAAAATAAATAAATAAATAAATAAATAAATAAATAAATAAATAATAAAGAATGCATATTTCTACCACAAAAATACTGAAAGCATGCTGCAACATAAAAACATGTGCTCTGCCCATGTGTTTTTGCCCATTTAGGATTTCCTTCCTTCAGTGATTCTGTACCACATAACTAACAATAGGAAATACTTTCATAAAAGTGACTGTTATTTAGTAGTTTCTTCTATTAACTTTCAAAACTAAAACCAAACCAAACCAAACCAAAAAACAGCCCACAAAGCTCTTAAATATTCCCAAGTTAATGAGGTTAGCATGGCTTAAATATACCTTCTTTCTAGGCTCACATTCCTGACTGTGTTGGAGTTTCATGTGTCCTGGTCTCTGTTACCCACCAGAAATACCATGTGAGGCAGAAAGCCCCGATATGCTGGAAAAGCAACTGCCTAGACCACCACAATGCCTTGCAGAGACACAGTTCTGGCCCTAATCTATGAGCAAAACCTGATTCCCACCCCCCTCCAGGTTTCTCCATCCTTCAAATGCAAGCACTTCACATCCTAAAATGTCACAAAGCAGTGCATTTATCCTTGGGAGATAGAATTTGGTGATAAAATGCAAGACTGTAATGTTAGGAAGGACAGAGTGTGGGGAAAGCCAGAGACAAACAGGAGAGGGAGGAGGAGAAAGGGGCTGAGGAATGAAGTTCTGCGGGGCAAAGGTTACTGGAAAACAGCAGGACAGAAGCAAGAGACTATGACAGAGAGGCATGGCCAAGGAAAACGACGAGGTCAATGATATGCTACACAAAGACAAAAAACTGTGCTTCCCGATGAGATTACCACATATGCCTTTAGAGAAGTGGTTCTGTTTTTCAGGGGGTCATTATGTATTCAGCCAATAGTGCAGCTCCTCTGCTTACTCTTAGCAACTTTTGTCCACCTAACTGTACCAAACACTACATATCTGAAACTATTATTTCAGAGATACAAATACTTTAAGGGGGAGGGAAAGCAACCCAAAACATCCATTAAAATATCAGTGAAGACTTCTGGTTCCAAGTAAGATGGTATAAACACACACGTAACCTTTCTGTTCACCAAATGCAACTATAAAATCTGTAAAGAAAATATGGGCAACTATTAGAGAACTCTTAAAAGTATATAACAGCAGGCGATCAGGAAAGAATGCCAGAATGTGGAGTACAACTGAACTGGCAGTGACTTAACCACTTTTTTTCTTCCAGTATTCACTGGCCTGAACTCAACACAATGAAATCTGAAAGTGAGCACTGTGGTTAGAGCACATGTTCTGGTTCAAGGTGCTTTATTTGGAAAAGGGAACTACTAATGCTCAGAGAAACTGGAGTGGTGAGGTGGTGGGGTGGGTGGGTTGGGGGGGAATCCCCTGGGTTTTTCTCTCCTTTTTCTCCCCTTTCTAATGTCTAGAAAATCCCATGGTAGAGGCTGTCACAGCAGCAACAAAAAGTAACTGGCATAGGGAGACTGTAGGAGCTAAAACTCTGAAAGAGAGAAAGAAAACTTTCGTCCATTTGGTGGAACTATGGCTCCAAAAGGGCAAAGCCAAATCCCATTGCTTTTTTTTTTTTTTTTTGGATACAGAGTCTTGCTCTGTCACCCAGGCTGGAGTGCAGCGATCTTGGCTCACTGCCACGTTTGCCTCCTGGGCTCAAGAGATTCTCCTGCCTCAACCTCCCGAGTAGCTGAGATTACAGGTGCCCGCAACCATGCCTGGCTAAATTTTATATTTTCAGTAGAGACGGGGTTTCACTATGTTGGCCAGGCTGGTCTCAAACTCCTGACCTCAAGTGATCCGTTCGCCTCGGTCTCCCAAAATGCTGGGATTACAGGCATGAGCCACCGCACCTGGCCTCCCATTGATTTTTCTTACCTTCTTTCTCTCTGTTTGCCTGTCCCTTGTGCCCTAGAGGCAGTGTGTTGTGAAAGTGTGTAGTTTCTCAGTGGAGAACTAAAAAGGAAAGCCCTGGAAAACTAGAAAGTACCAGAGAAATAACAACGAAGGAAGAGTTCAGGAAAACAAACTCACAAAAAGTTGCTTACAAACTCCTGGGATCGCCGCCACTTCCTCACAGGTGGGTTTGATTCTAATTAGCATATCAAAGACTTTCAGAAGTGAGTTAACACACACTTAGGTCCCTGACTGACAGGTGGGTGGCACACACACGACAGAGGTGAACAGCACTGCAAAGCCATTGAATACTGAACTGATATTTGAACTACACCCCATAGGAAGTGAGATGGAACTTGCAGTCTGGACCTAACCAGGCCAGCTGCTGCTAAAACAAATACATTGACATTCTCCATTGGGTTGAAACAAGATCCAGAATCTCATAACATAATATTCAAAACATCCAGGATAAAATCCAAAATTATGCAATACACAAAGAACCATGAAAATGCCAGCTCACATGAGAAAAGACAACAGATACCAACAATGAGATGACACAAATGTTGAAATTATCTAACAAGAACTTTAAAGCAGCTATTCTAAAAATGATCAGATTGCCATGCATGGTGGCCTGCACCTATAGTTTCAGCTACCCAGGAGGCTGAGGTGGGCAGATCACTTGAGCCCAGGAGTTTGAGTCCAGCCTGGGCAATATAACAAGATCTTGCTTCCAAAACAACCACCACCACCACACACTCAAACCTGAATACTCTTGAAAGAATGTTAAAATAGAAAATATCAGTAAAGAGAAGATATAATGATAACCAAATGGAAACTCTAGAACTGAAAAACAACCTAAATAAAAATTAACTGGAAGAACACAACAGCAGAATGGAGGAGGCAGGCAACCTGAAGACAGATAAACTGGCCAATCTAAAACAGAAAAAAGATTGGAAAAAAAAAATAACAAAGCCTCAGGGACCTGTGGGATAACAATAAAGGATCTAACATCTAATATTTGTATAACTAGAATCTAATACAGAGACGAAAAAGAGTGTGATGATAATTTTTTATTTTTTTTATTTTTTGAGATGGAGTCTCACTCTGTTGCCAGGCTGGAGTGCAGTGGTGCAATCTCGGCTCACTGCAACCTCCACTTCTCGGGTTCAAGCGATTCTCCTGCCTCAGCCTCCCAAGTAGCTGGGACTACAGACGCATGCCACCATGCCTGGCTAATTTTTGTATTTTTAGTAGAGACAGGGTTTCACCTTGTTGGCCAGGCTGGTCTCGAACTCCTGACCTCAAGTGATCCGCCTGCCTCGGTCTCCCAAAGTGCTGGGATTACAGGCTGGGTGTGGTGGCTCATGCCTGTAATCCCAGCACTTTGGAAGGCTGAGACCAGCAGATCACTTGAGGTCAGGAGTTCGAGACTAGCCTGGCCAACATGGTGAAACTCCGTCTCTACTAAAAACACAAAAGTTAGCCGGAAATCGCTTGAACCCGGGAGGCGGAGGTTGCAGTGAGCCGAGACTGTGCCACTGCACTCCAGCCTGGGCAACAGAGTGAGACTCTGTCTCAAAAATATAAATAAAAATAAAAAATAAAATAAAAATAAAAATATAGTTTAAAACTGCCAAGGCACTAAGAACACCAAACAGAATAAATACAAAGAAATCTATACCTAGGCACATCATGATCAAACTGCTGAAAACTAAAGACAAAGAACTGAAGAAATAGACAATTGGACACTAACAGAGTTTAACATTCCACTCTTGGTAATAAATAGAACTAGAAAAAAATAAAGAATATACAAAACCTAAACAATAACTATTTTAAAAACTGACGTAACTAGTATCTACAAACCACTCTAAGAAAAGCAAAATATACATGCTTTTCAAGTACACAAGCTATATTTCCCAGGAATTATTGGTGGGACTATAAAAGGGTTCAGCCACCTTAGAAAACTGGCAGTTTCTTTAAAAAATTAACTATAAATTTAACATACAGCCCGGCAATTCTACTCCCAAAAATCTACCCAAGATAAATGAAAACTTATGTCTACACAAGGATATGTACATGAATGCTCACTGCAGCATTTTTCAAGAGAACCAAAAGCTGGAACTATCCCAAATACCCATCCGCTGGCAAAGGAATAACCACAATGTGGAACATCCATATGATGGAATATTATTCAGCAACAAAAAGGAATGAATTATTGATATGTTGTACTACCATAGATAAACCCCAAAAACATTATGCTATGTGAAAGAATTTGGACACACAAGACCATATATTATATACTTCTATTTATATCAGATGTCCACAAAAGACACATCTACAATGGCAGAAAGTAGATTAGTAGTTGCTTAGGGCTGAGGGGAGAAGAGTGGAGTGACTGCAAAGGAGTACAAGGGATTTTATTAGAGTGACGGAAATATTCTAAAACTGAGTTATGGAGATGGTTGCACAACTTAGTAAATTTATTAAAAGGCATTGAATTATATACTTATGCAGGTGAATTCTGTGGTATATAAATTATACTTCAATAAAGTTGTCATTTTAATAATTTTACGTAAGTGAAATTATACAGTATATAAACTTTTGAGATAGGCTACTTTTCATCCAGCATAATGCTTTTGAGAGCCATCCAAGTTGTTCCACTTATCAATAGTTTGTTTCTCTTATTACATTTTATGAATGCACCACAGTTTAACCATTTACTTACTGGAGGGCATTTGGGTTGTTTCCAGTTTTTGGTTATTAGAAATATAGCTGATATGAATATTCCTGTACATCATGGATGAATCTCAGAAACATTATATTGAGGAAAATAAACCAAAAATAAGCCAGACACAAGAATATATATACTACATTATTTCATTTACATGAAGTTCAGTCATAGGCAAAACTATATGGTGACAAAAATCAGAATAGTAGTAGCTACCTATGCTTAAAGGGGACTGACTGAAAAGAGACACGATGATACTTTCAGGGGCATAGAAATGTTTTATATCTTGATTAGGGTGTGGGCTACATGGGTATATACATTTGTCAAAACTCAAACTGTACTCTTAAAATCTCTACAATTTACTATATGTAAATTATGCCTCAATAAAAGAGAAATAAGGAAGTCACCACTACTATTCATCAAAATGGCTAAAATTCAAAACATCAACAATACAAGTGTTGTTGGCAAAGTGCCTGGTGAGAATATAAATTAGGATAAAAGCTTCGGAAAGTTGTTTTACAATATCTACTGAAGCTTAACATGTGCACACCCTATGACCCAGTTACTTTACTCCTAATTATATATACAACAGAAATGTACACAGATGTTCCTCAAGACATGTATGAGAATGCTCAGATAAGCACTATATGTAATAGCCCCAAACTAGAAACAACCCAGAAACGTTCATCAGTAGTAGAGCAGATTTGGCTGGGCGTGATGGCTCATGCCTGTAATCCCAGCTCTTTGGGAGGCCAAGGCTGGCAGATCGCTTAAGCCCAGGAGTTTGAGACCAGCCTGGGCAACATGGTGAAATTCCATCTCTACAAAACAAAACAAAACAAAACAAAACAAAAAAACCCCACAAAAATTAGCCTGGCATGGTGGCATGTACCTGTAGTCCCAACTACTCTGGAAGCTGAGGTGGGAGGATCACTTAAGCCCAGTAAGCCAAGGCTGCAGTGGGTCATGACTGTGCCACTGCATTCCAGTCTGGGTGACAAGGACTCTGTCTCAAAAAAAAAAAAAAGTTTTTTGTTTTTTTTTTAAAATTGTGATATGTTTGTGTATGTGTATTCTCCATCCACACAAAATGTGAAAATGAGATTAGTCTATAGTGACAGAATTCAGGATAGCAGTAACCTGGTAACCTCTGGGGTAGAAGAAAGGGGTATTCAGGAAGAAGGCCTCTGAGGTGCTTATAATGTTCTTCTTCTTGACTGGGGCACTGGTTGAATGGGTAAGTTCACTTTGAGATGATTAATAGCGTTGTACCCTTATGACTTGTTCACTTTTTCTTCAGGTATATTATACTTCTACTTATATGCTAAATACTTTCCTTTATGCTATATGTACATATATTTAAGGCTTTCCCTTTTTGACACTATTTTTATCCTTCTTTGCATTCTCTCTCTACATTCTTGTCTGCTGAACTATCAATAATACATTGTATTTAACCTGTATCTTCATTGCCAACTATTAGGAATGCTTAAGTCAAAACTGATGCAAATAAAGTGAGCCCACAAAATGAATGCAGGGAGAATACAGGCATTCTTTATGCAGGCAGAATTTCATGAGTTAGCATCAAAGAATCTGGCCTGTCTATCCATAGAAGGGAAACCATACTTTAAACAGAAGGATTAGTTTACTTATCCACATAATTCCAGGACAAAGGTGTAGGTCAGGAGTGACATTCCTTTGCGTGCTCCTTCCTATATAGGGAATCTATCTAAAGGCACTTTCACATACTTTAGCAATTATCAAAGCTGAGAAATAGTATAAAGGAGGCAAAAAGGCTGCCCAGGAATTGATTCTTAACTGACAGTACACAACTTGAATTTAGACAGTGATCTTAATCTTAAAAACTCCCACAGGCTAACAACTTTCACCGACCCTTTAATTTCACATAATTTTATTTATTAATCTATCCACACGCCAAATTCATCTAGAGGCCTGATACCACGGTTGTGGTATCAGGGACAGATAACTGCAGGTCTGTAATCTCCAGGAACCTGGGCTCTGGTGGAGGGATAAGGAGGAAAGGAAAACAACTTACCAGAACCCAGAGTACAGGTTGTATAACAGAGGAAGAAAGGAAGGCTCCAAGTTTCCTGGGAGCATGATAGAATATTGACTAAATCTGTCCAGAGAGGGCATGGAGGCTCCAAGTTGGAAGTGACACATTATCAGGACGTACCAAACGACACGGTACCTCTCATGCTGGGGATGAGCAAAATTCAGGTTTTTATTATGAAAGATAAACTGGTAAAATCTGCATTCAGATGTAATTGGACAGCTAAGGGGACAAACCCTGATATTGCCTATACAGGAGCCAAAAAAGCTCATCAATATCCAAAACTCCAAATTAATTTGGGAATGGCATAGATACAAAAAAAGTTACATCTGACTTCATTTCAGGGAGGCAGGATTAGAACATGAGTACAGTTTACTAAAAACAAACAGCTGTAGTTTATATTCTACTTAGGATGGAAAAAGACTAAAAATAAAAGGGGGATCAGTCTGAAGGAGTACAAAAACGAAAGTTACACAGCTAGAAGTTCCTATGTAAGCATGGTCCAGAGGAGATACAGTCCATGTCCAAGTACCTACCCATCTGGGCTCAGGGACAAGAACAATGCAGTTTCAGAAAAAGACCAAAAAGCCAGGCACGGTCGCTCATGTTTGTAATCCCAGCACCTCAGGAAGCTGAGGTGGGTGATCTCTTGAGGCCAGGAGTTTGAGACCAGCCTGGCCAACATGGTGAAACCCTGTCTCTACAAAAAACACAAAAATTAGCTGGGCATGGTGGCGCACACCTATAATCCCAGCTACTCAGGAGGCTGAGACATGAGAATCACTTGAGCCTAGGAGGGGGAGGTTGCGGTGAGCTGAGATTGTGCCACTGCACGCCAGCCTGGGTGACTGAGTGAGACTCCATCACACACACACACACACACACACACACACACACACACACACACACACACAAAGGCAACTCTCATGCTGATGGCATCAAACATGAGAATCACATCACTAAAATCCCTGCTCCAAGTCCACACTTGGGATGTAATCTTGTGCAGATGGCTTGGCCTACCACATAACTCACCCAAAGACAGAGAGATAGTATCAGTGATATGCTGATAAATGTTTACCATCAGGCTCTTCAAGAGGGAGAAAAGCTCTGATTTGTAGTTTACTGATTCCTGTGATATAGATACTCCCATGATGGTCAATTTTGAGCTAATAAGATGATGTCACTCATCATGGAGTTTGAAAGCCATGCATGCAAATCAACTCCTGCAATCTGGTGTGAGGTGGCTCCATCATATGAAAATGCAATCACAGTTGAATCTTTACTATACATCAATAAACTGCCATCTTAGCTTATACAGATCAGATCTCAAGAGCTAGGTGACCTCAAGTCCATCCCCAAGTACAGGACGATATACTCATGGAGGCACTATTTTAATTCATTTAATCATACATGCCACATGATAGTATCTATTTATACAGAACAGCTTCAGGGAGCTGAGATCTGAACTCATGGACTGATTCCCAAAGACACACCTTTCTACTATATTATGCTACCTCCATGGGAAGGCTGGGTGATGACGTAAGAACACACCCCCACCCCCATCCTGCACACTGCCTCTTAAGTCCTCTACATTTACCTTAACTTCTGAAAGGGAGAATATGGAAATTTTTTTCTCAGGCCTAGCAAGGAAATTCTACTATATTCCTTTGGGACCCATTTCAACAGCTGTCAGAAATACTTCCTTCTTTTCTTAAACCCATCATAACAAGAAAGTCTTTACATTATTCTCAGCACCCATAATTATAACTGGCTACTACCTATTTTCATTTAAAATGGTCCAAGTATTGAAAGGGCACCCTCTTGATCTTCTCTTTTGCAAGGTTAGTAATCATAATTCTTTACCTGCTACTCTGAAGTCTTGCTTTCCAACAGGAATATATGAACTATAAGGAATATACTATCAATACATACACAAAGCCTCACATATGCCCCACTTAAGCATAAAGAGATGAACACACCAGGGTGATTCTCATCTGTTAGGGAGTGCCTAGGAGCAGCCTATCCTACCAGAAATTTGTATTCTTGAGGGAACAGGAATCTCCTGTTAAAGAAGGGGCCCCAAGAGAAAATGGTAGCTCACCAACTGAATCCAGTGGCAATATTCCAAGGTGTGAGGGAGTAGTAATTCATAAAACTGTGTGAAGTGTGTTACTCAGGTTCATTCTTTAGCTCAGCTAGCTTGCAAGGACTCAGTTCAGAATCCTAGTAAGAGAGAGGCTCTTCACAGAAACCTAAACAAGCTGACATGCAGCTCCCACAGCTCCAGGAGTTCCAGCTACAGCAGAAAGATGAGAGAGCCAAGAGCCTTAGCACAGACACTAGTACCCTTAGTTGAGTACTGCATGAGTGGGTCAGCCAAATGGGAAGTCAGGCAAGTCAGTGGTAGCAGCAGCACTGGGGGCTGTGCAAACATATTAATAGAAGAGAAGCTTCCAGAGGTTGAAATCAATAGTAGTCTAGGAAAGACCCTGCCCAAGAGGTCACCAAAAGTGCTAAGAGGAAAGAGGAGAGAAGGGACATTAGGTGCTATATTACCTAGTCCGGAAAACACAGCAGATACCTCCAGGGCAAAATGGGTATAGCCAAAGACTGCTCTGGAAGCTGAAGAACTGTAACAGCTAAAGTCTATGAGTGACTATCATCCAGACTCTGGTTTTACCCTCCTGGATGATGTGGCCCAGGGCATTCAGGACAGCTGTATTTCATGGTAGTAACAGATCCAAGAGTGAACAGCTATAAAATACACATATGGGCTGGGCACCTCTCAGCACTTTGGGAGGCTAAGATGGGAGGACTGATTGAGCCTAGAAGTTTGAGACTAGCCTGGGTAACATGGTGAAATCTCATCTCTACAAAAATTACCAAAAAAAAAAAAAATTTTTTTAGCCAGGTGTGGTGGCGTGTACCTGAAGTCTCAGCTAGTTGGGAGGCTGAAGTGGGAGGATGGCTTGAGCCCAGGAGGTCGAGGCTGCACTAAGCCATAATTTTGCCACTGCACTCCAGCCTGGCTGACAGAGTGAGACCCGGTCTTAAACAAAAAGAACACACATATGTATTGAAAATACATATGCATGAATAGTACAAAATTTGTTTTTCTGTCACCTAAAAGGTGAGTTTACAAATCAAGAGAGTAAAATTTTTATTAGCCTAAAAATTAATGTGTATAGAACATTTAAAATTGGTTTCCAGAGGCACAATATACCAAAATCTCTGGGATGTAACAAAGGCAGTGTTAACAGGAAAGTTTACAGTACTAATGCCTATATCAAGATGTGAGAAAGGGCCAGGTGTGGTGGCTCACGTCTGTAATCCCAGAACTTTGGGAGGCTGAGGCGGGTGGATCATCTGAGGTCAGGAGTTCGAGACCAGCCTGGCCAACATGGTGAAACCCTGTCTCTACTAAAAATACAAAAAAATTAGTTGGGCGTGGCGGTGGGCACCTGTAACCCCAGCTACTCAGGAGGCTGAAGCAGGAGAATCGCTTGAACCCGGGAGGCGGAGGTTGCAGTGAGCCAAGATCACGCCACTGCACTCCAGCCTGGGTGACAACAGCAATACTCAGTTTCAAAAAAAAAAAGAAGTGAGAAAGATCTCAATTCAATGATCTAACAGCCCACCTGGAAGAACTAGAAAAACAAGAACCCCAAAGCTAGCGGAAGAAAATAACTAAAATCAGAGCAGAACCAAAGGAAATTGAGACCCAGAAATTCATACACAGGATTAACAAAAAGTTGTTTATTTGAAAGGACATATAAGATTGATAGACTGCTTACTAGACTAACAAAAAAGAGAGACAATCCAAATAAGCACAATCAGAAATGACAACGGTAACATTACACTGCCCCACAGAAATACAAGAGATCCTCAGACACTATTATAAACACCTCTATGCACACAAACTAGAAAATCCAGAGGAAACGGATGAATTCCTGGAAAAATACAACCTCCCAGGATTGAATCATGAAGAAATTTAAACCCTAAGCAGATCAATATCAAGTTCCAAAACTGAATCAATAATTAAAAAAAAATCTACCAACCAAAAAACGCTCTGGAACAGATGGATTCACAGCCAAATTCCACCAGATGTACAAAGAAGAACTAGTACCAATCCTACTGAAATTATTCCAAAAAAAATCGAGGAGGAGGGGCTCCTCCCTAAAGCGTTCTATGAAGCCAGCATCATCCTGATAACCAAATCAGGCAAAGGCAAAACAAAAGAAAACTATAGGCCAAAATCCCTGATGAAGGTAGACAAAAATTCTCAACAAAATACTAGCAAATCAAATCCAGCAACACATCAAAAAGTTAATTCACCACGATCAAGTAGGCTTTATTCCTGGGATACTAGGTTAGTTCAACATACGCAATTCAATAAATGTGATTCACCACATAAACAATTAAAAACAAAAACCATATTATCATCTAAATAGATGCATTTATGCCAAATAGATGCAGCAAAAGCTTTTGATAAAATCCAACATCTCTTCATGATAAAAACCCTCAATAAACTAGGCATAAAAAAAAAAAAAACCTCTCAAAATAGTAAGAGCCACCTATGACAAACCCAAAGCCAACATCGTAATCAATGGGCAAAAGCTGGAAGCATTCCCCTTAAGAACAGGAATAAGGGCCAGGCGCGGTGGCTCAAGCCTGTAATCCCAGCACTTTGGGAGGCCGAGACGGGTGGATCATGAGGTCAGGAGATCGAGACCATCCTGGCTAACACGGTGAAACTCCATCTCTACTAAAAAATACAAAAAACTAGCCGGGCGAGGTGGTGGGCGCCCGTAGTCCCAGCTACTCGGGAGGCTGAGGCAGGAGAATGGCATAAACCCGGGAGGCGGAGCTTGCAGTGAGCTGAGATCCGGCCACTGCACTCCAGCCTGGGCGACAGAGCCAGACTCCATCTCAAAAAAAAAAAAAGAACAGGAATAAGACAAGGATGCCCAGTCTCACTACTCTTATTCAACACAGTACTAGCAGTCTTAGCCAGAGCAATCAGGCAAGAGAAAAAAAATAAAAGGCATCCAAATTAGAAAAGAGGAAGCCAAATTATCTGTTTTCTGATTATATGATCTTATGTCTAGAACACCCTAAAGAATTCTCCAAAAGACTCTTAGATTCTATAAATGAATTTGGTAAAGTTTTAGGATAATCAATGTATGAAAATCAGTAGCATTTCTATACACCAATCACATTCAAACTGAGAAACAAATCAAGAATGCAAGCCATTTACAACAGCCAGACACACAAAAATAAAATACCTAGAACACATCTAACCAAGGAGGTTAAAGATCTTTACAAGGAGAACTACAAAACACTGCTGAAAGAAATCACAATGACATAAACAAATGGAAAAACATGCCATGCTCATGGATTGGAAGAATCAATATCGTTAAAATGGCCATACTGCCCAAAGCAATTTACAGATTCAACACTGTTCCTATCAAATTAGCACTATCATTTTTCACAGAATTAGAAAAAATATTCTAAAATTCATATGGAACAACAACAAAAAAGAGCCCAAATAGCCAAAGCAATCCTAGTCAAAAAGAACAAAGCTGGAGATATCACATTACCCAACTTCAAACCATAAGGCTACAATAACCAAAACAGGATGGTACTGGTACGAAAAGACAAATAGACCAATGGAACAAAAGAGAGAACCCAGAAATAAAACCACATACCTACAACCATCTGATCTTTGACAAAGTTAAAAATAAGCAATGGGGAAAGGACTCCCTATTCAATAAATGGTGCTGGGATAATTAGCTAGCCATATGCCAAAGAAATTGGACCTTACCTTTCACCATATACAAAAATTAACTCAAGCTGGATTAAAGATTTAAATGTAAGACCTCAAACTATAAATATACTAGAAGAAAATCTAGGAAATACCTTCTGGACATCAGCCTTGGCAAAGAATGTATGGCTAAGTCCTCAAAAGCAACTACAACAAAACCAAAAATTGACAAGTGGGACCTAATAAGAGCTTCCGCACAGCAAAAGAAACCATCAACAGAGTAAACAGACACCCTAAAAAATGGGAGAAAAATATTCACAAACTGTGCATCCAACAAAGGTCTAATATATAAGGAACTTAAACAATTCAATAAGTGAAAAAACAACCCCATTAAAAGGCGGATAAAAGGCCAGGCACAATGGCTCACGTCTGTAATCCCAGCACTTTTGGGAGGTTGAAGTGGGCAGATTGCTTGAGACCAGGAGTTCAAGACTAGCCTGGGCAACATGATGAAACCCTGTCTCTACCAAACAAAACAAAAAAAATTAGTCAGGCATGGTGGCACCCGCCTGTAGTCCCAGCTACTCGAGGGGCTGAGGCAGGAAGATCACTTGAGCCTGGGAGCTCGAGGCTGCAGTGAGCTGAGACTGACTGTACAACTGCACTCCAGCCTGGGCAACAGAGTGAGTCCCTGTATAAAAAATAATAATAATAATAGCAATAATAATAATAAAGTGGGCAAAGGACATGGACACTTCTTAAAAGAAGTCATATACAAGTGGCCAACAGACATATGAAAAAATGCTCAACAAAACTAATCGTCAGAGAAATGCAAATCAAAACCACAATGAGATACCATCTCACTCCAGTCAGAATGGCTATTACTAAAAAGCCAAAAAGTAACAGATGCTGGCGAGACTGCAGAGAAAAAGGAACTTATACACTGTTGATGGGAATGTAAATTAGTTCAGCCACTGTGGAAAGTGGTTTGGAGAGTTCTCAAAGAACGTGAAATCAAACTACTATTCGACCCAGCAATTCCACTACTGGGTATATGACCCAAAGGAAAATAAATTATTCTACCATAAAGACATATGCACTCATATGTTCATCACAGCACTATTCACAATAGCAAAGACATGGTATCAACCTAGGAGGACTGGATAAAGAAAATATGGTACATATATACCACGGAATACTATGTAGCCATAAAAAAAGAATGAAATCATGTTCTTTGCAGCAACATGGACGCAGCTGGAGGCTATTATCCTAAGTGGATTAATACAGAAAACCAAATACCGCATGTTGTCGTCTATAAGCAGGAGCTAAACACTGGGTACACACAGACATAAAGATGGGGACTACTAGATGGGGAGAGAGGGAAGGGGAAGGGCTGAAACACTACCTATCAGGTACTATGCTCACTGCCTGGGTGACAGGACCATTTGTACCCTAAACCTCGATGTCATGCAACATACCCACGTGACAGACCTGCACATGTACCTTCTCAATCTAAAATAAAAGCTGAAATTATATTTGTAAATGAAAAAATAAAATTGGTAGTTTCTAGGTTGTTTCTTAGGTGACCCACCTAAGCTTAAATTTCAGTGGGTAACAAGATGATTTGTGCCTTAAAAAAAAAATCCTTACATGTATATGTAGTACAGATGTAGCTCACTTGGTCTTTGAGATGAAGGGGAGAAAATGGGAAGAGGTTGGGAACAGCAGGCTATGGACATCTCAATAGGCTTCTGATGTCAGCTAGCGAGGTGGGTCTATAGGCTCAGAAGAAAGGCCTCTATAGGGGTAAAGGACAATGTCAGGCTGGGGTCCTGGTAAGAGTTGGGCTTTCCTCCTCATTTAAAAACGACCAGCCATCTCCTCCCACTAGCCATACAGAAACACCCTCACAAAAGAAGCCTACAGAAAGGCAACTAGGTAACTAACTAGACCTATAAAAAGCCCAACTCTAGGAAAACACAGAAATATAACCAGTTAAACGCAGAATTTTAAATAAGAGCCTTTATTTCCTCCAGCCAATGAAGGCTTCCTAAGTCCCTTACACATGGGTCTCAATGCCTCCAACAATCTTCAAATACCTAGGTAGAAACAACTCCGACTTTTCCTCCTATCAACCTCTCCTGATCTGATGGGCTAATTTAAAAAGTATAGATAATGTGGAATATTGCTATAGGACTGAAAATGTTTAACATATGTTAATAGACTAGGATTATAATCAGTTAACTCTCATCTTCTAATTTTCTCACATCTAAGATACTTATTCAAAGAGTAAAGTTTGAATCCTAGCTACCCTTTCCACACAGTTCAGATCACTGACACACTAACCCAATTCACTCAACATTATTGTAAACCAGGAGTTAGCGAACTTTTTCTGTAAAGGGCTAAACAGTAAATATTTTTTGCTTTGCAGGCTATTTGGTCTGTGTCCTAATCAATTCTGCCATTGTAGTGTAAAAGAAACCATGGGCAATATGTAAACAAACGGATGTGGTTGGGTTCCAATAAAATTTCACTTATGGACACTGAAATTTGAATTTCATATACTTTGTACATGTCATGAAATATTCTGAGTTTTTCCCCAACCATTTAAAAATGAAAAGCCCATTCTTAGCTTATGGACTGTACAAAAACAGGTAGCGGACTAGATTTGGCTGGCAGGCCACAGGGTGCCAATCGTGCTCTTAACTAAGACTTGATACCTCACTGAAGAAACTGAAAATTTCAGACTTTTCCTGATAAAAAGTAGGTATTTCAAACCAGTGTCTCACATAAACCTATGTGAAAGTTTCAGCTTGAGGGAGGGGAAAATTCTATAAGTACACAGCAATACATTACTGTGGAAACAGTACCTGAAAATAAGACCTGCAACTTACTAGGTATGTAAAGTTACAAAACTCACTTATTTTTTCTGGGGCTCAATTCCTTCCATTCTAGTCCATTTCTAACAATCTTCCACATCACTGAAAGGGAGCAGGAGTTACAACTAGAATTTACTAACGTTAAATTCTGTCTGGGATGTATAGCAAATACTTATACATTTCACTGTGCAATTCCCTATGATGCAAAGCCACTTTCAAAAGAAGTCTTTTATCACTATTATTCCAGTCTATTATAAAAGCTAGAGCTGACTTATTCTTTCAATAGCCTGAGCAGTGAAAAAATCCCAACAGAAAAACAAAACAAACAAACAAAAAAACAAAAAAACCCAAATTAACTCACATCCAGGTATACCTAAATCAAACTGCTGAAAGTAATACAAAGAAAAAAATCTTGAAAATAGCAGCTATTACATTACCTTATGGGGGTATAACATTTAGAATGACAGTGAATTTTTAATCAGAAACCATGGAGGCCAGGCTGGGTGTGGTGGCTCATGACTGTAACCCCAGTACTCTGGGAGGCCAAGGTGGGTGGATCATTTGAGGTCAGGAGTTTGAAACCAGCCTGGCAAACATAGTGAAACCCCATCTCTACTAAAAATACAAAAAATTAGTTGGGCATGGTGGCATGTGCCTGTAGTCCCAGTTACTCAGGAGGCTGAGACAGAAGAATCACTTGAACCAGGGAGGCAGAAGATGCAGTGAGCTGAGATCATGCTACTGCACACCGGCCTGGGCAAGAGAGCGAGACTCTGTCTCAAAAAAGAAACCATGGAGGTCAGAAGGAAGTGGCACAACATGTTTGAAGGGCTGGGGAAAAAAAATGTCAACACAGAATTCTATACTCAGCAAAAATGTCCTTCAGAAATGAGAATTTATAGCCAGCAGACTTGCTCTAAACGAACTGCTAGAGGATGTTCTTCAGACAATTGGTAAATGATACCAGAAGGAAACTTAGAACACTAGGAATGAAAAGAAGAGCAACATAAATGGTGAATATTTGGATAAATACAATATACTATCCTTCTCTTGAGTTCTTTAAAATATGTTTGGTGGCTGACAGCAAAAATGACAATGTGTGAAGGAATTTTCAATAGGCATAGGTGTAATATATAAGACAACTATGACATAAAGGAGGGTAAAGGGACCTATAGGGTGGTAAGGTTTCTGCATTCCTCTTGAAGTGGTAAAGTACTGACTCTAAGTAGACTGTATAAAACTATGTATATTATAATCCCTAGAACAACCACAAAAAACAAAGAGATAATTAAAAAATCACAGTAGGTAAATAAAAATGTAGTAGCACTAAAAATGTTCACATAACCAAAAGAAGACAGGAAAATGGGAAAAAAGAGGAAATAAAAAGAGGTATCAAAAATAAAAAATAAAAAGATGTAAAACAACCATATCAATAATTACATTAAATGTAATGGTCTAAACATTACAATTTAAAGATAGATTGTCAGAATGGATTTTTAAAATATGACCCAACTACACACCATCTATAAGAAAATAACTTCAAATACAATGATATAAGTAAGTGAAAAGCAAAAGGATGGAAAAAGATATGTGATGCAAACACTGATCAAAAGGAACAATTTGTTTATGTGTGTGTTTGTTTATTTATTTGACACGCAGTTTTGCTCATCGCCCATGAGGGAGTGCAGTGGCGTGATCTCAGCTCACTGCAACCTCCACCTCCCGGGTTCAAATGATTCTCCTGCCTCAGCTCCCAAATAGCTGGAATTATGGTGCCCACCACCATGCCCGGATACTTTTTGTATTTTTAACAGAGATGGGGTTTCACCATGTTGGTCAGGCTGCTCTCAAACTCCTGACCTCAGGTGATCCGCCCGCCTCGGCCTCCCAAAGTGCTGGGATTACAAGCGTGAGCCACCACGCCTGGCCAAAAGGAGTAATTTAGAGCAAAGAAAATTACCAAGATATAAGAGGGATGCAGAGGGACATGACATAATGTTAAAAGGGTTAACATACCCAAAAGACTTAACAATCCTGAATGTGTAAACACTTACAATAGTGTTTCAAAATATGTGAAGCAAAAATTCTAAGATCTAAAATAATAGAAAAATCCAATCACATGGAGGTTTAAACACTCTAATTAATATACAGAACTAGACAGAAAATCAGCAAAAATATACAAGAACTGAACACCATCATCAACCGTCGTTACCTGACATGTACAGAACACTTCACCCCAAAATAGCAGAATACGTGTTCTTTCAACAAGATAGACCATATCCTAGATCATAAAACAAACCTTCCAAAATATAAAATATGGAAATCATAAAGAGCATGTTCCCTGACCATAAAGGAATTAAAATAAGAATCGACAACAAGAGGAAATCTCCAAACACTTGGATATTAGACAGCATATATTTAAATAATCCATGAATCAAAGAGAAACTTTCAAGATAAATTAGAAAATATTTTGAACTCAAAAAAAAAAAACAAAAAAAACAAAAGTACAACCCATTTTGTGGACTACAGTTGAAACAGTGCTTAGAGAGAAATTTATAGGATTAAATTCTCTTTTAGGAGGAAAAAAGGTCTCAAAAAAACAATCTACACTTCTATCTTAGGGAACTATAAAAAGAAGAGCAAAATAAATCCAAAGCAAGATGATTAGGAAATAGTCAAGATAAAGGACTAAACAGATAAAAAAAAAAAAACAGAGCAAAATCAATGAAGCCAAAAGTTGGCTCTTTGGAAAGATCAACAAATTTGATAAACCTCTAGCACAACTGAAAAGCAAAAAAGAACACTCAAATTACTAATATCAAGAATGAAAGAGGGGATATCACTACAGGTCCTGCAGATATTAAAAGGATAATAAATGGACACTATGAACAAGTCTACACACAGACAACTTAAATGAAATGGAACAATCCCCTGTAAATAACAAACTACTAAAACTCATTGAAAATGAAATAAATAACCGGAATACTCCCATAACTACTAAGGAAACTGAATTCAAAGTTTAAAACCTTTTAAAAAAGAAATGCCCAGACCCAGATGGTTTTACTGGCAAATTCCGACAAACATTAAAAAAAAAAAAAATCTACAAGATCTCTTCCAGAATACGGGAAAGGAGGGAAGCTTTCCCAACTAATTTTATGAAGCCTTGATACCAAACATAGACAATATGTACGAAAAGAGAAAACTACAGACCAATATGCCTCATGAACATAGAAACAAACACCTCCAACAAAATATTAGCAAATCTAACAGCAATATGTAAAAATAATAATACCCCTCAACCAAGTGGGGTTTATCCTAGGAATATAAGGCAGGTTGGGTTCAGTGTTCAAAAATCAATGTATTCTTGGGAGGCTGAGGTGGGCGGATCACCTGAGATCAGGAGCTCAAGACCAGCTTGGCCAACATGGCGAAACCCCGCCTCTACCAAAAATACAAAAATTAGCTGGGTATGGTAGCACGCGTCTGTCCCAGTTACTCAGGAGGCTGAGGGAGGAGAATTGCTTGAACCCAGGAAGCAGAGGTTGCAGTGAGCCAAGATCGTGCCACTGCACTCCAGCCTGGGTGACAGAGTGAGACTCCATCTCAAAAAAAAAAAAAAATACATATACCCACACACACACACACACACACACTCAACCACGTTAAGTCTAAAAAAAGAAAAATCAGCCAGGTGTGGTGGCTCATGCCTGTAATCTCAGGAGGTCAAGGCTTTAGCCCAGGAGATCAAGACTGCAGTGAGCTGTGTTCACACCACTGCACTCCAGCCTGGGTGACAGAGAGAAACCTTGTCTCAAAAAAAAAAAAAAAAAAAAAAAAAAAAAAAGTGAGACTTAAAGTTGAAACAAGAAAAAGATGCCCTTTCTCACGACTTCTAATCAACATCATACTGGAAGTATCAGCCTGTACAATAAGGAAGCAGTCCCCAACCTTTTTGGCACCAGGGACAGGTTTCAATTTTCCACAGACGGGGGAAGGGAGGATGATTTTCCAGATGAAACTGTCTGTTCCATCTCAGATCATCAGGTATTAGATTCTCATAAGGAGTGTGCAACCTAGATCCCTCACATTAGCGGTTCACAATAGGGTTTGTGCTCCTATGAGAATCTAATGCAACTACTGATCTGATAGGAGGTGGAGCTCAGGCAGTAATGTTTGCTTGCCCACTGTTCACCTCCTACTGTGCAGCCTGGTTCCTAACAGGCCACAGACTGGTAAGAGTCCACAGCCCATTTTTTTGTAGATAGAGACAAGCAGCTTCTAAAATTATAAAGAACAGCAAAAGAACTAGAATAGCTAAAAACACTTTTTAAAAAGAAGAATAAAATTGGAGGAATCATAATAATTGAATTTAAAACTTACTATAAAGCTGTAGTAATCAAGACAGTGGTATTGGCAAAGTGATTAAAAACAGACCAACAAGCTGGGCACGGTGGCTCATGCCTGTAATCCCAGCACTTTGGGAGGTCGAAGCAGGTGAATCACTTGAGGTCAGGAGTTTGAGACCAGCCTGGCCAAAATGGCGAAATCCTGTATCTACTAAAAATACAAAAATTAGCCGGCATGGTGATGGGCACCTGTAATCCCAGCTACTCGGGAGGCTGAGGCATGAGAATGGCTTGAACCCAGGAGGTGGAGGTTGCAGTGTGCTGAGATCACACCACTGTGCACTCCCACCTGGGAGCCAGAGTGAGACTCTGAGAATAGACCAACAGAACAAAAAGAGAGACCAGAAACTGACCCACATAAATATAGGCAACTGATTTTCAACAAAGATGCAAAAGTAAATTAAAGACATCCATATACACAAAAATAGACCTTCACCTAAACCTCACTCCACTTACAAAGATCAACTCAAAATAGACATAAATGTAAAATTATAAAACTTTTATAAGCAAGTTTTTCTTATAAACATAGAAGAAACCAGGAACGGTGGCTCAGGCCTGTAATCTCAGCACTTTGGGAGGCCGAGGCAGGTGGATCGCTTGAGATCAGGAGTTTGAGACCAGCCTGGCCAACATGGTAAAACCCCACATCTACTAAAAATACAAAATAAAAAAAAATTAATCCAGGCATAGTGGTCTGCGCCTGTAGTCCCAGCTACTCGGGAGGCTGAGGCATGAGAATCGCTTGAATCTGGGAGGCAGAGGTTGCAGTGAGCCAAGATTGAGCCACTGCACTCCAGCTTGGGTGACAGAGCCGAGACTCCATCTTAAAAAAAACAAAATGAAAATCTTGCTTAGTGAATGACACCATTAAGACAATGAAAAGCCATGGCCGGGCGCGGTGGCTCAAGCCTGTAATCCCAGCACTTTGGGAGGCTGAGACGGGCGGATCACGAGGTCAGGAGATCGAGACCATCCTGGCGAACACGGTGAAACCCCGTCTCTACTAAAAAATACAAAAAAACTAGCCGGGCGAGGTGGCGGGCGCCTGTAGTCCCAGCTACTCGGGAGGCTGAGGCAGGAGAATGGCGTAAACCTGGGAGGTGGAGCTTGCAGTGAGCTGAGATCCGGCCACTGCACTCCAGCCTGGGCGACAGAGCCAGACTCCATCTCAAAAAAAAAAAAAAAAAAAAAAAAAAAGGACAATGAAAAGCCAAGCTACATACAGAAAATATTTGCTGATAAATCAAATAACCAAAGGATTTTTACCCAGACTATTAGGGAAAAAACCTCAAAAACAACAGTAAGAAACAACCCAACTTAAATAAGCAAAATATTTGAACAAATACTTCTCTGAACAAATACTTGGGCAAAATACTTCTCTCTGATGGGTTTGACAAAAGTCATGAATTTGAAATTAGCCCAGCACTTTTTTTTTTTAAGGATGGGAACAACGCTGCTTCCAGCTTTCTACATCCTGGGGCAGAAGCTGGCCAAGCTAATTATTTTTTCTGAAACACTTTATTGTGAAACATTAAATAGTGGATTTTTTGTTTTTAAATAATCACCAGGAAAAATGGGTTGAAATTTTTTCTTCCACTCCTGTTCTCAATCCACTCCACTTCACCCTCCCTGGTATTTTAAAATTTGGTTCAGACTTCCTCTGCAGAGGATTCCCTATACTGCATACGAAGTTGGCACTTTGATCCTTTTGTATGAATGGGAATTATACCTGGATTACTTCTCAGTTTGAATTTTTATTGTAAGATGGTTCATGCTTCTTTCAATAAAGTTGTCAAGCTGACTCAGAATACTTATAAATACCAGAATTAGTGAACCATGTTTTAACCTGTTCTTCTTGGTTCTCCGCACATTTCAAATTTGTGTGTATTTAATATTCAGTGGTCTTGTACTGTACATAACTAAGCTTTTGTTAATGTGAAGGAGTTCCACTCTTTTGCATGACTCCATTTTTAGTTCTTTGGGTAATGACAAGGCAGACTGCAACCCTCCGTTTGGGCTCTGCTCTCCATTTTTATTCTGGACAACTGCAAATCAGTGATTGACATTAAGAACCAGTGGAGCTACTTTTTGACAAAGGGGAGCGGGAACATGGGGATGTGCAGGGCCAAGCACAGTGTCCGTAACACAATGGCCATTAGCTGAATTTGTTGATTTGATTATGCTGTTCAGTAGTATGAAAAGTATTAAGATCTGTTAGAGAAAAAAAGGATATACATGAGCTATAGTGTATCTTGCCAAAACTATTAGATTTTTGAGTCAGCTGATAGTTTATCAATTTTTATTGCTACGATATAGTTATTTTATGGCAATTACTAGGAAAGGCAGATTATAGAAATAGTGTTTAACAAGAAAGACCCTGTGTGTGAGTCTGCTTGCCATGGATCTCCTAAAACAAAGGCTCTTAATGTCATCCTCTCAGCTTAGAACAGTAACATGATAGGAAGGAACATTAGTTTCCCATTTTGTGAGAGAAGTCCCAGAAAGTCTTTCTGCAGTGTTCTTGAGTACCTGCAGAGGTATCCAAAATTATTCCTGTGAAGACCTCTTCAGGTACTAGCATGATCACAAAGGTATTTCAAGGTGCTGGTACAGCATCAAAACCAACAGTCAGTAATGGGTTTCAGGGACTCTGTACAGGATGGGTCATGACCCACAGGCAATGTTGTAGAATGTTTGGGTGTTGAAATATAATTTTCAAAATTAAAAACATGACTCATACAAATGTAGACTGAACACATGTCAAAGACATTTAACTTATTAGGGAACTAACAGGATTTAAAGCTTATTCAAAGAATATTTGAGAGACTTGGTATATATAGGCCTTGAAAGAATGCTCGAATAAAATTGCTAAATTAGACAGAAAAGTGGTTATGCCCTATAGGAAAGTTCATCTGTAGTCTTTACGATAATTTCTTCTACCAAACAGAAAATTTTACATCTCTCCCAGGAAAAAATCTATAAGTTAACATGCTGCTTGAAAAGGTCTCAACTCTAATCATTAGTGAACAGTGAGCCAAACTAAGACGCAATCCCCTAGAGAACTAAATAATTATTGGGTAGGCCCGTCAGCCAATGCTCCAGTATGACACTGAAAGGATATTCAGACATTCTTTTGCTTTAAGTCTTAAGTAATTTCTATTAACAGAGGGCTAATGGTTTATTTTGTAACTAAGCCTTTGCAAGTAAAATTAAGGTACTAGGGGGCCACCTTTTAGAACAGTGTTGTAGTGCTTATGTATTTTTACTTTACACAGGCATTTCAAGACAGTCATTTATTTACCTTTTAAACAAATCATAGAATCTTAGAAGTCAGATTAGATCCAGCTATCTTCTAGTACAAGAATGCTTTATTTAGCAGTCTTGACAGGTGATCATGAAGCACTGGTATACAAGGAAGAAAGAAACTAACATTGAGTGCCTATTATATGCAAGTTTATTTTCAAAGGGCCAAACTTCTTTTCACATAGTAACATGTTACCTATATATTGAGCCACATTTGTTAAATAAATGGATTTCTTCAGCATAATTGCTTTGATGACAAAATCTTTAATTTAAAAAATTTATATAGGCTGGGCGTGGTGGTTCATGCCTGTAATCCCAGCATTTTGGGAGGCCGAGGCAGGTGGATCACCTGAGGTCAGGAGTTCAAGACCAGCCTGGCCAACATAGTGAAACCCCGTCTCTACTAAAAATACAAAAAATTAGCTGGGCATGGGTGGCAGACACCTGTAATCCCAGCTACTCAGGAGGCTGAGGCAGGAGAATCGCTTGAACCCAGGAGGCGGAGGTTGCAGTGAGCTGAGATCGCACCATTGCATTCTAGCCTGGGCAACAAGAGTGAGACTCTGTCTCCAAAAAAAAAAAAAAGAAAGAAAGAAAGAAAAAAATTTACATACACTGTAATTTATCCTTTTTAATGTTCAGTTAAAGTTCTGACAAAAGTATACTATTGTAATTACTATCACAAACAATATATTAAAAAGTTCCATGCATAATTGTTTTTAAAATGTCAATTAATCAACAGGTATTTACTGACTACTGATGTGTCTAGTAGTCACTGGTTAGTCTTTAAGTGGAGATATGCCAGGGAATGAGAAAAGGCATAAGAAAAAGGTATTATGCCTGCCTCCAAAGAATTCCCCCAGTTTAATAATTAAAGGCATGGTTTTACACATGAACCAAGCACGAGATGCAAGAAAACACAGGCAATCCACTAGGTAATCATCTGTGTGAGATGCGGGCTCTAGTCTTGACATTGCCATCATGTGACTTTGAATAAGCCATTTATTATTATTTCTTACCTGTGCCTTCCTTTCCTCATTCATAACTAGAAGGGGCTGTCTCAATTTCTAAGGTTCCTCCTAACTATAAGCACATGTGATTCAGGTAGTGAGGGTTCAGGGTATGGATGGAGGGCTGGGAAGTTGAGAAGAGCTTTATGGCACTGAGGTGGTCAGTGGATTGACTTCACAGGGTTAGAGAATGAGGGTAAGTAGGAGGGATGCAACATAGAGCTGAGGTGGGGTGTAATGAACTGTCTGTCATAGGGCTGTGATGGGGGCAAAAGGATGGATGCTGGCGCAGTGGAGCAAAGAAGAACTACAAGGTCCTATTCTGGAAGAATGCGTTGAAGTCAAGCTTTGAATTTTTGTGAGAGCCAAGAGGACTGGGAAGTTTGGTTGTCTATTAAGCAAAGAGAGGAGTGACACCACAATGACAGTAATCCACAACAGTCTTTTACTGAAAACCTGCCTTGGGTCATGCCCTCTAAGCCCTGGGGATATAGCAGTACAAACCCTGCCCTTTCAGTTATTTATTGCTATGTAATCCACCCCAAAACTTAGTAGCTTAAAATAATAACCATTTTATTAGCTCACAATTCTGTGGATTAGCAATTTGGGCTAGAATCAGCTAGGTGGTTGTTCTGCTGGTCTTTTCTGTGGTCCCTCATATGGTGACAGTCATCTGCCAATGTAACTGGGGCTGAATGTTCTAAGATGGCTTCACTCACATATCTGACGGCTGGTTGATGACTGGATCTCTCTCTCCCTCTCCACACCATCTCTCTTCCTCCAGCAGGTTAGCTGGGGCTTCCTCACATGACTGCCTCAGAATGGAGAGTAAGAAGGAAGCTACAAGACTTCTTGAGACCTAGGCTCATAAGTCATTTGGAGTTACCTGTGCCATGTTTTACTGACCAAAGCAAGTCACAAGGATAGCCCAGATTCAAGGAGTAGAGAAACAGACTCCACCCCTTGTTGGGAGGATCTGCAAACTCACACTCTACGTGTACACACAGAGACGAAAGGACATTGTAGCCATTAAGTATTCTACCACACTATCCCATCTGGGTAAATGAGTGTTGAACACATTTAGTCCTGTGGGGCTTCAGAGGTGGAAGAAACCACTGTAGTGAAAAGATGAGCTTTTCACTGGGTCCGGAAGAACACACAGGATGGAACAAACCCAGAGCAATGTGGAGAACACTCCAGGCAGAGGCAGACGGTCAGAATGACTCATGGTATGTTTAGACTCCAGTGAATATATGCTTGGATAGAGTGGCTACAGAAAAGTATTTGAGAGGAGTCAAGGGTAATGGGAAAGATTATGATTGGGTATGGGGGACCCTGAATGTCAGGTTCTAGGGAGTACACACACTACTTACCGTGCAGCGCACAGCCAGAGGTCAGTGGGAGCCTAGTGGTGTGGGTGGGAAACAAGGGTATAGTGAAGAAGCCTTTTGAGTCTGCATCTTTATGGACAGCAGTACAGAAGGAAGTTGAGTCAGACTTGGAATATGGTGGCACAGAGATTATGGGAAGAAGGAAGTCTAGAGACAGTTACCCTAAAGGCAAGTGTCTATATGGATTATCCTTAAGAGGCTAAGGGGCATAATTGGAGCTCTTTCAAGTAAGTTTATTTAGAAGTCTAAAAAAGCTTCTTCTTGCATCTTAACTTTTCTAATCCATACTACCAACTAAAGAAAGAAAAAAAAGTTTCTTCTGGATTTATGTTAGTTATTCTAGAGAGAGCTAAATTTAGGCTCATCACACACAGATACACAAACACCTCTCCTGCATAAGTTTCATGTGAGACAAGTAGGATACAGCTGTTTATAGTCAAAGTTTTGTCTATATTTGAAAAGACAACATTCCTGGTGTTAATATTGTAAGTAGGGGCAAGGAATCATGAGGAAGGCTAGAAACCAAAATGAAGCCAGGGAAAAGCTGTCTGCAGTCTATACTCTGAAGCCATACTTTACCCAGGCAGACTGTATAGCCACACTTTTCACAATGGTAGCATGGCAAAGCAGCAGTTTTGACAATCTGCAAAATGTATATTTCTTTTCCAAACTATTGTTTTCCACAGGAAGCATATGGCCATTAGATCATGCTACATGCAGCCGGGCAGGATGGCTCACACTTGTAATCTCAGCACTTTGGGAGGCTGAGGCAGGAGAATCACTTGAGGCCAGGAATTTAAAACCAGCCTGCACAATATAGTAAGACCCTATCTCTACAAAAAACAAAACAAAACAAAACAAAACCCACCATTTAATTAGCTATGCATGGTGGTGTGCACCTGTAGTCCTAGCTACTTAGGAGGCTAAGGTAGAACAATTGCTTGAGCCCAGGAGTTCAAGGTTACAGTGAGCTATCTATGATAGCACCACTGCACTCCAGCCTCGGTGACAGAGTGAAATCCTGTCTTTAAGAAAAAACAAAAAACACAAATAAGAACACGCTACATGTAATTTTTTTTTTTTTACACAGAATGACAATTGATGTTTGGTTTGTTAATTGTATAGGAGGCAGTAAGTCCCCTTCAGGTATTTGTGGGAGATAAGATGCAGAGAACCTGAGGGTTTTCTATCACTCTGTCTAGCTGTATACCTGCAAGTCACATGTATACAAATAGGTCACAGAGTAAGAAAGTATGGCATTAGTTGCCAAAGTGAATAGAAAAGACAGGACTTAATGAGGAAATATGTAGTAAGGGATGGCATCCAAAAGAGTAGAATTGAGGGTAGTGGAAAATCTCTCGCTGAGATAGAATTTACAGGAATTTGGAAGAATTGGCCAAGGCAGGATTGGCAGGGCAAAGAGGGAAGGATGTCCCAGCTGTGAGGAAAGGTTCCAGGTAAACATGAGTGTTGGACTGTTGATGGTACGGGGGAGGGAAGGCAGTGCAGAAACAGTCCAGAGATGACATCTCTAAGATTGTGAGCTCAAGACTTCTTGTTTCACCCAGTTCTCCTGAAATCCCAGGTAAAGAACTGTCACAGTTGATGGACTGTACCATGTGAAAATATTACAAAACGATGAACAGACAATAAAAGAACATTTAGGTTCCTTATTACAAATGCTGAATTTCATTCACTGCCTGGTGGGTGAATGGGTAGTATTCTGTGCATACCTCATAGGATAGGGGAAAATTCTCCAGGGGAAAACATATCCTCTCTGCCTTTGGTGCCTGCTCAGACTGAGCCAGACCATACTATGTGGCAGTTATGCAAGAAAGGCTCTCCACTGCATTTTCTAATGGTATAGTGCTCTAGGGCAAGACCTGCTGAGTATTTCTGTAATTCCGACCTCAATGTGTTCCTCAAAACTGGGGAGATTAAGCCAGGTGTGGTGGCTCCCGCCTGTAATCCCAGCACTTTCTGAGGCCAAGGCAGGTGGATCTCCTGAGCTCAGGAGTTTGAGACCAGCCTGGGGAATATGGTGAAACCCCATCTCTACAAAAAAATACAAAAATTAGCTGGGCATGGTGGTGTGTGCCTGTAGTCTCGTCTACTTGGGAGGCAGAGGTAGGAGGATCGTTTGAGCCCAGAAGGTGGAGGTTCCAGTGAGCCAAGATTGTGCCACTGCACTCCAGCATGGGCAACAAAGTGAGACCCTGTCTCAAAAAAAAAGAGCTCCTGTAAAAAGATGTGTTTTAAGATAAAAATTGAGAAATCATAGATGGCTAACATCATGGGAGCTCCAAGAAATCAGGCCTTGTCAGCGTCCTCAACAGGTAGCTTTCTTTAAAAAAGTATAAAAACAAGGTTTGGTGGTTATACAAATTATCTATTTTGTGGGGAAGTACTCAGGTTTATGCAACTGAAGAGTGTCTAGCTTAAGACTTAGTATATAGCAAGCACTCAATAAGTGTTCACTGATCCTGAGCTACTTTTGTCAGCTTCTTACATGAAATATAGCAATGTATTCAATTTTTGGTGAATATGATTCTTCGATGTTGAGAGGGCAAGTCAAACCACCAAACCTGGGCATCTGGTCCAACCTTTAGACGTTATACAAGACTCTCATACATCTATGTTCCTAAACTTTTTTGCCACTGAGGACTTCTGAAATTTTCCCCAGAGACAGCATATTTTGAAGGCTTGCCTACCAAACACACCACAATTACAGATTACTTAATTTATCCGTTTTAATTCATCAAAGATGAATGTTTCTCACAAAAAAGGTTCTATTAAACATGAGATAATAATATATTCAGTATATCATACATTGCTCAGCATTTTATCCTTAATGTCATTTATTCCACACAACAATACCAGTGGTTATTAACTTCATTTTACAAATGAGGAAAGTGAGGCACAAAGAGGTTAAACTGACTCAAGGCTGCACAGCTAGTAAAAAGAAAAAGTAGGATTCAAACTTGGGTCTCTGCTGCTCTATCCATTCTAGCATTCAAACTCTAGCTAACTAGTTTTACCATGAATGGTAGTACAGTTCTAGCAATCATACTCCCAGGTATTTATCCCAGAGAAATGCAAACTTATATGCCCACAAACACATGTACATGAATTTTTATAGTGGCTCTACTCAATCACCAGAAACTGGAAACAACTAAAATGCCCTTCAATGGTGAATGATTAAACAAGCTGTGGTATATTTGGACAATGGAATACGACTCAGCAATAAAAAGGAACAAACCATTGATATACACAACTTGGATGAATCTCAAAAGCATTACCCTGAGAGAGGAAAATGAGATTCAAAAGATTACAGTTTGACTCCATTTATGTGATATTCTCAAAATAACAAAACTGTAGTGATAGAACACAGATCAGTGGCTGCCAGAGTTTAGGATGGAAACAGAGTATGACTAAAGAGTCAGCATAAAGGAATTTTTTGGGGTAATAGAACTGTTCTGCACCGTGATTGTGGTGGTGGTTGCACTGATCTATATATGTGTTAAAAGTCCACAGAACCGGGTCAGGCGTGGTGGCTCATGCTTGTAATGCCAGCACTTTGGGAGGATCACTTGAGCCCAGTTTCAAGACTAGCCTGGGCAATATAGTGAGACCTCGTCTCTAAAAAAAAAACTAGAAAATTAGCTGGGTGTGGTGATGCCTGCCTGTAGACCTAGCTACTCAGGAGGCTAAGGTAGGAGGACTGCTTGAGCCCAGGAGTTCAAGGCTACAGTAAGCAACACTGTGACACTCCAGCTTGGGCAACAAAGCGACACCCTGTCTTAAAAAAAAAAAAAAAAAAAAAAAATTGGCCAGGCTCGGTGGCTCACGCCTGTAATCCCAGCACTTTGGGAGGCCGAGGCGGGTGGATCACGAGGTCAGGAGATCGAGACCATCCTGGTTAACACAGTGAAACCCCGTCTCTACTAAAAAATACAAAAAATTAGCTGGGTGTGGTGGCAGGTGCCTGTAGTCCCAGCTACTTGGGAGGCTGAGGTAGGAGAATGGCATGAACCCAGGAGGCGGAGCTTGCAGTGAGCCGAGATCACGCCACTGCACTCCAGCCTGGGTGACAGAGCAAGACTCCGTTTCAAAAACAAAAACAAAAACAAAAAAATCCACAGAACCATAAATAACCCCAAAGTCCATCCTACTGTATAATTTTTTTAAGTCAATAGGACAGGTGCAGTGCCTCAGGCCTATAATCCCAGCACTTTGGGAAGCTGAGGCAGGAGGATCACTTGAGCCCAGGAGTTCAAGACCAGCCTGGGCAACACAGTAAGGTCCCATCTCTTAAAAAAAAAAAAAAGAAATAAAATTAGCTGGGCGTGGTGGTGTACACCTGTAGTCCTAGCTACTCAGGAAGCTGAGGTGGGAAGATTACTTGAGCCCAGAAGTTTGAGGCTGCAGTTAGCTATGATACCGCCAGTGCACTCCAGCCTGGGTGATGGAGTAAGACACTGACTCTCAAAAAAAAAAAAAGTCAATAGGTCATTTTTTTTTTTTTTTTTGGAGACAAGAGTCTTGCTCTGTCGCCCAGGCTGGAGTGCAGTGGAGCGATCTCGGCTCACTGCAAGCTCTGCCTCCCGTGTTCACACCATTCTCCTGCCTCAGCCTCCCAAGTAGCTGGGACTACAGGCACCCGCCACCACACCCAGCTAATTATTTTTGTATTTTTAGTAGAGATGGGGTTTCACTGTGTTAGCCAGGATAGTCTCAATCTCCTGACCTTGCGATCCACCTGCCTCGGCCTCCCAAAGTGCTGGAATTACAGGCCTGAGCCACCGCGCCCGGCCAATAGGTCATCTTTTTAGTTACTACTAATTTCTGTGTTTCCCATTTACTACAACATTTCCACTGACCACTAACAACAGGATTTAAAAATTAAAATAGCTATGCTATAAAGTAAAACAAAGAACCATTATCATGCCACACATCCCCACTGAATGATAATAGTCATCTCTTTAAATAAGCATTCCTTAAAAGTTAAATAAATTTGAGAGCTTATTCCCTTAAAAATAAAAGTATTTTACTAAGTTATTAGATGGCATGATATTTCACATAGCAATTTGTATAGTAAAACAGAAATAGTAATCAAAATTAACCCTGGGAAGGAGAATGTGATAGGATGAGGATGTCAAGGACAACCGTGGCTCTTTCTACAATTTTTCAGGTTTTTTGCTAGGATGCATTCATGTATCATTAGTATAAAAATAGAGTTCTTAAAAGAATTAAACCCTTCTAGATTGAAATGGAGATATTGTACAAGTTGCAATATCCTTCCCTCCATGGGGTTTCCACTGCCCTTGGGGACCCCTTGGTTATTCCACTTACCAAGTCAGGTTTGTATTCTACTCAATACCTAGCGCCTCACTCATAGCACAGTGGGCACTCAACAAATGTCTGCAGAAGCGAACGGCACCTGGCAATGTGGAGAACAAAAATGACAAAAACATGGTCACTAACAAAATCTATAATCTAAATAGAAAAAATCATGCTCTAATTTTGAGTGATGCAAATTACTGAGTGCTAATGACATATTAAAAAACTACAGGCATACATTGAATTTTGGAAGAGAGCAAGACAAACATATAATGTTTAAGTGGGATAGAGGCTTTTTAAGCCTAAAACAGGGAGAAACCAAACTAGAATCAATTATTCCTGGCTCCCTAGCCATAAAACCATAAAATTCAAGCGAGTAAGAAAAATAAAAATAAAGGAAAACTAACCTGTACTGAGTTTCTATGTACCATGCACTGCATTAGACATTTATACAGATTAAAACTTTCAGGTTTCAGCTTGGATATAAAGCACTAGGATGCTATCATCTCCATTCTCACAACAAGAAAAATGCTAGACAAACTGAAAAGCAATTACTTTTCTTTGACATATGACAGAACTGAGGTCCTAGGACAAACCACTATCCCACAATCTCAATATATGGAAAGACACATACCCGCAGGGAGACACAGGATCCGAGCATATAAACTTGTAGGAAGACCAAACTAGAAGTTCTGACAAATTACTGGAGACCAGAGTATGAGCTGGCATCAGAGTGTGAAGCTTGTAAGAGGTTGCTACACTCTTACAAGCTTTTCCTACAGGAATTCCACCAGGCTCTCACAGGGAAGATCAGGGAAAAATCTCAGAGAAAGCGCCCACCATGGTGCTGGCTGGCTGGCTGAGGAAAATAGCACCCACTGTGAAACCTACCCAGATTCCTTTATCCCCAGTACAGAATAAAAAGGCTTAGTCTTCAGGGGGAAGGACATGAAACCCATGGCTGGAGAACACTGGTGGATACCCACTGCAGCTAGGATAAAGGAACATGGGAAAAAGAAAAAGAAGCTTCAGTCCAGGAGGAGGAAAAGGAAATCTTGCCAAGGACACACTCAAGACCCAGGCTCTAGTACCTGTCTCAGTAATGTTTAATCAGATCATCAGAGAACTCCCTCCTCCCCTACTAATTACAACCTGGCAAACCAGCTCCATGGTTAAGAACAATAGAATACAACTGGGAGAGCTGTTAAAGATAGCTCTTGGGAAGCAGCACAGAGTAAAAACCCAAAGCAAAGCAAGAGTCAAAATGAATGTATCACTAGAGAAATCAGAAATCTCTGGTGCCTGGTGGAGCACAGTGGCTCATGCCTGTAATCTCAGCACTCTGGGAGGCCAAGGCAGGAGGATCGCTTGAACCTAGAAATTCAAGACCACACTGGGCAACATAGGGAAACTTCATCCCTACCAAAAAAAAAAAAAAATTTAAAAATTAGCTGGGCATGGTAGCACGCACTGTGGTTCCAGATACTCAGGAGGCTGAGGCTGGAGGACTGCTTGAGCCCAGAAGGTTGAGAGGTTGAGGCTGCAGTGAGCCATGATCGCGTCACTGTATTCCAGCTTGGGTAACAGAGCAAGACCCTGTCTCAAAAAACAAACAAAAAAAAAGAAAAAAGGAAAAAAAAGAGAGAGAGAGAGAAAAGAAATCTCTGGTACCCACAGCAAAACAAAACCAATCCAATATCAAACAGGTCAACTCTTGCTGGGCACGGTGGCTCACACTTGTAATCCCAGCACTTTGAGAGGTCAAGGCACTTGAACCCAGGAGTTCCAGACCCAGTCTGGACAACATGGTGAAACCCCATCTCTACAAAAGATCTTAAAAATTAGCTGGACATGGTGGAGCACACCTATAGTCCCAACTACTTAGGAGCCTGAGATGGGAGGATCGCTTGAGCCCAGGAGGTCAAGGCTGCAGTGAGGTATGATCATGCCACTGCACTCCAGCCTGGGTGACAGAGCGAGACTCTGTCTCAAAAGCAAAAACACAAAAACAAAAAGCACAGGCCAACTCCTGACCAGATTAACACAAATCCCCATAAATATGTTCTTCTCCAAACATATCAAATATTAACCTAAGCACTGCCCATGTTCAGCTTTTGGCATATTTGGGAGGCGTAACAAAAGGCAAGAAAACACTCCAAGTGACAAAGGAATTATTAAATCCAGACTCAGTAAATGCAGATGTTGAGATTATCAGAAACAAAACTTAAAAGAACTATGATTAATATCTTAAAGACTCTAACATAAAAAAGACAATATGCAAGACCAGACAGATAATTTCAGCAAAGAGATAGAAACTGTAAGAATGAATCAAAGGGAAATGCTAGAAATTAAAAAAAAAAAAAAAAACAGCAAGAAAAACAATGGGCTCAACAGTGGACTTGACACAGCCAAGGAAAGAATCAGTGAGCTTGAAGACCAAGCTTATTGATCAGTCAATAAAAATTAAAAAGAGACAAATTAATGAAAATATTGAAGAGCATTCAAGAACTGTGGGGTAATAACAAACAATATAATACACTTGTAATTGGAATCCCAGAAAGAGAGAGAGAGAAAAAAAAAAGAACAGGATAGAAGAATTATTTGAAGAAATAATGGCTGAGAACTTTCCAAAATTAGTGACAGACAACAAACCATAGATATAATAAAGTTCAGAGAACACAAAGCAGGATAAAAATGAAAAAATTTTAAAAGCCACAGTTAGGCATATCATATTGAAGCTGCTGAAAACCAAAGACAAAAAGAAAACCTTCAAAGTAGTCAGAGGAAAAATGACACATTAACTATGGAGGAACAAGGATAAGAATTACAGCAGCCTCAAACTAATGTGGGAACAGAGAGCCAAACACCACATGTTCTCACTCTTGGGTGGGAGAGTTGAACAATGGGAACATATGGACGCAGGGAGGGGAGCATCACACACTGGGATCTGTCGGGGGGGTGTGGGACTGGGGGAGGGATAGAATTGGGAGAGGTGCCTGAAGTGGGTAATGGGTTGATGGGTGCAGCGGGCCACCATGGCACGTGTATACCTACGTGGCAGACTTGCACGTTCTGTGCATGTATCCCAGAACTTAAGGTATTTAAAAAAAAAAAAAAAAGAATTACAGCAGCCTTCTTCTCAGAAACTATGTAAGCCAGGCAATGGTGGAGTACTATGTTGAAAGAGGAAAAAAACCTGTCAACCCACGAAAGTGTCCTTTCAAAAGTGAAGAAAAATGAAAACTTTCTCAAACAACCAAAAACAGAGAATTTACTGCCAGCAGATCTGCCCTCAAAAGATAGGTTAAAGGGAATTCTTTAAGCAGAAAGACTGTGATCAAGGTAGGAAACCTGGATTACCATAAAGAAATTAAGAGCATTGGAAAAGGAATAAATGAAGGTAGAATACAGTCTTATTAAACATTTGAAAAGCCAATTTCCCAAACACCAGCTAAGGGCCAATCGTGCACATTGGCCTTCTAAAGATAGCAGCCTCAGGCCTGCTATGTTAACTCTTTTCTGCACAACACAGTATATTTAAAAAAAAAATCCTACAACATCATACTTGATGGTGAGAGACGGAATGCTTTCCAAGATTGGAACAAGTTAAGGATGTCCTCTCTCACCACCACAATTCTGAAAAAGAAAAAAGCCAGGCCAGGTGTGGCGGCTCGCACCTATAATTACACCATTTTGGGAGGCCAAAGCAGGAGGATCACTTGAGGCAGGAGTTCAAGACCAGCCCGGGAAACATAGCAAGACCTTATCTCTGCACAAAAAATATTTTAAAATAGCCGGGCATAGTGGCATGTGCCCATAGCCCCATCTACTCAAGAGGCTGAGACAGGAGGATCACTTGAGCCCAGGAGTTCAAGGCTGCAGTGAGCTATGATGGGGCCACTGCACTCTAGCCTAGGTAATAGAGCAAGACCCTATCTCTTAAAAAGCAAAAAAGGCCAGAGGTAGTGGCTCATGCCTGTAATCTCAGCACTTTGGGAGGCCAAGGTGGGAGGACTGCTTAAGACCAGGAGTTTGAGACCAGCCTGGCCAATACAGTGAGACCCTGTTTCTATAAAATTTTTTTTAAAAATTAACTTAAGCATACCCTGAGAGAAAAATTGTAAAAAGCCAGAGTACTCATATTATCTGATTTCTAGGCTTATTATAAAGCTATAATAATCAAGACTGTGTGTTAATGGAGAAATGATAGCTACATTGATCAATGCAACAGAGAGCCCAGAAATAGATCCACAGAAGCATAGCCAACTGATTTTTGATACATATGCAAAGGCAATTCAATGGAGAAAGGATAGTCTTTTCAACAAGTGGTGCTGGGACAACTAGACATCCATATGTGGAATATGAACCTCAATACATACTTCACATTCATGGCAGGAGAGAATATAAAATGGTAGAACCACTTTGGAACATAGTTTGGTAACTTCTGTCAAAGAAAAATCCACTAATCCCATTCCTACGTATTTACCCCAATAAACCGCAAACTTACGTCCACACAGAGATCTATCTGTACACTAATGTTTACCACAGCTCTATTCATAACTACCAAGAAACTGGTAACAACCAAGTTGTCCTTCAACAGGGGAATGAACAAACTGTGGTATATCCATACAATGGAATAGCATTCAGTAATGAAAAGGAACAGGTTATTCATTCACATAGTATGGATGAATCCACTAAAAGCAAGAATTAAAAAAGGCTATATATTGTATGATTCCACTCATGTGACATTCTGGAAAAGGCAGAATTACAGTTTAAAATTCAGAAGTACACTATTGTGAGGCATTTCTAGGGGGAAAAAGTGGCTAGATTTTTTTTGAACAGGAATAGCTCTGATCAGGTCAACTTGGACAGAAGTCTATGGAAGTTCACATCACTATATATCATCTCTTTAAAAAAATGTATTTAACTTTTAAAATAAGAAAATATATTCACATTGCTTAAAATTCAAAACACATACATAAAAGTTTATGTACTGAAACATCTCCCTCTCACCCTCTACCTGCTTGGTCATGCATGCTCCAAAACTATCAGTGTCTTCAATATTCTTGATTGACCCTTAGGATATTATCAATCTTTTGCTACTACAAGCAATACTCCAATTAATATGCAAATATTTGTTGAATAAATTCCTGGAAGTGTTTGCGGGATCTAATGATGTGTGTGTTTATAAATTCTGACTGCTCTTTCAAGTCACTGACTTTTAAAATGTCAGAGATTTTTAATTTTTAATTTTTATCCTAGGAGGAAAGAAGAAAAGCTAAGATTCTATCACCAGGCAATTTTCTGGAGGAATGTACATCTCTTAAGACACGCAAAATGAGCCTTGTATAGTTTCCCACACATACTTCCTAGGGTCCAGTTGCATTTTCATGTAATATATTTCAGGCTACAAGCTGTTGTAAAGCCTATTTCAGTTATGTGGAAAGTGTTACTTCTGAGATCTTCACAAGCAAAGGTCAAAGGCTGATGCCCCAAATTGGTAATTCCTGGCCACTCACTTCACAGTGCAATGCTGGATTTTTCACTGCAACCACAGGAAGATTTTTAAATCTTGCCCAATTAAAACACATCTACAGAGAATCCCTTGCCCTTATTACCAATGCTCAAATAAGGATTTCCTCTCTTAGGTACAAATTATAAATCACATAAAGGTTCCAAGGAAAGACTGCAAATGTTTCTTTCATCTCTTAAGTGGTCGTGGTTCCCAAGTAACAGTCTTTTTGCTTGACCACAAAACCTAGCAGAGTCTAATACACTAGGGTTTTCGTGATAATGCTTGAATGGAAGGTTGAGAAAATCTAGGGACTCCTTTGAATAATAGCCATGCAAGATCAGAAAGCAGTTAAGCCACTCACAAGAATATCTATGTCCAAAACCACACTGTCTCCCGTCGGCTTCTTCCTAGAAAAACCATCACTCCATTCCACACTCGGTGGAAGAGGTGTTACCAATGGCACAATCACATTATTTAGTCTCTAGAATACACTACATTCAGAAATGGGTGTTTAATAAGATTTATCAAAGGTTAAGAGCTTACACTCACTGCTAATTATTATGAATTATTGAAGTAATGGCCCCCAATTTTTTCACATCTCCCTGTATCCACACCTTTGAATGGTCACCTCCCACAATGACTCTGGGCTTGGCCACAGAAGCACTTCCATGCTTTAGCTTATGGGACAATAGCAAATGTGACACAGCAAACATTTGAAAAGTGCTTGTGTACTGGTGCTTGCTCTCAGTTGCTACTCTGTGACTTCAAGACTACCATGTTAGTAAGTCCAGACTAGCCAGCAGGAGGGCAGACCACATAGAGTGGAGATGAACCATCCCAGCTTAGGGCCTCCTAGACCAACCAGCCTGCCAACCAACAGATGTGTGAGTAAGGCTATCCCAGATCATCTAGCCACCAGCTAACCACCCTCCCCCAAAAAGCTAATTGACACAGGCTACTTAAAAGTAAATATGTTTGTGGCCTAGTACTTATGGGAAGGGAAACAGAACACTGGTTTTCCTCCTGTGAAGTTTACTCTGTAGATAAGAAATAGTTTCAAACAGAAAAACTTCCAGTACCTGGATGAGAATAAATAAATATATAAGTATTGAAAAAATACTTAAGTCTTCCCAGATTCTAACAAATGTGCTGTCTGCCATCACAGATGGCACACACATGCAAAAAACAAAAAACATAAAAAAAATTTCCATTTAGTCACTGAAGTATCTTTATCATGATATATTTAAACCAAAGTCTTATACTCGACAGTTCCATTTCTAACACTGAACAACAACTCAGGTTTCCAGGAATTACGTTTTCTCTCAATTCTACTTTTTCCCCATGTGACAGGGATCAGTGAGAGCTGAAAGAGCTCCCTTAATGCAGCCTAAAAAGCATCAGCTATATGAGCCTAATTAAACCTCCTTCTAGAAGCATTCTGAAGGACCAACTTCTTCCAGCATCATAGAAACTCTTTTTAGCCATGTTAATGGCAGTCAATAAAAACTGTTTAAGACCTACACATTTGGTCTGGGGACATTGCCTCTATTGGATTGCAAGGTGGGACATTGAAGGGGAAATGACTTTCTTAAACCATTTTTGTTTAGGCCTCGCTATATGCTTCTCTGGATGAGAGAGAGAGAGAGAGAGAGAGACCTCCAATTAGAGAGAGAGATAGAGAGACCTCCAGAGAGAGAGAGAGAGAGAGAGAGAAACACCTCCCATTGTACTTGGAATAAAACACAAGCTCCTTAATGAGGTCCTGTAAGGCCCTGTCAATCTTTCCCTGCCCACCTCATCTCTCTTACCCCAGTTCCTAGCCAAACCTCTGTGGATCCTTTCCATATCTCTCTCCCACCTCAGTACCCTCACAACACCTGCTGCTACCCCTGCCTGGCAATCCCTTCTCTCTAACTTTTACCTTGCTTATTCCTGCTCATTCTCAAGGCTCAGGGCACCATGCTGGTCTCCCTCACAGGGACATTCTACCTTATACTTGCTGCGTGACCTTGGGCAAGTTACCTTTGCTTCACCTTTCTGAGTCTCACACCTCAGAGAGAGAGATCCTCTGTTAGTTAAGCACTTAGCACAGTACTCGGCACACAGGAAATGTTTAAGAAATAATTGCTGCTGTTATTGTTATTATCCTATATGATAATGTCCATCATAGCTCTTAGTGCAATTAGATATTTATTTGTTGAAAAAAATAGAAACACACCCCCCTCCCCAGCTTGGATCCCACCTTAATATCTATTACTTTTCAGGCAATTTCCCCATATATTGCATTTTTGTAGAGTAAGATGAAATGAATGTTTACAAAGCATTGATTAATTCTCACTACCACCCTCAGAGATACGGTTTGACAAAGAAATTGAGGCACAGAGAAGTTAAGTAACTGGCCAAGAGCAAGTGGTAAAGCTAAGATTTGAATCCAAGTTGGCCTGACCTCACAGCCTGTGCTGGGTATATGACACCAAAGGCTTCCCTAACTCATGAACCTTGTCATCTAAGAGCAGGCCTCGGAGAAGATAGATCTTCATAGTTACATCCATCCCAAATGACTCCAGAGATCTACTCCTCAGATCCTTAACCAGGATGGTGCTCCCATCACTCCCTGTGAACCCCTTCAGCAGAGCACTCTTTCCCCTGACTGTGAGAAGATGACTTAATTCCTTTCCACTCGAAGTTGAGCTGTAAAGGGGATGATTATCTTTCACCTCTTATACCCCTAGCAAACAGAAGGTATTCAATACATGTTTGCTGAATGAATTAAATGAAAATCTTGGAGAATATATTATTGTTACAAAGTTGGGGAGTGGAGTGAATTTTCATTAACAATATTAAAGTTTGGCATAGTTAAGAACAAACTTGACAAGAATGGTGAGAAAAGTGGGGTTTATCTTAACCACTTTTACAATTGATAATGATTTCTATATCTAGCCCTAGAGATTCTACAGAGTTTACAAACTGTGCTTCATAGCTGTAGGTAGACTTTGCTCTACCTCTGGGACCCTGCCTCACCAACACTGTTCTGCTATCCCCAGTGGCTGCAACTAAGCCACTGTTCAGGACAGGATGCCCTTGATAAGTACCAATCTCTCAGTGATGACTAACAAATGGCTTGAAAGAAAGAACAAATAATAAATCTCAGTGATTACTAACAAATGGTTTGGAAAGAGAAACAAAAAGAGCAAGTGATAAAGCAAATGAGAGCAAACTGTTAATAATTGAGAATATAGTGAGTTCTTTGAACTATTCTTGTAACATTTTGTAATTATCAAAATAAGTTTTTAAAATCTAAAGAAGAATGTGTCCCAGAAGATTTCAACACACAAAGTCTAGTGTATTGGCCATGCTGGTGTCATATTTTCTTGTCATGTGTCTCAAAAAAACAGACAGACAAAAAAACAAACAAACAAACAAAAAAACACATTCTAGGCTCGGGTTTCCTTGCCCAGCAGCCAATACCAAGTGAAAAGGAGCTCCTTGGGTAGCAGGGCACAGCCATGGTTCCTGGGTTGTGGCAAAGATTAAATTATTTGCTGCTTGAAAAGTACTGATGAACTCATAGGTGTCTCCTATTGGTCAAAGCCCCAGTACTATTTTCCCACACTAGGTCCTTTATTCAGTTGGTTGCCTTCTGAGTTATCACCTTCCTTTTCACAAGCCTAGCTATGAAATCAGGCAAGTTTTTCCCAAGACCCTTTTTCTCTTACTTTCTCCCAAGAAAAGCACAGAGGCATTTCTAATGGTAAGAACTTTGCTGCTATTGTCCATGAAAAAACCTACAGGAACAAGGCAAAAATAACCATGGGGGAGTCACAAAGATTCCAGAAAACAAAACTCAAAGTGGTAGTTATTTGGTCTGTAATGATCACTTACTTGCTAGTAACCATTTATCCTTTTATCACTTCTATCCATTCATCCTAGATCCTCCCCACCATGCAAACCAGAATGCTTCAGCTTTCCCAGCCAATGTAACTGGAACAACAGAAACTTGTGAGCCATTAAAGTGTCCCCACGTTAGGAGAGTGCCAGACAGGTGTCACCTAACACTCACTTCTCACCTATATTGTGGGGCAAGTCAAGATCATAGTAAATTATACCTCAATGAGAGATTTTCTTAATGTAAGACAGCATATTACCTCTGTCTTCTCAGCTCCTATTTTGTGTAAGCTCAACAAGGAGATAGGTGCATTATGTCCCATGATAATGTTCAACTTCATTTTTGGACTGGCTCTCTACAACTCTGATCAAGGCTTGTAAGAGCTCTCTAACGCCATGTCTTCATCAACACCTGATGCCTCCTACCTCCCCCACCTCCTCCAAAATACCTGCCTAGTTCCAAACAGACCTCAAAGCAGTGGGCAGAAAGAAGATACAGCTTTGTGTAGGTTAGGGGAAAAAATGGGTTGTTATGGTTGGTGGAACACAAGAGAGGGAAAAGACAAGCATTATTAAAGGAGAGAACCATACAAAACCTACAAGTCTTCAACACCCTTTCCTCTTTAACTTTCACCAATCCATACTTCTTAGCTATGATGCCAGCCCTACACCATCACCTGTCCTGCTCCTGAGAATCTCCCCTACGGGCCTGAAGGTGGGTCACAACACTTCAGGGAGGAGTGGGAAGCCTTTCTCTACTTTTTTCTACCTGTGACCAGATTCACATCGCATTGCTGAGGGCAAGCAACATGACTCAGAGAAGGGGGGAGAGAGAAAGTGTGAATTCTAGAGCCAGCCTTGCACCCCTGAGTACTCCAGAATTGACTGGACAGAAAATGCAAGGCAACAATATTGGGTTAAAAGCTATTCTCTAGCAAACAAAAGCGTAAAGAAGAGCACAACTGGAGAAAAGGTGGCAATGATGGTGGCTAACATCGATTGAGAGTTGAATACACGCTGGGCACTGAAACACTTCTCAAAGATCTCAGGTAATCCTTGAAGAGAGGGTATTATCCTTTTACAGTTCAAGCATTTAAGCTCAGAGCTCACTTTAAATGAAAGAGAAAATGATATGGAGGTAGAATACTTCTAGGTTAAACAAAAAAGAAAAAAAAATCTATTTTCACTTATCCGAAGAGTAATCCCATGATGTTACAAAAGCATGAGAACCACACTACTCAAAGGGTACGAAGGCCGGGACCCACATTCCCATTGTCTACAGATGTTTTGGAAGTATTAAACTAAATAAAAACACAATGCTTTGTTCAGACCGACTCTTCTCTCAGCCCTACTCTTTCCCCCTCCCAGACCTAGGCTGACAAGAAGTGGCCAAAGGGAAAGTATTTAAGAGGAGAACTGGTCTAGGAAAGTGGATTGCGGGTTGCTTAAACTAAGCAAAGACGTTGTGCAACCAGTTTTTACCTAAATTATTTTTCATTACTTCCCAAATTTAGAGAGCAGCAGTTCACTTTATCAGACTGAACACAGGGAATGAGGTCGCCTTTCCCTCCAGGCCACCACTGGAATCACCTTCAACACGGTTTCTGACTTCTTACACAATCAGAGGGCGGGAGGGGGGAATCTCATCCTCAGCTTCAGAGATAAACGCACCTCACGGCACACACACACACAAAACAACTCGCGCACATCTGAGGCCATGGATTTCCTTGCAACTCAAAGTCGGAGAAGCGGCCAAACAAGTTTCTTGCCAAATCCCTAGTAGCTACATATGTCCCAGGGCTGCACAGCGATAAAAACTTTGAAACATGCCTCCACATACCACCATTGTGGTCACTCACTCCAGATCCCGCCACCCACTCCTCACAAATAACAAACGCAGGCTGCTCTGTGCAATTTAAAGCTAGACTCCACCGAAGCACTGGCTCTGCTCTGAAAAGCGGGAGAAAAAGATTGAAGGCTATTTAAAAAAACTAAACAAACAAAAAACCAAAAAAGAAAACAAAACAAAAACAAACTACGGCCCTCGGGGCGGAGGGAATGAAACGAACTCGAAAGCTGGAGAAAAGTTAACTTTGCCGTGCCCAGCGGTGGGAAAATTTCTCCGAAAGACTAGCAAAGCCCTCACGATTTTCCCACCCCGGGACCGCCCGATGCTCGGCGGCCACGGACCCGCAGTTCGAACAATGCCGCCAGCGGGAGGGAAAGTTCGCCGACCCGCCGGGCGCCCGCGCTCTCGCTCCCGCCGGGTGGGCACCCGAGCTCCCCGGGGTGCCTCGCCGCACCCAGCACCACCCGTTCTTCCCTCTCCAGGCACTCGGTTCTTTCCGCCCCCCAACATCTAAACAGCCAGGGCGCGCCCTCGCTCCCTGGAGCATCCGACCCCTGGCGGTCGACAGAGCAGGTCCTCCCGCCACGGGTCTGGCCCCGTCAGCCCCGAAGCCAGGCAAAGGGCAGGGACGGAGAAGGGGGCGCCAGGAGGGGGCACCGGAGGAAAGAGCCGCAACAGTTATGGCGCTCAATTCCTGCCCGGTGTAGCCGGGAGCTGCAGCCAAGCTCGCGCGTCCGCCCCCGCCCCCCGCCCGGGCCACCAAGCACTGCCCGGGCCGGCAGAGGGGCCACTAGGCACTTTACCTCAGCCCACACACGCTCTCGGCCCCAAGGCGCCGGGGACGCCGGAGGCGACCACGATGTGGAACCGGAGCGACCCGGAGCGCGGCGAGGCCGGGCCGGGACTGTGCGCTCCGCGCCGCTCGCTTCCACTCCCGGAGGCCGCCGCTCCCGCCGCCCACCCGGCGCGACGCCCCCAACCTCGCCCGCGCCGGGTCCGGCCTCCGCGGTGCCTACCTTCGCGCAGCTGGCTCGCGGCTCCTGCCCGGCTCCACGCCGCGGCCCGGCAATGTGCCGGGTGAGTCCGGTCGGAGTGGTAACCGCCCCCCTAACCGCTCGCTTTCTTCTCTTCCCTCCCTCGCACCTGCCCCTTAATCCCCTCCTCGCCCCCGCCCCCCGCCGGGGCCGCCCCCCGCGCCTCAGCTCCCGCCCTCGGCCCTCGTCCGCCCGGCCCGTCAGGCCTCAGCGCTGGGCAGGCGGTTGGGCGGCGGCGGCGGCTGAGGCGGCGCGGAGCACTATTGTATTCCTGACACTGTGCGCTCCCACGCTCCGCCTCTTCCCTTTCCTTCCTCCCCCAACCTCTCCTCCCACCCACCGCCGGCCGCGCTCGCCCTACCGGAGCGGCTCCCAGCCGTCTGCCCGCCGCGCGTTCTTCTGGCGGGCTGGGCGCCGTCGCCACCCGCCGCCTCGACGCCCCGCCCACTCGCCGCTCCCGCACCCGCGGCGCCGCGTTCCAGGTGGGCTCCCCTCCAGTCCAGCTGGGTGCGCCACTGCCCGAGACGCCCCAGCCCCGCCGAGCGCTAGAGAGGACGAGGTGCGGATGCCTCGGCTGTGTTGAAATACGGACTAAGCTTTTCATGGCCCCTTCCAACTCTGAAGTTCCAAAGTGGGACTCTCATACATCAACTCGGCGGCCGTTATTGATTTATGTCGCTTGTGCTTGAATTACCTGTAATAATAAAGCCAAAGTGGCTATTAACAGAATTCATTTAGTCAGTTGCCAGCACAGGTGGTTTGTGATGTTGTGTGGCTTTTTCGATGTGTCCACTGGTTAGGCTACAGCCCACAGTTATTTGATAGAATGTGAATTCAGGTGTTGCTCTGGAGGTATTTTGCTGATGTAATTAAAGCTCCTAATCAGTTGACTTAAAGTTAGGGAGATAATCCTGGATAATCTAGGTGGGCCTGAAGGAATCAGTTGGAAAGCCTTTCAATCAGGGCTGAGGGTGCTCAGTACGTTAGAGAAAGAATTTCCCCTATGGATGACACCTTTGGCCGGTGCCCATTGGTTCTAGCCTTCTCCTGATCTTCCCTTCCTGACTGCGTGCCCTACAGGTTTTGGATTTACTTAGCCACCACCACAATCGTCTAAGACAATAGCTTCGAAGAAATGAATGAACAGGGAGTGTATATACATATATTCCCACCACGCGTTCTTCTGGCGGGTTGGGCGCCGTGGGTGTGGGTGGGTGTGTGTGTGTATATATATGTGTGTGTGTGTGTGTGTGTATATATATAATTTCCTACTGGTTCTGATCCTTTGGTTGAATCCTAATATAGATGTTTAAGCAACAAACCTTTTTGGCTTACCTCTCTGGGTTTGGAAATGTACTATATGCAACTATGATGAACTCATACTCATTCTCTTTCTTTTTTCTTTTCCTTTTCTTTCTTTCTTTTTCTTTTTTTTTTTTTTTTTTTTTTTGAGTCAGGGTCTCGCTCTGTCGCCAGGCTGGAATGCAGAATGCAGTGCCTCGATCTTGACTCACTGCAACCTCTTGGCTCCCTGTCACCCAGGCTAGAATGCAGTGGCGAGATCTCTTGGTTCCCTGCAACCTCCACCTCCCAGGCTCAAGTGATTCTCCCACCTCAGCCTCCCAAGTAGCTGGGACTACAGGCACATGCCACCATGGCCCGATTTATTTATTTATTTATTTATTTATTTAGTAGAGAAAGAGTTTCACCATGTTGCTCAGGCTGGTCTTGAACTCCTAAGCTCAAGCTATCTGCCTGCCTGAGCCTCCCAAAGTGCTAGGATTACAGGCATGAGCTACCGTCCTGGGCTATTTTCATTTACATTTCTAGGATGAACAATAATGTAGGCTCTTTTGTATTTTGTCTGTTTTCCATGTCAAAGATCTAGTTATATTCCATAATATGGAAATATGTGAGTTCTAAAATATTCGTAGTCTTTCAGACTTATCTCACTTTATTATACTTATTTAAAAATAATTATAGATTCACCAGAAGTTGTGAAAAGAAAAATGTACAGAGTGGTCCCATGTACCCTTCGCCCAGTTTCCCCCAACGGTTATAGATAACTATAATACAATATAGATATTAACATTAATACAATCTACAGACCTGTTCCAGATTTCATCAATTTTTCATGCACTGGTTTCTGAGTCTGTGTATATAGTTCTGTGCAATTTTAACACTTTAAATTTGTGTAATCACCACAATCAACTTTTTCTCCACCACAAAGATTCCTCCTGCTACACTTTGTAGTCACAGTCACCGCTTTCTCCTGCTCTAATTTCTGGCAACCCCTAACATGTTCTCCATCTCTATAAATTTGTCATTTCAAGAATATTACATAAATGGAATCATACCTTTTGAAATCAGCTTTTCTTCACTCAGCATAATTTTCTTGAGATGCACCCAAGTTTATTGCATGTCTCAATGATTTGTTGCTTTTTATTACTGAGTAGTAGTCTCTAGTATGGATGTCTATACTAGACAGTTTGTTTATTCATGCATTGAAGGTCATTTGAGTTGTTTCCAATGTTTGCCTGTTAAGAATAGAACTGCTATGAGCATTAATGTAGAAGTTTTTGTGTAAACATAAGTTTTCATTTCTCTGTGACAGATGCTCAGGAGTGCAATTGCTGGGTCAGATGGTATGTGTATATTTAGTGTTGTAAGAAAATGCCAAACTTTTCCAGACTCTACCATTTTATATTACCACCAGCAATGTATGAGAGATCTAGTTTCTCCACATCTTTGTCAGCATTTGGTATTGTCACTATCTTTTTCTTTTAGCCATTCTAATAGGTGTGTAGTGATGTCTCATTGTTATTTTAAATTGCATTTCCTTAATGGCTAATGATGTTGAGCATCTTTTCATGTGCTTATTTGCCATCTGTATAACCTCTTTGGTGAAATGTCCGTTCAAGTCTTTTGCCCATTTTCTAATCGGATTGTTTCTTACTATTAAATTTTGAGAATTCTGTATACTATATTCTAGATACAAATCCTCTGTCAGATATATGATCTGCAAATATTTTTGCCAGTTTGTAGCTGGTCTTTTCATCCTCTTAAGAGATTTTGCAGACCAAATTTTAAATTTTGATGATGTCCAATTTACCAGTTTTTGCATTTATGTATCATGTTTTTGTGTCATGTCTAAGACATCTTCATCTAGCTCCAGATCCTGAAGATTTTCTCTTAGCTTTCCTTCTATAAGTGTTATAGTTTTATATTTTACATTTAAGTGCATGATTCATTTACTTTTTATATAGGATCTAAACCTAAGGTTGAGGTTCATATTTTTGCCTATAGTTGTCTGATGGCTCAAATAAAATGACTATTTTTCCTCCACTGAATTGCTTCTGCACCTTTGTAAAAATCGGTTAGGCATATTTGTGTGGGGCTGTTTCTGGGTTTGCTATTCTGTTCTATCGATCTATGTGCCTATACCTCTGTGAATACCAGTCTTGATTACTATAGCTATATAATAAGCCTTAACCTTGGGTAGAGCACTTCCTCCCACTTTATTGTTCTTTTTCAGAATTGTTTTAGCCATTCAAGGTCATTTGCCTTTCCATATAAATTTTGTAATGAGTGTATTCTGTATCTACGAAAACCTTGCTGGGATTTTGAAAGGAATTGTGTTAAGCCTATAGATCAGTTTAAGGAGAATTGACATCTTTACTACTGTATATTGAATCTTCCAATCCATGAACACGATATGTCTGTCTTTCCATTTATTTAGATCTTCCTTGACTTCTTACATTAGCATTTTTGAATTTCCAGCATACAGACCCTATGCATGCTTTGTTAAACATATACCTAAGTATTTCATTTTCTTTGTCACGATTGTAAGTGGTATTGTGTTTTTAATTTGTCTTCATATTCATTGGTCATTATTAACATATAGAAATGTAATTAATTTTCGTGTGTTGAACTTGTTTCCTCTGACCTTACTAAACTCACTTACTAGTTCTAGGAATTTTTCAGCAGATTCTTTGGGATTTTCTGTGTAGACAATCATATTATCTGTGAGTAGGGACAATTTTATTTCTTCCTTTCCAATCTGTGTGCCTTTTATTTCCTTTTCTTGCTGTCTTGTTCTAGCTAGAACATTCAGTACAATGTTGAATGAGAGTGGAGAGAGTGGACATACTCCCCTTGTTCCTTATCTTAAGGGGAAACATTCTGTCTTTCGCCATTAAATATGATGTTACTTGCAGGTTTTTCATAGATGCTCTTTATTGAGATGAGAAAGTACCTCTCTATTCAGAGTTTACTGAGAGTTTTTATTATGAGTGAATGCCGAATTTTGTCAAATGCCTTTTCTGCATCAAGTCATATGATCATGTGATTTTTCTTCTTTAGCCTGTGGATATGGTAGATTACATTGATAGAATATTGATTTTTGAACCAACCTTGCATAGCTGGAATAAACCCCATTTGGCCATAATATAATTATTTTTACACCTTGCTGGATTCTATATTGCTAATGTTTTGTTGCAGATTTTTGTGTTAAAGCCCATAAGAGGGAAAAGTCTGTAGTTTGGAGGAGATTTTGCTACAGTCTTTGTCTGGTTTTGGTATTAGGATAATACTGGCCTCATAAAATGAGTTGAGGAAGTTGTGCAGAAAAGAGTTAACATAACAGGCCCTTGGCAGGCATCTGTGAACTTGGATTTCAGGAGAGCTCTCATTGTTCCCGGAACTGATAAGAATGGCTAACTATGTCTAAGCTGCTTGTACAAATGTTATTTGTGCTGGGACTAGAACTCAAGTCTCCTGAGTCTCAAGCTGTGCAGAAAAGAGTTAACATGAAAGGCCTCAGTGCTATCCTTTGAAAGCCCTGCATGCAAGGTCGGTCCTTGGATGGCATTTGGAACTTGGATTTGAAGAGGGCTCTCACCATTCCCAGGGCTGATGAGACTGTTCACAGGGCCTAAACTGTTTGTACAAACAATATGGTTTATGCTGAACACTTGTTTTCCTTCTAGGAGTCTGGAGTTTTGGTAAGTGCTAGGCAGAGGGTGCCTATATGACCAACCCCCAGTAAATGTCCTGGGAGCAGAGTTTTTAATGAACTTCCCTGATAGACAACATTTCACACATGTTGTCACAACTTGTTGCTGGAGAAATTAGTACATCCTGCGTGACTCCACTGGGAGAGGACTCTTGGAAGCTTGTACCTCTTTCTTCTGTACTTCCACATGCCTTTTGCCTTTGAAGATTTTGTTCTGTGTGCTGTCACCATGAATGTGACTATCTACTGCATTCTGAGTCCTCATAGTGAATCATCAAGCCTGGGAATGGTTTTGGGGACCCCTAGCACAGAAGTGTTCCCTCCTCTTTGCTATTATAGAATCTATTGTGTAAAATCAGTGTTAGTTCTTTAAATGTTGGGTAAAATATTCCAGTGAAACCATGTGGAACTGGAGCCTTCTTTTTTCAATAACTTTTACATTATAAATCCTATTTTAAAATAGTTATTAGACTATTCAGATGACAAATTTCATATTGGTTGAGTTTTGGTAGTTTGTAGTTTCAAGGAATTGGTCCATTTCATCTAAGTTGTTGAACTTATATATGTAGGGTTCTTGATAGAATTTCTCTATTTTCCTTTCAGTGCCTGCAGGATCTGTAGTAAGATCCCCTGTCTCATTTGTGATTATAGTGACTTATGCCTTCTCTCTTTTTATCTTAGTCAATCTTGCTATAGGTTTATCAACTGTACTGATCTTTTCAGAGGAACAGCTTTTTGCTTAATTGATTTTATCTATTGTTTCCCTGTTTTCAATTTCATTGATTTCTGCTGTTGTCTCTTTCCTTCTGCTTGCTTTGAAGTTTTAATTTTGCTCTTCTTTTTATAGTCTCTTGAGATGGGAGCTTACCTGATTGATTTAAGACTTTACCTCTTCTTTTTAAAACATTTAAAAAATATATATTACAAATTTTTCTTTTAGTGGCAAGTGACAGGCAGCCTCTTTTCTAATGTAAGGATTTAGTGCTATAAATTCTCGTCAGCACTGCTTTAGCTCCATTCCACAAATTTTAATATGTTACATTTTCATTTTCATTCAGTTCATTGTATTTTTTAAAAATTTCCCTTGAGACTCCATTTTTGACCTATGTGTTAGTGAGAAGTGTGTTGTCTAGTTTTCAAATATTTGGAGATTTTCCTGCTGACTTTGTTATTGATTTCTGGTTTGACTCCATTATGGTCAGAGAACATGAAGTGGTTCATGCCTGTAATCCCAGCACTTTGGGAGGCTGAGGCGGGAGGATTGCTTGAAGCCAGGAGTTCAAGAGAACATACTCTGCATGGTTTCAATTCTTTTACATTTGTTGAAAATTTGTATGACGCAGAATACGGGTTATCTTGGTGAATGTTTTGTGAGTATTTGAAAAGAATGTGAGTTATGCTATTGGGTAGAATGTCCTATAAATTAGGTCCTGTTGCTTTATGGTATTGTTGAGTTCTATAATCCTGCTGATTTTCTGTCTAGTATTTCTATTGCTGAGAGGAGGGTATCGAAGTCTCCAACTATAATCATGGATTTACCTGTTTCTCTTTCAGTTCTATCAGATTTTACTTCATGTATTTTGAAGCCCTATTTATTGGTGCATACATGTTTAGAATTTCTTTGCCTTTTTGGTGGATTGACTCATTTATCATTGTGTAATATCTCTCTTTGTCCTTGGTAATTTTATTTGCTCCAAAGTCTACTTTTCTGATATTAACATATAGCCACATCTGTTTTTATAAATTAATGTCTGTGTAGTGTATCTTTTTCTTTTCACTTTCTACCTATGTTATATTTGAAGTAGTTTCATATAGACAGCATATAGAGGGTTATTTTTTAAAAATCCATTTTGTGATTCTCTGCCTTTTAATTCATGTATTTAGACCATTTAATTAGAAGATAATTATTGGTATCTTAGGGCTTAAGTGTAATGTTTTATTATTTGCTTTTCCTCTGTTCCCTCTATTTCTCATTCCTCTGTTTGTCGTTTTTGGCCTTACTGTGGGTTACTTGAATATGTTTTAGAACTGCATTTGACTTAATTTTAATGTTCTTGAGGATATCAGTGTGTATAGTTTTCTTATTGTTTTATAAGTGTTAAAATATACACATATAACTTATAGTGTATCGTTATCAACATTTTACTACTTTTAGTAAGGGGTAGAAACTTTATTTTCATTTAGGTTCCTTTATCTTTTACCCTCCCACTTTTTTTTTTTTTTTTTTTTTTGGATGTAGTCTTGCTCTGTTGCCCAGACTGGAGTACATGGCACAACCTCAGCTCACTGCAACCTCTGCCTCCTGGGTTCAAATGATTCTCGTACCTCAGCCTCCCAAGTAGCCGGGATTACAGACATGCACCACCACACCTGGCTAATTTTTGTATTTTTAATAGAGCTGAGGTTTCTCCATGTTGGTCAGGCTGCTCTTGAACTCCTGGCCCCAAGTTATCTGCCTGCCTCAGCCTCCCAAAGGACTGGGATTACAGATGTGAGCCACTGCACCTGGCCTACCCTCCCACTTTAAAAATATAATTTATATTTCTTGTATGTACATTGAACCCAACATCAGATGATGTTACAATTTTTGCTTCAACAATTCGACATAATTGAAAGAAATTCATTAGGAAAAGGATAGTCTATTTATATTTATCCTTATTTTTTACACATTTCATTGTTTTCCTTCCTTTCTGAAGTTTCAGGCCTCCTCCTGCCATCATTTCCTTTTTTTTTTTTTTTTTTTTTTTTTGGAGAACTTCCTTTAGCTATTCATTAATAGTAAGTCTGCTACTGAAAATTTTATAAATTTTCTGTCATCTGAGAATGTCTTTATTTCCCCTTTATTCCTGAAGGATATTTTCACTGAACATGGAATTCCAAGTTGACAGTTCTTTTCTTTCATCACTTGAAAAATGTACCACTTCCTTCCGGCCTTTATGACTTCAGATGAGAAATCCACTATCATTTAAATCAGTGTTCCTCTATAGGTTATGTGTGTTTTTCTCTCTAGCTGCTTTCAAGATTTTTTTTTCTCTATCTTTAGTTTTCAAAAGTTAGTTATGATGTGTCTTGGTGTGGATATTTTTGGGTTTTCCTGGCCTACTTTTGTGGACTGTGTAGTTCCAATGACAGTTTAGTTTTTAGAACCCTTGCGGCACTATTCTGGTCTGCTTTGTATGCTACTCCCAAGCCACCTTGAAAACCTGAGTGGTATGCCACACAGTAGTTCAGTTGTCAGACCTGCAGGGCTGGTGATTTAGTTAGTTTCATGCTTGGCTCAGACAGGTGTCTTTCCAGGACTTCCTATGCAGATGTAAAGAATGCCTTTCCGCAGCTACTTCCTCTCTGAGATCCCTTCCTCACTCTAATTGGAAGGGTGAGGGGCACCAGCTGCCACTGGCAGATAAGGGTGAAAGTCCAGACTCCTCACTCAGTCTCCACTGGCATGGCAACCGTGGGGAGGGGAGCACCTGTCTGCATCCTCTGCTGATAGCTGCTGGGAGCCGGGCAGCAGATGTCCAGATTCCTCACTAGTTCTCTACTGACACCACTGGCGGGAAAGGAAAGTGCCTTCCCAACTGCCTGCCACTTGATGGGGCTCAGGAGACTCCCCACTTGGTCCCCGTCATGGTGCCTGTGATGGAAAGTGCCTCCCTTGGCTGTCTGGTGCCCAGGGATTGGTGAGGGGTTGGGAGATGCTAGGCCTGCGGGGGTTGAAAGTACTAATCTTGCCTCTCTGCTGCTGCTGGGTGGGGGACAAGCATCTGGACTCCGTGCTGGGTATACGCTGATGCTGCCAGTGGGGCTGAGCATGCCTCCTCCGGCTGCCTGGTGTGACTGGGGCTCCCCCTAGCTCTTGGCTGTTGCCCAGCGTGGGAGGAAAGTGCTTCCCTGGTACCGCTGGGACTCCCACTCAATCCTGTCTGGTGTTCCCGTGGGGGAAGAAGGCGGCTTTTCCCCCAGCCACCTGAGGCTACTGAATGGGGAACGGAGCTCTTCCAGTCCCTACTCAGTCTCACTCTGCTGACACCACAGGGTTCAGCTTGGGTAGGGCTGGTGCTGTCCAAAAGGTTTTACTTATGCTGAGCTGGGTTTTTCTCCTTTCCCAGTCCTTTGGCCACAAAGAACAGGTATTTGCTTTGTTTTGTTTGTCTGCTCTGATTAGAGATTCTAGGTTGCAGGCTTCTCCAGCACCCAGTCTGGAACATACAGAAGAGATAAAAAGAAAAGCCAGGGAGTCCATCACAGTGTCATTCCTCAAGCCCTGAAGTCTCTAGCCAGTCCACTTTCCTCTTTCCACCTACCAGTCCCCTTTTGATGGACTTTTGTATTACTTTTAGGAATTTTAATTGTACTTAGCATGGAAAAGCAAAGAGAAATGGGTCTATGTCTTCTTGTTTGAAACTTGGTTACCTTACATTTTAAAATAAATTAATGAGGCCGGGCACAGTGGCTCATGCCTGTAATCCCAGCAATTTGGGATACCAAGGCAGGCGGATCACTTGAGGTCAGGAGTTTGAGATCACCTTAGCCAACATGACAAAACCTCGTCTCTACTAAAAATACAAAAATTAGCCAGGCATGGTGGCAAGCGCCTGTAATCCCAGCTACTCGGGAGGCTGAGGCAGGAGAATCGCTTGAACCTGGGAGGTGGAGGTTGCAGTGAGCCAAGATTGTGCCTGCCACTGCACTCCAGCCTGGGTGACAGAGTAAAACTCTGTCTCAAAAAAAAAAAGAGAGAAAAATTAATGAAATGATTAACAGATAAAGTTTTCAGTTTCAGTTGGAAAACACAAAGAATTTTATCGAGGCTTCAGTTTTCACTTTAAAGTCACTGAAGTGACTTCAGTTTTCACTTTAAAGCCAAAACTATTTGTTGCCCCCCCCCCTTTTTTTTTTTGAGACAGGGTTTTGCTCTGTCCCCCAGGCTGGAGTGCGGTGGTGTGATCTTGGCTCACTGAAACCTACACCTCCCAGGCTCAAGCGATTCTCGTGCCTTAGCCGCCCGAGGAGGGATTACAGGTGTGCGTCATCACGCCCAGCTAATTTTTGTATTTTTAATAGAGATGGAGTTTCACCATGTTGGCAAGGCTGCTCGCAAACTTCTGAGCTGAAGTGATCCACCTGCCTCAGCCTCCCAAATTGCTGAGATTATGGGCATGAGCCACCGCACCCGGCCTCTTTTTTTCCTTTTTTTAAAAAAATTTTTTTTTCATTCATAAAATGAAACTGATAATGCTTGGACTTTGGTGGAAAGATACTTTCAGAAAGTATAGGGGATTATTTATCTGTCTTTGTTGAGCCACTGGTTGATGAAACTGGATACAAGAGCTTTAAACTGCTGTGCTATTGTGTAAACACTCTGGTAGCATTAACTCGCCTAAAATGGGCTCAAGGAACCAAAAAAGAAAAGGCCAAAGAAATATAAAGAAGTAAAAGATAAATCTTGGCAAGACCTCCCTTCCTTTTTCTCCTTTCTCTCCAATCTCTTTCTTGCCCATCATGCCAAATTTCATATGATAAAAATCAATAACTGGCCCAATTTTCCTTAGACAAGTAAAATACCTACTTTCCATGAGTTACTTTGTCTGTCCACAGTAATACCTATGTAAATCCATACCTAGATGCTCTGGAAGGATACCAAACTGATAATTGTAGTTCCCAATGGGAGTGGGGTTTGAAGAAGATTTTAGATTTATCTCCAATTTTTTTATGTGAAAAACACCTTGTATTATTTGTGTAATTAACAATTAATAGCCGGGCACAGTGGCTCATGCCTGTAATCCCGGCACTTTGGGAGGCCGAGGTGGGTGGATTATGAGGTCAGGAGATTGAGACAATCCTGGCCAACATGGTGAAACCCCGTCTCTAGTAAAAATATGAAAATTAGCTGGGCGTGGTGGCGTGTGCCTATAGTCCCAGCTACTTGGGAGGCTGAGGCAGGAGAAACACTTGAACCAGGGAGGCGGAGGTTGCAGTGAGCCGAGATCATGTCACGGCACTCCAGCCTGGCGACAGAGCGAGACTCCATCTCAAATAATAATAATAATAATGATGATGAAACAAAAACAAAAACGTGTGCATTTGTCCAGACATGTGAGTCTGATATTGAACGGAATTTAAGATATGCTATCTTTTTTCTCAATCAAAAATTATTTCACACTCTTGAAACCTGGTGACACTTAATATTTGCTCAGAATTTTACCACCATGACTTCCATGAACACTTTCAGATGAAATTAGGAAAATTGCTGATTTTTCAAATAAAAAGCAACTGTAAACTCCAGCAACTTTATCTGTACTCATTGTTGAAGTGACAACATGTAAAAAATGGTCTTCCTATGCACATAAGTAAATACAAAGCCACCTACAGTGTGTCTTTATAGTCAATTTGATAAATTAGTGAGCACTGGAAACCTCACTTGATTCTTTGCTACACAGTGATATCCAAAATAGTGCTGCTAGAGAGAATCTGCAAAAAAATTGGAGAGGACTTTTAACTCATAGGACTTCACTTATGAAGGCTGTATTCATAGAAGGGGGCAAAAAAAAAATCAATATTTGTGGAACATCTGTGTTTCAAGTGTCTAACTTATATTTTCTAATCCTTCCCAAGCCCTCAAGACAATAATCATTATTCCCATTTTACAGGTAAGCAAACTAAGGCTCAGAGAGAAAATAATTTGTCCAGAGAGAAAATAACTTGTCCAACATTATTAGTGGACAGTAGGTACACTTCAAAATAAAATGCTTTCTGCTCTTGTGTAGGTTCAAGTATTTCAAAGCACCTACCATTTCTAACTCAAGGGAGAGTGGATTCATTAAACATTTGTGGCATGAGAAAATGATTTCTACAAATGAAATACACATCTGTTCTTTGAAATCCTTCCTTCTCAAGTGTTAACTTCAATTGGATTAAATAACTAATTTTTTAAATCAATGAACTGAAAACAGTTTAGTGGAATTAGGTAACAGCATACACACAATGGGTGAGTTATAATCAGTATAGCTTCCTTTTACCAGATGGCTGATGACCTTCATAGACCAAATATGTGTTACAACTGATGCCATGGTTCAGTAATATTGACACTGTCTCCATAGAAGCCTGTCTTAGCTTGTGATTTATTTTCATAAAGAACAAAATGTTCACTGATGGAAGTTAAAAACAAAATGAAACACCAAACATCACTGTAGTGGTCAGTTTTGTTTTTTGTTTTGTTTTATTTTGTTTTGAGATGGAGTCTTACTCTGTCGCCTAGGCTGGAGTATGGTGGTGTGATCTCCGCTCACTGCAACCTCCACTTGCTGTATTCAAGCAATTCTCCGCCTCAGCCTCTCAAGTAGCTGGGATTACAGGCGCTCACCACCATGTCTGGCTAATTTTTGTATTATTAGTAGAGACGAGGTTTCACCAGCCTTGAGGCCAGGCTGGTCTCGGACTCCTGGCCTCAAGTGATCTGCCCGCCTTAGCCTCCCAAAGTGCTGGGGTTACAGGTGTAAGCCACTGTGCACCTGGCCCATAATGGTCAGTTTTACGTGTTAACATAGCTAGGCTATAGTCCCTAGTTTATAACTGGCTAACATAAGCCAGTTATTTCATTAAAATCTAATCTAGGTGGTGCTGAGAGGTATTTTGTAGATGTGAATCAAGTCTGTAATCAGTTGACTTTATGTAAACAAGATTATCCTAGATAATCTGGTGGACCTGATTCAATCAGTTGAAGGTCTTAATAGCAGAATGGAGGCTTTCCTGAAGAAGAAATTCTGCCCATAGACAGCAGCATTGGCTTGTGCTCGAGAACTCCTGCCTGTCCTTTGTGATGGCCTGCTCTAAGGATTTCAGATTTCAGGCTTGCCTAGTTAGCCACCACAATCATATAAGCCAGTTCATCTATATCTATATATCTGTATCTGTATCTATATCTATATCTATATCTGTATCTGTATCTATACCTATGTGTGTCTCCTAATGGTTCTGTTTCTCTGTTGGAATCCTGACTGATACAATCACTATCTTTACTTTTATATATAAATCCATAACTTATATGCACTTAAGAAAAAAAGACTAATTTTTCCTAGATTTCATATTCTTTCTTTGGATTGGATTTTTCTCCATCAGAAATTTCAAAAGGAATTAAGAAAGTGTCTGACTCCAGAGAATGCTCAGCTTCAGAGACTATCCATAATTTTCTTTCTTTTCTTTTTTTTTTTAGGTAGAGTCTTTCTGTTGCCTAGACTAGAGTGCAGTGGTGTGATCTCGGCTCACTGCAACCTCCGCCTCCTGGGTTCAAGCAATTCTCCTGCCTCAGCCTCCCAGGTAGCTGGGACTACAGGTGCACGCCACCACGCCTGGCTAATTTTTGTAATTTTTGTAGAGACAGGGTTTTGCCATGTTGGCCAGGCTGGTCTTGAACTCCTGACCTCAAGTGATCCACCCGCCTTAGCCTCCCAAAGTACTGGGATTACAAGCATAAGCCACCATGCGCGGCCTATAATTTTCCATATTAGAAGTAAACTGCCCCACGTGTGGCTTAGGAGAGAGTTGTTCCTCTTGGGAACCATCATCTAAGTGAGTTCTCAGAAGCCTCTGTATTTAGCTTCCTGAAGATAGAAGCACCAGGGCCATACGAGACAAAAGCCCATGAAAACGGCTTCAGGCCTTCTTCTATGCTGTATCCAAGTCCATTCAAAATCCTATGTATCTGTTGAGGTGCAAGAACCAGTTTTCAAACAATTTGTGTACATTTAAGGAGTAAAAGTGCAGTTTTGTTACATGGATATATTGCATAGTTGTAACGTCCAGGCTTTTAGCGTAACCATCACCTGAATAATATACATTCTACCCATTAAGTAATTTCTTATCCCTCACCACCCTCCCACCCTTCTGAGTTGCCAATGTCTATTATTCTATACTAGAACCAGTTTTTTTTTTAAATCATAACATAAATATTTTTTTCCTTAAATCCTTCAGAAATGTTTTGGGAATATTTTACTTCTCTGGGAGACATTACCCAAATGATTTCATTCCACTGTTTTGTTTTGTTTTTGCTTTTGAGACAGGGTCGCCCAGGCTGGAGTGCAGGGGTGTGATCATAGCTTACTGTAACCTTGAACTCCTGGGCTCAAGTGATCCTCCTGCCTCAGCCTCCCAAGTAGCTAGGGCTATAGGTACATGCCATTACACCCAGCTAATTAAATTTTTTTTTTTTTTTTTTGAGACGGAGTCTTGCTCTGTCGCCCAGGCTGGAGTGCAGTGGCCGGATCTCGGCTCACTGCAAGCTCCGCCTCCCGGGTTCACGCCATCCTCCTGCCTCAGCCTCCCGAGTAGCTGGGACTACAGGCGCCCGCCACCTCGCCCGGCTAGTTTTTTTGTATTTTTTAGTAGAGACGGGGTTTCACCGGGTTAGCCAGGATGGTCTCGATCTCCTGACCTCGTGATCCGCCCGTCTCGGCCTCCCAAAGTGCTGGGATTATAGGTTTGAGCCACCGCGCCCGGCCTTTTTTTTTTTTTTTTTTGAGACAGGATCTTGCCGTCTTGTCCAAGCTGGTCTCAAACTCCTGGTCTCAGCTAGTCTTCTCACCTCGACCTCCCAAATCATCCCACTCTTTATCCCCCTGAAGAAATTTTGGGGTTACTTTTGGAAATGTTCTTAAATCTTTTCCCTCCCTTTTTTTAACTGCTGTTTTTAAAAAACTGATCTTTTTATTTAAAACTGATCTTTCAGAAATGATTTAATGTGGCCTACAATGGTGCAATTAAATACAGCACAAAGATAAAAATTAAAATTGGTAGGAAAGAAGAGAAAGTAAAGAAGGGAAAGAAAAAAGAGTAGGAGAGAAAAGGAGAAAGTGAAAAAGAAAAAAGGAAAGCGAGATGAAAAATGAATGTATAGTTGTCTATAAAATTGATATGGCTCAAAAGTTGGAAAAAAATAAGAAAAAATATATACTTCAAAATGTCCATGAGATAAAACCAAACCAACTAAGAGAATAATAACTATTTTTGGTGTGAAGACAGGAATTCCCCCAGAGATTTACTACAATATTCCCATTCTGTTGCTTTTTAAAAACAGTAAACAAAGCAATGCTTCTAGCCCCAGGTACCATGATGAGGTTTTAAAAAAAGACATTTTTAGGTAGCAACTGATTCCAATTACATATTTCATTCTTTCCTCTCCTAACTTTGGAAAGAAGTTATCTGAAACTGCACACAAATTATGAAATCTTCATATTCCTTACTTAGTGCTTGACTCAAGAACCTATTTTGTCCAGTGGCGATAGCCAGGTATGGGGTATCAGAGACCAAGGAGTATTTAGAGAGAATCTTCCTAAAGTGACCTTGTGTGGGCATCAAAGCTCAAACAGGATAAGGGGTTATCCACATGTGGTGGTGGTGGAGGGGGATGCTCCCCAGCCTGGGGCATTGGAGTTTGAGCCAGGTGAAGAGTTCCTTCCACCTATCTATGGTATTTGTTTGTTTGTTTGTTTTTAGTTTAGGAGCAGAGGCTTAATAGGCAGAAGAGAAGAGAAAGAGAAACAGCTCTCTCTCTATAGAGAGAGGGGTCTCCGAACAGAAAGGACCAGCCGGCAGCCGATGTGCCGGATTTTATAGTCAGATTTGAGGAGGGGTGTCTGATTTACATAGGGCTCACAGATTGGTTTGATCAGGTATGACGTTTACATGGACTATGACATTCCCTGGTCTTGCCAAACAAGATTACTTCCCTGAATTGTAAAGCTTCCCACACATTGCATACAGAGAGGATAAGAGATATGGTGGTCACAGACAGGAAAGGAGGAAATTACAATAGGAAAGTTGGAGATCCTGTTGCTGACACCCCATCGAGGCAGACACCCCATCGAGGCAGTCGGAGGCTGGGGTCAGTCCAGAAGCCTTTGGATAACACTGGGAGCTAGCCCTGGTCAGAAATCCTCAGTTGACTCAGGACTTCTTCGAGCCCTACCTGATGGCTAAGTCCTCCGTGAAAGGAGGCTGGTTCAAACATGGCCAATATGCCCAGCAACCTGTGGGTGCTGGGAGATTCTCCATGTTCTCCCTGGTAAGCCTGTCCCCCAAGTCTTGTAAGGCTGGCAGCCACACTAATCGTTTTTTTTTTTTTTTTTAATTTATTTATTATTATTATACTTTAAGTTGTAGGGTACATGTGCATAACGTGCAGGTTTGTTACATATGTATACTTGTGCCATGTTGGTGTGCTGCACCCATCAACTCGTCATTTACATCAGGTATAACTCCCAATGCAATCCCTGCCCCCTCCCCCCTCCCCATGATAGGCCCCGGTGTGTGATGTTCCCCTTCCTGAGTCCAAGTGATCTCATTGTTCAGTTCCCACCTATGAGTGAGAACATGCGGTGTTTGGTTTTCTGTTCTTGTGATATGTACCATATGACCCAGCCATCCCATTACTGGGTATATACCCAAAGGATTATAAATTATGCTGCTATAAAGACACATGCACACGTATGTTTATTGCAGCACTATTCACAATAGCAAAGACTTGGAATCAACCCAAATGTCCATCAGTGACAGATTGGATTAAGAAAATGTGGCACATATACACCATGGAATACTATGCAGCCATAAAAAAGGATGAGTTTGTGTCCTTTGTAGGGACATGGATGCAGCTGGAAACCATCATTCTTAGCAAACTATCACAAGAACTAATCGTTTTTAAATGGCTGAAGGGGGCCCAGTATTTGGTTTGATTTTGTTCTAAAATGGAGGCCAAGAGCCTTGAAATGAAAGGACAGAGTTGGAGTCCACTCCTGTATTCATCGTTTCGATGAATGTTGCACCTTGGTATCTAGGATGAGGTCCCCATTATGAAGCAACTACATTGTCTGGGGTATATACCCTGGAGTTCATTGTCACACGACAGGAAAATTTAAGACACGGACACACACAAGGAGTTTAGGAGTGGAGGTTTAATAGGCAGAAGACAGGAGAAGGAGAAACAGCTCTCTCTCTATAGAAAGAGAGGTCTCTAAGCGGAAAGGACCCTATAGTGGATTTTAAACTAAACAGATTGCAAGCTTCGTATAGCAAATACTGATAGTTGCTTACCCAGTAGCCCCCTTTTCACCTTTACTGTCAGAACCTCAATTTTTCAGCAAAACAATATGCCTAGTAAAAATACTTCCTCAGACTACCTTGAAGCCAGAATGGACATGTGATCCAGCTCTGGCAAATGAGATCTAAGCAGGAGTCTACTGCATGAGGCTTCTGGGAAAGTTATTGTTTTCCTGATGAAAGGGGACAGACTTAGCTGGCCTTTTGCCACTCTCTTTATTCTTTCTGCCTAGAATGCAGTCACAATACTTAAGAGGTATGAGAGCTATCTTACCAGCAAATAGAAAAAACTACATGATTAGGATGGCCAAGAAGGAAGATAGAAAGAGCCCAGGACCTTTCTATTCTACTAACCCACTGTGGGTTGCCTCCCTCAAGCCTTTGTGTTTCATGAGAACCAGCATGTTATTCCTTTTTTGGTAACCTGTTAACAGTTCTCTTCACCCTCCTACCCCCATCCTACAGTGTTTAGCTCATTTCAGTAAGTTACTGATTTAGGTGGCATTAATGTACTAGAACCTCCTCGAACATATTCATATTTGCATTCATCCAACCAGCTTCTGCCTCAGGCGGTATTTGGCTGCCTAAGGCCAAGATGGGGCAGATATAGAAATCTTGGTGTTGTCCACAGAGGGTTTTGTGTCATTTTGGAAAAAATAAGAAGTAATACTTAAATGTTTTATATGATTAAGGGGAAGGAGAACTAACACTAGGGCTGGTACTTTTACTTATAGAATGCCCAAAATAACTGCAAAGCATGCATCACTCTCTTTTTGCAGAGGAGGAAACTAAAGACATTACATAGCTGATGAAGATCTAGACAGGTAGTATGTAGTAGAATATAAGTCAAACTCAGGTCTGATGGTTCTCAAATCCACACTTGTTGTTTGCAACTCTGACACAACTAGCCCAAATGATCATGGGTCAGTGGCTTCCTGGAGGAGATAGAACTTGGACCAGTCCTGAAGGACGGGCGAAATTTGAAGCTTCGAGGTGGGGAGTAGAAAAAGGGATTGCAGGTATGGAAAGGAACATAAGCAAAGACCAGCTTTCATTGATCATGCCCCATTCAATAGTCAGGAGATGAAATGGCTAAAGCAGAGGACTCAGTTCTTTAAACACATAATATCTGTTGACTTATCTCCTGTGATATCCTGTGATAGTCACTGTGAGATATGCCAAGGTTAATTTTGTGAAAGTACCTGGCACGTAGTTGCTGCTGGCTTTTTTTGTTTGTTTTTGTTTTGTTTTTGAGACAGAGCCTCACTCTGTCACCCAGGCTGGAGTGCAGTAGCATGATGTAGAGACAGGGTCTTGCCATGTTGCTCAGGCTGGTCTCAAACTCCTGGGCTCAAGCGATCCTCCCACCTTGGCCTCCCAAAGTGCTGGGATTACAAGTACTGGTGTGAGCCACTGTACCTGGCCATTTTTTTGTCCTTTAAGAAAGTGCTGGCTGGGCGCAGTGGCTCATGCCTGTAATCCCAGCACTTTGGGAGGCCGAGGTGGGTGGATTACCTGAGGTCTGGAGCTTAAGACCAGCCTGGCCAACGTGGTGAAACCCCAACTCTACTAAAAATACAAAACAATTAGCCAGGTGTGGTGGCAGACACCTGTAATCCCAGCTACTCGGGAGGCTGAGGCAAGAGAATCGCTTGAACCCAGGGGGCAGAGGTTGCGGTGAGCCGAGATCACACTATTGCACTCCAGGCTGGGCAACAAGAGTGAAACTCCGTCTCAAAAAAAAAAAAAAAAAAAAAAAAAAGAAAAAGAAAGAAAGAAAGAAAGTGCTCTCCTTTCTCAAAGTGAAGGTACTCATCATTTGGATTACTCAGAAAGCTGACAATCTAGCTAGGGAGATTTTTAAATTATTTAAGAGTTCCAAAATAGAAAGTGTCACAAGATGATATAAGACTGGTGATAACAGCCCCAGGGGCTATGCTCTTAACTACTGTGCTCTTTTACCCTGCAGTGTATAGGATGTACAGGATGAAAAGATCCCAATTGAGGACCCCAATCAGGAGGCTGATGTAAGTAACCATGGGGTCATTAGGTTGATGATGATGGGTGTGAAAAGGAGAGGATGGAGATGAAAAACATTTCAACAACAGGGCTAGTTAACAGCTGCTTAGCAGAGTGGAAAAAAGAACAAGCTAAAATGACCCCAAAATGTCAGTGGTATAACTAAGATAACTGCATGTCATCGATGGAAATGGAGATGCCAGGACAGGGAGACCATCTGGGAAAGAGAAATGTGATGAGTTGAGTTTAGTACATGGTGAGACGAGGAGAACGATTATTTAACTATTCAAGTGAGCATATTTGGTAGAGAGTTGGCAGATTGAGGAATGGCAGTAGGATGAATGGCTGTGCTCAGTAGTGACAGTTGAAGCTGTGGTGAGAAGGGTTCATGTACTTGAAGGAAGGAATATATAGGGCTGCAGCCACCCATTGAAACCTCTTTGTCCTCCTTGCCCTCGTTGTTGACATCTCGTTCCAGTTCCCGCTTGCACTTACTTTTGGCAATGTGGTTGGAATGTATGTGGCTCAGAACTATGATATACCAAATCTAGCTAAAACATTTGAAGAAATTAAAAAGGAATCGGATGCCAAGAAGACACCCTCTAGTTCATGAGGTCAATGCCAGCACTGCCTTCTGGATACACTGATTCCACTGCTCTTCAGGCCCTTCTTTACCATCTGAACCAAAAACTTTTGCTTTGTCTTCAGTTTCAGTGATTTTTCTTCTTTGCTAGACCCTGCATTGCCTTAGAACAAAAATGGAGCTAAGAACTATCCTTACTTTCCAACATCTTTGCCTCTCCCCATCCTCCTTTCAGCTGCTTGGGAGGTTCTAAGACTGGAATTATGGTGCTAAATTAGTAAACATGACCTTTAATTAGTAGACTCTTCCATACTCTTCAGGATTTCTACGGTAGGTTGAACATCCCTGGTCCAAAAATCTGAAATCTAAAATGTTCCAAGATCTGAAACTTGAGTGGTCATGCTCAAAGGAAATGCTCACTGGAGCATTTTGGATTTCAGATTTTTGGATTAGGGATGCCCAACTGGGAAGTATAATACAAATATTCCAGTCTGAAAAAATAAAAAAAATCCAAAACACTTCTGGTCCCAAGCATTTCAGATAAAGGATACTCAACCTGTATTTTTGTCAAAAGAAAAATTGATGAGTATTATATAATTGGTCAGATACAAATAATGCTGATTTTCCAGTTTAGCAATTAAAATGGTTAAACATTTCATACTAAGTTAGGTTGCTTCAAAGTAATTAATATTTAGAAGCAAAAAAAAAAAAAAAAAAAAAAAAAAAGAACATAAGGATAAAAGCAGGGGACTCAAGACTGAGTCTTGTACTGTGATGACAGCTGAGGTGGAGGAGGGTAGAGGAAAAAAGAAATGAGGAGCTAGCCAAAAAGACTAAGTCTGAGAGAAGTAGAAAACACTGAGTCTGGCACAGTTCCTGGCCCAAGAAGCAGTGCTCAGGGAATTCATAGATGGGGGACAACTGCATTAAGTATCCCAGGAACCAAAATGGGAAGAAATTTTGAAGAAAAATGGAGTGATTTTCACTGATGTAAAAAATGCTACAGGGGCCAGGAGCAGTAGCTCACACCTGTAATCCCAGCACTTTGGGAGGCTGAGGCGGGTGGATCACCTGAGGTCAGGAGTTTGAGACCAGCCTGGCCTGGCCAACATGGTGAAATCCCATCTCTACTAAAAATACAAAAATTAGCTGGGTGTAGTGGCGGGCGCCTGTAGTCCCAGCTACTTAGGAGGCCGAGGCAGGAGAATTGCTTGAACCCAGGAGTCGGAGGTTGCAGTGAGCCGAGATCTCGCCACTGCACTCCAGCCTGGGCGACAGAGCGAGACTCCATCTCAAAGGAAAAAAGAAAAATAGCTATAGGGAACAAAGTGTGATTTTTAAAACACACCTATAGATCCTGACAAGATTTAGAAGCATCCTTCTGGAGTATAAGTGGTATTAACATGGTAGCTTTTTTTTTTTTTTTTTTTTTTTTGAGACAAAGTCTTGTTCTATCACCCAGACTGGAGTGCAGTGGCATGATCATGGCTCACTACAGCCTCGACCTCCTGGGCTTAAGCAATCCTCCCACTTCAGCATCCCAAGTAACTGGGACTACAGATACACACCATCATGCCCAGCTTAATTTTTAAATTTTTTTGTAGAGATAGGCTCTTGCCATGTTGCCCAGGCTGGTCTTGAACTCCTGGGCTCAAGCAATCTTCTTGTGTCGGCCTTCCAAGTAGCTGGGATTATAGGCACATGCCACTATACCTGGCTAATTTTTTCGTAGTTTTTGTAGAGACAAGGCCCTACTATGTTGCGCAGGCTGATCTAGAACTTCTGGGCTCAAGCGATTTTCCTGCCTCAGCCTCCCAAAGTGCTGGGTTTACAGGCGTGAGCCACCACATCTGGCCTGATAGCATTCTTAGGAGGTAAAAAGGAGTAATGCACATGAACAACAATAAAAGTTGTGCCAATTGACTTGGTGACTGCCTGGCTCCTATTTCTTAATTGAGTTGGAGTTCTTCATCAGCTACTTTAGTCGCTGAGGAAACATTTTATTCTGGGCTCCAGGTCCAGTCTATGATATCCAGCCAAAAGCCATCTCTTTCCAGCCATCTCTGAGCACTAATTTTTTTGCTTTCCCTGCATTCCACCGGAAGTAAAAAAAGACCACCCAACTAATCTTTGGAAAAGTATTCCCGTGATTTTTTCTACTTATTCTTTTCTCCTTCACTTTCTACCACATTCTTTATGTTTTTTACCCCCAACTTTTATTTTAAAACAGATAGTATATTTATGAAGTTCAAAAATCAAAACTGTAAAAGATACATATTTTAAAAGTCTTATTTCTTTGGCTGCGCACATTGGCTCACACCTGTAATCTCAGCACTTTGGGAGGCCGAGGCAGGAGGATGGCTTGAGCCCATGGGCAACATAGTGACACCCTGTCTGTACAACAAAAAGAGTCTAATTCTCACTTTTGACCCCACTCCCCTTGTTCCCCCTTGTCTTCTATAGGTAACTTGCATTAGTTTCTTATTTGTCCTTTCAGTGGTTCTTTTTTGGGTTTGTTTGTTTGGTTTTTTTTTTTTTTTTTTTTTTTGAGACAGTCTCACTCTGTCACCCAGGCTGGAGTGCAGTGGCATGATCTCAGCTCACTGCAACCTCCACCTCCCGGGTTCAAGCGATTCTCCCGCCTCAGCTTCTTGAGTAGCTGGGATTACAGGTACCTGCCACCACACCTGGCTAATTTTTGTATTTTTAGTAGAGACGGGGTTTCACCATGTTGCCCAGGCTGGTCTCGAACTCCTCACCTCAGGAGTTGGCCTCGGCCTCCGAAAGTGCTGGGATTACAGGCATGAATCCCAGCCTTTCAGTGGTTCTTGATGTAAAATTAAGCATACACACACACACACACACACACACACACACACACACACACTTATTATCTCCCCTTTCTTACACGAAAGGTAGCATAGTGAGTACACTGTTCCAGATCTTGGTTTTGTCATCTAACAGTAAGATTTCTCCTTATCAGTACTTAGAGAGATAGATCTTTGGGTTTTTGTTTTGTTTTTGAGACCGAGTCTTGCTCTGCCACCCAGGCTGGAGGGCAGTGGCACAATCTCAGTTCACTGCAACCTCTACCTCCCAGGTTCAAGTGATTCTCCTGCCTTAGCCTCCCGAGTAGCTGGGATTACAGGTGTGCGCCACCATGCTTGGCTAATTTTTCTATTTTTAGTAGAGATGGGGTTTCACCATGTTGGCCAGGTCTCGAACTCCTGGCCTCAAGTGATCCGCCTGCCTCAGTCTCCCAAAGTGTTGGGATTACAGGCGTGAGCCACGGCGCCCGGCCTGTTTTTGCTTTTGACTTCATGTTTATTTGAATGTTGTTTCTTTGCCCATCTTCAGTCTTTTCTCCCACCTTTAATGCTTTGCACAATACCATGTTTAGGCTTTATAACTGCCTGGAGGGTTATATGTAATTTTGATATGCCCCTCCCTCTGGTATAGTGGTTAAGAGCACAGATACTGGTTTAGATCCCAGTTCAGACACTTGCTGTGGTAATGCTGGTCTTTAGGGTAAAGGAGGCTCAGATTTTCTCTTCTCTTTTTCTCCCCCAACCCCCCCACCCAGAAGGAATGTTAGTCTGGATTGGATTCCATGGCACTAGGCTGTACCACAGTCACAGAAAGAGGAACTTTCAGAAGACTAAAGAGGTAAGTGGTTGTCTCCATCTTCTGCCTGGAAGTGCCCTGTTGCTCATTTTCCCTTTCTCTCCCTTTGCAGCAGCCAGGCCTAGAGGTAGAGGCTCCCAAGCATCAATACAACCATCTTTCTTTCAATTTTCTCCTCCTCTAGCACTCATAGGCAGGGCCTTGTCCCATCAGTGGAGGAAGAGCAGAGCCTAGAATGTGTGCTTTGCAGGCTGCAGGCCAGTCTAGCACAGGAAAACTATTATGGGCCAGCGCGAGTCCTTTCTGTTCTACACTGGCGGTTAGGGCCAAAGCCCCAACTAATAATAAATAATCTTTGCTTTGTTTTCTACTCTGGACATAGATTTCCCGGAGATTGCCTGGAAACAGGTAGTTGGGGCAAGATTCAGGTTCTATTCGGGTTCTACTCTATTTTGGCCAAATACATCCTTAACCATATTGATCTCATCCTTTAATAGGTCCCCTCTTCCCAATTTTCAAACATGTGACCCTGAACAAATGAGGTACTTGACGTAAGTGTCAATTTCTTCATCTGGCAAAATGGGACCAGTAATGCAGTCTTCATACGCTTGATGTGAAGGTTAAATGACTTAATATATGCAAAATAGTGAGCACAGTGCCTGGCTATTAAAGCAGGTGCTCAGTAAATGTTTGCTATTATTTTTATTGCTAAGCAGTATAGTGTAGTGGTTAAGAGCATGGCTTTTGGAGTTAAACTGCTCTCTCTGGCCTTGGATCCAGACTCTGAGCTTAGCACCTGTTTGACCAAGGGAAATTAGCTCTCTAAACTTCAATTTCCTCAATAATAATAATAATAATAAAGGAATAGTAATAGTACCTCTCTTAGGGTTGCTGAGAAGATTAAATGAGATTCTATATGTAAAGTACTTAATACAGAAACACAGAGCCTGATATATAAGTAGCTGCTATATCTTAATAGCATTTAAAAACTCACACCCAACTATACTTAAATGATTTATGTCCCTTCAGATACAGTGAGAGGAACCTCTTTACATATACTTGAGCTGGGGAAGAAAGTATCATTTATCCATATAAATGCACTCATAGTCTATATTTGTATACTTAAATTTTTGTTATGACATAGACTTCATCTCTACAAAAAAATTTAATAAATTAGCAAGGCATGGTGGCATGCACCTATAGTCCCAGCTACTTAAGGGGCTGAGGTGGGAGGATCCCTTGAGCCCGGGAGGTCACAGCTGCAGTGAGCCATGATTGCGCCACTGCACTCCAGACTGGGTGACAGAGCAAGACCCTCTCTCAAAAATTTTTTTTGTTTGTTAAGGGAGTAGATCTTGTGTTACCTTTTATTCAATTTTTTTTTTTAAAGCACTCATACAAACAAGTTTTAAGACCAGGCATAGTGGCTCACATCTATAATCCCAGCACTTTGGGAGGCTGAGGCAGGAGGATTACTTGAGCCTAGGAGTTCAAGAACAGCCTGGGCAACATAGCAAGACCCCATCTCTATGAACAATTTAAAAATTAGTTGGGCATTGTGACATGTGCCTGTAGTCCCAGCTACTTGGGGGACTCAGGTAGGAAGCTCACTTGAGCCCAGGAGTTCGAGGTTGCAGTGAGCTGTGATCACACCATTGCACTCCAGCCTGGGTGACAGAGCAAGATCCTGTTTCTAAAAAACAAAGAAAAAAAATTAAGCAAGTTTTATAAGGGTGAAGAGAGGACACTGTGAGATTCTGAACATTTACTGTGTGTCCTATGGTTTACATCTTTCCTTATACTTGTGCTAATATAAAAATATAAAATATAGATTATATATATAGCATAAAATAATATAAAAATAATTGGAACATTATTTTTGGAGTGTTATTTTGTAGTGCTGTTAGATTCAGTATGAACAGCACCATAAAGGTCTCAAATGCTGCCCTATCTATTGCTCTAACCTTTGATTATTTCCTTGACAAATACTAACACAAAAGGATTTGTAATATTATACACCTGATCAAAGTTGTGTAAAGAACGTCTGCATTTGTTTTTATTTCAAGCCGCTGAGCCCTGGCTCGCCAGAAACGTCTGACTCTTCAAATCTAAGCACCACATTTATGCACTTGTTTTCCTTTTTTTGTGTGTTATGCTACCTTTAAAACAGTAATTAGAAGGGGATAATCATCTGCCACCTGAATCCTGGTCTACTGCAACCATTGAATAAATGCAAAAACAACCCAAAACGTTTCTTTTCAAAAACATTCACTAGAGATGGTATCTTGCTATGTCGCCCAGGCTGGTCTCAAATTCCTGGCTTCAAGCTATCTTGCCGCCTTGGCCTCCCAAAGTGCTGGGATTATAGGCATGAGCCCTGTGCCTGGCCACAAAAATAAAATAAAATAAAAAACTTTCTAAATAAGAAATTACAATTAAGACTCATATGAAGGCATCAATGTATTTATGCTAAAGAAACAGAAAAAATAATCAAAGTAAATAAAAGTAGAGTGTGCATTTAGAATTTTACTTTTCTTCCAAATTTTAGATTTACAACTAAGCCTTTAATTCCAGGAAAGAAAGAAGAGCCACTGTTAACTACCATATTCTCCCCCAAAAGTTACAGCAACACTGAACACTTTCCTGGACAGTCCTGTATATGTTTTATTGATGATGCCCAGGCTTATCCCTGAACACTAGAAAAAGTGGGAAGACGTCAAGAGATAGACAGAGGATGACAGATCTGAGAGGGACTGAGTGACTAACTTTCCTCCGCAAGCTCAAAGCAAGAAGTTGACTGCTTTTTCATTTTAACTCTGCCCCAGCATCAACAAATCACCACTCTGGGTTTATGCAACTTGTTTCCTAACTGAATAAAATAAGCCTGAATATGAAAACATATCAGAAGAAAATTTAAGTCAGAAACTGCTGTGCTCTTACCTGTTTCCAGTGAATACTACTGATGTTCTTAAAGCTTCCTAGGAGCCTCAATGGGCAGAAACCATAGTTACTATTTCAGTACAAAACAGAAAAAATAGATATTGTAGAAGGATTGTTACTCCAAAGTCAATCAAGGAGAGTACCTGGAAGGAGGAATTACAGAAGAGACTAAAGTCTGAGAGTAGAATGAAATACTGGATTGTGAATATTTAATTAAAAAATATTAAACATAGATCACATTACTGGACTCTAAGCTACTCTCTAGGAATAGAATGATTTCTAAGCCTTGATTCTAGAGCCAATAGTCTAGGCCAAGGCTTCTTAAACTTTAATGTGCATACGAATTCCCTGAAAATCTTGTTAAAAAGTAGAGGCTTGGCTGGTCGTGGTAGCTCACGCCTGTAATCCCAGAACTTTGGGAGGCTGAGGTGGGCAGATCACTGGAGGGCAAGAGTTCGAGACCAGCCTGGCCAACATAGCGAAACAACTCTCTACTGAAAAAAAAAAAAAAATTAGCTGGGTGTGGTGGCACACACCTGTAATCCCAGCTACTCTGGAGGCCGAGGCACAAGAATTGCTTGAACCCAGGAGGTGGAGGTTGCAGTGAGCTGAGATTGTACCACTGCACTCCAGCCTGGGTAACAGAGCATCTCAAAAAAAAAAAAAAAAAAAAAAAAAAAAAAAAAAAAAAAAAAAAATGTCGAGGCTTATTCAAGACATCTGGAGTGGAGTCTTAAATTCTAACAAATTCCTAGGTGATACTGATGCCGCTGGCCCACGGACTACTCTTTGAGTAGCAAGAAACGCATGGATAAAGAAATAGAGTGAAATGTTGCAGGTACTTGGAAATCTATACAGAGTACTATGTGAGCACCATGGAGGGCCTTTCTACCGCAGAGTATTAGAAAAGGCTTCATACAGAAGGGGATGGATGGGCTGAGTCTTCTCCTGGTAATCACAGGGAGAAAGTCAAGAGGTCAACATTAAAGTTCAGTGACTATGGTATGAGTTGGACAGGCCGTCTAAACTTTCTGGCCCTCAATTTTCTTTTTTTTTTGAAATGGAGTCTCATTCTATCACCCAGGCTGGAGTGCAGTGGCGCAATCTCAGCTCAGTGCAACCTCCACCTCCCGTCAAGCCATTCTCCTAGCTCAGCCTCCCAAGTAGCTGGGATTAGAGGGGCGTGTGACCACACCCAGCTAATTTTTGTATTTTTAGTAGAAACGGGGTTTTACCACGTTGGCCAGGCTGGTCTTAAACTCCTCACCTCAGGTGATCCACCTGCGTTGGCCTCCCAAAGTGCTGGGATTACAGGCGTGAGCCACTGTGCCCAGCCTCAATTTTCTTCCTCATCAGTAAAATGAGGGATTAAAAATGTCCAAACCCTACATGATCCTAAAACCAGATTACTGTGAGACAAATTTTAAAATATTTAACATAAGATCTGTTTAGAAGTTAGGGTGAAATAGTATAAAAGGTTCTAAGCTGGGTGCGGTGGCTCATGCCTGTAATCCTAGCACTTTGGGAGGCCAAGCCAGATGGATCACCTGAGGTCAAGAATTCGAGGCCAGGCTGGCCAACATGGTGAAACCTCATCTCTACTAAAAGCACAAAAATTAGCTGGGTTTGGTGTTGAGTACCTGTAATCCCAGCTACTTGGGAGGCTGAAGCAGGAGAATTGCTTGAACTGAGGCGGAGGTTGCAGTGAGCCAAGATCGTACCATTGTACTCCAGCCTGGGCAACGAGCAAAAACTCCATCTCAATAAATAAATAAATAAATAAAAAGTATAAAAGGTCCTGTCAGTTCACCTAATAAACCAACATACATCTGACAAATGAAAGTACATCAATCAATAGGAAAACCACAGTAAGTCTTGTATTTTTAGTAGAGATGAGGTTTCACCTTGTTGTCCAGGCCGGTCTTGAACTCCTGACCTCAAGTGATCCTCCAACCTCGGCCTCCGAAAGTGCTGGGATTACAGGTGTGAGCCTCTGTGCCTGGCCCAAACCGCAGGAAGTCTTAGCAGCATCTTGCACTTGTTTTTTCCTATTCAGTTGCCTATTTGTGGCCGGGTGTATGGCTTCACAGCTGAACTACTTTAAAAGAATACCATATAGAAGTCTCTCTTTATTGGCAGCGATACATTCCAAGACCCCTAGTGGATGCCGGAAACCATGGATAGTACCAGACCCTATATAAACTATGATTTTTCCTTATATACATACATAAATACATATAACATTTATAAATTAAGCACAGTAAGAGATTAATAAAACAGAACAATTATAACAATATACTGTAATAAAAGTTATGTGAAGGTGGTATCTTTTTTTTTTTTTTTTTTTTTTTTTTTGAGATGGAGTCTCGCTCTGTCACCCAGGCTGGAGTGCGGTGGCCGGATCTCAGCTCACTGCAAGCTCCGCCTCCCGGGTTCACGCCATTCTCCTGCCTCAGCCTCCCGAGTAGCTGGGACTATAGGCGCCCGCCACCTCGCCCGGCTAGTTTTTTGTATTTTTTAGTAGAGACGGGGTTTCACCGTGTTAGCCAGGATGGTCTCGATCTCCTGACCTCGTGATCCGCCCGTCTCGGCCTCCCAAAGTGCTGGGATTACAGGCGTGAGCCACCGCGCCCGGCGGTGGTATCTTTTAAAATATCTTCTTATACTGTACTCACAGTATTTTGAGACTGTTGGTTGACCACAGGTAACTGAAACCACAGAAAGTGAAACTGCAGATAAGCGGGGAGTCCTACTCTACTCATTTTGCTCAGCACAATAATGCTTAATATTTATAAAGTACCTTTCATTTTCAAGGCACTTTACAAACATCAGTTAATTACTTGTCACACAATTTGCAATTTAATTTTCATTAGTCCAATTAGGAGTAGACCAGATAAAACTGAAAGAGTAAAGGCAGGCCCCAGAGGGAGGATCCAAGCCAAGGTGAGAATGGTGGGGCTGTGTATGACTTATGCTCACAGTTTTTATAGGTGAGAAACAGCCCTCACCAGGAAAGCACTAAAACACTAGAAAAGGAAGAAATGGCCATTTCTGAACATCTTGCTGGAGCTTGCCACTAAGAACCAAAATATATAAGGAAAGTAGTGAAGTATTTTAAAGGCTTATTACCCTACCCCATCTACAAAAAAGAAGTCAACAGTGAATGACTCCATTTTCACAAAAAAGATTTCTATTATGAAAATTCAAATGAAGTTTAGCTTTCTTCGTGTTGTAGTTTTGAAGGATAAAATATTTTCTAGAATGAGTTTTGAAGGAGTGATCATACCCTAATTATAATACTTTCTCTTCCTATAGAGAATGGTTAAGTATGGCTAGGTGTGGTGGCTCACTCCTGTAATCCCAGCACTTTGGGAGGCCAAGGCAGGCAGATCAGTTGAGGTGAGGAGTTTGAGACCAGCCTGGCCAATATGGTAAAACCCTATCTCTACTAAAAATACAAAAAATAGCTGGATTAGCCGGGCATGGTGGTGGGCACCTGTAATCCTGGCTACTCAGGAGGCTGAGCCAGGACAGTTGCTTGAACTGAGGAGGCAGAAGTTGCAGTGAGCTGAGACTGCATCATTGCACTCCGTAGTGAAACTCCATCTCCAAAACAACAGCAATAACAACAACAAACAGCTAAGTATGTCCCTTTTAAATGAGAAAAACAAATTTTAAACATCAAGAATTATCCAATAATCTGGCTGGGGGCAGTGGCTCATGCCTGTAATCCCAGCACTTTGGGAGGCCGAGTTGGGCAGATCACCTCAGGTCAGGAGTTTGAGACCAGCCTGGCCAACATGGTGAAACCCTGTCTCTACTAAAAACACAAAAATTAGCTGGGCATGGTGGCACACGCCTATAATCCCAGCTACTCAGGAGGCTGAGGCAGGAGAATCACTTGAACCCAAGAGGCGGAGGTTGCAGTGAGCCAAGATCATGCCATTGCACTCCAGTGTGGGCAACAAGAGTGAAACTCCATCTCAGGAAAAAAAAAAAAAATTATCCAATAATCCAGGCTGTCACTACTTAAAGAGTTATCCAATAAAAAAAAATTTTTGTTATTGTTTTATGCATGTTTTTTCTTAGTGCTCCAAATGCTGCAAGTGTACATGCAGAACCTTTATAAAAATGATAAATGTTATTTTAAAAACTAATCAATCTGCAGTTGTTTCAGTCCTTCTGATTTATGGGCTAGGAGAGGGAGAAGTTGGGTACAAAAGACTGGAAAATTTGTAATTTTAAAATAAGGTCCATTTGTATAAACCTGAAAGTGTATCCCTATTTTTGTTAAATATGGAAGAGAAAGATACCTAATCTTACTATCCATTCATAATAAAATTCAAAGTAAAATTCCTTTAAACAAAGGAAGCATTATATTGGAAATTCCTCAGATTAAAATAGGTTTTCTACTTCCTTCACATTGCTCCAGCGTCTTACACACACACATACACACACACACAGAGCTCACAGCTCATATCTCATTAACATAAAATGTAGATTAGAGCATTTTACATTTAATATTTTAAAAATTACGTCAAGTTTTGGCACATGTATGAGTAAACGCATGTTATAGAGTGCTCTTAGTGGTAAGTCATTTTATCAGTCCATTTCAGGTTGCTATAAAAGAATGTCTGAGACTGGGTAATTTATAAAGAAAAGAGGTTCTGGGCCGGGCAAGGTGGCTCATGCCTGTAATCCCAGCACTTTGGGAGGCCAAGGCGGGTGGATCACTGAAGGTCAGGAGTTCGAGACCAGCCTGGCCAACATGGCGAAACCCCGTCTCTACTAAAAATTCAAAAATTAGTCGGGCATGGTGGCATGTGCCTGTGGAGGCATGTGCCTGTGGAGGCTGAGGAAGAAGAATCGTTTGAACCTGGGAGGCGGAGGTTGCAGTGAGCCGAGATCACGCCACTGCACTCCAGCCTGGGTGACAGAGGGAGACTCGGTCTCAAAAAAATAAATAAAAGAAAAAAAGAGGTTCTGTAGGCTCTCTTAAAGAAAAGAGGTTCTTTGTAAAGAAAAGGGGTTCTGTAGGCTGAGAGGTTCAAGGGCATGGCTCTGGCTTCTGGTGAAGGCTTTTGTGCTACATCACAACATTGTGGAGAAGGTTAATGGGGAAGTAGACATTAGCAAACAGAAGGAAACCCTGAGGGCTTTATAACCCTGCTTTATAACAACTCACTCTCATGGGAGCTAATCCAGTCTCTCTAGAGACAGGACCAAGCCATTCAGGAGGGATTGGGCTGCATAATTCAAACACCTCCCACTAGGCCCCATCTCCCAACACTGCCACACTGGGGATCAAATTTCAACATGAGCTTTGGTGGGGACAAAGAGACCATATCCAAACCATTGCAGTCATTTTCATTTTAACATTTATTACAAATCACATTTTATAAACTAGATAAATTACATATAAAAGCTAGACATAAATATAAAGAAGCAAAACAAAAACAGCAGTACTATTAATGCAAGAGAAATAAGCTAATATAATATTTAAACATAAAATTACCAATTTTTCATTGTTAATAATTTTTCATAAATTCAAAAGCTATTCAGAAATGAAATGTAATACATTCTGATTACTATCAAAGGTTAGAATTATAGAAATAACCACCATAGCACTACTTATTTTTTAAAATCGTTTCAAACATTCAGAAGCCAAATGACTGTCCTTAAAGACAAATTAAATGGGTAAAAGGTCTTATCTAACTGAAGAATACAAAATTTTAAGCTTTGGTTAATAGATAGTAAGTTTAGTGGAAAATTTTAAATTAACATCTCCCTTATATGTTATATTCCTGAGTTGTTGTTGCTCAAATATCATAAAGAACTCAGTTTATAGCTTTATATAACATTGCATTTTATTTTTGAAAAACAAAAAGTATTGTTATTATTTTAAATGTGAATAATGGTGTTTAATAAATATCATCATGGCCAGGCGCAGCAGCTCACACCTGTAATCCCAGCACTTTGTGAGGCTGAGGTGGGCGGATCACCTGAGGTCAGGAGTTCGAGACCAGCCTGACCAACATGGAGAAACCCCATCTCAACTAAAAATACAAAAATTAGCCAGGCATAGTGGCACATGCCTGTATTCCCAGCTACTCAGGAGGCTGAGGCAGGAGAATAGCTTGAACCCAGGAGGCAGATGTTGTGGTGAACCGAGATCACGCCATTGCACTCCAGCCTGGGCAACAAGAGTGAAACTCCATCTCAAAATAATAATAATAATAATCATAACAGGATGGAGTCCCTTTAATTTAGCTTAACTAAGGGAAAAACTAATGCCCTCTGACCACTATTTGCAAAGATCATTTGTAAACTGTGATCAAAATTATATTAAATCTGTCACCAACTTTTATTTGCACCTTATGAAATCATATTGATTTTGTAGTATTGAATGCCCTTATAAAAGAATTGAAATGATGCAGTGCTAATGGTTAGCACAAGGCCACGCACAGGGTGAGCGCTCAATATTACTAATTAATTTAAAGTGAAAATCTTTTAATGTATTATTTTTGCACCTTAACATGCAATTCAATGTAGTAGTTATTAACCCAAAAATATCCAAAAACATTTTAAACATGAAAATACATTTTAGTAACAATCATAGGAATGTTTATAAGTGGTTATTTGCAGTCTTTGTTTTATCAAAATAGAATTAAATTTCAGATTCCTTTTAAAAATAGGCCTATGAAAGCTGATTTCATAATAGCTGCTATATGTGATGCGGATGGCAGATTCAGTGCCTTCTCACAAGTTCAACCTATTGACACCTCCTGAACCAATTACTTTAGATTACAACATACCGCTTAAAACAGAGTTTCCCCTGAAGACTGAATCCGTGCATCTGAGGACTGGGTCCAAGAATGTGGATTTTTAAACAAGTAGCTCTCCTCTGCTTCCTAGTAAATTATTATGATCAGGTAGATTTGGGAAACAGTGCTTTAAAGCAACCAAAATAATTTTATCATACTTGAACATTACTTGATATGAATGGCATATCTAATGAAAAACTAAATGTATCAAGCTTTTTAATAATCTGCATAGCTTATCATCATGCCTATTTCTTACCTAAAAGTCACAATTCTCTTGATAGCCCGCAAGAGCTAATACAAGTTATCACCTTTTTAAAAACTGCTGGTGATTGGGCTTCTATAGTTTTAGTATTGCATATACCTTTTCTTACCAGGAAGCAGAAGAGTCATATAGCAGTTGCGTTAAAAAACTAAACAATGTGGAATTTATTCAAATAATCATACTACTTACGAAGTAGTCTTTAAATAGCTATACCAACATCTGTTAGTAGAGTTACTTGCCAAGCTGGTTATCAAATGCCTATTTCTTTAAAAAATTCAATTTACAAAGTCTCATGTCAACTCTATGTACAAAATCTCATTTGCCATATAATGCAACTAGGAAGCAATTATATAACTGGATATGTGTACATAAAAATGTGCATAGGTTCATTCTAATTCATCAACTAGTAACAAATCCCTCTAAATTGAAAAAGGTAAAATAAGCAATGAAATGTAGTCTTAAAAAAAAAGTATCATGGAGCACTGAGGAAAGTTTACATTATTAGAGATTTGAAAGAACATTTAAATAGGATTAAAATAATAAACTGTTAGCTACTTCTATTTTCTAATAAGAATATCATATGTGGAAGCAAAACTGCAAGCTTATTAAAGTGGGTTAAATAGCTTTTAAGCTGATTAAAACTACTTAATTTAAAATGAATTATTTTTGAACCTCAAGTAAATGATGTAATAGTCAACAATTTATTAAAAAATAAACTTTAACAGTTTTAGCATTAGTAAAAACCATTGCTAATACACAAAAGCATATTATCAAATTCTATATTCACAAGTTGGGAAAGGCTTAATACCAAGTCCTGGTTCCACATTGCACTTCATATTCCCATCTGTATATCAGCAAAGTTGTAGAAGCTGTCTACATCTCCAGATGCCGTCTCCTTGCTTTCTGATACAAACATCTATTTTAAATAGAAAATTAAAAAAAAAAATAAGTACCAAGTACTTCAGAATGCCAAAGCCCATGTTCTCCACGGAACAAAGTCCCAAGCTAATTCTTCAAAAGAAGTTCAAGTACATCATTTATAATGACAATATTTAATCTGTAGATTTTCTTTAGAATTCATGTAATACGGTTTGAATAGCTATAATGTAAATTAAGCTCTTTTGGAAGCACTTATATAATTAAGGTCTCTGCTTTCATAATACTTGAGTTGTATTTTATTACATCTGGACTTTTACAACACTCAATATACTGAATAAGAGTCACTTAAAAAAATCCTTGTTTCTTCTGTTTTCTAATAATAATCTCAGTAGTCTGAGCAGCAAAACTTGAGATTATCCCTTTCAAAGCTGCTAAAGATATATTACTATTTTTTATTTTATTTTAATTTAATTTAATTTTATTTTTGAGACAGAGTTTTGCTCTGTTGCCCAGGCTGGAGTGCAGTGGCTCACTGCAGCTAGACTTCTGGACTCAAGTGATTCTCCTGCCTCAGCCTCCCAAGTAACTGGGACTACAGGTGTGCACCACCACACCTAGTTAGTTGTTTTTTTGTTTGTTTGTTTGTTTGTTTGTTTTACTTTTTGTAGAGTCTCACTATGTTGCCCAGACTGGTCTTGAACTCCTGGGCTCAAGCAGTCTTTCTGCTTCAGCCTCCCAAAGTGCTGGGATTACAGGTGTGAGCCACCACACCCAGCCTACTATTTTGAAATAAGCTATTTGCTAAACATCAATGAAGCAATACTCAATAAAACCCTTCTAAAGTAGCTTTTACAAATGTCAGCAAGGAATTAGAGCAGATGGGGGTTCTATTCTAGCTTTATCATAAACTAGCGTATGATGCTGACAATTTAATAAACCTCTGTGGGCTCAGTAACTACACCTGTAAAATGAGAAAGCTGGATTAGATAATCTCTAAATCATTCAGCTCTAAAAGTCCAAATTATAACCATTTTATCTCTCAGTTTCCTTTTCTATTCAATCTGGTATTTTCCCTCTCCCTTAGTACTACTGTGATGATAAAATGAGATCAAAGACAAAGTACTTTAATTTTTGTAAATTCAAGGAATCATAAGCCAAATCAGATGACAAAACCAAAATGTCCTCCAAGGTATTTATCAAAAAGTAGTCAATTATGGATTTGCTAATGTAATCTATGTTTGGTTTTAAATTTATTTATGTCTGAAATTCTTAGATACAGCAACTTCATCAATATATTTAGAAAATGCCTACATGGGATGATTTCTATATATACCTGAAGTTCAATTTTTGGTGAAGCATTACTGAATCAAGTAAAAATGAACCCTGGGCAACAGGATCATCCATCTAAAGACTATAATCTTAGAAATAAAATATTTTCAACGAATCAGTATTTTTAAAAACGCGAAGACTTGAAAAGACATTTGATGAGACTTTTTACTTTAGAAACTTATATACTATAGAAAGTTTTTAATAAATAGATTCTTATTTTTAAATTATTTTAAACAATTAAAGTTTTAGTTTGGCAAGAAAAAAAATCACAGCTTAGTTCCCAATTATTTATGAAAGGTTCTAAAAATCATGATCTGTTTTTAAAAAAACACACACACACAAAACAAAAATTCCAAGCAACATTAGGGACAAAAGTATTAAAGTATTATTTGACTGTAAGGAACAGGAGATGAAATGAAAGGTTAGATTGAAATACAGTCAATAAAATCTTGTACCTTGGTCCCATTGAATATCTCATTTACAATAAGTTGACATCCTTCTACAGCACCATCTCCATTAAACTCCAAGGCAATAACAGGACCTATAAGCAAACCCAAGAAACATTTTCTTAACACAAATACAAATATATTCTAAATTTAATCTTTTTATCCTTCCCTGAAGAATCTCCAGCATCTTCTTTGAGGGTGAAAGGGAAGGAAGATGAAAGCAGACAGATGGGACATATCACCTCAGCTGCTTCTTCCTACGCTAATCATAAAACAAATTAACACAGTCTCATAACAAGTAGCTTCAGTACTATTATAGGACTAGTGTCACATTTTTAAAGTGTTGTAAATAGTCTGGCTTTTCTGGTTCTCATTCTTCTATAAAAACCACAGAAATTCTACTCATTTAGGAGTATAAAAATAGTTGATAAAATAGCAAATAAGATCAAAAGCAATCCAAGTCAACATAAGTAGGTTTTGCCAGGCAGCCAGCCTTGCTTCCAACTCTCCTACTTACCAGCCAAGTTCTAGGCCACCAATAATGAAGCTAAACCAAATAAGAATTGAGGTCAGGCACCAAAAAGTAATGACTATCTGAAAGTATTTTCCAAAGCTACATTCTAGAAACATAGACAAAGTTTTTATTTTTTAATCCTTTTAATATAATATTTGTGCCTCCTTTCTCATACATTAATTTGAAAACATTAAAAACCTCCTACAGTGATGGAAAAGTCTTGATCTCCAGGAAATTACAAATGTATTGAAAGAAGACATAAACCCATTAAGCAAATACAAACCAACATAGAACAAAGTACTAAGTAATGAAATACTAGAGTGAATGAATATGAAACATTAAATTGAATGTAACTGTGTGCTGCAGTACAAGGTACAAGAATGAGAAAGAAAAGATTACACTACATTGGGCATCAAGATAACTGAAGGCTTGTAATTTTTTTTTTTCCTTGAAGGCTTGTGATATAATACAGGCAACAAATACACATAAGGCAGGATATAGTGGTCTCTAGGTATCTGCATAGGATTGGTTCCATTGGTTGCTCAAATCCCTTATATATTAATAAAATGGTATAGTATTTGCATATAATTTATGCACATCCTCCTGTATACTTCATTACAAATTTATTAAAATTTTTTTTAGAGAGATAGTCTCACGGCTGGGCATGGTGGTTCATGCCTGTAATCCTAGCATTTTGGGAAGCCAAGGCAGGAGGATCACAAGCCCTGGAGTTCAAGACCAGCCTAGGCAACAAAGCAAGACCCCATCTCTACAAAAAATAAAAAAATTAGCTGGGTGCAGGGTTGCAGGCCTGTAGTCCCAGCTACTCGAGAGACTGAGATGGAAAGATCACTTGAGCCCAGGAGTTTGAGGTTACAGCAAGCCATGATCACACCACTGCACTCTAGCCTGGACAACAGAGTGAGACCATGTCTCCAAAAAAAAAAAAAAAGATATGGGGTCTCACTATGTTGCTCAGTCTGGTCTCAAACTCCTGGCCTCAAGCAATCCTCTTGCCTTCACCCCTGGCCAGGAGTTCAAGAACATATTGTAATAAAACATCTAACCTTGCAAAAGAAAAGCTTAAAATCTTAATTTTTAATTTAGAAATATCAATGTAAACTCATGATCTTTTCCTTTTTAAAAATACATAGTTTCCAGCTATGTCCACTGAAAAAGCTTAAAAGAAATGACAACCCCGTAATACACAGCACCTAACATGTATTTCTAAATATCATTCCCCACTAAAAATAACTAATCTTAGAAAAATAGATGATTCCATGTCTGGGGCAAGAAATGGATTAAGATCAATGTGGAATATTTTCTTCAGCCAAAAAGTAATGAAGCTATCAAAGGCCAGTGGGGTTATATCAAAAGGAGACAGAAGCCAGCCTGAAGGAGCTCCCAATGGCCAAAGATGAGACATAGTGAGACAGAAGGAATAACGACTCTAATTTATTAAAATGTATTAATATATAAAAAGTCATGAGTTCATAATGATACTTAGAGAGATCCTCCTTACTACCAGATGTTTTTAAGGAAAATAAAAAAAGAAGAGAGAAACAAAATTCACTGTATACCAATGGCGGTTGCTAGGGCACCAATGCACTACTCTGAAAATTGATGCTTATTTTTCTCTTTATTTATTCTGCTTTTCTGACATAAAGCATATTTCAAGTTAACCAAACAGCTCTGATATACAAGGAGTTGTTAACATCTGTTAATAAATGCAGAGGTAGTGACAAGATTAGAAAGTAAGTTTGCCAAAAAAAAAAGAAAAGAAAAGAAAATACAGAAAACAGTCATTTTGCAACACCTATTAAAATAATTGGTTCAGGCAACAATCATCAATGGTTTTAGCATCCCACAGAGAAGACTGCAGGAAACTCTACAATTAAAAGGTAACGTCGTCACCGTGTAAACCCAACCATTAAATCTTAGTATCCCTAAAAGTACAACAATCAAACATTATGTGCCTTCTCAATTAATGCAATAGGAAACGGTACCATCTATGTGTTCCTGGCAAAAAAAAAAAAAAAAAAAAAATTAAAATTAAAAAATAGCTAAACCTGAATGTAAACAAGGCTTTGATCTAACTTCTAGTCTACAAGAAATATGGAGGAACGAATTAAACAACCTCATGAATACTATAAGATAATTGACTAAGCTTCTTTCCCAAGACAAAGGCAAGAAATAAGTAGAGGGGGAACACCTGTTTTTGATTAAGAGTGATAGACGATAAAAAAAAAAACAAATACAGTAAGTGGGTCTATTTTAGATCTGGATCACAACTGTAAAAACACAAAGAATTATTTTAGTAAGTAGGTAAATTTGCATATGGACTGAGTATTAGAGGATATTAAGGAATTACTGTTAATTCTGTTAGATGTGATAATGCACTGTAGTTAAAAAAACATTTTTAAGATAATGAAATATTTAGGGATGAAATGACAGGATGAATCAATTTGATTAAAATGTTTTAGCAAACAATGAGTTTTTTTTAAGTATGGCAAGAAGTTGATGAAACTGGGTGATGGGTACACATGGGGGTCACTGTACTCTCTACTTTTAGTACATTCGGAAATTTGCAAAAAGAGTTTAAAAAGTACTTTAAACCTAATAAATATTGAACTAAAAAGAAAAAGTTGATAATAAATGTAGGGTTTCCAGTTTTGCAAGGTAGAAAGTTGAATTAAGGTAGAATATGTTTTCATCACTACAAGGAAATACTGTGTGTGTGTGTATTTCAGTTAGACATTTATTATTAAAAGTTACAGTCTTTCTATAAAGAACATGTAATCTAGAATTTAGAAATAAAATCTTGGTAGAATTACTCAGGTATATAACTTGATTGATATTCTTTGACTAGAATATGATAAATTCCAATAAATGACCTAATAATTTTCCAACAAAAAAGTGGACAAATGCATTCGTTTTGATTAATGTGTGGATAATCTTAAATTTAAAAAGACTAAATGTTTGTCTTATATGCTTGACATAGATTTGCAACTCAGTAGTATATGGTGTTCCTGGAACACAACTGAAGACCTGGTATGTAGAGGAAATATGAGGGGTGGTGCTAGAAGACAGACATCTGTGGAATGATTCACATCTTCTCAAGTTAGGAGGATGGAGGCCTGCTTCATTAAGAAGCTCAGGGTCGGGTGGGGGTGGGGAAAAGAACAACATGGGGAACTGTCAGGGGAATCTCCTTATTTCTGTTAAAAAAAAAAAGAACAAAAAAAAAAAAAAAAAAAAAAAAAAAAAAAAAAAAAAATTGCATATGAAGAACCCTAGAGCAGCCAGGTGAGGCTCTCTAGTTTAATAAAAATCATGGGAAGAGTCTGAAGACTATTCATAAGTGTTAATAGGGATTTTTATCAGCTTATTTTGGTTGCAATTTCCAATTTTTAAAAATGTTTAGGCAATCTTTTCCACCTTTCCAAATCCTAATTATTGTAGCTTCATTAGTGTTGAACCAATGCTTTCTCATGTCTCAATTCTTTGTTTATGCATTCTTTTCATATGTATTAAACGAACAAAAACCCTTAAAAAACTACAATGTTGACAACGCACTTACTAAGCACTACTAAATTTTTTAAAAATTACAATGTTGACAATGCACTTAAACACTACTATTTGTCCCTCTATCTAATGATGATGCCAATTACTGTGATTATTTCTAACTGAACTATGAGGTCAACAAGGATTACTGGTCATGTTTTTAGTGTTTTAATATGAACATCTTATTCAGATAGTTCGTGGTAGCTTTAGATCTAAATATTTCAGCTGTCATGAAAAATTGTGAGACTCTGAAGCAGACAAAAAGGATTTCTGGATGTCTTATCTAGTGAACCCTTCTGAGTTATCTAACATGACCTTGGAACAAGCCACTATGTCTCAATTAGATTACTGCACCAGCCTCCTAGCTGGTCTCTTTGCTTCCCCATTAAAGCAACCAGTGACAGGATTTACATTTTAAAAGGACCATGACATTCCTCTGCTCTAAAACTGCCTATAAAGTATGATCTATATTTTTATTTTTAATTGCTCTAAAAATAAGTGACAGTTCAGGCCAGGCACAGTGGCTCACCCCTGTATTCCTAGCACTTTGAGAGGCTGAGGCAGGCAGATCGCTTTAGCCCAGGAGTTCAAGACCAGCCTAGGCAACATGGCAAAGCCCCATCTCTACAAAAAAATACAAAAATTAGCCAGGGGTAGTAGCGCATGTCTGTAGTCCCAGCTACTTGGGAGACTGAGGTAGGAGAATCATGTTAGCTCTGGAGGTTGAGGCTGCAGTGAGCCGAGATCAAGCCACTGCACTCCAGCCTGGGCATCAAAGTGAGATCCTGTCTCAAAAACAAACAAACACACACACAAACAAAAAAACAGTTCAAAGCAATAACATTAACAATGTATTAGGTGTTTATAGCATATACAACAGTAATATATTACAATAATGACACAGGGATGAGAAAGAAGAATTAAGAATATAATGTTATCAGGTCCTTAGATGACAGGTGAAGTTGTGTAATATTAGAAGGTAGACTCAAATTATTTAAAAATATTTGCTGTAAAACCCAACATAACCATTAAGTAAGTTTTTGAAGAAGAGGTATAAATATAAGTCAATAAAGGAAATTAAGTGGAATTATAAAATTGCTAAAAAGAAAAAAAGGTAATAAGAAAAAAAGAACAAATGGAGTAGAAATCAGCTAGCAAGATGAGAGATTTTGATCCAACTGTATCAATAATCCCTTTCAATGTGAATGGTCTAAATATGGCAGTTAAAAGAGACTGACAGACTGGATTAAAAAGCAAAAACCAACTACATGCTGTCTACAAAAACTCATTTTAAATATACAGCCTTGATAAACTAAAAGAAAAGAGATAAATCTTTACAATGAAACACTAACCAAATGAAAGCTAGAGTAGCTATATTAATTTGAGATGAAGTAGATTTCAGAACAAGGAAAACTATTAGAGATAAAGGAAGACATCAGAGTCGGACATGGTGACTTGTGTCTGTAATTCCAGCTACTCAGGAGGCCTAGGTGGGAGGATTACTTGGGCCCTAGGAGTTTGAGGCTGCAGTGAGCTATGACTGCACCACTGTACCCCAGACTGGGTGACAGAGCAAGAACCCCTCTCTTAAAAAAAAAATGAGGGACATCACATAATAATGAAAGATTCTCCAAGAAGATATAACAATCCTAAATGTGTATGCACATAATAACAGAGCTTCAAAATACATGAGACAAAACCTGACAGGATCTGAAAAGAGAACAGACAAATCCACAATTACAGTTGGAGACTTCAACACTCCTCTCTCATTGATTTATGGAACAAGTAGGCAGAAAATCAGCAAGGATACAAATAACCTGAATAGCACTATCAACCAACTTGACCTAGTGGACATTTATAGAAAATTCAACCAAGCAACAGCAGATTACACATTCTTCTCAGATGCACATAGACTATTCACCAAGATAAGCCATATTGTGCCATAAAACACATTTTAATAAACAGAAATCATACAAATGCGCATTCTTGGACCATAACAGGATTTAGAAATCAATAATAGAAATATACCTGGACAGTCCCCAAATGTTTGGAAATTAAACAATTATACTTCTAAATAATCTGTGGATCACTAAAAAATATTTTTAACTAAATCAGGGGTCAACATACTTTTTCTGTAAAGGGCCAGACAGGAAATATTTCAGGCTTTGTGTATCATAACATAATAGATAAAAGGATGAGTGGCCAGGTGCAGTGGCTTATGCCTGTAATCCCAGCACTTCGGGAGGCTGAGCGGGCAGATCACCTGATGTCAGGAGTTTGAGACTAGCCTGGCCAACGTGGTGAAACCCCATCTCTACTGAAAATACAAAACTTAGCCGGGCGTTGTGGCAGGCACCTGTAATCCCAGCTACTCGGAAGACTGAGGCAGGAGAATCGCTTGAACCCGGGAGGCGGAGGTTACAGTATGCCACTGCACTCCAGCCTGGGTGACAAGAGCAAAACTCCATCTCAAAAAAAAGAAAAAAAAGAAAAAAAAAGAATGAGCGTGGCTGTGCTCCAATAAGACTTCATTTATTAAAGCGCGCAGTGGGCCATATTTTGCCAAACTCTGAATTAAATAAAAATGAAAATACAACATATCAAAATTTGTGAGATGCACCTAAAGCAGTGCTTAAAGGAAAAATTGTAACATTGAATAACAAATATAGTCAATCGTCATTATATGCAGATCCCTTCATTTCAAATTTACCTACTTGCTAAAATTCATTTGTAACTCCCCAAATCAATGCTTGCAGTGCTTTCATGGTTATTTGTGGACATGCACAGTGGCAAAAAATTTGCATTGCCTGACGTGCGTGCTCCCAGCTGAGGCTGAACAAGGTGACACTCCGCCTTTTTGTTTCAGCTATTGTACTATAAGAAAGTGTCCTTTGTGAAGTCTAGGTAGTGCCATATTTTTCACATTTTTGTGCTTTTTGTTGGTGATTTTGCCTGTTTAAAATATCCCCTAGGTCAGGCACAGTGGCTCATGCCTGTAATCCCAGCACTTTGGGAGGTTGAGGAGGGAGGATTGCTTGAGGCCAGGAGTTCGAGATCAGCCTGGGTAACACGGCAAGACCCCAACTCTACAATATTGTTTAAAGAAAAATAGCTGGGGGCTGGGTGTGGTGGCACATGCCTGTAATCCCAGCACTTTGGGAGTCTGAGTTGGGTGGATCACCAGAGCCCAGGAGTTCAAGACCAGTCTGGGCAACAAAGCAAGACCTTGTCTCCTTTATGTTAAAAAAAAAAAAAAAAATAGCTGGGCATGGTAGAGTGCACCTGTAGTCCTAGTTCCTTGGGAGTCTGAGGTGGGAGGATCACCTGAGCCCATGAGTTTGAGGTTACAGTGAGCTATGGTCACACCACTGCACTCTAGCCTGGGTGACAGAGCAAGACCCTGTCTCCAATAAAATAAAACAGCCCCCAAACGCAGTGCTGAAGTGCTATCTAATGGCTCCTAAACTGAGGAAGGCTGTGCTGTGCCTCGGGAGACAATGTGTTAGATAAGCTTTTCTCCAGCATGAGTTCTAGTGCTGTTGGCTGTGAGTTCAATGTTAATGAATCAACAGTATATACTAAATAATGTATCTTTAAACAGAAACACACATTAAACAAAGTTATGTCCTGGGCCAGGCACGGTGGCTCACACCTATAATCCCAGCACTTTGGGAGGCCGAGGCGGGCGGATCACCTGAGGTCAGGAGTTCGAGACCAGCCTGACCAACATGGAGAAACCCTGTCTCTACTAAAAATACAAAATTAGCCGGGCAAGGTGGTGCATGCCTGTAATCTCAGCTACTCGGGAGGCTGAGGCAGGAGAATCACCTGAACCCAGGAGGCCGGGGTTGCGGTGAGCCGATATCATGCCATTGCACTCCAGCCTGGGCAATAAGAGCAAAACTCTGCCTTAAAAAAAAAAAAAAAGTATGTATGAAAATCTACAACTGACGGTTGGGCGTGGTGGCTGACGCCTGTAATTCTAGCACTTTGGGGGGCTGAGGCGGGCGGATCACCTGAGGTCAGGAGTTTGAGAACAGCCTGACCAACATCAGGAAACCCTGTCTCCACTAAAAATACAAAATTAGCTGGGCATGGTGGTGCATGCCTGTAATCCCAGTTACTCGGGAGGCTGAGGCAGAAGAATCACTGCCTCAGCCTCCCAAAGTGCTGGGACTACAGGAGGGAGGGAGGGAGGGAGGGGGGGAGGAGAGAGAGAGAGAGAGAGAGAGAGAGAGAGAGAGAGAGAGAGAGAAACTTACAACTGACATAAATCCTTTTAAAATTTTAATTTAATTTTTTTTAAGAGATGGGGGTCTCATTTTGTACAGGCTGGTCTTGAACTCTTGGCTTCAAGCAATCTTCCTGCCTTGGCCTCCCAAATTGCTGGGATAACAGGCATGAGCAACTGTGCCTAGACCTGCAATCATTTTTGTTGTTGTTGTTGTTGTTGTTGTTTTGAGACAGGATCTCCTTAGGTCACTCCCCACCAGGCTGGAGTGCAGTGGTGTGATCTCAGCTAACTGCAACCTCTGCCTCCCAGGCTCAAGTGATCCTCCCACCTCAGTCTCCCAAGTAGCTGGGACCACAGGCACACACCATCATACACCCAGCTAATTTTTGTATTTTTTTGTAGAGATGAGGCTTTGCCTTGTTGCCCACGCTGGTCTCGAATTCCTGGGCTCAAGTGATCCACCTGCCTCGGCCTCCCAAAGTGCTGGGACTACAGGCATGAGCCACTGCACCCAGCCACTGACATCATTCTTTTTTTTTTTTTTTTTTTTTTTTTTTTTGAGATGGAGTATTGCCCTGTCTCCTAGGCTGGAGTGCAGTGGCGCGATCTTGGCTCACTGCAACCTCCACCTCCTGGGCTCAAGTGATTCTCCTGCCTCAGCCTCCCCAGTAGCTGGGATTACAGGCAAGTGCCACCACGCCCAGCTAATTTTTTGTATTTTTAGTAGAGATGGGGTTTCACCATGTTGGCCAGGCTGGTCTCAAACTCCTGGCCTCAAGTGATCCACCCACCTCGGCCTCCCAAAGTGCTGGGATTACAGGCATGAGCCACCGCGCCCAGCCTCCTTACATCATTCCTAATGGTGAGACTGAACACTTACAGAATAGTGATGGAGGGCATCTCTGCCTCGCTCCTGAGATCAGCCTCCAGAGTAGCTGGGGCAACGGGCGCGTGACACCATGCTCGGCTCATTTTTTTTTTCCTTTTTGTAGAGACAAAGTCTCATTATGTTGCCTAGGCTGGTTTTGAACTCCTGGGCTCAAGCAATCCTCCTGCCTCGGCCTCCCAAAGTGTTGGGATTACAGGCATGAGCCACCACGCCTGGCCTATCTTGACAACTTTCCTGTGAATCTAAAATTATTCCAAAATTAAAAGTTGATTTAAAAAACACAATGAGATACCATGACACACCTATTAGAAAACTGACAATACTAAATGCTAGCACATTACCCAAGTGATTTTAAAAGTTATGTACACTCAAAAACCTATACACAATGCAGGTTCCTCAAAAAACTAAAAATAGAACAACAACATGATCCAGCAATTCCACAACTAGGTACAGATCCAAAAGAAAGGAAATTAATATGTCAAAGAGATATTTGCACTCATGATCACTGCAGCACTATTCACAACTGTCAAAATATGAAACTGGCCCATCAACAGATAAATAAAGAAAATGTGTTACATTTATACAATGGAATATTATTAAGTCATAAAAAGAATGAAATCCTGTCATTTGCAACAACATGGGTGGAACTAGGGACCATTAGGTTAAGTGAAATAAGCCAAGCACAGAAAGACAAATATCACATGCTCTCACTCATATGTGGGGGCTAAAAAAGTGGATCACGTGAAGATAGAGAGTAGATCGGTGGTTATCAGAGGCTGGAAAAGGGGACGGTGGGGTGAGAGGGAATGTGGAGAAAAAAAGAGAATGTAAATGTATTTATTACCACTGAACTGTATACTTATAAATGGCAAAGATGGTAAATTATGTATGTATATTTTACCTCAATAAAAAAAACTTACACACAAATGTTTATAGTGGCTTTATTCATAATTGGCAAAAACTGGAAACAAGCAGGATGTCCAATAATTGAATGGAAAAACAAACTGGTACATCAATACAAGGAATACTATTCAGCAATAAAAAGGAACAAGTTAGCTGGGAGGGGTGGCTCATGCCCGTAATCCCAACACTTTGGGAGGCTGAGGCGGGTGGATCGCCTGAGGTCAGGACTTCGAGACCAGCCTGGCCAGCATGGTGAAACCCCATCTCTACTAAAAATACAAAAATTAGTTGGGTGTGGTGGCAGGCACCTGTAATCCCAGCTACTTGGGAAGCTGAGGCAGGAGACTCGCTTGAACCCAGGAGGCGGAGGTTGCAGTGAGCCAAGATCGTACCATTGCACTCCAGCCTGGGCAACAGAGCGAGACACTTTGTCAGAAAAAAGAAAAAAAAAAAAAGGAACAAGTTATCGAGTCACCTAGCAAGAAGGCTGAATCACAAATGCATTTTAATAAATGAAGCCAGACTCAAAAGGCTACATATTGTATGATTCCATTTATGGGACACTCTGGAAAAGACAAAATCATAAGGATAGGAGACAAATCAGTTGCCAGGAGTTGTGGTTGACTGACTAAAGGGGCCACACAAGGGAAATTTTTAGGGAGAACTGTTTTCTATGGTACTGGGGTGATAAACGGGGTGGTGGACTTAATGCACTCATCAAAACTCATGCCAAATGAATGTTACTGTATGCAAATTTTAAAAAATTAACCAAGATGTCATGGTATCCAAGGATGGAATGCAGCTTGTGACAAATGAATCTAACAGTATTATAAATGTGTGCCAATACTTCAATGAAGGGGATAAGGGAAAAAGGAGCTGACCTCAGGACTTTGGAAAACTGTTTTGAGTGGCTACTGTAAGGCTAAAGACAAGACTATACAATACCAACTGCACTCTAGTTGGTAAATAAGTTTCTCACAGGGGTATGGGTTAGTAATTCTAAAACTATATTATATTTATATTAGGGTTAAACAAATAAGTGAATAAAATGTACATAATGAAAGCCAGGTTTCTCACTTTCAGAGTAAGAAGTCGCAAAAAAGCAAGGGAAGGGATGCTAGAATGAACCCTGTGGTGCCGGATTAGGGTCAGAGGTATTTTAATAGATAGATAGATACAGGATTATAGATGTGTGTGTATATACAGGTTAATAGTCATACATGTACTTTTTACCTTTGTCTGTTGAAAAGGCCTAGAACCAGTGGTATTCCATTAGCAAAGGACACACCTAGCACCCAGATCTTGGCTTCTAACTATCATTCTAGAATAAAAGAAACCAGGGTTCCTTAGAGAAATGGTTGATACTAGTTCTGGAGCAAGGAAAAATACAGGATGAGCCTGGAGCATCTTGTAGGGCCAGAAAGTAAGGAAGTGTTCAAAATTCAAAAGGATGGGGCATGTCAAAGGGACAAAAAAGCCAACCTAAAAGAGCTCCAGATGGTTAAAACCAGAACAATTTGATAGTATTATAACTTAAAGAATAAAATACACACCCATGAGAAATAAATGACTGAATAAATGGGAAGAAGGGACAAATTTTTCTTTTTTTTTTTTTTTCTTTTTCTTTTTTTTTTGAGACAGAGTCTCACTCTGTCACCCAGGCTGGAGTGCAGTGGCATGATCTCAGCTCGCTGCAACCTCCACCTCCCAGGTTCAAACGATTCTCCTGCCTCAGCCTCCCGAGTAGCTGGGACTATGGGTGTGTGCCACCATGTCCAGCTAATTTATCTATTTTTAGTAGAGATGGGATTTCACCATGTTGGCCAGGATGGTCTTGACCTCTTGACCTCGTGATCCTCCTGCCTCGGCCTCCCAAAGTGCTGGGATTATAGGCGTGAGCCACCACGCCCAGTCAGGACAAATCTTTCTTACAGAATTCCAAATAATGTATGTGGATATTCCTGTCTCCCGATGTTAGAGCTTAATTCTCCTCTCCTTGATTGTGTGTTGATCTTAGTGACTCATTTTCAAGTGGAAAGGGAAACATGGAAACTTTACAGCAGAGAAATCTGGCAGATACCACCTCATATTGATATCATGTGCCCTGTGATGTCATGGATGAGAAGGGCACTTCCTCTTCCTAAAAACCTATAACCCTAGTCTAACCAGAGGAAAATGTCAGATAAACATAAATTGAGGAACATTCTACAAAATAATTGACCGCTACTATTCAAAAGTTTCAAGATTATGAGAAACAAGGAAAAACTGAAGAAATGTCACATCTGTCACAGGAAATTAAGGAGACATGGCAACAAAAAGCAATGTGGGATCTTGGACTGAATTCTGGAACTGAAAAAGGACGTAAGTTGAAAAACTGGTAAAATTTGAATAAAGTCTGTAGTTTAAGTTAGCATTTTACCAATGTAAATTTCTTAGCTTTGACAAATGTACTATGGTTATGTTAACATTTAGGGAAGCTGGGTAAGGGATATACAGAAACTTTCTGTACTATCTTTGCAATTTTTCTGTAAACCTAAAATCATTCCAATATAAAAAGTTTATTTCAAAAAAGCCCACAAATGTCCAGTAGCATCTCATCTCACTCAGACTACTATAGAAGCCAAAGTCTCTACAGTGGCCTACAAGGCCCTACATTATCTGACTCTCTCTCTACCACTTCTCGGACCTCATCTACTATGTTTGTTGAATAACTGAATGAATTATTCCGTAAAACAAAATAACCCAAGTCTGACTAATCTGGAGAACTATCAAAAAAGGAATATTCCAAGGGTACATCTCAAAGATTTCTGAATTAGGCTTTCTGGGGAGGGAGTAGAAAATTTGTTTATTGGCTGGTCTCGGTGGCTTATGCCTGTAATCTCAGCACTTTGGGAGGCTGAGGTGGATGAATTGCATGAGCCCAGGAGTTCGAGACTAGCCTGGGCAACATGGCAAAATGCTGTCTCTACAAAAAATGCAAAAATTAACTGGGTATGGTGGCGCACGACTGTAGTTCCAGCTACCTGGGAGGCTGAGGTGAATGGATTGCTTGAGCCCAGGAGTCGGAGGCAGGAGGATTGTTTGAGCCCCGGAGACAGAGGTTGCAGTGAGCCAAGACTGCATCACTGCACTCTAGCCTGGGCAACAGAGTGAGACCCTATCAAAAAAAAAGAGAGGAGAGGAGAGGGGAGGGGAGGGGAGGGGAAATTTGTTTATGTATTATGTATTTGAGACAAGGTCTCACTCTGCTGCCCAAGCTGGAGTGCAGTGGAGCGATCATGGGTCACTGCAGCCTTAACCTCCTTGGGCTCAGGTGATCTTCCCACCTCAGCCTCCAAGTAGCTAGGACTACAGGTGCACACCATCACACGCAGCTAATTTTTGTAGAGACAGGGTTTTGCCATGTTGCCCAGGCTGGTCTTGAACTCCTAGGCTCAAGCGATCTGCCTGCCTCAGCCTCCCAAAGTGCTGGAATTACAGGTCTGAGCCACCGTGCATGGCTGAAAATGTACATTTTTAAAAGAACCCTGGATGATTCTGAGAATTATCCAGATTTGGAGATCCTCATGATGGAAAACAATGAATTATCTTATTAAGCAGTCAAATAGCTTTATTAAATATTAAAAATAAATGTGACTATTGCAACTAAAGAGGAAAATTGAGAGACTCTGAGGTGCAAATTATTTAAGATACATGGGAATTCTCAAAAAAATATATAATAAATAAGACCACCCTTAGTTCAGTACAGTGGTTCTCAACTGGGAGCAATTTTGCCTCCTTCCCACACCCCTGGGGACATCTGGCAACATCTGGAAACATTTTTGGTTACCATAACTGGGGTGGTGTTTTATTGGCATCTAATGGGTACAGGCCAGAGATGCTGCCAAACATCTTGTAAGGTATAGGACAGCCTCTCATAACAAAGAATTACCTGGCCTAAAATGTCTGTACTGCCACAGTTGAGAAACCCTGCCTTAGGATGACTGATGGCCGCTTTTAGATAAGGGCCCAGTCCATCCAACTCCTGCTAGAATATCACCACTGCCAGCCTACTCACTATTCCACAGGAATCAATGCATTGCTGAGCAGCTTAAAAGTTTTCCCCAACTTTTTATTTTGAAAATTTCTATACATTATAGAAGAGTTGAAAGAATAGCATAAATATGCATTTGCCCTTCACCTACACCCACCAAAAGTTAACATTTGTCCCCATTTGCTTTATTACAAAATAAACACCATCTATCTGCACATATATGCTTTGTTTTGCTGAGTCATTTGAAAGTAGCAGACATAAGAACACTTCAGCATGTATCTCCTGCATAACCACACCACCATTATCATAGCAAAGGATATTAACGATAATTCTATCTCATCTTCAAACTTCCCCACTTGTCCCAAATATGCCTTTTACAGCTCACTCCAACCCAATCTAAGATCCAATCAAGGTTCACTCATTGCATTTAGTTATGTCTCTTTAGTTTCTTAATCCAGAATAATTCCCCCATCTTTTTTGTTTTCCATTATACTGTCTGAAGAGACCTAGCCAGTTGTCTTGTAGAAGGTCTTCTATTTTGGATTTGTCTTATTTCCTTATGGTGTCATTTAACATATTTATTTTCTTCCTACAAACTAGAAGTCTTGGCTCAATTAGATTCAGGCTACTTTGGCAAGAACACTCTACATGTGATGTTGTGTATTTTTTTCACTGCATCACATCACAAATAACACACGTCAGGCTGTCCATCAAAGATGCTGTTTGATCACCGGGTTAACATGGTGATCACCAAATCTCTGCTGTAAAGGTTTCCCCCTTTGAATTAGGATGTATAAATATCCTCTTTTTTTGAGACAGAGTCTTGCTCTTTCACACAGGCTGGAGTGCAGTGGCGCAATCTTGGCTCATTGCAACCTCTGCCTCCCAGGTTCAAGCAATTATCTGCCTCAGCCTCCCGAGTAGCTGGGATTACAGGCACCTGCCATCACACCGGGCTAATTTTCATATTTTTAGTAGAGACGGGGTTTCACCATGTTGGCCAGGCTGGTCTCAAACTCCTGACCTCGTGATCCACCCGCCTTGGCCTCCCAAAGTGTTGGGATTACAGGCATAAGCCACCACACCCAGCCAAATATCCTACTTCTTAGCAACTTTTACCCCAATAGTTTTAGCACCCACTGATAATCTTTGTCTGAAATAATTATTACATTGGGGTTGGAAATGGTGATTTCCAAAGTCCATCATTCCTTCTGCATCTTTTAGCTCACAATATTCTGTAAACAGCAGATGAACATTCTTTTCTTCCCTCCCCTTTTTGTTTAACAATATGGATGCATAGATTTATGTTGCTAAATCATTACCTTCATTCTTCTTCTCTTTTTTGGGGACAAGGTCTTGCTCTGTTGCCCAGGCTGCAGTGCAGTGGCGTGAGCATAACTCACTGCAGCCTCAAGCTCCTGGGCTCCAGCGACCTCCCACCTCAGCTCCTGAGTAGCTGGGACTACAGGTGTGCATCATCCCTAGCTAATTTTTGTATTTTTTGTAGAGACAGGGTCTTGCTATGTTGCCCAGGTGGGTTTCAAACTCCTGGCTTTAAGCAATCCTTCCACCTCACCCTCCCAAAATGCTGGGATTACAGGGGTTAAGCACTACATCTAGTCCCAGTATTCTTTTTAATTGTTAAATTGTCCCGAATTTGGCCCATGGAAACTCCTTCAAGCTGGCTCCTAAGATCTTTTGATATGAACTCATCAGTCTTTGAATACCTCCTATAGGCATCTCTGGTTTTTAAGACTTGTTTGTATGATATTTATTTGCTGAAATTCCTGCAACATCTGCTTACTGTTTTTAGTTCTACTTTTTGCAGCAATAGAACATTTTACTTCTTCCATGTGGAATTTTCTGTTACTTAAATGCAGATACTATATTTGGGTTGGAACAATTCTGTAATACTACTTCACTAACATCACACAAGTACATAAATCATTAATTTAGCCCTACCGATAGGCTCACTTTATTCCTAACTCTCATACTTTAGTATGTCCAATACACTTATTACCTGATTCAATTTCCAAAAGCTGCTAAGAGGTTAAAGGTTCACTTTCAAGCTTCCAAATGTTCCCACATCAAATTGGTTGCATTAAAGGGGCCAGGTCAGAATTTCCTACATATATTCTGGGGTAGAGTCATGCAGGGGTCACAGCAAGTCCTTGCTACCACTACAGTAACCACAAAAGTATTATCAAATACTGCATTAATACTTACCAGCTGAGTTACACCCAGCATTACTTATTATCCTAGCAATCCTCTAACATTTGCATACAGATTTTTGCAGTTTATTATAATGTTTTTATACATAAAGAGCACATAAAATGCAGATGGGCCCTCTCTCTAGGGTATACCCAATCAACACTGCATATTACTATACATATTTGCTCAGGCCAGTCAAGGAAAGCCTGATGAGCCTTGAGCAAACAATGTACCCACTCTGAACAGGTAAAGAGTACTCTGTCCTCTAGAATCAATACACCTTCAAATACAGGTAGGCAGACAGTAACCCTTCAGGTGGGCACACATACTCAAGTTCCTCTCTTTGAAGACCTATATCCAGTATCTGAAATTTATTGGTGGCATTTACCCATTAGGGAAAACAATTCTAATTATACACAGGAAGTTAATCAATCATATTAAATACATAAAATAGTATACCACTTTATATTTCTTATTTCTTTTCTGGTATGATTAAAGCACACTGAAGATAGAAAGAATCTTTATCAAGTGCTTTGCAACTGAGCAGGGAGTATGAAATATTTACTCACACTATAAAGGTACAACGATAATACAATAATTAAAATAATAAGATACATAATAAAATGTGACTTTCAGTACTAAGAACAGAGGATAGGGGAAAAAAAAGGATAGGGAAAAAAAGGGAAAAAAATTAGTTAACTAATTTCTAGTTAGTTATCTAGGGCTCCTTGAGTGATGTGAAATTTTGACATTTCTGAACAATAACAGAAAAAAAAGAACAAATGAGAAAGAGAAGGCAATGTAAAAGAAATGTTAAAGGCAAAAGTAAATCAAATTGGTATGTAAAGAAAATATCCACAAAAGTATACCAATCATCCAGAAGGTACCTTTGTTCAGAAGAGGAAGGAAGTCAGGTGCTTTTTCCCGAAAAACCCTTTGAGCATCCTCAGCTTTCATGGACACTTCCTTTGTCTGAACTAGGAAAAAGCCTTTACCAACCATCTGTGAAAATAAAATTTAATTGAGATTTTAAAATGAACTTCTGAGACTAAAACAATGATTTCCTATTCTAGTATTTCTCTGTATAAAATGCAACAACAGCACACTGATTTTTGTTTTAATTATAAGTCTAATTCAGGGTGTTTGCTATAATAATTTCTCACTATATATATGAGATTCTTTCTTACAGATGGGTGGTTCTGGTTTAGTACTGCAGTTAAGAGTAAGGGTCAAATAAATGTGAATTCTCTCTCAAGTTTAAAACATGATTAAAATTTTTCTACGACCAGATGGAAGTTTTAGTTTGGTGATACTGCGAATGTCCAATAAGAAGAGAATGGTTAAGTAAACTATGGTACAGTCATATGACGAAATGCCATAGTTCATTACATTTATCATAGTTCATTAAATACAACAAAGATGTTATAATAAAATGAGGAAAAGCTTATGTAATAATGTTAATTTTACTTTTATTTATTTTTCTTTTCTTTTCTTTTTTTTTTTTTTGAGACAGGGTGTCACTCTGTTGCCCAGGCTGGAATGTAGTGGTGCAATCATAGCTCACTGCAGCCTCAAACTCCTGGGCTCAAACGATTCTCCCACCTCGGCCTCCCAAGCAGCTAGGACTACAGGCCTGTGCCACCATGCCTGGCTAATTTTTAAAATTTTTTTGTAGAGACAGGTTCTGGCCATGTTGCCAGGCTGATCCTGAACTCCTGGGCTCAAGCCATCCTCCTGCCTCAGCCACCCAAGATGCTGGAATTATAAGCATGAGCCACTGCACCTGGCCAATAATGTTAATTTTAAAAGGCATGATACAAATTTATATAGTATAGCACAATAATGGTAGATCACACTTATGGAGCACTCACTATGTGGCAGGCAGTTTTATGTACTTTACATATATATATTTAACCCTCTCATGAAGTAGGTATCATTACCCTCATTGTACAGATGTGAAAACTAAGGCGCACAGTGATTAAGGAACTTGCCCAAGGACATTTAACAATTAAGTGACAGAGCTGTGATTCAAACCTAGTTAATCCGATTACAGACTAAATAAATTTAAAAATTATTCCTAAAAAGATTATTCAAGGTATGGCACAATTATGTATTGATTTTAAACTTATTTTACTCTTTCTTATTTCTATAATTCTCCACAATGAGGACATATTAATTTTTAAAGTAATTATGAAAGTAGTTTTTAAAAATGCAAAGTCAGCCCAGCATCATGGCTCACACCTGCATTCCGAGCACTCTGAGAGGCCAAGTTGGGAGGATTGCTTGAGACTAGGAGTTTGAGACCAGCCTGGGAAACACAGCAAGACCCCATCTTTATAAAAAATTTTTAAAAATTAGCCAGGTGTGGTGGTGTGTGCCGGTAGTCCTAGCTACTCAGGAGGCTGAGGTGGGAGGATCCCTTAAGCCCAGGAGTTAGAGGCTACACTGAGCTATGATCTCACCACTGCACTCCAGCCTGGACAACAGAGCAAAACCTTGTCTCTAAAAAAAAAAAAGTAGTTATTCCAACCACTTAATTTTTAGCAAAGCTTGTTAGGTTTTTAATAATTAAAAGTAACATATATTCTCAACACAGAACATTTGAAAAATAAAAAATAGAAATGAAGAAATATCAACCAGGGTGCTACAACTAAAAGATGCTACTGCCATACAGGCATACCCTCCCAGTTTTCTTTTTCTCCCATTACAGAAATAATATATGCTCATTGTTAAATCCACAGAACTACAAAAAAAAAAAAAAAAAAAAACTCTTTTTTTTTTTTTTTTTGAGACGGAGTCTCGCTCTGTCACCCAGGCTGGAGTGCGGTGGCCGGATCTCAGCTCACTGCAAGCTCCGCCTCCCGGGTTCACGCCATTCTCCTGCCTCAGCCTCCCGAGTAGCTGGGACTACAGGCGCCCGCCACCTCGCCCGGCTAGTTTTTTGTATTTTTTTAGTAGAGACGGGGTTTCACCGTGTTAGCCAGGATGGTCTCGATCTCCTGACCTCGTGATCCGCCCGTCTCGGCCTCCCAAAGTGCTGGGATTACAGGCGTGAGCCACCGCGCCCGGCCAAAAAAAAAACTCTTAATAAAACGACTGTTAACATTTAAGTATCTATAACTTTCCAGATTTACCTACTTAAAAGAATCAGTTACTTACATAATATTCTACAGATTTTCACTTACTTGATTGTGACATTTTCTACATAAAATCAGTTTTAATGGCTAATAGTATTTCATCCTATGGCTACATTATTCCATACCATTCCATCAAATTTTATCAAACTCAAATCCTATTTCAGAATCTTGAAATACCCTCATTCAATGCTGCCTCCAAAAAAAGAAACATACATTTAAAAATTGTAGAGAATTACATGGACATCACTGCCAGATGACTGTAAAATAAAAATATCAGAAACAATTCTACCTCTCTTATTTTCTAGAGTGCTTATCATATCTCATTTTATAAACACAAACTGATATGATTATGATGATTACTTCAAAATAATGTTACCTAAATAATAAACTATACTTTAATATTTCCCCACAGATATTTGGAGAGACTCCTTTTCATGAAAATTCTTCTACTTTTAAAGACTTAAAAATAGTGGTAACTACCCAACTTCAATTTCAGATGATGAAATACTCCCAAACAATTCAAACTATTTTATTCTACTTTATCCTGTACATATCTGTGATGTAGGTAAGAAAAGTCGAGGAATGTGATTTTTATTGTTTGTTTGTTTTTGAGACAGAGTCTTGCTCTCTCGCCCAGGCTGGAGTGCAGTGGTGTGATCTTGGCTTACTGCAACCTCTGCCTCGTGGGTTCAAGCAATTCCCTGCCACAGCCTCCCGAGTAGCTGGGATTACAAGTGTCCACCACCACGCCTGGATAATTTTTGTATTTTTAGTAGAGACGGGGTTTCGCCATCTTGGCCAGGCTGGTCTTGAACTCCTGATCTCATGATCCACCCGCCTCGGCCTCCCAAAGTGCTGGGATTACAGGCGAGAGCCACCACGCCTGGCTGGAATCTGATTTTTACGTGAGAAAACCAAAGTCTAGTAACTTCTCTTGGCTTCCTATGGAGTGTACTTTCTGCTTTACCCAGCCTTTTTAGACTTCCTACCCTCTCTCAAATTGTATACTTCCTATTGCAAAAAAAAAAGCATTTAATGCATTAAAACAATGTGAAACAAAATTCTGTGATCCTCCTGGGGTTTAACAAATATAGAGTTAGCAATCATAGTTTCAGTCTAAGCTGTCCTAAGACACTTGTGTTATGACATGAGAAAGACTCAAGTTTTATTTTTTTCATCTCAAGATTCACTAGCTTCTATACATATTTCCCTGTGAACTCATTTCATTTTTTAAAAATGTAATCTCTCAATATAATATGTAAGTCTTTTGTCTTTCAGCATGTTTTGATACCCTCTTCACATGTACTTGGTATTTTATTTTTTGTTTGTTCTCTTCATTCCTTAATTCTGTACTTTCAAAATAAGATAGGATAACTATAGCCAAATAGTCCCTAGACTGGAAGGCCCTAGAGTCCACATGCTTTCAGTCACATTCCTGCTCCACCAGGCATTCAGCAACTTGCCTTTACCACTGAGGCAGCATAACAGCATCATGTTTAAGGGTTAAGGTGTGGCCTACACAGCTAGACTGCCTGGACTGGAATCATGGCTCTGCTGTTTACCAGCTGAATGATCTTTTGCAAGGTATTTACCCTCTTTTGGTCTATTTTTCATATCTGTAAAATGGGGAATAATAGCACTTATTTCATAGAGTTGTTTTGAGTATTGAGTTAATTCATTTAAATTCCTTTCCATAGTGCCTGGCATATAGTAAACACTATGTAAGTGTTAGTTATTATTATCGCTGTGGGATTATTGTTTATATTGTATTCCAGGGGATATCTAAAGAACATCATTCTTCCTGGTCATATTCTTTTCAAGGGCACACAACACTCCCATTTCACATACCAGATACCAAAGGTTAAAAGGTTAAGAACATTTGATGACTCATGAAGAAACACTGTTTTGATGGCTTTTCTCTTTAAGCATGCTAAATATTCTTTATGTCCACTCCTCATTACCTACGAAAAAGGAGTTTAACCTAAATAATTACATATTTTGAAAATTGTATGTAGTTTTTTTAAAAAAAAATCACCATACAGCATAATGAAAGCATTTACCTCTCAGATATTGGATTAACATGTGATCAGATAGCTCAAAAGCCAGAAGCACATTTTTCTATATCTTACCAGATTCATAGAATGTTTTTATCACATAGGCATAAGCAAAAAAGAAAATCTAGAAGTTTTAAAATTATACTTTGACTTCTGTTGGTTTAAAAACTATACCTCAGATATACTTTGTAGATTTCAGACATTTCTACATGGGTTTTCTACATTGTGGAATGTATAGCTATTGAGAGGTATTCATTTTTAATATTTTCCTAAAATCATTCCTTTTGATATGTTCCAACTTTAAAAAAAATCCACTCAAAAAGAGACTTGATGAGTTTTCCAGCCAAGCATGGTGGCTCTCACCTATAATCCCAGCACTTTGGGAGGCCGAGGTGAGTAGATTGCTTGAGGTCAGGAATTAGAGACCAGCCTAACCAACATGGCAAAACCCTGTCTCTACTAAAAATACAAAAATTAGCAGGCATGGTGGCGGGCATCTGTAATCCCAGCTACTCGGAAGGCTGAGGCAGGAGAATCGCTTAAACCCAGGAGGCAGAGGTTGCAGTGAGCTGATATGGCGCCACTATACTCCAGTCTGGGAGACAAAGTGAGACTCTGTCTTAAAAAAAAAAAAGAGACTTGAGTTTTCCATTCACTTCTCCATTTATGTCAGTTTGGTTTTTAAATTCAAACAGATTCCTCCTGAAGGTACCTGATTAATGCATAATCAATACATCCTACTGCTGTCTTCCCACTGGAGCACCCATCAACTAAGGAACTGCTGCTTCTGGAGCCCCTAACCTCTGTATCTCCAATTATTTTTCAAGCAGAAGCTGCAACCCCAAAAACCCTTCTCTACTCATGAGCTCACCAAGACCCACTGTTCATAAGCCTATGAGTTTTGCCAACCTAGCTTCCATCTCACTCTTCTGCATCAAGCTCCCTTCTATGGCAATAAAGGAAAATAAGGAACATAATGTGGAGGTTGCTGTCACAGTCACAACAGGGTCCAAAAGTTGTATTCCTAAATGTATTTTTGGCTGGGCGTGGTGGCTCATGCCTGTAATCCTAGCACTTTGGGAGGCTGAGGCAGGCAGATCACGAGGTCAAGAAATCGAGATCATCCTGGCCAACATGGTGAAACCCTGTCTCTACTAACAATACAAAAAAAATTAGCTGGGCGTGGTGGTGCACACCTGTAGTCCCAGCTACTTGGGAGGCTGAGGCAGGAGAACTGCTTGAACTCGGGAGGCAGAGGTTGCAGTGAGCCGAGATCGCACCACTGCACTCCAGCCTGGTGACAGAGCGAGACCCCGTCTCTCTCTCTCTCTCTCTCTCTCTCTCACACACACACACACACACACACACAAATTGCATTTTCTTACCCCCTAACCAATTAGAACTCCAAAGAAATTTCCCCACTAAATAATTATAAAATGTCATGCTTTACTAAGCAGTACTACTTTTGTGAGCTTCTCTGGAAATCATCTAGTATAATGAAAACTCTTTAAGGGCAGAGAATTTTGTCTATGTATCTTCATCTCCAGCATATACTGTAGTTCATCATTTCTGAGTTGCTATCAATTATAAGATGCATTCCAGATAAGCAAAACCATGGAAAACAAATAGACATCCTATCATCAGTGAAATATAACAGTAACTAGCACATAATAGGTGCTTAATGCTTACTGAATTGAATTTTTTTTTTTAAAGTTTCTTTGGGAAAGTATTTTGAGGCCCAAGCAGTCTACTTACAAACAAATGCTTAATGCTTACTGAATTGAATTATATATATATTTTTAAAGTTTCTTTGAGAAAGTATTTTGAGGCCCCAGCAATCTACTTACAGACGAATCTATTGGGGGAGGGGGTGGTGGCAAAGGATTATAACTTGAGGGTTGCCTGTATTTCCAATAGCCAATTTGAAAAGAATGGAAGTACTCCATAGTGGTCCATTTTTAAATCTAGGTGTATGACTATTTCTCTTCTCTTTGTCCTTACCTCATCAATTAGCTTCCTGGCATTTGCAATAGTATAATCACCAGCAAATAAAACCACTAAGCATGATTCATCGCTGCTCTTCTGTCTCTGACCCCGGGATATTGGAACAATGCTTCTATTGGCTTCTGTGGAAACACGAACAGCTTTGAGCTCTTCAGTAGTAGGTATAGGAACATAGTCCTGAACCACAGCATCTTCTGGAAGAAGGCTCCAGTTGAGTTCTCCTGACACAGGTGTAAAGTCATGAATGTTACTCCATGTATTGTTGAAGATACTTAGCCCTGCATCTTTGAACTGGAAAGCTAATTCAGGATAGTACCATTGAAAACAGCCAAATTTGATATTTGAGGAAGACTCAATGATGGGTTGAGTGGCACAACACAAAAAGACTTCCAGCTTTCTACAATCTCGCACACGAAATTGTTGGCAGGCTAATGTGCACTTGCAATCTCTGCAATTCCGGAAAAACACGCTGCCTTTCACGGGTCCCAGAAAAATTATGCAGTTAGTACAGTCATCAATGGTAATTGTAGCAGAGTGATCAAAAATATAGATGTTACAGTTCTCACAGTCTTGAATGAGAAACTGTTGTCCTGCTACTGTCCCAGGTAAGCGACCTACTGTTTCATCCTTCAGTCCACTGAACATGTAGTCTTTTGGATCAACCTGCAGGAACAAAACACAGACCTTGAGTATTATTAACATTATTCAACAAATATCAACTAAATGCCTATTGGCTGCCAGGCACAGTTCTTAGTGCTGAAATAGAAATTCTTAATCTCAATGACTTTGAAACACAATAAGGAAATGAACAGGACAAATTGTTTCTCTTAATAATAATATAAAACTTATGATCTTAGTCAATATACACACCTCCCAGAAGACAGATCCATTCTCTTTGCTATTAAATTGTGTTCTGGGCATGAAAGCTAAAGGGTAGCCTCTGTGACACTATGGTTTGAGTTTTCCCGTGACTTAACCCAAGTGACACCTACATCATCATTGCTACTGTCAATATTGTCAGTAGGCTTTTAGCCTATTTGGAATTTATATAAGTGAAAAATGTACTAAGCTTTGTAGAGTACCAGGGTCAAAAATATATTTTTAAATGATTGTTTTAATAAAAGGGACTATGAAAAATTCAACTCATATCCTATGTATCTAATGATCTTAACCACAACCTTGCTATTTCAGCTTTCTGATACCTTTTCTTTTTTGATGCTTCATTTTTAAAACTTCTACTTCTCTAAAAAATTCTGAGGCTGGGTGCAGTGGCTCTTGCTTTTAATCCCAGCACTTTGGGAGGCGGAGGTGGGAGGATCAGATGAGACCAGGAGTTCGAGACCAGCCTGGCCAACATGGCGAAACCCCGTCTCTATTAAAAATAAAAAAATTACCCAGGCGTGGTGGCACACGTCTGTAATCCCAGCTACTCGGGAGGCTGAGGCAGAAGAATAGCTTGAGCCTTGGAGGTGGAGGCTGCAGTGAGCCGAGATCGCACCACTGCACTCCAGCCTGGGGGACAGAGTGAGACTTTCTCTCTCAAAAAAAAAAAAAAAAAAAATAATAATAATAAAATAAAATTCTGAAAATGGGAATGTACCCAGACTGAAATATATTTCTCTATCCTTTTTCAAATCAGTGTATGGGTCTCAGTTTCTAAACCCCAACTGATTTCTGCAATATGCTATAGAAAACAGAAGAACCTGAAGGCACAAGAATCACAATATGTAAATGCAAGCAAATTTGATTCAAGCATTTATTAAGCTACAATGCAATTTTTCAAATTTGGCCATTTCTATCCTTAGATCTTCCAAACTATAGCTCAATCTTTTCTTTCTTTCTTTTTTTTTTTTTTTTTTGAGACGGAGTCTCGCTGTGTCTCCCAGGCTGGAGTGCAGTGGCGTGATCTTGGCTCACTGCAGGCTCCGCCTCCCGGGTTCACGCCATTCTCCCGCCTCAGCCTCCCAAGTAGCTGAGACTACAGGCGCCCGCCACCACGCCCGGCTAGTTTTTTGTATTTTTAGTAGAGACGGGGTTTCACCATGTTAGCCAGGATAGTCTCGATCTCCTGACCTCGTGATCCACCCGCCTCGGCCTCCCAAAGTGCTGGGATTACAGGCTTGAGCCACCGCGCCCGGCCTCAATCTTTTCTTTCATTCTTTCTTTCCTTCCTTCCTTCATTTTTATTTTTATTTATTTATTTTATTTTTTTGAGACAGAGTCTCGCTCTGTCGCCCAGGCTGGAATGCAATGGCGCAATCTTGGCTCACCGCAAGCTCCACCTCCCGGGTTCACGCCATTCTCCAGCCTCAGCCTCCTGAGTAGCTGGGACCACAGGCGCCTGCCACCATGCCCGGCTAATTTTGTTTTTATATATATTTTTTTCTGTCTGAGACGTAGTCTCACCCTGTTGCCCAGGCTGGAGTACAGTGGCACGAACTCGGCTCTCTCCTGTCTCAGTCTCCCGAGTAGCTGGGACTACAGGCACCCGCCACCACGCCCGGCTCATTTTTTGTATTTTTTAGTAGAGACCGGGTTTCACCATGTTAGCCAGGATGCTCTCAATCTCCTGACCTCGAGATCCGCCCGCCTCAGCCTCCCAAAATGCTAGGATTACAGGCGTGAGCCACTGCGCCTGGCCCCTGTTTTTGTATTTTTAGTAGAGATGGGGTTTCACCATGTTAGCCAGGATGGTCTCGATCTCCTGACCTCGTGATCCACCTGCCTCCGCCTCCCAAAGTGCTGGGATTACAGGCGTGAGCCACCGTGCCCGGCCTTTTTCTTTCTTTCTTTCTTTTTTTTTGAGATGGAGTTTCACTCTTGTCACCCAGGCTGGAGTACAATGGCGCGATCTTGGCTCACTGCAACCTCCACCTCCTTAATTCAGTTAGCAAGTGCAAGCTAACTGAATTCAAGCGATTCAAGCGATTCTGCTGCCTCAGCCTCCCAAGTAGCTGGGATTACAGGCGTGCGCGACCATGACCAGCTAATTTTGTATTTTTAGTAGAGATGGGGTTTCACCATGTTAGCTGGTCTGGTCTTAAATTCCTGACCTTGGGTCATCTGCCCGCCTCAGCCTCCCAAAGTGCTGGGATTACAGGCGTGAGCCACCGAGCCCAGCCCATATAATCTTTTAAACAGTATGCCTGGAAAATGTCACATTAATTTTTAAATTTTAACTGACCTATCAAAATATGGTCACTAAAAGCCTATTTTTGTTTATTCCATGTGACTTTCTTATCTACTTCAACTGTTATAACTGTTTGTGACTATATAAATTTCATGCAAAACTATTCATGCACCCCATAGGCTCCCATATATACAATATGTAAAAATTTGATTTACAAAGCAAAATTTAATCATCTTAATAATTAGCAAACGAGCTTAAATTGACTTAGTAATTGCACAATAGGTATTGTACTTAGCCAGTTTTACATGCTGTACTAGGAGGAGTACTGGTCTGCAGTATGAGGCAATAAAAGAGGTACTCGTTTTCCAGTCCCAATTTTGTCCCCTATAATCAACCTGATCTTGAAAATGTTACCTTAACTTTCTGGATGTTCAGTCACTCTACAAATATTTGAATACCCAGTATGAGCCAGACATTGTTTTAGGCACTAAAATGAATATGACCAGCTCTTTCCATAAAAGAAGTAAACATTCACCTAAACTAAACTAAAAACAACTTGACCATGTAATGAGAGATGCTGAGAATATTCTGGAGGGGACAGAGAAGGGACCTCTGGGGCGGGGAAGAGAAGTGGGGAAGAAGTTCTGCAAAACGTGAGAATGGATAAGCTAGAGCTCATCAGGTAAAAGGGGTAGGAATAAAGGACCCTCCCTTCCCATGCCAGGTAAAAGTAACAGAAGGAACAAAGTAAAATTCTTCAGGGAGTGGGAGGAAAACTGAAAGTAGTTTGGTGTTACACATGCTATCAGAATGCTAGTAGATGAAGCTACAGAGGTAGGCAGAAACCGGATTATAAAGCTTAGACGTTATCCACAGACAAGAGGGAACCAGAGAAAGATTTAAATAAGCAAAATTTACATGTCAGGATAATTACTCTGATGAGATAAGGACATGTGGAACATGGATTGATCTGAGAGACTATTGTAGTCATACAGAAAGGGCTGGAACCAGAGCTGTAGTTAGTAGGGAAGAAGATGATGGGATGAATTTGAGAAATACTGAGGAAAGAGAATCAGCAGACTGATAATTCAATGGCTGTAGGAGGTAAGGCAGAAGGATGAATCACAGAGGAAAGGCCATGTGAGGACATAGCAAGAAGGCAGCTGTCTGTAAGCCAGGAAGAGAGCCCTCACCAGACACTGAATCTGCTGGCACCTTGATCTTGGACTTTCCAGGCACCAGAGCTGTGAGAAATAAACTTCTGTTATTTAAGCCACCAGTCTGTGGTATTTTGTTATGGCATCCTGTTTTAGTCTGCTCAGACTGCAAAAGCCATCCTCTTGCTATGTCATCACCAGACCTGTCCTCTGTGTGAAGGAGAGGGAGGGAGCAAGTGTAAGCTAACTGAATCTTCTTATAAGGACACTAATCCTATCAGATCAGCACTCTACCTTTATGACCTCACTTAACCTTAATTACTTCCTTAGAGGTCCCATCTCCAAATACAGCCATGTGTAGGGGGGCAGGGCTTCAAGATATGAATTTGACAAACATTCAGTCCATAACAGCTGCCAATGCTGAGGAGTTAAATGTAATTTACTATCCTAAGTATTTTCTCTGGACACTCCAGTTTTCTTAGCTCATAGGGAGAAATTAATCTGATAGCTAAAGATTTTATAGCTAAATAGTTCTGTAGTATAAAATTATTTGGATTGTCAGCACAGCCTTCCAAGGAGAAATTTAAGATTTATGTTGCTGTACTTTCTCAACAATTCCTGAAAGTTTTTCAAAACAAAGCTAGACACAGTGGCTCACATCTGTAATCCCAGCTACTTGAGAGTGGGCCAGTGGCCTAGTGAGGCCAGGAGTTTGAGACTGGCCTGGGCAACACAGTGACAACCCCCAGCTCTAAAAAAGTTTTTTAAAACTTAGCAGATTATTTGAAGTGAGTTGGTGGAAGAGGAAAAAAAAACCCTTAGCTGGGCATGGTGGTGTGCACCTGTAGTCCTAGCTACTCAGAAGGCTGAGGCAGGAGGACTGCTTGTGCCCAGGAGTTCAAAGCTGCAGTGAGCCATGATCGTGCCACTGCACTCCAGCCTGGGTGACAAAGCAAGACCCTGACACTTAAAAAAAAAAAAAGTAATAATAAACAACTGAAACTGAAATCCATCGTAATTTTGCAGGTTACTAGTTCTGAAATAAAGTGTCTACAATCACAAACACGGAAAGGTCATGTTTTAAATTTTTTTTTCCTAAGAGCCATTTATGAAGTGAGTTTAGTTTAGACTGTATTTTTTTTTCTGACATAGGGTCTCACTCTGTCGCCCAGGTTGGAGTGCAGTGGCCCACTCACAGCTCACTGCAGCCTCGACCTCCACCGTTCAAGCAATTCTCCCTGCCTCAGTCTCCTGAGTAGTGGGGACTACAAGTGCACACCACCACGCATAACTTATTTTTGTATTTTCTGTAGAGATGGGGTTTCGCCATGTTGTCCAGGCTGGTCTCGAACTCCTGGACTCAAGCGATCCGCCTACCTCAGCCTCCCAAAGTGCTGGAATTACAGGCGTGCGCCACCATGCGTGGCCTAGACCATATTTCTTACTACAATCCTTAAAAGGTTACGAATATGCTTTAAAAAATCAAGGAAAGTGGTCAGGCATGGTGGCTCACGCCTGTAATCCCAGCACTTTGAGAGGCCGAGGTGGGTGGATTGCCTGAGGTCAGGAGTTCGAGACCAGCCTGGCCAACATGGTGAAACCCCGTCTCTACTAAAAATACAAAAATTAGCTGGGCGTGGTGGTGGGCGCCTGTAATCCCAGCTACTTGGGAGGCTGAGGCAGGAGAATCACTTGAACCCAGGAGGCGGAGGTTGCAGTGAGCTGAGATCGCACCACTGCACTCCAGCCTGGAAGACAAGAGCCAAATTCTGTCTCAAAAAAAAAAAAAAAAAAAAAAAAAAAAAAAATCAAAGAAAAATTTCAAGAGTTGTAATTCATCTGATATCAATTTAATGTCCTACATCTATTAAACCAAGTTAAGCATTATTTTCCCAACAGAAAACAAAAATGAACATCTTATTATCTAAGAAGCAATACAAATTTTTCATTAAAATTCATCTCCACAGTTAAATTCCCATAATGATAATGTGAGATAAAATAATGGGATTTGTTAATTCCAATGAAAATCCAGTCCCAATAGAAGTAAAAAGATTCAGGAGTATAAGAAGCACTATAATGTACCAGGCACCATACTAAGTGCTCTATAATCATTCACTCAATCCATAAAAACCCCTATAAGGGCTGTGTATTATAATTATCCCTGTTTTATACTTAAGAAAACTGAGGCACACGGAGACTACATAATTTGTCCAAGGACACACTGTGAGTCAGTGCTTGATCTTAGTCTCAGGCATAGACATTCTGGCTCCTAAATACATTCTCTTGGCGGCTTCTTCATATTCAACCATATTCAGACAAAAACAATTGCTTACTAGATGCACAAATCAATGCATAGAGAGTTCATAAACAGGCATATCTCTCTTTACATATATATCTCTATATAGATCACACTATGTGTGTATATACACATATATACGTATATACATATGTGTATATGTGTACATATGTATATATGTGTATATATATGTGTATATATACACACACGTACATATATGTATATACATATATGTATGTACATGTACATACATATATGTACGTGTGTGTATATACACATACATACATATATGTATGCATGTATATACATATATGTATGTGTGTGTATATATACATACATATGTGTATATATAGATAGTGCAGTGAGCCGAGATCACGCCACTGTACTCCAGCCTGGCGACAAAGCACGACTGTCTCAGAAAAAGAAAAAAAATTCCTAGATGTGAAAACAAAAACACAATCCACAAAAGAAAAAGTGAGTGGAAATTGAACTTTTACCCAAATTGAAAATGTTTGCTCTTCAAAAGACACTCTTAAGAGAAGACAAGTTATTAACTGGGAAAAAAGTATTTGCAAAACATACATATAACACGGGACTTGTATCCAGGATATATAAAGAGCTCTGAAAAACTCAATAATAAGAAAACAAATAACCCAATAAAAAAAATGGGCAAATGATTTGAATAAACACTTTACCAGAGATATATGGATGGCAAATAAGTACATGAAAAATGCTCAACATTTAGGGAAATACAAGTCATTAGGGAAATGCAAGTTAAACTACAATGAAACATCACTACACACATATAAGAATGGCTAAACTTTTTTTTTTTAAAGCTAGGAAAGGTGCAGTAGCTCACAGCTATAATGCTAGCACTTTGGGAGGGCAAGGTGGGAAGATCGCTTGAAGCCAGGAGTTTCAGACCACCTTGAGCAACACAGCAAGACCTTGTCTCTACAAAAAATAAAAATATTAGCTGAGTGTGGTGGCAGACACATGTAGTGTAGTCCGAGCTACTTAGGAGGCTGAAGTGGGAAGATTGCTGGAGCCCAAGAGGTCCAGGCTGCAATGAGCCATGATCATGCCACTGTACTCCAACCTGGGAGACTGAGCAGACCCTGTCTCTTAAAAACAAATTAACCTGACAATATCAAGCAAGTGATGTGAGGATGTGGAGCAACTGTAGCTCTCATATACTGCTGGTAGGCAAAATGGCATAGCCACTTTGAAAAATAGTTTGACAGTTTATTTTTTAAATTTTTAATTAATTTTTTTTAATAGAGAGAGGATCTTGCTCTGTGGCCCACACTGGAGTGCAGTGGTGCAATCTGAGCTCACTGCAGCTTCAAACTCCTGGGCTCAAGCAATCCTCCTGTCTCAGCCTCCCAAGTAGCTGGGACTATAGGCATATGCCACTATGCCTGGCTATGTTTATCCATTTTGCAGAGATGGGGTCTCACCATGTTGCCCAGGCTGGTCTTGAACTCCTGGCCTCAAGCAATCCTCCTGCCTTTACCTCCCAAAGTGCTGCGATTAGAGGTGTAAGCCACTGACCTGGCAGTTTTTTGTAAAGTTTAGTAAACAATTTCCATATGATCATGGGTATTTACCCAAGTGAAATCCCACTCATGGGTATTTACCCAAGTGAAATGAAAACTTATGTTCACTCAAAAACCAGTACACAAATATTTATGATAGCTTTATTCATAATTACCAAAATTGGAAACAACCCAAATGTCCTTTAACTGATGAATGGATAAACAAACTGTGATATATCCATACAATGGAATACTACTCAGCAATTAAAAAGGAACCCCTGGCTGGGCATGATGGCTCATGCCTGTAATTCCAGCACATTGGGAGGCCAAGGCAGGTGGATCACCTGAGCTCAGGAGTTCAAGACCAGCCTGGGCAACATGCTGAAACCCCATCTCTACCAAAAAGATACAAAAAATTAGCTGAGTACGGTGGCACTCGCCTGTTGTCTCCACTACTTGGGAGGCTGAGATGGGGGATCCCTTGAGCCCCAGAGGCTGAGGTTGCAGTGAGCTGAGATTGTGCCACTGCATTCCATTCTGGGTGACACAGTGAGACCCCATCTCAAAAAAGGAACTCCTGATACATGCAACAACATGGATAAATCTCAAATGCATTCTGCTAAGTGAAAGAAGCCCAACTCAAAAGATTATGTATTATATGATTCCATGTATATGACATTCTCAAAAAGACAAAACTACAGGGATAGGAAACTTATCAGGAGCTGGGAGTGGGGCTGACTACAAAGGAGCAAACTGACTATACAAAGGAAGAACTTTTGGGGGCAATGGAACTATTTTATATCTTGATTGGCGATAGCTCCACAACTGTATTGTCAAAACTCATAGAACTGTACACTTAACAAGGGTAAATTTCACTGTATGTTAGTTACACTTCAATTAAAACAAATACTTAAAATTTAAACATTGTTAAGTCAGCTTCAGGGCTAGATAGCTATGTAGCTGAGAGGTTATTTCACAAATGAAAACATTAGTGCCACATAATTATAGAACTAATAGTGCTGAAATAGAAATTCTTAATCTCAATGACTTTGAAACACAATAAGAAAATGAACAGGACAAATTGTTTCTCTCAATAATAATATAAAACTTATGATCTTAGTCAATATACACACCTCCCAGAAGACAGATCCATTCTCTTTGCTATTAAATTGTGTTCTGGGCATGAAAGCTAAAGGGTAGCCTCTGTGACACTATGGTTTGAGTTTTCCCGTGACTTAACCCAAGTGACACCTACATCATCATTGCTACTGTCAATATTGTCAGTAGGCTTTTAGCCTATTTGGAATTTATATAAGTGAAAAATGTACTAAGCTTTGTAGAGTACCAGGGTCAAAAATATATTTTTAAATGATTGTTTTAATAAAAGGGGCTATGAAAAATTCAACTCATATCCTATGTATCTAATGATCTTAACCACAACCTTGCTATTTCAGCTTTCTGATTCCTTTTCTTTTTTGATGCTTCATTTTTAAAACTTCTACTTCTCTAAAAAATTCTGAGGCTGGGTGCAGGGGCTCTTGCTTTTAATCCCAGCACTTTGGGAGGCGGAGGTGGGAGGATCAGATGAGACCAGGAGTTCGAGACCAGCCTGGCCAACATGGCGAAACCCCGTCTCTATTAAAAATACAAAAACTACCCAGTATCTTGAGCTTATATACTATTGATGATTCGAGAAACTGAAGTACTACATTTATATTAGCTTACCATGTTGTGAAATATATAACAACAAAATAGAATTATGAAATTTTAGGATTGAAAAGATTCCCCATATCATCTAATCTAATCTGAATCTATTTTTACATCCTATCACATTCCCTTTGTTCATCCAGATTTGCCTGGATGTTTCTAGCAATGCTTACCTCCCGTCATGACCTGCTCAAAGAATTCGAGAACTGGAAGGGATCTTAGGAAACTGAGGGCTAAAAGCTAAATTACTTTACCAGTGAGGTGTTGTTAGGTTCAGAATATAAATTAAAATTTCAGCCCCATATACTTTTCGCTCTCTATGCTTTTTACCTTTATCAAAATTTTATATGGGTGAAGAAACTGAACACTCACACATTGCTGGTGGAAATATAAATGGTGCAGGCACTCTAAAACACAGTTTAGCAGTTCCTCAAAAAGTTAAACATAGGCCGGGCACAGTGGCTCACACCTGTAATCCCAGCACTTTGGGAGGCCGAGGCGGGCAGATCACGAGGTCAGGAGATCGAGACCATCCTGGCTAACATGGTGAAACCCCATCTCTACTAAAAATACAAAAAATTAGCCAGGCGTGGTGGCGTGCACCTGTAGTCCCAGGTGCTGGGGAGGCTGAGGCAGGAGAATGGTGTGAACCGGGAAGGCGGAGCTTGCAGTGCGCCGAGATCATGCCACTGCACTCCAGCCTGGGCAACAGAGAGAGACTCCACCTCAAAAAAAAAAAAAAAAAAAAAGTTAAACATAGAGTCACCATATGACCCAGCAATTCCAAACCTAGATGTGTACACAAGAGAAATGAAAACATGTCCAGACAAAAACTTGTATACAACTGTTCATAACACCATTATCCATAATAGACAAAAAGTAGAAACAACCCAAATGTCCATCAGCTGATGAATAGATAAATAAAATGTGGTATATCAATACAATAGAATAAAGTCTTGATATGTTACAATATGGACAAACTTCAAAAACATGCTAAGTGAAAGATGCCAGTCACAAAAGGCTAAATATTGTGGCTCCACTGAAGTGAAATGTCCAAAATAGGAACACCTATAGAGACAGAAAATAAGTTTGTGGTTTCCAGGGGCTGGGGGAGACGAGAATGGGCAACGACTACTAATGGGTACAGGGTTTCTTTTTCCAGGGATGAAAATGTTCTAAAATTAGACCATGGTGATAAGCCTGTGAACTTACTAAAAAATACTGAATTATATACTTTATTTTTAAACTAAATTTATTTTAAATTTTTATGGATATATAATAATAGTAGTATGCATTTATGGGGTACATGTGATATTTTCATACAAGCATACAACAATGTAATGATCAAATATGGGTAACTAAGATATCCATTACCTCAAACAGTTATCATGTCTTTGTGTTGGGAACATTCCACATTTTCTCTTCTAGCTATTTTGAAATATACAATAAATTATTATCAACAATAGTTGGCTGTGGTGGGTAGTAAGGAGGAGAAGATGAAGAGTGGTGGGTTAATGAGTACAAAAACACAGACAGTCAGGCACGGTGGCTCATGCCTGTAATCCCAGCACTTTGGGAGGTCGAGGCGGGCAGATTGCCTGCAGCCAGGAGTTCGAGACCAGCCTGGCCAACATGGTGAAAGCCCATCTCTACTAAAAAATACAAAAACTAGCTGCGTGTGGTGGCGGGCGCCTGTAATCCCAGCTACTTAGGAGGCTGAGGCAGGAGCCTCTTGAACCCAGGAGGGGGAGGTTGCAGTGAGCAGAGATCATACTACTGCATTCCAGCCTGGGCAACAGAGCGAGACTCCATCTCAATATATATACAGTTAGACAGAATGAATTATATACTTTAAATGGGTGAATTGTATGGCATAAGAATTATATCTCTAAAAAGCTATTTTTAAAATTAATAAAGAACTAGTTATATCCTTTAAACAACTTTTATGTAGAGGATTTAAGACCTACTGGCAAATTCTTTGACACTCCTCCCATTAAGAGGTCACCTCCTGTTGGAACTGGGTGGGCATTTGTGACTGCCTCAGCATTACTCCTGCCACATCCAAATTAAGTCAAATTAAGTGACTTAAGAATTCACTTAAGAAGCTAGTTAGAAAAAACCATGCAGCTTCTGCCAGTCTCTCTTAGGATGCTTGCCCTTGGAACCCTGCCATCACGCTGTGAGGAAGCCAGGGATACGTGGAGAGCCCCCAGCTGAGCTCCCAGCCCAAAGCCAGCATCAACTTGCCAGCCAGCTATGTGGTCAAGCCATCTTGAAAGTTGTCACGGTTGATGCCACATTGAGCAGAGTCAACCCTGCTTAACCTTACGCAAATTAAAGAGTTGTGAACAAAATATCTGCCATTATTTTAAACCATTAAGTTTTAGGGTGGTTTGGTACACAGCAATGGGTAACTAGAATACTTTTCATACTTAAAAGAAGGCTAAAAACAGTATCTAGCCTCCTCCTACTTAGTGCAGACACTTCTTTCTAACAGATTACCACCCTAACTGTCCAACAGTTTTGACAAACATGGAGATCAGGTCCTCAACAAAGCCACCCCTTCCACTGATGACCAACTCTGGGAATTATGATCTGCCTTATGTTAAAACCAGTTCTGTCATGCCCAAGCTCTGGTTTAAGTTCTTTCCTCAGAGGTGACCATTACTCTCTAAACCTCTTCTTCAGGACAGGCCTTTACCTTACTAAACAGTAGAGAAATCTTTAGCATTGTCCTACTATATAGCTGAGGAACCTGAAGTGCACAAGTTGGCTGCTTTACCCAAAGTTACACAATAGATATTTGAATTTCTGATATAAGATTTTTGTTTAGTATTATTTCTGTTGAGTATGAGAGAAACATAACAGACACAACATGTGCTGTCCTTACTCAAATCGCAATTTTCATACTTAAGCCATAATTGTTTAGAGAGTTAATCCTCATTTCTATTATCTAGGAGGAAGAGTATGGGCATGAATAACTGGAAGATGAAAACTACTTTTCCGTATCACTCTTCCTCACCTCATGTGTACTTAAATGTTTCCTGTTTTAACTCCAGAAAGCCAGTAAACTCTTGCAGGGCAGGGATAAATCTTATAATTTTGAGTCTTACTTGGTGTTTGAGTACATATACACTGAATAATTTGCCTATCTATGGGTGGCAGCATACAGATAAGGATAAAAACATCCCTTCTGAAATAATTTAAACACAAGTCTTACAATCCAAAAATATTTCTCATCACATCAGTGTAAGAATTGTAAACTTTTTTTCTTTTTCAAAGTCAGCAGCAATAGAAAATGAGCTTCTTACACTGTTGACTACAGTATGTCAGTTGCTATGACAATGCTTAGTCCCCAGACATTCCTTCTAATTGAGACAATTTCTCCCAGCTTCAGTCCCCTAAGACTGACCCAATTACACAACTCAAACCCCAAAACCCAAGGGGTGCCCTTCAATAAAGATACTCTGGGCTGGGAGCGGTGGCTCACACCTATAATCCCAGTACTTTGGGAGGCTGAGGCAGGCGGATCACCTGAGATCAGGAGTTCAAGACTAGCCTGGCCAACGTGATGAAACCCTGTCTCTACTAAAAATATACAAAAATTAGCCAGGTGTGGTGGTGTGCACCCGTAATTCCAGCTACTTGGGAGGCTGAGGCTGGAGAATCGCTTGAACCCAGGAGGCGGAGGTTACAGTGAGCTGAGATCGTGCCACTGCATTCCAGCCCGGGCGATGACAGAGCCAGACTCTGTCTCAAAAAGAAAAAATTTAAAAAAGATACTATGATTACACAACCTAAGGAAAAATGTAAATACCCTTTGCCAAGTTGCAAGGAAAATTTTCAGGCAACCCATTTTGTTTTTACATGTAAAAGTCTTACAAGTTGAATGGTAATTGTCTGATATAACTTTAAAACTGTATATGCTATAATCCATAACCACATTCCAGAAGCCTTAACTTTTAATATAAACCATGTCTATTAATATGCATGCATCATATCTCATTTATGTTCTCTGGGCTGTATTTGCATTCTGTTCCTTTTAAGGTACAACTGAAATCTTCTAGGAGCAAGCAAGGCCATGCTCAGTAAATGTATCATTGGACTAATACAGAACATTTGCACACTAGCCCAAATTAACCTCATGGGAGGCAAGGAACTAGGAAAAAATATTTTATTTATTTATTTATTTTTGGAAACAGGGTCTCACTCTGTTGCCCAGGCTGGAGGGCAGTGGCCTGATCATGGCTCACTGCAGCCCCTAAGTCTCGGGCTCAGGTGATCCTCCCACCTCAGCCTCCTGAGTAGCTGGGACTACAGGTGTGTGCCACTATGCCCTACTAATTTTTGTACTTTTAGTAGGAATGAGGTTTCGCCATATTGCCCAGGCTGGTCTGGAACTCCTGGGCTCAAGAGAGCCACCAGCCTCGGCCTCCCAAAGTCCTGGGATTACAGGCATGAGTCACCATGCCTGGCCCTAGAAAAAAATATTTTAAATTGTATAAAATTTAACAAGCTATCATAAATGAGGCACCTTAGAAAGAATTCTTAGTAATTTCAAAAGAAAAAAAATGCAAAAAGATAAAGCTATGTTGGGAAATGTGGTATCTGCATTGTCTCAAAATGTAAGCTGGTAATTCTCTTTAACAGTCCAAAAGATTTTAAAACAGGGTTTTGTTTTTTTTTTTTTTCAGAATATAATGCTCATTTGGTTAGAAATTCTCATTTTGATTGGCTGAGTTGATCAAGATTTTAACTTTTATTATACACTCAGAAGCATGAGCTTATTTTATATATCCAATAACATCTCTTACATCTCTGCAACTACAGAACTTAGTAGTGTTCTCAAAAAAAAATGTTCTCTGTAAGCTCAAAACAGTTTCTATAATTGAAAGTTTACTACACACTCATTTGTGAGGAAAAAGCTTAGACGTTGGTGTCCAATATTGTACTTCTCAATGCATTTACTTAGCCAATGGGCAAAAGAAGAAAAAAAACCACAAGACACACACACTTATTTAAAAGAAGGATTAACATGAGAAATCCCAACTAACCTGAATATTATGTTAATAAACGCTAACTGTAAAACAATTTATTGTGAAACAATGAGTCATAGGCAGCCAAGACTACTATAAATAAAACATAAAGGCATTTTATTTCGTTTAGATTTAGCCTGAGTTCAAAAGAAAAAACTAAAATAAAAATGAAATACACAACCTTCTCTATGGCAGACAGTTCAAGCTAAGAGAACATTGTTAGAAATCCAAAGGCTGAGGAAAATGTTATCTTTTAAAAATCGCCCATCAAATAACTTTAAATGGCAGGTGCAATCTTCTTGTGAAATAGAAAACATAGTACATTCTTCCCCTACATTATAAAATGCTACTATCGAGTATGACTAAGAGAGAATAAATGTACCATGTGACCCAAGAAGGGTGTGTATGAGAAGTAGGGGCAGAAAGACGGGGCTAAGAAAAGCTGCAAAAAAGCTTTTAATTTCTTAACTCTGACTCTTAGAGACCAGCGCTTACCTGAATACGTTCTGCTGGGGTTTGGAAATCACGCAGAAAGGTCTGTGATTCCAAAACGTTAATACACTTATTATAAAGTATTCTTGGGTAAAGACATGTTGCCTTAAGCAAGGAATTAACTGTTTATAATACTCATTTGAAAAATCTCTCATTTTGTTTGGGAGAAATAATTGATAAGTCCATCAAAGTAGTTCAGTAAGCACAAATAGAGAACTATGTAGAAAGAGGAACTATTATGAAATGTATGACCGAGTGTGTTTTGTGTAAGACTAATGGAGGTTTTCAAAGTTTTTTGGTTTCTGGCTATATACAAAAATAAAAATAAGGGAGTTTTCATTCATTTAAACCAGCAGTAAAATACTGCCCGGTTTATGCCGCTTATTTTCACCTTACAGTCTTAATACACATTCCAAGACTGATGCGATATTCATTATTTCTTTCGGATAACTGGAAGAGGAGGGACAGTAAAGCTGTACATTAAACAGTCCACTTGGTAATTGAGAAAATTCAGCAGTGAAATATATCATGAGGCACCAAAGAGATTTGCCGGGGAGGGCAGACAAAAGAGAAAAGAGCCACAGAACATTAAGCCCCGGAAGAGATGAGAATCAGTCCCATACACGTAACTCGACGACTGGACAAAACCCCGCTTGACGCTGCCAGTGGGTGAAACGAGGTGATTTGAGATTCAGGGCGTTCTCGGTTCTTTCCCTCTCTCGAATCGATCATCTCCGACAGGAAGTCAGAGCAAGGCAGGGTTCGGAGCCAGAGAAAGCTCCCGGGGGAGTCTGTCTACCAGGACAACAAACTCCTAAGGCTCCTTCCGGAGCTCCACAGCCCTCTGGGCGCCCTCTCTAGCGCTGTACTTCACGCCCCCGCTCCCCCAAAAAAGTCGTGCACCCCGACTTCAGCTATTCGCGTTCAAGACAGTGCGGCAGCTGTTGGGTCGGCCCACTCAGCGGTCCCGGGTCGTAAGAGACCCCGGCGGTGCGGCTCAGGGAGGCTGAGACAGCGGCTACACGACTTTCATTACCTTCTCGCGCTGATCCCAGCTGTACTGCTTTGGCCGCTCCTCCTCGTTCTCGGGCCGCGACTCCTTGTCAGCCTTCCGTCTCTTGGAGAAGAAGCAGCCCATGGTCCCAGCCCGCGGAGTTCGCTGGCCAGCTCACTCGCTCAGGCACCTCCTAGAGTGTGGCGTGAACCCTGGGCACCCCGGCCCCGCAGCTCTCCGGACTACGCCCCGCGGAACCGCCCAAGAGTCCGCAGCCTTAGTTTGCCCGCCAGGCCCAGCACCCCTTCCCCTTTTTCGTCGCCCTGACGACCCAGCGCAACCAATTAACGCTCAACGCCTGTTGAGCCAATCAAAGTCTCTCGAGCAATCCTGCGCGGCCTATGAAGAGAGGCCTACGTACTCACACACCAATCCACGCCTGGCTCCTGCGACAGCCCCTAGCCGCGGGGCGGGCCGGCTCTGGCGCAAGCACGGGCAACCCCGCCCACAGCCTGACCCGGCCCGCCCTCGGCCCCGCCCCTCCTGGGACTTGGTGGGCTCTCTAGCTGGTGGGAGGCCGAGCTCGGCATTCGGGTTTTTTTGCCTCTGATTCATAAATTTGCAAATTCAAGGCGCGGGAGAGGTCTCCAGTTGAACATTAGTTTATCGTGTGAGGAAAGTTGTGAGGGAACAGAAATTCCCGCTGACACAAGAAGACCCTGAAATTTGTATTACTAAATCCTCTTCTCCCCTCATCACCCTTCCTACCGCCCTCTCATCGCCTGGCCAGGGTCACCCCCTCAAGAATTGTACCCCATAACCTCACAATCCTCTTCTGTGCTCGCTCGCTCTTTCTTTCTTTCTTTCTTTCTTTCTTTCTTTCTTTCTTTCATTCACAGGGTCTCATTATGTCACTCAGGCTGCGGTGGCACAATCATAACTCACTGCAACCTTGCAACCTTGTCTTCCTGGGCTCAAGCGATCCTCCTGCCTCAGCCTCCCTCCTGAGTATCTAGAACTGTAAGTAAGCACCACCATGCCCACCTGTTTTTTTGTTTCTTTTTTTTACTTTCGTAGAAATGGTGTCTTGCTATGTCGCCCAGGCTGGTCTTGAACTCCTGGGCCCAAGCGATCATCCTGCCTCAGCCTCTCAAAGTGCTGGGATTACAGGCAGGAGCCACCGCACCCAGGCTTCTTCTGTGTTTTCTTAAGGCTTTCACATATGACTCTAAAATTGCACAAGTACATAGTAAAATAGTTAATTGTGTATTGTTTCCCTATTTGAACTGTGACTTTCCTGAGATCAAAAAGGTATGTCTTTTTTTTTTTTTTTTTTTAACGGAGTTTTTGCTCTTGTCGCCCAGGCTGGAGTGTAGCGGCGCCATCTCGGCTCACTGCAACCTCCACCTCCCTGGTTCAAGTGATTCTCCTGCCTCAGCCTTCCGAGTAGATAAACTACAGGCGCCCGCCACCACGCCTGGCTAATTTTTGTATTTTTAGTAGCCACGGGGTTTCACCATGTTGTCCAGGCTGGTCTTGAACTTCTGATCTCAGGTGATCCGCCCGCCTCGGCCTCCCAAAGTGCTGGAATTACAGGCGTGAGCCACCGCACCTGGCCTAAAAGGTGTGTCATAAAGGGGATGTAGGGCCGGGCGTGGTGGCTCACGGCTGTAATCCCAGCACTTTGGGAGGCCAAGGCGGTAGGATCACGAGGTCAGGAGACCGAGACCATCCTGCCCAACATGGTGAAACCCCATCTGGTGAAACCCCGTCTCTACCAAAAATACAAAAATCAGCCGGGCATGGTGGCGCGCGCCTGTAGTCCCAGCTACTCCGGGAGACTGAGGCAGGAGAATTGCTTGAACCCAGAGGTGGAGGTTGCAGTGAGTCAAAATGGCGCCGCTGCACTCCAGCCTGGGTGACAGAGGGAGACTCTGTCTCAAAAAAAAAAAAAAAAAAAAATCAGGTTAGGGGCCGGGCACGGTGGCTCACGCCTGTAATCCCAGCACTTTGGGAGGCCGAGGCAGGCGGATCACAAGGTCAAGAGTTCGAAACCAACCTGGCCAATATGGTGAAACCCCATCTCTACTAAAAATACAAAAATTAGCCAGGCGTGGTGGCGGGCGCCTGTAGTCCCATCTACTCGGAAGGCTGAGGCAGGAGAATAGCTTGAACCCAGGAGGCGGAGGTTGCAGGGAGCCGAGATCATGCCACTGCACTCCAGCCTGGGCTACAGAGCAAGACTCCATCTCAAACAAAACAAAACAAAACAAACAAACAAAAAAAACAGGGGTGAGGAAAACTGGGGGGAGGGATGTACCTTTGAATCCCCTGCACCTGGCCCAAGTCCATACTAGGTGCTCAATACAAAGTTTGTCAAATGAATGAATGAATGCATGCATGGGTGTTACTGAAGGAAGCATTTATAAACTTTCCCCCATCCCTTCCCAAAGAAAGTGACCGAACTGTGGGGGTGGGAGGCATGTGGATTTATGGTAAAGGGGTTCTCCTCATGGAGTTTATAGCCTCATTGAGGACATAAGCATTGCATATGAAAAATCAGATCTGTTCTAAGCAAATAGCATAGGGTTTGTCAGAATATATTTAAAAATATATACACTAAATATTAACATTTGCTATACTTGGATCAAATTTTACTGCAATACACATGCATTGCCTATGTAATAGAAAAGAAAGGTAAGTCAGTTTCTCTGAGAAACAGTATTTTGACATCTCAGTAGGACATCAAATGCTTATCACTTCAGGTTCAAATTTGGTTATCATTTAAATTTCCCATACTTATTCACATCTAGTTTGTATCCTAAATAAGCCTTTGACTTTTTTTTTTTTTTTTTTTTTTTTTTTTTGAGATGGAGTCTGGCTCTGTCACCCAGGTTGGAGTGTAATGGCGTGATCTCCGCTCACTGCAACCTCCACCTCCCAGGTGCAAGCAAGTCTCCTGCCTCAGGCTCCCGAGTAGCTGGGGCTACAGGCACACGCAACCACACCCGGCTAATTTTTGTATTTTTAGTAGAGACGGGGTTTCACCCTGTTGGTCAGGCTGGTCTCAATCTCCTGACCTTAGGTGATCCACCCACCTCTGCCTCCCAAAGTGTTGGGAATACAGGTTTGAGCCACTGTGCCAGTCCGACTTAATTTAAATATAAAGAATGTTCCCCTTTTTACTTCCCGTCCTTTTTTGCACAATCGGGAAGAAAAGTACATGTGATTAAGTATTAGAAATTACTGCAAATTTAAGTGTCAGATCTTAGGCAATAGAGTCTTTACCCAGTGCACACTTTTTCTCCTTCAGAGTGAGATGAAAGTTTTATGTGAATATGTTTTTGGATAAGACCTTCATTCGATATTTTATAATCTATGATTATATTTATAATCTAAGGTCTATGATTATAAAATATCTGTGACCAGATATAAATATATAACTATGACCACCACGTAGTGTAGCAGAGGAAGCAGAGATCCAGAGAGGTGAAGGGATGAATCTGTGGTCACGATGAGAGTGGCTGAGCAGGGATTGGAAAAACCCAGAGCCTGTGTTTTCCAGTGCCTCCTCCTGCCTTAAGTTTGTTCCTCTCTAATTCATCTGAAATAAAGAAGTATCTGCCTTGGCCTTCTGAGGCCTATGGGAGCTCTGTCTCACAGTGATGCTATTCCTCTTAATGAACAAACAATATAACAAAACTAACTTTAGAGAAATAACCTCTGAAACTCTCACTGTTTTGAAGTATTCATTAATGAGAAAAACTCAAACCTACAATAAAACCTATATCCAACAGTGATCTTTTCAGGGACCCTTAAAAGTGAAGATTAAGTCCCTTTTCTGTTCATTCCCATCCTACCATCACTCTTGACCAAAAACAAAATTACAAAAAGAAAATTAAATTAAATATTAAGAACTGGGGACTAGAAAGCTAATGAACAGAGCTAGTACTAGCGCTATCTCATCCTTTTTTTTTCTCTCTCTTATTCTTTCTTTCTTTTCTGTCCCCTCTCTTTTTCACCTGCCCCCATGAATTCTCATCACTACTTATTTTTGCAAACCAGCTCTCTACTTACTCATCAGCATTTACGTGGCTGACGACAGCTATCCCACCCTGATTCCTCATGGCCTTTCTGTACAAGGGCATTCTACAGTCTCAGACTCTCAAGGGAGATAATCATATACATCGCTGGCCAGTCAATAACAGATTGACTCTAGGTTGGTGTGCACCCCTGGTCCCATTGCTGCAGCTGCAGGGATGAATTCCAAACACGGGTGTTACAAATATGGGTGGGAAACAGGTCCTGAAAAGGGAACACCAACTCTGCAGAGTTCAGGCAGAAGTTGGTTGCTTCTTCTGCCGGTACTCCTCCTGCTGTTTATATTCTTGTGATTTCTTTTCTATAGAAGGCTGCCCTTCATGTTCAGCTTAATGTATATATTCATCTATATTAAAATGTTGAGTTGTGGGTATACACCTGGCCACAAGCTCCAGAGATGGCTCTGGGTCCCCTGAGTCTTGACCACAGAAGTGATACAGTTACTTCTCAGAAGACAGTCCCAGCCGGGGGCGGTGGCTCACGCCTGTAATCCCATCACCTTGGGAGGCCAAGGCAGGTGGATCACCTGAGGTCAGGAGTTCGAGACCAGCCTGGCCAACATGGTGAAACCCCATCTCTACTAAAACTACAAAAATTAGCCAGGCGTGGTGGCACACCCCTGTGATCCCAGCTTCTCGGGAGGCTGAGGTGGGAGAATTGCTTGAACCCGGGAGGCAGAGGATGTAATGAGCCGAGATCGGGCCACTGCACTCCAGCCTGGGTGACAGAGTGAGACCCCATCTCAAAAACGACAACAACAACAAAAAGACAGTCCTGAAGCAGTGTATCTCTACAGCATGAATAAAGTCAATTACCCCAGCAATGATGGCTGGAAAATTCACTATGTTTGAGTTGACCTGACATACCATTGCTCACTCTGCACTCACCTAAGGAAATACTTCACATCAAATGAAGGAGGACTGTTTCAGTTGTCTATTGCTGCATAACAAACCACCTGAAACGTGAACGCTTAAAGCACCAATTACTTAATGTTTCTTTTACTCATGAACCTGCATTTTAGGCAGGGCTTGGTGGGGACAACTCAGTTCTGTTCCATAGTACATCTGGAGCCTCAGCTGGGATAACTCAAATGGCTGGGGTGCTGGTCAAGAATCATTCTACATGAAATCTCAGAGGCTCTCCACCCAGTCTCTCCTGCAAGGTGGCTTTAGGGTAGTTGAACTCCATATATTGTGCTCAGGGCTCCAAGAGTGAGTGTTCCATGAGACCACCGCGGAAGCTGTAAGGCTTCTTATGGTGTAGCCTCAGAAGCCATACAACATCACTTCGCTGGATTCCATTGGTCACACAGGGCTGGCCCTGACTCACTAACGGAAGAGACAAAACAAGGGACATGGATATTGGAAGGTGCAGATCTTTGAGGTGTCATCTCTGTGGCTAGTCTCCATGGCAAGAGTCAAATCTGTTCAATTCATATACTGATGAAGAGGATTGGAAGGTTTAAAAACATATATAGGCAGATCACTTTTTCCCCCTTTTCATAAGTTTTTTATTTTTTATTTTTATTTTTTTTAAACAGGGTCTCACTCTGTCACCCAGGCTAAAGTGCAGTGGTGCAATCATGGCTTACTGCAGCCTCGACCTCCTGGGCTTAAGCGATCCTCCCATCTCAGCCTCCTGAGTAGCTAAAACCATAAGTGCCTGCCACCCCACCTGGTTAATTTTTTTTTTCTTTTTTGAGACAGGGTCTCACTTTGTTGCCCAGGCTAGAGTGCAGTGGCACAATCTTGGCTAGCTGCAACCTCTGTCTCCTGGACTCAAATGATCCTCCAACCTCAGCCTCCCAAGTAGTTGGGACTACAGGCACGTGCCACCACGCCAGACTAATTTTTGTACTTTTTGTAGAGATGGGGTTTCGCCATATTGCCCAGGCTGGTCTCGAACTCCTGGACTCAAGCAATCCACCCACCTTGGCCTCCCAAAGTGCTGGGATTACAGCATGAGCCACAGTGCCTGGCTACACCTGGCTAATTTTTCAAATTTTTCGTGGAGACGGGGCACACTATGTTGCCCAGGGTGGTCTCAAACTCCTGGGCTCAGCAATCCTGTCTCAGCCTCTCAAAGTGCTGGGATTACAGGCGTGATCCACCACGCTTGGCCCCCTTTTCTTAAGTTTTTGAGTCAACATTTCTTCTCCCTCTTTATTTTTTTTCTTTACTTTTTGTTTGTTTGTTTGTGTTTTTTTGGAGATGGGGTCTTGAGATCACTGCACTTTCTTAACTCCTGGACTCAAGCGATCTTCCCAACTCAACCTCCCAAGTAACTGAAACTACATGTGTGCAACACTATGCCCAGCTAATTATTCGTTAAATTTTTTAGAAACAGGGGCTAATTATTTTTAATTTTTTTTTTCTAGAGACAGGGTCTCGCTGTGTTGCCCAGGTTGGTCTCAAACTCCTGGTCTCAAGTGATCCTCTCATACTTAACTTTTAAATAATTCTTATCAATTTTCTTTCACTATCTTATTGACCAGTTCCAATTATTTTTAAAAGCATTGAAAATTGTGTATAATCCATTTATAAAGACTATATATTTTTTTCTTACCATGAGGTATCTTATTCACTGTTGTTGGTAAAAGTCTTAATTTAGGCAAAGTAAAAAATATTTGTCCGTCAATGATCTGACTTCCTAGTCAGCTTTCTGAGTACGTGACTGTAACATTTATTGAATTCTGTGTGTTTTTTCCTTCTTCTTTCTATTACTAATCAGTGACTCTACCCTCCCGTGTACATGTCAACTCATAAACTGTGATATCATACTGGGCTGTCTGACAACACTGTCATTCATTCTTATTTAAAAAGTTCATGAATATCCCAGTGTGCTAGGCACTGTGCTAGGTAATGAAATGAAAAAGCATCAGACTGTCAGTTTAGCGGAAAATATAGTCCAGAAAGTAAATGATCACAGTACAATTTTATAGTAAAGATATAACAGAGAGTTGGAAGTTAGTACAAAAGAGGAAAAACAGGGGAAACAGACCTTCTAACTCAAACGGGTGGGGAGGATAGAAGAGTCAAGAAAGGATTCTCAGAAGTAAATGGTCTTAGCAGCAGAAAATTATAAATTCTAGTAACTTTTTACATCAAAGCAGTTCCAATGGAGACTTTTTTTTTTTTTTTTTTTTTTGAGACAGAGCCTTGCTCTGTCACCAGGCTGGAGTGCAGTGGCCCGATCTCGCCTCACTGCAATCTCTGTCTCCCAGGTTCAAGTGATTCTCCTGTCTCAGCCTCCCTGGTAGCTGAGACTACAGGCACCCGCCATCATGCCCAGCTAATTTCTGTATTTTTAGTAGAGACGGGGTTTCACCATGTTGGCCAGGATGGTCTCGATCTCTTGACCTCGTGATCCGCCCGCTTCGGCGTCCCAAAATGCTGGAATTACAGACGTGACCCACCGCACCTGGATTTTTTTTTTTTTTTGTAAGACAGAGTCCCACCCAGGCTGGAGTGCAGTGGAATCATCTCAGTTCACTGCAGCCTCTGATTCCTGGGTTCAAGCAATTCTTGTGCCTCAGTCTCCCAAGTAGGTGGTATTACAGGCGTGCGTCACCACGCCCGGCTAATTTTTTATTTTTAGTAGAGACAGTTTTTCACCGTGTTGCCCAGGTTGGTCTTGAACTCCTGAGCTCAAGCAAGATCCACCTCCCTCGGCCTCCCAAAGTGCTGGGATAACAGGCATGAGCCACCGCATCTGGCCTACCCAATGGAGACTATTTTTAAAAGATAGTTTCAGCCGGATGCGGTGGCTCACGCCTGCAATCCCAGCACTTTGGGAGGCCGAGGCAGGCGGTTCACGAGGTCAGGAGATCGACACCATCCTGGCCAACATGGTGAAACCTCGTCTCTACTAAAAATACAAAAATTAGCTGGGCATGGTGGCACGTGCCTGTAGTTCCAACTACTCGGGAGGCTGAGGCAGGAGAATCGCTTGAACCCAGGAGGCAGAGGTTACACTGGGCTGAGATCGCATCACAGCACTCCAGACCGGATGACAGAACGAGGCTCCATCTCAGAAAAAAAAAAAAAAAGATAGTTTCTGGACTTACAAATATCTTTTTTTTTCTTGTCCTAGCAGAATTCCCATTTTCTTTTCTTCCTTTCTTTCTCTCTTTCTTTCTTTCCTTCTTTCTTTCTTTCTCTCCTTCCTTTCTTTCCTCCTTCTCTCTCTCTCTCTCTTCCTTCCTTCCTCCCTCCCTCCCTCCCTCTCTCTTTCTTTCTTTTTTTTTTCTGAGATAGTCTCACTCTTTTGCCCAGGCTGGAGTACAGTGGTGCAATCTCAGCTCACTGCAACCTCCACCTCCTGGGTTCAAGCGATTCTTCCTCCTCAGCCTCCAGAATATCTAGGATTACAGGCGCCCACCACGACGCCTGGCTAATTTTCTTTTGTATTTTTAGTAGAGACAGAGTTTCACCACGTTGGCCACGCTGGTCTCGAACTCCTGATCTCAAGTGATCCGCCTGCCTTGGCCTTCCAAAGTGCTGGGATTACAGGTGTGAGCCACTGTGCCCAGCCCAGTTTTCCCATGTTCTAAGCATTCCTTTTAATGCTTTTCAGGAAAGGGACAAACTCTGAGCAAATTAAAACTACAGAGTTAATTAGAGTATGTTAGAAAATCTGTTTTCATCCTTGGGATTTTATTAGAACTACTTCCCATTTCATCCAAGCTAAATAAGAGATATAGCACTAGCGCTAGTTTCCTCCTCCTCCTCCTCCTTCTCCTCCTCCTCCTCCTCCTTCTTCTTTTTTAACGGAGTCTGGCTCTGTCACCCAGACTGGAGTGCAGTGGTGCAATCTCAGCTCACTGCAACCTCCGCTTCCCGAGTTCAAGCCATTCTCCTGCCTCAGCCTCCTGAGTAGCTGGAATTGTGGGCGCCCACCACCATGCCTGGCTAATTTTTGTCTTTTTAGTAGCGATGGGGTTTTGCCATGTTGGCCAGGCTAGTCTCCAACTTCCGACCTCAGGTGATCAATCCGCCTCGGCCTCCCAAAGTGCTGGGATTACAGGCGTGAGCCACCACGCCCAGCCTAGTTTCCTCTTCTTATGTTTGCCAGACTGTCAGTCTGACATTTAGAAGATCCCAACTCACATAATTGCTACTCATCAACATTTATATATTTTAAAAATAATTTTGAAGTAGTGAAAAAAGATTTGGGCAAGATAACTGATGCCACAAGAAAAAAGTGTCAGTAAAAGAATAACATTTCCTAAATCTTACAGAAGAAAATGGTTAATATCATATAGATGGCCAATACCTAAGCAGTCCCAACAGTCCCTGGATTTATAAGAGTAGGATCTCTTTCCTACTTTTCACTCTTCCTCTCCCCTGGTTTTGAACAAAGTGAAGAAAAGTTAGGGGTAATTCTAGATAAAATCTTCCTTCAGAGATGCTCTGCTAGGCTTGGTATAATTTCCACTTCCTCACCTCCCCCACCACATACACCCAGCTGCACAGTATGTTCTTAGATTTCTTACATTCAGGATAAGAAAGTGAATTAGGAAGGAAGACATCTCTTTATCTCTTTCTTTCTTTTCTTTCTTTCTCTCTCTCTCTCTTTCTTTCTTTCTTTTCTTTCTTCCTTTTCTTTTTTTTTTTTTTTTCTTTTTAGACTGAGTTTCACTCTTGTTGCCCAGGCTGGAGCACAATGGCTTGATCTCAGCTCACCGCAACCTCCGCCTCCCAGGTTCAAGCGATTCTCCTGCCTCAGCCTCCCGAGTAACTGGGATTGCAGGCATGCGCCACCACGCCTGGCTAATTTTGTATTTTTAGTAGAGATGGGGTTTCTCCATGTTGGTCAGGCTGGTCTCGAACTCCTGACCTCAGGTGATCCACCCGCCTCGGCCTCCAAAAGTGCTGGGATTACAGGCATGAGCCACCGTGCCCAGCCTTTATTACTTCTTTCATACATTCCCTAATTATCACAATGCTCAGAATGGCACCTAATAAATAATAATTCACTCTAAGCCAGGGAGAATTTCAGGATTTGTAGGCTCTAAAGTCTATACAATGTGGATTGGCTCCTCTGAAGAAAAATAACACTGATTACTAATGTAAAATTTCCAGGGCCTTTCCTGGGGTATGTATAGGACCCATACAAGCAAAGGGCTCTCAAGTTTACATTTCAAAAACTATGTTATAAAATTGCCTGTCCGGAGGTATACAGAATATTATCTCTTGAAGAGTCAGGATCTAAATTCACAAAGGCTACCTGTTTTTCATACACCGATTGGCTTCAAATGTCTACATGACAGCACATTATATAGACAAAGGACTAAGAAGACCATATTCTCCTAGCAGTGCTGCCAATCTGCCACAACTTATTAAAAACCTCAATGGGAACAGAGAAACCAATAGGTGCAAGCTCATGAAAACCAATAAAAAATTAGCTATTAATACTACTCTGGGCACACTGCCTATGGGATAGCCCTGCTCCACAAGGAGCAGCATCAAAAAATTAACTAATGGGGCCAGATGTACATAAAACATAATTCCTAATGTAACCTGTACTGACTTGTTAGTAATAAGCAGAGACAACTACACAATCAGGCATTCAGATGACCAGAGGCACAAATTTGGTCAAACTCTTAAAAAGTTTGGCAAGAGAAAGAAATAAAGGGAATTCAAATTGGAAAAAGGAAAATCATATTGTCCCTCTTTGCAGACGACATGATCTTATATACAGAAAAACCTAAAGACTCCACCAAAAAAAAAAGCTTGGAACTGATTCTTAGAACAAATTTAAGGTCACGTGCAGTGGCTGATGCTTGTAATCCCAGCACTTTGGGAGGCTGAAACGCCTGGATCACTTGAGTCCAGGAGTTCAAGACCAGCCTGGGCAACATGGCAAAACCGTGTCTCTACAAAAAAAATGCAAAAATTAGCCAGACATGGTGGCACATGCCTGTAGTCCCAGCTACTTGGGAGGCTAAGGAAGGAGGATCATTTGAGCCCAGGATGCAGAGGTTGCAGTGAGCCGAGAAGATGGCACCATTGCATTCCAGCCTGAGTGACAGAGTGAGACCCTGTCTCAAAAAAAAAAAAAAAAAAAAAAAAAAACAGGGAGCAAATTCAGTAAAGTTGCAGGATATGAAATCAACATACAAAATCAGTAGCATTTTTATACACCAATAATGAACTATTTGAAAAAGAGCTAAGAAAGCAATCTCATTTACCATAGCTACAAAAAAATAATACCTAGGAATAAATTTAACCAAAGCAGAGAAAGATCTATACAATGAAAACTACAAAACACTGATGAAAGAAATTGAAGAGGACACCAAAACATGGAAAAACATCCCATATTCATGGATTGAAAGAATTAATATTGTGAAATGATCGTACTACCCAAAACAATCTACAGATTCAGTGCAATCCCTATGAAAATACCAAAGACATTTTTCACAAAAATAGGAAAAAAATCCCCAAATTCGTACGAAGCCACAAAAGATCCAAAATAACCAAAGTGACATTAAGCAAAAAGAACAAAGCTGGAGATATCACACTACCTGACATCCAAATTTCCTACAAAGCTATAGAAACCAAAACAGTATGGCACTGGCATAAAAACAGACACATAGACCAGTAGAACAGAATAGAGAACCCAGAGATAAATCTATGCATTTACAGCCAAGTCATCTTTGACAAAGGTGTCAAAAACATACATTGGGGAAAAGACAGCCTCTTCAATAAATGGTGCTGGGAAAATTGGATATGCATATGCAGAAGAATGAAACTAGACCCTTATCTCTCACCATATTAAAAAAATCAGGCCGGGCACGGGGATTCACACCTATAATTCCAGCACTTTGGGAAGCCGAGGCAGGCAGATCACCTGAGCTCAGGATTTTGAGACCAGCCTGGCCAACATGGTGAAACCCCGTCTCTAATAAAAAATAAAGTACAGGCCGGGCATGGTAGCTCACACCTGTAATCCTAGCACTTTGGGAGTCCGAGGCGGGTGCATCACTTGAGGTCAGGAGTTCAAAATCTGGCTGGCCAACATGGTGAAAACCCGTCTCTACTAAAAATACAAACATTAGCTGGGCATGGTGGTGGGTGCCTGTAATCCCAGCTACTCAGAAGGCTGAGGTAGGAGAATTGCTTGAGCCTGGGAGGCAGAGGTTGCAGTGAGCCAAGATAGAGCCATTGCACTCCAGCCTGGGTGACAGAGCGAAACTCCATCTCAAAACTAACAAACAAACAAAACAGAGATTAGCCTGGTGTGGTGGTGTACACCTGTAATCCCAGCTATTCTGGAGGCTGAGGCAGAAGAATGGCTTGAACCCAGGAGGCAGAGACTGCAGTGAGCCAAGATCGTGCCACTGCACTCCAGCATGGGCAACAGAGAGAGACCCTGTCTCAAGAAAAAGAAAAAAAGAAAAAATGAAAGAAAGAAATGAAGTTTTCTCAAAACTCCCTAAATTGAAAAAAGGTCCAAACAGAATTCCAGGCTGGGCACAGTGGTTCACGCCTGTAATCCCAGCACTTTGGGAGGCTGAGGCCAAAGGATCACCTGAACCCAGGAGTTTAAGATCAGTCTGGGCAACATAGGGAGCCCCGTCTCTACAAATAATAAAAAACTGAATTAGCCAGGCATGGTGGCGTGCACCCGTGGTCCCAGCTACTCAGGAAGCTGAGGTGGGAGGATTGCTTGAGCACAGGACGTCGAGGCTGCAGTGAGCAGTGATCACATCACTGCACTCCAGCCTGAGTGACAGAGTGATACCCTGTCTCAAAATAAAATAACAGAATTCCAAGACTCTTTACCCGCATCGTATGCAGCAGTGGCTCCACCACGGTGTTCTGATAACCTTGCATGTATCCACGCAGGACACAGCTGAATCAAAGTCTTGGCAGAACACCTTGTGATCTTTCTGGAACACTAGGGGACGGGAGGCTTGTGAGGAGCTACAACAAAGCCATTTCCCACTTACCTCCCTATCTTCCCTGGAAGATATCAGCCTGGAAGGCTGTCATCAGGTAGTTTCTTTTTTTGTTTGAGTTTTTTTTCTTTTTTTTTTTTTTTGTTGTTGTTTTTTGAGACAGAGTCTCACTCTGTCGCCCAGGCTGGAGCACAGTGGTGAGATCTTGGCTCACTGCAGCCTCTGCCTCCTGGATTCAAGTGATTCTCGTGCCTCAGTCTCCTGAGTAGCTGGGATCATAGGCACCCGCCACTATGCCTGGCGAATTTTTTAATTTTTACTAGAGACAGGGTTTTGCCATGTTGGCCAGGCTGGTCTTGAACTCCTGGCCTCAAGTGATCCACCTGCCTTGGCCTCCCAAAGTGCTGTGATTACAGGCATGAGCCACTGTGCCTGACCAACATAGTTTCTTACAGCCTTCTGGATTTTGATGAAGAAGCTTTCTGCCTCACCCGCTTAGGGCACAGCTGCAGGTCATAAAATCACTTCACTGCAGTCTGGAATGGGCCCCTCAGTGACAGGGTGTCATATCACTTGTGTTGTAGTCATTTGGCCCTTTGTTTTAGTGTTGCCCTGCTCCAAGGCCATGGGGAGCTGGCACCCTTGGCTACCCTTCCTTTCACTGTCTTTGTAAGTAATAAACTGTCTGAATCTAAAAAGTGCTTGTTGTTTCTTTGCTGGTAGAGTCTGTCAGGCCTAGACTTGCCTTGTGCTTGACATACATTTCCCCTGCTCTCCAGGTGGGTAGAAAGGCCAAGAACTTGCGGGAAGAGAGAGTGTGGAAAAGTTTTCCTGGGGCAAATCAGAGTGTGTCCTCCAATTTTCAGAACCAGAGCACCCTTATTTTTTTCCCCAAACCTACCTTCACTCACAGTCCTTTAATGTTTTTATATTGGTGGGATTTGATTAAAAAGAGCAGCAAATAAATAGGCAAATGACATGAACAAGCGATTGACAATCATGGAAATGCAAAGAACTATTAAATACTTAAAATATTTAATATATGTAATCACACTAGTAATGAAAATGTGAAGACTAAAATTAACAAAGTGTTGGCAAGAGTCAGGGGGCAAGTAGGTACCACCTTTCAGGAAAGCAAATTGGCAATATGTAGAAAGAGCTTTAAAAATGTTTATTCCTGGCTGGGCGCAGTGGCTCATGCCTGTAATCCCAGCACTTTGGGAGGCTGAGGCAGGTGGATCACCTGAAGTCAGGAGCTCGAGACCAGCCTGACCAATATGGTGAAACCCTGTCTCTACTAAAAATACAAAAGTTAGCCGGGTGTGGTGGTGTGTGCCTGTAATCCCAGCTACTTGGGAAGCTGATGCAGGAGAATCACTTGAACCTGGGAGGTGGAGGTTGCAGTGAGCTGAGATCACGCCATTGCACTCCAGCCTGAGCAACAAGAGCGACTCCATCTCAAAAGACAAAAAAATGATTTTTTTACTATAGTCACCCTGTTGTGCTAGCAAATGCTAGGTCTTATTCTAACGATTTTTTGTTGGATGCATATATATTTAAAATTATTATATCCTCTTGCTGAATTGGCCCCTTTATCATTGTATAGTGATCTTTTTCTCTTCTTATAAGTTTTGTCTTGATATGTATTTTGTCTGATAGAAGTACAGCAACTCCTGCTCTTTTTTTGTTTCCATTGGCATGGAGTATATTTTCCCATTCCTTTATTTTTAGTCTATGTGTGTCTTTATGGGTGAAGCATGTTTCTTGTAGGCAACAGATCATTGAGTCTTGTTTTTTAATCCATTCAGCCACTCTATGTCCTTTGATTGGATAGTTTTGTCCTTTACATTCAATGTTATTATTGATAAGTAAGGATTTACTCCTGCCATTTTGTTATTTGTTTTCTAGCTGTTTTGTGTCCTTCTCTTTCCTTCCTTCCTTCCTTTCTTCTTTTTAGTGAAAGTGAGTTTCTTTGGTGGTATGATTCAGTTTCCTGCTTTTTATTTTTTACGTATTCATTGCATGTTTTTCGGTTTGAGGTTACCATGAGGGTTGTAAATACTATCTTATAACCCATGATTTTAACCTGATAACAGCAACACTGTTTGCATAAACAAACAAGCAAAAAGAAAACTAACAAAAACTCTACAGTTCAACTTCATCCCCTCATTTTTTAACTTTTTGTTGTTTCTATTTATGTCTTATTATACTGTCTATGTCTTGAAAAGTTATTGTAGTTATTATTTTTGATTGGTTCATCATTCTAGTCTTTCTACTTAGGATAAGAGTAGTTTACATATCACAGTTACAGTGTTATAGTGTTTTTCTGTGTACTTACTATTAAATATTACCAGTGATTTTTACCTTAAGATGAGATCTTATTGCTCACTAATCTCCTTTTGTTCTTGATCAAAACACTCCCTTTAGCTTTTCTCGTAGGACAGGTCTGGCATTGATAAAAATCCCTCAGCTTTTGTTTGTCTGGGAAAGTTTTTATTTCTCCTTCATGTTTGAAGAATATTTTCACCAGATATACTATTCTAGAGTAAAAGTTTTTTTTTTCCCTCAGCACTTTAAATATATCATGTCACTCTCTCCTGGCCTGTAAGGTTTCCACTGAAAAGTCTGCTTCCAGATGTATTGGAGCTCCATTGTATGTTGTTTCTTTTTTCCTGTTGCCTTTATGGTCCTTTATCCTTGACCTTTGGGAGTCTGATTATTAAATGCCTTGGTGTAGTCTTCTTTGGGTTAAATCTGCTTGGTGTTCTATAACCTTCTTGTACTTGGATATTGATATCTTTCTCTAGGTTTGGGATGTTATCTGTTATTATCCCTTTGGGTAAATTCTCTACCCCTATCTCTTTCTCTACCTCCTCTTTAAGGCTAGTAGCTCTTAGATTTGCCCTTTTGAGGCTATTTTCTAGATCTTGTAGGTGTGAATCTTTGTTTTTCATTCTTTTTTCTTTTGTCTCCTCTGACTGTGTATTTTCATACAGCCTGTCTTCAAGTTCACTAATTCTTTCTTCTGTTTGATCAATTCTGCTATTAAAAGACTCTGATGCATTCTTCAATATGCCAATTGCATTTTTCAGCTCCAGAATTTCTACTTGATTCTTTTAAATTATTTCAATATCTTTGTTAAACTTATCTGGTAGAATTCTGAATTCCTACTCTGTGTTATCTTGATTCTCTGAGTTTCCTTAGAATTGGTCCCTGGTTCCTTATTTCATTCATTTGGTGAGGTCATGTTTTCCTGGATGGTCCTGATGTTTGTGGATGTTTGTCTGTGTCTGGGCATTGAAACATTAGGTGTTTATTACAGTCTTTGCAGTCTGGGCTTGTTTCTACCTGTCCTTCTTGGGAAGGCTGTCCAGGTATTTGAAAGGACTTGGGTGTTGTGATCTAAGCCGTGTCTGCATTAGGAGATATGCCCCCAGCCCAAAAATGCTGTGGTTCTTGCAGACTCATAGAGGTATTCCCTTGATGTTCTTAGATAAGATCTGGAAGATTTATCTGGATTTCCAGGCAGAGACTTTTATCTTTTCACAAATAGAGTCTCTCTCTCTCTCTGTTCTGAGCTGCTTGGAGCTGGGGGTGGGGCGACACAAGCACCCCTGTGGCCACCATCACTGGGATTGTTCTGGGTCAGACCTGAAGCTGGCACAACACTGGGTCTTGCCCAAGGCCCTCTGTAACCACCACCTGGTTACCATCTATGTTCACTCAAGGCCCTGAGGCTCTACAATCAGCAGGTGGCAAAGCCAGCCAGGCGTGTGTCCTTTCCTTCTGGGCAGTAAGTTCCCCCAGGCCCTGGGTAGGTCCATAGGTGCTATCTGGGAGCCAGGGACTGGAGTCAAAAACCTTAGAAATCTACCTGGTGTTTTAGCGTACTGTGGCTGAGCTGGCACTCAAACTGCAAGACAAAGTCCTTCCCACTCTTTTCTCCCCTTTCCACAGGCAGAGGAGGCTCACCTCATGGCCACCATCATCACAAGCCCAGAGGGAGTGCTGCCAAGCTACACTGATGCTTCCTTAAGGCCCAAGGGCTCTTCAGTCAACTCTTGGTGAATGCTGTCTGGACTGGGACTCACCCTTCATGGTAGTGGGCTCTCCTCTGGCTCAGGCCATGTCCAGAAATGCCATCTAAGAGCCAAGGCCTGAAATTGGGGACCCTAAGAGCCCACTTTGTGCTCTACCCCCTGTAGCCAAGATGGTACATAAGGTGCAAGACAAAGTCCTCTTTCCTTTACCCTCCACTTTTCTCAAGTAGGCATCTCTCCCTATAGCTACCATAGCTGGGAATGTACTGAGTCTCACCTAAAACCAGCAGGTCTCAGAGTCTCACCCAAGGCTCATGGTGTACAACCTGGGCATTGCTGCTTATTATGCAGGGCCCAGGGGCTCTTTAGTCAGCAGGTGACAGGTCCTGCCAGGACTGGGTCCTTCCTTCAAGGCAGCAGGTTCCCCTCTGGCCCAAGATGTGTCTAGAAATGTTGTCTGGGAGGTAGGGCCTGGAAAGGGGTCCTTGTGACTCTGACCAGTGCCCTATCCTACTGTGGCTGAACTGGTATCCAAGACGCAAGACAAAGTACAAAGTCCTCTTTTCTCTCTCCTCTCCTCAAGCAGATGGAAGGGGTCTCTTTTGGAGCTGTGAGCTGTGCAGCCTGGGGTAGGAGTAGGGGTGGCACAAGCACTCCCTTGGCCACCCTGGCTATTGTCTCAGTAGGTTGTGGGCCCCACCCCTCCCCGGCTCTGAGCCCAGTTCAGCACTAAGACTTGCTTAGGAGTTGCAGTCCTTGTGGCCTAGACTGCCTTTCGAGTTTATTTAGGGCCCCAGAGTACTCTAGTCCACAGTGGTGAGGCTTGAAAGAATTCAAGTTCCAACTGCTGGGATGGGCATTTCCCCTCTGGCTAGAGCTGGTTTAAATATTCTTTCTGTTAGTGGGCGTCAGCTGATTTCAGCCTGTTTTGGCTATCTGCTGTGACAGGGTACCACTGAGTTCAATGCAATGTCTCGCAATTGCTGTGGTCTCTCTCTCCCAAGCACACAGATTCTCTCTTTATGCTGCATGGCCACTGCCAGGGGATGGGGAAGGGGTGGCATTGGCAGTGCAAAACTGTCTCCTACCTTCTTCAGTGCCTCTTTCAATGAAATGAAGTTAATACCAAGTAGTGTGAGTGCTCATCTGATTTTTGTTTTTTATGAACGTGCTTTTTCTGTGTGTTCATAGTTGTTAAATTAGTTTCCTTGTGGCAGGAGGAGGGGGAGACAATTGGTGGAGCCATCTGTTCTGCAATCTTACTCTGTCCCTCTCCCTAATAACAATTTTGAAACCAAGCACAAGAATAATAAGAAAAACTACTATTTATTGACCTCTTGATGTGGCAAACACAATTCCAAGTTTTCAAATCATTTAGTTCTCCTAAACACTCAATGAGGAGGGACTCTTATTATCCCAGTTTTGCAGATGAGGAAATTGAAACCCAGAGAATAACTTGCCCAAGGTTACATAGTAAGTGGGTAAGCTGGGCTCTGATCTCTGGCAGACGGCTCTGAGCTTGTTCTAAACCACTACATAGGCTGCCTCCAGCAAGAACTAGAAAGTGGAGTAAAGTCCCTACTGCTCTTGTTTCCAACAGTCCTCAGAGCGGCGTTTGAAGCCTGGTCCCGGCCAGTCATATGGACATTCGTCCTCTCAGCAAGGATGCTCATGTTCAGATGGGTCCCCCTACAGACCTAGATGATGTCACTCCCATAGCCTCAAAGGTTATGGCTCTGTGGTTCACATTCGCATGCTGAGCAACTCCCCTCTACCGGAACACCACACCAGGATGGCTTTGTCTTGGGAGGCCTCTAGTGTCAGCCTTATCAACCCTTACCCCCTAGTGCTGGGCTGGGGTTTCCCATCCCAATTTCTCCTTTCCTCCCAGTAAGTTCCTTTTTGGGATCATTGACATCCTTTCCTTCCAGCAAATCTTAATTGGAGCCACCCAGATCCAGAGTGACAAGGTTCTCTAACCATCCATCTCAGGGAGCTGCACACCAAGGAGTATTAAGAGAGTTCTAACTTTGACAAGCCACAATAAGGTTTCTCACATCCTTGCCTCAGAATAATGGAAAACTGTTATGACTTTCCCAACATTGCCATAATGTTGGGCGGCTACTGGTATGAAGTCAAGAAGGCGTGACAGGAAGCTTCTGACATCCTCTTGCATAAAATCAACACACTGGCTGGGTGCAGTGGCTCATGCTTGTAGTCCCAGCACTTTGGGAGGCTGAGGTGGGGGAATCACTTAAGCCCAGGATTTTGAGACCAGCCTGGGCAACATAGCAAGACCTTGTCTCTACCAAAAGTGAAAATTTAGCAGGGCATGGTAGCACATGCCTGTAGACCCAGCTACTTGGGAGACTGAGGTAGGAGGATTGCTTGAGCCCAGGAATTTGAGGTGGCAGTGAGCTGTGATGATGCTACTGCACTCCAAACTGGGTGACAAAGTACAATCCTGTCTCTAAAAAATAATTACAATGAAGTAAAATAAATAAAATAAACACTCTTGCAAGTTGGTATATATAGGCTGAATTGTGCCCCCCCACATTCATATTTGAAAGTCCTAACTCCAACTGCCTTGGAATATGACTGTTATTTGGAGATAGGGCATTTAAAATGAGGTAAAATGAGGTCACATGGGTGGACCCCGATCCAGTCTGACCAGTGTCCTTATAAGAAGATGAAGGTAACACACAGACATGCATACACACAAAGGAAAGACCATGAGGACGCAGTGAGAAGGTGGCCATCTTCAAGCCAAGGAGAGAGGGCTTAGAAGCACCCAAACCTGCTGGCACCTTGATCTTGGACTTTCCAGCCTCTGGAACCATAAGAAAATAAATTTCCATTGTTTAAGTCACTCAAGTCTATGGTATTCTGTTATGGCAGCCCTAGCAAACTAATGAACAAGGGAAAATAATAGATGATGATACTACAGGTACAAGCCAACGACATGCACTCCTGAGGGCCAGTGTATATAGAAGTAGGGAGAGGGGAGCAGCCCATGCCTATATTGCCTCCGAAACCTCCTTTTCCCCACCTTCCTACCTTCCTGCCCACAGTCTCAGAAGGGGAAGGGGCAATGGGAGGCCTGTGATTATTGCCTCAACCACCCAGATACTTTTCTCTCACAGTGGATTGATGGGGTTTGTGTGTGTGTCTATACTCACTAACAGTACTATCTTATTCCACTTCTGCCTTTTCAAGTTCAGAAAATCCTGAACTTCTGTTATATGTTGGTCAATTAGCTATTTCTGTTTCGTCTTATTAAAGCACTCTCTAGTAGATGTAAAATGGAGATTTTTGGCTTGCTCAGTTTTCTAAACTGAGGTCTGAAAAATGTTATTGAACTTTTGAATCCTGGTAGATTTATTTTGAACAACAGCAAAAGGCAGAATATGTCATTATTTGGACTGGCAAGACTCAGAAGTTTTGGGTGGACCAGCCCCAGGACTCATCGTTTATTTATTTTTATTTATTTATTTTTTTGAGATGGAGTCTCACTCTGTTTCCCAGCAGGCTGGAGTGCAGTGGCATGATCTCAGCTCACTGCAGCCACTACCTCCCAGGTTCAAGTGATTCTCCTGCCTCAGCCTCCCAAGTAGCTGGGATTATAGGCTCCCACCACCATGCCTGGCTAACTTTTGTATTTTTAACAGAGATGGGGTTTTGCTATGTTGGCCAGGCAGGTCTTGAACTCCTGACCTCAAGTAATCTGCCCACCTTGGCCTCCCAAAGTGCTGGGATTACAGGCATGAGCTACCATGCCCGGCCCGTCATTGATTGTTAATAGCCAAATCTGTCCCAGCCTCTCTGAAGTATCTGCAGAAGGAGGAAGATTTTAGGGAAAAGGAGCCAAGTCAGCATACCCTGGTTTAGAGCCAGCTCTTCTGTGAATCAATATTCTATGTACAAAAGTGTTTCTATTTGGCTTCCATTCAGTTGGCATTGCAGTTATGATAGTAGCCAGATTCCTTTCCTGGGTGACCAGAAAAACCCCCTTTATAGAATCTAGAAAAGAAGTATTTAACATATTTTCTCCCTTTGTAGTTTTGTTGGTGTATTGTCACCTTGAGTCAGAAAAAGAGAAGAATTGAGCAAACTTAATATGATTGTCTATAATCAAAATAATCTAAGTTTAATTTTTACCCCATATTTCTCTTTGTTGATTTGAAGTGTAGGGGATCTAATTTGACTCATCTTCTAAATGTGTAGTACAATAGTACCGTTCATTTCCTATTCCTTGGAATTCTACCAAGAGGATAAGTTTTTTTTCTTCTTTTATGGTTCTTATCAGTGTTAGAAAATAAGCAGAAAATATTATTGGAGTAAATATTATAATCACAATAACAAAAAAGTCCCTTCATGCATTGTTTATGAGCATAGGGAAAGCTCCTTCCAAATACATTATTGAAGCATTTGCCTTGGGCTTCTATTGGGGGTTAGGGTGGGAGGAATCTAAGATGACAGGAGAGACAGCAGGCGTTTGTGGCTCTTCATCCTAGTGCTCCACTGTTATTATGCTTAAGCTACTCTCCACATGTCTGCTTGTTTCTATCTGACTACCATTTACCTTCTCACTCTATATCTTTTCAGTACCTCATAGCTTTTTTTTTTTTTTTGAGATGGAGTTTCACTCTTGTCGCCCAGTCTGGAGTGCAATGGTGCAATCTCAGTTCACTGCAACCTCCACCTCCTAGATTCAAGCAATTCTCCTGCCTCAGCCTCCTGAGTGGCTGGGATTACAGGCACCCACCACCACTCCTGGCTAATTTTTTTTTTTTTTTTTGTATTTTTAGTAAAGACCAGGTGTTACCATGTTGACCAGGCCGATCTCGAACTCCTGACCTCAGGTGATCCGCCTGCCTCGGCCTCCCAAAGTGCTGGGATTGTAGGCATGAGCCACTGTACCCGTCCTCATAGCTTCTTTTATTCCTACTTTCTGTTCTCTCATAATTTCTCCTTACACATGGCCCGTCATAGACAGCAATCATCCAACTATTTTGGTATTCCCCATTGAAATTCCTGAGCGTGGATTGTGACTCAGCTAATCTCTTCTTTGCAGGTGAAATCACAGATTGCATGCATGTCTATGGATTTGTTGCTTTTGGGCCAGACTTTCAGTTTAGAGTGACATGTGTGGCTAGTAAGACATCTTGGGGAAATGGTACAAGCCTAATGGCTCTCTCTTGAGTAGGATCTGTGGGTGGGGCCTACAGTACACTTCACTTGTGGATACAAAGTCCTCTGCCTCCCTGTACTCAATTAACTGACTGATTTCGTTGCTGGTTATTACATATATCTTCTTTGCTTGACTTCAATAAAGTGTCTCAGAAATTTGGGGGCCACTTGAAAGGTTAAGAATGAGTAGGGACTGTGACTGGCAACAAGAAAATTTCCCTTTAACTCTGGATATGACTTTTCTGAAGAGGAGGCTTATGTAATAACCACATAATATCCTTAAGCTTTGGTATAGACAGAAGTGTGCCTCTTTCCAGGTCCACAAACCCCTGAGGACTTCACCTCTATTCTTCTATGGTGCATGTTTTCACCACAGGTAAAATCTGTAAGCTTCTTTTTGTTTGTAAGATGATGATGATGATGATGATGATGATTATTATTATTATTATTATTTGAGGCAGAGTCTCACTCTGTTACCCAAGCTGGAGTGCAGTGGCACGATCATGGCTCACTGAAGCCTCTACTTCCTGGGTTCAAGGAATCCTCCCACCTCAGCCTCCTGAGTAGCTGGGACCACAGGTGTGCCCATCTTGCCTGGCTAATTTTTTAAAAAACAATTTTTGTAGAAATGGGATCTCCCTATGTTGCCTATACTGGTCTGGGCTCAAGCAATCCCCCTGCCTTGGCCTCCCAAAGTGCTGCAATTACAGGTGTGAGCCATCATGCCCAACCCATAAAATTGTAATTAAAGATATATAGTAAAATGTTGGACCAGATGTCAGCAGAGCTTAACAATTGTAGGAACAGTAATTCAGTTGTTTTTTGGTGGTGTGTGTGTGTGTGTGTGTGTGTGTGTTTAGTAAGGAATCACCAAAGTTTACCTCTTGAATTTATTAACAAAATAATTGGTGACCTACTACGTGCCAAGTATTGTTCTGGACACTGGGGGTATAATAGGCCAAGCCCTCATATTGCAGTGGCTCACCCCTGCAATCCCAGCACTTTGGGAGGCCAAGACCAGTAGATCACTTGAGTTCAGGAGTTTGAGACCAGGCTGGGCAGCAGAGCAAAACCCCATCTCTACACTAAATACAAAAATTAACCAGGCATGGTGGCATGCACCTGTAGTCCCCGCTACTCGGGAGGCTGAGGTGTGAGGATCACTTGAGCCTGGGAGACGGAAGTTGCAGTGAGCTGAGATCCTGCCATTGCACTCCAGCCTGGGCAACAGAGAGAGACTCTATCTCAACAACAACAACAACCTAATATGAATAGTGTCAGGTGGTAAATTCTGTGGTATTATAAATAATCTCCAAAGATAGCCATGGTTATCATCAGTTCTTTCCCTTCCTGCACATGCATGCTGTTCCTTCTGCCAAGTGGTAGAATATATTTTCTCTCTTCTTCTATGGGCTGGCCTTGTTTCTTTCCTTGACCAAGAGCATGTTGCAGAAGTGTTGCTATATCAGTTCTGGGCCCAACTCTGTAAAAGCCTGGCAATTACCACTTCATCTAGGAGAGAAGCCAGCCACCATGTAAGATATCCAACTACTCTGAGACCACCTCTCTGTGAGGAATGAGGAATTCCAAGCTAGCTACATGGAGAGTCCATTATGGAGGAGACGTGAGGAGCTTAGATACAGCAAAAGTGAGGCCCAATGCATGTGAGGCTCACTCTCAGCCATTAAATTCATCCCAATCGAGGTCCCAGGATGCCTGAACTTTTTTTTTTTTTTTTTTTGAGACAGAGTCTTACTCTGTTGCCCAGGCTGGAGTGCAGTGGCCTGATCTTGGCTCACTGCAACCTCCGCCTCCCGGGTTCAACTGATTCTCTCGCCATAGCCTCCCTAGTGACTGGGATTACAAGTGCCCGCCACCACTCCTGGCTAATTTTTGTATTTTTAGTAGAGACAGGGTTTTGCCATGTTAGCCAGGCTGGTCTCAAACTCCTGACCTCAGGTGATCCACTGCCTCAGCCTCCCAAAGTGCTAGGATTACAGGCGTGAGCCACCGCTCCCGGCCTCAAGATGCCTGAACATCTGTCCCACAAAATTGTGAGTAAAATGGTGGTTGTTTAAAACCACTAAGTTTTGAGATGGCTTGTTAGGCAACAGTAGCTAACTGGGACAAATGCTAAGGAGAAAAATAAATGAGGGCAAAGAAAGAGAGACAGGTAAGGGTACTATTTTAGAGGGAATGATCAGGGATGGCCTCTCTGATAAGGAGTCATTTGAGCAGAAACCTAAGGGCAATGAGTGACCAGGCTATCTGGCTATCTGGAACGAGTGCATTCCAGGAAGAAGAGACAGCAAATATTAAGGTTGAAAGGCAGGAAATGTTTGGCATAGTCTAAGAACAGCACAAAAGCCAGTGTGGATAGAGCACAGCGGGCAAAAAGTAAACTGATAGGAGATCAAGGCAGAGGAGTAGCAGCACCAGATCAGGGAGGAGAATGATAAGGACTCTGAGTTTGACTCAGGAATTTTTTAGCAGAGGTGTGACATGATCTGATTTGCACGTAAAAGACTTGCTTTGATGCGAAGACCAGCCTATAGGGAAGGCAAGAAAGAAAGCAGGGCAACCAGTTAGCATGCTATTCCACTAATTCAAGTAAGAGTTGATGTTAGGTTGAACCAGGAAGGTAGCCGTGGAAATGATGAGAAGTGGTTGGATTTCGGTTTTATTTTGAAGGTAGTACCAACAAGAAGTCCTGATGGATTACACTGGGGTATGAGAAAAAGAGAGGAATCAAAGATAATCTAAGCACCTAGCAGAATAAGGTTTCTATTTACTGAGATGAGTAAGAATAAAGAAGGAGCAAGTTTGAACAGAAAAGTTGAATTTGGTACTGTAAGTGTTTAGTTTGAGGTGTCTACTAGACAACTAAGGTGGTTGAATATGTGAGTCTGGGGTTCGGGAGAATGGTCATAATAGTTGAAGATATTTATTTGAGAGCTACTTATGATGGCAATTAAAGTCACAGCGTTTGATGAGACTAGATAGAGATGAACACAGCTACAGAAAAAAAAAAAAAAGAGTTCTCAAGGGGGAGCCATGGGGAATATGAAGAAAGACCAAAACCAGAAACCTAGACTGGCTGTCTGGGTTTTTTTTCAAATTGATGGGAGTGATAGGGTGGAACATTCCATCACTGGAATGGGAGTATCTCACACCTGTAATCTCAGCTCTTTGGGAGGCTGAGGCAGGCAGATCACTTGAACTCAGGAGTTTGAGAGCAGCCTGGGCAACATAGCAAAACCCCACCTCTACAAAAAAATACAAAAAATAGCCAGGCGTGATGGCACATGCCTGTAGTCCCAGCTACTCGGGAGGCTGAGGTAGGAGAATCTCTTGAGCCCAGGAGGTGGAGTTTGCAGTGAGCCAAGATCGTGCCACTGTACTCCAGCCTGGGTGACAGAGTGAGACCCTATCTCAAAACACAAAAATGAAAACAAAACAAACATACAAAAAGCCTATACAAATTTGATAAAGCACACATCAGAAGACTCTGAAATGTGAAGGAAAAAAAGTGGAATCATTGGGAACCTTGAGAATTAAGAAACAATCTAGTGGTGACTTTCCTGTTTATTTGTTTTGTTTTGTCTCCTATATACAATAGCCTGCTTCCTGGAGAAGCCCACATTCCAGAAATGTCAGTAAGCACAGACCAAAAAAATGCCCCAAGAAAAGTCCAAAAAATCAGGAAAAGGGTGGCTCAGCAGGAAAGAAACATTTTGATTATACCTGCCTTATTCCAGGTGAACATCACAAGTAAAGCCGCACTCCTCTCTCTCCCAACTAGAAAGTGGAAAGAGGATTACTGAGAAAAGGGAGCTAAAGAAAGTGATTTTTAAAATCTGTGTATGAAATCCTGGGCAGACCCCTGAACAACTCATCTGTGAAACTGACTAGAAATAACACAACAAAAAGCTTCAGGACTGAACAATGGTCTGGAACATCACTTAGGTTTCAGATTGGCCTGTGGGTAGCACACACATGAGCAGACCAAAATAGTACTGCAAAGCCTTTGAAAACTAAATGTGTATTTGGACCACAGCCCACAAAAGTAGGCTGATATGCTTTGGCTGTGTCCCCACCCAAATCTCATCTTGAATTGTAGCTACCATAATTCCCATGTGTTGTAGGAGGGGCCCGGTGGGAGATAATTGAATCATGGGGGCAGTTTCCCCCATACTGTTCTTGTGGTAGTGAATAAGTCTCACAAGATCTGATGGTTTTATAAAGAGTTTCCCCTTTTGCTTGGCTCTCATTCTCTCTTCCCCACTGCCATGTAAGACGTGCCTTTTGCCTTCTGCCGTGATTATGAGGCCTCCCATGCCATGTGGAACTGTGAGTCCATTAAACCTCCTTTTCTTTATAAATTACCCAGTCTTGGGTATGTCTTTATCAGCAGTGTGAAAATGGACTAATGCATAGACCAAGATACGTGTTCTTAACCTAAGGTTAACTGCCTGCTATAATAGATTTGAATAAGAACCAGAGTCTCATAAAATAATACTCAAACTGTCTAGGATATAATAAGAATGACCCATCATATCAAGAATTATGAGAATCTCAGCTTGAATGAGAAAAGACAACCAACACTAGCCAACACTGAGATGACACAGGTGTTGGAATTATTTGACAGTAATTTTGAAGCAACTATCATAAAAGTGCTCCAACAAGCAGTCATGAACATTCTTGAAACTAATGAAAAAATAGAAAGCCTCAGCAAAGAAATAAAAGACATAAAAGTGAACCAAATGGGAAGTGTAGAGCTATACAATAGCTGAAATAACTCACTTGATGAGCTCAATAACAGAATGGAGATGATAGAGGAAAGAACCAGTGAATTTAAAGATAGATCAATAGGAATTACCCAATATGAATGAGAGAAAATAGATTGGAAAATAATGAACAGAGCCTCAGGGACCTATGGGACAATAACAAAATTTAGTAAAAGACATAAACCTAAAAATTCAAGAAGCTGAGAAAATCCTAACAGGATAGACCTAAAGGAATCCGCGGTCAGACACATCATGTAATGACAAAGGAAAAAGTCTTGAAAGCAGCCAGAGAAAAACGATGCATTACCCATAAGCAATGTTCATAGTAGCTTTATTTGTAATAGCCAGAAACTCTGAACAAGCCAAATGCCCTTTAATGGGCAAATAGGTAAACTGGTACATCCATAGAGTAGACTACTGCTCAGGCAGAATAAGGAATGTATTATTGATACATGTAACAACTTGAATTATGTTTTTTCTCATGTTTTCTCATGTTATTATGCTGAGTGAAAAAAGACTATTTGCTGTGTTGTTTCTCAAAATATTCAATTTATATGACACTCTTGAAATGACATAATTTTAATGATGAGAACAGATTAATGGTTGGCAGGGGCTAGGGGTAGGGTATAATTATAAAGAGGTAGCAAAAGGAAGTTTCTTTGCGGCAATGGACTAGTTCTGTGTCCTGATTGTGGTGGTGGTTACATGAATCTATACTATACACTCTCCCCTCAAAGTAAATACATATAAAAACTGGTGAAATCCACCAGTTCTATAGTTCTGTAGTTTCATTAAGTTCATTCAGTTCCATAGTTTCTGTTCTTTCTCCCTTCCTCCCTCCCTTCCTTCCTTCCTTCCTTCCTTCCTTCCTTCCTTCCTTCCTTCCTTCCTTCCTTCCTTCCTTCCTCCCTCCCTCCCTCCCTTCCTTCCTTCCTTCTTCCTTTCTTCCTTTCTTTCTTTCTCTTTCTTCACAGTTTCGCTCTTGTAGCCCAGGCTGGAGTGCAGTGGCATGATCTCGGCTCACTGCAACCTCCACCTCCCAGGTTCAAGGATTCTTCTGCCTCAGCTTCCTGAGTAGCTGGGATTACAGGCGCCTGCCGCCATGCCTGGCTAATTTTTGTGTTTTTAATAGAGATGGGGTTTGACCATGTTGGCCAGGCTAGTCTTGAACTCCTGACTGCAAGTGATCTGCCTGCCTTGGCCTCCCAAAGTGCTGGGATTACAGGCGTGAGCCACCCGCACCCGGCTAGTTCTGTAGTTTCATTAAGAGTATTGTGACAATGTCAGTTTACTGCTTTTGATTATATACTATGGTTATGTCAAAAGCTATCATTACAGGAAAGCTAGGAAAGGGCATATGGGATCTCTCTATAGTATTTTTGCAACTTCTTGTGAGTCTTAAATTATTCCAAAATAAAAAGTTAAATAAAAACTAATAAGAAATAATCAATGAGGTGGAAGAAGAGTCCAGAGGCCACAGGAAGAATGTCTTTCATGTAGACTGAAATGACCACAGGATTTGGTTACATGGAGGTTGTTAGGGACTTAGGACAAGAGCAGTTTTGGTGGAGATACAGGAATGAAAGCCTGACTGGAGGGTGTCCAAGAGAGACTGAAAGGAGAGGAAATGGGAACAATGAATATAGTGTGGAAAAGTTAAGGTTCATTTTGTAAAACAAAACAAAACAAAACAAAAAAAACACCAAAAAACGAAACAACAACAACAATAACAACAACAAAAAAACAGGCTGGAGGTGGTGGCTCACGTCTGTAATCCCAGCACTTTGGGAGGCCGAGGCGGGTGGATCACTTGAAGTCAGGAGTTCAAGACCAGCCTGGCCAACATGGTGAAACCTTGTCTCTATTAAAACTACAAAAATTAGCCGGGCATGGTTGTGCATGCCTGTAATCCCAGTTACTAGGGAGGCTGAGACAGGAGAATCACTTGAACCCGGGAGGTGGAGGTTGCAGTGAGCCGAGATCACGCCACTGCACTCCAGACTGGGTGACAGAGTGAGATTCTGTCTCACAAAACAAACAAACAAACAAACAAACGAACGAACAAACAAAAACCCTCAAAATCAAATAGAAGGCCAGTCACAGTGGCTCATGCCTGTAGTCCCAGAACTTCAGGAGGCTGAGGTAGGAGGATCTTTTGAGATCAGGACTTTGAGACCAGCCTGGGCATTATGGCGAAGCCCATCTCTTCCAAAAAAAATACACAAATTAGCCAGGTGTGGTGACACATGCCTGTTGTTGTCCCAGCTACTTGGGAGGCTGAGGTGGGAGGAACACTTGAGCCAAGGACATCAAGGCTACAGTGAGCCATGTTTGCGCCACTGCACTCAAACCTGGGTGACAGAATGAGACCGTGTCTTAAAAAAAAAAAAAAAAAAAACTGAAAAAACAACAAAACACATTAATTTCTATCTCACAGATTTTTTTTCATGTTACATAAGTTACATGTTAAGCTGTAAATCGCCATTAAACTATTTAACTTTGTAAGTAGGCTCTAGTGTTATAAAATATGTGATACTTTCCTGCCTTGTTTTGTACATCTGTTTTTAAAAATACAATTATGTCACTCTGAGGGCCTCTGAGGGATAAATTATACTACTTGTTAATAACCAGGGTAGCAAGAGACAGTGTTTGAAGATAAGATGGAAAAATAATGCAGCAGATTAATTAATAATGTGACACATCTGGTTGTTTTCAACTCTCAGACTGCAGTAATGATCCTATCTCCTTGACTATCAGCAGTTCATGCTTGTTGTCAAAAACAAAAAGTCTTGCAGAAGCTTAAAGTAGAAATAGTAAATAGAAAACTGCTTTCTCTCTGCAAAGCAAACAGAAAACTCCACCAAAATGCTTTTCCTGTAATCCCAATAATACTATTTGTTATAAACAGATAAACAATATAAGTTAAAGACGAGGCCTTATGCTTGACAAAATTAAGAGATCTATGTAGCACTTTCAGAAGAAGACTTAACTGAGATTCCAACTATAGCATCTGTTTTGGAAGAAAAAAGTTAAGACCGAAAAAACATAATCAAAGAGTCAGAGGCCAGGCGCGGTGGCTCATATCTGTAATCCCAGCACTTTGGGAGGCTGAGGCGGGCAGATCACTTGAAGTCAGGCGTTTCAGACCAGCCTGGCCACTGTGGTGGAAACCCGTCTCTACTAAAAATACAAAAATTAGCCAGGTGTGGCACACGCCTGTAGCCCCAGTTACTTGGGAGGCTGAGGCAGGAGAATCGCTTGAACCTGGGAGGTGGAGATTGCAGTGAGCTGAGATCACACCACTGCACTCCAGCCTGAGTGACAGAGTGAGTTTATGTCTCAAAAAAAAAAAAAAAAAAAAAAAAAAACTAAAAAATTTTAAAAATTTAAAAAACGCTGGATGCAGTGACTCATGCCTGTAATCCCAGCACTTTGAATAGCTGAGGTGGGTGGATTACCTGAGGTCAGGAGTTCGAGACCAGCTTGGCTAACATGGTGAAACCCCGTCTCTACTAAAAATACAAAAATTAGCCAGGCATGGTGGTGGGTGCCTGTAATCTCAGCTACTCAGGAGGCTGAGGCAGGAGAATCACTTGAACCTGGGAGGCGGAAGTTGCAGTGAGCTGAGATTGTGCCACTGCACTGCAGCCTGGGAGACAGAGTGAGACTGCATCTCAAATAAAATAAAATAAAATAAAATAAAATAAAATAAAATAAAAAAGAATCCGGTTCAACATGCCCTGTGATCCTATCTAATCAGGACCCTGAGACAACTTCACCACATTGTTGTAATGAGAGAACCTAATGAATACCTGAAGCTCTGTTCTTAAAGAATAAGATATCATACCAGTATACATATGTGTAGCAGTTCAGTTCATCAATATCGCATCACTAATAAGTTTGTTTGTTTACTCTCTTGCTGATTCATTCGTTCACTCATGTATTTAACAGTTATTTATTGAGTACACCTACTATGCTAGACCCTAAGAATACAAAAATGGACAAGGTATGGTCCCTGTTGTCCACACAGTGCTTGCAATCTAGAGGGGAAAACCAAACAAAACAAAAACAGACAATTACAAGATAATGTAGTAATTATTATTATTACTGACCTTTATTGTGTTCTGCCCATGTGCTAGGTGCTATCCTAAATGTTTGTCATGCATTATCTTAGTGAATTCACACAACACCCTTATGAGTTAAGGGCTATTATCATTCCTATGTTAAAGATGAGAATAATAAAACCAAGAGTGTTTTGGTAACTTAATCAAGGCCACACAATTTGGACAACCATGACAGCATCTGAAGCCTAGGGACTCAGGTAAGGTTTCCTAGACTGGGGAGCTTTAGCAGGAGGTGAGTTTAGAGAGGTGACCAGAGGTCACATCATCACAGGTCTTTCAAGCCCTCTAAGGATGTATCCTGAAAGCAATGCAATAGCATTTGCTTTAGTTATTATAACCTTGTAACAATCAGTTCCAAAATTTAGGGGCTTTAAACAAGTACCATTTAATTGCTCACAATTCTGTCAGTTGGGAATCTGAGGATGGCTTAGTAGGGGCAGCTTGATCCCTCTCCATGTGTTGTCAACTGGGGTGGCTCCACAAGCAGTGAAGGATCCTAGATGACCTCATTCACATGTCTAAGACCTTGATGGAGGATTTTGACTGGGTGCATTGCTTCTCCTTCACATAGCTTCTAAAAGAGCAGAAATGGAAGCTGCAAGGTCTCTTAAGGCTTAGGCCTTGAACTTAACTGGCATAGCACCATTTCCATCACATTCCATTGGTCAAAGCAGGCTACAAGATCAGACATGATTCAAGGGGAAGAAAGAGGCTCCATCTCTTGATAGTAGGAGTGGCAAAGTCATGGTGAAAAAGGCATTCAGGATGGGAAGGAGTGTTGTGGCAATCTTTGGAAGCCATCTACTACATCACAATGTTTTAAGAAGGGGTGCGGCATGCAGGAAGGAGTAAGAAGAGTGCTGCAGTTACCTGGGGCAGCAAGGGAGTGGGGGTAGGCCTGAATCCAAACCTGATTGACAACCAGAATTATCTGAGGCGCTTACTAAAAATACAGATTCCTGGTTGGGCACGGTGGCTCAAGTCTGTAATCCCAGCACTTTGGGAGGCCGAGGCGGTTAGATCACGAGGTCAGGAGATCAAGACCATCCTGGCTAACATGGTGAAACCCCGTCTCTACTAAAAATACAAAAAAATTTAGCCAGGTCCACGTGGTGGTGGGCGCCTGTAGTTCCAGCTACTCGGGAGGCTGAGGCAGGAGAATGGCGTGAACCCAGGAGGCAGAGCTTGCAGTGAGCCGAGATCACACCGCTGCACTGCAGCCTGGGTGACAGAGCAAGGCTCCATCTCAAAAAAAAAAAAAAAAAAAAAGATTCCCAGGCCCTACCACAGACCTACTGAATCTAAACCCCTAGAAGTGAAGCCTGAAAATATACATTTTTAATGCTCTTTCTTTCAACAGATATTTGTTGGACACCTACTCTGTTCTAGGCACTATTCTGTGCTCTGGGGATAAAAAGTGGTGAATGATATAGACAAGGTTCCTGTTTTCTCCTGGGGGCAGGGAGTGAGGTGGAGGAAACAGATTAAAAAAAAAATGAACAACTAAGTAAACAAATGAATATGTTTTTGTATCAAGATTATCCTTTCTGAAAATAAACAAAATTAGTTACTGTAAAATCGTAACAAATACTTGAGAAAATGGGTGGAGATGAAAAAAATGGACACGTACGTAAAGGTTATTTATTACAGCATTGTGGTAATGGCATTAGATTTGTGAAAAGTAGTTTTATTGAAGTGTGATTTAGGTACAATAAACTGCACTCACCTAAAGTGTACAATTCAGTAATTTTTTTTTTTTCGAGATGGAGTCTCACTCTGTCACCCAGGCTGGAGTGCAGTGGCACAATCTCTGCTCACTGCAACCTTCACCTCCTGGGTTCAAGCGATTCTCCTGCCTAAGTCTCCTGAATAGCTGGGATTACAGGTGCGCACCACCACACTCAGCTAAGTTTTTATATTTTTGGTAGAGATCGGGTTTCACTATGTTGAACAGGCTGGTCTCGAACTCCTGACCTCAAGTGATTCACGACCCCGCGCCGGTCTTGGCCTACCAAAGTGCTGGGATTACAGGCATGAGCCACCACACCCGGCCCAGTTCAGTAAATTTTGACAGATATCACATCCCCTTATTCTCATCTCCAATCCCCAGAACAACCACAGATCTGCTTTCTGTCACTATAGATAATCTTGCAATATTTAGAATTTTATGCAAATGGAATCATACAGTACGTAATAGCAAGAGATCTTTAAACCTCACCTAAACGAATAGCAATAGTGGTACTTTGTGGTACATCTGTTCAATAAAGCATTATGCAGCTGGGGGAGGGGAAGCTTTTCATGTATTAACCTGAAATAATTTCCCAAAAATATTGTTCAGTCGAAAATGCATGGCACAGAACAGTGTGTAAAGTGTGGCGCCACTTATATACAAAGGGAAAAAAATATACCCATATATCTGCTTGTCTACACATAGACCATCTCTGATAAAAGCTGGCAACATAGGTTGCCTCATGGGAAGAAAACTGGGTGTCTGGGAGATGAGACGGGGAAATGACTTTTCACTATAAAATGGTTTTGTTCTGGCTGGGTGCGGTGGTTCACACCTGTAACCCCAGCACTTTGGGAGGCCGAGGCGGGCAGATCACCTGAGCTCAGGAGTTCAAGACCAGCCTGGCCAACATGGTGAAACTCTGTCTCTACTAAAAATATAAAAATTAGCAGGGCGTGGTGGCGGGTGCCTGTAATCCCAGCTACTCAGGAGGCTGAAGCATGAGAATCACTTGAACTTAGGAGGTGGAGGTTGTAGTGAGCTTAGATCATGCCACTGCACTCCAGCCTGGGCAATGAGAGCAAAACTCTGTCTCAATAAATAAATAAATAAATAAATAAATAAATAAATAAATAAAATGTTTTGTTCCTTTTGAATTTTGCACCACACGAGTTTATGACTGTCTTAGTCTGTTTGTTTTGCTATAACAAAATAACTTAAGACTAGGTAATTTATAAAGAACATAAATGTATTTCTTACAGTTCTGGAGGTTGGGAAGTCCAAGATCAGGGTTCTGGCATTGGTATCTGGTGAGGGCTGCTCTCTGCTTCCAAGACAACACCTGTTGTTGTGCCCTCACATGGTGGAAGGTGGAAGGGCAAGAGGAGCTCTCTCCCTTCGACCCTTTTATAAGGGTGCTGATCCCATTCATGAGGGTGGAGCCCTCATGACACAATCACCTGTCAAAGGTCACACTTCTTAACACTATTGCATTGGGGATAAAGTTTTAACATGAATTTCAGAGGGGACACAAACATTTAAATCACAATAATCACCTAATAAAAGAACAACTAAAGGCTGAGCACGGTGGCTCATGCCTATAATCCCAGCACTTTGGGAGACCCAGGTGGGTGAATCATGAGGTCAGGAGTTAAGAGACCAGCCTGGCCAACATGGTGAAACCCCGTCTCTATTAGAAATACAAAAAAATTAGCTGGATGTGGTGGCAGGCACCTGTAATCCCAGCTACTCGGGAGGCTGAGGCAGGAGAATTGCTTGAAGCGAGGAGGGGGAGGTTACAGTGAGCTGAGATCGAACTACTGCACTCCAGCCTGGGCAACAGAGCGAGACTCCATCTCAAAAAACAAAACAAAACAACAACAACAAAAAAAGAACAACTAAAATTTTAAAAATTTAAATAATAATAAATAGAATGAGAAATGTCCCTAACCTTGGTAGATGACTTTATATATTATGTAATGTCAAGTGAAGGACTACAAACTTCAAATATTCTAATTAAAATTTCATTAAAATTATAGTTGAAACCAGAAGCCACAACTAAACAAACTGATCTTGAAATTCATATGGAAAAGGTAGCCAGAGAAATCTGAAAAAACAGAAGAGCAATGATAGAGGAACCAGAATGATCAGATGTTAAGACATATTACAAAGCCCTAAGAGTACAACTAGGGCCAGGCACAGTGACTCATGCCTGTAATCCCAGAACTTTGGGAGGCTGAGACTGGAGGATTAAGTGAGCCATGATTGTGCCACCGCACTCCAGCTTGGGAGACAAGGTGAAACCCTGTCTCAAAAGAAAAAAAAAAAAGAGAGAGTGAACTAGAATATAAAGAGATAGGCCAAGGGAATAGAAGAGGAAACCCAGGAATGGAAATTGATACATAATAATTGAACTAGTAGAAAAATAATGGACTCAGTGGAGTACCAAGCTAGGAAGAGGGACAGAGGGATGGCTCACCCTAAGTATAGGCAACATAGGGGTTCACTGTTATGAAGGATTTACAAACAATAATAAGGATGGATAAATCAGTCTTTTTTTTTTTTTTTTTTTTTTTTTTTTTTTTTTTTTTTGAGATGGAGTCTCGCTCTGTCACCCAGGCTGGAGTGCAGTGGTGTGATCTCGGCTCACTGCAAGCTCCACCTCCTGGGTTCATGCCATTATTTTTATCATCATTAGGCATCAGTGATTCTGAAGAATGTCAATGATAAAATTCTCCTCCTACTCCAGTTGCTGAGTGGACTGCTCCTACCCCCACCCCCACCTTCTTTGGAATACTACTGAATGGGATATTTATGTTGGGACAAGTATGTTGGGACAAGTGGATAGCAACAAAGAAATAAATGAAATGATTCAAATAGAGATTAAAGGCTTTATACAGCCAATGGGCATCAGGGAGCACCTGAAAAGTAGGTAACTTCCTGAGCCAAAGCAGAATTGGAGTTGTCATCGGTAGGGAGAAGAGAGGAGTAAATGACTTTGGTCTTGTCCCAGATGCAGTTTTCTTTATCTGTAACCATTGCAAAACTTGCAGTTAGAATGAGTGGAATAGGCTTGGTTTTTCAGCTCTTTCTTGGGATGGTTGGTGTAAGGTGCAGTCTCATGTTGACAGCTGTGTGTGTGCACGTGCGTGCGTGTGCGTGTGTGTGTGTGTATAGGAGAGAGAGACAAAGAGTGAGAAAGACAGAGATAGACATAGAGACAAAGAGGTGAGGAGTTAAGAAAAGGGGACAAAGAAAGAGAGAGTGGAAGTGAGGGAGTGAGTGAGGGAGGGAAAGGGGGAGAGAGAAAGAGGGAAAATTTACAATCAAACCAAGGAATAAATGTTCTCTACTTGACGCCTCTTAGGCCAGTTTTGGTCATTGGTCATTATCTCTGGAGTCATAACAGTTCCCAGAGAGAAATGCTGGATTGATTGGTGTAAGCCTGGGATTTGGCATCTCAGGTAAGGGCAATAGGATTACCATGACTGGCCTAGACTTCTCAGGACCTGCCCCTCAAGGTGAGCTGGTATTATAAAGGCTGAACAAATGGAGGGAGAGATACTTAAATAAAATTGGGGTTTCTTCAACAAGCAACAAACAACAATGTCACCACATACACACTTATTCCAAAGTGAAGTGTACATGTAGAAATTTTATTTATTTATTTAGATGGATTTTCTCTCTTGTTGCCCAGGCTGGAGTGCAGTGGTGCAATCTCAGCTCACTGCAACCTTCACCTCCCGAGTTCAAGCAATTCTTCTGCCTCAGCCTCCCAAGCAGCTGGGATTACAGGTGTCCGCCACCACTCCTGGCTAATTTTTGTATTTTTAGTAGAGATGGGGTTTCTCCATGTTGGTCAGGCTGGTCTCGAGCTCCTGACCTCAGGTGATCCATCCGCCTTGGCCTCCCAAAGTGCTGGGATTACAGGCATGGGTGAACGTACCCAGCCAGAAATTTTATTATAGTAAACTTTTAAAGTACCTTTATAGTTTTGTAAGTAAACATGGGGGCCACAGAAGGCAAAACAGTGCAGTGTTTGAGCATGAGCTGTGAGGTCAGATTACAGTGGCTTGAATCCCAGGAACTTTGTGACCACAGCCAAGTTAAGATTCCTGAACTTCACTTTCCTCTTATGTAAAATGGGGATAATGGCTGGAAGCAGTGCAAAGGACATGAACAAGCAATTTCCAATCATAAAAATGCAAAGAGCTATCAAATATTTAAAATAATTTAGGCCAGGCATGATGACTCATGCCTGGCACTTTTGGGGGGCAGAGACAGAGGATTGCTTGAGCCCAGGAGTGCAAGACCAGTCTGGGCAACATAGCCAGACTCCATCGCTACAAAAAATTTAAAAATTAGCTGGACATGGTGGCATGTGCCTGTAGTCCCAGGTACTTGGGAGGCTGAAATGGGAGGATCACTTGAGCCTAGGAAGTCAAGGCTGCAGTGAGCTCTGATTGCACTCCAGCCTGGGCAACAGAGTGAGACCCTGTCTCAAAAGTAAAATAAAATAAGGATGGTGCTGCTGATGATAGTATGGTGCTTTCATAGGATTGTCGTGAGGATTTAAAGAAACAACGTATGCTAAAGCAGAGTACTTAGTAAGTGCTCAAAATCACTATTAAATAATTGGCCAAGGATTGAAATGTTTTGTAATACTGAATTTAATTAACAATTGCTCTTATTTTATTAGGATTTGACAGAATTTCTTGAGATGTTTTACACCCAGCCTATTAGCATCTGTTTTCCCCCTGGCAGGATTGGCATGTGTTAATGCAAAACATTTAACATACCCATCACTAGATTCCTATGGCAAGAACAAGAAGTTCACCTGACGAAGCATGGGCTGATCTACCTGGCCCCTCCACCTGAAAGAACCAAATCTATGATGGCATTTATTTTATTTTATTTTATTTTTTATTTATTTTGAGACAGAGTTTTGCTCTTGTTGCCCAGGCGGGAGTGCAGTGGCGTGATCTTGGCTCACCGCAACCTCCAACTCTGGGGTTCAAGTGATTCTCCTGCCTCAGCCTCCCGAGTTGCATGTGCCACCACGCCCGGCTAATTTTTTGTATTTTTAATAGAGATGGGGTTTCTCCATGTTGGTCAGGCTGGTCTCAAACTCCTGACCTCTGCTGATCCACCCACCTTGGCCTCCCAAATTGCTGGGATTACAGGCGTGAGCCACTGTGCCCGGCCTTATTTATTTTTTTTGAGACAGAGTTTCACTCTGTCACCCAGGATGGAGTGCAGTGGTGCGATCTTAGCTCACTGCAACCTCTGCCTCCCAGGTTCAAGCAATTCTCGTGGCCCAGCCTCCTGAGTAACTGGGATTACAGGTGTGCACCACCACACCAGCCAATTCTTTTGTTGTCGTATTTTTAATAGAGATGGAGTTTCACCATGTTGGCCAGGCTGGTCTCGAACTCCTGACCTCAAGTGATCTGCACGCCTTGGCCACCCAAAGTGTTGGGATTACAGGCATGAGCCATCGTGCTGGCTTATGATGACATTTTCATGGTAACATTTATTAAAGACCTTCTCCCTTTCCCACCTTTCAGGGCAATGTCTGTAAGTTGACTCCTCACTCATAATTTTGATGTGACTCCAGAGTCTGCAAAGCTCTAAGACTTCAGGCAATAGAAGTTTTATGTAATTTATTTATTTCTTTTTTTTTTTTTTCGAGACAGAATCTCACTCTGTCACCCAGGCTGGAGTGCAGTGGCGTGAACACAGATCACTGCTGTCTCAAACTCCTGGACTCAGGGGCTCCTCCCACCTCAGCTTCCCAAAGAGCTTGGACTACAGGCACACACCACCACGCCCAGCTAACTTTATTATTTTTGGTAGAGATGGGTGTCTCGCTATGTTGCCCACGCTAGTCTCAAACTCTTGGCCTCAAGGGATCCTTCCTCCTCAGCCTCCCAAAGAGCTGGGATTACAGGCATGGGCCACCATACCCAGTCTCTTTTCCCAACTCTTACACTGCCCTTAAAAATAATACACTGCCATGGCTGGGTGCGATGGCTCACACCTGTAATCCTAGCACTTTGGGAGGCTGAGGCAGGTGGATTGCCTAAGCTCAGGAGTTCGAGACCAGCCTGGGCAACATGGTGAAACCCCATCTCTACTAAGATACAAAAAAATTAGCTGGGTGTGGCAGCGTGTGCCTGTAGTCCCAGCTACTCAGGAGGCTGAGACAGGATAATCGCTTGAACCCCGGAGGCAGAGGTTACAGTGAGCTGAGATCGCCCCACTGCACTCCAGCCTGGGCAACAGAGCAAGACTCCCTCTCAAATAATGACAATAATAATAATAATGATAATAATACACTACCTTGTAAAAAATGTTTTCAGGCCAGATGTGGTGGCTCACACCTGTAATCTCAGCACTTTGGAAGGCCAAGGCGAGAGAATCTCTTGAGGCCAGGAGTTCAAGACCAACCTGGGCAACAAAGCAAGACTCCCTATCTCTCTCTCTCTATATATATATATATATTTTTGAGACAGAGGCTCGTTCTCTCACCCAGGCTGGAGTGCAGTGGTGCAAACTTGGCTCACTGCAGCCTCTGCCTCCTGAGTTCAAGTGATTCTCTTGCCTCAGCCTCCCAAGTAGCTGGGATTACAGGTGCGCACCACCACGCCTGGCTAATTTTTGTATTTTTAGTAGAGACGGGGTTTTGCCATGTTGACCAGGCTGGTCTTGAATTCCTTACTTCAGATATCCGCCCGCCTCAGCCACCCAAAGTGCTGGGATTACAGGTGTGAGCCACTGAGCTTGGTCAAAATTTTTATTAAAAAGTAAAATAAATTAAAAAATATATATTTCCAGTGCCACTGACCTCCCCTGTTATAACAAGAGGTCATGACAGGATGGATGTCTGTTATGTACATGTGCTGAAAACAAGTTCAATGTGAAGTGAGAAGACAAAGCAGGAACCTGGGGTGGGGGGAAGGTGAAAGAAACATAATAATGAATAAAGATGTAGTCAGGAATTCTTAATCTTAATCCCTTACCCTCCAATGCCCAGGCTTGGACTCTTACGCGTTTTCAGTTTTGCCCATTCACAAATTAGTTTCATCTATAAACACAAAATTGACTCTTCATTCTTAGCTCTCCTTATTTCAAAAGGGCCAAAGAGTCTGTAAAGTAATTCTTGTTGTATTTCCACAGATTTTGTTTTTATGTCTGTGTTAAAGTTAAAATAACAATAAACAATCTTGTCTGGGGCCAGGCACAGTGGCTCACGCCTGTAATCCCAACACTTTGGGAGGCCAAGGCAGGTGGATCACTTGAGGTCAGGAGTTCAAGACCAGCCTAGCCAACATGGTGAAACCCCCTCTCTACCAAAAAATACAAAAACTTAGCCAAGCATGGTGGCGCTGCCTGTAGTCCCAGCTACTCAGCAGGCTGAGGTGCGAGAATCGCTTGAGCCCTGGAGGTGGAGGTTGCAGTGAACTGAGATCGCACCAGTGCATTCCAGCCTGGGCAACAGAGTGAGACTGTCTCACACACACACACAAATCTTGTCTGGTTTTGAAGTGTTTTCAAAAGATTTTTGAAATATTTTACCAATTTCAAAGAAAACTTGGTATTTAGCATTTTATGTATTATCCACAATTCAACTTATTTGAATGTAATGTAATTGCTGTCAGGGAGCTAATGAGAACTGAAATACATTTGACTCTTTTGTCCTTTTGCAAATTGCAGTGCCCAAATACAGAGATGTTTCTTTAGGTTTGGGTAAGTATGGTGAGACCATCTGTGGCCTGCACACAGATTTGCTAAAGGATTTTTCTTTTAAAAATAGAACAGGGTGAAAATACTGTAAAGAAAAAAAATTAGGTAGATGAAAGTCTCATCCCATGATAGATGACGGGATGTGAAAGACTAACTTCCTTTATACAGGTCTCTTGAATAGGAAACAATACCCATAGCGGCATTGATGGATACAGCCAGCAGGTGGCAGCAGGGGGCCGTGCCAGAAGAATTTACTAGCTTGGAAAGGCCATAGCTAAACTGCAACCTGGGCCGGCCTTTGGGCTTAGGAGACAGCATCAGTGAGTGGTTGGAAGAGGGTATGATGTGTTTTCCAGCAGAAAAAGAAACAGTGATAGGGTCTTCCAGAAGCCCAGGATTAGCATCTGGTTTCTAAAATGAAGGATCCAGGTGGGGCACGGTGGCTCACGCCTGTATCCCAGCACTTTGGGAGGCCAAGGCAGGTGGATGGCTTGAGCCCAGGAGTTCGAGACCATCCTAAGCAACCTGGTGAAACCTCGTCTCTGCTAAAAACACAAAAATTAGTCGGGCGGGGTGGCGGGCTCCTGTAATCCCAGCTACTCGGGAGGCTGAGGCAGGAGAATCGCTTGAACTCTGGAGGCAGAGATTGCAGTGAGCCGAGATCACATCACTGCACTCCAGCCTGGGCGACAGAGCAAGACTCTGTCTCAAAAATAAAATAAAATAAAATAAAATAAAATAAAATAAAATACCCAGAGTTAGGGTTGGTTGGCAGGGAACAGGGATGGATGCGAGAGTAAGAAGGGAGGGGTGGCATAGGAGTGAAACCATCCTCAAGGCAAGGAGGAAGGCATAGGAGAAAGAGAAGGGAGGAGGTTCAACCACTGCTATACAAATGACAGTTCAGAGTAGGAAGCAGGGTAGAAAGGGTGGGGATCATTTATTTTTGTGTGAACTGGGAGTGGCACTAATTTTAAAAAGCATCTGAGGATGGCCAGGCGCGGTGGCTCAAGCCTGTAATCCCAGCACTTTGGGAGGCCGAGATGGGCAGATCACGAGGTCAGGAGATCGAGACCATCCTGGCTAACACAGTGAAACCCCGTCTCTACTAAAAAATACAAAAAACTAGCCATGCGAGGTGGTGGGCGCCTGTAGTCCCAGCTACTCGGGAGACTGAGGCAGGAGAATGGCATAAACCCGGGAGGCGGAGCTTGCAGTGAGCTGAGATCCGGCCACTGCACTCCAGCCTGGGCGACAGAGCAAGACTCTGTCTCAAAAAAAAAAAAAAAAAAAAAAAAGATAAGTGGAAGCAACTGAAATGTGGAAGCAACTGAAATGTCCATGGACGAATAAATGGATAAGCAAAATGTGGTATATACATAGAATGGAATATTATTCAGCCTTAAAAAGGAAGGCTGACCAGGTGCAGTGGCTCATGCCTGTAATTCCAGCACTTTGGGAGGCCAAGGCGGGCAGATGACCTGAGGTCAGGAGTTCAAGACCAGCTTGGCCAACACGGCAAAACCCCGTCTCTACTAAAAATACAAAAATTAGCCAGGCGTGGTGCCGGGCGCCTATAATCCCAACAACTAGGGAGACTGAGGTGGGAGAATCGCTTGAACCCAGGAGGTGGAGGTTACAGTGAGCCAAGATTGCCCCATTGCACTCCGGCCTGGGCGACAATAGCAAAATTCTGTCTCAAAAAAAAAAAAAGGAAAAAGGAAGGCAATTTGACACATGCTGCAACATGTGTCATTGTGATAAGTGAAATAAGCCAGTCACAAAAAAGATAAATATTGTATGATCCCACTTATATGATGTACTTAGAGTAGTCAAATTCATAGAGACAGAAAGTAGAAGGTGGTTATCAAGAGCTGAGGGGAAGGGAAAATGGAGAGTTGGTGTTTAATGGATAATGGATATACAGTTTTAGTTGTTTTTGTTTGTTTGTTTGTTTTGAGATGGAGTCTTGCTCTTGTTGCCCAGGCTGGAGTGCAGTGGCGTGATCTCGGCTCACTGTAACCTCCACCTCCTGGTTTCAAGAGATTCTCCCGTCTCGGCCTCCCAAGTAGCTGGGATTGCAGGCGCCCGCCACCACACCTGGCTAATTTTTGTATTTTTAGTAGAGACAGGGTTCTGCCACGTTGGCCAGGCTGGTCTTGAACTCCTGACCTCAAGTGATCCACCAGCCTCAGCCTCCCAAAGTGCTGGAATTACAGGCATGAGCCACCGCACCTGGCCCTACAGTTTTCGTTTTGCAGGATGAAAATGTTCTGGAGATTGGATGCACAACAATGTGAATATATTTATAGCTACTGAACTATATCCTTATAAAGACATGATTAGATAGTACATGTTGGTAGGTGTGGTGGCTCAGGCCTGTAATTCCAACACTTTGGGAGGCCGAGGCAGAAGGGTCACTTGAGCCCAGGAGGTCAAGACCACTCTGGACAAGATAGTGAGACCCTGTCTCTAAATATATATATATATATATATATATATATATATGCCAGGTGAGATGGCTCACACCTGTAATTGCAGCACTTTGGGAGGCTGAGGTAGGTGGATCACAAGGTCAGGAGTTCGAGACCAGACTGGCCAATATAGTGAAACCCCGTTTCTACTAAAAATACAAAAATTATCCGGGTGTAGTGGTGGGCATCTGTAGTCCCAGCTACTCAGGAGGCTGAGGCAAGAGAATCACTTGAATCTGGGAGGCAGAGGTTTCAGTGAGCCGAGATTACACCACTGCACTCCAGCCTGGGTGACAGAGCAAGACTCAGTCTGAAATCAAGATAATATTAATAATATTTTTTTAATTAGCCGGGCATGGTAGTGCATGCCTGTGGTCCCTGCTACTCAGGAGGCTGAGGCAGGAGGATGCCTTGAGCCCAGGAGACCAAGACTACTGTGAGTCATGATCGTGCCACTGCACTACTACACCTGGGAGACAGGGTGAGACCTTGTCTCAAAAAAAAAAAAATAGTAAATTTTATGTTAAGTGAGTTTTACCACAAAAAAACCAAAACCAAAACCAAAAAACAAAACAAAAAAATTCTCCAGCCCAGCCTGGCCAACATGGTGAAACCCCATCTCTACTAAAAATACAAAAATTAGCCAGGCATAGTGACATGTGCTTGTAATCCCAGCTACTCAGGAGGCTGAGGCAGGAGAATCACTTGAACCAGGGAGGCAGAGGCTGCAGTGAGCCGAGATTGCACCACTGCACTCCAGCCTGGGTGACAGATTGAGACTCTGTGTCAAAAAAAAAAAGAAGAAGAAGAAGAATTAGATTCCATTCCAGGCAATGTGGTGGAACAGGATGCAACATCAAATTAGTATAAATAATAATAATACCTTACATTTCAATGGCACTTTACAATTTACACAGTTCTATTGTGAAAATGCCTTACCTTGTTAAGTTATCTTAGCAGCTAGGATGGAGAGGGGTGGGTCTCTGTGTTCAAAGTAAGTGCATAGGCTCTAGGAAGGGTGACTAGGAAAGTGGAGGATGAGTGGGCTAACAAGGCATAGAGAGACAAATGCTAGAATTGATGAATGGATACAGAAGAAATGGAATAGAAAGACGCAAAACAACCAGCTCGTGATCTACCTGATTCCTCTGTTTTTCCTTGGATGTGATAGGTGGTAACCATACTGTTGTGTATTCAAATGTTTCCTACTGTTTCTAGGCCCCGTTTTTCATAAACTCTGTTCCAAGAAGCAGTACTGCTTCCTAGTCAAAGGTGCCAGTGTTCAAAGTTTGGCCCTGCTCCTTCCTGATTACGTGATTTTGGGCAGGTTACTATCTCTCAGCGTTAGTTCTTTATGTGATAATAATAGTTCCTGCCACCTCTAAGCCCTTCAATACGTATTTTCTCTGTTTCATTTTCTCAGCCTTGTAACCTCAGGATCAAATGCTGCCCACTAACTGAAGTGACAGAGAATACCTATTTGAGGTTTTTCTTCTTTCAACTTGTCCTACCATAGTATTCTTGGGAAGATCCCCCAATATCATTAAGTAGGAAGAGAAATTGTTTGCAGTATATAGGTTTCATGTTAAGTAAAACTTGTTGATGTCAAGGGTTTAGAAGAAAACGGTTTGACTGGAGTGTGGAGTGCTCCACAACACTTTTCAGAGGTGAGATGGAAACCTTGAGGTGTGTTTCTGGCAAGTGATCTCCAACAATTTCTCTAAAGTATCTGATTAGAATAACTAGGGAGACATTATGGGTAATAAGGTAGATATTTTCCTTAATCCAACCCCTAGAATTTAAACCATATTGAGCACCAGGAAAATTTTGCTCTGCAATTTCCCAAGGCATTTTACTTGTTACGTTGGGTACGTTATGACCTGTTGAAGATGGTGGTTTTCAGTTCCTTCCATTTAATGAGACTTTACATTCTAATTAAAACCTAAAGTGGAATTCCTCACTTCTTCTGTTTGTTAATGATATAAATTATCCTAGCTGCTATGAAAATAAAAGGGCTTCTTTCATTTGGATTCCTCAAACAGTGATATTCACTGCTCATTTGGAGGTATCTGGAAACATTATCTCAATGAGATTATTTCATCCAGAGAGAAAATTCTTAGCTTTAAGTGCTATTTAACTAAGGTGGCTTGATATATTTTATGACTAACTCAACTGGGCCAACCTGTATTTTATATTTAGTCAATGCAAAATGAAACAAAAGTCTGGTGCCAACCAGATTAAATTGCAAAACATGCACACAGTATTTTGGATCAGGAACTAAACTTGTGTGGTTAATGACTAATTTCCTACATCCTCTGAGGCATCTACATGCTTGGATTTTTTAGAATGACTGGGCTTCATTTGTCACAAACTTGCCTCTTGAAGCAAAGCACACGGTAGGCCTCCCAAAAACTAGACTTTTAATCTAGAAATTCTACTTTTTAATTTTTTAAAAGGAAGAATTTCTTTGAGTCATTTCCAGGTCCCTGCAGAGCCAAAAGATACACAGAGCATATTCTGTAAGCGTGCACAGGATGTCCGGAGCATTTCTCATTTCTCATAGTAAGCTTTGTATCCTCCGTGTTCTGGCTACTTAATTGCTTGGTAATAAATTACCCCAAAAGTTCAAGGCTTACAATAACCATCTTATTATGCCCACTAATTTTGTGGGTCAGGAATTCAGACAGAGCACAGTGGGAGTCCATTGTCTCTGCTCCACGATGTCTAGGGCCTCAGCTGGGAAGGCTTGATGACTGGGGTGACTCAGCGGCTGGGGGCTGGAACCACAAGGAAGTATCTCCATTTACGTGTCTGGATGTTGGCTGGGACCTCAGCTGAGGGTGTCGACTAGAACTCCTCTATGTGAGCTTTCCATATGGCCTGGACTGTCCCACAGCATGGTGGCCTCAGGATAATCCAACTTTTTACATAGTGAATTAGGGACTCAAAAGTCAACGTCCCAGGGGAGAAGGGCAGGAGCTGCCTCGCCTTTTCTGGCCTAGCTTTGGAAGTCATGCGGCATCACTTCTGCCTCTTTCTAGCAGCTTACAAACCAGTCACAACCTTGTCCCAGTTCAAAGAAAAGGTGCATAAGCCACACTTCTCAATGGAAGAAGAATCAAAGAATTTGTGGACATTTATTTATTTATTTATTTATTTATTTATTTATTTGAGACAGTCTTGCTCTGTAGTCCAGGCTGGAGTGCAATGGCGTGATCTTGGCTCACTGCAACCTCCGCCTTCCGGGTTCAAGTGATTCTCCTGCCTCAGCCTCCCAAGTAGCTGGGACTACAGGCACATGCCACCATGCCCGGCTAATTTTTGTACTAAAAAGTAGAGATGGGGTTTCACCATGTTGGCCAGGCTGGTCTCGAACTCCTGGCCTCAAGTGATCTGCCGGCCTGGGCCTCCCAAAGTGCTGGGATTACAGGCGTGAGCCACTGCACCCGGCCTGTGGACATGTTTTTAAATTGCCACAACATGTTAAGCTCTATGTGTTTATACCTGCAAAGTTATATCATGATTTCCAAATAATAAATCAGACTGGACAAAAATGATGGAAAAAAAAAGAACTCTAATCTCAGAGGTGACTGAAAGAAACACTGAAGAATTGCTGTCAGAGACTGGCCCTGCATTTAAGATTGATTCAGGAGGGCCAGGCGCAGTGGCTCACACCTGTAATCCCAGTACTTTGGGAGGCAGAGGCAGGTGGATCGTCTGAGCTCAGGAGTTTGACACCAGCCTGGGCAACACGGTGAAACCTCATCTCTACTAAAAACACAAAAAAATTAGCCGGGTGTGGTGGTGTGTGCCTGTAGTCCCAGCTACTCAGGAGGCTGAGGCAGGAGAATCGCTTGAACCCAGGAGGCGGAGGCTGCAGTGAGCCGAGATCACACCACTGCACTCCAGCCTGGGTTACAGAGCGAGACTCTGGCTCAAAAAAAAAAAAAAAAAGATTGATTCAGGCAAACCTACAGGAGCAGAAACTTAAGAGTTTTAAAGGAACATAAGGTCTCCAAATCGTTATCTGTGGTTAACACTGTCACCCACCTCTCAGGTCTCCCATCAAGGAGAAACTTGTTGTCCCAGTTGCTAGGACATCTGTAGGTAGGCAGCCTTCAGCTCTTGGCCCTTTCAGAGATTGCCTCAGTTGCAGAGCCGCCCTGTCCAAGGTGATGACGTGCCTCCTGGTGGCTCATATCCGGTGACTGATGGATGCGAAAATACAAGGCCTGGACGTTTTGGCCCAGCCTTAGACAACTCTGAAGGGTCATTTTATCTCCATTGTTTCTCATGAGGCTAGTTGAGACTGTTGGGTCTATTTTGCAGCTTGACTTTTCTATCTGCCCTGTTCTCCATCCTTCCCTTTCCGTTGTAGGTGTTGTCTGTAAGGACACTCTTTAATAAATGTCTTGCGTACTAAGCTTCGTCTCAGTGTCTGCTTCTCGGGGGAACCAAATGTGCGACATTATCTGGACTCCTGTCCTGAGTTTGACCTCCATGTTATCTCCTATCAACTTTGCCCTTGACTGGGCCCAGCGTCTTGAATGCTCGTACATTTTCTGCCTAGTCAGGTTGTCTCTCTGTGCTAGCCTAAGGTTTGACATGGCTTTACTCTCCATTCAGCTTTTATTTCATGGATTGAGGTTAGAGTCCTGTCTGATCATCTAACCCATAATATGGCTTTGGTATACACTTTGGGTGCTCAGTTTGGAACACAGTGCTCACCAACCTTAAGTACTTATAGAAGACCAGGTCAGTAGTTTAGGATAAGTTGACATGGAAGAAAAATAGTCATAGTGTTTTAGACACTTTACTTATTTTACATTTTTTTTTTGAGACATGATCTTACTCTCATCGCCCAGGCTGGAGTGCAGTGGCATGATCACGGCTCACTGCAGCCTTGACCTCCCTGGCTGAGGTGATCCTTCTACCTCAGTCTCTTGAGTAGCCAGGAGTATAGGCACCCACCACCACACCCGGTTTATGTTTTATATTTTTAGCAGAGATGGGGTTTCACAATGTTGCCCAGGCTGGTCTCAAACTCCTGACCTCAAGTGATCCACCCGCCTCGGCCTCTCAAAGTGTTGAGATTATAGGCGTGAACCACTGTGCCCAGCCTGTTTTAGACACTTTAGGAATCACATAGCCATAGGATTGAGGAAAGTCAATAATTTGGTTCAGATGGAAAGCGAGAACATAAAGATGGTGACCAATCTAAAGCATATAAAAAGAAGTTAGCAGGCCGGGCACGGTGGCTTATGCCTATAATCTCAGCAATTTGGGAGGCTGAGGCGGGCAGATCACCTGAGGTCAGGAGTTCGAGACTAGCTTGCCCAACATGGCAAAACCCTGTCTCTACTAAAAATACAAAAAATTAGCCGGGCATGGTGGTGGGCACCTGTAATCCCAGGTACTCGGGAGGCTGAGGCAGGAGAATCGCTTGAACCCCGGAGGGGGAGCTTGCAGTGAGCCGAGATCGCACCACTGCACTCCAGCCTGGGCGACAAGAGCGAAACTCTGTCAAAAAAAAAAAAAAAAAAAAAAAAGGAAGAAGAAGAAAAGAAAAAGAAAAAATAAAAGAAGTTAGCATGGTCAGATACCTAGCTAGAAATCAGTAATCAGTAAATATTTTCCCATGACAGAGGAAGGTTTTTGACTCCAGATCCCCAAAACGACCTCACTAGTGGTAACACAGCTGTAAATAACAAGTATGAGTGAGGTAAGGTCACATCGAGCTTTTGAAAGCTCAGCAATTTGATGACAGAGAACAGTTCAGACCCTTAGGCATGAGCACAGCCCTTATTTCCCACCCACGGCTCAACTAAACCAGCCTAGCCTGAGCCAGATGCTTTTCAGAGCTTAGAGCTGTGAGATTGGAATGCAAATCAGTGGTCCAGACATCTCTCTGTGTCTTAGACCAGCCCTAGAGGTAATCCTGAAAGGATGTGCTGGGAGAGTAATGATGATATCAAAGTGATGTGCAAGAATGAAGACTGAGGTCACAAAATGCATTGCGGCCAGGGAGGGTGCCAAAGATTAGAGTCTCGCACCATGATTTTAGTAGATTGGTTGCACTAATGTACCCATTTATTCACTCCTGTATCTGTACCCTTTGACGTGTAACTTTGAAACTCCTTTGATTGAAGAGACAGAGTATATTTCTGTGCCCCTTGATGCTGAGGTTAGTCATGTAACTTTCTTTGAACAATGGGATGTTAGCAGATGTGGTGCATGCAGAGGTGTTTTTTTGTTTTGTTTTGTTTTGTTTTGTCAGAGACTTGCTCTGTTACTCAGACTGGGGTGCTGTGGTGTGATCTCGGCTCACTACAACCTCCGCCTCCTGGGTTCAAGTGGTTCTCCTGCCTCAGTCTCTCCAGCAACTGGGATTACAGGTGCGTGCCACCACACCCAGCTAATTTTTGTATTTGTAGTAGGGTTTTGCCACGTTGGCCAGGCTGGTCTCGAACTCCTGACCTCAGGTGATCAGCCTGCCTCAGCCTCCCAAAGTGCGGGGATTACAGGCATGAGCCACCGTGCTCTGCCATGCAGAGGCTTTAAAAAGCACTTACACGTATACACTTCTGCTCTTCCTTTTCTGCCCTCACCATGAGAACACACTCGGACTAGCCTGCCAGAGGATGAAATACATGTGGTGAATATATGAAAAATATGTGGAGCAGTCAAGTCTCCCCAGTAGCAGCCAACGCCATCTGAGATAAGTTGACAGCTAGCCAACCCCAAGACAATAGAGTGATCCTAGTGGAGACCAGAGATATTCCCTGATCTGAGTTTAGTCTAAATTGTTGAGCCACATATTTGTGAGCTATGCTTATGGTTATAAGCCACTGAATTTTGATGTAATTTGATATGCAGCAATATTACAGAAATAGATAATAGTCAAGACTGGGTACATTCTGAGGATGTGCACAGAGATGAAGAATAGGTAAGCAAAAGCAGTATCAGAGTGTCAGAGTAATATTCATGGGGTATGCAGGGTAAAGCATGCTTCCCTAGAGTGAAGCAAATGGTTCTGCCCTCTGCCCACACTCCATCTCCATTGCTATCCTTTCCACCCCTGTTTCTCAATAGTTATCCATCATACATATTCTATGTGTGTTTTCTTATATTTATATCTAAGTATTTCATTTTTGGAGATAATATAAATGATATCATTTTAACTTCTATTTGTAATTATTTGCTCCTAATGTATAAAAAATAGAATTGATCTCTGTATGTTGACCTTGTATTCAGTGATCTTGTTAAACTCACTTATTAGTTTCATGTCATTTTGTGGATTCTTTGGGATTTTCTATATAGATAAGCATCATGTTGTCTACATATAGGAAAATTTCTCTTCTTTTCTTTCTAATCTGTATCCTTTTTTTCGTGCCTATTATAGTGGCTAGGACTTCCAGTACTGCCCTTCTTTGTAGACAACACGCCAAATAGTATATAATGATCACATGGCATTTATTCTGGGAATGCAAGACTGGTTCAATACTCAAAATCAATCAGTGAGGCCGGGTATGTGACTGATGCATGTAATCCCAGCACTTTGGGAGGCCGAGGTGGGTGGATCACCTGAGGTCAGGAGTTCAAAATCAGCCTGGCCAATATGATGAAACCCCCATCTCTACAAAAATGCAAAAATTAGCCAGGCATGATGGCAGGTGCCTGTAATCTCAGCTACTCGGGAGGCAGAGGCAGGAAAATCACTTGAACCCGGGGGGCAGAGGTTGCAGTGAGCCAAGATCATACCATTGCACTCCAGCCTGGGTGACAGAGACTCTTTCTCAAAAACAAAACAAAACAAACAAACAAAAAAGTCAATCAACGAATTCCACTATATTAAAAAGGAATAAAAACCACATGACCACATCAATGGATGGAGAAAAAGCATTTGACAAATTCAACATCAATTCATTAAAAACAAACAAACAAAAAACTCTCAGCAGGTCAGGCGCAGTGGCTTACGCCTGTAATCCCAGCAATTTGGGAGGCTGAGGAGGGCAAATCATTTGGTCAGGAATTCGAGACCAGCTTGGCCAACATGGTGAAACCCCGTCTCTACTAAAAATACAAAAAATTAGCCAGGCGTGCTGGCATGCACCTGTAATCCCAGCTACTCGGGAGGCTGAGGCAGGAGAATCGCTTGAACCTGGGAGGTGGAGGTTGCAGTGAGCTGCGATCACGCCACTGCACTCCAGACTGGGTGACAGAGTGAGACCCCATCTCACAGGGCAGTCGGGAGTGGGGCAGGGGGAGACAAACGAACAAACTCTCAGCAAACTAGGAAGATAAGGGAATTTGCACAATCCGATAAAAGGCATTCACAAACAAGCAAAAACCCTATAGATAACATCATACCTAATGGTGAAAGTCTGAATGCTTTCCCCTAAGATCTGGAATAGGCAAGAATGCCCACTCTCCCCCACTCTACTTAGAATTGATATTCTTAGGCCAGGCGTGGTGGTAGGCGGACCACTTGAGGCCCGGAGTTCGAGACCAGCCTGGCCAACATGGTGAAACCCCATCTCTACTAAAAATACAAAAATTAGCCAGGCATGGTGTTGCATGCCTGTAGTCCCAGCTGCTCGGGGGGCTGAGGCACAAGAATCGCTTGAACTCGGGAGGCATAGGTTGCAGTGAACCAAGATCGTGCCACTGCACTCCAGTCTGGGAGATAGAGTGAGACTCTGTCTCAAAAAAAAAAAAAAAAAAAAAAAAAAAAAAAAAAAAAAAAGAAAGAAAAGAAAAAAAAAAGAAGAGAAAACTCACCAGTGGTTCAGTGATACTTTGAATTCTGGTCTTTTCTCTAATGTGCCTTCTCTCATTTAGATAACTGCTCCATGCATTCTGTCCAGATTTTACAGCTGCATTCAATGGGAGAGGTGAGATAAAGTATGCTTATTCCTCATCTTACTGCCAACTGAAACCCAGTGTTATTCAATCAAATTGAAGCAACACATACATGCTAATGCAGCAGTTCTGCTCCTCGGTATTTTTCCAACAGAAAAACAAGTGTATGTGTATTATGATCCATGCACCAAAATGTTCATAGTAGCACTAAGTAGCACTAATGCTCATTGACAGTAAAATGTATAAAAATTGTGGTATAGTCACACAATGGAATATTATCTAGCAATACAAATGAATGAACTATTTCTATACATAACATGAATAAATATCACATATCATTGATTATTTGAAAAGCAAGCCACAGAATAATATATACGAAATGATTCCATTTATACAAAGTTTAGCCAGGCTCATACCTGTAATCTCAGCACTTGGGGAGGCTGAGGCAGGCAAATCACTTGAACCCAGAAGTTTCAAAACTGCAGTGAACTATGATCAGGCCACTGCACTCCAGCCTGGACAATAGAGCAAGACCTTGTCTCCAAATAAATAAATATACAAAGTTTTTTTTCTTAAAACCACATGTATTTTAGGTATGTATTATTAGATGGTAAATCCATGAAGAAAAGCAAGAAATGATCAATTTAAAATGAGGGTAGCGATTACCTCTGAGGGGATGGAAGAGAAGAAAGTAGGAATACATGACAGGGGTGGCTTCTGACTGTAATGTCCTGTTTCCTGACCTGAGCAGTGGTTACACAGACATTAACTTAAAAATTTTTTTAATAGACTTTATTTTTTAGAGCAGTTTTAGGTTCACGGCAAAAATTTTAAATCTATATATATGATAGAGATGAGGTCTCACCATGTTGCCCAGGCTGGTCTCAAACTCCTGAGGTCAAGCGATCCTCCCACCTCGGCGTCCCAAAGTGCTGGGATCACAGGCATGAGCCACCATGCCTGGCCTCACAGCAAAATTCAGTGGAAATACAGAGTTCCCATATACTCCCTGCTCCCACCCGACTCCAAAAGCTCCCACTATCAGCCTCCCCCACCAGAGTGGTATATTTGTTTCAACTGATGAAACTCCATTGACACATCATTATCACCCAAAGTCCACAGTGTACATTAGAGTTCACTCTTGGTGCACATTGAATGGGTTTGGAAAAATGTATAGAAACATGGATCCACCATTGTAGCATCTTACAGCGTAGTTTCACTGTCCTAAAAATCCTCTGTGCTCCACCTATTCATCCCTCCCTCTCTCCTAACCCATAGTTTTCCAGAATGTCATATAGTTGGAATCACATAGTATGTAGCCTTTTCCTTTTTTTTTTTTTTTTTTATTTTTAAGACGAATTTTCGCTCTTATTACCCAGTGCAATGGTGTGATCTCGGCTCACTGCAACCTCCACCTGCCCAGTGCAAGGGATTCTCCTGCCTCAGCCTCCCTAGTAGCTGGGATTACAGGCATGTGCCACCATGCCTGGCTAATTTTGTATTTTTAGTAGAGGCGGGGTTTCTCCATGTTGGTCAGGCTGGTCTCAAACTCCCGACCTCAGGTGATCCACCCGCCTCGGCCTCCCAAAGTGCTGGGATTACAGGCATGAGCCACCGCACCCGGCCATATGTGACCTTTTCAGACTGGCTTCTTTCACTTAGTAATATACATTTAAGATTCCTTGTTTTTTGGTGGTTTGATAGTTCCTTTCTCTTTATTGCTGAATAATATTCTGTTCCCTGGATGTACCATAGTTTATCTATCCATTTAACCTACTGAAGGACATCTTGGTTGTTTCCAAGTTTTGGCAATTATGAATAAAGCTGCTATAAGCATCTATGAGCAGGTTTTTGTGTGGATACAGATGTTTACTTTCTAACCATTTGGCAAAATGTGCCTAAAATTTGTATTTGTGTGTACTTCACAAGAAAATGTCTTTATATCCTATTTTTGTTGTTTTATTAAAATATTTAAACAACTTTTTAAATTGATAGATAAAACGATATGTATTTATCATGTACACCATGATGTTTCAAAGTATATATACATTGTTGAATGACCAAATCTAGCTAATTAAAACATGTATTACCTCACACAGTTATCATTTTTATGGTGAGAACACTTAACATCCACTCTCTTAGCAATTTTCAAGAATACAATATCTTCTTATTAACTATGTCACCATGCTGTACAGTAGATCTCTTGAACTTATTTCTCCCATGAATTGAAACATTTTAAAATGAGGGATACATGAAAGGCATAGTGCTTAGCACATATTGAAGCTTAATAATGCTACCTGATATGATTAAGTGATTTATATTCATCTCCTTTAAACAAAGAAATTGTGTACAATCTATTTGTTTTCTTTTTTGAGACAGGGTCTCACTTTGTTGCCCAGCCTGGAGTGCAGTGGTACGATCATGGATCACAGGCCTGTGATCGTGGGCTCAAAGCCTCCTGAGTAGCTGGGACCACAGGCATGCACCACCATGCCCAGCTAACTTTTTGCATAGAAGGGATTTTGCCATGTTGCCCAGGCTGCTCTCAAACTCCTGGGCTCAAGTGATTCGCTTGCCTCGGCCTCCCAAAGTGCTGGGATTATAGGGGTGAGCCACCACGCCTGGTCATCTATTTTTAATTAATTAATTTTTTTTTTTTTTTTTAGAGATGAGGTCTCACTCTGTTGCCCGGGCTAGAGTGCAGTGGTGCAATCATAGCTCACTGCAGCCTTGAAATCCTGGCCTGTGGTTAGTGATCGCAGAAGCGATTCTCCCACCTCAGCCTCCCAAAGAGCTGGGATTAGAGGCATGCGCCACCACTTAAGGGAAGGATAACATTTAAATCAAGGGGCCTGACCAAGGTCAAACACGGCAAATGTAGAATTTGTTACAATACATTTCTGTTAACAATATAGTTCTACTTTTTATAAAGATAGATTATGGCACAAAGGCCTTATTCTGCCTTATCAGGTATTTCCATAAATATACTTTCCTTTACATGTGCTCCTAGGCTTTGCTTAAGGTGTTAAAGGTGCTAACATTTTAAAGTAACCAGCAAGCTGTATAAGCATTATCTCAATCACTATTTTTAGATCACCAATAAGACTATTCAGACACTTACCTGACTCTTTTGGGCCAGGCTTGGACTTACCTCTCTCCTCCAGGCCTGTGCCCTTCACGGGTTTGAGAATGTGAGAGTGTATGTATGTTGGGGCTGGGAGGAGACAGCTCAGAGGAATACCAGACACTGGAGACTCGGAGGGGTGGGATGTGAGAGGCGGGTGAGGGATGAGGAATTAATGGGTGCATGTGCACTCTTTGGGTGATGGTTACACTAGATGCCCAAACCTCACCACTACACAACATATTCATGTAATGAAACTGCACTTATGCCCCCTAAATCTCTACATATTTTTTTAATTTTTTTTTAATAATAAAAAAGAAGCGAAGATCTACTTGTCTTGGGTTTGGCTGCAGTTACTGCATGCAGACATCTCCAACCCTGCCCAGCACTACTCCATGGGATTCTAGCCTTTCCTCAAGTTCCCTGTGTGCTGCAGTCCCCATCAGCCCCACACCAACGCTGATGTCCACTCTCAAGGCCAAGGATGAATGAATGACATCTTGTGAGGGTTGTTCCTTCACTATGGTCCTCCTATGTGCTCCAGTAATGTCTTCTTCTTCTTCTTCTTCTTTTTGAGACGGAGTTTCGCTCTTGTTGCCCAGGCTGGAGTACAGTGCCGCAATCTTGCCTCACTGAAACCTCTGTCTCCTGGATTCTAGCTGTTCTCCTGCCTCAGCCTCCCAAGTAGCTGCGATTACAGGCATGCACCACCACGGCCGGCTAATTTTGTATTTTTAGTAGAGACAGGATTTCTCCACGTTGGTCAGGCTGGTCTCAAACTCCTGACCTCAGGTGATCTGCCCGCCTTGGCCTCCCAAAGTGCTGGGATTACAGGCATGAGCCACCATGTCCAGACTTAGTAATGTCTTATTTACCCAAGTAAATGAGCTTTCTGGGGTAGGAATTGCGTGGGACAATTTGCCCTATGGCCCACCCTAGTGTGCTTTATACTAGCTCTAACAGCTATGGTTTTAAAATAACATTTGTTTTCCCCCTTATATAAAAGTATTATGGGTCAGGTGTGGTGGCTCATGCTTGTAATCCCAGCACTTTTGGAGGCTGACGTGGGCAGATCGCTTGAGGTCAGGAGTTTGAGACCAGTCTGGGTAACATGAGGAAACCCCTATCCTTACAGAACACACACACGCGCGCGCGCACACACACACACACACACACACACAAACAAACAACAATTTAGCTAGGTGTGGTGGCATGCACCTGTAGTTCCAGTTACTTGGGAGGCTGAGGCGAGAAGATCGCTTGAGCCCAGGAGGTTAAGGCCACAGTGAGCTACATTCGTGCGCTGCTCCAGCCTGGGTGACAAAGTAAGACCCTGTCCCAAAAAAAAAAAGAAAAAGAAAAAGTATTATGTCTTTATTATAGGAAATTTGGAAAATCATAAAAAGGATGAAGGAAAATTGCTCTTTTAGGCCTAGAAATACTTTGGTGCATTTTCTTTCAATCTTTTAAAAGCCTTATGTGGGCCGGGCACGGTGGCTCATGCCTGTAATCCCATCACTTTGGGAGGTCGAGGCGGGTGGATCACAGGAGATGATCCAAGGTCAGGAGATCGAGACCACGGTGAAACCCCGTCTCTACTAAAAATACAAAAAATTAGCCGGGCGCGGCGGCGGGCGCCTGTAGTCCCAGCTACTCGGGAGGCTGAGGCAGGAGAATGGTGTGAACCTGGGAGGTGGAACTTGCAGTGAGTTGGGATCGCGCCACTGCACTCCAGCCTGGGTGACAGAGCGAGACTCCGTCTCAAAAAAAAAAAAAAAAAAAGGCCTTATGTGAGCCTGTTTTTTCTGTATAGCTTATTTATTCAATTTAGTTGCAATCTCTTACATCTTACCCAAATGGTTCTGTCTCCTCTCTCTCTTTTAGCCAGTTAGTCATCCCTTCTCACTGCCTCTAGGGCCACTTAGCCTGCTACCTCCTCCCTTCTATAATCTGTGACTTCTAAATTGTGAGCTGAGGGAACAAGTTTACTATGATCATTCAACTGTAAGTAAAGGTAACAATGGACAGCCTCTGCAGGAAAGCCTGAAGCTCACATGACCGGAGTCAGATTTGTGGACTTTGAGATGGCTGCTCTAGCCAATCAGCAGACATTTTTGTTTTCCTGCCCCATCCCACATGTGTGAGATTCTCAGAACATCTACTCTCACTTTTCTTTTGAGACAGGGTCTCACTCTGTCACCCAGGCTGGAGAGAAGTGGCATGATCATGACTCAGTGGGAGCCTCGACCTCCCAGGCTCAAGCGATCCTCTCACATCAGTCTTTCGAGTAGCTGGGACCATAGGTACAAGCCACCACACTCAGCTAATTTTTTATCTTTTATAAAGACAGGATCTCACTATGTTGCAGTCTAGTCTTGAACTTCTGGGCTCAAGCAATCCTCCAGCCTTGGCCTTCTGAAGTGCTGGGATTGCAGGCACGTGACACCATGCCTGGCCTACTCTCACTTTAAATGTGTTGATATTATTCTGCAAGTGCCTCTTGTCATTGAATGAGTATATATTCAATCAGACTTTAAATATCTTGAGGGTAGGGACTCTCTATCTTCTAACAATACCTTGTATTATGCTCTACACACAGCAGGTATCCAGAAATGATTTTTGAATAGCATTTAATGAGATATTCCCAGTTTCATTCCAGAATCCATTTCACCTATATCCTTTACCTTTACCGAAGTTTAAACTTTTAATCTGAATAAGGTTTAAACTGACTCAAAGAGTGATTGTGAGGGACATTTCTGAGCAAAAAGATTTTCACCCAACTGCTGACCACACCTCCTAGCTTTCATTTGGCAAATTCTTCCTCTCCCACCCTCACACTCTCAGTGTGAAGCATATGACCTACACCTGAAGAAAATCAGCATCACCTTCTCCCAGCCACAGTGATTGGTTCGGAGTTGGGCATTTGACCCACGCTAGCCCTGTTACTGTGAACTTCAAGATTTCTGGGGATGCTGGGATAAAGATACTTGCTCCTTTTTGCTGGGTGTGAAAAGGAAGGATATCATCCCAGGAGTTCCTGGCAGCCACCTTCCAGCCATGAGGTGGCTTCTTATAAATGGGTCAACAGACAGATAAGAGCAGAGTTGTACTGAGAGACAGAAGACAGGGCTTGATTGTATATCTCTGAGCCTCTGTATTCCCATGTGCAACCGTGGCCAAAGCCAAATTTACCAATGGCCAGCTAAGTTACTATGATGGTTAATATTAGGTGTCAACTTGATTGGATTGAAGGGTGGCTAGATAGCTGGTATTGTTTCTGGGTGTGCCTGTGAGGCTGTTGCCAGAGGAAATTGACATTGGATTCAGTGGGCTGGGAGAGGAAGACCCATCGTCAATGTGGGTGGACACCATCCCATTGGCTGCTAGCACAGCTAGAATGAAGCAGGTGGAAGAAGGTGGGATAAGCTGGCTTGCTGAGTCTCCCGGCTTCCTTCTTTTTTTTTTCCATGCTGGATGCTTCCTTCTGCTCCTCCTGCCCTTGGACATCCGACTCTAGATTCTTTGGCCTTTGGACTCTGGGACTTGGACCAGTGGCTTGCCGAGGACTCTTGGGCCTTCGGCCTCCGACTGGGGGCTGCACTGTTGGCTTCCCTGGTTTGGAGGCTTTTGGACTCAGACTGAGCCACTACCAGCTTCTCTCTTTCCTCAGCTTGCAGACGGCCTATCATGGGACTTCGCCTTTTGATTGCATGAGCCAGTTCTCCTTAATAAAGTCGCTTGCATATATACATATATCCTATTGGCTCTGTTCCTCTGGAAAACCCTGACTAAACAGTTACTGTGGCAGGCTGGGTCCCTCAGAGGCTTACACTGAGATGGAGTTTGGGATGCAAAGTGTTTATAAGGAAGGGATCAACACCTGTGAAAGAAGGATGACACAGGATTGGGCCAAGAGATGCTGAGCGATGCCGAACGATGCTGAAGCAGGTCTGATGAAGCCTTAGCCAGTCCAGCAGGGAGCTCTGGAAGTATTTTCAGAGTTGTCTCAAGGTAGGTGTTTATAGCTCTGCCTCACACAGTCATTGGATGTGGGTTGTATAGGGAGGGTATGACTTCAAAGGAGATGGCTGTCCCCACCAGAGGCAGCCCCAGAAGAAACTGACAAACTGGAGCTGGAGCTATCTGGCGACTGCAGTCCCTGCAGTTGTGCAGCAAGTCCTTCCTTTGAGGGGGATCTGGGTGGTGCATCTCTGTGTCTAGTACTGTTACGAAGGATTATTATCATTATTATAATATTATGCTAAACAAGTTTGAGCTGAGTTTCCTGGCACTTGAAGCCACAAAAGTTCAAACTAATACAGTAATTGTTTTGATAGTCAAATTCCCACTGTGATTTGACAACGAGACTTTAGCGATCCAGTTCTCTCAGAACTGCCAAGGTTTGTTTCTCGAAAGAAATAGACATTTGCAGTTATCCACTGAAAAGGCTGGACGTACAGGAGAATTAAGAAAATTAGCGTAGGCCAGGCGAAGTGGCTCACACCTGCAATCCCAGCACTTTGCGAGGCTCAGGCAGGTTGATCACCCGAGGTCAGGAGTTCGAGACCAGTCTGACCAACATGGTGAAACCCCATTTCTACTAAAAATACAAAAATTAGCCAGCTGTGTTGGTACATGCCTGTAATCCCAGCTACTCAGGAGGCTGAGGCAGGAGAATCGCTTAAACCGGGGAGGCAGAGGTTGCACTGAGCTGAGATCACGCCACTGTACTCCAGTCTGGGTGACAGAGCGAGACTCTGTCAAGAAAGAGAAGAGAAGAGAAGAGAAGAGAAAAGGAAGAGAAGAGAGGAGAGGAAAGGAAGAAGCAAAGCAAGGTATTTTGCTGATAACCTGTAGCATATTTCAAGAACACTGTTTTAACATATAGGGAAGATTTTGATATTGAAGATGTGTTTAAACACTGAAATGATTTACTAAGGTAGTAAATATGTACTGAATGACTACTATGTCCTTTATGTATGTTAAGTCATTTAGCCTTCATTAGATAGTGAGATAGTTACTATTATTCCCATTTTACATATGAAGACAGTGAGGCACAAAGAAAGAAAATAATGTATCTAGGGTCATACGGCCAGTTCATGGTAGAGCCTAGACTTAAACCCAAGCAATCTGGCTTTAAAGCTTGTGCTCTTAACCATTATGCCACAGCTTCTTTAAAATAACTTTACTAATTTCTTTAAAAGGTCTGCCATCTAGATTACAGGCTTGAGCCCCCGTGCCTCACCTCCTCTTCCCTTTTGAGACAAGGTCTCACTGTCACGATCTTCAGGCTGGATTGCAGTGGTACCATGTCGACTCACTGCCACCTCGACTTCCTGGGCTCAAGCTATCCTCCTGCATCGGCCACCCAAGAAGCTGGGACTATAGGCGTGCACCACCATGCCCAGCTAATTTTTGTATTTTTTTGTAGAGACTGGGCTTCACCATGTTGGCCAGGCTGGTCTTGAACTCTTGGGCTCAAGCGATACTCCTGTCTTGGCCTCCTAAAGTGCTGGGCTTATAGGTGTGAACCACCATGCCTGGCCATGTTTCTAAATTCATATTAAAGCAGATTAAAAAGAAGAGCGCCTAAGAAAGAACATCATCTATATTTAATCTCCAGGCATGGAGATAATAATGTTTTCATTTAATAAATATATATTGAGCATGTAAACCAAATAGTATCTGAGACAGGTGTCAATCCACTTAGAAGTTTATTTTACCAAGGTTAAGGACATGCCCGGAGGAGAGGAAACAGAGAATCACAGAAACTGTCTGTGGTCTGTGCCTTTCCCCAGAGATGATTTTGAGGGCTCATTTTTTAAAGGGGAAAAGCGGGCTGGAGGGGAAAGAGGGAGGAAGGTATGATCATTCACATGTTGCAAGAGAAAAGGAGCAGGTAGGGGAAGAGTCAATTATGTATTCCTCTCGCACTCAGTAAATCACTGTACATAAGACAAGGTGAACATAGAGTGGCTACCTGCAGAGGTATTTAACCTTTTATCTGTAGCTATCAGCTTAGGAACAAAGGGAAAGGCAGCTTCTGGCATGACTCAGCTTTCAGCTTCATTTTTTCCTTTTGGCAGTGAATTGGTGTCCTGCGTTTTTATTTTCCTTTCACAAGCCGCTAGAATCTGCCAAGCTCTTTGTGGGGTAAACAAGACAGATAATATTTCTGATCTCAAAGCTTAATGTTAATGTAATGAGAGAGACACAAACACACAGATAAGCCAAACCAAGATAGCAGCAGATTGTGAACACTGCTGAGAAAGAATTAAACAGAGCAGCGCTGTAGTAGTAACTGGCAGGGGAAGAGGCGCATTGAGATAGGGTCGTCAGGAAAGGTCTCTTTGTGACAGTGACATGTAAACTGAAACTTGGAGGCTAAGAAGGAGCCAGCAGAGAGGCAGGCAGAGAGATAGGATGGTAAGATATTTTCAGCCAAGGGAACGGCACGTGCAAAGTCCCTGATACAAGTTCCCACACAAGAAAAACATTGCCCCTACTATATTTCTCTGCCACTTAAAAACACAGTACAAATTTTCTCTCTCCCTAGAGCAACAGTAAACTGCTACCCACAGGTATCCCTTCCACTTCTGTTGTTTTATTTCATTCGTTAGCAGATAATGATGTTTTATACTTATAACTATAAAGCCTGTGCAGCCAAGTTGAAGAGGTTAATCTCAACACAATGATATGATCTGGTCTGATTGACTATCAGTGCTGCCTCTCACATTCATCTTCTAAGCAATGCTGTTACTGGAAAGAGGTCCTGAGCCAGACCCCAAGACAGGGTTCTTGGATCTTGCGTGAGAAAGAATTCAGGTGAGTCCATAGAGTAAAGTGAAGCCGACTCCATTAAGAAGCTGAGGTAGAGGGATCACTTGAGGTCAGGAGTTCGAGACCAGCCTGGCCAACATGGTGAAACGCTGTCTCCAATAAAAATACAAAAATTAGCCAGGTGCGGTGGCGAGTGCCTGTAATCCCAGCTACTGGAGAGGCTGAGGCAGGAGAATTACTTGAACCCAGGAGACGGAGGTTGCAATGAGCCGAGATCGTGCCATTGCACTCCAGCCTAGGCAACAAGAGTGAAGCTCCATCTGAAAGAAAGAAAGAAAAGAAAGAAGAAAGAAAGAAAGAAAGAAAGAAAGAAAGAAAGAAAGAGAAAGAAAGAAAAGAAAAGAAAAGAAAAGAAAGAAAGAAAAGAAAAGAAAAGAAAGAAAGAAAAGGAATAGAGTGGCTACTTCGTTGGCAGAGGAGTGGCTTGAGCTACTCGACTAAGCATACTTATTGTTACTTCCTGATTATATGCTAAACAAGCGGTACATTATTCCAGAGTTTTCTGAGAAAGGGGTGGGCAATTCCCAGAGCTGAGGTTTCCTCCCCTTTTTAGACCATGTAGGGTAACTTCTGGATGTTGCCATGGCATCTGTAAACTGTCATGGAATTGGTGAGAGTGTCTTTTAGCTGCTAATGTATTATAATTATCATATAATGAGCAGTGAGGACTACCAGAAGTCACTTTTGTTGCCATCTTGGTTTTGGTGGGATTTTGCTAGCTTCTCTACCTCATGCTGTTTTATCAGCAAGGTCTTTATGACCCGTATCTTGTGCCAACCTCCTGTCTCATCCTGTGACTAAGAATGCCTTAACCTCCTTAACAAACCCAGAAATGCTTTAACTAAGGCATTTTTTTTTTTTTTTTTGAGACAGAGTTTTGCTCTTGTCACCCAGGCTAGAGTGCAATGGCGCAATCTCGGCTCACTGCACCCTCCACCTCCTGGGTTCAGGCGATTCTCCTGCCTCAGCCTCCTGAGTAGTTTGGGACTACAGGCATGTACTACCATGTCCGGCTAATTTTGTATTTTTAGTAGAAACAGGGTTTCGCCACGTTGGCCAGGCTGGTCTCGAACTCCTGACCTCAGGTGATTCGCCTGCCTCAGCCTCCCAAAGTGCTAGGATTACAGGCATGAGCCACTGTGCCTGGCCTAGTTAAGGCATTCTTAATTAAGAATGCCTTAATGCAGCCCAGTGTGTCTCAACCTTATTTTACCCAGCCCCTATTCAAGATGGAGTTGCTCTGGTTCAAATACCTCTGACAACGCACCAATCTCTTCATCGCCCAAGTCAGAACCAGAGGACCCAGCCAGTTCCCAAATGATCACTGACTTCTCCCAACTCAGTCTCTCATCCACCTCCATTGTCACTAATTCAGTTCTATTCCTCTTACTTATTTCCTTCTGAATTATAAAATGTTACTTCCTAGCTGGTGTGATGGACTGTAGAGATGGCCACAAATAATTACAGCTCCTTCCACCAAGAAATGGAATCTGCTGGGTGCGGTGGCTCACACCTGTAATCCCAGTACTTTGGGAGGCCGAGGAGGGCGGATCACAATCAATCCTGATCAATCCTGATCACATGAGGTCAGGAGGTCATGGCAAAACCCCATCTCTACTAAAAATATAAAAATGAGCCGGGTGTGGTGGTGTGTGCCTGTAGTTCCAGCTTCTAGGGAGGCTAAGACAGGAGAATCACTTGATCCTGGGAAGCGGAGGTTGCAGTGAGCCGAGATCACGCCACTGCACTCCAGCCTGGGCAACAGAGAGAGACTCCAACTTAAAAAGGAAAGAAAAGAAAAGAAGAAAGGGAGGGGAGGGGAGAGGAGGGGCCGGGCGCGGTGCCTCAAGCCTGTAATCCCAGCACTTTGGGAGGCCGAGACGGGCGGATCACGAGGTCAGGAGATCAAGACCATCCTGGCGAACACGGTGAAACCCCGTCTCTACTAAAAAAGTACAAAAAAACTACCCGGGCGAGGTGGCGCGTGCCTGTAGTCCCAGCTACTCGGGAGGCTGAGGCAGGAGAATGGCGTAAACCCGGGAGGCGGAGCTTGCAGTGAGCTGAGATTCGGCCACTGCACTCCCGCCTGGGCGACAGAGCCGACTCCGTCTCAAAAAAAAAAGAAAAGAAAAGAAAAGAAAAGGAATCTCTTTTTTCAATCCTTGAATCTGGGCTGGCTTTGAGACTTGCTTTGCAGTGGAAGCAACATTGTGTGAGTTCCAAGCATGAGGCTCAAGAGGCCTTGTGTTCTTTCTACCTTGTTCTGGGAAGTCCTACCACCACTGCCATGTGGGCAAAACCAGAACAGCCTGCTGGATGATGAGAGAACATGTGGAACAGAGATGCTCCATCTCATCTGAGCATCCTAGACCAGCCCATCCTCAGCTGACCTGGCCACTGACAGCAAATACATGAGTGAGCCCAACCAAGTTCAGCCAAGCTTGGCCCAGATCAGCAGAATTGCGCGGCTGAGCCCAGTCCAAATTGCCAAACCACAAAATTGTTAGGTAAATAAATGTATGTGTGTGTTTGTGTGTGTTTTGTAAGCTACTAAATTTTGGGGGTAGTTCCTTTCTCAGCAAAAGCTAACTGATAAAATTGGTTTCCCGTCTAGTTTTGGTCCCACTACAATTGAGCCTCCCCATTACCACTGTGGTGGTCTTTCTAAAGCACCACTCAATCACAATACTCCCCCAACATTTTCCCATCGCCTCCATGTAAAACCGAAACTTTTCAGTTGTACCTCATCTTTCATCAAACAGCCGCAGGCTATAACAAATTGCTGCGATTCCCTGGGCCTACAGTGTATTCTTTCACCTCCATGCTTTTGTGAATGCTTGCTATGTGCTGAATCATGTTTCTCCAGAATTAGTGTGCTTAAGTCCAACCCCTAGTACTTCAGAATGTGACTATATTTGAAGATAGAGTCTTTGAAGAGGTGATTAAGTTAAAAAGAGGCAATCATAGGACACACACACACACACACACACACACACACAGTGATGGCCATGTGAGAACACAGTAGAAAGGTGATCAACTGGCCGGGCACGGTGGCTCATGCCTGTAATCCCAGCACTTTGGGAGGCTGAGGCAGGTGGATCGCTTGAGGTCAGGAGTTCGAGACCAGCCTGGCCAACATGGTGAAACCCCATCTGTACTAAAAGTACAAAAATTAGCCAGGCATGGTGGCAGGCACCTGTAATCCCAGCTACTTGGGAGGCTGAGGCAAGAGAATCGCTTGAACCCAGGAGGCGGAGGTTGCAGTGAGCTGAAATCACACCACTGCACTCCAGCCTGGGCAATAGAACGAGACTCAGTCTCAAAAAAAAAAAAAAAAAAAAAAAAAAGTGATCATCTGCAAGCCAAGGAGAGAGGCCTCAGAAGAAACCAAACCTGTCAACACCTTGATCTTGGACTTCCAGCCTGCAGAACTGGGAGAAAATACTGTTATTTAAACCACCCAGTCTTTGGTACTTGGTTATGGCAGCCTGAGCTGCCATGTTTTCTTTCTACTGGGAAGTCCCTTCAAACCTTAGTACACCCACACTTGCTACTTCCTCACCTCGCTAATTATGACTTGTCCTTCACACTAAACTCACCACCTTGGGGTGAGCCTTCTATTATTCTCTTTAGGCTGGTTAAGTGTCCCTGGTCTGCGATTCCTTCCCTGTATAACAGCACTTACCTAGATGCTTCGATTTTTTTTTTTTTTTTTATTGTGGTAAGAACACTTAACATGAGATCTGTCCTCTTAACAAAATTTTAAGTGAACAATATAGTATTGTTAACTATAGGCACAATGTTATACAGCAGATCTCTAGAACTTCTTCATCTCATGTAACTGAAACCTTCTATCTGTTGAGTAGCAATTCCCCATTTCTCCCTACCCCCATCTCCTGGCAACAGTCATTCTACTGTCTGCTTCTGTGTTTGACTACTTTATATACCTCATACAAGTGGTGTCTTGCAGTATTTGTCTTTGTATGATTGGCTTATTTCACTTAGCACAATGTCCTCAAGTTTCACCCCATGTTGTTGCATATGGCAGGATTTCCTTCTTTTTTATGGCTGAATAGTATTTTGTGTATATATACCATATTTTCTTTATCCACTCATCTTTCAATGGATACTTAGGGTGTTTCTATATCTTGGTTATTGTGAATAATGCTGCAATGAACATGGGAGTGCAGACATCTCTTTGAGATCTTGATTTCAATTCTTTTGAATAAATACCCAGGAGTAGGAATGCTGGATCATATGGTATTTCCTATTTTTAATTTTTTGAGGAACCTCCATACTGTTTTCCATAGTGGCTTCACCATTTTACATTCCCCACCAACGGTGTACAAGTTTCCCTTTTCTCTATATCCTCACCAACACTTATCTTTATTTTTTTGGTACTAGCCACCTTAACCAGTGAGAGGTAATATCTCACTATGGTTTTGATTTATATTTCCTTGATGATTAATGATGTTGAGCATCTTTTCATATATGTGTTGGCCATTTGTATATCTTCTTTGGAAAAAAATGTCTATTCAGGTCCTTTGCCCATTTTTCAATAGGGTTATTTGGACATTTTTTGCTATTGAGTTGTATGAGTTAATTGTACAATTTGGATATTAACCCCTTATCAGATATATGGTTTTCAAATATTTTCTTTCATTCTATCGGTTGCCTTTGCATTTTGTTTATTGGTTTCTTTGCTGTGTAGAAGCTTTCTAGTCTGATATAGTCTCACTTATTTATTTTTGCTTTTGTTGCCTGTGCTCTTGGTGTCATATCCAAAAAATTATTGCCAAGACCAATGTCAAGTGGCAGCAGTAACTTTAATGGAAGAGGTAACAGCCCTGTAGGTAGATTCATTCTTACTTTGGAATGGAGTAGGTTACTCATGCCCTGAGTTGCATTATCTTTAATAAGTTTTAATAATATCTTTAATAAGACTTGTTTGAAGAAGTTATATTTCTGTATCAGTTACAAGTAAGATTGGCTGCATAGAACAACGCTCTTCTCCCGACGAATAACAAAATAGCATTTTTCTCTCCCATTTCTCTCATGTAAAGGAAATCTGGAGGTAGGCTGTCCACAAATGGTATGGTATCTTTGGGTTGTCATTGAGCACTCAGTCTCATCTTTTCATCCTACCATACTCAGCACATAGCTTTCATTTTCAAGGTCACATCATGATCCAGATTGGCTGCTGGTGCTTCAGCCATCAAGTCTGTTTTGCAGGCTGGACAGAAGAAAAAAAGGGGAAGGACAAAAGGTCATGCATTGTTAAAGATCCTAGCTGGGAGACCTGCCCAGAGCTTCCACTCACATTTCACTGAATGGATCTTAGTCCATGGTCATACTTTGCTCTAAGGGAGTCTGGGAAATGTAGTGTTTTGTTTTTGTTTTTTATCTGGGCATGTTGACTAGGTTTTATCTTTTTTTTTTTTTTTTTTTTTAGATAGAGTCTTGCTCTGTCACCCAGGCTGGAGTGCAATGGCACAATTTTGGCTCACTGCAACCTCTGCCTCCCAGGTTCGAGTGATTCTCCTGCCTCAGCCTCCTGAGTAGCTGGGAGTACAGGCACCTGACACCATACCCGGTTAATTGTTGCATTTTTTAGTAGAGATGGGGTTTTGCCATGTTGGCCAGGCTAGTCTTGAACTCCTGACCTCAGGTGATCCAACTGCTTTGGCCTCCCAAAGTGCTGGGATTACAGGTGTGGCCCACTGCGCCTGGCCTAGGTTTTAGTTACTAAAGAAGAAAGGGATAGAATAAAAGGATATTGGAGGGTGACTAGTTGTCTCTGCGTCAGCCACAGATAAGTGGCTCTTATTAAAACTACTACCGCCAAGATGAATTTGCAGGAACTGAAATATAAATGTTGTACAAAGCTGAGTGGCATAAAGCTTGTAATATTTTGTTCAGCAGAAGGGAAGAGAATATTCTTTTTAAATTGAGGTTAAATTCCATGTAACCCCAAACCAACCACTTTAAAGTATACAATTTGGTAGCGTTTAGTACATTCACAATGTTGTACAATAGTCACCTCTATCTACATCGAAAACATTTTTATTATCCCAAAAGGAAACTTTAAACCTGTTAAATGCTTGCCCTCCATTACCCCTTCCCTCTCACCCTTAGTAACCACCAATCTGTGTTCTGTCTCTATGGATTTGCCTATTCTGGATATTTCATATAAATGGAATCATGTGTCTGGCTTCTTTCACTTGGCATAGTGGTTTTGAAGTTCATCCACATTATACCATTCCTTTTTATGGCTGAATATGGGAGGAGAATCCTCTTAGCAGATGCAGTACTATCATCCATGGCACATTCTAAACAAACACTCCAGCAAAAATCGGTTGCCTTATAATTGGGTGTAATGCTCCTGAGTAGTCCTGTGGAGGTAGAGCTTAGCACTTGCTTACCCACTCACTCCCTTCTTCATAGCTACTGGATCCTTCATTTTCTTTGAAGCAGCAGTGTGCCCTGCCAGGCAATGTCTTGCCACTGCACCAAGCCAATTGTGACAAACTGTTCCCCACTTTTCCAGCCTCTCTTGCAGCCAGAGGTGGCCACTTAATCAAGCTCTGGGCAATGAGATCCAAACAGAAGTTGGCTGGGCCCCAGGGAGATAGGGCTGGGGAAGCTTTTGTCTTTGCCTTCTTGATAAAAGGAGAGAGGCTGCAGGGGGCCCTTCCCGCTTTTGCCTGCTCTGAACCTATACCTGATGTTTCTAGTTGCAGTATCTCTTTCTCAATCCTAACAGCTTGGCATGTTAGGATTGCATCCTTGAGTGATGTTACATCCTTGAGTCACTGAGCTGGTGGTTTCCTACTGAGAGAACGCCTGTTATATGAGCAAGATAAAGTCCTACTCTCTTCAGTCTTTGGGAGCAGGTTTTCTGCCACCTACAGCAAAAGCATTTCTAATAAACCTTAAGGGTTCCTTTTAAGTGATCAGTTTTCCCATACATGGCAGAGGCAAAAGTTTGCAGCTGCCATGGGAAGAGGATGATCAGAAGGGACTCCTGAGGTTACTGCAGCTAACCCTGAATAGGGTCTGAGGTAGCATTTTTCTAACATGGCTACTGAATCCTAAACATACAGTCTGTGTGGGTCTGTGCAGACATGAAGGTAAGGGTGCCTGGGTCTTCTCCATGTCTTTCTGCCTGTCTTGCCTTAAGATAAGAATCATCTATTTATGCTTATGGTAGTCAACACATTCACGAACGTTCCCCAGGGGCTGTTCGACCTTGCCTGTCATCAACTCACAGAGTGGTGCACTGCAGTGGGAGCTTGGATGGAAGCCCAAATCTGGAAGATGCTAAAAGGAGCTAAAAAATGCAATTCCTACATTTTGCTTTCTGTAGTAAGACAGGAACAGGCAGATAGAAGGGACAATCCTGAACTGTTAATAAAACCTTTAGGGAGTATCTTGAGTTCATAATAGGCTCTTCTCGATTTTAAAACATCTTGCTAATAAGGGCATTCTCTCTTGCATTTGCTGAAATATTTTCAGATGAATTTAAGATAATTAAAAAGGAATCTGGAGGTTTCCCAAGGTTTTGCTTAAATGACTCACATTTAGAGGAATCTCAATGTGTATAATGAGAAACATAAAACAAAACTATGACTGCCTAGAAATGACTTTGCTTTTGTTCTAGAGAATCTGAACTAAGACTATATTTTGAAATTGAGTTGGGAGGGATATTTGGTTTTTGGAAATAGAATAAAAAATGAACAGCTCTGGTTTGGAGATAATAAAGCAGCTGACAAAAATAACCCCTTTATATTTAAAAGTAGTTTTTATTTAATTTGAAACATGTTACAGGGTTACTATGGCATTAAATATATAAAAGATATTTAGATCTTTCCAGTTTCTCAGGACTGAATTGAATTTTAACTATACATATTCACCAACATAGATCAACTAAGTGAATGTTGCCAGCTGATATTCCATAGAAACAGAGCAACAAGAGTAAGAAAGAGGCAGAAAATACATTAGAAAAAAGCAAATAATGTCTAAGAGATATGAATTCTAAATAAAGTAGATGACCAAGCATCCACATGGGGTACCTTGACAAAATATGGAATGCACAAAATGACTTCCAATTAAATTGCATTATAAGTATATAGCTAAATTTTAAAAAACATATCCTCTGCTTTATTTATACTTTATAATAAATGTATTTATTTATTTTGCTGACATAATTTATTCTTTCAACAAATATTTTTGAATATCTGCTATGTACCAGGCATTATGCTCAATGCATTTTTTAAACTAGAGCTAAACAAATAAAACAACAGCAAAAATTACAACAGAAGGCACTCCATCCCTGCCTCCAAAGAACTTAATATAAAGTGGGTATATCAACAAATAATCTGATAATATGATGCAATGTGGGAAATATCATGTTAAAAGTAAACAGGAGGCCTTGTTTACAGGCGTGGCAGTGGCTCACGCCTTTAACCCCAGCACTTTGGGTGGCCAAGATGGGCAGATCACTTGAGCCCAGGAGTTCGAGACCAGTCTGACCAACATGGCAAGACCCTGTCTCCACTAAAAATACAAAAAAAAAAAAAAAAAAAAAAATTGGCCAGGCATGGTGATGCTTGTAGTCCCAGCCACTAGGGAGGTTGAGGCAGAAGAATATGTTGAACCCAGTGAGCCGAGATCATGCCAATGTACTCCAGCCTGGGTGACAGAAGACTCTGTCTAAAAAAAAAAAAAAAAAAAAAAGCAAACATGAGCTATTAGGAGAAAATATAGGAAACATCCCAAATCTAGATGAAGGAGGCTTCTTGGAGTAGGTAGCATCTGAATTGGGATTTGAACAACTAGCAGCAGCTGCCAGGTCAAAATGACTGGTAAGGCAAGAGGTGGAACATATGCACAGCCCAAAGGTATAAGATATCTTGATGCATTTACAGAAGAGTGAGAAGGAAGGGAGGTGACGGGGGTGAACGACAAATGTATCATTAGTTAAGATAGGCTACTTTACACTGTGGTCACAACCATGAAGTAAAATAAAAATGATCTGCCAGGCTACATGTCACACACAGGCTTCTCCACCTTATAATTTACCATCTCAGCCTGAGGCTTTAGGACTCACTGCAGCAGGTGGAGAGAACACATGCATCTGCTCTTAAATACTTTTGCCCAGAAATGACATTCACCACTTCTATTCTCATTTCGTTGGCCAAAGCAGGTCATAAAGTCACCTAAAACGTCAAAGAGGTGAAAAATGCAATCAATGCAATCCACCTGTTTTGCAAGAAGGGAATCAGAAATATTAGGAACCACCGGCAAAGTCTACCATAGGCCTTGTGTACCGCGCTTTGGAATTGTGATTTTATCTTCCAGTGCAGGAACAAATGCAAGCAGAGGCCAAACACAAGGAATTCAGGGTCAGCCTTACAACTGGTTGCCCTCTGACTCTATACTTCAAGTCTCCAGAGGCTGGAGTATCAGTCAGGGGCCACAGGAAAACAGGCCACCGCATGTTCCCACAGAGGAGGTTAAGATAAGGAAATGGTTACACAGGTGTTGCAGAAATGAGACAGCAAAAAGGCAACTGTGAGAGAACCCAGAGATAACTACAAGAAGCAGCTACTATCCCTAAACTTGAAAGTACAGCAGGGAAGAGGTAGGATTCCCAGAACCTGGGGGTATAGAGCAAAGGCCCTGCAGAATAGATATGAGGGCCTCTTAGGAGGCCTGGTTGCTGCTACTGAGGTGCTGCCAATGGGAGGCACTCGTGGAAGAGTGGAAGGCAGCCAGAGGGCAGAAGCTTCCTTCCTGGTTCTTTTTCTTTTTCTTGAGACTGAGTCTCCCTCTGTCACCACGGCTGGAGTGCAGTGGCGCGACCTTGGCTCCCTGCAACCTCTGCCTCCTGGGTTCAAGCGATTCTCCTCCCTCAGCCTCCTGAGTAGCTGGGAATACAGATGCTGCCAACACACCCGGCTAATTTTCCTATTTTTTAGTAGAGATGAGGTTTCACCATGTAGGCCAGGCTGGTCTCAAACTCCTGACCTCAAGTGATCCTCTCGCCTTGGCCTCCCAAAGTGTTGGGATTACAGGCGTGAGCCACCACGCCCCTCCGATGCTAGTATTTATGCCCATATATTTCATAGTATCCTGTGGGTGTGCCTGAATTTAAGGTTTCAGTTTTCCTTACCTGCCACATTTCAGGGCACCTGAACCCAGGACACAGCTCTTGGGGACTTCTTGAGGCCTTAACCACCATCTTAAACTAATATAAAATTGTAGCATGTCCAAGGGTAAGCAGAGGGTTTGTTAACACGTGACAGAGAAAAATTATTTAAATTAACTTACAGTAATATTTATTTTTCTTGTACAATTATTTGAATTTAACACATGTACAGACTCATACGACCATCACTGCAATCAGAATATAGGATGGTTCCATCATCCCCAAACCTCCGTTGTATTATCCCTTTATAGTTATACCCTCCCCCTCCCACTAAGCCCCAGAAACTACTGATCTGTTCTCTCTAACTATACTTTTATCTTTTCAAGAATGTCATAAAATGGAATCATATAGTGTGTAACCTTTTGAGACTCACTTCCACTCAGCATAATGCCTTTAATAGTCATCCAAATTATTAGTATATCAATTATTCATTCATTTTTAGTGCTGAATGGTATTCCATTGTATGAACATACAATGGTTTTTTATTCATTCACCCACTGAAGGACATTTGGGTTGTTTTCAGTTTTTGGCTATTATAAATAAAGCTGCTAATAACATCCATGTAAAAAGCTGGGCGTGATGACTCACAACTGTAATCCCAGCACTTTGGGAGGCCGAGGAGGGCGGATCACTTGAGGTCGGGAGTTCGAGGTCAGCCTGGCCAACATGGTGAAACCCCGTCTCTACTAAAAATACAAAAATTAGCTGGGCATGGTTGCACATACATATAATTCCAGGTACTTGGAGGCTGAGGCACAAGAATTGCTTGAACCTGGGAGGCAGAGGGTGCAGTGAGCCAAGATTGTGCCACTGCACTCCAGCCTGGGCGACAGAGCGAGACTCTCTCAAAACAACAACAAAAAAATCCATAGGCAGGTTTTTGGATGAATACGTTTTCACTTCCCTTGGATATATACATATATACCTAGGAATGGGATTGCTTGTTCTTATGGATAAATGCATGTTAACTTTATAAGAAACTGCCAAACTGTCTTCCAGCGTGGCTTACCATTTTGCATTCCCACCGGCAACGTATGAGAGTTCCGGGGCTCTTCGTTCTCACCTCCAATTGGTGTTGTATTTTTTATTTAGTCATTCTATTTTTAATATTCTAACTCAATCTAATAGGTGGCAATCATGGTATTAATTTTTATTTCCCTGATGGCTAATGGTGTTAAACATCTCTTCATGTAATGATTTCTCATCCACATGTAAAGTGTTAGTTTAAACCTTCTGCCCAATTTTTTTTTTTTTTTTTTTTGAGACAGAGTCTTGCTCTGTCGCCCACGCTGGAGTGCAGTGGCCAGATCTCAGCTCACTGCAAGCTCCGCCTCCCGGGTTTACGCCATTCTCCTGCCTCAGCCTCCTGAGTAGCTGGGACTACAGGCGCCCGCCACCTCGCCCGGCCAGTTTTTTGTATTTTTTAGTAGAGACAGGGTTTCACTGTGTTAGCCAGGATGGTCTCGATCTCCTGACCTCGTGATCCGCCCGTCTCGGCCTCCCAAAGTGCTGGGCTTACAGGCTTGAGCCACCGCGCCTGGCCACCTTCTGCCCATTTTTCAACAGGGTTGTTTTCTTACTGTTAAGTTTGGAGAATTTCTTATATACTCTGGATATAAGTCCTTTGTTGAAGATGTTTTGTAAATATTTTCTCCCACTCTGTGGCTTATCTTTTCATTACTTTAAAAGTGTCTTTTGCAGAGCAAAAACTTTTAATTTTGATGCAGTCCAATTATCAATTTTTTCAGGTAAGGATTATGCTTTTGGTGTCATATCTGAGCACTCTTTGCTTAATCCAAGATCAGGAAGGTGTTCTTATATTTTCTTGTAACTGTTTCACAGTTTTGTATATTACATTTAAATCTATAATCTACCTAAAATTAATTTTTGTACAGGTATAAGATTTAGCTCAAAGTTCCTTCTTTTTGTGTATGGATGCCCAATAATTCCAAACAATTCACTGAAAAGAATGTACCTTGTCCATTGAATTGCTTTTGCACTTTTGTGAAAAATCAATTTCGTATGTAGACCTATTTCTGGACTCTAATTTTGTTCCATTGATGTATATATCTATTCCTTCACCAGTGCTATCCTGCCTTGATTACACTTTATTACTTTACATAGTAGCATTACAGTACATCTTAAATTGGATACTGTGAGGCCTCTAATTTTATTCTTCTTTTTCAAAATTGTTTTGTGTTGACTGTTCTGTTACTTTGACTTTCCTATTAATTTTATATTTCACTGGGCTGGGATTTTTATGGAAATTTTATTAAATCTGTATATCAATTTGGAGAGATTTGACATCTTTGCTAAATTTAGTCTTTCAATCCATGAACATGGCATGTCTCTTCATTTATTCAGGTCTTCTTTGATTCCTTTCATCAGTATTTTATAGATTTTAGCATATAGGTGCTGGACATGTTTTGTTAAAATTTTATACCTAAATATTTTTATTTTATGCTATTGTGAATGATACATTTTAAAGATTTTTTGGCTGGGTACAGTGGCTCACACCTGTAAATCCAGCACTTTGGGAGGCCAAGGCAGGCAGATCACGTGAGGTCAGGAGTTCGAGATCAGCTTGGCCAACACAGCAAAACCTCATCTCTACTGAAAATACAAAAATTAGCCAGGCGTAGTGGTGGATGCCTGTAATCCCAGCTTGGGAGGCTGAGGCAGGAGAATCGCTTGAACCCTGGAGGCGGAGGCTGCAGTGAACTGAGATCACACCACTACAGTGCAGCCTGGGCGACAGAGTCAGACTCCTCCAAAAATGATAATAATAATAATAATAAATTAAAAAATCATCTCCAATTGCACACAGCCTGTATATAGAAATATGATTGGTTTTTGTGTGCTGAACTTGCACCTGGAGACCTTGCTAAACTCACTTATTTGGTTCTAGGATTTTGTAGATTTCATGGGATTTTTCTAAGTAGATGATCATATTATCTATGAATAGGAGAATTTTTCTAATATTCTTTGAGAATTTCTCTTTTTTCCTCCCTTTTCTTTTTGTTCCCTCTGTTTTTAGTTCCTCTGTTTCCCCAGCATTCCATTAAAACTTATATAGTGTGATTTCTGCTATATACGTATGCCTTTTATTTCTTTTTTTCTGTCTTAGTGCACTGACTTGGAGTTCCAATACAATGTTGACTAAGAGTGGTGATAGTGGACTTTCTTGCCTTTTCCCGACCTTGGAGGGAAGGAATTCAGTCTTTCATCTTAAGAATAATGCTAGATATCCTGTGAGGTTTTTTCTTGGGTTGGGGTGGTGGGGGGTGTACCTGCTCTTTATCAGGTCAAAGAAGTTCCCTTTTATTCCTATTTTGCTGAAAGCTATCATGAATGGATGTTGAATTTTGTCAACGCTTTTTCTGCATCAGTGAATATGATCATGCAGCTTTTCTTCTTCTTTTTTTTTGGTACCAAATTTCTTTATTTGAAGGAATGGTACAAATCAAAGTACCTAAGTGGATGTTTTGGTGCAACTTATAGAAAAGGTAAAGGAAACCCCAACATGCATGCACTGCCTTGGTGACCAGGGAAGTTACCCCATGGCTATGGGGAAATTAGCCTGAGGCTTAGCTTTCATTATCACTGTCTCCCGGGGTGTGCTTGTCAAAGAGATACTCTGCCAAGCCAGATTCGGGTGCTCCCATCTTGCGCAAGTTGGTCACGTGGTCACCCAATTCTTTGATGGCTTTCACCTGCTCATTCAGTTAATGTGTCTCAATGAAGTCACACAAATGGGGGTCATTTTTGTCAGTGGCCAGTTTGTGCAGTTCTAGTAGTGACTGATTCACAATTTTTTTCCAAATGTAATGCACACTCCATGGCATTCAGCCCGCTCTCCCAGTCCTCATAGTCTGGTTTCTTGATATCCTGAAGGAAGATTCGGCCACCTCGTTGGTTCTGCAGCTTCATCAGTTTCTCGGCATGTTCCCTTTCCTCATGAGATTGGTGAAGAAAGTATTTGGCAAAGTTCTTCGAAGCCACATCATCGCGGTCAAAGTAGTAAGACATGGACAGGTAAACGTAGGAAGGGTAGAGCTCCAGGTTGATCTGGCGGTTGATGGCGGCCTCTGAGTCCTGGTGGTAGTTCTGGCGCACCTGCGAGGTGGACGCAGTCGTCATGGCGGAGGCTAAGGACAGGCGGCAGCTGCAGCGGCGGTGGCTGCGCGGCGCTGGAGCGGTGGCGGCGGGGGCCTTGGGCGGTCCGAGGGCGCGGTGAAGAGGTGACCGAGGGCTGGCTATGGGCGGCCGGCCAGGATGGGGGACGAGCGCCGGGTTCCGTCCTAGCACTATTGAAGCAGGAAACCCCGACGACTCTCGGGGAAGAACATCTGGCCGCTTTTCTTCTTAGACAGTAAAATGGTGGATTGCATTGATTGATTTTCTCATGTTGAATAAGCCTTGTAATCCTAGGATAAATACCACTTGGTCATGGTGTATACTTCTTTTTATACATTGTTAGATTCAATTTACTAATATTTTGTTAAGACTTTTTATGTCTAAGTTCATGAGAGATATTGGTAAGTAGCTTTCTTTTCTTCAACTGTCCGACTCTCTAGAAGAGATTGTACAGTATTGGTGTTATTTCTTCACACCGAAATCTATTTTTGTTGGATGTGTTATTTTTGGTTAATAGTTCTTTCAGCACATTGAAAATGCTGTGCATGTCTTTATGACCTTCTTGGTTTCTGATGAGAAATCCATAGTCATCCAAATTGTTGTTACCCTGTATGTAATATGTCCTCATTTTTATCTTTCTGTTTTAAACTTATTTTCTTTCCAGCAGTTTGAATATGTCTATGCTTTCATTCTTTGGGTTTATCCTGTTTGGGGTTTGCTGAGGTTCTTCAATCTGCAGGTTGGTGTCTTTTGCTTCATCTGAAATGTTCTCGGTTACAATATTTTCACATCTTTTTTTTTTCTGTACCACACTGTTTCTCTTCTCCTTCTGTAACTCTAAAGACACAAATGTTAGATATTTTGTTATCTCCTATAGGTCTTTATGGCTCTGTTTATTTATTTCTCAGTTTTTCCTCTCTGCTATTCAGGTTGGATAATTTCTATTGATCTATTTTCATATTTACTGACTCTTTCATCTCTATTCTGCTATTGCATCCATCCAGTTTTAAAATTCCAGCTATTGCATTCTTCACTTATAAAATCTCTCTTTTTTTTTAAATTTTTGAGATGGAGTGTCACTCTGTCACCCAGGCTGGAGTGCAGTGGTGTGATCTCGGCTCACTGCAACCTCTGCCTCCCGGGTTCAAATGATTATCCTGCCTCAGCCTCCCAGTAGCTAGGATTACAGGCACGTGCCACCATGCCCAGTGAAGTTTTGTATTTTTAGTAGAGACGGGGTTTCACCATGTTGGCCATGCTGGTCTAGAACTCCTGACGTCGTGATCTACCCGCTTTGGCCTCCCAAAGTGCTGGGATTACAGGTGTGAGCCACCGTGCCCAGACAAAATTTCAATTTGGTTTTTCTTTTATCTTTTACTCCTGTGCTGAGTCTTTTATCCTTACATTCATTTCAAGATTATTTGTCCTTACTTGTTGGAGCATCATTATAATAGCTGCTTTAAAGTTAATTCCAACATTGGTGTCACCTCAGCAGTGGTGTCTGCTATTTGCCTTTTCCCACCCAAGTTAAGATTTTCATGGTTCTTCAGGTATTGAATAATTTTGGGTTGTATCCTGGACATTTTGAATATTATGTTATAAGGCTTTGTATCTTGTTTTAATACTATGGGGAAATATTCATATTTTTGTTTTATTGGGTTTTTGTTTTATTCATATTGGGTTTTAGCTTGTAATAGACATGCTTGGGTTTAGATCACAAGTTCTGACATGCCTTTTCTGGATAGTGGCTCCAAAGTCAATTCAGTTTTCAAAAGTTTGTAATGCTATTCAGATCTGTCCTACATGTGCTTTATCCAGTGGCTAGTCTAGGGCTTGGGTGGTGGTCTGCCTCTTAGTTCAATTATCACAGTCTTTGGTATGCTGTTTAGGATCAGATCCATGTGTAGGTTGGGGTGAACCTAGGAGTTCATAAAAACTTTATGAGGACCTTTCCCAAGGTCCTCTCCTCTCTACTGTCTCCTTGGTACTTTGTAATGCCTTGGAGTTCCCCTTTTAATCAATTGGCAAGAAATCTAGGCTATTTATTTATTTAAAGACAGGGTCTTGCTCTGTCGCCCAGGCTGGAGTATGGTGGTGTGATCATAGCTCACTGTAGCCTCAAACTCCTGAGCTCAAGTGATCCTCCCACGTTAGCCTCTTGAGTAGCCAAGACTACAGGCAAGCACTACTGTGCCCAGCTAATTGTATTTTCAAATTTTTCATAGAGACAGGGTCTTGCTACATCGCCCAGGCTGTTCTCCAACTCCTGGCTTCAACCAATTCACCCACCTCGGCCTCCCAAAGTGTTGGGATTAGAGGGGTGAGCCACCGTGCCTGTCCAGAAATCTGGGTCTTTATTTAATACTCTCTGTTATGTATTTCCTGCAACTCTGCCCATGTCTTGGGCCAAGCATCAGGACAGACGGAGTGAAAAAATACATATCATTGAGGGTTTGACCCCACTGTCTTGGGACCAGAGCTACTCCAAACAGAGAGGAAGGTTCTCCCCTCCCTTAGCAATTTTGGGTGCTTGAAGGTACTGCTGTCTCCATTGTCACTGTTGACTCAGCTGCCACAGTGGGATTACTTATTGGCTAAGATGTAAGAGAATGGCGAAAAGAAAAAAATGGCACATTTCTCTTACTTTCTCTGAATATTAGGAGACCAATTTTCTGCTTTTCCTGGAGCTCTCTCTGTCCATGTTGATGCTCCCTTCTGGGTTTTAAGCTTCCTTGAGTCCAGTCTAGTGGAGACTGGAGGAAATAAATGGTAAATTCACTGCCAGTTTAGTTTTACTTCAAATTCTGTTGTTTTTCCTCAGTTTATGTGGTACAATTTACTTTCCAGAGTCCTCAAATAGTTGCTGCATGCATTCTGTTCACATTTTATAATTGCATTCAGTAGCAGGTAATGGGTTTAGTGTGATTATTCTGTGTTAACTGAAATCAGAACTCCTGTATTATATATGTTAGTTTTCACACATAAATATGTACAGATAATGGAGTGTTTTCTTTGGTGTGTATTTGTGAATGGTTGGGACTAGTCTTTTCATACTCTACCCAAGGGAACTACTTTACATAATAAATACTCTTCTGGTTATCTATTGCTGTAGAAGAAACCACCCTCAAACTTAGTAGCTTAAAATAACATCAGTCATTTTATTATGTTACAGTTGCAGATGCTGGTTAGGTTCAGCGACATGGTTCTTGCTTGGGTCCTCTCATACGTCTACAGTAAGATGGTGGCTGGGAGTGAATTGATTTGAAGACTCAATTCATTCACATGCATGGCATTTGGGCTGGGAACACTCAAAAAGTTGGGTCTCCTGTAGCATCTGCCCCTATTGCTACATGGTCTCTCTACATGGTTTCTTCAGTGTGTCAGCTTCCAGGTAGCTAGATTTCTTTGTTTGTTTATTTGTTTTGTGTTTGTTTGTTTGTTCTTGGAGACAGGGTCTCACTCTGTCACCCAGGCTGGAATGCAGTGGTACAATCTTGGCTCACTGCAACTTCTGCCTCCCAGGTTCAAGTGATTCTTGTGCCACCACCTCCCAACTAGCTGGAACTACAGGTGCACACCACCATGCCTGGCTAATTTTTGTGTTTTTAGTAGAGACAGGGTTTCGCCATGTTGGTCAGGCTGGTCTTGAACTCCTGACCTCAGGTGATCCACCTGCCTTGGCCTCCCAAAGTGCTGGGATTACAGGTGTGAGCCACCATGCCCAGCCTAGCTAGAGTGGAAAGTGACAGAATGAAACAGGCAGGAGCTAGATTACCTTTTGTGACCCAGCCTCACAAATCACATAATCTCCATTACCACATTATATTCTTTGAGGGAGTCACAAAGGTCCACTGAGGTTTAAGGGGAGGGAACATAAATGCCCCTTCCTGATGGGGGATGGTAAGGTTCTGGGATTGGAAATATGACTGTGGTCATCTTTTTAAAAAATACAATCTGCCACAAATACTAAGAAGTCTGTACTTTCAAGGTAGCTCCTGAGTTGAAGAGAGCTTTTCTAAAGAGAGAAATTCTGTCCTTGAGTACTGGGCACCCAAGGGGGCATAATATTACGACCAATACAGTGCTCATCCAGGTTTTAAGTATTTGCAATTTTATTGGGAACCTGCGTGGAACTTCAAGGTATATGGATGTTTGCAGGGGCTGAGTGACTGCCTAGAGGAGTTGGGAAAGGAGCTAGCTAAAATCTAGATGAAGAGATTTCCCTGCTGTAAAGAAACCACTAAGCAGCTTTGGCAGAGTGCTCACCTACAGGGGAACCAGGAAGGCTGCAGTACTCCGAAGAGTTTTCTTACCTAATGCTACCTCTACCCTATTATTCCATTTGGTTAAGCATCACCTTCTTCAATGAATCCTCTTAAAAATGCAAACTCCCCTGGGAGCGAAAACATGGACAGTTTTGGTAGAGATTTCAGAGTGGTTCAATAAACACGAGTACAGTGCTAAGCACTGGGAATTCAGTGATTAATCTGACCCTGTTTCTTCCTTGACCAGAGGAGCAAGGCGGATTGCAGATTCTAGTTTTCCTGAGAATTTGTTCCAAGAGGCTTCATCCTTGAGAGTCCACGCCATAATTTTGTTCAGAGCTGGGCTTCGTCCTAAGAGTCATTAAAAGACTCTGAGCTACCAGGTGAGCAACATACAAGAAAGGGTCATCAGGGTAACCCCCATCCCCCCCAACCACCACCTTAAGACCAGCTACTGCTCATTTACCAGGAATGGCAAGCGTTCAGTTCCTTCTGGTTCAACCCTCTTCCCCAAGGGGATTAGTAGCACAGCGCAGACGAAGTCTATTCCCTCAAGTGAGGAAGGAGATACTTCAACGCCCTCCCCCGATTCCAACTCCCTATCAGTCCTCACGTTTCAGTCTGATGAGAACAGAGGTTTGAATGAAACCTAGCAGATTCTGGGGCTGGAAGGCAACCTGAGAGATGAGGAAAGAGAGATGTAGGGGCTAACGTGGCTTCGGGGCTGCTCGGTTCACTGACAGCCCCCACCTTACTGGGCCAAGGGGGGCTGCACACTGGCCTGAGATTAAACACTTCGCCGTGGCGCCAGAGACGAGACTCGAGACCGCAAGGCTAGCCGCTCCAAGCCGATGCTCCCGCTAGGCGCCGGCGACCTCTGGCGTCCCCTTTAGGAAATGCGGCGGCGACTGCCCATGAACTGGCCCCGCGACCCCAGACGGCCTGGGCAGGTGCGCCAGGACGGGGTGAGGAGCGCAGAGAGGCAAGCTGCCGGCGGCCGGCCCGCGGACCCGAGGGCGACACCCGGCCCCGCCTGGGTGGCTCGGTTGGCCCGCGGGGCGGCGCGGCGTGGCGCGGCGCGCCTGGGGGACGAACAGGTGCGCGGGCGGGGGGCGGTGCTTGGGGATCCTGCGCACTGCGCGCGCCCCTCCCCCGCGCGGCTCCGGGCACAGCCCCGGCCCGGCGCGAGTAGGAGGAGGAGCTGCGGCGGCCGCGGCCACTCCGGCAGGTCCGCGGTACTGCCAGAACCCGCCGACGGCGCGGGCTGCTGGTCCCCGCTGGGAGGAGGCGCGGGCGGCCCCGGGACCATGGAGTCTGGTGACGCGGCGCGCCCTGGCTCGGGTCGGGCTACCGGGGCGCCGCCGCCGCGGCTGCTGCTGCTGCCGCTGCTGCCGCTGCTGCTGGGTCGGGGGCTGCGAGTCGCGGCCGCGGCCTCGGCCTCCTCCTCTGGGGCGGCGGCTGAGGACAGCAGCGCCATGGAGGAGCTCGCTACTGAGAAGGAGGCGGAGGAGAGCCACCGGCAAGACAGCGTGAGCCTGCTCACCTTCATCCTGCTGCTCACGCTCACCATCCTCACCATCTGGCTCTTCAAGCACCGCCGGGTGCGCTTTCTGCACGAGACCGGGCTGGCCATGATCTATGGTGAGCACCCCTGTTGCACCCCCCGCCCTCCACACCCCTCGGCCGCCGCGCTCCTCCTGGCGCCGGGCGGTGCTCCCCCTTCACTTGCCAGCGTGTTCCGTTTCTTTTACGTTTCCCGCTGCGACGGTGTTGGTTCCCAAGGTCAACTGTCTGCATTTTCTGGCTCTCTGCTACCGTTAAAAACAGTTCCACCACATTTCCACGTTTCTGCATTGGGAACCCAGGAAAACGAAAGGGACAGAGGTGGTCCAGTTCCGTCTGCCCCGTTCGGTCTCTGTTGCAACCCTCTTACCCAGCACCTTCCGCTCCAGTCGAGCTCGATAGGGTGTGTGTGCCTGTGTGGTGGCTGGAGGTGGATGGCTTCCCAGGTGACCGCATCACCTCAGGGGACAGGCCACAGTAGGGAGTGGGGACGAAGTCTGAAAGTGTCTTTGCTTGCGTGTGGGTTAGTGGGGCCTCTCGGACGCCACATCCATGGTCAGCCCGGGTGGGTACCCACTCCTGAGGTCCACGTCCCCAGGTCTCTTAATGATAAAGTCAGAGCATGAAGTGTGCTGAAAGGTGAGCAGTGGTCCAGGACCCAGAGTGGGTGGCACCACCATGTCAGGCCTAGACGGGGAGACAGGCACGCCTCCTGCTCTTATGTCCCAAGTGGGAAGTTATATCCAGTTACTTGCTTTCTCAAACGAAGAGGAGCTTTTGTATTCCTAAGACGGTAACATGGAGTGACTTCGAGGTACATTTCTGAATGTATGAAGAGGAAAAGTCGTGGTTTTAATTCTGGAGTCAGCCATCTTTTGTTGTTAGGGGTGGGCTGATGCTACCCTCCTTTTCTAGATTTAATGGTACACAGTGTGTTACATGCACAGCAGTCAGTACAAATCTCCCTTTATTACATGGATGTCAGCCATAATCTGAGTCATCCCTCTTCCTCTGCTGTGCCCCCTGCCTCCCCCCTCGCCCTGCCCATGACTCCAAAGTGGAGTCAGGTATTCTCTTTTTGAATGTAATTCAGTGGTGTTAAAGCCCACGTTGGCATCCTCACACGAAATAGACGAGCCACTTTATGACTGTTCCCAACGGGGAAGATTGTATTTTATCACTTATACTGAGGGATTTCTTCATTCAGTTTCCATCCAGGTGCCCTGATAGAGAATGGAAAGCAAAAACCTTAACCTTTAATGTGAAAATTACCCTTGGTTCTGGGCCTTGCTTTTCATGTTTCTTGATTAGTTGTTGACAGCCGGGGCTCATGGCCACCAGGCCCTCGTAACCAAACTGTGTAAGGAGCAAGCGCTGTTAAGAGCCCTCCAGTTTTGAAGAAGTAGTGACCTACACAGATCTTGAAACAGGACCAGGTCTAAAACTGAGTTTGGTGATTGCAAATTATAGGTCTCAACACAGACTTTGGCCTCCATCCCTGACCGTTGTTGAGCTCTGTAGTTTGTGTCAGTTGGTGATAAATGACTGATGCCAGGCCTGCAGGTAAGCTGGGAGGTTTCCTGAGAAGACAGACGGGGAATTGAAGCACGTGGTCATTGCAGGTGATTGACTTCAAGCCATGATGCAAATGAAAATTGCCTCTATATAGGTAACCATGAAAATATTTTTATTTAATAGGCCCTAGACCCAGTTTCTTAAAGGACAATGTGAAATAGGAGGTAGATTTGACAGATTCATAAATACATGCTCAAGGGATGGAAAATAAATGGGGATTTAAAAATATATTTTGTGGAGAGTACTCAGTGTTCTGAGGAGTTCAATCACCTTTATCTTAAGGCTTAAAGACAACAGTGGAATTTTCCTTTGCTGATACGTACTTTTGAAACTCACCTCCATCTTTCAGCCATTTGGTTGTGCTACAGTGTACTGTTTTATTTTGTGAACAATCAAGTTACAAATCTGGTGTAACTGATGACTGTTCAGAAAAGGCAATATCATCTCAGCATTCCTGTGCAATTTTGTTCTATATCTCTGAGTATTAGTGTTTCTTTAAATGTATAAAGAAATTTAGTTTGTCAATATGTGATGTCTCAGGTTATGCCAAATATTAATATTTTAAGGATTGTCTGTAATTGTGAGAAAACATTTCTTCATTCTCTCAGGTATGTTTGCTCTTCTGCTTCAAGGTGCCCCTAATCTGAATTCTAATGTCATGTGCTTAGCTAATTATTCATAATATACTGAAGACTATCGGGATGGGGATTTTAAACTGATTTTAAAATTCAGTTTGCAAATCTTTTAAAAAATTGTCCGCATTTAAGATGTACAACATGATGTTTTGATAAACACAGTGAAATGATTGCTACCATCAAGCAAATCTTTGAACACAAGTGAATCCAGTAAAAATTTTTCAAGACTTCTCTTTTTTAATAGTAAAAAATAAAATTTTATTTCTCTGTATCGATAGAGGAAGTGAGTAATTGTCCTCTTGGCTCTGAATAAGGAACGACAAAAAGACCTAAGGAAACATTTTTTAAGTATCCACTGTGTGCTGGGAACCTAACTTAATTTCTGGAGGCAAACAATTTAACTTTTAAATGTTTATGAATGAAGGAGTTCAACTGTGAATTTCAAAACTCTTTATTTTGAGAAAAAGTTTTACAATCTAATTTCTGCCACCTTTTTGTGTTTAAGTGATACTTTGAGAGGAACAGCGTTTACATTTACGATAAATTTATATCTATATTTATATGTTTGTTGGCATAGTCATAAAATATCTCTGGAAGGACATGCAGTAGATGAGTAACATTGGTTTCCTTGGGGGAGAGGAACTACTGTGAAATAGGAGTGGGAGGGAGAGGTCACCATATAACCTTTTGTACTTTTTGATCTTGTAATAGCATTGTTTTATTTTTTTTATTTATTTTTATTTTTTTGAGACGGAGTCTCACTCTGTCACCCAGGCTGGAGTGCAGTAGTGCAATCTCGGCTCACTGCAACCTCCGCCTCCCGGATTCAAGCAGTTCTCCATCTCAGCCTCCCGAGTAGCTGGGATTACAGGTGCCTGCCACCATGCCCAGCTAAGTTTTGTATTTTTAGTAGAGATGGGGTTTCACCATCTTGGCCAGGCTGGTCTTGAACTCCTGACCTTGTGATCCTCCCGCCTCAGCCTCCCAAAGTGCTGGGATTACAGGTGTGAGCCACCACGCCCGGCTGTAATAGCAGTTTAACATGCCCCTCAAATCACTCAATTTGACGCCTACTTCTCCCTATTTAAATCACATTATGTTATCAATTTTCTTCGTGACCCTTCAATTGTTAATTGTGCCCGTGGAGCTTTTCTGAGCCCTGTGTCTGGGATGGAGATAAAATGGGGAAAGGGGAGGATCTCTCTCGCTCTCTCTCTCTCTCTCTGCCTCCCTCTCTGCCTCCTTCCCTCCCTCCCCTCCCTCTCCCCCCTCCCTCTTTTTCCTTCCCTTTATTCCATTATCCTCAGAGAGTAGTTGATGTTACATTAGCAGTGATGTGCACAAATAGATCCCATAATAAGTGCTTGCTTGGGTGCAGAGGACCTAAGGAAAATAAAAGACACACTGTGAATGCTTAACGTTTAAACAGAAAGGAACTCCCCCACCCACCAAGGGACACTTGTAAGCATTCCTCCCTGATGGGCCAGGGCAGCTACAAGGGAAGGTAGCTACAGACCTAACTCCCCAGGGAGGTTGAAAGCAGCCCCCAGACCCCACCACTGGAGCTGCAGGGCAGCAGGGCACTTGCCTGCCACCAGTCTAACCTGTTTTGTCAGGCCAGGGAGCTCCCAGCTGCCTGTCTCTGTTATGTGATTAAGTGCCATCCTAAAGTTACCGGGCCCTACATGTCTATGCAGCAGAAACAGAAAGTGTTTAGGGCAGGGAAAGGTGGTATAAACAGACCGTGCCAGTTCATTGTGGTTCTCTCTCAGATGTACGGTGGTTCCACTTCCCCCATAATGTTTTTGTGACAACTGATATGGATCCAAAATAATCTGACTCTGCCATGCTAACCCACCACCTGCTTCTCGCTTCCTCCTCCTCCTCCTCCTCCTCCACCACCACCCCTATCGCCTTTCCAAAAAGATGTTGGCCAGCCCCTCTAGGTTCTATGGGTTGTGGGCTCACTGTTGCTGTGGTGGAGCTGGATTGCTAAGCACAGCCTGAGAGTGGGCTCATAGGCAAAGTCTGAACGGGAAAAATGATGACTCTTTGCGGTAACATGAAATTAACATTTGAACCTGTAAGCAAACATTTTGAAACCATTTCCTTCCTGGTTAATCAGGACTTCCCCCTTTTAAGAGCCCCTCACTTTGGCCCCAGTTGGGAAAAGCTTCTGCATAGTCTCACTTTGGTACCAGACAACCCTGGGTTCAAATGCTGGCCCTGTTACTTATAAAACTGTATAGCATTGGATAAACTCTCTGAGCCTTAGCTTCCTCTTTTGGAAAATTGGAGATTATATTACCTCACAGAATTGCTGTGTTATTGAGATATTCTAAAGGGTTAAGTGCAGTGTCTGACACTTAAGCACTTGGTAAATATTAGTTCCCATTCTCATTTTAGGCTTTGTGATTCTTTGGCAGGCTTTACTACTTGAAGTTTGTTTAGTAGTGACTTGCTGTAATTTTAAAATGCATTAGGACACAGTTAGTGGAAGTGAGGAAAACTGTATATTTTGGGGTGGGCTATTGGTTAATACCTAGAAAAAATTTACAACACATCTACCCGTTTTTATTTTATTTATTATTATTGTTGTTGTTGTTGTTATTATTATTATTATTATTGTTTGAGACGGAGTCTCACTCTGTCGCCCAGGCTGGAGTGCAGTGGTGCGATCTTGGCTCACTGCAAGCCCTGCCTCCTGGGTTCACGCCATTCTCCTGCCTCAGCCTCCTGAGTAGCTGAGACTACAGGCACCCGCCACCACGCCCAGCTAATTTCTTTTTGTATTTTTAGTAGAGATGGGGTTTTACCATGTTAGCCAGGATGGTCTCAATCTCCTGACTTTGTGATCTGCCCGCCTCAGCCTCCCGAAGTGTTGGGATTACAGGCATGAGCCACTGTACCTGGCCCACACCTACCCTTTCATTCAGCATTTTCAATTCTTGGACTTTCAGAAATCTATCAAATACTTGTGCTAGCATGTTACAATATATAGACAGCAGTATTTGTTGCAGTGGAAATAAGTTGTAGTACTCATCAGATGGGACTGGTTAAACTATAGCACATTCCCATAAAGGAATACTATGCAGCTGATAAAAAGAGGTGTTTTAAGATGTCCTTTTAAGGCTACTGTCCACACATAGTGTTGTGGAAAAAAGCAAGGCACAGAACATCATGTACAGTATTATCCTATTTGATATTTCAATAACTATATACTGTATATACATAAACATGATGTATATAATTTATATATGATATATGTGCTTTTCTGGAAGGATATGCAAGCTTTATCTTTTGTGAGCGGGATGTGTTGTTGGGAGAGAGAGGGGGGAGATGGTACTTTTCCTTTATATTCTTCTAAATGACCTGAACTTTCTTTAACACTGTCACATTACTTTTGCAATTTAAACGTTGTTTAAAAATAAAGCAAATAACTTATGTAGCAAAAAAATGCTTTATAAATACAAGATTGCACTATGTGGTTACATAGCATTTTCCTTGGATTGTCAAAATGTTCCTTGTAAAGCAGTCTCTGGATATAAATAATACTTTTACTTATTTGAAAGTTATAAATGGAAGTAAAATGTATCTTAAAAAATAGAAAAATGACATTTACTAAAAGCATTTCTTAGAATATTAAAAAGTTAACCTTTGTGGAATGCTGTAATTAGAAAAATCACAATTTTTCAACTTCTAATGATAGTTTATTTAGACAAGGGTTTTCAATGAATCCCAGAATCCTAGGTGAAAGGTTATTGGGGAACATGGTACTTGCACAGTACTATCACTCCACAGATTACTTGCCTGTTGCAAAGAAAAGAAGGTACCTTTCCAGTGAAGAGGTCTGGCAGTCACCATCTTATAAGCAAGTCATCAAATGTATCCTTACTCATTTTGGGACTATCTAGTATCATGGTATACAGGAAGTATACAACTTTACCTATGTAGTATCCTTCCTGTATATGTTTAATCTGAATCAAATCAAGGACTTAGACACATCTTCCAGTTTCCAGGAAATACAGACGATAGAGAAACAAGTTGTAAAACACCCTGAGAAAACAATCAGATAAATCCAATATATGGGACGATCTGTAAGACAGTTGCCCTAGACTCTTCAAAAAGTCAACGTCAAAGGAAATAAAAAGGCAGCGTGACTGTTCTAGATTAAGGGAGATCAAAGAGGCTAAATATAGTATGAGAAACTTGATTGGCTCCTAGTTCATGAAAATGAATTATAAAAGATGTTTTGGGGATAGGTAGGGATATTTGAATGTAGACTGGGTATTAGATGATTCTAAAGAATTACTATGATTTTTTGTAGGTGTGATAATTCAGGTTATGCAGGAGAATGTACTCATTCTTTGGAGATGCAAGCTGAAGTTTTCGGGGTGAAGTATATGAATCCTAATAGATGCAGCTTTCAAAAAGTTCAGTCAAAAAATATACATAGCACCTATATAGAGAAAACAAATATTGCAACATACTAGTTAACTGTTAAATCTAGGTGCCTAGTGAAATGGTATGCTTTATACTCTTCTTTCAACTTTTCTGTATGTTTTGACATTGTCATTAAGATGAAAGAATGGAAAAGAAGTTAATCCCCCTCTTAGCTTGCAATCTATAAACTTCCCTGCCTGGAAGATTGTATAGGTGAGGCTGTATACATCCTGTCTGCTACTCTCATTAAACTCTTTCTAGCACTGAGTAACATTGTTTGACATTAGTTTACCTCAGGTGATGTTAGGCTTACGTGACTTGAGAATCAGTAACTTCTTTCTTCTTTTTTTTGAGACAGGGTCTCACTGTGTCATGCAGGCTGGAGTGCAGAGGTGTAATCTCAGCTCACTGTAGCCTGGACCTCCTGGGCTCAAGTGATCCTCCCACCTCAGCCTCCTGAGTAGCTGGGACTATAGGTGCTCACCACCATGCCTGGCTAATTTTTTTGGTATTTTTTGTAGACACAGGGTTTTGCCATGTTGCCCAGGCTGATTTCGAACTCCTGCGCTCAAGCCATCCACCTGCCTCGGCTTCCTAAAATGCTGAGATTACGGGCATGAGCTGCTGCATCTGGCCAGTAACTTCTTTTTCATTTTACTTTTTGTTTGATTCTTAAGTTCATGTACTCTTTTAATTGCCTCTGTTTAACATACAAGATAATATGTGTTAGGATAATTTTCTCTTTCAGTTAAAGCATGCTACCTGGCTTTTAATCAATATGGGTATTTATATTACAGTAATACTAGATGTTAAAACAAAACAAACCCAAATTTCAGTGACTTAACATAGGAGAAATTTGTTTTTCACTCATGTAATGGACCAGTGCAAGGGACTGGCAGGTGGCTCTCTCTACGTTGTGATTCAGGGACCAGATGCCTTCCATCTTGTGGCTTTCCCATCCCATATGGCCTTGGAATCCTCCTCCTCCAGTTGATGAATGAAGCAAGGAAATGAAGATCATATGGGGAAGACTTATGTGCTAAGCCTGGAAATGTTCCGCATCACTTTGCCCACTTCTGTTGGACAGAATATGGTTACAAGGCCACGTCGAACTGGAAGGGAGCCAGGGAAATGTAGTCTAGTTGGAAGAAGAGGAACAGGTTTGGAAAGCAGCTAGCCAATCTCTGTTGCAGTATTTGATGAATACTTTGTTATACATAATCCAGAAAAGAGAAGTAATAGGATTTGCATGTGATTTGTGTGTACCACAGTTTACATACAAATGTAAAGGACACTGAAGGACATCTTGGTTGCTTCCAAGTTTGGACAATTATGAATGAGAATATTTAAGTTTCCACCCTTCAAAAACATTCACTATGTTGTTTCTAATAAAATAATAGTAGAAAAAAATAGTAACTGTTTATTGAGCACCTGTTAGAATAGTCTGTCACTGTGTTAAGTACTTTGTATACTTTAAGCCATTTAACCTTCACATCAAATGTTTGAAGCTCAGGCTGGGTGTGGTGGCTCATGCCTGTAATTCTAGCACTTTGGGAGGCCGAGGCAGGAGGATTGCTTGAGCCCAGGAATTCAAGACCAGCCTGGGCAACATGGCAAAACCCTGTCTCTATTAAAAATATAAAAATTAGCTGGGCGTGGTGGCATTTCCCTGTAGTCTCAGCTACTTGGGAGGCTGATGGAGGATTGCTTGGGCCTGGGAGGTCAAGGCTGCAGTGAGCTGTGATTGCATCACTGCACTCCAGTTTGGGCAACAGAGTGAGACCCTGTCTCCAAAAATAAAAATATTTGAAGATCCTAATATTGGTCCCATTTTCCCAGGTGAAGAAATTGAAACCTAGGTCAAGTACCTCCTTTGTTTAGGGTCACATGTTTGAAATTGGGAAATTGGGATCTATTAAAGGATGAACTCAGTATAGCTGAGGATGTATTTGGCCAGGATAGAGCAGAACCTGAATCCCGCCCCATTACCACTTCCCAGGAGGTCTCTGAGGGAAATCTATGCCCAGAGTAGCAAACAAAGCAAAGTTGACCCTTCTTTTTCTTCTTTTTTCTTTTTGAGACGGTCTTGCTCTGTCCCCCAGGCTGGAGTATAGTGGCACAGTCTCTGCTCACTGCAACCTCCGCCTCCCTGGTTCAAGCGATTCTCCTACCTCAGCGTCCCGAGTAGCTGGGATTACAGGCATGCACCACCACGCCCAGCTAATTTTTGTATTTTTAGTAGAGACGGGGTTTCACGATGTTGGCCAGACTGGTCTCAAACTCCTGACCTCAAGTGATCTGTCCACCTCGGCTTCCCAAAGTGCTGGGATTAGGGTGTGACTACTGTGCCTGGCCCAAAGTTGACCTTTTTATGTTAGCTAGGACTTTCGCCCTCAAGCTCCAGGGTAGAACAGTGAGGAATGAGGCATGAGGAATGAGTAGGAGCAAAATGCCTGCTCCTTTCAGCCCAAAGGTCACACTCCAGGTGTTATTCCATTGATATGACAGAAGGCTACCAGTGTTTTAGGGGAAAATATGTTAAGAGCTGTTCAGAGTGCCTTCGTATGTGAGAGTAGTTGCTTGAAAGCATTCTCATCTCTAGACCTCACTATCATAGAGGTGGGGAGGTGGATAGGGCTGGGTCTGTTCAGCTCTCATGTCTCTCTACTCTATGCTAGTTGTGATGGGCATATCAGAATCTTCTGGTGAGCTTTTCCAAACTACATTAGAATGTAAGCCCTGGGCAGACAGAGATATCTATCTTTTGTTTGTGCTGTCTCCCCAGACCCTAGAACGGTGCCTGACACCTAGTACATGCTCCAGAAGTGTTTGTTTAATGCATTCTACTTTGTCTATCAAAAAATAAGATGCTGTAACACTACCTAGCATTAGAGGTCCTTCCTTCAAGCTCTTCCCTCCCCTCCTCCTTCAAGTTCTTATGCCTCAGCTTCACACTGACAGTGAAGTTTCTGAGAAGGAAACCTTTGTGTGTGAAAACATTTGCCTGAATTGCAGCAGACTGTTTAAGGAAGGAGGATTAAGGAATAAATGAGTATACAAATAATGTGTGTTTGCAGAAAAGTATGTGTTTGGCTGATAAGTCACATGGTAGTTTTTTGTTTATTTTTTCTTTTGGTAAAATATATATAACATAAAATTTGCCAGTTTAACCATTTTTAACTGTATAATTTAATAACATTTATGATATTCACAAAGTTTTATGGCCATCTCCACTATTTCCAAAGATTTTTTATTGCCCCAAACAGAAACTCTTCCAGTTAAGTAGTAACTCCCCATCCCCCACTCCTTCTAGCCCCTAATAGCCTCTAATCTACCTTCTGACTTTGTGAATTTGCCTATTCTAGATCATTCGATCATTCATATAAGTGGCTTCATATAATATTTGTCCTTTGTGTCTGGCTTATTTCGTTTAGCATAATGTTTTCAAGGTTCATCCATGTTGTATAGCGCATATATGAACTTCATTCCGTTCTATGGCTGAATAATACTGCAGTGTGTGTGTACACACACACACACACACTCCACATTTATCTATTCAACAATTGGTGGACACTCGGGTTATTTGCACCTTTTGACTATTGTGAATAATGCTGCTATGAACACTCACATAGAGGTATGTGTTAGAGTCCCTATTTTCCTTTCCTTTCCCTTTCCCTTTCCCTTCCCTCACCTCCCCTCCCCTCCCCTTCCCTTTGAGTTTTGCTCTTGTTGCCCAGGCCAGAGTGCAATGGCACAATCTCGGCTCACTGCAACCTCTGCCTCCCAGGTTCAGGCAATTATCCTGCCTCATCCTCCCAAGTAGCTCAGATTACAGGCATGTGCCACCATGCCCAGCTAATTTTGTATTTTTAGTAGAGACGGGGTTTCATCATGTTGGTCAGGCTGGTCTCGAGCTCCTGACCTCAGATGATTCACCCACCTCGGCCTCCCAAAGTGCTGGGATTACAGGCATGAGCCACTGTACCCAGCCATTTGTTTTCATTCCTTTTGGCTGTATACCTAGGAGTGGAATTGCTAGGTCATATGGTAATTCTATGTTTGACTTTTTGATGAACCACCAAACTGTTTTCCACAGCAGCTGTACCATTTTGTATTCCCACCACAAGGCACAAAGATTCTAATTTGTCCACATCCTCTCCAACACTTATTATTTTCCTTTTTTTAAAAAAGATAGCCACCCTAGTAGGTGTGAAGTGGTATCTCGTGTGGCTTCGATTTGTATTTCCCTAATGATTTATTTGTATTTCCCTTTCATGTACTTTTTGGCTATCTGTATGTTTTATTTGGAGAAATGTCTATTCAAATTCTCTGCCCATTTTTTAATCAGATTTTTTGTCATTGGGTTGTAGGAATTCTTTATATATTCTGAATATTAATCTCTGCCTCCTTCCATTATATTGTCATTGTCAAAGACCAGATATTTATGTATTGTGTACTCATTAACATATGTTTATAATTTTTTTTGCATTTGCTTTTTTAATCATGTAGGAAAAATGAGTTTGAAACCCAAATTTTTATGTTTACCTTTTTTTAAAAAAAAATTATTTCTTTTATAAACGAATTATTTCATGTTACTTTATTTTAACACAATTTAAACATTGATGCATAATAGATGTACATAGTTTTGAGGTATGTTATAATTTAATAAATTCATATAATTTGTAAAGATCAAATCAGTATATTTGAGATACCCATCACCTTAAATATTTGTCTTTTCTATATGCTAGAAACATTTGAATTATTCCCTTCTAGCTATTTCAAAATGTACAAAGATTATCGTAAACTGTAGTCACCCTGCTGATCTACCAAACGCTAGGTTTTGTTTCTTCCATCAAACTATATGTCTCATTAATCACTTTCTCTTCATCCCTCCTCTCTACCCTTCCTGGCCTCTGGTAACAAATAGTCTACTCTCTATCTTCATAAAATCCACTTTTCTAGCCCCCACATATGAGTGAGAGCATGTGATATTTATCTTTCTGTGCCTGGCTTATTTCACTTAACGTAATGACCTCCAGTTCCATCCATCCTACTGTGAGAAAGAGGTTTTCATTCTTTTTTATGGCTGAATAATATTCCATTGCGTATATATACCATATTTTCTTTATCCACTCATCCATTGATGGGCACTTAGGTTGATTCCATATTTTGGCTATTGTAAGCAATGCTGCAACAAACACAGGAGTGCACATGTTTCTTTATTATATTGATTTATTTTGTTTTGGGTATATACCCAATAAGTGGAATTGCTAGATTATGTGATAGTTCTAGTTTTAGTTTTTGAGGAACCTCCAAACTGTTCTCCATAGTGATTGTACCAATATACATTCCCACCAACAGTGTGTGAGGGTTCCCCTTTCTCCACATCCTTGTCGTCATCTGTTGTTGCCTGTCTTCTTGATAAAAGCCATTTTAACTGGGGTGAGATGATATAAAATTATAGTTTTGGTTTGCATTCCTCTGATGATTAGTGATGTTGTGCATTTTTTCATATACTGGTTGGCCATTTATATGTCTTCTTTTGAGAAATGTTTATTTAAATCTTTTGCTCTTTTTTAATAGGGTTTTTTTTTTTTTTTTTTTTTTTTTTGCTGTTAAGTTGTTTGAGCTCCTTATATATTCTGGTTATTAATCTCTTGTTGGATGGATAGTTTGCAATAATTTTCTCCCGTTCTATGCATTGCTTTTTTGTTTGTTTGTTTTGAGATGCTGTCTTGCTCTGTTGCCCAGGCTGGAGTCCAGTGGCGCCATCTCTGCTTACCGTGACCTCTGCCTCCTGGGTTCAAGCAATTCTCCTGCCTCAGCCTCCCGAGTAGCTGGGATTACAGGCACCCACCACCATGCCCAGCTAATTTTTTTTTTTTTGTATTTTCAGTAGAGATGGGGTTTTGCCATGTTGACCAGGCTGGTTTCAAACTCCTGACCTCAAGAGATCTGCCCACCTTGGCCTCCCAAAGTGCTGGGATTACAGGCGTGAGCTACCATGCCCGACCGGTTTTTTATTTTTTTCTTGATTGTTTCCTTTGCTGTTGGGTCCCTGTAGTAAATTTTTCATTTAAGTTACTTTCCTTTTTGGCTTCAGAATTCTAATGCTTCTTTTTTATAAATTCTGTCTCTTTGTTGATATTCTTATTTTGTTCATACATTGTTTTCCTGGCTTCCTTTATTTATTTGTCCTTGATTTCCTTTAGGTTTTTTTTTTTTTTTTTTTTTTTTTTTTTAAAGGTCTCTGTCACCCAGGCTGGAGTGCGGTGGTATAATCACAGCTCACTGTAACCTTGAACTCCTGGGCTCAAGTGATCCTTCTGCCTCAGTTTCCCAAGTAGATAGGACTACAGGCACGTACCACCATGTTTGGCTAATTAAAATTTTTTTTTTTTATAGAGACAAGTGCTTACTGTGTTGCCTAGGCTGGTCTTGAACTCCTGGCCTTAAGCAATCCTCCTGCCTCAGCCTACCAAAGTGTTGGGATTACAGGCATGAGCCACTGCCTTTCATTCTTTAAGCATATTTAAGACAGCTGATTTAAAGTTTTCATCTCATATATCCAGTGTCTCAGCCTCCTCAGGGATAGTTTCTTTCAATTGTTTTTTTCCTTTGAATGGCCCGTACTTTTCCTCCCAGGTAGCTGCAGAGTGTTTTTTGTTTGTTTTTTGGCCTACCTTACAACATTTTTCAAGCAATGCTTGCTGCTTGTCTGCTACAAGTGGGCTCCAAGTTAGGCAAAATGGAGATGAGAACCTCAAGTCATTCCTTTGGGTAGTCTTCAGACAGGTTAGAACAAACACAAGAAATTGCAAACAAGGCCTGCTCTGCTCCCTCTGGAACCAGGGACCAGGGGATATGGGCTGCTGTGTTCAAGACCACTGCTGAGCTGGTGAGGGGGTGGGACAAGGGCAAGCAAAATGCCACACAGCCTTCCTACCATTTTAAAATTGCCTTGTTCTTCAGTCATCGTTCACTTGGTTGCTCTAAACCTTTGAATCTTTTCTAGAATTCTGACAGAATTGGCTCTGACAGCTTCTGCTTGTTTTTCAGTGTTTCTGTGGAGGGATGGGAGTTTGGAGCTGTCTACTCTGCTATTTTGCTAATGCTCTTTACCACATGGTATTTTCAAAAAATTAAGATTCTGTATATCTTCAGAGACACTACAACCTTTGGGGAAGAACAGTGTTAAGGCTATGTTTTGTTGAACTTGTTTAACATGTTACTGAGATAGTAAATGTCCCAGAGGTAGTCTTTCAAATTGTATTGTAGGCTCCTATCACATATTTTCATTGAGAAGCTAGAGATGGAGAAACATCTAACTAGTGTGTAACTTTAGGTTCATAGTCAACACATTTTCTCCTTTTACTTCTCCATATCTATCCCTAAAACTTCTTTTAGGTAAAGACACAGTTACTTCAAATTGTCTTGGGTTATTAAGAGGATTGATTCTCAGATTACTTTTGTTGAGTGTAGAATGAACGAGGTGTAGCAGACTCCGGTTACCTCCCAATATCCATTATTCCTTTCATTGTTCCAATAGAACCATGTTCTAATTAGCTCAGCATATTGCTGTGCAACAAGAAAACTACATTTCCTGGCCTCTCTTGCAGCTGGATGTGGTTATGTGATCAAGTTCTGGCCAAAGGTAGGAGGAGAAGTATGTGGGATTTATGGAAAGTATTCTTAAAGAGGCATGCCCCTCTTCTACCATGCCTTCTCTCTGCTTCCTGGAATGTGGATATAATGGCTAGAGCTCCAGCAGCTGTATTTGGTCAAGAGGTAACCTTGGGAATGGAGAACACTTCTGGCAATACAATAAAATAGAAGCTGGAGTCTCTGACAGCATAGAGCTGCCATGCCAGGCTTGGACTGAATACTTATGTATTTCTTGTAAGAGAGGAATGGGTTTTTGTTATTTGCTGCTGAACCTGAATGTAGCTTTTACATCAGGCCCTGAGTTCCACTTGGAACTTGGGTGTGACATACAGGGCTGTTTTGAGAACTCGATGCAGATGTTCATACCTATGATGGATGTGGCACTGCTTGGGATTCTAGGGGAGGCCAAAGAGTAGACAGTACAGGGCCAGAGAAAGGATTTGAGGAAAAGATTCAGATTTAAAGTGCCACTTATATTTGGGAACTTTTGGGCATCTAACAAGTACCCACACCATAAAGACTCACAGGATCCAGAGACAGTTGTATTAAAGCCATGACTTATTACAGTGAAAACATACACAGCAAGATCAGCAGGAGAAAAAGACATAATGGGTGGAGCCTGAAAGAGTCTAAATGTGAGCTTCCTAAGTTATCCCTTAGGAGGTTGAGGGTAGGGCTGCATAGAACAAACTTTTTCCTCCAGCAATTAAATGTAGCAGCACATATGCAGTGTTTCTGTTTAGGGAAGCTTGCTTAAGACACAGGCTTTTTTGTATTGAGGGCTGATCAGGCGTTCTTATTGAAATTTCTGAGTTCCAGAAGGAAAGCAGGTGTTCACCATAAATCACATTTGCAAAAGCAATTTAGCCTGGCTGGTACAGCAGAATTCAGTGTTCCAGGCATATAAAACAACCTTATCAATTAGTAGCATAGGGAATATCTCACAGGCCAAGTTCCCAGGACCTATTGGAAAATGAGGTCATGCACGCAGGCCCTCCTAGAGATAGCAACATCAGGCCTGCTATATTAACTTTTTCCTGCAGAGTAATATGTGGTGTTAACTGGCTGATAGCTTTTGTGTCCTTAAGGTTTCCTCAGTTTCATCCACACTCTTATTTTTTAATCATTACTTTTTTAAACTCATTAATTTTTTTTGAGATGGGGTCTCACTCTGTCACCTAGGCTGGAGTGCAGTGGCATGATCACAGCTCACTGCAGCTTCAAACTCCTGGGTTCAAGTGATCTTCCTGCCTCAGCCTCCTGAGTAGTTGGGACTACAGGTGCATGCCACCATGCCAGGCTAATTTTTAAACACTTTTTGTAGAGATAGGATCTCACTATGTTGCCCAGGCTGGTCTTGAATGCCTGGGCTCAAGTGATCCTCCCACTTTGACCTCCCAATGTGTTGGGATTATAGGCATGAGCCACAACACCTGGTCAGATTTATTAATTTTTAACATTATCACAAGTAAAATTGACTTTTTACCTTTGATATACAGTTTTATGAATTTTAACATATAGATAAATAGATAGATATGTGTAACCACCACCACAACCAAGATGAAGACTTGTTCCAGTGCTCTAAAAGCTCCCTTGTACTACCACATCACTTGGGCAACCACTGATCTAGTCTCTATCACTATAATTTTGTCTTTTCAAATATGTCATATAAATGGAATTGCACAGTATGTAACATTTTGGAACTAGCCTTTTCATTCTTCATAATGCCTTTGAGATCACCCCTGTTGTTGCATGTATCTATAATTAGGTCATTTTTTTTTTTGCTCTGCGGAATTCCATTTTATGAATGTATCACAGTTTATTTGCCAGATGAAGAACACTAGGCTTGTTTCGAGTTTTTGATAATTATGAATAGGGCTGCTATAAACATTACTGTACAGGTTTTTGTATGAATGTACGTTTTTATTTTTCTATGGTAAATACCTAGGAATGGGATTGCTGGGTCAGAAGGTAGGCATATGTTTAACTTTATAAGAAACCTGCCAAACTGTTTTCTAGAGCAACTGTACATTCCATCTAGCAACATGTAAGAGTTTAGTGCTCCACATTCTCTTTAGAACTCGGTATTGTTAGCATTTTTAATTTTAGCCACTCTAATAGATTAATAGTTGTATCTCATTGTGATTTTAATTTATATTTCCCTAATGTTGAATATATTTTCATGTGCTTATTTGTCATTTACATATCCTTTTTGGCGAAATGACTGAGTCTTTTTCCCATCTTTAAATTGTACTGTTGTTTTTCTTACTTTGGAGTTTCGAGTGTTCTTTATATACTCTGATGGAAGTACTTTGTTAGATGTGTAATTTGCAAATATTCTCTCCTAGCTTTTGGGTTTTTTTTTTTTTTTAGTATCTTAACCATATCTTTTGGGGAGCAAAACTTTTAAATTTTGATGCAGTCCAATTTATCAACTTTTATTAATCATGCTTTTGGTGTCATGTCTAAAACTATATAATCCCAGGTAGAGATTTTCTCCTAAATGTTTTATGGTTTTGCGTTTTATATTTAGATCTATGATTTGAGTTAATGTTTGTAGAAGGTATGAGGTTTAGGTTGAGTTTTTTTTTTTTATGTATGGATGTTCAATTGTTCCAATATGTTTGATGTTCTTTTGTTCCAAAAGATTGTTGTTGACAATCTTTTCTTCACTGAATTACTGTCACAACATTGTCAAAAATCAATTGTCCATATTTGTGTGGATCTGTTTCTGGACTTTCTATTTTATTCTACTGATCTGTGTATCTAGCTCTTTGCCAATACCACACCATCTTTCTTACTGTAGTTTTATAGAGGGTCTTAAAATTGGGTAGTATGAATCCTCCAACCTTACTCTTTCTCAAAATTATTTTAGCTGTTCTAGTTCCTTTGCCTTTCCGTATACATTTTAGAGTCAGGTTGTCTCTACCTGCAGAATGTCTTGCTGGTACTTTGATTGGAATTGTGTTGAATCTGTTAGTCAATTTGAGGAAAATGGACATTATTACTGTATTGGATTTTCTGATCCATAAAATTGCATTTCTCTGCTTAGGACTTCTTTATCTCAAAAATGTTTTATAGTTTCAATGTACAGGTCTTACACATATTTAATGGACTTATCCTTAAGTATTTCACATTTTTGATGGTATTACATTGGATATTATTTTCATAATTTCAATTTCCAGTTGTTCATTGCTAAATATAGAAATACAATTAATTTTTATGTATGAGTTTTGTATCCTGTAGCCTCACTAAACTTACTTGTTCATTTTAGTAGCTTTTATTTTGCATATTTCATACATAGACAATCATGTCATCTGTGAATAAAGACAATTTTATTTCCTTCTTTGCAATCCAGATGACTTTGATTCCCTTTTTCTTGCCTAATTGCATTGGTTAGAACCTCTAGTACAGTGTTGAATTAGAAGTGGTAGGGCCATAGAGGACATCCCTATCCTGTTACTGATTTTTGGGGAAAGCAAAATTTTTCACTGTTAAAGTTAGCTGTAGGTTTTGTTTATTTGTTTGTGGCTATTGTAAGTGGGGTTGCCTTCTTGATTTCTTTTTCCGCTAGTTCATTATAATGTATACATATACATGTACAATGTATATATTACAATATATGATTGGTATATAGAAATGCTACTGCTTTTTAATGCTGATTTTGTATCCTGCAAATAAACTGAATTTGTTTATATCTAAGAGTTTTTTGGTGGAGTCTTTAGGTTTTTCTAAATATAAGATTATGTCATTTGCCAAGAGGGATAATTTGACCTTTTTTCCAATTTGGATGCCTTTTATTTATTTCTCTTTCCTGATTACTCTGGCCAGGAATTCCAGTACAATGTTGAGTAGGAATGGCGAAAGTGGACATCCTTGTCTTGTTCCAGTTCTTAGAGGAAAGCCTTTCAGCTTTTCCCCATTCAGTAAGATGTTAGTTGTGGGTTTGTCATATATGGCCTTTAGGGAAGCTTTAATTTTATAAATGTGTTTTGATCTTTGTTGTTATTGTAATCCCCATATACATACACTGTGTCCTTTGGTATTTATTTTTCTTAAACTGTGGACTTTGTGTGTGTGTGTGTGTGTGTGTTTATACAGTTAAGTATATTTAAATGTGTTTAAATACACATTTAAAACAAGCCTACTATGGACTATCTTTTTCTAGTCTAGGACTCTGTTGACTGCTATACATTTTTGCTGCTGAGAGAACTAGGGGGAAAGAAAAGATTGCATTCATTAATAAAGTAGGCTATGAATGAGCCAGAGTGATTCTCCCTAGTGGTATGAATAAGACAATTGTCTATTTTCAATGGCAGTGTTATGCTGAGTGTTTATGATGGCACTGAAGAGAGACACAGACAAGGCGGTAATACTGTAGTGATTTTTATCCATTGTGGGAAAATCTGGTAAAGAGTGGAGGTCTGTTATGGCAGATGAAGTCCTTCCAGCACAGTCAGAGAAAAAGAGGCAGGTAGTTCAGTAGGAAACAACTGTTTACCAAGGCATTGGAAGAGCTGAGAAGTCAAATAGAGTGTGTTGAAGCAAGCTAAAGATGAGCAACAGCAGAAAGCTACTGTCATCCCTAGGGCTGACACAGGGAGAAGGTAGTATTACCAGAGCCCGGGAATGATGTCGCCGAGCAAGAACTGAAACTATTGTGAGGGCTGTTGGGACCTGGTCGGAGGGCTGTCTGGTGGGAGCTTCAGCCATGGAGAACACATAGCCACCACGAGAGAGAGAGAGAGAGAGAGAGAGAGAGAAAGAGAGAGTCACTCCTCGCCTCTCCCCTGTGACATGTGCAGAAAGGGCATAAAATGGATCCAAGGACCAACACTAGCATGAAGATCCTTCTTCAGATTGAATGCCTATTCTGGTGTGTAGTATATTCAATACCTACATACAATCTGGAAGGGAGGAGAAAAGCTGTATGGTCAGGGTCAAGAAGAACTAATATGTCTGTCACCAAACTCAGGGGGAAGGGAAATCAGGTATTGAGGCACAAGCTGGAACTGCTGTGGTAATATATGCCTGTAGGATGGGATGAGGTAATTATGACAAATTTCCCATTTAAAATATTAAGCATATGCACTAAAAAACCTCACATCAGCTATTTTGTAAGCTTGTCTCATTGTTGTTTTATTGAATTATTATATATTATTTAGGGAGAGGAAGTGGCAGTAGATATGGAGACAGAAGGAAGAACACTTTTTATAGTGTAAGTAACATTGTAATTTAATATACACATTAATCTTTATAGGCAAAATGGTAGGTATTTCTGTGACAATGCCTTTTTTCAGAGAGCCACATTACCAGTGATACCCTGGTATCTCCAGGCCTCTTTTTGATGAGTTTAGCCAGAGAAACTGTGCCCGAGGTGTGTACTAATCTCTCTGAATCAATGCTATTTGGTGTGTGTGTTTTTTTTTTTTTTTTTTTTTTTTTTTTTTTTTTTGAGACAGAGTCTTGCTCTGTCGCCCAGGCTGCAGTGAAGTGGCATGATCTCGGCTCATTGCAACCTTTGCCTCCTGGGCTCAAGCGATTCTTCTGTCTCAGCCTCCCGAGTAGCTGGGACTACAGGCACGTGCCACCACACCTGGCTGATTTTTGTGTTTTTAGTAGAGATGAGGTTTTGCCATGTTGGCCAGGCTGGTCTCGAACTCTTGACCTCAGGTGATCCACCCGCCTTGGCGTCCCGAAGTACTGGGATTACAGGCATGAGCCACCATGCCAGGCAATGCTATTTGGTTTTATAGTAATGTTTCTTCAATTTCTATAATTCAGGCAGTTCTTGAAAAATTCCTAATTAGAGTTGGGTTTCTGTAAAAGAGGACATTTCCACAGGAGTCCTGTAATTAAGCCCTTGCTGGTATGGAGGGCCTGGCCTGGCCAGTGACACCAGGTCAAGGGATGATGTAAGTTTGAGCGGTTTTTTCTGCTTCAAAAGGCCAAATGGACATCAAGCATTTATGTGTTACAAGAGCATATACGTTAACGAAAACAAGTTGTGTCTTTGAATTATAACAACTCAGGTGAGACTATTAGTTATTTCAAATTGATCACAATTCTTGATTGGATATTAATACTATAGATTTCTAAACTCTTCTTTCTTTTATCGTTTTCCTTTTTTTTTTTTTTTTTTTTTTTTTTTTTTGAGACAGGGTCTCACTCTGTTTCCCAGGCTGGAGTGCAGTGGTGTGATCTCTGCTTACTGCAGCCTCCACCTCCTGGGCTTAAGTGACCCTACCACCGCAGCCTCCCAAGTAGCTGGGACTATAGGTACATGCCACCACACTCGCTAGTTTTTTTTTTTTTTTTTTTTTAATTTAGTAGAGATGAGGTCTCACTATATTGCCCAGGCTGGTCTTGAGTTCCTGGGCTCAAGTGATCTTCCTACCTCAGTCTCACAGGCATGAGCCACTGCACCCAGCCCCAAACTTTCTATGTATGACTGATTAACAAAAATATTCAGTGAATTATTACCTAATGCTTTGTAATTTGCTTGATGCAATCTTTCAGTATTTCAAATATCCAATCCTTGTGGGTAAAGGCTGAAAAAACTTGAAAAACTAATAAACAGACTTCTGGTTTCAGCCTAGATATGTGGCATGCAGAGCTGTCATCCTTACAACAAGAAAAAGCTGGACAAATGGAAAATTAATGACTTTTTCTGAACCTAGGAAGAAATGGAGATTTTAGGGCAAATGATTAACCCAAAATCACGAGAGAGACAGGTACCACTGCAGAAAGAAACAGGACCTGAACATTTGCTTACCCGGGACAGATACTGTTGAATGGCATATAAACCAGTAAGAAGATTAAACCAGAAATTTGTAATGAATTACTCAAAGTTGGGGACCACAGATATAGGGGTTTCTCGCCCTCTTACAGACTTTTCCTCCAGGATTCCTGCCAGGTACTCACAGGGAAGATCAGGGAGAATCCTGAGAAAGTTTTTCCTGTGTCTTGACTGGGGTAGAAGAACAAAAGCCACTGCCAAAATCTGCCTAGATATCTCTCCATCTCCCTAAGGAACAAAAGTCTTAATCTGCAGGAAGAAGGTAACAGAAAGTGAGAGTACTGGTGGAAACCCACTGTAATTGGGGAAGGAGAAGAGGAAAAAGAAAGAAACCCTACTTTCTTGGGAAAGAAAATGAATGCCTGGTAGGCCTGGCATTGTGTTTGGAGGAGGATCAGGAATGCTTGTGAAAGCCACAACCCCAAGACCCAGGTTCACAGTATCTGCATAATATTGCAAATTAATCAGAATATCAGAGAATACCCCCATTTCCCACCTCTCTACTACAAAGCTAACAAGCATCAAATAAAAAATAACAATGGAATAAGGCCTGGGGAACTGCAAAAGAGAGATTCTCTCTGGGTTGCAGTACAGAAACTTAAAAGTCAAATATGGAGACCCAAAACCAAGTGAGGGGAAGACATTGAGAAAAACCTAGTGGCAAATTACCCTAATGCCGTAAAAATAAGCTGTCAGTACAGGAATTTGAAGACTCTTGAGGCCCTGAGCATAACCATAGAAACAATAATCTTCAAACCTAGCCCACCTCCTGATTATATTAATACAAACCTCAATGCTAAAGGCCTATCAGAAAAAAGGTATACTCATCTTCAAGTATAAAAAATATTTACCTCAGTACCATTTTGATACAAAATGTCTGACCATCCGAAATACATTACGAGACCAAAAAGGCAAGAAAAGGCAAGAGACAAAGCAATCACCAGAACCAGGCTCATGTACGACACAGATGTTGGAACTATTAGAGAATTTTTTTTACAATTATGATTAATATTTTTGAAGCTCTAATGGAAAAAGTAGATAACATGCAAGATCAGATAAGTAATTTTAGGACGGAGATGGAAAATAAAAGAAAAAAATCAAATTCAAATGCTAGAAACAAAAAATACAGTAACAAATGAAGAATACCTTTAGTGGACTGCAAAAGTCAATGAACTTAAAGATATCGGAAGGCAAAAAGTGAAATAATCAGAACAGAATATCCAAGAGAAGAGTACCAATGTCAAATGGTATAACATTCACATAATTGGAATCTTGTGAGGAAGAGAGAGAATGAGAATGGGACAGAAATATTAGAAGAAATAATTGCTGAGAGTTTTCCAAAATTAGTGACAGATGCCAAACCACAGATCCAAGAACTTTAGAGAACACCAAGCAAGATAAATACCAAAACAACAAACAGATACCCAGGCATATCACATTTGAACTGCTTAAAACTAAAGACAAGGTGTCTGGGTGCGGGAAGGGGGCTGGGGAAGGAGTAGGGGAGGAAGCGCTATATACGGAGGAAAAGGATACGAAATACAGCAGACTTTTCAGTAAAAGACCATGCAATCAAGAAGACAGTGGGGTGGCTTCTTTCAAGTGTTGACAGAAGAAATTGTCAACCCAAAATTCCAGTGAAAATGTCCTTCACAAATGAAGAAGAAAAAAAGACTTTTTGAGACAAACAAAAACTGAGGGAATTTATTTCCAGCAGACCCACTCTACAAGAAATGTTAAAGGAAATTCTTCAGGCAGAAAAAAGATGATATAATTTGGAAAATTGGATCTACAAAAAGAATCAAAGAATGTCAGAAATGAAATAAGTGAAGATAAAATCTTTTAAATATTTAATTTTTCTAAAAATAAGTGATTTTTTAAAAATAAAATTTACAACAATGTGTGTTTATAGCATATGCAAAAGTGAAATGTATGACAACAATGGCACAAAGATGGGAAGGAGGAATTGGTAAAATACTGTTATAAGGTCCTATGCTCCTTGTGAAGTGGCTATATTATTTGAACTCAGATTATTTAAAAACGTATTGTAAACCCTAGGATAACTATTTAAAAAGTTAAAAAAGAGGTATAAATGATGTTAATAGAGGTGATAAATTGAATAATAAAAAAATCTCAATAAAACCCAGAGAAAGCAGAAAAAAGAGGAAAAAAGGAACAAATTGAACAAATAGAAAACAACTAACGAGATAGTAGATTTTGACCCTCCATATAAATAGTTGCTTTAAATGTGAAAATGCGAATCATCTAAAAGACAGAGATCATCAGATTGGATTTAAAAAAGCAGATACAACTTATAAGCTGTCTACAAAAAAAAAGCCCACTTTAAATATAAAGACATAGATACATTATGCTAAATGAAAGAAGTCTTGCACAGAAGATCAGCCACTGTGTGGTTCCATTTATATGAAATGTTTAGAAAGGGCAAATATGTAGAAACAAAGTAGATTAATGGTTGCTGAGGGCTGGAGGTGGAAAACTGGTATTTACTGTTAATGGATACCAGGGATCTTATTGGAGTGATTGTGTTGTTGGTTGCATAACTTGGTAAATTTACTAAAAATCATTGAATTGTACACTTAAATTGGGTGAATTTTGTTGGTTATGAATAAAATTCATAAAAAATAAAAATCAATAAAATTGATTTTTAAAAAAACAGTTAAGTGTGGTGATGCAAAAAAAAAAAATGACTGTGGCCAGTTTGGCCATTTCTTGTAGAAGAGGCTCAGCCACCTGAAGACTTCCAGATCCTTAATAACTCATCAGGTCCCTGCCAGCACAGGGAACATCGTAGACCTGTCAGCAATTAAAGAAACAAAAGTAACGAAGATTTACACTAAAAATTGAGTGTGAAATAATGACATTCCTAGATAAACAAAGACTGAAATGTTAACATCTGTTCATTTTTGCTTCAGTGATTTGGTATTCTATTTTTAGATGTGTCTACTTTAATAATTTTTATATCTTCCTGATGACATTATGATGAAGGGTCTTTCTGTCTATAATATTTATTGTCTAAAGTCTATTTCATCTGATACAAACATAGTTACTCTAGTGCTTTTATGATTGGTGTTACCTGGCATATGTTTTCCAGTCCTTTTACTTTCAACCGGTGTGTGTGTGTGTGTGTGTGTGTGTGTGTGTATGTGTGTGTGTTTTAATCTATAGCAGTGGTTCCAAGCAATTTAGCCCCCTTGTGACATTTGGCAATAGCTGCAAATATTTTTGGTTGTCACGCCTGCATGGCAGCTACTGACATCTAATGAATAAAGGCCAGGGCTACTACTAAATATCCTATGATGCACAGGAGAGGCCTTACAACAAAGAATTATCCAGCCTGAAATTTCAGTGGTGCTAAGGTTGAGAAGCCCTGATCTAAAATGTGCCTCTTTTAGATAGCATACAGTGGAATCTTGGGTTTTTCCCCAGTGTGACAATTGCTGCCTTTTGATTGTAGTGTTTAGTCCAGTCCCATTTAATGTAAGTATTCATATGATTGGATTTATATCTGCAGTTTTGCTATTATTTTCTATATATTTCATGTAAGTTTTGATTCTTTGTTTCTTTTTCACTGCCTCCATGTGTGTGGGAGGGATAGTACTCGTTTACCATTTTAATTCTTTTGTGTTTTTTCCACTATATTTTTGTGTTAGTTTCATAGTGGTTGCTCTAGGGATTACAATAGTCATCCTAACTTAATCTCAATCTACTTGAGTGTGATGCTAATTTAATTCCAGTAAAATATTGAAACTTTCTTTGATTCTAGCTCCATTACCACATCCCTCCATCATGCTAGTATCATAAAATATGTATCATCTATATATGCTACAACACTAACCATACAGCATTGTAATTATTGTTTAATTCAGTTTTATGTCTTCTTAAGAGTTTAGAGAAGAGAAAAAAATATATATGTATATAGTTTTTTATAGTTACTCATATTTTTTACATTTTCCAGTGCTCTTAATTTCTTTGTGTGGCTTTGAGTCATTGTCTAGTATCATTTCCTTTTACCTAAAAGACTTTCTTTAGTATTTCTTGTAAGGCAGATCTGCTAGCAACAAATTCCTTGCTATGGATAGCAGCAAATAGTCTTTTTTAGGTTTGTAACGTGTATATAGCCCTTAATAATGTATTGTTTAGTCTTGCCTATTTTTGTACTTCCTGAGTCGTCTTTGTCAATATTTTAAACATTTTGAGTCGTTAATACATTTACATGGTCTACATATAAAAGCAAATTTAAAAGGGACAGATTGAAAAGGTATACCTCACCCCCAACTCTCCATTTCTCCTTAACATTGTAGTAACCACTTTTCTTCAATGTTTGTCATTTCAGTGTTTCTTTACATAAATAAAAGCAAATACAAATATATGTGCTAATTTCCACCTTTTCTCTGACAAAAGGTAGTATACCATGTGTTCTGTACCGCACCTTATGTTTTTCATTTAATTTGTCCTAGAGATTTTGGCATATTAGTACAAAGAGGTATTCTTCATTCTTTTCTTTCATAGCTGAATGGCATTCTATGGTGTGGATGTACCATAATTTAGTCCTCTATTGGTGGGCCGTAGGGTTGTTTCTTGTAGTAATCAAACAATACTGTAGCGGGAACCCTTGAGCGTCTTATGTATGTGCGGGTGTATTTGTAGAATAGATTCCTGGGAGTGGGACTGTTAGATTAAAAGGTATATGCATTTGCAATTTTAGATGACATTGCCAGATTCTTCTCATTAGAAGTTGTATCATTTTTTACTTCCTCCACAATATATGAAAGTGCTTATTTCCCCATCTTCTTGCCAACAGGGTGTGTTATCAAACTTTCGGATTTTGTTTCTCTTTTCTTGAGACAGAGTCTCAATCTGTCGCCCAGGCTGGAGTGCACTGGTGTGATCTCGGCTCACTGCAACCTCTGCCTCCCAGGTTCAAGCAATTCTCCTGCCTCAGGCTCCCGAGTAGCTGGGATTACAGGTGCCCACCACCATGTCCGGCTAATTTTTGTGTTTTTAGTAGAGATAGGGGTTTCACCATGTTGGCCAGGCTGGTCTCGAACTCCTGACCTCAGATGATGTTCCCGCCTCAGACTACCACAGTGCTGGGATTACAGGCATGAGCCACTGTGCCCAGCCAAACTTTTGGATTTTTGTAAGTATGAGGGAATGATGTCTCAGCATGATTTTATTTTATTTTTTTGTTTTTTTTGAGACAGGCTGCGAGTGCAATGGCACTGTCTTGGCTTACGGTAACCTCTGCCTCCCGGGTTCAAATGATTCTTGTGCTTCAGCCTCCCTCTCAAGTAGCTCAGATTACAGGCGCCTGCCACCATGCCTGGCTAATTTTTTTTTTTTTTTTTTTTTTTTTTTTTTTTTTAGTAGAAGTAGGGTTTCTCCATGTTGGCCAGGCTGGTCTCAAACTCCTGACCTCAAGTGATCCACCCGCCTCAGCCTCCCAAAGTGCTGGGATTACAGGCATGAGCCACCACACCCAGCCCTCAGTGTCATTTTAATTTGCATTTCTCTTATAAGTAATGATAAGTATCTTCTTAAAAGTTTAAGGGTCATTTGTATTTTTTTTCTGTGAATTGCTTATTTACATTCTTTGTCTATTTCCACCCCTGCTCCCATGGGCTTATCTTTTTTCTTGAGTCCTAGGAGTTTTTGGTATATTACAGAGATTAGCCCTTTATCTGTGATGAATTGCAAATGTTTTTTCAGTTTTTCCTTTTTTGCTTTGCTTATGTATTTCCTCCTTCTTAGAAGTTTGTTGTAACTATCAAGTGGTCAGAATCTTCAATTTTTTAATTTTTAATTTTTTATTAAATTTTTATTTTTTAGAGACAAGGTCTCTGTCATCCAGGCTGGATTGCAGTGGTATAATCATAGCTCACTGTAATCTGAAACTCCTGGGCCCAAGCAGTCCTTCTGCTCCAGCCTCACAAATAGCTAGAACTACAGGTGCACACCACCACACCTGGCTAATTTTTATTTTATTTTAATTTTTTTATTTTTTATATGGGGAATGGCTATGTTGCCCAGGCTGCCCTCAAACTCCTGGCCTCAAGTGATCCTCCCACCTTGGCCTCCCAAAGTGCTGGGATTACAGGTATGAACCACTATACCTGGCCCATTTTTTTTTTTTTAAGATGCTTGGACTTTATCATTAGAAAGATATTCCCCACCAAATGGCCACCAAATTGTCCCAACACCAGTGACTAAAATGTCCATATTGACCCCACTGATTTGAGATGCCTTCTCTTTCATCCACTGACTACCTATATATATTTCTGGACTTTCTGTTCTGGTCCATTGGTATTTCTCTATTCATGAATTAATACCACAGTAGCAATTGTTATGGATCTTAGAGCATATTTTAAAATCTGGTAGGGCTAGTGGCTTCTCGTTGCTTTTTTCCCCCTGAGTTTTCCTGGTTCTTCTTGTTTGTTTAGTTTTGTGTATGACTCTAAAATTAACTTGCCTATTTTCTGTCCAAATGCCTATTGGTATTTTTATTGGATAGCATTGGATTTATGAGTCGAAGTGGGAGAATCATTTTTACGATATTGACTCTTCCTATTCAAAGACCTCCTGTGACTTTCCATTGATTAAAACCTTTTGTGCTCTTCTGGAGTGTTTTTGAGTTTTCCACTTAAGTTTTGTACATTTCTTAAGTTTATTCCTGGATATTTTATATTTTTGGTACTATTATAAACAAGGTCTTCTCATCTATTTTATATATATATCTTCTCATCCATTTTATATATATATATATATAATTTTATATATATTATTATTTTTTGACAGTCTCACTCTGTTGCCCAGGCTGAAATGCAGTGGTGTGATCTGGGCTCACTGCAGCCTTGACTCCCTGGGCTCAAGCAGTCCTCCCACCTCAGCCTCCTGAGTAGCTAAGACTATAGGCATACACCACTCTGTCCAGCTAATTTTGTTTTTAATTTTTTGAGGAGACCACGTCTCACTTTGTTTCCCAGGGTGGTCCTGAACTTTTGAGCTCTGGTGATCCTCCTGCCTTGGCCTCCCAAAGTGCTGGGATTACAGACATGAGCCACCACATCCAGCTTCATCCATTATGTCTTTAACCTCTATTGTTGTTCTGGATTTCCTTTATTTTCTTTTTTAAAAAAGATTTTGCGTAGCCCCATTTTTTTCACTTTTTAACTCTCATTTTCATAGCGCGGGATATTTTCTGAAATTTTTCAAGTGATTCTTACTATATTTCTGTCTTGCAATGAATTATCTTGAAAATTAATGTGAGAAATCAATGTTGTGAAGATTGATTAGGATTTCTAGTGTAAATGTTGGATGTAATGGTGAGTTTATCATAAGTCCTTAAAGGGTATGAAGGCTGAACCCCAGAGTTTATTTTGACATTGGTTTAGTGGAGGCAGGCTGAGCATGAACCAGAACTTGCAACCCTGAAAGTTAACCAATTAGCTACTGAATAACTATTTTAGCTAAATGTTGAATGGCAAGTATTAAAAATAAATATTTATCCAAACCAAAATATCACCAACTTAGAATGAACCTCCGAGTTAAATAAATCTGAAATTTTATTCAGAAACATATTATTATTGCAATTTTATTAAAAATTTCAGGAATCATCTTTTTAAAGTTTGACATTGAAGGCAAGAGATAATTTCTTTTCTTTCTTTTCTTTTTCTTTTCTTTCTTTCTTTTTTTTTTTTTTTTTTTTTTTATGGAGTCTCGCTCTGTCGCCCAGGCTGGAGTGCAGTGGCGTGATCTTGGCTCACTGCAACCTCTGCCTCCCTGGTTCAAGGCTCCTGCCTCAGCCTCCCGAGTAGCTGGGATTATAGGCGCCCACCACCATGCCCAGCTAATTTTGTATTTTTAGTAGAGATGGAATTTTGCTGTGTTGGTCGGGCTAGTCTTGAACTCCTGACCTCAGGTGATCCACCCACCTCGGCCTCCCAAAGTGCTGGGATTACAGGCATGAGCCACCACGCCCAGCCAGCAAGAGATAATTTCTCGGCACCATCAGTTGCTAGATTGCATGTGAGTTCATTAGATTGTATGTGTGTCATGCCAAAGAGATAACTAGAAATTAAATGCAACTCTAAAAGTTTGTTTTGCAATGTTATAAATGTTAATGCAGCAAACAATTCTACAAAGACTAGAATTATGTTATAATCTAATATCTATTATTGTATCTTGTATTGTTACTTAAATTTTTAGGTATTTATTGGCTTAACCAAAAATATTGTTTTTCCTTAAGTTATTTAACTATTGCACTCTTCTTTCATTAATTCACTCAAATATTCACTGGCTGTTTACCTATTTTTAAATGTATTCCCTTTTTAAAGGCCAGGTTTATTGAGGTATAATTTACATACAACAAAATTCATTTCTTTTAAATATACAGTTCAATGAGTTTTGACACTGCATACACTTGTGTAATCACCACCAAAATCAAGATAATAGAACATTTCTATCCCCCTGGAAATCTGCTTTTGCAGAACATGCCCTTCTCCTACCCTAGCTCTTGGCAACTACTCATCTGTTTTCTGTCTCTATAGTTTTGCCATTTTTAGAACATCATGTATTAGATAACCTTTTGTTTTCTAGCTTCTTTCACTTAGCATAATGCTTTTGAGATTCATCTGTGATGTAATGTGTATCAATAGTTTGTTCCTTTTTTACTACTGAGTAATATTCCATTGTCTGGATATATCACAGTTTACTTATATATTCGCCATTCATTGAACATTTGGGTTGTTTTCAGTTATGAAGTATTATAAATAAAGCTGCTATGAACATTTGCTTACCTGTCTTTGTGTGGGCACGGGTTTTCATTTCTGTTGGAATAAATACCCAAGGTGAGATTCCTTTGTTGCATGGTAAGTGTATGTTTAACTTTAAAAACCTGGCAATCATTTTCAAAATATCTGAACATTTTTCATTTCCATCAGCAATGTATAAGCTTTTCAATTGTTCCACACCTTTACCAACTTTTGTTATTTAGGAATTTTAAATTTTATCCATTCTAGTGTGAAATGGTATCTTATTGTTTTAATTTGCATTTTCCTACTGACTAATAACGTTGAACATCTTTTCTCATGCCCATTTGCCATCCATATATCCTCTTTGAAGTCTCTGTACTTGTTTGCCCATTTTAAATTTATCTTTTTTTGTCTAATTGAGTTGTGTATTTTATATTTTCTGGATACCAATCCTTTGTCAGATACATGGTATGCAATATTTTCTACCTGTCTATGGCCTGTCTTTTCATTTCCTGAACTGTGTCTTTTGAAGAACAGAAATTTTAAGTTTTTGACAAAGTCCTGTTTATCAGTTATTTTTTCCTTTATGGTTTGTGCTTTTTGTCTTTATCTTAATACATTCTTAATAGGTTAACTATTTTGTATATCAAATTAATATCTCTCACAGTCATTAATTGTTACTTTATTCTTACAATAATAAAGATAAATATATCTCTCAATAGATTAATACAATTTTTACTCCATCTTACATATAGACTTAATAAATACAAATGGTACACTTTTTATATTACTCAGATTGTTATGCTGGTCACTGTGCCAGCATGCAATAATTGGTCACTAACAGTTAAGGGATACCAAAAATGATATTGCAGGAGACGTTCAGTTACTTCTGAAGATCAGAGATGATTTTTGCCTAAGTCAAGCTTTGGGATATCCCTAATTTATATTGGCTGGTTCTTTGTGTTTGTTTTGGCATTAAGTACAGATTTAAATCTTTCCATGAAGAGACTCAAGCGCAATCATAATTTTTCATAAGACTAAGTCATATGTTGCTACCCAAGCATTTGCTGACTATTTGTTGTACAGGGACACAGGCCCTACTCACAAGGATGGCTATGGGAACATTATGCAAAGGGAGTTATTAAGACATTAGCTTTGCGATCCCTCTGGGATATCTTCCTCCTCCTATGGAATCAAGAGAGTGGTTTGGATGAGGCTTGTGGCCTTTAACATTTCATGCGTATAAGGATCACTGTCATCCAGACATTGGAACTTGTAAAATTCCATGACTTTCTTTCACTATACCAGAGTAATTGTGACCCAGCTTCATTTGCTTAAATGCAGAGTTAAGGTTTTGCTGAATTTTTAGTGTTTAAGAGATTGTGTTGGGACACCAGGTGATAGGAAGAGAAAATAAAAGGTTTCTGCCCCTGAGTTGACACTCTTGAGTGGAACACAACTGTGCACAGTGAGCCAAAGGGTGAGGCAGGCTGTGTGGCCGAGTTTAGGGTATGTGGGGATCAGTTGTAGGAGATGAGACAGGAAACATATTCAGGCAATAGATTGTGGGGGACCTTGATTGTCCTTGTGGGGCCCAAGGCTTCATTCCATTAAAAAGTGAATTGGCATTCATGAGTGAAGGCTTGGGCTGATTTAGGCCTACCTGGGAGTGACCCTGGCCTCCTATGCTCTATGTCATTGAAAACAGTAAGAGTTAAGATAATTGAGGGATGTTGTGCCTGCCTTGGTTGTCACATGGAGCTGCCCCTCCACTGGGAAACTGTAAATTGGCATGGGAAATTTGGCATGCCTGAGGGTGGTATAAAAGATTGACAGGAAAAGGGGCTGTGGTTTTCTTCATCAACAAAATCCACAAACAAGTGCGGGAGCGGTGGCTCATGCCTGTAATCCCAGCACTTTGGGAGGTCGAGGCGGGTGGATCACGAGGTCAGGAGTTCGAGACCATCCTGGCTAACACAGTGAAACCCCGTCTCTACTAAAAATACAAAAAATTAGCTGGGCGTGTGGCAGGCGCCTATAATCCCAGCTACTCAGGAGTCTGAGGCAGGAGAATGGTGTGAACCCGGAAGACGGAGCTTGCAGTGAGCCAAGATCACGCCACTGCACTCCAGCCTGGGCGACAGAGTGAGACTCCGTCTCAAAACAAACAAACAAAATTCACAAACATCTTGCCCATCGTCTGTGGCAATCATATGTGACCTGTGTGGATGAGGGGCAGAAGTAGCTGTAGACTTGGGTAGCTGCCATGCCTCCCATTGAGATGAAGCTGCAGACCCTGATGGGTTTCCTCTCCTGTGTCCTAATATAAAGGTAAGTAAACATTGTATTAAATGGAAACCAGTGTGTGTCTTGGGACTCTGGTTGCCGCTTGATCTCGTCACCATAGCTGTGCCACTACACTGACACCTTGAAATGGAAGGTTAGCATTACGAACTGGGCTAACTGGACTTGTTTTGGGGATGCGGGGGATCTGAATGAGGGTTAGAGCAATGACAAGGTGAGAATAGGGAGGATCATCTGCCTTCAGGACAGGCACTGAGAGTCCTGTCAGCAGTTCTGGCACATGGTCTGGAGAAGAAGGAAGAACAGAACTTCCAACTATAGCTCTGGTGAGAGGTCTGAATGGGGCCAGGAGCTCTTCTTAGCTGTTTAAACATTTTGAAAGTTTTTATTTTAAATAACAAAATTTAGCAGTGCTTATATATGCCAAGCAGCATTCCAGGCATTTTATTTATTTTTATTATTTTGTTTTTGAGACAGGGTCTTGCTCTGTTACCCAGGCTGCAGTGCAGTAGTGTGATCATGGCTCACAGCAGCCCCAACATCCTGGGCTCAAATGATCCTCCCAACTTCGGCCTCCCAAAGTGCTAGGATTGCAGGAGTGAGCCGTGGCTCTGGGCCCATTCCAGACATTTTATAAATATTAACTCATTTAAGTCTTCTAACAACTCAATACCATTTATAGTTTCCTGATGAGAAAATTGAGGCACAAAGAAGTTGAGTGACTTGCCCGGGTCACGTAGCTTAGTAAATGGTGAAGCTGAGCTTTCAATCCAGGCAGTCTGCCTCTAGACTCCCTCCTCTGAACCCTTCTGATTCCTATAGCTTCTCTTCCCCATTCTTCCTCATAAGACATAAGTGGTTTATGGTTTTGCTCCAGTGTTTGGGTTTCTTTGCGGCTGCTCAAGATCAACCAGTTCTTCGGGAAGGCGAACCCCAAGGCTCCACCGCCCAGCCTGACTGACTGCATTGGCACGGTGGACAGCAGGGCAGAATCCATTGACAAGAAGATTTCTCGATTGGATGCTGAGCTAGTAAAGTATAAGGATCAGATCAAGAAGATGAGAGAGGGTCCTGCAAAGAATATGGTTAAGCAGAAAGCCTTGCAAGTTTTAAAGTAAAAGTGGATGTATGAGCAGCAGCAGGGCAATCTTGAACAACAGCCATTCAACATGGAACAAGCCAATTATACCATCCAGTCATTGAAGGACACCAAGACCACGGTTGATGCTATGAAACTGGGAGTAAAGGAAATGAAGAAGGCATACAAGCAACTGAAAATCGACCAGATTGAGGATTTACAAGACCAGCTAGAGGATATGATGGAAGATGCAAATGAAATCCAAGAAGCACTGATTCGCAGTTATGGCACCCCAGAACTGGTTGAAGATGACCTGCAATTCCGGAACGTGTTCCCACTGACACAAAAAACAAGGATAGAGTTCTTCTGGTGGATGAATTTGGATTGCCACAGATCCCTGCTTCATAGATCAGCATCATTCAAGTATATCTTATAAAACAAACACATATTATGGGACTAGGAAATATTTATCTTTCCAAATTTACCATAACAGATTTATGTTTCTTTCCTTTCTTTGAAGGAAAGTTTAATTACATTGCTCTTTGATTTTTTCCGTTAAGAGACTCATTGTTTGGGAAATGCTTTTTTTTTTTTTTTTTTGTACTAAAATTTGATTCCTTTTTTTCTTATGAAAATTGCACTTAGTTTAAAAGTATCTTTGGGTTGTATGACTTGTTTTCATTCATTAGTAATACTTTGAAATAAAACTAAGGAAATGGAATGTTAAAAATCTATGACAGTGTAACTCTACAGTCTCAAAATGACCTGATAAATCGGTAAGACAAAGATGAGATTATTGGGGCTGTTCATATTATGATTCAGAATCATTTTCTATTGTGGTATTATAGGTTGGTTAAAGTGATGGCCTTTTTGATAGGTTTTGTTGTGTCTTGTGAACAAATCATTTCTGTGTCCAATATTGGAATGGAATTATCACTATTGTATCATGAGTGGATATTTTGATTCTATGGTTCCCTCAGTATTACATCTTGACTTCTAATCAATAATGAATATTTCTTGATATTTAGTGTATAGGACATTTATTTATACTCAATAAATATTTTTCAAAAGGATATAATTTTAATAATATCACTTCAGCTTAAAACCTCTACTGTGGAAACCAAATTTAATAGAATTTTAATGTCATTTCAGCCTATAACTCCACTATAGAAACCAAATTAACCATTGTGAGGAAAGAGCAAGGGACAATCTGGGCTTGGGCCCTGGGTCTGCCGTTTACTAACTACTGAGTAGTCTATTCAACTTTTCTAAACTTCTGTTTCCTTGTTAGTAAAATCATGCTAATCTCATAGAGCTTTTGTGAAGAATAATTGAGGTAATGGTCATAAGTACCTTGTTAACCACAATGGGCTATTCTAATATGAGGGATTGTTAACAGTAAAAAAGCAACTGCTTCAAAAAAAAAGAGAAGTAGAATTAATCATTTTTAAAATGTCATTATTTGTTGCTGCTGTTGTTGTTTTGAGAGGGAGTCTCACTCTGTTGCCCAGGCTGGAGTGCAGTGGTGTGATCTCAGCTCACTACAACCTCTGCCTCCTGGGTTCAAGCAATTCTCCTGCCTCAGCCTCCCAAGTAACTGGGACTGCAGGCGTGCACCATCACACCCAGCTATTTTTTTGTACTTTTAGGAGAGCTGAGGTTTCATCATGTTGGCCAGGCTGGCCTTGAACTCCTGACCTGAAGTGATCCACCCGCCTCAGCCTCCCGAAGTGCTGGGATTACAGGCATCAGCCACTGTGCCCAGCCAAAATGTCATTGTTGATGACTGAGTCAGAACACTCACACAGGTTACAGCTGCACAGGGTGACATCACTGGGCAGTTTCCAGGAAGCATGGATTCCTTATGGTGTGTGTGGGTGAATATAGCACCTGCCCTTTGGCTTGTACCCCTGTCCTGCATACCAAGGAAGCCCTGTGCTGTGGTTTTAGGGCCTCATATCACATTTGTTGACCCCCCCCCTTGCTACTGAGACAGCCCCCTCTCCAAAATTCTTAGAGTTAGAAGGTGTATTTCCCCCTCCTCTTGGCATCGTTGACAGGGTCCATGGCTTTGATGCTCCTGCAGTCTCCTACTTTGCCTTTCCATAGGAGAGTGAGTAAATTTTCTTTGGAAGGAAACCCAGGCAAGTCTGAGCAATGAGTGTGCATTTGGGGCTCTCTGGGATTCAGACATTGCTTTGTGGTGGTGTTTTTGCTTTTGCTTTCTTTTTTCTTTTCTTTCTTTCTTTCTTTTTTTTTTTTTTTTTTTTTGTTTGAAGAAATCTTATTGTCAGTTATACCACGGGCTGCCCCACCCAGGCACATTAGTCATGGCAAAGGAAGCAAATCATTCCTTTTCGAAGATGAGCCTTATATTACATGAATCATTATATTAATCCTTACATGAAGTCCATCCTTTATGTGTGGTGGTGATTGTATTTTGTCCATATTTCCTTTGCTGGGTGGGGAGATCAACTGTAGCTTTATCATCATGATTTTCATTTCTTGCTACAAAGTAGTGATTTGGTTTCTAGGTTGGCATTGTAAGGAGCCTAATGCTTTGTCACAGTACTCCGGCTCATACTGCTGGCTGAACAGAGGCTGCTAAAATAGGTTCATCAAGTTGTTTTTTTCATCGTCATGTTTTGTACCAAATGAAGCGTGACACATCCCACTCTGTGACAGAAGCTGTGAGTGACAATCGGTTCTGTGTGGTGGCCTAAAATTACAGAACGTTACCTGCTGCTTACTAAGGAAGAATCTTCTAGAGGTTTTCCCTGTACCTCTGCTTGGAGCCCACAATAGAACTTGTGTATGGCATCTAATAAATTGCAATCCCAGTGTGAAAATGACCTGCAGGCACAGAGAAGAAATAACTTAGTCACATAAAGTTTTGGAGTTCTCAAATCACTCATTTAATGTTATTTTTAAACATCCATCTCTCATTTGGTTACTTTCTTTAATAGTCCAATTCTTTATGTGTAATACAGAAATCGAATATCATAAATGGGATTGATAAAAGTCATTCTTTGCCTCATGGAATTTTAGTTTTTACAAATAACCTTAGAATAATTCAGGTAACTAAGGTATTTGGAGCAACAGTGCTTAAGAACTCTCTATCACTCTCTATTCTCCATTTTTCTGCAAGTAACTCAGCTAGATTAACAAACATTGTCACAGAAACAAAGTCTTTTTTTAAAAGCTATGGATCCTTGTGTTTATATTTTCAAAAAGCCATAAACAGGCATTTATCCCTTATTAAGAGGACTTAAACAGGTGTTTAAACATTAAGACAGTGATGATTTTAAAACATAATAAAACTCTAAGTTAAGGCTTTTGTTTTGAAACCCACATTCATAGCTACTTATATGTGGAACACCTTTGCATTTGGGGGCAACGTGCTATTAAGGCTGTTGACCCTAGTACTCACTACTCACCCCTACACACACACACACACACACACACACACCCTAGAGAGAAACAGTGGCTTTTTGGAGCCCAGGACCATCAAAATAGATTTTTAACTTATCAAGCCTTGAACTAGAATAGGAAACTCACATTTGTTCTAGTGTCTATGTGTTTAATAGTTCATACCATGAAGTTATATGTTGATTGCAGATGTGGGAAGCAAAATGGAAAAAAAATGCATCTTGCTAGCAAACATCGCCGACGGCCTTCACTAACTGCACTTAGCACAATACGTAATCATCTTTTCTTTGTTTACTTATTTATGGTCTACCCCTCCCTACCTGCTCTAGACTGAAGTTGAAAAAGGCAAGGCCTTTGCTTATATTCCTCGAAATCTCGAGAGTCCCCATAGCCTTTGGTGGGTTGACGGCTGTGATAGGGAGGGTATTTTGTCAACCCTGGGCCTTCACTTTGGAAGCCGTGCTGTGTTGTGATTAATTCTAATAAACCCATGCAGCATCTGAAGATAACCCCACAGGAAATTGAATTTTGAAGCAAACGTGTTTATTTCTTGGAAGCTTAATGGATAGATTGGAAAAAAAAAAAAAAAAAAAGAATCCTTTGCTTCTAGCTTTGGAAGCCAGAGAAACCACAGGCTGAGGAGCATGCCCTTGTCCCTCAGACTCCTATTAGCTTTCAGCTCTAATTTCTATCCAGGGTAATATGACCAAGGGGAACTATTTGCATCTTTGAAAATTCCACTCTTCTACTGGCTTATAACAATAGAACAGTGCAAATGTATCTTGTGTGTTCTCTACCATTGTGGATAATTACTAATGAAGTCTCTTTCTGGCAATTCTCATTAAGTGATTTAATTTTAGAAGTGGAAAGAACCATACCTATTGGAACACTTGAATTTCAGCAGACTATTATATTAAACTTTATTAAGAATAAGAATTATTCCCTGGAATTTTATAAGATCACCTCAAATCAAATTGTATTTTCAAAAAGGACCATAAAGATAATTGCAGTCAGAAAAAATGTTTTAAATCATTATTAATATAGTTATATGTATAAGGACCAGAGGTGATCCTTTTGTGGGCATGCTGATTTGAAGTCCTTTGTTCAGCCTGTTTGTTCTTAAGTTTGAATTTTGTTGTACTGTGAGACCTGACCGTTAACATCCACTCATGTGATCCTTTATCACTTTTTTGAGAGGTTTTATTCTGGAAATTCAGGATATAGTCTTGGCAGTCTAAAAACGTAGGTGATTTTGCTTTGCTATATCATCTCAGTGATCCTCGGGGGTTATTTGGATGATCAGTTCCATCAACTAGGGTCCCCTTCTTTTCTCTTCTCTGCCACGGCTGTGAGGGAGGTCTTGGAGGATGATAATGCCAGGTAGAGGAGGATACAAGGTGTATGTGTGGAATTCTGAGGAGTTGAATATGAATGTTTATGTGTAGGGGCAGATGGCAGTGGGAAGCGAAATTGGCAGATGCCAGTGCTTTGTGGGCCTTGAATGCCATGTTAAGGAGCTTGAATTTTTTTTCCCATGGATGATGAAGCTGCTCAATAATTTTAAGCAGGGCCATGGCATGATTAGCCTCATTTGTGATTCAGAGAAATTAGTCTGGTGGCTGATGGAGAAGGAATGATTGGGGAATCAGGGGAGAAGCAGGGAGGATAGTTAAGAAACGATTGCAGAAAATCCAGTCAGGGAGCTTGAACCAGAGTAATGATAATGAGGAGAAGAGGAGGTGACCAGGAAAATGCTTGAGAAGTAGAGTTGGCAGGAGTGGGAAAGGACAAGATGTAGGGGTGATGAGGTGCTACCCAGTGGCACTAAGTTTTTGTGCTTGAATCAAATAATTGCTCAAGTCCTAGAACTAGAGTTGCTTTCTGTGGAAAATCTTGTTTGTGATTATAGAACTTCTCTTCAGCAGACAAGAATATGCAAGTCAAAATCTTTGATTTCTTTTTCTTAACAAATATCATTACAACCAATATACCTGGAAGCTGTAGCCTATAGATCTTTTACATTACCAGCTATTGAGGTCCTCAGTAATGACCTTAATCATGTTTGTTGTTCATCTTGTTCTTGTCAGAAGGCTGGCTGAAAATTTGGGTATTTGAGAAAGGAATATTCTTAAGTAATATATTACTAGTTTCTCAAAAAATAATTTAAGTCAAAACATCAGGAAATGAGAGATTAGACCGTGTTATTTTGCCCTTCAGCCTTTCACTCCTGGAATTGCCCTTATTGAACCAAACTAACTTTATGTCTTTAGTTTTCCCTTAGAGCTACTCATATATGGAATGCCTTCACATTTAGGAGAAAAGTGTTATTAAGGCTATTGACTTTCGTGGCCCCCTCCCCTAATTTCCACAAAACCCTGAGATAGTTTATTCTTAGAGCACAAGACCAACAAAATATTTTTTTGAGTTATCGAACCTTGAGCTAGAGTAGGAAACCTATGTTTGTTCTAGTGTTTTCCATTTTGTTCTTGTCAGCAAGAAGCACAGAGTTTTAAGCTTATTTTCTATGGTTTTCCTCAAACAACTTTTAAAATTATTATTTTTATTTATTGTGCTCTTTTATTTATTTTATTTATTATGCTCATATATTAACTGGATTTGTGTTTTTAGTTTAACCCATTTTAGTCAGTTGGATAAATATTTTTTACTATACTTTAAGTTCTAGGGTACATGTGCACAACATACAGGTTTGTTACATATGTATACGTGTGCCATGTTGGTGTGCTGCACCCATTAACTCATCATTTACATTAGGTATATCTCCTAATGCTAATGCTATCCCTCTCCCCTACCCCTACCCCATGACAGGCCCCAGTATGTGATGTTCCCCACCCTGTGTCCAAGTGTTCCCATTGTTCAGTTCCCACCTATGAGTGAGAACATGCGGTGTTTGGTTTTCTGTCCTTCGATAGTTTGCTCAGAATGATGGTTTCCAGCTGCATCTATGTCCCTACAAAGGATATGAACTCATCCTGTTTTATGGCTGCATAGTATTCCATGGTGTATATGTGCCACATTTTCTTAATCCAATCTATCATTGATGGACATTTGGGTTGGTTCCAAGTCTTTGCTATTGTGAATAGTGCCACAATAAACATACGTGTGGATGTGTCTTTAGAGCAGCATGATTTATAATCCTTTGGGTATGTACCCAGTAATGGGATGGCTGGGTCAAATGGTATTTCTAGTTCTAGATCCTTGAGGAATCGCCACACTATCTTCCACAATGGTTGAACTAGTTTACAGTCCCCACCAACAGTGTAAAAGTGTTCCTATTTCTCCACATCCTCTCCAGCACCTGTTGTTTCCTGACTTTTTAATAATCACCATTCTAACTGGTGTGAGATGGTAGCTCATTGTGGTTTTGATTTGCATTTCTCTGATGGCCAGTGATGATGAGCATTTCTTCATGTGTCTGTTGGCTGCATCCATGTCTTCTTTTGAGAAGTATCTGTTCATATCCTTTGCCCACTTTTTGTTGGGGTTATTTGATTTTTTCTTGTAAATTTGAGTTCTTTGTAGATTCTGGATATTAGCCCTTTGTCAGATGGGTAGATTATAAAAATTTTCTCCAATTCTGTAGGTTGCCTGTTCACTCTGGTGGTAGTTTCTTTTGCTGTGCAGAAGCTCTTTAGTTTAATTAGATCCCATTTGTCAATGTTGGCTTTTGTTGCCATTGCTTTTGGTGTTTTAGTCATGAATTCCTTTCCCATGCCTATGTCCTGAATGGTATTGCCTAGGTTTTCTTCTAGGGTTTTTATGGTTTTAGGTCTAACATTTAAGTCTTTAATCCATCTTGAATTAATTTTTGTATAAGATGTAAGGAAGGGATGCAGTTGCAACTTTCTACATATGGCTAGCCAGTTTTCCCAGCACCATTTATTAAATAGGGAATCCTTTCCCCATTTCTTGTTTTTGTCAGGTTTGTCAAAGATCAGATGGTTGTAGATATGTGATATTACTTCTGAGGGCTCTGTTCTGTTCCATTGGCTTATATCTCTGTTTTGGTACTAGTACCATGCTGTTTTGGTTACTGTAGCCTTATAGTATAGTTTGAAGTCAGGTAGCGTGATGCCTCCAGCTTTGTTCTTTTTGCTTAGGATTGTCTTGGCAATGTGGGCTCTTTTTTGGCTCCATATGAACTTTAAAGTAGTTTTCTCCAATTCTGTGAAGAAAGTCATTGGTAGCTTAATGGGGATGGCATTGAATCTATAAATTACCTTGAGCAGTATGGCCATTTGCACGATATTGATTCTTCCTACCCATGAGCATGGAATGTTCTTCCATTTGTTTGTGTCCTCTTTTATTTCATTGAGCAGTGGTTTGTAGTTCTCCTTGAAGAGGTCCTTCACATCCCTTGTAAGTTGCAGTTGGATAAATATTTAAAGTATGTTTCTGAAATGAATAAAGATTTTAGGCCAGGCATGGTGGCTCACACCTGTAATCCCAGCACTTTGGGAGACTGAGGTGGGCAGATCATTTGAGGTTAGGAGTTTGAGACCAGCCTGGCCAACATGATGAAGCCCCATCTCTACTAAAAATACAAAAATTAGTCAGGTGCGGTGGCATACATCTGTAATCCTAGCTACTCGGGAGGCTGAGGCAGGAGAATCACTTGAACCCCAGAGGTGGAGTTTGCAGCGAGCTGAGATTGTGCCATTGCACTCCAGCCTGGGCCACAGAGCAGATTGTGTCTCAAAAAAAAAAAAAAAAAAAAAAAAAAAAAAAAGATTTTGGATGACCCTACATCAGTATTTTTTGGGGCGTTTAAGAAAATGACTGCTCCTTGTGCAGTAATTTTCTCTTAAAATCTTCAAGACACTTTATTACACAAATACAGGAAAAATTAACACAAGTATCAGGGTGATTTTTGTGGTACAATGTGAGATTTCTAATCACCTGACCTTTGGTATAATTAATATGTATAATATATCTGTCCATCTTATAGGATTCAGAGCACCTTTTGAGTATTTTCCGGGAATATGTAACACAATTTCAACTTTGGTTTTTATGACATAGTTCTTATCTGCAATGCTGATTACTTACTCAAGAATAGGACCCCCCCCCTTCTCAATTATTTCATAATTTCTTTAGGAAAATGCAGTTATTCTGGTGGATGCATGTTGACATAACTCATGAGATCAGGTGTCCAGGATGGAGAAGCAGGGCTAGGATTTTTTGTTTTGGGCAGCCTTTATCCTTTTGGTCAGAGTTTCTGTCCTGGGCAGCCTTTATCCTTTTGATCAGAGTTCTGGCTTTATCCAGAAGCCAGGTGACTTCAGTACAAGGTGGTTTCCCCCTTCCCCAAGCAGCAGGGAACTAGAATCAGAAACAGGAAAAAATAAATAAATAAAAGAAACAAATTATGATCAAAATAGCTTCCAATAAGGTTTTAAAGCCACTTGGGCACTATTTGCTTATTGATATCAGAATCATCCCTTCTTGTTTTGGTATAAATAAGTTAGATCTCCAATTTGCTAATGGTTACAATGGATATTTTAAACCAGAAGAGTCAGTACCTTTATGATAGCCATAGAGTCCGCATGATTCTATATTTAAAGTGTTTTAGGGGTGAGTGAGTGGGAATTGGAGAACAGATTTGGGCAAGAAAATTCCTTCCCCTCTGTGCTTTTGTAGCACCTGCATCTGTTGCAGCATTCGTGCTGTATGCTAGAGCTTCTGGTCTTACTGAGGAGGATCCTGCCTGAGTCATCTCAGGGTTCATAGCATCCAGTGGCTGAACGTTTATTGAATTAAGGCAGGCAATAGGGATTCCTTTCTTGGTTTATCAATGTTTGTTTCTTCTCTTTTTAATAAAGAAACTGGCTGGTTTCTATTTACGTGCTCAAAATAAGCATATCTTTACCAAATGTTGCTGGAAGTCAGAGCCCTCTAAGGCCCTGCAAATGCTCGCCTTACCACTTATTCCCTTAATGATGTATCATGCATCTAGTTTTACGCATCTGAGCACTGGACTGGGATCCAGAAGTCTCAGGTCTGAGTCACTGCTTCAGTCTTCAGTACCCATCTTCACTTGAGCAGACCGCTTAATATCTCTAGATTTCAGCATCTTGATTTATAAAATAAGATTACTATTATAAGTCAGGGGCTGTCTATATGTGCACTGCCTGCCTTAAGGACTTTTGCCAGAAATAAAATTAAGTAATATGCAGATGTTCCTTGACTTATGATGGAGTTATGTCCTGATAAAGCCATCATAAGTTTAAAATATTGCAATTTGAAAATGCATTTAATACACCTTACCTACCAAACATCATAGCTTAGCCCAGCTGACTGTAAATGTGCTCAGAATACTTACATTAGCCTGCAATTGGGCAATATCATCTAACACAATGCCTATTTCATAATAAAGTATTGAATAGCTCATAATTTATTGAATACCATACTGAAAATGAAAACAGAATGGTTGTATGGATACTCAAAGTTTGGTTTCTACTGAATGTGTATCACTTTTGCACTGTCTTAAAGGGGAAAAATTTTAAGTCGATTCTAAGAGGCCGTGTATAAGGCTTCTCAAGACTGAAAAATACGCTCTGTGTAACATTTGTCATTTTCAACTAACTGAGAGTGAGGGGCACATGCACAAAAATTTGATTAGATCCAGAACTTAACCTTATACCACTGGACTCATATTTTTGGGATCACTGAATCATAATGTAGTTATTAACAATTTTGTGACCATTTCCAGGAGTTAACTGTAACTGAGCCATTATAAAGAAAAAGCTGTGCAGTTATAGGGACCCAAAAATATACCAAATCAGTCAAGTGTTTGTTGAATGCCTACTGTATGCCTGCTACTGTGCTATTTCACATGCGAAATAGAAAAGAAATCTTACCTATAGGTCTGATCCTCAAGGAATTTACAGTCTAGTTAGGGAGATGGAATAATTTAAGAACTGGACTAATCTGTGACATAAATACATACTTTTAAAAATTCTTTAAAAATTATTTTAGGATATTTATTGAGAGAAATGAGATATCAGTGTGAATAAGGAGCTTGGGTAGGGTCTTAAAGAGTTGAAGTTAAACCTGGGAACATAATCCAAGTGAAAACGAATTTTGTCAAGATGGAATAATTCAATCTAGCGCAATGTCTGACATATAGTACATGCTTAATAAGTATTAATTTGCTTGATGAATGAATCTCTTTCAACAAATTTATCTTCTAGTTTGCCAGTTCTCCCTTTACTGTGTCTAGTCTGCTGTTGAACTTGAAAATGAAATAAAAATGCTAAGATCATGTTTTTCTTTTCCAGAATTTCTATTGGTTCTTTCTGAACTCACAATCCCCTACTCCTCACTACACTCCTTAACCCTTCCCCTCCCTTATTTTTAGCCACAGCACCTACCATATTGTAACATACCATGTAATTTACTTATTTTGTTTCTTATGTTTCTTCCCTTATTAGAAATATAACGAAGTTCCAGGAGAGCAGGAATTTCTATTTGTTTCGTTCACCGACATATATCTCTAAACACTAGAACGGTGCCTGGGACATAGTAGGATCTCAAAAAATATTTGTTGAGGATCTCAAAAAATATATGTGTTGTCTATAAGTATGGAGGCAGTAGTGAAATCTGCCAAATTAGATTGGGGTGGAGATGGGGTCCTTGTAGAGTTCAGTAGGAAATAAAATTTGAGGAGGGGCTTCATTATGGCCAGATTATATAGAGCATCCCGTGTTGAGGGAAGGTTTGGGGCTTCAACATAGTAGGCATATATATTATTTACAAAGGTTTGGGGCTTCAACATAGTAGGCATATATATTATTTACAAAGCTGAGCCAAATATCCGTAATTTACTTGTCATCTGGGAGACATCAGGAAATAGCAGAAAGAACTTTGGCTTTGGAATTGGAAGTATGCAAGTTGAAATCCTACTTCTACAGTTTACCAGCTGTGTGGTCTTAGGCAAGTTACTTACTCTTGAAGATCCAGTTGTTTTTTTTTAACTGTAAAGTGGTGTTAATAATCCCTACCTGATAGGTGAAAATTAAGAGGTAATATTGTAAGTAAAACCCCTAGTACAAAGTGGGTACCCAATAAGTAGTTCTTAGACTACACTGGCTGATTTAAAACTATTAGCATACTAAAATGTACTTTTTCTGTTTGGGGCACATTACTTAGAGTAGTAGGAAGAAGCAGAAAACATTGGGTGTAGTATATTGAGGCAGAGTATTGTAACTGTGGTTTAGGAATGAGTAAAAATGAACAGGAAGATACTATATTTGGGTGTTTTACAGTCATGAAAAAAAACCCCACAGAAATAACTAGTATCTTTTCACTTCTCCAAAACGTTTTGAAACCTCGAGTTAATTAAGAGGGGAGAGGAAAATCCCCTAATCATACTAGAGTCACTAATAGTGTGGTCTCTGAAAGTACCGAACCACAGGAAAGTCACCAGGCTCTGGAGGAGATCAGCTTTCCTGGAGTGGTCAGGTCCTCATGGATACTCTCTTCTGGGCAGGACCTACATATTGACATGAACCTAGGGCACTAACTTGACCCTCTGCAGAAAAAACTTTTAATGTTAAGTCCTCTGCTTGCTAAAGGTCAACCAGGAATAATTCTCCTGGAGAAGCCTTGTGCATTTTTTTTTTTCTTTTTTACATGGAGTTTCACTCTTGTTGCCCAGGCTGGAGTGCAATGGTGTGATCTCGGCTCACTGCAACCTCCGCCTCCCGGGTTTGAGCGATTCTCCTGCCTCAGCCTCCTGAGTAGCTGGGATTACAGGCATGTACCACCATGCACAGCTAATTTTGTATTTTTAGTAGAGACGGGGTTTCTCCATGTTGGTCAGGCTGGTCCTGAGCTCCCGACCTCAGGTGATCCGCCTGCCTCAGTCTCCCAAAGTGTTGGGATTATAGGTGTGAGCCACTGTGCCCAGCCTGCCTTGTGCATTTTCTATATAACTGGTTGTTAAAGATGTTATCCTTTTTTTGCTAATTGACTGATGGATAAGGGGCCATCTGACAGACTTTGAAAATTTAGGATTAAGCCAACATTTATTTCTCTTAACTGGTTATTCCTTCTTATCAAATGATGAGATTAAATAGCACACAATACTTCCTTTTTGTTTCAGTTATCAAGAAACTCAGAGCACCATGTAATGCTTGATTACAATAACAGAAAGTCTAGGAGGGCTGTAAATTTACTTCCTCCTTGTATACTATAGTTCAGTACTGTCAGTTTCTATTTTAAGCAGCTTGCTGTAGAGCACCTTAAAGGCTTTACAAAATAACCTGAGTATACCTAATTTGGCATTTGACTAATTTAACATTTCCCCAGATGTGACTCAAACATTTTGTAAATGTAGTGAATTTAAAAGACCCAGGTGTCTAGCAGTAGGGGCATGGTTTAATCAACTGTGGCATATTAATACACCACATTTAGAATTTTTATCTTAAATTCTAAAGCAAATCTGTCACTGAGCCCTTATACGAGACTCAGTGCACAATGTATAACTGAACAGCAGTGAACATGAATGAATTTATATGTTTCAATGTGAGTAACTGATATGGTTTGGATATTATTTGTCCCCTCCAAATCTCATGTTGAAATGTGACCTCTCATGTTGGAGATGGGGCCTGGTTGGAGGTATTTTGATTAATGGGGTGGATCCCTCATAAATGGCTTGGTGCCATCCCTGCCAGTAATGAGTGAGCCTTGATCTGTTAATTCAGGTTAGTTCAGGTGGGATCTGATTGTTTAAAGAACCTGGCATCTCCCCCCTCTCTCACTTGCTCCCTCTCTTCATGTGACATGCTGGCTCCCCTTCGCCTTCCACCATGGTTATAAGCAGCCTGAGGCCCTCCTCAGAGACAGATGTGGACACTGTGCTTCCTGTACAGCCTGCCGAACTATAAGCCAAATAAACCTCTTTTCTTTATAAATTAACCAGTCTCAGGTATTTGTTTATAGAAATGCAAATAGACTAACACAGTAACCTGCAAAAAATATAACATGGAGTTAAGAAAAGGGAGATGCAGCAAAATACATTCAGTTAATACAACAGAAAATGCTGCTTGTCCCCCAGTATCTGCTTTCCAGTTTTTCTCTCATAATAGAATTTTAGAAGGTTCAATGACCTCCCAGAAAGAAGACTTTATTTTCTTGCCTCTCTTGCAGCCAGATGTGATCATGTGACCAAGTACTTGGCCAATAGGATGTCAGTGGAAGAGTGTGTGTGTGTGTGTGTGTGTGTGTGTGTGTGTGTGTATGTGTGTGTGTGTAATTTAGAGGCTGTGCCGTTAAAGGGAGTGCCTTCCCTGGTTCTTTTCTCATTTACCTTTGCCTGACACATGGGCCTGATGGTGAGGGCAACACCCTCTTGATGGTAGAGCAGGAAGATGAGGGTGGGGTAGTGAGGGAGGAGTAGGGAGCCACCACTTCATCCCAGGAATACTTATGCTCTGACTCTTCTGTGAAGGAAAGAGAAACTTGTCTAAGCCACCATTATTTTGGTCTTTGTTCCAGCAGCTACACCTGCTTCCTAATTCTATATGATACTATTTATGTAAGTTAAAATGAGCAAAAGAATATTTATTATGTATCTGCGGACATGTATATTTAGTAAACCTGGACTGGATACAGACTAAAATGAATGACAGTTGCTCAGAGGTAGAAGGGAAGGAATGGGACCAGGGAAGGAGGGAATACAGCCTACTTCCTCTCTTTACATTAAGCTGCAAGGGATTCTCTCTTTTCTGTGTGTCATGCTCAGTCGACTATGTCAGAGCAGGACAGTCAATTCAATGATGAAGAATCTGTGTGTTTGTGATTTTTGTGATTGCTTTATGCCGGGCGGTTTTCTGTTGGCTTTTAACAGTGACTTTTACCCCATATGAAGTGATTGGATTAAGAGAAAACAGTGGCTCACCCTTAAAACAAATGTGGAGGTCAGAGCCATGGCTGTCATGACAGGAGCGAGCTATGAAATAGACCTGGGAAAACAGATGCTGTTGCAGTTTGATGGTAAGGCCCATGGCACAGGTGTTGCTGGCAGGCTACAAGAGGCCCCACAGGGGCATTCTCCATTTGCCCAGACTGTAGACAATGCCATTGCTGGCTCAAAAGCTGAAATTGTCAACAGCCTGGGTGACTGTCTTTCGGGGTCAGGCTCACGTTAATCAGGCTCAGAGAGTCTGAGGCTAAACCAGAGTGCCAATCGATTAATTTATGATAAGGGATTTGGCTGTTGCAGAGCAGAATGTGTGTTCAGGCTGAGCAGAGCATCTTTTTCTGAGTAGGCAAGTAGCAGGGGACCCCAGGTTGTCATTAGAAAGTTACTTAGAAAGGACAGAGGAAGAACAGAGGCAATTGGTTATGGTATGCTCATAGATAGACTGGAAAAGGCTGATGGGTCCATCTCCTTGCTGTAATAGCCTTGACTCCACCTCTCCCCACTACCAGCCCAAGCCAGCCACTGTATCCTTTCCTTTATCAGTGGTTACTTGGGTGATCTCATCATCTGACTTTTGGAGTCAGCCTTTCTTCTCTCTTTTTTTTTTTTTTTTTTTTTTCACCACAGTATTTTTTTCAAACTAGATTCCATAGAATGGACTGGGTTTTCCCTAAACGAATCTCAGGTGCATTCCAGGTGAGTCACATTGCAGTTTGGGGATTCCCAGGCTCTTAAGGGCATACAAACAGCTTATCTGGTTTACTCCCTCAATTTGCCAATCACATCCAACATATGACAATTTTGCTGGCTAACTCTGAGGAAACCTTCATTCTCTTACCTCTGAATCTATGGGGGCCCTCTCTGTCCACTTCCCTATTCCAGGTACATTCCATGATGCATTTAGTTGTATTTTCTTGTCACATGGCAGTCCTTCTGTCTTCCCACTTGTCCCTGCTTTCACTCTGTTTACCTAAATGTGGAAGTGCCTAAGGGGCAGTCCTTGCTCACATAACTTTGGCTGTTTGACCTGTGGCTTTAGAGATCATTTGTGCAAAGCTAGCTTCCAGGTCTTTATATTCAGTCCTGAATGTATTCTTAAAATACAGTCCTAAAAGTCACTCCTTTTATAAGTAGTTGTTGGACAAGATAATACATATGATAGTACAAAATTCCAAAGTTAGAAGGCAAACTGAAAAACCGGCCTCCCTTTCTCCCTGGAGATAAATGTATTCCATTGTCTTCTCTGGAGACAAATACGCTCATCGGTTAAGCCATTTCTACCTGAACATGCCATGCTGTATTTAGAATCAGCATACGTGATAACATAGTTACCACTGTTGCTCTAGAGTGCCATCAGCACCCACTTGGATGTTGAGGTGCCCTCCCTTCTCACGTTGCCTAATGGTTCCCCTGAGAACCTTGAGCACCCCACTGCTATAGTATAAACTAAAAGGATGGCTGCTGGAATTTCCTTACAATGCTTTTCTGCTTTTGTACGGTTCACTTTCAGTTAGCTATGAACTCTCAGAGGATAGCAATTGTGTGCTGTTTCTGGCATATCCCCTTTAGTGCTTTACGCAGTCTTATACATAGAGTAGGATTTGTTTGTTTAGGTAACATTTTTTGAACTTTTTTTGTTAGTTTAGGTAATGGGTGTAGGCATTTGTTTTTAAAAACATCAAAAAAAAGTAACTGCTGGCAGAAAATGTAATGACCAGAAGATGAGCAGCTGCCTGTTGTATTATGATAGCTTAGTACCTTTACATTTTTTTTTTTTCTGAACTTATTTTTATTTTTGAGAAGAGAGTCTCACTGTCACCCATGCTGGAGTGCAGTGGTGTGATCTCGGCTCACCTTGACCTCCTGGGTTCAAGCAATCCTCCCACGTCAACCTCCTGAGTAGCTGGGACCACAGGTGCGCACCACCACAGCAGGCTAATTTTTGTATTTTTTACAGAGACAAAGTTCCACTTTGTTGCCCACGCTGGTCTCGAACTCCTGGGCTCAAGTGATCCTCCTGCCTTAGCCTCCTGAGTAGCTGGGATGACAGGCATGTGTCACCACGAGTTTAGTGCCTTTTTCAGTGGAACTTCTTTCCTTGTTCTCTGATAGTGTACCACTGTCCTACCTCAGCATGTCCCATGACACTGCCTGAGCTCTTTTCCTCCTTACCACTTACAACATACTATTTAATACATTTATCTTATTTTTAAACATCTTTCCCCCTACTAGAATGTAAGCTCTGTGAAGGGAAGGCAGGATTTTTGTCCCTGTTGTTGACTCTTACGTTCCCAGAGCCTAGCATATGGTAAGCTGCTCAACAAATATTTGTTGAATGTATAACTTGGTGAGATACCAATTGTTTATGTTGTCATTGAATTGATTACCATCACCAATCCTAGATTTCTCTTTGATCTGTCCTCCACTGATAGTTGGTATCAGTGCTTTGAGACCAGGAAGACATTTTTCGTTTCTCTGCAAACAAAACCTATAGTTTGAGGCTGAGTGACTTAGAGGCATGTGGAAGAAAGAAAGAACATAATCAATGGTGCTAGAACACAACGCCTTGGGCTCTGCTGTCAGTGCCTGACATATTCTCCAGACACTCCCCACTTGTGTTTTACTAGCCTATTTTGAGTACCTTTTTTTTTTTGAGACGGAGTCTCACTCTGTTGCCCAGGCTGGAGTGCAATGGTGCGATCTCAGCTCACTACAACCTCTGCCTCCTGGGTTCAGGCGATTCTCCTGCCGCAGCCTCCTGAGTAGCTGGGATTACAGGCGCCTGCCACCATGCCTGGCTAATGTTTTTGTATTTTTAGTAGAGCTAGGGTTTCGCCATGTTGGCCAGGCTGGTCTCCAACTCTGACCTCAGGTGATCCGCCCACCTCGGCCTCCCAAAGTGCTGGGATTACAGGTGTGAGTCACCGTGCCTGGCCTTGAGTACCTTTAATAAAGGTGATTCTTGTCCCTATTTGTTATTCTTACCACAGGTATATTGTTTTTTGTGGCTTAATTTTTCTTTTTTAAAAAAAATTTTTGTGACAGGGTCTTGTTGTGTTACCCAGGCTGGTCTCGAGCTCCTGGGCTCAAGCAGTCCTCTCACCTCAGCCTCCCAAGTAGCTGGCACTAAAGGCACATGTTGGCCGGGCGCAGTGGCTCACGCCTGTAATCCCAGCACTTTGGGAGACTGAGGCGGGTGAATCGCTTGAGGTCAGGAGTTTGAGACCAGCCTGGCCAACATGGTGAAACCCCTTCTCTACTAAAAATACAAAGATTAGCTGGGGGTGGTGGTGTGCACCTGTAGTCCCAGCTACTTGGGAGGCTGAGACAGGAGAATTACTTGAACCCAAGAGGCGGAGGTCGCAATGAGCTGAGATCACGCCACTGCACTACAGCCTGGGCGACAGAAAGACTCTTGTCTCAAACAAACAAACAAATAAATAAAGGCACATGTCACCACACCTAGCTCAATTTCTCCTCTTTTTATGGTCAATATCTCTTTTGATTCTTTTGCTTAGATGCTGTCACTCTGATATTAAGGAGGAGGCCAGTTGATTGCATTTGAGTTTGAGCCTTAATTAGGTCATTTAGTCTCACAGAGAAAAATTCTGTTTTGTGGCCAAATTTTACCCATGTAGTCAGGCAGCTGCCACGAACATGTGAACCTTGGGCTCCCTCTCCTGAGAGGGCGGCCAAGTAGACCTTGGCATAAATACAGAATTGAGAGGATGCTGGCTAGTGACACTGGCTTTTTGGTAAGGGCTGCCTGGCCACCTTGCCTCAAGTGATCTCCTACTGTCATTGTGGATGTCACATGCATCCTGGCTGTGCCACTTACTAGTCAGACCCTTAATTAGTTCTAAAATGAATTTCATGTCCTTTGCAAGAACTGAATTCACCAAGATATCAGGGAAATCTCATTACCTTATAAACACAAAGAGATCAGATCAATAGATCTTGCTTTGCTGAAGAGTTGGGCTTTTGTCCTCTAGCTGGCGAGGAGCCATTGGAAGCCTTTAAGCCAGCAGAGGTGTTTCTTTTAGAATGACTATCCTTGCAGTGGTTTTCAGGTAAAGTAGTGAGGAGTGTGAGATGGATGCAGGGAAGCAAAGAAGCTGTCAAAGAAAAAGTTTACCTGAGGCTGGGCACAGTGGCTCACAGCTGTAATCCCAGCAATTTGGGAGGCTGAGGCAGGCAGAACACCTGAGGCCAGGAGTTCGAGACCAGCCTGGACAACATGGCGAAACCCCACCTCTACTAAAAATACAAACATTAGCCAGGTGTGGTGGTGTGCGCCTGTAGTCCCAGCTACTCGGGGGGCAGAGGCAGGAGAATTGTTTGAACCAGGGAGGTGGAGGTGGTAGTGAGCTGAGATCATGGAGAATAAAAGAAAGAAAAAGTAAGAAGTTCACCTGAGAAGAATGGCTGCCCCTGGGCAGAACCTAGATGCCTCCATGCGGGTGAATGACATAAGGATAACTCCCAGGTATCTGGTTCTCACAGGGACAGGGAATGCAGAGAAGAAACAACACTGATGGGGAGGGGGGAAACTTACTCTTGGATCTGTTGAGTTAGAGGTGTCAGGGAGATGGCAAGCAGAGGTTTAGATGTAGGTTCTGGATCACCATGAGAGAAATCTGTGCTCAACCTACAGTTGCTCGAACCACTCCTTTAAAGTTCCTGCTGGGTGAGTGACTTTTAAAATATAACCTCTTATTATGGAAGGTTTCAAACATAGTAGAGACAATAGTATAATAAACCAAATCCCATGTACCCATTACCATGTTTTGTTAATTACCAGCTCATGATCCATCTTATTACGTCTATACCTTCCAGCTACCTCTTCCCATGTCAAGATGATTTTTGACACAAATTCTAGATGTCATGTCATTTATTAGGTTGGTGCAAAAGTAATTGTGGCTTTTGCCATTACTTTCAATGGCAAAAGCCGCAATTTTGCACCAACCTGATATTTGTAAATATTTCAGTATTTATCTCTGAAAGACAAGGAATCTTGTAAAAATATAGCCACAATACCTTATCCCTCTTTAAAAACCATAGTAATTTTGTGATATTTGTCAAATATCCAGTGAGTTCACATTTCCCCAGTTGATTTTTTTTTAAGCTTCATTTATGATGTAAGTAAGGGCCCTCCAACAGCATTTGGTTGACATGTCTCTGTGTCTCACAAATCTCTCTTAATCTGTAGATTTGGGTGGAAAACTTTTGGGAGCATTTTGGGATCTATTTGTGTGAACCTGAACCATAACCAGCACTTCAGTAAAATAAAGAGGTAGAGGAATATGGGATAATGTAGGGATCTTCTCTTTTTTTCTTTTTGAGACAGGGTCTCACTGTCTCTCTCTGTCATCCAGGCTGGAGTGCAGTGGCACAATCATAGTTCACTGCAACCTCGAACTCCTGGGCTCAAGTGATCCTCCTGCCTCAGCCTCCCGAGTAGATGGGACTATAGGTGCATGCCACTGCACTCAGCTGATTTTTTAATTTTTTTGTAGAGAGAACATCTCACTGTGTTGCCCGGGCTAGGCTCAAACTCCTGAGCTCAAGCAATCCTCCTGCTTAATTTTTTAAATTTTTTGTGTAGATTTGGGGTCTCCCTGTGTTGCCCAGCTGGTCTCAAACTCCTGGACTCAAGCAATCCTCCCACCTCAGCCTTCCAAAGTGCTGGAATTACAGGCATGGGCCACCACACCCAGCCAAGATCTTCTTAATTGGAGGTGTGATTTTAATTTTTTTTCCCTGGGAGGTATGATGCTTCCAGGAAAGCTTGATAAAGCTCTTGTACTTGTAGCCTCTCTCTCCTGCAGTTAATTCTGTGTACTGCTATGGTATCTTCTAAAAGTCAGTCCTGGATTATACCCCTTTTTAGTCCAGAAGTCTTTGTGGCCTCTGTTTCCTGTGTGATAAAGTCTCATCTCATGAGCTTGGCTTAAAGGGATGGCTGGCCATCTTCCTTGTGCCAGCCTCACTGCTTGACACTTGGTCTCTCCACCCTTCCCCTTTCTCCCCTGCGTGGGCTAGTTCCAGCCATGCCACTGTATCTGATGTGCACTTTCCTACCTCATACCAAGGGCTTCCTCTGAAATATAGTTCACGCCTCCTCTTTCCTCTGTACAAGTCTGACTCATCTTGAAAGGCCCAACTGTGAAGTCACCTTTTCTGTGAAGTTTTCCTCAACAACTTTTTCATCTGAAAGACTTATTCATTCTGTTGTCTGCTATGTCCCCTTTTTATGCCTCTCTTTTGTGGTGGTTGTTACAGCCTGGTTGGCTTTATTGTCAGTTGTGTGTTGGCAGGTAGGACAGTTGTGCGTTTGTGCGTTTGTGTGTGTCTCACGAGGGAAGATACTGTGTCCTGGCCAGGCCCATGTCTCCTTAGCACTCAGCACAGAGTCCTTCCCTTCTGAAATATAGGGTCCACCTGTTGGGTACAAGTCTTAGGAGGATGAATAACAGATTTCCTATTCTAGATACTCCACTCCGTGTTCTGTTTTAAAATAAATTTATTAAGCAGCCTATTAAAAATGACATAGTTTAGAGCTAGGCTGAATTAAAACCAGTGTATAATTACATTTTATTCTGTCCTTGTAAATGCATAAAGGATATTGCTGGGTATGTGATATGAAGCATTCCTTGTATCCCAGACACCAATTTCATGACTCAGGAAATTGCAACAAAAACACAAAACTCTAATCTTTCCAGATACTGTTTTGTTGCCTGCCAAAACTTAGACATAAATTGCAGGGGGGAAAAAAGCATTATGTCCACAATTAAGAGAATTGACACTTTATGTGTATATAATCTGTTACTATTGTTTGTGCTCAGATTACAGTTTTTGATTTTCATTATTTTATTCTTTCAGCAAACATCTGTTGAGTGACGATCACATTCCAGACATTGTGCTGGGTTCAGCGGAGCTTGTCGTCTCATGAGGAGGACATGCTGTAACAGTTGTATAGGCAAGACAGCACAGGGGAAAGAGTGGTTGATTTGTGACACAGGTGGTCCTGCAGGGTGAATAGGAAATGATCAGGTAGACAGGGTAGGGAGGGTGGGGCCCGGGAGACATACCTGACAGAGTGGACAGCGTGCGCCAAGAATGGAGAATTAGGAAAGGCATGGCTTACTTTAGTATTTAACTGTCATTTTCATTTTTAATAGGAAATATATATTGTACATGTTGTAAAATGCAAATAGATCAACAGTGAAAGTTAAGTTCTATCTTTCCTCTGACCCTCAGCCACACAAGTCCTCTCCTTAGAGACAGCCACTGTTACATTTTCTTGTAAATGCCCTTCCATGGAATTATGATACATTTATAAACCTGAGATAGATTTTTATCTCCCCTGAAAAGGTAACATGTTATGCAACTTGTTTTTCATCTTGCTTTTTTCCACCTAATGCATAGGATGTATGTAGAGTGGCTGCATTCTTTTTAATATAATGGCTATAGACTCCATTATGTGAGTGGACAACAGTTTATTTAGTTGGTACCCTTTGGAGGAGACATTTAGGCCTTTTATAATAATGTGGTGTCACCTATCCCATGATGTAGATTGGAATAAGTGAGCAGCAGCCAGACTACAGAGCTGAGGGTTGTAAATATATTCAATTCTTAGTTCAGATTCTGCTAACAAACAGAAAGTCAAGCATGTTGGAGAAAGAACCAAATCGAATTCCAAGAAATGCAATATATTCATTGAAATTACAAACTCAGGATAAAGAACTGAAAAGACAGCACTGAATCCTAACCACTAGACTACCAGATTTAAATGTAAGACTTCCAACTATACAAATCCTAGGAGAAAACCTAGAAAGTACCCTTCCTGACATCAGACTTGGCATAGAATTTTCTGGCTAAGTCCTCAAAAGTAATTGCAACAAAACCAAGAGTAGGCAAGTGGGACCTAATTAAAGAGCTTCTGCACAGCAAAAGAAGCTATTAACAGAGTAAACAGTATACAGAATGGGAGAAAATATTTGAAAACTGTGCATCTGACAAATTTCCAGAATCTATAAGGAACCTAAATCAATAAGCAAAAAACAAATAATCCCATTAAAAAATGGACAATGGAACAGACACTTCTCAAAAGAAGACATACAAGTGGCCAACAAGCATATGAAAAAATGTTGATTATCACTAATCATTTGAGCAATGCAAATCAAAACCACAGTGCAATACCTTCCCATACCAGTCAGAATGGCTGTTATTAAATAGCCAAATAATAACAGATGCTGGCGAGGCTGCACAGAAAAGGGGAACACATATACACTGTTGATAGGAATGTAAATTAGTTCAGCCACTGTGGGAAGCAGTTTGAAGATTTCTCAAGGAACTTAGAATGACCATTTGACCCAGCAATCCCACTACTGGGTATATATCCAAAGGAATATAAATTGTTCTATTATAAAGACACATGCATTCATATGTTCATTGCAGCACTATTCACAATAACGAAGGCATGGAATCAACCTAGGTGCCCATCAACAGTGGATTGAATAAAGAAAACGTGGCACATATGCCCCAGGGAATACTACATAGCCATACAAAAGAGCAAGATTACATTCTTTGCGGCAACATGGAAGTAGCTGGAGGCCATAATCCTAAGCAAATTAACACGGGAACAGAAAACCAACTACTGCGTGTTCTCACCTGTAACAGGGAGCTAAGTATTAGTACACATGGACATAAATATAGGAGCAATAGACACTGGGGACTATGGGGCGGGGGATGTGGGTTGAAAAATTACCTGTTGGGTACTATGTTCACTGCCTGAGTGACAGGATCCATACTCCAAACCTCAGCATTATGCAAGTATACCTATGTAACAAACCTGTACATGTACCCCTTGTATTTAAAATAAAAGTTGAAATTGTATTTTTAAAAACAGAACTGAAAAGAGAACTGGTGAACTGAACAATGGATCTGAATAAATTATCCAGAAAGTGCCACAGAGAGGCAGAAAGAAAATATATCCACATGCTGAAATACTGCACAGCAGTGAGACCACATGAACCAGAACCATGTGTCAATCTGGGTTGACTCTCACAAATGTATTGTGGGGAGAAAAAAGGCAGGTTACATAATAAACCATACCATATATAATTCAAAACATGCAAAGTTAAACAACATATATCTGTAATACTACTCTAAGGGCACAATAAACACCAAATTCAGACTAACAGTGTCCAGAGAACGGGGTATGGGAAGCGAGGGGCTTGGGTGGGAAGGGATACCAAGGATGTTTAGCTGTCTTGGTAATGTGCTATTGATTAAGCTGAGTGGTGGACTCCCAGATGTCCAGTAGACCATTTTTATCCTGATAAATTCTTGTAAAATATATTAAACATACAAAATAGTATATGTAGCTTATATGCAGAAAAAAATGAAATAACCATCTCCATACTCACTGCCCAGCTTGAAGAACAGAAAATTACCTGTGCCTTTGAACCACTACCCCCATGTATTCCTTCCCAATTATGGTATACTTTGCCCCTGAGGTGTACTGTATCTAGTCCTTCATGTAGCTGATATATTTCATAATAAGGATTTTCTTTTTGTTTGTTTGTTTGTTTTTGAGACAGAGTCTTGCTCTGTCGCCCAGGCTGGAATGCAGTGGTGCGATCTCGGCTCACTGCAACCTCCACCTGCCGGGTTCAAGCAATTCTCCTGCCTCAGCCTCCTGAGTAGCTGGGACTACAGGCATGCACCACCATGCCCGGCTAATTTTTTGTATTTTTAGTAGAGACAAGATTTCGTCATGCTGGCCAGGCTGATCTCAAACTCCTGACCTTGTAATCCATCCGCCTAGACCTCCCGAAGTGCTGGGATTACAGGCGTGAGCCACCATGCCCACCCCATAATAAGGGCTTTTAAGGGGATGCTTTGTAGCCTTCTTATAGTAATCTTACTAGTTTATTTGATAATTAATTTGAACCAAATTTTCATCCCCCTTTTAAAGAATTGTTGTGTTGGTCATCTAAGTAAAAATTATATCTTGTGTGCCTATGATAAAACTTCTGAACACAATATATTTTTAGCATCTCCCCGAAGTATGTGATGTTTTAAGAGCGTTAGTGAAAATTAATCTTCCATCTGGCCCTATCAGTTTTAATCAGGGAGAACCAAAGTTAAATAGTTTCTTGGTTAGTGCCTTAGGATAATACCATCTACAAAAGTGGAGTTCATGTTAGGAGGTTATGTGTCAGAAGTCTCCTTTGGGAGATCAAAAAAGTTCATTTTGATGGTGGTGTGGGAAAAGGGAAAAAGAAACCTAAAAACATCTCTGGAATAAGGGTTAGGGACCCCGTATTAGAGCAATGGTACCTTGACTTCTCATCTGTAAAAGAAATGTTTACTAGTTGGGAGGTGAGATCTGAGTTAGCGATAGGGATGTTGTTGATGTTCTAGAGAAGCTATGTGCAGTTTCCCAAAAAGACGGTGTATTAGTCCACTTGGGCTGCCATAACAAAATACCATAGACTTGACAGCTTAAACAAGAGAAATTTATTTCCTCACAGTTCTGGCGGCTAGAAGTCCAAGATCAGTGTACCTGCATGATTGAGTTCTGGTGAGGACCCTCTTACAAGTGATGTGTACATTGTGACTTAAAGAATGGTTAAGAGTTAACCCGGTGAAGATAGTTATGGAGGAGAGAGTGGAAAGAGAGTTCCAGGCAGAGGCTCAGAGGAAAGACTGATTAATCTGTTTCAAAGTGTAGCTGATGTTTAGCTGAAAATCTTGACCTGGGTCTCTAAAGAGTGACAAGCAGGTCAGGAAAGTTTGTGATCATCTACTGTAGCAACCTTTTTAGTCCAGTCCTTAGGCAACTGACTTGGATTTGATTAATAAGTTTAATTAAAGTGAGAAATAGACAAAAACAGCAATAAAAATGTGTTAAATGATCCCTCAGCCACAGGCACACTGTCCTTAATTTTGGGAAATGTCAGAGTATGAGGCAGAAACAAATATTCATACAACTGATTTAAAACAGAAACCTGATATTATAATTCCAAAGGGCCTTGGACCTAACCCTGGCATCTGCTGTACTCCCATTATTTTCTGTTCAAATATATCTGTGTTTTTTTTTTTTTTTTTTTTTTTTTTTTTTTTTTTGAGACAAGGTCTCACTGTCACTCAGGCTGGAGTGCGGTGGTGCAATCATGGTTCAATGAAGCTTCGAACTCCTGGGTTCAAGTGATTCTCCTGTCTCAGCCTCCCAAGTAGCTGGGACCACAGGCACATGCCACCATGCCTAGGTAATTTTTAAATTTTTTTGTAGAGACGAGGTCTCACTATGTTGCCCAGGCTGTTCTAAAACTACTGGGTTCAAGCAATCCTCCCACCTCAACCTCCCAAAGTGTTGAGATTGTAGGTATGAGCCACTGTGCACGGCCTGTGAATTTTATTTTAGAAGCATTTTAAAGAAAATATGTTTAATTAGAGACTTAAATGTTAGACCTAAAACCACAAAAACCCTAGAAGAAAACCTAGGCAATACCATTCAGGACATAGGCATGGGCAAGGACTTCATGTCTAAAATACCAAAAGCAATGGCAACAAAAGCCAAAATGGACAAATGGGATCTAATTAAACTAAAGACCTTCTGCACAGCAAAAGAAACTACCATCAGAGTGAACAGGCAACCTACAGAATTGGAGAAAATTTTTGCAATCTCATCTGACAAAGGGCTAATATCCAGAACCTACAAAGAACTCAAACAAATTTACAAGAAAAAACAAACAACCCCATCAAAAAGTGGGTGAAGGATATGAACAGACACTTCTCAAAAGAAGACATTTATACAGCCAACAGACACATGAAAAAATGCTCATCATCACTGGCCATCAGAGAAATGCAAATTAAAACCACAATGAGCTACCATCTCACACCAGTTAGAATGGCGATCATTAAAAAATCAGGAAACAACAGGTGCTGGAGAGGATGTGGAGAAATAGGAACACTTTTACATTGTTGGTGGTACTGTAAACTAGTTCAACCATTGTGGAAGACAGTGTGGCGATTCCTCAAGGATCTAGAACTAGAAATACCATTTGACCCAGCCATCCCATTACTGGGTATATACCCAAAGGATTATAAATCATGCTGCTATAAAGACACATGCACATGCATGTTTATTGTGCACTGTTCACAATAGCAAAGACTTGGAATCAACCCAAATGTCCATCAATGACAGATTAGATTAAGAAAATGTGGCACATATACACCATAGAATACTATGCAGCCATAAAAAAGGATGAGTTCATGTCCTTTGTAGGGACATGGATGCAACTGGCAACCATCATTCTGAGCAAACTATCACAAGAACAGAAAACCAAACACCGCACGTTCTCACTCATAGGTGGGAGTTGAACAATGAGATCACTTGGACACAGGAAGGGGAACATCACACACCGGGAGCCTGTTGTGGGGTGGAGGGAGTGGGGAGGGATAGCATTAGGAGATATACCTAATGTAAATGATGAGTTAATGGGTGCAGCACACCAACATGGCACATGTATACATATGTAACAAACCTGTACGTTGTACACATGTACCCTAGAACTTAAAGTATAATAATAAAAAGAAAAAAGAAAATGCATTTAAGAGTATGTATGGGTGCCTCTCCATATTGTTGGGACTTGAGGGGTCTAATTAGTGATACTCTAAATTCTCTACCAAAATTTTGAATTAGTTGGGAGACAAAGGAGCCAGATGGGTAGCAATCACAATGTCTCATTTATGAGTGGCAGTGTTAGTAGAGTATGGCTTAGGTATGTGGCAACAATTGACTTCTTGAGACTGTAGTCCTGGAATAGGCAGCACTAATCCCTCCAGGTCCTGGGACTGTTCAGCCAGCACAGGCCCCAGCTAGAATGAGGCAAGTGTAATCAACCTACACTGACTGGGATACCATATTGAACTTAGTAAAAAGTTCAGTTGTCAAGCCCAAGTCTTCCTCCTTGGTTCTAGTTTTCAATGAGCACCTCTTCCATTCGATATTAGAATGGGCATGTTCTTTTTGCAAACACTATCAGAAGAAAGTATGTAGTTCCCCATAGAGAAATGCTGTGCAGCACAGCAAAGATGGCAAATTCTTCCTGGTGTCTCACCCAAGAGCTTCATGGCACAGTATAACTACATTTTCCATGTCTCGTTTTCTCAAGTAGTATATAAGACCTAAAATCTTTTCCCCCTCTTATTACTAGCTGTGACTTTCTGTATATGAGGAAACTACTTAAAACTGATGGTGTATTTTGAATCACATGAACTTGTTCCATCTTGGTTTGAGCTAAATCTTTGGAATTTCAGCTGTTGAAGAAGAGGGGCATTGGATTGGAGGTCAGACTCTTGGCTGATGGGCTTGAATTTCACTCTTTTAGTGTCTTGTTCTAAGGGGATGAGATAGAACTTTTGTCTTGAAGAGCTATAGACTCAGGTTATTTCTTTAATTAAACTCAGCCTCTGTCAGAGCAGCACTATTCCCAGGTTGGTGAGTCACAGATTTTCTATTGTATTGTCAAGAGTTATCAGTAGGTACCTCTCCCCCACACTCCAGATTCTGAGCCTTTTAAGTATGAATCTCTGCCTACTGTCCAACAAAGTGGAGTGAAAAAAAAAATATGCAAATCCTTTTCCCCAAGAAATTATTCAAAAGGTAATATGTTAATTCTTAATACTTAAAAGATCACATCTCAGCACTACAAAGGTGTTAAGGCACTGGAATACAAATCCATGGTAATAGCTAAACTATTCCAGAGTGTAAGTCAAGGCACAGGCTGGGTGTCCATATCCAGTAGGGGTTCCCAGGCTTGGGAGAGAGAACAACCAGTCCATAAATGACAAACTTTTATTATGATATATTTATGTCCCATGTACTTTAATATTTTTAATTAACAAAAATTATTATGTATTTATCATGTACAACATGTTTTGAAAGGTCTGTACACTGTGGAATGACTAACTCGAGCTAATTAGCTTATGCATTACCTCACATACTTTTCACTTGTTTGTGGTGAGAACACTTAAAAGCTACTTTGTTAGCAATTTTTGAAAATACAACACATTTTATTCACTATAGTTATTATGTTGTCCAATAGAGCTCTTGAACTTATTCCTCCTATCTAACTGAAACTTTGTATCCTTTGACCATTTTCAAAATTGTATTTGGTTTTTGTAATGTAGCATTTTATGTGTCATAATCTCAGTAAAAGTCACCTTCTCATCCCAAATTGCTTCAGCTAGGAACCTGGTAGTCGTCATTAATTCCTCCCTGTTTATGATCTCCCACAGTCAACTCCATCGACATGACCAGTTAGGATGTTACTGAAGAAGTCCAGGTGAAAGACGGGTGGGGTGGATTGGCACATTGGCCATGACCAGTCGTGGGACTCTGGAGTCAGACAACCTGGGATTGAATCTCAGGCTCTCCGTTTGCATGTGACCTATGTGTAACCTTGGGCAAAATCCTGTTTCTCTTTCTGCCTTAGTTTCTTCAGCAATGTAATAAGAATAATCATAGTACCTTTCGCAAAGGATTCTTGTCAGTATTAACTCAGTTAGTATGCCTAAGATGCTTAGAACAGCGTCTGGCACATGGTGTTAGCAGTCACTATTGTTTTTGTTGATCTGTTCTTTCGGATTGTAAACTCCATGACAGCAGAATATATGTTTCACTACCATATGTCCAGTTTCTACCATAGGGCCTGACATATAGTGGGTACCCAAATAGTTTTTGAATGCATACATGAAGAAATATTAATTCATCAATATACAGATAAATAAGGAAGGAAGGAAGAAAACAGTGATTATGAGCTATGTTTAATAAGCAAAACCAGGGTTATGATATCTAATCACTTTCACAGGATAGAATTATTGATTTATTTTTTGGTTGCTCCTAAGCACTTGGTTGGTAGAAGCTTTCATGTATTGTAACGCTAAATCTGTACTTTTTCAGGGCTGGGCAGTGGGAAGGGGGCTTTCATTTAAGGACATCTGTGCTTTAAGAATATTTTAGGTTTGTGGTCCAGCGAACATTTTCTTTATTTTAAAGTTGGAGAGACTGGGTGCAGTGGCTCACGTCTGTAATCCCAGCACTTTGGGAGGCTGAGGCAGGCAGACGACCTGAGGTCAGGAGTTTGAGACCACTCTGGCCAACTTGGAGAAACCCTGTCTCTACTAAAAATACAACAATTAGCCAGGTGTGGTGGCGGGCGCCTGTAATCCCAGCTACTCAGGAGGCGGAGGCAGGAGAATTGCTTGAACCCAGGAGGTGGAGGTTGCAGTGAGCCGAGATTGTGCCACTGCACTCCAGTTTGGGCAAGAGAGCGAGACCCTGTCTCTAAATAAATAAATAAATAAATGAAATGAATGAAATGAAATGAAAGTAAAAGTAAAAAAATAAAGTTGGAGAAATGAGATTCAAAGAAATTTTTCTAAAGTCAGAAATGTTTTCTCATGTCCAACGTGTGATACCAACTTTTGTTATATATTTCATTGTGGGTACTCTTAATATATATGTTTGAGTGTAATTCAGCCTCTATCTGATTGCCAGGCAGCAAATATTTTTTGAGTACCTAGTATGCCAGGCACTTCCATGTGCTAAGGATACAGAGGGGAATTCAACAGATCCCCTGACACCCCACCTCCCATGGAGCTGACAGTTGGACCAGCTTGGCAGACCAACTGTCCAAATGTTCTTATAACAAAGTGTGGCATGTTTACAAAAGAGGAAGCACATAGTGCAGTGGGACTACAAAGCCTTGAAACCTAGGCTAGCTTAGGGAGTCAGGGAGGGCCTCTTGGAGGAAGTGGCATTTAGGCTGTGTTTCCCATTGGAAAAAATAATAGTAAAGTTGGGTTTAAATATACCACCTATATAGTTAACCTGCTATTACTTACTGAGAGTCATTGTATATTCTCCTGTGTTTCTTCCAGGGTCCTGAAGGATTTATGTTTGTGTTACATATTTGATCTGCATATAGGTGTTCATGCGTGTAGCCCTTGCATTACAAAATATATTGTCTGCTGGTCTTACATCGGTTCAGTTCTCACTTTGAGAGATACTTAATGGAAAATTATGGAACACTAGTACCGGAAAGGGATCGCACATGCAATCTCTAGATTCATTTTCTCATTTGCTCTTTTTTTAAAAAAAAAAAACTTCATTGACATAATTTACATATCATAAAATGCACTCATGTATACAATTTCAGTGATTTTTGGTAAAATCACTAAGTTGTGTGACCATAATAATTCAGTTTCAGACCATTTTAATCATCCCAATAGGATCCTTCATGCCTTAGCCCTTGGCCACCATGAATCTACTTTCCATCTCTATAGATATACCTGTCCTAGACACTTCATAGAAATGGAATTATACAATATGTGGTATTTTTGTGACTGGCTTTGACTGAGCATGTGTGCTTAGTGTAATATCTTTGAGGTTCATCCATGTTGTAGCATGTATCAAGTTCATTCCTTTTTCTGCTGTATGGATAGACCACATTTTGTTTATCCATTCATCAGTTGATGGACATTTGGGTTGTTTTCATTTTTTGGCTGTTACGAATAATGCTAGTATGAACATTTGTCTGAAAATCTTTGTGTGGACATCTGTTTTCAATTCTAGTCTATGGTAGAGTATAAATTGCTGAGTTGTATGGTAAGTTTGTTTTTAACTTTCTAAGAAACTGCAAACCGTTTTCCAAAGTCACTGCACAATTATACATTCCCACCAACAATGTATGAGGGTTAGGTTTGCCACATGCTCTCCAACATATGTTAGTATCTGTATTTCTGATTATTGTCATTCTAGTGGGCATGAAATGGTATTTCATTATGGTTTTAATCTGCATTTCCTGAATGATCTATAATGTTGACCATCTTTTCGTGTGCTTATTAGTCATTCATAATTTCTTTTGGTGAAATGTCTATACTAATATTTTGCCCATTTTAAAATTGAATTATCTTATTATGGAGTTATATATTTATATATCCTAAATACAAGTTCTTTATCAAATATGTGTCTGCAGTTTTTTCCCCATCATTTTCTTAATAATGTCTTTTTTTTTCTTCTTATTTTAAGAGACAGGTTCTTGCTCTGTTACACAGGCTGGAGTGCAGTGGTGTGATCATAGCTCATTGTAACCTCAAACTTCTGGGCTCAAGTGATCCTTCCACCTCAGTCTTCTTTTTTTTAAATTTCGACTTTTATTTTAGATACAGAAGGTACATGTGCAGGTTTGTTACATGGGTATATTGCACCCAGGTAGTGAGCATAGTACACAATAGGTAGTTTTTCAACCCACTCCCCATCTTTCTGCCCAAGTAGTCCATCATATCTATTAATCTCATGTTTATGTCCATCTGTGTTCAATGTTTATTTCCCACTTATAAGTGAGAACATGTGGGATTTGTTTTTCTGTTCCTGCCTTAATTTGCTTAGGATAATGGCCTCCAGCTCCATCTATGTTGCAATTTTTTTGTAGAGATGAAGTCTCACTATGTTGTCCAGGCTGGTCTTGAACTCCTGGCCTCAAGTGATCCTCCCACCTTGGCTTCCCAAATAACGTATTTTGAAGCACAAAAGTTTTGAATTTTGATAAAATTTAAATTATCACTTTTTTATTTTATTGTTTGTGCTTTTTGTATCATATCAATGAAAAATTTGCCTAACCTAAGGTCTCACAGATTTTTTTCCCCTAGGCTTTTTTTCCCCTAAAGGTTGTATAATTTTAAGCTCATAGATTTAGGCGTTTGACCCATTTTGAATTAATTTTTATGTATAGTATGAGGTCAGAGTCTAAGTTCATCTTTATGCATGTAGATATCCAATTGTGCCAGCACCATTTGTTGAAAAGATTGTCCTTTCCTCAATTGAATTGCATTGTCATCTTTATCGAAAATCAATTAACCATAAACATACCATTTTATTTTTGGACTCTCAGTTTTGTTCCATTGAGCTATGTGTCTATCCTTATACCACTACCACACTATCTTTGTAGTGAGTTGTGAAATGTAGAAGTGAAATTTACCCAGCTTTGTTATTTTTCAAGGTAGTTTGTGATCTTCTGGTCCTTTTGCATTTCCATGTACGTTTTAGGCTCAGCTTGTCAATTTCTGCCAAAAAATTTGCTGGAATTTTGATAGGAATTGCATTAAGTCTGTAGATCAATTTGGGGAGAATTGTCATGTTAGCTATATTGAGTCTTCTAATTTATGAATATGAGATGTTTCTCCATTTATTTGGGTCATTTCATTTTTCTCAGCAGTGTTTTGTAATTTTCAGTGTATAAATCTTACATTTTGGTCATTCATTTTTCACAGAATGAGTATTTGTTTGTACAATTTGGATTTATTCATACAACTGGCACTTAGAAAATTCTGGTGAGGTGGGAATCCAGAGCATGGAGAAGTGTGGCTTCTCAGTGGTCATAATAAAGAGGCCTGAGACCAGTGGGCAGAAGCTACAGGGAGACAAACTTTGACTCTGTTTAGAGAGCCAGTGTTGTCCTGCTGCAAAAAGGACAGACCTGGAAGATGGTGAGCCCCCTCACTGTCTGTATTTAAACAAGAGCTGTATAATACCGTGGTGAGAAGCTTAGAGACCATTCGTTCTCATTTCTGACCTTACATTGAAATCAGATATGGAACTTCTTTAAATCCAAATACCTCACACACCTCCTAGACCTACAGGATGAGAAGTTACAGGAGAGACTGTAGGCACCTGTACTTTAATTGGTTCCCCAAGATGACTCTGAATACCACAGTGTGAGACCTGTCTGCTATTGGACAGAGTGTTTTATAAATGTGATGGATAATTGGACTTGTATTGTCCCTTCCAACACTGGCGTTTTGTAGTGGCATGAGATCTGGATAAAATGAGTGTGGGGCAAGTGTAGACATACCTTAGGTATGTAGGAAACACAAGCGGAGGGATTTTCCTTGGACAAGCAGGCAGGACCTGTGGTTCTGTTTGTGGTGGGCTTCATATCTCATTCGGATGGTTCAGTGCCAATGCTGAATCTCAAGCAATTCTGAAAAAATCTTCCTAATGATGCCATGCAGGTCATCTGATTTTAAGTGACCTGAATGCATTGGAGAAATTGAGCAATAAAATCAGTGGCTTGTGTCTCACACCCCAGGTTTAGCCCATATGGCAGATACTTATTTCCCATTTTAATGGGAATTTTTAATAGTGAGGTTGCTAGCTCCATGAAACCTGTCTTCCTTGCAGTCTTTTAATTCTTATTCAAAGAAAATTGATAGAGTAAGTTTGTTTCCTTTTTGGCCTGTTTACCAGTCTACAGTGCCACAAAGATTGATGATGATACATTATATGATGATACTATTTTATTACTATCATTATGTGTTTTGCTAAATCCCTGGGAGAATCTTCTAAATAAATCAGCATTTATGCAAGGACAATTATGCCTACCCTTGAAATTTTCCTCTGATCAAAATCCTATATAACTGTAAAATTGCTGTAGAAGTGCTCATTTTGCAGGCACCTGGGAAGCTGCTAGAGGGACAAATAAGGAAGTTATGGTATCCTGTGCCTCTGCTGGACAGGAAAACTTCAAAAATTGAGTTCTGTAGCTACTTTTCTAGAGACATTTTTTCTATTTTGCTCCAGCCCACATATCACTTGTCTTCCTAACCTCCATCCCCAATATGCACTATTTTTATAGCAAGAGATGATGCAAAGAAAAATAACTAATTCTAAAGGGCCCATAAAAAGCAGCATTTGTACAGCTTTTGACAGTTTATAAAGGATTTTGACATATGCATGTTCTCACTACATTCTTACAACAGCCCAATTTTAGAAATGAGCAGCAGAGAGGTACTTTGTGCTGGATTGTAGCTAGGTGGAAAGTGAAGTTACCTACAGAGGTGTTCTGTCACTGAATCTACCAAATTCTTCTCCATTATGCTGCCTCATTACTACCAGACAAAATAAATATATCAGGAAAAGTTGGTAAATAGCAGCAAATAATGCCTTAGAATTAATTTGCTACAATATACAAAAGCAAACATTTTCAGTAAATGTTTGCTTCTTACACATTTATAAAGCATGGCAAGATAACAAGCATGTAGAAATTCTGTTATTCATGCTCATGGGAGGACATCTGGAATGGCTGTGTGAGAGCTCAATGAATCTTCTTCCCAAAACACAGCAATAAAATTGGACAAAGTTGTCAAAAATAACTAGTCTCTGGAAACTGATGAAAGGTCAATTAAATTGAGGAACATTTATTAAAGAAAATCTACTGAATCTTGGTAAGAATAGTAGATGTCTATGGCGTTTAAGATTGCTCCCATCCCTGCCAGATCCATGTTCTGGATGATTTATCACAGGCAGGTAGAATAGGCTGCAGTGACCACCAGCTCCCATTTCTCCCACCAGCTCCAGAAATAAACCATTGTGTTTATGGTCAGTTGATTTTCAACAAAGGTACCAAGAGAATTCACTGGAGAAAAGACCATATTTTTAACAAATGGTGCTGGAGCAATTAGATATCCATATACAAAAGGATGAATTTGGACCTTAACCTGACACCGTACACACAAAATTAACTCAGATTGTATCAGAGATCCAAATGTAAGCATTAAGGCTATAAAACACTTATCAGAGATCCAAATGTAAGCATTAAGGCTATAAAACACTTAAAAACATAAGAAATATTCAAAACTTTGGGTTAGACGAGTGTTTTTTAGATATGACACCAAAACCACAAGCAATAAAAGAAAATTGATAAATTAGATTTCATCAGAGTAAAAAAAATTGTGCTCTGCCAAAGACAATGTCAAGAGGCTGAAAAGACAAGCTACAGTCTGGGAGAAAATATTTGCAAATCATATATCTGACAAAGGACTTGTATCTACAATATATAAGGAACCCAAAATGTAACCATAAGAAAACAACCCAGTTTTTAAAATGGGCAAATAACTTGAAGAAACATTTCTCTGAAGAGGATATTAGGATGGCCAATAAGTACACAAAAGGATTTTCAACATCATTAGCCATTAGGGAAATGCAAATTTAAAGTATGGTGAAATACCACTACACACCTATTATAATAGAATGGCTAAAATGAGAGATACGGGCAATACTAAATGTTGATGAGGATGTGGAGCAACTAGAACCCTCATATGTTGCTGTAGGGGACAGTGGTTAAAAAATGGTATAGTTGGGCTTTTGGTTTGGTTCCAAGTCTTTGCTGTTGTAAATAGTGCTGCAGTAAACATACGCGTGCATATGTCCTTATGGTAGAATGATTTATAATCCTTTGAGTATATACCCAGTAAGGAGATTGCTGGGTCAAATGGTATTTCTTTGATAGAATGGATAAAGAAAATGTGGCACATATATACAATGGAATACTATGCAGCCATAAAAAGGAATGAGTTCATGTCCTTTGCAAGGACATGGATGAAGCTGGAAGCCATCATTCTCAGCAGACTAACACGGGAACAGAAAACCAAACACCTCATGTTCTCATTCGTAAGTGGGAGTTGAACAATGAGAACACATGGACACAAGGAGGGGAACATCACACGCCAGGGCCTGTTAGGGGGGTAGGTGGAAAGGGGAGGGAGAGCATTAGGACAAATATCTAATGCACGTGGGGCTTAACACCTAGATGATGGGTTGATAGGTGCAGCAAGCCACCATGGCACATGTATACCTGTGTAACAAGCCTGCACGTTCTGCACATGTATCCCAGAACTTAAAAAAAAAGAACTGAAAACAAGGGCATAATTACTTTGGGAAATGGCTTGCAGTTTCTCATAAAGTTAAAGATATGCTGCACATACGACCGAACAGTTGCACTCTGGGTATTTATCTTAGAGAAACGAAAGCATGTTCATATAAAAACCTGTTCATGGGTGTTCATGGCAGCTTTATTTGTGCCAGCCAAAAGCTGGAAACAAGCCAAATATCCCTCAGTAGGTGAGTGTTTATACAATGGAATACAACTTAGCAATAAAATGGGATGAAGTGTTAATTCACACAACACTTGGATGAACCTCACAGGCGTTATGCTGAGTGAGAGAAGCCAGTCTCAAAAGGTGACATACTGCGTGGTTCCATGTATTTAACCTTGCAAAGACAAACTCTAGTAATGGAAAAAAACAAAGCAAAACAAAACAAAAAACAGTGATTTCTGGGGTTAATAGGTGGGATGAAGGTGTCAGTGTGAAGAGATAGTACAGGAGAGTTTTGGGGGAGCGGTAGAACTATTTGGTATCCTTGTTGCAGTGGTGCTTACGTGAATCTATATGTGTGTTTAATTCATAGAACTGTACACCAAAAGAAAAAATAATTCATTGTATAACAATAAAGCAAAAAAAAAATTTAAAGACAACATCAGAGAAATTTGAAAAAAGAAAAGAAAAGAATAGGTCATAGATTTGGGGAAAATATTTTCAAATTGTATTTTCAATAAGGGACTTCTATCCAGAAAACAAAAGTTTTTTTTTTTTAACCATTCAATAAGTGAACCTGATTTAAAATATGGCAAAAGATTTAAATGGCAAGACATTTCACCAAAGAAGATATACAATGGCCTATAAGCACATAAAAAGATGTTCAGCATCTTTAGGCATTAGGAAAATGCAAATTAAAACTACAATGAGATACCTCTGAACATTTTCTAAAACAGGTATGATCATAAGACAATAACAAGTGCTGCTGTGCACATAAACAAACTGTAACTTTTTTTTTTTTTTTTTTTGGTGGCGGAGTTTCACTCTTGTTGCCCAGGCTGGAGTGCAATGGCACCATCTCAGCTCACCGCAACCTCCACCTCTCAGGTTCAAGCGATTCTCCTGCCTCAGCCTCCCGAGTAGCTGGGATTACAGGCATGCGCCACAACACCCAGCTAATTTTGTATTTTTAGTAGAGACGGGGTTTCCCCATATTGGTCAGGCTAGTCTCAAACTCCTGACCTCAGGTGATCTGCCTGCCTCGGCCTCCCAAAGTGCTGGGATTACAGGCATGAGCCACTGCGCCCGGCCAACAAACTGTAACTCTCATATGTTGCTGGTGAGAATGTAAAACAATACATTTTCCCAGTGTAGTTTAGCAGTTTCTAAAATATTAAACATAGATATATCATATGACACAGCAGTTCCACTCCTAGGTATTTACCCTAGGGAAATGAAAACATGTCCACAGACTTGTATGCAAAAGTTCATAGCAGCGTTATTCACATTAACAGAAAGAGGGAAGCAATTCAAATATTTATTGATTAGTTAATGGACAAACAAAATATGGTACAATGGTACAGTGGAATACTATTTGACAATAAAAAGGAATGAGGTACTGATACATACCTCCAACATAGATGAACCTTGAAAACACACTAAGTGAAAGAAGCCAGACACAAAAGGTTACATATTGTATGACACCATTTATATTAAAAGTCCAGAAAAGGCAAATCGGTAGAGGCAGAAGGTAGATTAGTAGTTGCCTGGGAATTGGAGTAGGAAACAGGAAGTGACTGCAGATGGCAATGTTTCAAAATCAGATTGCAGTGATGATTGTGCAACTCTGTGAATATACTAAAAATCATTGAATAGTACATTCTAAAATGGGTGAATCTTATGGTTTGTAAATTGTACCTTAATAAAATTGCTTTTTAGTTTCACCACATATTCAAAACAAGGAACAAAAATATTTTGAATGAATTCTCCTTGAAACTAATATATCAATGAATAATGCAGCTGCATAAGTAGCAGAACAAGTAGAACAAGGTATTGAAAGGGCTGTCATATTCATTCTCAAAATCCAAGTCATGTAAATGACCCCCAGACCTGAAAAGTCATTGTCAACTGCTGGAATCCATTGGATTCTCTTTATTAATTGAATTAGAAATAGTTATCGCCATCTTCAAACACTGTGTAACTGGATGCAAAATGAGATGCTTTCTTTTCTTGGAATTTCAGATGAAGCTTTAAAACTCGTAACAACCCCTACTGTGCTGTAAAAAAAACTCCACAGTGGTGGCCACACTGATCAGGTGATCATCTACTTTCAGTACCTTATATAAGAGAAAATGAGGTCTCACTAAAGAACAGTGCACCCACGCACCTGTTCTCCTCCTTAACAAAGGCTTATTAGCATAGACATTTGAATATTGTAGCTGATGGATGGCTGTCTAGAATTAAACCTCACTGCGTCCACTTGTTCAGCTGTCCTCCCAACAGCCTCAGCCACAAAAGGAAAACTGGCACCAGATCAGTGGGAGCTGGTTTCTTTAATGAACCCTTGGGATTTTTAAACCACATATCACTCTCATGATTATATTCCTTCATCATACTACCAAGTTTTGGATAAGCACATCCATAAACTACATATATGCTAGTACAGTTGTGAAGTGAGTTGTTTTCATACCCACAAGTTGAAACAGTCTCGGATTTTTGCCCCTTTGGAGTTTACCATCTTGTTTTAAGCCACATCAAATATCAAAGGAATTTCATCCATATTTGCTTTCTGTAAAAGTTCAAAACAATTCTTTCATTAGTAATGTACCTATGAAATCAGTGATTGTCTCTTTATCAGCTAACATTTTACGTGCTGTTTTCCCTGGCCCAAACCCACAGTAGGTTATTTCTCTTTGTGATCTAGAACACTAGGCTGTTAATCTGGTCAAATCATTAGTGCCTCTGTTGCTCTCCATCATTTTTTATGAATACTGAACTTTCTGGAGCTTTCAAAAAAAAATCTAATGCATGTTTTAATTCCTTGTAGCTATGACCACTTCACAGTCCCCTGTCAGGATATCTCCGAGATCCAGCAGATGAAAGTATGCTGTTCATGTTTTCTCCAAGTCTTTATCATTTTCTCACCTAATTACCTTCCTGCAGTTCTAATATCTTATTCTTTCTTCAATTGGAAAACGCCAAATATGAACTTAATATCATGCCATGGAATATAGTGATAATAAATATGAATCTAAAATGTCTGGAGAGGTACCCAAACTCTACCTTGAGTTAGTGGTATACCCTGTGGCTTGGTATATTTTTGGTCAAAACTGTCAGGATGGTGTTAACCTTACATCTCTGCTGTGTTGTTTTGTGTTGCCATATTTTAACCACAAGGGGGCAGCATCACCACCTTCACTGTCTCCCATCTTTAATATGGGTGCATTGGGCCAGGGTAGAGAAGAAAGGTTTTACAACTTTAAAAAACAATATTCGTCATCTGGTGATGATTGTAAATATGATGGTGATGATTACTGGAAGAGAGTTGAAGAGTGTTTCCTGTAATTGAGGAATTTGTCTACAAACATAAATCCCCTCTTTTGTGAGAGTAGTATTCATGGGGACCTTTGCTAGTATGCTTCAGTCTTTCCATTAGCTCTGCTAATAATCAGGTTAGAAAAGTCAAGAAACAATGAGTTACATGAAGCAGGCTCTGATTTTTAGGAGAAAGATAGTCTGTAAATGACTTATTTTGGTTTCCTGATGACATTTAAGTTCAATCATGTTCCAGGTAGCTGCCTCCAGATGCTGCAGATCATCCTGTATTATGATGAGTGTCGAAGGGCTCTAGAGTCATCTTTGTCATGTAAAACTTCATCAGAAAATAACTGTCTAACCAGGGGGTGAAATAAGACTAAAAAGCATCACAGAGTTCATCTAGAGTGGAGGGAGGGCCCCCCACAGAGCTCTGAACAGCTCCACTGCCACCAGTCTCATTACCATGACACCTGCAAAGGAGCCACTGCTGCCACAGCTGGTCCCAGTCACCATCACTGTGTCCGCAGACATGAGCAGTGAGGCTGAGACACTTGGCATGACACCATGGGCAGAGGCAGAGGGAGTGGCAGCCTGCGAACAGGACAAGAAGGTTATCCCAGTGAAAGTTTGGGAACAGTAAGATGGTTCAGTGTAAGAAACATATATGGTTTCACCCACAGGAATGACACTGGGTGAGATGTATTTGTATGCCAGATTGTCATAAAGAAGAATAACCCCCAGGAAGCACCCTGGCAGTACAGGGGATAGAGAAGCTGTGGAGTTCAATGTTGAAGGAGAAAAGGGTACACAGGCAGCAAAGATTGCAGGCCCTGGTGGAGTTCCAGTGCCAGGCAGTATAGATACAGTAGACTGAAGCCATTATAGATGTTATCTGCACCATGGGGGTCTTCCACACGGTCACCAGCACAATTACCAGAACAATGAGAGTGGGGAAAAGAAGGATTGGAGAGTGCCCTTCAACGTCAGGCCTTACAGCACACGGAAGATGCCTCCTCCCTTGGAGAGACCCTATGAGTGTTGACTTGTAGAGACAAGTGATGGAGGGTGCTGACGACCAGGGTGAAGGAGAAGAGATAGGTCAGTGAGACAGATTACGTATTGGGGTTACAGACCACAAGTCTCCAGGGCCCCTCCTCACCTAGAACAGTAATGAAGACCCAAGGCCAGCAGCCATGTCAGTGTAGGCACCTCCTCAACTTCAGTTACCAGCACAGACACCCAGAAAACCCTAAACCACAAGATGGTAAAGAGACTGCCAGCTAGGAAGTCCGTTGCCAAGGCCGAGCAGAGCAGGGCTGAGTAAATGCCAGCTGACCATCTCTAGTGTCATCTGGTTTATCATCCCACAGGAAGAAATGAATATAAATTCCAGCAATAAGACCTGAACAAAAGATTGGCTCTGAAGACCTTAAATGCCTGCTTATGGCCCATTTACCAGACAGCTAGCACTATCTGAGTTATGGAGTTTTCATTACTTTTCCCTACAGACATCTCTTTTTGGTAATGATAAATATGTTTTTTAAAATATGTTTTTTTAAAAGGTCTGGGGCCAGGCATGGTGACTCACGCCTGTAATCCCAGCACTTTGGGAGGCCGAGGCAGGTGGATCACCAGAGGTCAATAATTCGAGACCAGCCTAGCCAACATGACAAAACCCCATCTCTACTAAAAATACAAAAATTAGCAGGGCATGGTGGCGGGTGCCTGTAGTCCCAGCTACTGGGGAGGCTGAGGCAGGAGAATTGCTTGAACCTGGGAGGCGGAGGTTGCAGCGAGCTGAGATTGCACCACTGCACTCCAGCCTGGATGATGAAGTGAGACTCTCTCAACGATAAATAAATAAAATAAAATAAAAGGTCTGGTTTTTCTTATATGCCTTTAAAGGTTTTCAAATTGTTTCATATCTGGTCAGAATGAGATTATTAAGAAACTCATTTTTTAAGTTGTAAAAAAATCAAGTTATTTTATTACAAGTCAACAAACTGCAATTATCTGTTAATATGGGTCTATAATAATGATAACAATGCAACACAGATGCAGATTTTGGCTTAAAGAACTATGTTTTTCTAGATTTTATATTTTAATTGTTATTCAACAATGTCTTGTGAGTTCTTACATATCTCAGTGATAAGAGACATTATAGAACATTACACATGGAAGACAATAAACATCGTTCTTTCTTTTTCTCATACAACTTTCTCCATTAATGGCAAAATGAGATGAGGAAGCAAATATACCATTCTGTCTTTTAATATTTCCAGCAAAGAACTGAATTTAGAAAGAAGTCTGAAATTTTCCTCCTAAGAGAATTATAGAAAGTGTCTGATAGTCATTTATGGCTGTTTTTGTTTTTGTTTTTGTTTTTAAATCTTTCACTCACTTTTCCTTGGGCACATCTGACTCATGTTCAGGTCCAGGGAGCCACACTCTTTCCTTATTCACAGAACTGAATGCTTATACGTGATCTTGCTGTTTTTATTTTTCCCTAATGGGAAAGCCCTACTAAGAAGGGTATGAGACTTACATACTTGTAGCTGATGATCTTAGCCATCTCATAGCTACAGCTCCAAGAAGCCAGCTCTCCAGCCCCTGAATCCTGACTGCTCAAATGTACACTGCAGTGCTTCACTTCCCAAGGGGTGTAATTACCTTCTGCATGATACCCAGTGCTTCAAATGACCTAAGCAAAAGAATCCCCCTGCCCTTTCTTCTGATGCGTGGCAAAGCAAGTTACATTTATAGCAACTAGAAATTCCAGTGGCCTGGTCCTTGCTGGCACATGGCAGCAGGACTGGCTTGAGGGATGCTGCTGGGTGAAATGAAAGAGCTCAGCAGTTCTGCTTTGTGCTGTCCTGGCCAGAAAAATCTTTGCTGCTTGTCATCCCATCTTCCTCCACTAGAAGCCTGAGAAATGAGGCATGCTCAGGTGTTAAAAGTGGTCACAGGGCTTGCTGGGTGTGGTGGCTCACACCTGTAATCCCAGCACTTTGGGAAGCCAAAGCCAGCAGATCACTTGAGGTTAGGAGTTCAAGACCAGCCTGGCCAATGTAGTGAAACCTCGTCTCTGCTAAAAATACAAAAAGAAACCAAACAAACAAAAATAGCTGGGTGTAGTGGCGGGTGCCTGTAGTCCCAGCTACTTGGGAGGCTGAGGCAGGAGAATTACTGGAACCTGGGAAGTGGAGGTTGCAATGAGCCGAGATCGTGCCACTGCACTCCAGCCTGGGTGAGAGAGTGAGACTCCACTCAAAGAACAAAAAAAGTGCTCACAGTGTCATAATACCACCGAAGGTCCTCCTGGTGGCCGAACAACTTAAATACCACCACCTTGTCCTCCTGGTGGCTGAACAACTTAAATCAGACCAGAATAGATGGATGCTTAACCCTTTCAATCCTGAAGGCCCATGCAGTTAGTTTCTCCTAAGATACATACCCCATGTTGTTTCTAAGATTACTGCTGCATTTCTTAGTTGAAAATCAACCATGCCATTATTTCTACACTTTCTCTATCCTTCCTCAGGCCTGATGAGTTTTTTTCCACTCTTTCAGGGCTCATTGTTGGGGTGATCCTGAGGTATGGTATCCCTGCTACCAGTGGCCGTGACAAATCACTCAGCTGTACTCAGGAAGACAGGGCCTTCAGTACCTTATTAGTGAATGTCAGCGGAAAGTTCTTCGAATACACTCTGAAAGGAGAAATCAGCCCTGGCAAGATCAACAGCGTAGAGCAGAATGATATGCTACGGAAGGTGAGCTGGGGACACTCAGTCATCATTGTCCTGACATGGTTGTTGATTCCCTGACTTGTCTTGACCTTGTGGAGAGAAATCCTTCCAAACTCCTGGATTACTGGTAACATTTCTGGCTCTCTGTTTTGTTAGGAAGCTTTTTGGTCCATGATGAGGAGAAGGAAGAACCAGATCTTTAACTTGAGCCTTTCAGCTAGTGACCTTTGTGGGTTTGTTAGCATCTGTAGCTGAAATGGGTCACTGATTGTGCAATGGGTTTGTACGTCCCCACTCAGGTCATTTATCCAGCCACCATCTCCTCTTTGCTATGTCTGTTACCCTTCCTGTGGTTTAGGGATAATATTGCTACTTTCTTAAAATAAGATTGATTTCACCTTTATCTTAATTTATTCAGTATTCACAAGGGTAATTCTTAGTTCTTCACGGTTCTTTTGCTATATCCTACAAATATTTGAGTGCTTACTCTTATTGGTGATTGATGCCAAAGGCTTAATGAATCTTCAGGGGAAGAAGAAGATCTCGTTGTCTTAGAATTAGAGTCCAAGCATTTTCATTTAATGTTGGAGTAGCAACATAGTCCACATGAAAAAGCATTATGCGTCTCCTTGCACGGGTAATTTCCAGGATAAGCAAGAAATCTGTATGAATTGATGTATACTGCATTACCTTATAGACCAGGCTTTATCAGAAGGAAGCCTTCTGTATAGCAGTCTTGGGAGACCCAGGTTGTGAGGAGCCCCTTTTAGTACAGCACAAGGCTAAGGTATGTGAAGGCTGACAGTGAAAGGCAGAGTGTAGCGTGTGCTCCAGAAATTAAATTCTTGTTGTTTTTGGAATCTACTCTAATCCTTAAGGAAAATTATTCTCCACCTGGAGCATTAAACATGACCATCTTTTCTGTGTCCCTAATGGCAGTACTCTTTGCTCTCAACTCTTCATAAGAAAGCATGGGGTTTTCATAAACATTCTGAAATTCAGTGCAACTGAGAAAGAAACCCAATGTAAATACCACACTTAATGGCTGTTTGGAAATGGCAGCTTGAGCCCTTCATATTGGATAAGATAGGGGGAAAAGGGAAATGATACCAACACATTTCCATCTTTCAGTTCATAATAGAAGAGGAAGCTGACTTTTGCTCCCTTATCTTTAGAAACCTGTTTATTTAAATCCCCTCTGTTTAAAACTTTGCTGCACAAAGCAAAGGTGGGAGAACAATCAAGGCCAGGATGATTGTTGGTAGTTGAGGGAAAAGAGACATGTTGATGTAGCTTGATTGATAAGGAGAGGATTGAACTGAGTGTCAGAAAACCCTTATGCTAGTTTGTACATTATTGGGTTTGGTGGCATCCAGCAAGTTTCACTGCCTTTGGGCCCAGTGTCCTCATATTGGGTAGGTACTGTCCAAGGCTCCTTCTTATTCTGACATTCCCTGCTTTGCAGAACGCTCTTCTTTAACAAGAAGAGAGAATAAAGCATCATTTGAAAGAATCTACTTTTATTAGGCTGATTAACACCTCCAGTTTCTAAACAAAAAAGTTAACGTTTAATAACTAGAATGAAGGTTTAAAAATAATTAATTGAAACACAAGCCAAGTAATTGACCAGCATGAACAAATTCTTTAAAAAGGTTAGCATGTTTATAGCATGCTGAATTTTTTTCTGGATATGATAAAACTTTGGTCTCTAAAAGTTTCAGAGTCATTTGATTAATTTCCCTGTATCAAACCTATAAGAAATTTCAGTTCCTTTAAAGTTGCCCAATTTATGCTGATGTTCAGGAAGCCACTAACATTGCTGGTGACTTTGATTTAGGCTACATCAAGTGTCACAGAAGGCTGGTCACTCAAAAGAGACTTAAATTCAGCACAATTTTGTCTATAAAGGATTCTGTGAGAGGATCCAGGAAGTTAATAAAGAATCACGATGGCATCTTTTATTGCAGTTGAGCCTTTATAAAGGTGTGATGAAAATCAAGATTTTGTTTTGTTTTGTTTTGTTTGTTTTTTGAGATGGAGTCTCGCTCTGTTGCTCAGGCTGGAGTGCAGTGGCGCGATCTCAGCTCACTGCAACCTCTGCCTCCCGGGTTCAAGCGATTCTCCTGCCTCAGCCTCCCAAGTAGCTGGGATTACAGGCATCTGCCACCATGCCCAGCTAAGTTTTGTATTTTTAGTAGAGATGGAGTTTCACTGTATTAGCCAGGTTGGTCTCGAACTCCTGACCTTGTGATCGGCCCGCCTCGGCCTCCCAAAGTGCTGGGATTATAGGCGTGAGCCACCGCACCTGGCCAAGATGTTTTTATGAAAAACACTAGCCGGAAGCTTTCTGTGAGTTCTCAAAATTGCATGAAACTGTTGTGTCTTATTATGTTTTAAAACAGCACAAGCAAGATCATAAGAGCAAAATGTTATGGGGAGAAGAGCATGCCAGTCCATGGGGAGTCATAGCTTCTCCTCTGGGATAAGTCCATGATTTTTCACATTTATGTTATTTGCTCTAAATATTCAAACTTTAGTCAATGGCTTCAAATATTAAGCAAATATTATAGCATGAATTGGAGTTAAATAAAAAATTGGCTTTTTTTTCTTTTTAAACTTTCAGGTAACATTCGATCCAGAAGTATTTTTCAACATTCTTCTGCCTCCAATTATTTTTCATGCTGGATACAGCTTAAAGAAGGTAAGAGGTTTTTGCCAATATTTCTGAAATCATGTGAATCTCTGTGTTAATTTACCTGCATAATTTTCTAGTTATTTTTCTTCTCCCAGATTGCTTATTACTCTGTTCTTCACCCACTCAGAGACTATAGTTGACTTCTCATCAATGATTCATTTCTGTTTTAAAATCTGGAACTCCCATACATTGCCAGTGGGAATGTAAAATGGTACAGCCACTCTGGAAAACAAGTTGGCAGTTTCTAATAAAACTAAAGTTGAAATTGCCATATGACCCACAATTTCACTCCTGGGGATTTATCCCAGAGAAATGAAAACCTATGTTCACATAAAAACCTATACATGATTGTTCATACCAACTTGTAATGGGCAAACGCTGGAAACAACCAAAATGTTCTATAATAGGTGAATGGTTAAACAAACAATGGTATATCCATATTGTAGAATACTACTTAACCATAAAACAGAACAACCTATTGATACACCCAGTGACCTTTATGGATCTCAAAGGCATTATGCTGAGTGAAAAAAATCCAATCTTAAAAGGTTATATATTCTATGATTTCATTTATATAGCATTGTAAAAATGACAAAATTAAAGGGTTGGAAAACAAATTAGTGGTTGCCAGTGAATAGGGATGGTGGGGGCATTGGGCTGGGGGTGCTTATAAAAGGGTAGCATGAGGGACATCTTCAGGGTGATGGAACAGTTGTGTATTTTGATTGTGGTGGTAGTCATGCAAATCTACACATTTGATTAAATGACAGGGAACTATGCACACACATAATACATATAATGCCAGTTTCTTGGTTTTGATATTGTACCATAGTTATGTAAGATGTAATCACTGGGGGAAACTGGGCGAAGGGTACATGAAACCTCTCTGTACTTAATCTTTGCAACTTATGTGAGTCTATAATTATTCCAAAATAAAAAGTTTTAAAGAAACTAAGTATCCTTATTACTGAGGGTCATCGTGCTAGACAGCAAGGTTGGGCCAGAGCTTCTAGTTATTTAAAATACAAAATACCAGCCTAGGCAACATAGCAAGACCATGCCTCTACAAAAAGTAAAAAAAATTAGCTGGGCATGGTGGTACACACCTGTGGTCCTAGTTACTCTTGGAGGAGTCTGAGGTGGGGAGCTTGAGCCTAGGAGTTTGAGGCTGTAGTGAGCCTTGATTATGTCTCTGTACTCCAGTCTGGGCCACAGAGCAAGACCTGGTCTCAAATAAATAAATAAATAAATAAATAAATAAATGAAAACAAATGCCAAATATCTTTACAAATATTTATGGGTGGCTCTCTCCCTCTCCCATTGTGGTAATATTGTCTGAAAATTAAGCCTCCCCAAAGGCAGGTAACAGCTGTGGAACTTGTTTCAGCTCTCTTTCTGAATGAGGACTAAAGGAAACCTTTTCAGTGAGTCTAGAGAAGAGAGATTTTGCCTGACAATAAAACTCAGCAACATCCTTAGGATCTAGAAAATGCCTCCGAAACTGATAAACTCTAGCTAGATCAGTTGAGAAAAAAGGAGGAAAGAAACAAATTACCTGTATTAGGAATATAGGAAGGGACTTTACTACAGACCCTTCAGATATCAAAAGGATAAGGGAATACTATGAACAATTTTTGTGCCAATAAGTTTGACAACATCCTAATGAGATCTTGCCATGAAAAACAACTCAAAAAAAGAAAAATAAATAAATCTGGCAACCCAGGTGAAATGGACAAATTCCTTGAAAGACGTAAATTATCAACCTGAGAAGAGATGGAAAGCTTGAACCGACCTATATTAAAGAAATTGAGTTCATAATGAAAAACCTTTCCAGACACCCATATGGCTTTACTGGTGAATTATATCAAGCATTTATGGAATAAATAATACCAATCTCATACAAATTCTTTCACAAAATAGAAAAGGGAATACTTCCCAATTCATTTTATGAGAGGATGCCGGCCCGTCAGGCTGGGTTTTCTATCAAAGTCACTCTGCACTTTTCAGATGGTTTTTAAACAATTTCCAACCAACATAAATATAGTTTACGGAGCATTTGGTATGTATTAAGAACAGATATTCTTTATTTCTGTTTTTACATCCATTCTTTCTAATCTTCACAGAAACTCTGTAAGAAGGTGATGGTGATTGAAGATTAGTTCACACTGCTTCTCCCCCAGGTTTCCGACTCATTGATAAACAGACACAAAGAGTTAACTTGTGATTAAATGATTCATTTATGATCCAAAGTCCCTGGTAGATGCATGTTGGAGTATGTCACTTAACCTTTAGTAATGGGACTTCTTACACCCTACCTCATGAATTGAGGACAGGTACCCTTTAGCCAGGTCGGTCACAGTTACACTTAAGGAGGCTGAAATGGAGAGATCCTAGAAATTGCTGGGCCTGCCAAAAGCTGCCTCTTTTGCTCACAGCATGGAGGCTAAAGGAGCAAGAACAATTCCCCACCTTGCACAACAAGGTCAAGATTACAAGTCAGGGTCAAACTTCCTCTTCCAGAGATCAAGTGACCCCTTCTTACTGCATAACTTTCAGGGCAGGAGGGGAAGAGGGAGAGAAATGGAACATAAGTTCCATCTCCATAATAGGTGCTTGAGGAACAGAGGCTGTGTGTTTCTGCACACCAGCCCAGTGCATTTGTATACTCACATGTAGAGTGTCCTGCGTTTTACTGATGATGAATCTCAGCTCAGAATGATTAATGATGCATATGAGGTTACATAGATAGTGCGGGACTGAGTCAAGGTGACTCAGTCTGTCTGATTCCAGAGCCCAGAGTTGTTCTTTTGTGCCTTATTGCCTCTAGATTTAGGTTTTCCGTACAAAAAAAGACCATATCGTTTACCTGACTACTCTGGGTTGCCAGGGTCATCCGAATTTGTATGTCATTTACTGACATGTAATAGATGGGAGATGGTTATTATGGGTATAAATTACGTTATTTTTTACATAAGTGGAGAATTTGGGAACTCTTCTTCAGATCAAATGGGTGATGAGTAATTTGATATTTTACATAACTAATCTTAATGTATAATCAGTCATAGTTGTTTTAAAATGAAACCAAATCATGGGTTGTGAAAGCCACTCTGATGGTTGAAAGACATTTTAGTTTTTGCAGAACCTTCCCTTTATCAGCACCATTTTCTCAACAGACAAACAACTCACAGGCTTTGCCAGTTCCCAATCAATTTGTTTTTGAAATACTAGCCTGAGTGGGAAAAAAACCCCACTAATTGGTTTTTCTCTGCTCTCACACTATGGTAACCAACACAGAAGACTTCTGTGATTAAATGTGGGAGGGATTTCTCCCTACCAGCAAACAGGCAATCAATTCTGCAGCAGACACCAGCTGGGTGTCCTTCAGTTCAGTTCTGACACTATCTACCTGGAGATACTGCCAGATCCCACGGAAGGCTGAGTCCCACAATACTGCCCCCCACCCCATCTCAGACACCTGTCACAAGTCTGGGACTTCTGACTGCCTGGCTTCAAGTTGGGGTTCCCATGACCCCCTCTTTCATTACATTGCTATAGTGGCTCACAGAACTCAGGGAAACACTCATATTTACCGGTTTATTATAAAAGATATTACAAAGGATACAGATGAAGAGATGCATAAGGCAAGGTGTGGAGAAAGGGGCATGGAGCTTCCATGTGCTCCCGGGGCACCACCATCCAGGAACCTCCATGTATTCAGCTATTTGGAAGCTCTCGGAACCCCATCCTCTTGAACTTTTTGTGGAGGTTTCATTGCATAGCCATGATTGACAACCGTGTAGAAAAGTGATTGGACAAAAGGGGTGTGATCTAATGCTGACAGACTGAGTGGGGAAACCCAGCAAGGCCTATGTGTTCAGATTCTTCTTGGCCTTTCTGTGTGGCATACCTTCCTCCCCAGTATGGGGCAGGATCCCTTCTGAAATGAGGGTCTTATGACCTACTTCAAAAAGGCAGGAGAAAATTAGAGTATATTTTTAGTTTCTATGCCCTGCCTTGGGGCAGAAAAGGAGCAGCTGAAAGGAGGGCAAGAGAAGGTCAGAGAGATTCTATTTTTTTTGCTACCTGCTTCTGAGGCCTAAAGTGCCCAACATTACAACAAAAGACTGTAACAAGAGCTGTGGGAGCTTATGAGCCAGGAACTGTAGATGAAAACCAATACATACACATCATAATATCACAGCTAGTCTTTCAGGTTATCAACTATTAGTTTAGTCTCTTTCCTTTTTAAATTGCCCCTATAAAGGCACCTAAATAGTTGGTCCTTAATATGGTTACCATCTCTGATGAAACCTGTTGTCAGTGAAATGTGTAATAAATATTTCACCAATTAATGGATGGTATATACACAGATAACATTCAGACCCTCTGACCTATGCACATCATATAGCTATCATGCAGACCTGGGCCTTCTGACTTGAAAAAAGTTCTCATTGGAATTAGCTTTGATTTTGTGCTACCACTCATGGTTTGCTTAGAGGGCCTTGGCAGGGAAATAATTCACCCATAGGAGCCATTATTAGTGGACTCCCCCACCAAACACACACACACACACACTCTTTCTCTCTCTCTGTCTCTCTTTCTCTCTCTCTCTCTCCTTCTGTCTCTCTCTCTCCCTCACTCTCACACACATATACAATAACATGTTAAAACTTGCCAGTGAGGAATGGGAGGGGATGGGATTTCCCAAGGAGTAGCAGTGTAAGGCTTAGAATGGTACAGCTAGAAATTGGGATGTCAGGTATATTTTCACCAAAGCAAAACTTCTCATCCTGGGCTGTCTTGGGCTTATATTTTTGAAGACTTTGCCAGGGCATGCCATCATCTCCTTTTGTCTCTTCTTGTCATTTTATAATTGAGGAGGAAAAGTAAGGGAGATTCTGAACTAATCATGGCTGTATTGTAACCAAATAACGGTAGGATGAAAGATCTAGGATTTTACTGGATACCTCCTGTCCTTTCTTTCCCAAAGAGAAGTGGGAATCGAAGAACTGGGTAGCAGGGCAGCTTGCACAGTGAGAGCACGATGCTTTGGGGTCAGGAGACCACCTTTCCAGTCTGGGCCTTGGTTTGGCGGACATGTGACTTGAAGCAGCTTACATCATGCCTTTGAACCTTGGGTTCTCTCATATAAGATGGTCCAAATAATACCTTCCAGATAGATCATTGTGAGAATTGGATGGGCTAATATATGTGAAAACACTTTGTGAACTATGAAGTATACATTTAAGTACTAGACATAATACACAAATAGTACAGCTTTTCAAAATACAGTTAAGTTTCAGCTCGCATCAGCAGATATGAACGGGAGATGGGTAATTGTGTGTGTGTGATTTTAGAATATATTGTGAAAGTATTTTTGGCTACAGATTTACATTCCTAATTTTTTGCTTTGGCTAATGTCATGAATATGAATTTATCTAATTTATATTCAGAGTTACCATGGGAATATCTACCCAAAGGAAAGCTGAGTGGCAAGGAAAAGCACATCTGGGATTGGAATTTGTTCTTGGATACCTCACAAGTGTCATTCATCTGGTGCCTTGTTCTTGGTGCACTCCTAGCCCTCCCTGATTAAAGCCCTTTCTGGAGCTTTTAAAGAGAAGCAGACTCACAACTGTTGATTTTTTTGAAATATATATTTTTCAAAACATTGATGTATAAATGCGTTTGATTAAAAACAAAAAGGCAGTTATTTAAGAGGCAAACATAATGTGTCCATCTTATGTACAGGCAGCACCCTCATTCGGTGCCTGTCAGCATGGCAAGCCCTTGAAGGATTCTCTCCTGAGCAGGTGGCTTAGGGGCAGCAGGCATTCCTTAACACCTTCTTTACTGACTCAGATAGGGGCAAGCACTGGGAAGGCCCTGTGTCTGGGATGCAGACCAGAGGACACCTGCAGCCCTCTGTCTGGTCATGCTTCGTGGTGGCTGCCTGATCTCGTCTGGGTTCTTCTTCCTGCACCCTGTCTTTTTCTGATGTTGCTCAGCTGACATGCTGGGGCTCTCCTGCCTTTAAAAAAAATCTAGGTAAAGTGTTCCTGGCCTTTGTTTGATCAGGGTGTTGGGAGATTTTGTCTGTTTGTGTTAAATAGTTCTGATTGTCAAATGAGAATGGCTTATGCCTTGAGGAGGCAGAACTGTGTCTTAGGATCCCAGGAACAGGCAGAATTTCCTCCGTTGGAATATCCCACAGGCCTGATGACTTGTAAGAAGTAAATCCTTCAAAGACAACATGGTAAAACAAGTAAATCCGTGTGTGTGTGTGTGTGTGTGTGTGTGTGTGTGTTTACATTTTTAAGGTAACCAATGAATGTGCAGAAGCATTGAAAGGATTGCAGTTTTGCCACCTCTTTCTGAATAATTTCTAGATGTGATATTGATGTGTGTTTCTTTTCATATAAACTTGGCCATCTTAAATGGAACTATTTGTTTCTCATTTCTCCACATCCATCTCTATTGTCACTCTTTCCCAGGCTTCAGACATTAATCTAGATGAATATAAGGAGACGCTTCAGGTTCCATGAGCAGATATTTAGGACTCTGTTTTCTGATATCAAATTAAGCAGAAAGCTCATGACATAGCACTTTCACACTTTGTTTTAAACTTCTATCTGTGATGATCTTCTGAGGTACCACCAGAACTGGAAGTGATGTGCTGAATCACTGAGTAAAATGGTTTGGGTTAAATCTATAAAAATGATTGGTCTACTCACACACACACGTGCACAACATATACACACACGTACTGTAATTTAATGTAATCATCCAGAGCAGTTTTGTCTGAAAATTTACTAAGTCCTTGCTTACTTGCTCACTACCTGGCTGTATAGAAGATAACTTAAAACCATGATGTCTAAGGTTAAATAGCACCATATAGGAGTAACTTCAGTTGTTACTTGATGTAATGGAAACAGTAGGTAGAGTTCCACTTTTTAGAGACTTTTAATGTGTTTCTTAAGCTCATTGTTGAAAATCACAATGTGATTCCTGAGTTTTGTTTGTTTGTTTTATTCAGAGACACTTTTTCAGAAATCTTGGGTCTATACTGGCCTATGCCTTCTTGGGGACTGCTGTTTCATGCTTCATTATTGGGTAAGTGAACCTTTGTATTATAACCAAATTAACACACATTCCATAGGGATGAGATCCATTTGGGTCCACAGAGTCCAGTATTTTGATATTTTTGATGGCAGTCAGGATCGAGATTTACACTGTTCAGTATGGTAGCTATTAGCCACATGTGGCTATTTAAATTAAGATCAATTTACATGAAATAAAATTATACCCAAGACCCAGATCTTGGTTTCTATTATCATTCTTTGATAAAAAGAGCCAGAGCCCCTTGCAGAAATGGCTAATTCTAGGGCTGGGGCAGGAAATATACAAGATGAAAAGGGAGTATCTTATAATGCCAGAAAGTAAGGAAGTGCTCAGAAAACAGACAGGCAAAAGAATGTGGGGGATGTCAAAGGGACACAAGAGCCAACCGAAAGCCCCTGTAATGGTCAAAGCCCCCCCAGCCAATGGCTGAAGAACAACAAAACAAATAACATTGTATTAGATTATCCCCAAGAGCATAAAGTAAATATCCCTGAGTCCGTATGGATATAAATAAGCGATTGGATGAATAAATAAATGGGGGAGAAGAGACAAATCTCCTGTGCGAAGAATTCCAAATACTTCATGTAGATACATCCCCCTCAAGGAGGTAGAGCTCAGTCCCCTCCCACTCCCTCTTTGAGTGTGGGCTGTGCATAGTGACTTCTTTCTGAAGAGTACAGTACAGAAAGCAGGAAAAAAGAGTAGCTTTACAGTGGAGAAGCCTGACAAATACTACTTCAACCAAGTGATCAAGGTCAACATCAGCAGTGGTAAGTCACGTTGATAGTATGTACCTTGATATTTGTGATGAGAAGGATACTCTACCTCTCTGGTCGTTCGCTTAAAACCACATTACCTCAGTATAACCATGAGAAAAAAAATCAGACAAATCCTAGTCAAAGGATATATCTACAAAATATCTGACCAGTACTCCTTAAATCTGCCAAGGTCATCAAAAATGAGCAAAGTCTGGCCGGGCGCGGTGGCTCACGCCTGTAATCCCAGCACTTTGGGAGGCTGAGGCAGGTGGATCACAAGGTCAGGAGATCGAGACCATCCTGGCTAACACGGTGAAACCCTGTCTCTACTAAAAATAAAAAATAAAAAAAAATTAGCTGGGCGTGGTGGCGGGCACCTGTAGTCCCAGCTACTCAGGAGGCTGAGGCAGGAGAATGGCGTGAACCTGGGAGGTGGAGCTTGCAGTGAGCTGAGATCACGCCACTGCCCTCCAGCCTGGGTGACAGAGTGAGACTCCATCTCAAAAAAAAAAAAAAAGAAAAAAAGAAAAAAAAAAAAGCGAAGTCTAAGAAACTGCTGTCACAGCCATGAGGAGACTAAAGGGATTGGATGACTAAATGTCATGTGGTATCCCGGATAAGATCCTGGAACAGAAAAAGGACATTAGGTTAAAAACTAAGAAAATCTGAATAAAGTTAGGATTTTTATGAATTTTTTAACAATTGGCTGGAGATAATAGCAGGGGTCTTTTGTGCCATCAAAAAAGGAGGGGCTTGGACTTATCCTTTAAGAGATACACATTATTGAAGAATGACACATTACATAACTGACATTAGTGACGACAGGAAGCAAAATGGGGAAAAGGCTACCAGAGAAGTCTATTGTGTAGGTCACAGACTGGTGGAAGGAAATGGAGAGGAAGGTCTTGTTCCAGGAATGTTTAAAGGGTACATGAAAGAAGCCTTTGATAAGCAACAAAGGGCAAATCAAATCTGTAACATACAATTGCTGTGAAATGAAATTGAACTGGGCCGGGTGCGGTGGCTCAAGCCTGTAATCCCAGCACTTTGGGAGGCCGAGATGGGCGGATCACAAGGTCAAGAGATCGAGACCATCCTGGCTAACACAGTGAAACCCCGTCTCTACTAAAAAATACAAAAAAATAGCCGGGCGAGGTGGCAGGCGCCTGTAGTCCCAGCTACTCAGGAGGCTGAGGCAGGAGAATGGCGTGAACCCGGGAGGCGGAGCTTGCAGTGAGCTGAGATCTGGCCACTGCACTACAGCCTGGGCGACAGCGCGAGACTCCCTCTCAAAAAAAAAAAAAAAAAAAAAAGGAAATGAAATTGAACTGGTTAAGTGTCTAGAACAGTGTCTGGCACACAATAGGGAAGCATTAAGTTATAGCTGTTTCTTCTTGAAAGGATTCCATTCTGCGAATAGTTCTTTTACTCCTAGCTTAGCTAGTCCACCCTTCTAAGCATTTGAGACACAAAGGTGGGCAGTGGCATCAAGAATCTCATTATTAGAGCATTGGCTGTAGGGTATAATGAGTCAAGTCCATGGTTATTTTTACTTGTCTAACCCCTGCAGCTGCTGCTATCACTGCTGGTGCCACCACACACACACGCACACGCACACACACATACACGTGCATGCACACATACCCTTGTAACACGTACTAGACCTTTTCACACTCCTCACTCCTCCCAATTTGCAAGCTGTCTTGTAGGAAATGTTCTTCCTCCAAGCTGAAAAATTTAACTTGGTAGTCCCTCTTAGCCCATGTCACAGTCTACATAGCATAAGGAGGGCTATTGCTGGCACACCTGACCCATGCAAAGAGTGAAAGTCCAGATATCTTCATGGGTATATGGATGTTCTAATAGGATATTTAAAGATATTTGCCTCTTTTTCCTTTCTTTGAAATAATTTTTGGCAGAGAAGGCAGTAGTAGGTCAATCCCTTGGATCTTTGTGACCAACCCATTTTTTTCTCTCTGTTTTCATCCAGTCTACTGATTTCTCTGACTTTAAATGTATTATCTTAGAATCTTGTGAGTTTTGTAGCAACTTATTGCTACAAAAACATTATGCCAGGTTCTGTCTCTTCCTTTCCTCTGTATAACCCAGTTGTTTCAAATGCTTTAGCTTTGTTGCTAATTGAAGACTGTACTTCATGGTTGCTTTAGTTGTTAGAGTACAACTTTTAAAAATGAAATGTTCAGATATTTCAGCAAGATGACATTAACTTGCAAACTCTTACTTGATGCCAAAGTCCTATTTGCCAATGTCTCTAATAAGTGTCCAACTATGGCAGCTGCCTGTTAATTTTCATAAATCTCTAAGAACAGCATTCTAGTACTATTCTGCTTGCATGTTTGCTAAGTTACTTATTTGTTTCTCCTGACGTAGTTTACCTTACCTTCTTACAGAAATCTCATGTATGGTGTGGTGAAGCTCATGAAGATTATGGGACAGCTCTCTGATAAATTTTACTACACAGATTGTCTCTTTTTTGGAGCAATCATCTCTGCCACTGACCCAGGTATTTGGCTTTGCATATTTGGCTTTATTATTATGGTATTCCATTATTTAAATCTTAAAAAGTTCAGAGCAATCATTAACTTTTGTTGTAGTAGGGAGAATGTAGTATTTATTTGCATGGCATGGTGGTGGAAGAAGTGACCAATAGGTGGGTCTAACAGACTTAGATGGCTTTTCTTTTTCTTTTTCCTTTTTTGAGACAGGATCTCACTCTGTTGCCCAAGCTAGAGTGCAGTGGTGCAATCACAGCTCACTGAAGCCTTGACCTCCTGGGCTCAAGCAGTCCTCCTGCCTCAGCCTCCCAAGCAGTGGGACTATAGTTAGATGGCTTTTCTAAGAAGGGCATGCAATTTCCTTTTATATTATTAATTTTTCATTGTTGTAAAAATGCCTGACATAAAATTTACTACCTTAACAATTTCTTTTGTTTGTTTGTTTGTTTGTTTTTTGAGATGGAGTCTTGCTCTGTTGCCCAGGCTGGAGTGCAGTGATGCGATCTTAGCTCACTGCAGCCTCCACCTCCCAAGTTCATGCCATTCTCCTGCCTCAGCCTCTCAAGTAGCTGGGACTACAGGTGCTTGCCACCACGCCTGGCTAATTTTTTTGTATTTTTAGTAGAGGCGGGTTTCACTGTGTTAGCCAGGATGGTCTCAATCTCCTGACTTCGTGATCTGCCCGCCTCAGCCTCCCAAAGTGCTGGGATTACAGGTGTGAGCCACCGTGCCCAGCCTATCTTAACAGTTTCTAAGTGTATAGTTCAGTAGCGTTAAGTATACCCACGTTATTGTGAAACCAATCCCAAGAACTTTTTCATCTTGCAAAACTGAAATGCTGTACCCTTTAAACAACAACTCCCCAGTCTCCCTTCCCTGCAGCCCCTGGCAGCTATCTTTGACTTTCTGTCTCTATGAACTTGACTGCTGTAGAAATTTCATACAAGTGAAATCATATAGTATTTTGTGACTGGCTTATTTCACTTAGCATAATGTCCTCAAAGTTCATCCATGTTATAGCATTTGTCATAATTTCCTAACCTTTAAGGCTGAATAATATTCCATTCCATTGTATCTGTATAGCATGTTTTTTGTTGTTGTTGTTGTTTTGGTTTGGTTTGGTTTTTGAGATGGAGTTTTGCTCTTGTTGACCAGGCTGGAGTGCAATGGCACGATCTTGGTTCACTGTAACCTCCGCCTCCCAGGTTCAAGCGATTCTCCTGCCTCAGCCTCCCGAGTAGCTGGGATTACAGGCATGCACCACCACGCCCAGCTAATTTTTTTGTATTTTTAGTAGAGACAGGGTTTCTCCATGTTGGCCAGGCTGGTCTCAAACTCCCAACCTCAAGTGATCCGCCCGCCTCGGCCTCCCAAAGTGCTGGGATTACAGGCATGAACCACCACACCCGGCTATATAACATGTTTTGCCTTTCATCTTAGAATGACTAATTTGGTCATAAGTTTTACACTTTGATTTTCTTCTTTCTCAGTGTTGCCCTTTTGCCTTCTTTTATGTAACATATCATTTGGTTTAAATAATACCTTTTCTTAGTAGAAACACACATGATTATCTGTAGTGAATGTAATTTAATTTGTAAACTCCTTTTGTGCAGCGTTCCTAGAGGATTGTGCACTGTGACATGGTTTTTATTCATCAATCCCTTGCCCTGTATTTTTCACGTGTTGGTTGAACCAATTCTTACAAGTGAATTATTACACCCTCCCTTGCAGCTCAAAAACAAACAAAAAAGTTATCCTTTCCAAGTTGGAACCTATAATTTGATCAGTTTGCATAAAGTAGTTACAGCTATTCTCTTCCTTAGTGTCAGCTATTGAGAGTACACCTTAGGGAAAGAAGTTCTGGAGAATGAGCTGCTCCTGTCCTCACGGTAGAGATGGAAAGGTCTGTTCAATGTCTTCAATGCCCTCTAATATTCTGAACAGTATTAACCTTAAAGATACTAAGATACTTGACCATGCCTCTTGGGGGTCCTCTCCATCAGTGCTATCTTATAGATCTTTCTGTGAAGATAGAGATGTTCTATAATCTGCAAGTCCATTGTGGTAACCAGTAGCCACATGTGGCTTTTGAGCACTTGAAATGTAGGGTAATGCAGTTGGGGGACTGATTTTAACTTTTATTTAATGTTAAGTAATTTAAATGTATATAGCCACATGTGGCTAATGGTTACCACATCAGACAGCATAGCTCTAGACAGTTGTGTGGTTCTGAAGAATCTCAGTGTTCAAAAAAAAAAAAGAAAAAAAAATTGACCTCTCTTACCCTCATATTTTATTACAAACATCCTGAGTAAATTAGTATTGAAGACTTGGCTGTCGAGGCACTCTGGTTTGTGAAAAGGTGGGATTTGGAGTCACAGGCCTTGGGTTGAGTTCTAGCCCTGCCAATCACTGATCGGGTAGCCTGGACACATATTATCCCCTGACATCAGTTTCCTCATCTATAAAGTAGAAATGATGGCACCTATTTCCTAAGGCTATTGTGAAGATGAAATGAAACAACACGTGTAAGGCATAGAGTGTACCATCTCTAAATTATGCTGGTCTGTGTCCACATCTGACTCAGACAGAGATTTCTCAGTTTTCCATATGTTTAAAAAATAAATAAATAACAGATCATCTCTTAACCCAAGCATGTTTCCAAAGAGAACTCTGAAAATCAGTTTTAGTATTTTAATCCAGTGCTGTCTGTGACTGTCTCCAGATGTGTGTCTGTGGAGAAATAGATCTTCATAAGTCTGAGAAAGGTGTTTAGTCTGTCTGAAAATGTGTTTCTAAGTATACTCATCTATAATTTTATTACTAGCGTCTTACTAGTACCACTAACAAGTAAAGGGAAGTTAGTTTAACATAAAGATTATTGGTATTGTTTCCTGAGCTATCAGTGTTACTTCATTTAATTGGATAGAGAGGCTTACTTTTCTAGATTATCTTTGTAATTGTTTACTTCCCTTTAATGTGTCTATGCTATGGTAGAAAATAATGGAAGGGATTACCATGCTACTCCATTTTCACTTGGCCTATGAAGATTGGCACCGTAAGGGTTTTATAGAAATGGAAGTTGTAGGCCGGGCGCGGTGGCTCAAGCCTGTAATCCCAGCACTTTGGGAGGCCGAGACGGGTGGATCACGAGGTCGGGAGATCAAGACCATCCTGGCTAACACGGTGAAACCCCGTCTCTACTAAAAAAAATACAAAAAAAGTAGCCGGGCGAGGTGGCTGGCGCCTGTAGTCCCAGCTACTCGGGAGGCCTGAGGCAGGAGAATGGCCTGAACCCGGGAGGCGGAGCTTGCAGTGAGCTGAGATCCGGCCACTGCACTTCAGCCTGGGCGACAGAGCAAGACTCCGTCTCAAAAAAAAAAAAAAAAAAAAAAAAGAAATGGAAGTTGTAGAAAATTGAAAGTTTAAACTTATTAAACATCAGGACATTAACTTTAACTGCTTTTTAAATAGAAATCTTCCTGAAATGTAGAATGTTTTTGCAAACTAGAAGTGTTTTACCAGCCTCCTAGAAATCTGTTGTTTGAAAACTTGGGTCATAAAGGAGATAAAAACTTAAGTGAAGAGTTAAGCATCACAAGACCAGATTGACTTCTAGCGTCTGCTGCATCAAACAAAAATTCTGATATTGGCAGCCTGGGCAACATAGAACTTCATCCCCACAAAAAAATTTTAAAAATTAGCTGGCCGTGGTGGTGATTGCCTATAGTTCCAGCTGCTCGGGGTCTGAGGCAAGACGATTGCTTAAGCCCAGGAGTTTGAGGCTGCAGTGAGCTGTGATCGCACTACTGCACTCCAGCCTGGGTGACAGAGCAAGACCCTGTCTTTAAAAAATGAAACAAAAAATTTATAGTATTAGGATACAGAATCATATTGACTGATATGAAGGAATAAGAATCCTTGTCCCTGATTACTGTACTTGGCTTGAGACATGAGTCTTTGGTCTTCTGGTCAAAGTTGACATAGTATGTGTGGGATAGTGTAGGCTGCACTGTGACAGGGAGCCTTCTCCACTCTGTGGTCATGTGTCATGGCTGCCATGTGCCATCTTTGTGGGCTTTTGTTTTAGACAGATCCACAATTAAAGGAAAAAAACACATTTCCACCCCATGGTGCCTTCCTAGGAAGCCACCAGAGAACACATGCCACTGCACTCCAGCCTAGGCAACAGAGACCCTGTCTAAAAAGAAAAAGAAAAGAAAAATAGAAACCTGTGAGTCAGGCTGATTGACTCAAGGAGTGCAAAGGTGATGAGTTAAAATTGGGGAAATGACATCATGATGGTTCACAGGAAGGGCATGCAATTTCCTTTTTTATTATTAATTTTTTATTGTGGTAAAAATGCCTGACATAAAATTTACTATCTTAACAATTTCTTTTTTTTTTTTTTTTTGAGACAGAGTCTTGCTCTGTCGCCCAGGCTAGAGGGCATCCTCTGGGACTTGGTTCAAATGTGCCACCTGCCTAGTCACTCTTTCTAGACTCCATTATCTGCTCCCTCAGCTCTTTGAGTTAGGTCTGTTTTGTACATGTCAGTGCTTGCCACTTTGTACTGAGTGCTCACAAGGGCTAAGTGCCCTTGAGTACACGGATGAAGTGTCCATGAAAAGTTAGCTGAACGAACACATTTAGGTCCTTGAGTTTTTCCTTCTTCATATATCTGCCATTCTTTTGTTTTTCCCACTGCCTGTACCCAGTGATCTTCAGTTAGTTAATTGTGATTTCTCAGTCTGTGTCCAGTTGGAAACAGCTATGACCCTGCTCACCCTGATTTCAAGGGTCCTGCTATAGGGAGGAGGGCAGTTTGTTTCATGTCTCCCACCAGAAACCACTTAGCCAGTCTTGTCATCCCCATCCCATCGTCTTCCAGTTGTCAGCACCCACATCCCTCCTTGTGATCAGGCACAGACTTGCTCAGGAGGGGCACAGAAGGGATCCTGACCTGTTTTGTGAGATAATGAGCAGGGAGAATGAGAAGTTGAAACTTAGAGCAATGCTATGTAAGCATTTATTGTTATTATTATTAATTATGCTTTAGGCCAGGTGTGCTATGCATCTGTGGTCCCATCTACTTGGGAGGCTGAGGTAGCGGGGATTGCTTAAGCCCGGGAGTTCCAGGCTACAGTGAACTATAATCACACCACCGTACTCCAGCCTGAGCAACAGAGCAAGACCCTGTCTCAAAAAAATATAAAAATAAAAATAAAATATTTAAAAAATTGGCAAAACCAAACGGTAGCGTCAGGGAATGTGTATTTGTGTGATTAAATTATAGGGAAAGGCAAGAAAATGATGACTATAAAATTTAGTTTAGTGGTTCCCTTTAGTGAAGGAAGAGGCTTCAGACTGGGATGGGACATATGGGGGACTGACAAAGTTCCATTTCTTGAACAGGGATGTGGTTACAAGACTGGTTGGCTTATAATAACTCACTAAACTGAACATTTGTTTGGCTTGGTTTTCTGATTGTATCAATTAGTAATGCTTTTGGCTGCAAAGAACAGAAAAACCTGGCTAATTCCTGCTTAAACAAATAGATATTTATCTTGGGTACCAGTACTGGGGCTGATGTCCCAGCTTCCACTACAATCAAAAAGTACTACACTGTCTTTCTGCTGCACTGTTCTGGGGTTTCAGTCACACATCAGTTGCCCCATGGAGGCAAGATGACTACGTTGGTATCTGGCCTCTCCACCTTCTTCCTGACAGGAAGAGGTGATGCTTTCTGCAAGAGAAGCTGGGAAAGTGGGGTTTTAGTTTTTGCAGTCCTATGGTAGAAACCATTGAGAGAGGGTAGTTGGGTCTGAGTGTTGAGAGAGAACACAGCTCTTGTGCATATATCTAGAGCGGTGGTTCTCAATCAGGGACAATATTGCCCACACCCCCACCCCTGTCATTATTATTTTAAGCAACACACACCATATTTCAAAGGCTTGGCAAAAAGATAGAATTTATAAAATCTAATTAATCTTTTTTTTTTTTGAGATGGAGTTTCACTCTTGTTGCCCAGGCTGGAGTGCAATGGCGCAGTCTCTGCTCACCACAACCTCTGCCTCCTGGGCTCAAGCGATTCTCCCACCTCAGCCTCTGGAGTAGCTGGGATTACAGGCACCCACCACCACACCCGGCTAATTTTGTATTTTTAGTAGAGATGAGGTTTCTCCATGTTGGTCAGGCTGGTCTCAAATCGCAACCTCAGTGATCTGCCTGCCTTGGCTTCCCAAAGTGCTGGGATTACAAGCATGAGCCACCGCACCCGGCCTTTTTTCTTTTTTCTTTTTTTTTTTTTTTGAGATGGAGTTTCACTCCTGTTGCCCAGGCTGAAGTGCAATGGCACGATCTTGGCTCACTGCAACCTCCGCCTCCTGGGTTCAAATGATTCTTTTGCCTCAGCCTCCCAAGTAGCTGGGATTACAGGTGTGTACCACCATGCCTGACTAATTTTGTATTTTTAGTAGAGACGGGATTTCACTGTGTTGGTCAGGCTGGTCTCAAACTTGTGATCTCGGCCTCCCAAAGTGCTGGAATTACAAGCGCGAGCCACCGTGCCGGCCAAAATCTCATTAATCATTTGTATAATAACTTTGTTATTTTATCCTTGGCTCTATTGAGCCAGAGAAATCAAAGAGATTTCAACACACTGGTGAAGTCAAATCACATTGATTGTCATTAGTTTTTGAAGTTCTGTAACAGATACTTTCAAAGTGTGATGGGATCACGGTGGAAAGCATAGTGTTTTGGTGCAGTGTCATTAGACTCAAGCATCATATCAAAGCTCCTTCAGATAAGGAAGATTGCCGTTTTCATTTCTGCCACAGATAGACAAGTCTGTCTTTGACCCCCTTGCTATCTCTTGAATCACCCAGTCCCACTCAAGATAGAAATTGCCTCTATAAATCTGTAATCAGTGGTTTAAGGTCAGAAACCAAAACTAATTTCTGTGCTTTTGGCTCACTTTTCAGTGACTGTGCTGGCAATATTTAATGAATTGCATGCAGACGTGGATCTTTACGCACTTCTTTTTGGAGAGAGTGTCCTAAATGATGCCGTTGCCATTGTACTGTCCTCGTAAGTAGCAGTGTTTCTGCTGAAGAGACACCTTGGTTTCCTGTATGCTTTGGGCTAAATTCAGAGGCTCATCTTAAATGTATTACATATTGAATTGGGTGTTTTTCTAAATGAGATTTATCAGCTTCGTGGATAAAATTATGTTGCTTAGTGTGCCCAGCAGCGATCAGAATGCTGACGCCAGTGTAACATGGTGGCTGCAGATTAAATTAAATGAATTTGCCCTGGGCAATGCTGGCCACAAATTAAATTAAATGAATTTACCCTGGCCAATGCTTGACAAAATGTAGATACCTATGTTTGTCGATATTTTCAGGTACCACGGTGTAAAACCAGTGCAGTCTTTTAAAACTGTCTCTTGTTTTTAAACTTCAGGTCTATTGTTGCCTACCAGCCAGCAGGACTGAACACTCACGCCTTTGATGCTGCTGCCTTTTTTAAGTCAGTTGGCATTTTTCTAGGTATATTTAGTGGCTCTTTTACCATGGGAGCTGTGACTGGTGTTGTGACTGCTCTAATATCCTTTTTGTAGTTTCAGTTACGGCCTGAGTATGTGTGTGTGGCATTACACTTTCGAAAAGAAAGTTCTCGGCTGTTCTTTCAAATTGGAATCTTACATTGATTGTTCCACTGGGGTGTGATGGCTCCTGAAATATATCACTTTGGTGAAGCATGACGGTTAGGTCCCTAGCTGAGAGTCTGAAAAAATGTTTAGGAATACAAGCCTAGACTTCGCTCTGTCTTCACCTTTGCTTTTTCTCTCCCTTTCTTGTGATCCAGTTGGAGCATCAGTTTTAGAGGGGTGAAAAGAGCTGAGGAACCAGGAGGTGGCTGGGAATTAGGGACTACCGGCTGGGAAGTACTTTAGCCCCAGCTAGCTGCTGCCACCTGCTGTTCTGGGCCGCATGGTGTTATGTGGTGATAGCTAGTTAGTGGCCTTCCATAAGCAAAGGATGGCTGGGATTTAGTTTAAACAAACTAAAAAAACAAAATGTGGAAAGAGCAGGCATCCCTTCTACAGATGTGCTGAGTCCTGCATTATATCCTCTTTGGTGGGCAGTGCTATGTAATTTAAACCACATCATTCCAACATGTAATCAATATGGAAAAAAACCCAAAATTATGATAAAATAATTAATGAGATGTTATACATTCAATCTTTGTGGCAAGCCTTTGAAATATGGTATGTGTGCTGGGCGTGGTGGCTCACACCTGTAATCCCAGCACTTTGGGAGGCCAAGGCAGGCAGATCTCCTGAGGTCAGGAGTTCGAGACCAGCTTGGCCAACATGGTGAAACCCTGTTTCTACTAAAAATACAAAAATTAGCCGGGTGTGGTGGTGCACGCCTGTAATCCCTGCTAATCAGGAGGTTGAGGCAGGTGAATCACTTGAACCCGGGAGGTGGAGATTTCAGTGAGCCCAGACCGTGCCATTGCACTCCAGCTTGGGCAACAGAGCGAAATTCCATCTCAAAAAAAAAGAAAGAAAGAAAGAAAGAAATATGGTGTGTGTGTTGCTCTTACAACACATCTCAATTTGGAGTAGCCACATGGTAAGTGTTCAGCTACCACATTGGATAGCGCAGATTTAAATTGCTTTCTTCACAAGGGCCCTTTTGATGTCCTGGAGATATATATTGCTCAGTGAAATCCCTCATGAGACGCTTCTATGCTTGGCCTGTGTCGAATGGCACTGTTACAAGAAGGATCTCTGGTCCCAAAAGGTGACACCAGCACCTGGTAGCTGCCTCAAGAATTGTGCATTTCTTTCTTTCCTGTGCCTTCCTTAGGCACCTGTTGTGGACTCAGGTGGCCTCAGTGATGCCCAGGGCTCAGGGTCTCACAGGCCTTGTCTTCACAGCCTTGCTGGAACCAACCCAACAAGCCAGCCTGATGTCATGACCATGCCTCTCAGAACCATGGCCATTCAAGGAGCACAGAAAACCAGTTGCCAGTTTCTCTGGAAAGCTGAATTTATTTAAAAAACAAAACAAAACAAAAAACAAAAAACGCCTTATTGACATATAATTTATATACCATTTAAATGTAATGGCTTTTGGTATATTACATGATAATTTTTTTTTGACAGAGTCTCGCTCTGTTGCCCAGGCTGGAGTGCAGTGGCACGATCTCGGGTCACTGCAACCTCTGCCTCCTGGGTTCAGTCAATTCTCAGCCTTCTGAATAGCTGGGATTACAGATGTATGTCACCACACCCGGCTAATTTTTGTATTTTTAGTAGAGATGGGGTTTCAGTATGTTGGCCAGACTAGTTTCGAACTCCTGACCTCAGGTGATCCACCCGCCTTGGCCTCCCAAAGTGCTAGGATTACAGGCATGAGCCACCGCACCCTATGTGATTAATTTCTTAAAATTGTGGTAAAATATAGCTAACGAGATTTGTCATTTAACCATTTTTAAGTGCACAATTCCGTGGGGATTAAGTACATTCACAATGTCAGGTAGCCATCCCCTTGTCTACTTTCAGAATTCTTTCATCATCCCAAATAGAAGTTCTGTACCCACTGAACAGTATCTCACTATTTCTTCCTCCAGCCCCTACAAAACTTGTGTTGCACTGGAAAGCTTAATTTGTATTACTTAAGCTTTCCTTAGAGCCTCCGAAAAAAAAGGTTGAAGGGAAAGGCTAGCCCTTTGGGGAGGGGTCCTGGGCTAGTGGAGTATGGTTCTTGGTGGCCCTGATACATGTACCTGGAGACAGGGTCCTTGACAGAATGCCAACGTGACTAAGTTTACCAAACTGCACTGCTTCCCCCTGCTGGAGACAGCGCTCTTCTTCCTCATGTCCTGGAGCACGTTTCTTTTGGCAGAAGCCTGCGGATTTACAGGTAGGTTTTCTCTACTCTTGCACCACCCTTCCCCTCACTGTAGTGGGGCCTGTGGGAACTTGAAGGAAGTAAAGAATTCTTAGATAGCAACTGCATGGAGTTTAACTGTTCAGCAAGTGTCCGTATGAAGGATTGCTGAGCAAGGCTAGTGTTCTGTCTTAAATGGATTGTCTACTTTCCAAAAAGCTAGATTTTATTTTATTTTATTTTTTTAGAGATTGGGTCTTGCTCTGTCACCCAGGCTGGAGTGCAGCAGCACAATCATAGCTCACTGTAACCTCGAACTGCTAGGCTCAAGGGATCTTCCCCCTTCACCCTCCCAAGTAGCTGAGACTACAGGCATGTACCACACCCAGCTAATTTTTTTATTTTTTGTAGAGATGGAGTTTGCTATGTTGTCCAGGCTGGTCTCAAACTCCTGGCCTTAAGTGATCCTCCTACCTCAGCCTCCCAAAGCACTGGGATTACAGGCATGAGCCACCATGCCCAGCCTGAAAAAGTAGATTTTAATGATAAAGTTTATCATTCCAAAGTCAATTACATTTTTGAGTACTCATTCTAACTATAAGTAGATGTTAAGGTGCAAAGAATCTCTTAAAATTTTATTTGTATATTTCCCTTGATTGCTATGTTATTTTACAAACAGTAGCAATAACAAGCAAAATATGTGTCCTTTAAAGGGTGATTTTGTATCTGCTCAGGTGGATGTGAACACGGTTTTTCATTGTTGTGTCTCTGGGCTATTTAATCGTTGTTTTTCAATATCAAATTTTTATGGTGTCAGTTTCATATAGTATTAGTGTGGTGAAACGTGGTTTTACTTCCTCAAATTCTTTCATTTTTAAAAAAATCATTGAATGTTTCCATTAGAAAATTCAAGTACAGTTACTGTACATAATCCAGGTACTTAGGATGTACTTTTATCACCCTTTCAAAATACTGTAGAAAATCTTTATATGCAGCATTACAAAATGCTCCACTTCCTTAAAATTTAACAGTTATCTGTAAATGTGTAGGCAAAGTCCCAGGTGCGTCAGTTGTCTCGCACAACAAAATGATTACCATTAACCAGAAATATAGAAGATCGGGGCTTGGATAAATGGAATAGTACTCTTGATCTGTTTTGTCTGAAGTCCTAGACTGTGAAAAAAATATAGGCCAGGCATGGTGGCACATGCCTATTTAAACTCAACACTTTGGGGCCAAGGCAGGTGGATCTCTTGAGCTCAGGAGTTCAAGACCAGCCTGGGCAAGATGGAGAAACCCCATCTCTACAAAAAAATACAAAAATTAGCTGGGTGTGGTGGTGTGCACCTGTAGTCCCAGCTACTCAGGAGGCTGAGGTGGGAGGATCACTTGAGCCTTGGAGATAGAGGCTGCAGTGAGTCAAGATCATGCCACTGCCCTCCACTGAGGGATATATAATATATAATCCACTTTGTCTCAAAAAATATATATGTATATAAAGCATTAGTTTGAAATTCAGTTCATTCATTCTAAAAACAGTGAGGAATATGACAAAAATTTGGATGGGCCCTCACAGTCTCTTTGAGGGAATGAATGCTATATGCCAACTACAGATGGTAGTTGGAGGAGTTTAGAGGAGGCAATAGATACCATTAAAACTGGAACAAGGAGGGGATGTTGAGGTACTTGGCTTTGAAGGAAGGCAGGGTTGGGAGACAGAAAGGTTGATATGAGGTGAGGGGTTGTAGGAGTGTTCAGTAGTAATAGGAAACTTTGTTTTTCTTTTCTTTTCTTTATTTCTTTTTTTTTTTTAAGAAAAGGTTTCCCTCTGTTGCCCAGGCTGGAGTACAGAGGTGTGATCAGGGCTCACTGCAGCCTCAACCTCCCAGGCTCAAGTGATCCTCTCACCTCAGCCTCCGAGTAGCTGGGACCACAGGCCCACATCACCACATCCAGCTAATTTTTTGTATTTTTGGTAGAAATGGGGTTTTACCATGTTTCCCAGGCTGGTCTCAAACTCCTGGGCTCAAGCCATCTGCCTGCCTTGGCCTCCTGCAGTGCTGGGATTACAGGTGTGAGCCACTGTGCCCGACCCAGCAATAGGAAAGTTTCAAAAATATCCAGGAAGTTGGATATGCTAGGCTTGCCTACCTTAACCTTTTGTTCCAGCAGGGTTTTTTTTCCCCTGCCTCTTTATTTTCCATTGATTTTTTGGGGGGATGTTTTAACAGGTGTTGTAGCTGTTCTTTTCTGTGGAATCACACAAGCTCATTACACCTACAACAATCTGTCGGTGGAATCAAGAAGTCGAACCAAGCAGGTGAGAGAGAGGCTTGGTACTCACGAGTTGCTTGTTAACACAGGGAAGGGGGAACTGCAGGGTTTACAGCTTCCTTTTCCCTTCTCTGTGCAGCTCTTTGAGGTGTTACATTTCCTGGCAGAGAACTTCATCTTCTCCTACATGGGCCTGGCACTGTTTACCTTCCAGAAGCACGTTTTCAGCCCCATTTTCATCATTGGCGCTTTTGTATCCTTTTCTTGTTCCACCATTTTCTACATGCAGAGACAACCACTGTTGGAGAAGCTATAGTAATAATAGTCATAATAATACTATAAAATAACAATAATATAATCATATAAAATCTCATAAAATAACAATTACGGTTTCTGTTTTGGGTAGGTGACTAAGTCCATGCTAGTTCACAGGGTTTTTATGATGAATAAAAGAAAGCTTAAGTGGCATTTCATAACGCTAAATGTATTTGACTTAAAGGACTGCATGTATTCCAAGGTCATCCTTTCAGCCTTTTCTGTGTAAGATGGCCTTTCTGTTAAACTGGTGCTCAGCAGGTGATAGTTTGTTTTGTAAAGTGCCCTTCTGGGTGTATCTAAAAGTCAGCAACCATGTCAGTCTCCAGTGTTATTTTTGACATTTCATTGCTGTATGAATTCCAATCCAGGAGGTGCCCTGATTTGGATGACCCAAAGGTTCTCCTCTTGCTCGTAACTACATCCACAGTATGCGAAGCCCTTCCTCACACTGCCCAGGGTTGTTTGCAGGCAGTGACCCTACTGTTTCCTCAAGCTTCCCTGCTGCTGCAGATCATGGTAGAAGACTCTTTCTCCCCACCCCCACCAAAAAAAGGAGAAGGAAAAAAAAATGAGGGGAAGAAAAGATAAAATAGAAGAATACTTGATTCCTTGGTCTGGGCCCATTGTAAATGCAGTTTCTGAAAAAGAGACATAATTTGCGGGATTGGCTTCTCTCATGTCCCTAGCAGTGGATGGATAGCTGAGGGTTTTGCTCACTTGGCCTCAGATACTATGTTTTTATTAAAGCGAACTTTTCTGGGGCTTGATTTCAAGATACTGAGCACAGTCCCCTATTGCTGGACATGCACATTTGCCTTTTCTGAGGCCTCATGATTATCCTTAGATTTTGGAATGCTGGCCAAAAAGGAGTGTTTTTCTCTCTGGGCTTAATTTATTGTGCAGGAATGACTGACACTCACCAAGCTGCTGGACAGTGACAGTGGCCTAATGCAATACTGGTTAGTGTGAGAGCCTCCTACGCTTAAACCGGTGGCTCATTTCTTGGATTTCCATGCTTACCAGACTAATAGCTAAAACTCTGCAAGACCAGTGTTTTTATTCTTTTTTGAGAAAGACCTTGCATGTTGTTTTGATTTGTATTCCTAGCATGACATCCTGTGAGAGATAGTGAGAGTACAGCCCTGTTTACAGATGAGGGCCTGGCAGAGGCCAAGCCAGGTCCTCTGCAGATCCCAACTGCTGCTTACCACTTAAGGACTTTTGCTTCTCTTCTGGGATAGAATGTACTTTGTAAGCATTACCTTGTTCTTTCTGCTTAAAACAAAACAGAAAGAAAACGGAAGAAAAACAGGCAGTGCTTTACCCTGCAGGAGACAGAGAAGATAGTTCCGCCCTGGCTTCTGTCTGAAACAGCTGCAGCTCCTGCAGCTGGTGTTTTGCCAAAACGGAAGCTCCCTGTTCCTCTGGCTCCCACAGGCGTTCCCTTCTCTGACCAGGGGAGTGTGCAGCTCTCTCAGCTGGGCACTGTTCTAAACTCAGAAGTGACAAAGGACCAGTTTCCCTGAATTCTTTGGTTTCCACAACAGAGTTCCTTTTTCCACCCTCCTTTTCCATTTCTTACATCTCCAAAAGACATTTTAGCTACTTAGGTAGAGAAATATCTCCCTGGGTTCATTCCTGTGAGTGATCTGAATGTCTTTTAGTGTTATGAACATTGTAAATTTCCCCACCTCTTATTTGCAGGCTCTTTCTGGCCATTAAAATCTCTGATGTTTACTTGCAAATGAAGCCTGCGAGCACTTATCCAGCAAACTTTTTCTTTATAGTTTGACTGCAGGATTAGCAATTTTTTTCTTCTAGTGCCTTTTCTTTTAGTAGAGCCTAACAGACACTGTTTGCTTCTCTCAACTGCCCTCTCCTGCCGTGGTACTTTAGCTTATTTCTGGACTCCTTTTTAGATAGATTTAGATAGATAGATAGATAGATAGATAGATAGATAGATAGATAGATACCAGTTGAATTAAATCAAGAAGTTACAACAGTGTGTTTAACAAGCTAGAAATGATCTCTATGAATCAGGAGATGGGGAAGCTTAGCCAAACTACTCCCATTTTGTTGCTGAGAAACTTGTCTAGAGAGAAACTAGACAGCCGGGCTTCTTTGGGCAGCTCTCTGGACTATAATGAGGCATCACAGCATTCCTAAAATTCTCTGCTCAGCCGGAGGCTGTGTGGAATGCCATTCTGGAAACTGTTGGGCCCTTAACCTCCACCTGTGGTCAGGTTGCCATCTTCCTGGGCAGAGCTGCGCACATCTACCCGCTTTCCTTCTTCCTCAACTTGGGCAGAAGGCATAAGATTGGCTGGAATTTTCAACACATGATGATGTTTTCAGGTAAAAAGGCGTAAGTGTAAAGAAAATGAGTTTTATTCAGCAGGTAACAAGAATATGATTAAAATATAATTGATAAGGTTCATAAAAAGGCAAGCATTCAAGTTTCTGGTCCGTTTGTATCCCCTGCAGTGAGGAATAGACAGATGTACATGTTCAATTGAGTTAGTGTTGATTTTGCAAACCATACTACCAAATGTGAATGTTCTCCCCTAAATTATTTGCATTTCTATTTCATCACTACCACTCAAGGGACCTGGAGATATGGTGTTTAAAGTGCTTGATTGTTTTCTAGAAGATCTTCATAACCCTTAAGCTTCCTGAAGGGCGCCAGGTCTAGAATTAGAAGGAAAAGAGCTCCTGATGAGAAAGAGCACTGGCCAAGTCACTCAGCACCTCCCAGCTGCAGTATCCTCTCTTGTAAAATAATGAAATTGAACTAATTAGCTGAGGTCCCCCAGCTCTAACTTTCTGTGGAGCAAAAGAAATAAAATACACTCATGTAAGCAAGGGGAACCCAACACTGGAATTTAATAGCTGTGATCATCCTGCTGAATTGACACTGTCTCCTGCATGCCCCCCCTTTTCCCTGTAAAGCTCAGAAGTCTGGAGAAGCCACTGAGGGGACAAAGGACAATAAAGAAAGCTGTGGAAGTAGAGTAAGGAGAGAGTAGCTGGCATGAGTGGATGATGCAGTGAGGGTGGTAAGCGTCAGCTTTATATAAATGAGACCCAAGTTAGAGCATTTCTGCAGAACAGAGGGAGGAGAAGTTAGTTGCAAAAGGCTACTGTGACCCTTAAAGACACCTCTGTCCTTTAAGACAGAGAGTGAGTTGCAGCCACCATTACTGCCATGCAGTAGTTATTGGGGGGCTCACAGAGTCATAGTGAAATCAAACCAACAGGCACTGCTCAGTAAAGCAGTCATTTTGTCTCACACTAGCTTGCCTCTGAACTTAGATACAGGTACAGTCCTCTAAGATGATTTCCTTTTACTCTGACAAACATTTATTGAGCATCCTCTTTTCATAAGCCACAGCTCTAGGTTGTGGAGGATGCAAAGACGAGCCTCCTTCACGGAGCTCACAGTCTGCTGGGGGGAGGCAGGTACACAAAGACTTCATTTTCTTCCAAGAGAGGTTGGTGAATTGCACAAAAGAGGTCTGAAAGAAATGTGGACAAGAAGAGAATGGCTCAGGGCCATCTTCACTAAGGGAGTGGCCTTTTAGCTAGGCTTGGAAGAATGGAATTTCAGGAGGCAGCAGTTTGGGAAGGCAGAAAAGCATTGGCATGCCTGGCTTGTTTAGGGAAGGGCAGCAGTCTGGTTTAAATGTCAGATACATGGAGTAATTCAGAAAGAGGGTGAGGTTGACCACCATTGCCGCCTACAAGCTGTGGCTGATCTGGCACGGGGAGAGTGCCTGGAACCTGGAGAACTGCTTCAGTGGCTGGAAGGACACTCCCTGAGCCCGGGGGCCACAAGGAGGCGAAGTGAGGTAGACAGGCACTGCAAGATGCTGGCTATAAGTTCAACATCTGCTTCACCTCAGTGCAGAAGAGAGCAATCTGGGCCCTCTGGACAGTGCCAGATGCCACTGACCTGATGTGGCTGCCCGTAGTGAGGACTTGGCATCTTAATGAGTGGCACTCTGGGCTTCTGACCGACCTCCATAAAGCAGAAACTGCTGCCAAGCATGGTAAAGATCTGGAGGCGCTCCTGTGATGTCCCACCACCTCTCATAGAGCCCAATCATCCCTTCTACAGCAGCATCAGTAAAGATCGCAGGTATGTAGACCTCACTGAAGATCAGCTACCCTCTTGTGAGGGTCTGAAGGTCACTTCTGCCAGAACTCTGCCCCTTTGGAATGAAGAAATAGTTCCCCAGATTGAGGAGGGGAAATGGGTACTGATTACAGCCCACGGCAACAGCCTCCCCGGCATTGTCAAGCATCTTCAGGGTCTCTCTGCGGAGAGGAACCTGCCGACTGCTATTCCCGTTGTCTATGAATTGGACAAGAACTTGAAGCACATCAGGCGCATGCAGTTCCTGGGGGATGAAGAGACCGTGTGTAAAGCCATGGAAGCTGTGGCTGCCCAGGGCAAAGTGGAGGTAAAGGCCAGCGGATAGACTACTTTCCCTGGGAACACCCGCCTTGCCCATCCCTTTCTCTGTCCCTCCCCACTGCACATGTCACACTGACCACATCTGTAGGCATCTGAAGTTGTAGCTGCAGATGGGTACCAGTGACTCCCATTTTTCATTTCAGCCATTTTTCTCCTGCACCCACTGTCTTCACACAATCTAGTCAAGATAGCACCTCCAGGGAGGGCACGGCTTCTCAGTCCAAGCCCAGGGAAAACTCCCCTTATCCAAAAGAGTTGAGAGGTAGTGACTTGGGTTTTTACCAGGGCTTTGTGTACTAAGGACCTGCTTGAGTAGGAGATAGGGAGGAACCATGCTAAGGCACGGCCAAAGAGGAGAAGCAAGAGAGCCTGTTTGCCCCCAGGAGCCAGTCCTGTGTTCTTCTGTAGTCAGGCCACTGCCTGGAGGGCTCTAGTCATTCCAGTGGAAGATAAATGTAACCAGCATGGTGATGTAAAAACAAAAAAAACAAAAAACAAAAAAAACGGTTTCCTTCCTGACCCCAGAGGGGCCGGCTCTACTTGATGGGTGGGATCAATCCTGAATTAAGTTTCTGGTGCATTTATTTTACAAAAACGAAGTGTATAAATAATACAAAACAAAAGTCCTTGTGGGGTTTCTAGTGGCAGTTGAAATAATCCCACATGTGATCATCAGAAAATAAACCATTCCTTATACCAATATGGCACAAGCTCCGTGACTTGAAAGGGGTAGGAGTGCCTCCTGCTGTGTATTTTAGAATCCCTGCCCCGCTTGTTTCATGGCAGTGAAATGCCTCTTGATCATGTCCAAGTGTGTCTTTCACTGCCTGTTTTCTGAATCATGTTTTAGTTACTTGGCCCTGCCACATGGGCCCAGTACTCATTTTGAGCATAACTGTACTAAATCTTTTTTCCAAATCAGTATAAGAAAGGAATGATATGCAAGAAAAAAGGAAAAAAAAAAAAAAAAAAGAAGGTGAGGTTGGAAAGGAGAATTGTATCTAAACTCATAATTTTCACCCTTTAGGTTACATCAGAATTGCCCATTGGGCTTGTTAAAGCACAGGTTGCTGGGCCTCACTGTCTGATTCTGGGGATATGGAGTGGGCTCTCCTAACATTTCTGAGCTGCCGCTGCTGCTGGTTTGAAAACCACACTTTGAGAACCACCACGGTAGAGTGGAGACCTCAGGGAAGCTCCAGTGCTGTGCCAAAGAGTTTGAGCTTCACTCAAGAGCAGCAGGGACACATTCAGAACTTGGTGAAGAGGACGGTGATAAGCTTCTATGTACATATTAGGAATATGCCAGTGGACAAGAGGAAGATTAGTTGGAGCTAACCCTGTCATCTAGGTCAACTTAAATATGCTCATTGGCTTCTGTACTAAAAAGCTGAGAAGTGTACAGTGCTGTTTAATGATATCTCCAATAAAAGACATTTTATGCTGGGAGAAATCTGCCTATCAAAAGGAGCTCATTCATCAAGGCTATGAAATACCTGAGGTCTCACTTTCATATTGCTTACCATGCTTACCTAGTGAAATTAAGAAAAATGTATTCTACGTGGTCTCTCTCTGATGTCCAAGTTTTCTTCTTTGAGTCAACATCCCTTGAGAGGCTTAAATGTTGACCAGTGACATAGCTGGCTGGCTGTAGGGTGACCTAGATGTGTATAAATATTTCACTAGGACAGATTAATAGAAAACATCAACTTTGTTTTCAATGTAACTTTTATTGATGTCACTCTTCTTTAGTGAATTGTAGTGAAGTGCTCAGATTACATATATTAATAATTGTGAAATTGCAAAAAGTAGAAAAATGTACAAAGAGATATAGTAAGTCTAACTTTTCATTCTCTCGCATGTTATACACACAGTCTTCCCCATGGTGAATAAAAATTAATACTAGATATATACTAAAGACTGTAGATTCAGTCTTTTTTTTTTTTTTTTTGAGACACAGCCTCACTCTGTCCTCCAGGCTGGAGTGCAGTGACACCATGTCAGCTCACTGCAACCTCTGCCTCCAGGATTCAAGTGATTCTCCCACCTCAGCCTCCCAAGTAGCAGGGAACTACAGGCACATGCCATCATGCCTGGCTAATTTTTGTATTTTTGGTAGAGATAGTGTTTCACCATGTTGGTCAGGCTGGTCTCAAACTCCTGACCTCAAGTGATCTGCCCACCTTTGCCTCCCAAAATGCTGGGATTATAGGCGTGAGCCGCCACACCCAGCCAGATTCAGTCTTTACTATAAAATAAATTATGAGCATGATATGGGAAAGGAACAAAAGAGCTTAGAAAGATGAACTCCAAAACATTAAACTGCTGATATTAATCTTAAAATCCATAATGCAGATCAGGTATCAGCAAACTACAACCCCTGGGCCAAATCTGGCCACTGCCTGTCTTCACATAGCCCATGAGCTGAGAATGTCTTATACAGATGAATGTTTGCACTCTGTTTGATGATAGACAACACTGACTTTGAAACCACAGTTAAGCAAAATATCCCCTCCAGAAAGAATTTGCCTCTTTTCATTATTAGACCTGTATTACAACAAAGTGGCCTCAATTATTACTATTGATTTTTGATAATAAACATTTGTGGAAATGTTCGTCTCTTTAATCTAAGTACCCACATAATATTCTTGATTTTGCCTCTTGGCCCACAAAACCTAAAATCTTTAGTATCTGGCCAGTTACAGAAAGAGTTGACCACCCCTGATGTAGACTGGGTTATATTTTCACTTCTCTGTGTGGTTTCCCCTGTTGCTAAGGAAATGCTGAACTGTGTTCCACAAATTTGAATACTCGTACCTAGCCTGTTTTTTAAGTTTGTATTGACTGTGTGGTGCTTGGGTTGTGTTGGGATCACAGTTTTAGCTTATATTATTATTACTTATTTATATTTATTTTTACTTCATGTTACTAGCAGGAGAATCATTTAAGTAATAGGAGTGTTATTATTCTGAAAAAGTGCTGTACAAAGCAGTACGATGCTTTTTCATTGTGTTTGGGAGTTTTGCAAAAGACAGCATCAAATAAAAGAAAATCATGCCTTTCAGGTTCTTCTTTCTAGGTAAGACAACTTGGCCCCTGAAGCATGAATGAATAGAGTTTATTAGCCCCAAATGGCAGCAGTGGATTTTGAGACAACATTGTCATTTAATTCTTATGAGCAGAACTTCTTTGGTCCCCGCAGGCCTCAGGGGAGCAATGGCATTTGCGTTGGCCATCCGTGACACGGCATCCTATGCTCGCCAGATGATGTTCACGACCACCCTTCTCATCGTGTTCTTCACCGTCTGGATCATTGGAGGAGGCACAACACCCATGTTGTCATGGCTTAACATCAGGTTGGTTTGGAACCAAGGCTAATTGAGTATGTCAGTTGTCACTGTTCCTGAGAATGTTCAACACCCTGTGCAGGATGTGCTACTTTAGTTCATGGAAGCCTTTTACAGTCTTTGGTTTTGTTTGTGAGGAGGGATTAACAATTTTTTTTTAAAACAATAAGTAAAAGTTTGGAGTATGGGGTTTTCCAGGAGAAAAAAAATGTAGTCATTAAAAATTTTTGTCAGTGCAAACATACAAAGAATGAGAAGTGCCTGGATCTTGCTAGAATAGTGACATTAGAGCAAAAATTTAAAAAGTCTTAAAGCTGCAGGACAGAAAATAGACCAAGAGCCCCTGGCAGAGTCCAGTATTTCATGTTCCTTTGAAATGAAATCCAGACTCTGAAGAATAAGCTCACCAGCCAGATATAGAGGCAATTAGAGTTTTATTTTAGCATGAAGCTGTATGCTGTCTCTTCTTGCTTGAGTGTACAAAAGAGGTGACATTTTCTGGGTAACCCTCGCCTGTTGCAGTTTCATGGACGTCCTCTGCCTGTGGCTTTGTAGCTGTGTCAGGACAGAAGGAGCACTGATACAAGTTTGACTTTTTCAAGAGTGCTTGAATTCCAAATTGTGTTTGTGAGCTCCAGCATCTTATGGTTAAGAAGTCATTGGAAATAGGGTTCAAGAGACCCACAGCCCAACTCTGGCTTGAATTAAAGACAAGCCTCTCATGTGTTTGGGCCTCAGGTTTCCTCAGCGTTAAGTGAAGACGCTCTGCCGGGTGATCTCAAGGGCACTTCAGCTCTAAGTGTTGTGCTGCACATCACTGGATGTGCTCTGGCCACTTACCACAATTTCAGGTCTGCACAGGATGACCGTGTTCCGGAACAAGAAGACACTTGGGTAGTACAAAGGTGTGAAGAAAACTTCTTTGAAAAGCCACACGGTGGCAATGGTTTTTCTTTCTCTGCTGGCTTTTTTAGTTTGTATTCTCTAGACTGTAGAATGCCCGAGACAGCTGCACAGCGTACATACCTTGGAGGAGAGAAAATGAACAGAGATCTCCCAGTCATCCTTGGAGTTGGGGGGAAGAAACTAAAATTTGAGAGAATCATCTCCTGTATCTGGAGTTTTCGTATAGATGTTAGGCAGAGATTCCTGGGCTGCCACTTCTGCCACCAGCCACTGCCACTTCCACTGCCAGCTTCACCATTTCTGGGCTAGTGTATCCCTGCCTGAGATCCAGGTGGGTCTGCAGAACCAATATGGGGTTTATCAGTGTTAGTCATAATAATAAGTAACACTTATGTTTCAGGCATTGTTCCAGATACCATGCATATATTAAGATAATTCTCATAACATTCTTACAAGGGAGATAGGACTATTATCTCAATTTTAGAGTTGGGGAAACTGAGGCACAAAGCAGGAATTTGCCCAAGGTCACAGAGCTTTAAGTGGACAAGCTAGGATTTGAACCCAGGCGCTCATACCAGAGAGTCCACACTCTTAACCACTGTGCTATACTGCCTGTAAAGAAGAGTTATAAAATTTGGGAAGGTTAGAATTTCAATTACCTGGCATGAATCTCAAGGGTTGGATTAAGGAAAAGAATCCATCTTTGAGAATATAAACCTGAAGAAAATGTACAGTCTCTTACTTTTAAACTTAAGACATAAGATGGTACCATCTTTGTTCTATGTAGCAGAATTAGGACAAGAAAAAAGGTTTACCCTGCACACAGTTGAGAATCTTTGCATTTGGTGACCTCTGAGATTACTTCCTGCTCCTGTTTGTCTGATCACCTAGTAGATGCTCTGGATGCTCAGAGCCTCATTAAATCATGTTTGTTTTTCATGCTATTTTATAAATCCTTTTCTCCCCTTCCCCTCAAACATATACGGGACCAAATTTTCCGTTGAGAGTAGAGAGTTGACTTTTGACATTTTGCTCTTGTAACTGCCTTGGAGATCCATGTAGGTTGTTCATGTATCAAGTTTGTTCTGTTTTATTGCAGAGTAGTATTCCAAGGTGGGCCTGCCACATTCCTCCTCTGGTCCCTGCTGCCTAATTAGTGGCTCCAGCCAAACTCTGGATGTACCAGAGTTTGTTTCACCATTTACCCCTCGGAGGACATTTGGATAGTTTCAAGTTTTGGGCTATTAAAAATAAAGCCACTGTGAATATTCTTCTGTAGGTTTTTGCATGGGCATAAGTTTTCACCTCTCCAAGATAGATGCCCAGGAGTGTGCCTTCTGGGTTGGATAGTAAAGATGTGTTTAGTTTTATAAGAAACTGCCAACTGTTTTCCAGAGTGGCTGTACCATTGTACATTCTCACCAGCAGTGTATGAGGGATCCAGTTTCTCAGCATCCTCCCCAGCGTTTGGTATTGTCAGTGTTTTTCATTTCAGCTGTCCCAGTAGGTATGTGGGAATATCTCATTGTGGTCTTAATTTACATTTCTCTCATAGATAATGATATTAAACATCACTTCATGTGTTTTTACCATTCATATGTCTTTGGTGAAGTATCTGTTCAAGTCTTTTGTCCATTTTTAAATTGGATTGTTTCTTTGTTGAGTTTTTAGAGTTCGTTATTCTAGACTGTAGTCTTTTGTCAGATACACGGTTTGCAAATATTTTTTCCCAGTGTGTAGCTTGTCTTTTTTTTTTTTTGAGACGGAGTCTCACTGTGTCTCCCAGGCTGGAGTGCAGTGGCACCATCCCGGCTCACTGCAAGCTCCGCCTCCCAGGTTCACACCATTCTCCTGCCTCAGCCTCCTAAGTAGCTGGGACTACAGGTGCCCGCCACCACGCCCGGCTAATTTTTTGTATTTTTAGTAGAGATGGGGTTTCACCGTGTTAGCCAGGATGGTCTCAATCTCCTGACCTCGTGATCCACCCACCTCGGCCTCCCAAAGTGCTGGGATTACAGGAGTGAGCCACCGCGCCCGGCATTTGTCTTTTGATCATTTTAATAGGGTCTTTCATAGAGCAGAAGTTTTAATTTATAATTTATCAATTTTTTTTTTCTTTTATGGGTCATGCATTTGGTATCATGTCTAAGGACTCTACCAAGCCTTAGGCCTGAAGATTTCTTCTGTGTTATCTTCTAAAAGCTTTTTAGTTTTACACTATACATTTAAGTCTGTGATCCATTTTGAGTTAATTTTTGTATAAGATGTGAGGTTTAGGTTGAGGGTTTTTTTTTTTTGCCAATGGCTATCTAGTTGTTCTAACGTAATATGTTGAAAAGACTATCCTCACTCCATTGAATTAATTTTGCTTCTTTGTCAAAAATCAGTTGTCTGTATGCATGGGGTTGTCTTTCTGCACTGCTCTATTGGTTTATGTGTCTATCCTTCCAAGACCATACTGTCTTGATGACTATAGTTATACAGTGAACCTTAGTATCAGTTAGAGTGATTCCTCCCACTTTATTGTTGTGGCTATTCTACTTCCTTTCCACATAAATTTTAGAACACATTTGTCTACATGTAAAAAAAAATCTTGCTGGGTCTTTCATAGGAATTATGTTAAACCTTTACATTAATTTTTGGGGAGATTGACATCTTTATTTTGTTGAGTCTTCCAATCCATGAACATGATGTATTTCTCCATTTATTTACATCTTCTTTGATTTCTTTCATTCGACTTTTGCAGTTTTCAGCACCCATGGCCTGTACATGTTTTGTTAGAACTTGTATCCTGTCACCTTACTGCTGAACTCACTTATTCGTTCTTTAGCTCTGAAAGTGTTTTGGTCCTTTTTTTTTTTTTTTTGGTAGATTCTTTGGAATTTTCTGCATAGACCATATAGACCATCATGTTATTTGTAAATAGCGACGGTTTTTTTTTTTTTTCTTCCTTTTCAACCAGGGTACCTTTTGTTTCCTTTTCTTGCCTTATTGCTCTGGTTAGGATTTTCACTACTGTGTAGAATAAGAGTGGTATAAATGGACATCCTCATCTTTTTCTGATCTTAAGAGGAAAGCATTTGCCAGGTAAGGTGGCTCACACCTGTAATCCCAGCACTTTGGGAGGCCGAGGCAGGTGGATCACAAGGTCAGGAGATCGAGACCAGCCTGACCAACATGGTGAAACCCCATCTCTACTAAAAATACAAAAAATTAGCTGGGCATGGTGGCAGGCGCCTGTAGTCCCAGCTACTCGGGAGGCTGAGGCGAGAGAATGGCGTGAACCGGGGAGGCAGAACTTGCAGTGAGCTGAGACCACATGCCACTGCACTCCAACCTGGGCGACAGAGCGAGACTCCATCTCAAAAAAAAAAAAAAAAAAAAAAAAAAAAGAGGAAAGCATTCAGTCTTTCTTTATTAACTATACTATTAGCTACAGGGTTTTTGTAGATGTTCATCTTCAAGTTGAGGAAGTTCCTATCTATTGCTAGTTTTATGAGAGGGGTTTTTTTTTTTTTTCATGAACAGGTGTTGAATTTTATCAAATAGTTTTTCTGTATCAATTGATATGATCATATGATTTTTCTTGTTTAACCTATTAATATGACGAATTACATTAATTACTTTTCAAATATTGAACCAACTTTGTTTCTCTGAAATAAACCCCACTTGATGTGGTACATTATTCTTTTACATATTGCTGAATTATATGAGCAAACATTTTGTTAAGGATTTTTATGTCTGTATTCATAAGGGTTATTGGTCAGTAGTTCTTTATTTTTTTATACTGCTTTTGTCTGGTTTTGGTATCAGAGTAATCTGGCCTCACAAAATGAGTTGGACATGTTCCTTACTCTTTTGTTTTCTGGAAGAGATTGTGTAGAATTGGTGTTATTTTCCTTAAACTTTCGGTACAATTCTCCAGTGAAACCATCTGGGCCTGGAGACTTCTTTTTTGGGAGTTTTTCAATTATGGAGCCAATTTCTTTATTAGTTATAGGGCTTTTCAGATGACCTATTTCATATTGGGTAAGTTGTGGTGATTTGTGAAATTGGTCAGTTTCATTTAAGTTGTCAAGTTTATGTCGTTTGTAGCATTCCCTTGTTATCCTTTTGATGTCTGTGGGGTCTACAGTGATATCCCATTTTTGATATATCTTCTCTGTTTTTGGTCAATTTTGCTAGACATTTGCCAATTTTATTGATCTTTTCCAAAGAACCAGCTATTTATTTCATTGATTTTCTGTATTGTTTTTCTAATTTCATTTTAATTGATTTCTGTTTCTATCTTTATCATTTCCTTCCTTCTGTCTGACTCTATCTAGACAGCACAATGAAGGAAAGTATGCCATTACTGAAAAATACATATGGTGTCAGCTCATTGCATTTTTCCAGATGTGTATAAAGAATGATTACATAAGTGTAGAAACTGACATTTACAGAGATTACATCAAAAGAAATTCCCTCTGAAATAGGGTAATAAAACAGATTAATTTTTCTAGCTTGTGGCTTGTGGTGTGATGGCCATGAATCATTTCTGTAACTAAGGTTCTTATTCTAAATTGATTCAGAAACCCCCTGAAGTTCAGTTTGGTATTTTGACCCCATGACCTCGATATGATCAGTACCTACTTATTCCTTACTTCTCCAGGCTACTGATAGAGGCCCTGATGAACTGTTAAGTAGCTGCTCAGAAGTCAGAAGCCCAGGGTGGTTCTTGGAGTTCACCATAAATAGGAGTTAGCTGTGTTTCTTACTATGGCTAATTTCAAGTCTGTGTATAAAATAAAAATGAATATAACTGTACATCCAAAGCCAGGTCACTGCTTTCCATAAATCCAATTTATCTTTTTAAATTGGTGTTTTGTGATTGGTATTTTAAAACATAATGGTAAAATGTGCAAATTGCTTTCTGTTAAAACAAAATATTTGTCTTAGTCTCTTAAGAGTTGTTATTGACAAAGGATGTAATTTTAGCAACTTAAAAAATGATCGTGGGATTATTTTGGCTGATGAGCCTTGTGTGTGTCCTGACCACATTGCGACAGCATGGTGGCGGTCTTCTAGGAGTCCTCAGCTTCAAGTAACACACACAAAACGGTGGAGATAGTGGGTGGGGTGGGCGGGCGGTGGTGGCGGTGGAACGACATACACCCAGGTGGCCAAATGAACTGTAACCTTCACATCCCAGAGTGTAGTAATATAATCATTCAAGGACAAGTAAGAATGCTCTACTTGGCATAATCCTGTTAGACTGAGAATTTGTAATAAAGCTCTTTCCAAGATAACATAAGGAATAAAGGCAGGGAGAAGCCCTGAGCTCTTCATGTAATAGCATTTGCAACTGGATATTTTAAAAGACCTTAAAGATACCACCTTGTAATCAAAGGCAATATCCTATAAGAGGAAGAGCTGAGGCTCTGGAGTCTAGCAGCCTGAGTTGGAATCTTGGCTCTACCATTTCTACCTTTGTGACCTTGGGCAACTTATTTCACCTGTATCCCTCAGTTTCCTCACTGATTAAATAGGGACAGTCATAGCATGAGGATAAAATGTGGTAATAAATAATGCAATGAAGAATTCTGTCATCAATGTACCATCTGACACATAAGCACTTAGTATATTTTAGCTGTTATTGTATTAATAGCATTAATCATAGCATTACAGCTGCTACTATTATTAATACTATTACTCAAGAGACAATGAATCTTACATTAAGGAATCTGGCTTGTTTTTCTGGTGTTTGCTATAATTTTTCAATGTTGTAGTAATAGAGTCTGATTTAAGTCACATTCTGAACATGTAACTAAAAGTACCACCTTAAGAAGCATCGTGTCCTCACTTGCATATGTCAGGGGATATTAGTAACATGAGAATTTGGGCATTGTCTAGCGAAGTAGTTCTCAATCTTTTTTTCATTATTGTCACCGCTGAGGAGCCTTTAAAAACTTTTTCCTCAATTATCTCCCCCAGTGAAATTTTAGTATCACAGATCTGCTATGCCTCTCTGTCTGTGCTGTGGCACTTTGGAGGGCTACAAACCATTATAATATCTAAGTATTTTCTTTTACCTACAAGAACCAATTTTTATACCCAGGAGGGTGATACTGCCTCCATTGAGAATACGTGGTTCAATGCAGTGATTCTCAACTGACAGCAATTTTGTCCCCCAGGGGACATTTATTTGGCAGTATCTGGAGATGTTTTTAGTTGGCCACAACAAGAGGAAGGGGTCAAAACCTCAGCTTCTTGGTGGGTGGGGTTGCTACTAGTATCTTGTGGGTGAAAGCTGGAGACTCTGTTAAACATCTTGCAGTGCACCCTACGGGTCACCACAACAGAGAATTATCTGACCTGAAATGTCAATGCTGCTGAGTTTACGAAACCCTGCTCCAACATGATAGTAAGATTCAGATGCACTCTGAGTAACCCAGAAATTATTAAGGAAGGTGAAGGTGGACCATGTCAACTCAAAAGGCTACAAGCTAAAGAGAATAGCAGAAGCGAGGTTCCCGACTTTCAGGTTGATCCTGTGTACAACATGGTGTGCTTATCTGAAAAAAAAGACCATCTTTGGCCGGGCGCGGTGGCTCACGCCTGTAATCCCTGCACTTTGGGAGGCCGAGGCGGGCGGATCACGAGGTCAGTAGATCGAGACCATCCTGGCTAACACGGTGAAACCCCGTCTCTACTAAAATACAAAAAATTAGCCGGGCGCGGTGGCGGGCGCCTGTAGTCCCAGCTACTCGGGAGGCTGAGGCAGGAGAATGGCGCGAACCCGGGAGGCGGAGCTTGTAGTGAGCCGAGATGGTGCCACTGCACTCCAGCCTGGGCGACAGAGTGAAGACTCCGCCTCAAAAAAAAAAAAAAAAAAAAAAAAAAAAAAAAAAAAAAAAGACCATCTTTGTCTTCTTAAGTATTGTTGCTATTTTTCAATAATATCATGCTTTTTGTTCTTTCTGTTAAATATGTGTAAAAATATATGTAAACACTTTAAATATGTGTAACATTTAAGCAGCAATTTCTTTTTTTCTATTTTTGGTATCTTGCTTTATAAACAGATGAATTTCCGAAAAAAATATGTAAATTTGTTTTCTATGAGGTATATTTCATCCTCTGATTTTATTACATTATATTTTGAGAGGCTCATCCTCATTCCTGATCAATCCTCATTTGATCTGGCTCCTGATATTGCTGCTTTAAATTTAAATTTAGTGGCCTCTCAGCCTCTCTGGGTTTTAGAGGATGGGGACAGTTTAAGAGAGGATATGGATTTATATTGAAAGTGAGAAATATTCTCTTATGGACATGGTCCAGATCATTTGCCCAGAGCTCCTGGCTCTCCTGTTGTCCCTGTCACACTCACATTCCCTTCTTCTGCTGCCCAGAGTTGGCGTTGAGGAGCCCTCCGAAGAGGACCAGAATGAACACCACTGGCAGTACTTCAGGTGACACAAGGGCATCCTCAGAAAAAATTAACCAGGCCTGGCTTTTCTCCTCTTTCTAACCTCAGATATTTCTCTTTACACTGTTTTTCTCTTCCTTCCTGCGTGTGCCAACCCCCACCCCTTTTAGTAAAGGTGCAAAAGGTTGAGTCAATTCTAATCATTTTTTCCACCCCTCCTCTGGGTTGATTGATGTGTCAGTGTTCTTGGGATTCTGTTTGCTTTCCCCACATTTAGGCAGTGTATTGCCAACACAAAGCCTGAGTTGTCAAGTGTTTCCTTTTTGTACAACTGAGCTTAGTGTTAAGAGCAGCTCATTTTCAGAGCCACACTTTCCCCACAAAATCCTGCTTATGATCTAGTAAATAAGGCTCTTAATTCATAAAGAGAACTAGAATTTTCATATTTCAACCATGACTGGGGTAAGGCTTACACCATCTTAATTAAATATCACTGCTGTTTTAGTTTTTCAGAATACATATTTGTGTACTTGTGCCTTGTTGTGGTGAACCAGAAGGTATGAATAATGTTTAATCAAAAAGATAAAGAGTCCTCTAATGCAGTTTGTTTCTTAGTATCCTTCCAAGTTTATGATATAACTATGCTTAAGGGTGGTGGTGTCTGGGCAAGCAAAGTACAAACTTTAATGTTTCTTCTTTCCTTTCTGTTTCTCTAATTGGCATGTTTTCTTCCTGATCTGATTCTCGGTGCTGATAGATAAATCAAATGCAAAATAGGCTTCAGCTCTGTTCTCAGCACTGTGAGAATATTTCACTTCCTTGAGGGCAGTGGTGAAAGCAGTGGGACATGGGTCTTGGGATATCACCAGGCCCCATATGTGCACTGTAATGACTCACATGAAATTACTTAAGTATTTAAGCTCACTGAAGTCAGACTTTTTTCTACACACACACGTTCATTTGTAGAGACTGACTTTGATACCAGCTAAATTGCAGAGGAAACCCTTTCCTTTGAAGCATGCCTTCAAGAAGGAAAGTCCTTCAGGCAAAGTGTAAGTTATTAGACTTGGGACATGAGCAAATTCAGGTTATGATATGGTGGTCAAGTTATATGAAGATGTGTGTCTCATATTCCTCAAATTATTCAAAACCTTGACCATTCAGGGATTTTTTTTTTAGAAAAAATTATTAATTAAAATAAAATACTTCTAAACTTTCCAAGATTTTATGGCGTTTTATCTGTTAATCAGAATGGACAAATTATACCAGTAGAGAAATTATCAATTTTGGGTATTTATTCATTCCAGAATGAGCACATCAGTTTGCTTGCTTTATTTTTTCATTTAGTGTGGGATGTCCACATTTGTCTACTTCCTAATGAAAATAAAGATAATTCTGCCCATTCTGGAAAAAAAGGTTGTCATTTGTGTTCTTATGAACTTAGCCCTGATATATCAGGGGAATGCTAAAATAAGATCTAATAAAACAGCATAAAAAAGTTCCGGTGTCCTGGATCAAAAGCATTATACCAGATCAGGAAAGAGATACATAAAGTGGACAGTGACCTGACACTAGGAATTTCAGAAAGTTGGGGGACCCTAAAGTCTTCTGAGGCTTTAAACCTGCAATTAAAATCCTGTGCCTGGGCCAGGCGTGGTGGCTCACGCCTGTAATCCCAGCACTTCGGGAGGCCAAGGTGGGCAGATCACCTGAAGTCAGGAGTTCGAGACCAGCCTGGCCAACATGGTGAAACACCGTCTCTACTGAAAATACAAAAATTAGCCAGGCGTGGTGGCGTATGCCTATAGTCCCAGCTGCTCGGGAGGCTGAGGCAGGAGAATGGCTTGAATCCAGGAGACAGAGGTTGCAGTGAGCCAAGATCGCACCACTGCACTCTAGCCTGGGTGACAGAGCGAGACTCCGTCTCAAAAAAATTCTCAAAAACAAAAAAAAAGAATCCTGTGCCTGTTCTTTCTTGCTGCCCGGTTCCACACCAAAACACCCTGGCCCATTCGTTTACCTCCTCTTCCCAGAGACCGGTTTGGTTCTGGGCTCTGCCCCAAGGGTGGGGCTTTTTGTAGGAAGCCACAAGGTCCCGTGTCATCCTTGGGGATTGGTCCAAGAGGCCTCAACCCTGCCAGAAAAGTAATTACTAAATCGCCCTGAAGTAAACAGCCTTGAAAAGGCGAAAAAAGTGCAGAATATTATTTGTGTCTCACGGCCCCGATCTGTTTTGTTTTGTTTTTTTTTAGCAGTAGCAAGCTGAGAAGCAGCTCTTTGTTTCCTTTCTTAGAAATCTCCTGTTCTGCACTTATATCAGTAGCAAGGCCTTCCAAGAGACTCCAAGGGCCTTCCCACACTCCTCTGTCTGTGGCAGGGCCCAGAAGGTCCTTTTAGGTTTTCTGCTGTCAGGAGTTTGGGCTGCATTTCAGACTTGGTTGATACCAAGTGGCTGCAGTGAAGATTGGAAATTCCATGGCAGATGTAGGATTTTCCTGGCATCTTTTTTCTCTGCCCCATTGCCGAGTGTTATCCATGTCATCCATGGCACAGTTTCCTGCCTCAGAATGAGGAAGGTGCAAGGATAAAAAAAAAAAAATTACCAGATGCATAGAGTGCCAGTTAGTATGTTACTAAGCCAAGACAACTGCCCTGGTGCTTTTATAGTTTTTGTTATAAATCAAGTCTTGCCATTTTGCTTTTTGTTTCTATCTTTAGTTGTTGCTCTCAAATGCGTGAGTTCTCGAGGCTATCTTGATGCAAGAGGGTATAGGGGCACCAGGATTGAAAGCAGGTCAGGACTCTAGTTAATGATATTGTTAAAGAAAATGTTATTCTGATGTATATTAAAACAGTAAGGCAGATGTTGTTCAGGACCATCACGATTGGTATAGGGACCACTGTGATGGGGTTTTGCAGCAGGGGAAAGGAACAGGGGCCAGTGGATGGAGAAGTACTGAGAGGAAACATCAGGGGCAAGGGGGATTCTGGCTAAACTGACCCAACAGGATTCTTGCTGAAGACAGGCGAAGGGGATTAGACATCACCTGGGGGATTGTGGGGAAATGAAGAACCCAATCAGATGTTGGGGATAGGCCATTCAGATGTTGGGCTCTGGCCAAACCAACTTAGACAATCAGACATCACCTGAGGGATTGTGGGGGGATGAAGAACCCAATCAGATGTTGGGTTCTGGCCAAACCAACTTAGCAAGCCTCTTGCTAAAATTGGGTTATGCTGAGATGGACATGGAAGCCCAAAAGTCAGTGCCTAGTTGGGAAGTGAATTCCTAGGAGCCTGACGAAAGTTTGGTCAAGGAGGGACACTTTGTCAATAATGCATGTGAAGTATTTAGGGGAAGTATTCTGATATCTGCAACTTTATCTGAATGCATCCAAAGAAAAAGTAAGATGGGTGATAGAGAAATGGATAGATAGGTAATAAGGAATATACAATAAAATGTTGATGATAGAATCTAGTGATGGTGGGTATATAGGGGTTCACGCTAAAGCCTTTCAACATCTCCCTGTATATTTGAAAAAGTTGATAACAAAATGTTAGGGAAATTAAAGCAGACCAGGGCAGAAGTGAGGAAGCAGCACAGAGGAAGGGCCTAGTGCAGTGAGACCCACATTTTGATAACTGGGACCACCTGGTGCAGAAAAGCAAGTGGACAGTTGCCAGCATGTGTTGTGTTCCGGAGGCCTTGCTTAGAGTGGAAGCACATGGGATTCATTGCCCCTCTGACTCTCTGGGATCTGAAGTGGTATGCGACCTCTTTCTCATGACTTCTGCATGCTAGCCTTCCTCACCTTTTAGCTAACCACTCCTTATGCTTCGGGAAGATGGTCAGCCTCCGGGTTACTTACAGCCTGCATGGCTACCATGGGCCGAGATAATACTCTCTGTTTTTCTCTTTGTCTTTCTCCCTGGTGACTTTCAGAGTTGGTGTTGACCCCGATCAAGACCCACCACCCAACAATGACAGCTTTCAAGTCTTACAAGGGGTAAGTCACAAGAGATGCTTCTTCCCGGGGAAGACATTGGAGCATTCGCCACATGCCAGGCACTTTGCCTAGATTCCCTCATTGTGATCCTGACAACAGCCTTATGAAGTATGTACTGCTCTCCCCATTTTGCAGATTAAAAGCTGAAGTTTGGGAGTTTGAGTCATCTCAGAGTAAGTGATGGAGCCAGGATTTGTCCCCAGGGTATGTGTTCTTAATCAACGTTATGAAAGGTGTGAGCTCGCCAGAAAGAGTCCTGACTCCTCACTTTTCAATAGTGGATATTGGTTCTACAACTGGTTCTGAGTCTATCAGTGGTGCCCAGGAGAAAGAGAGCAATACGATTTGACTCTCCAGCCCAGGGATCTGAGGAAGAAAGGAGAGACATCAGGTGCCTGAAGGCATTCCTGTTCCTCCAGGGCCTGGGATCCTCTAGGTGAGGAATTTGGAAAGGGCATAGTAGGGACGGCTTGCCTTTGCTCCATGAAGTCCAGGGTCTCAGATGGGAAAACCAGGAGCTTGGGGCTGGAATCATGCAAAGGTTCATTTACTCATATGTCTGGCACCTGGGCTGGAAGGACCCAACCACAAGGACCTCTGACAGGAATGTCTGTGCAGGGCTTTTCCATGTGGCCTGAGCTGCCTGCCAGCATGGTGGCTGCTGGGTAGTTGGATTTCTTATATCATGGCTCAGGGTTCCAAAAGCAAGTGTCCCAGCAAGCAAAGTAGAGGCTATATCACCTTTTCTGAACGAATCTTAGAAGTTCTACAGCATCACTTCCATGGCTTTCTATTGCTTAGAAATGCATTCCTAAGACCAGCCCAGATCCAATGGGAGGGGATAGAGACCATAACCTCTGGATGGGAAGAGTATCAACAAATTTGCAGACAAGATTTGAGGTTGCCGTATCATCCCTGTTGTGCAGCTGTTGGGATGATTTTGTCTCTAGGTTTGGCTCTTTACCCAGGTCAGCATGACCTGGGCAGGCAAGGTGGGGAAAGGAGAGTTATGATAGGGGCAGAAATGTGTTACCAATATATTATTTGACCTTGGGAGTCAATAACTATGTCATTCAGCATTGAATGCCCAGTGCTGAGCACAGTGGCTGGCACATACGGGAACCAGATAGGTGTTTGTTGGGTGGATGAGGGAATGAGAGGTGCAATGTGCAACAGGCAGCTTTACTGACCACATGTGTATGTTGTCCATGAAACCCTATTCTTTTTTTTCCAGTCGGTTTTGAATCTGACTCATCATTGCACTTAATCCTAAATCCAGTCTGCAGCAGACTTCAGATTCCATAGGATCTTCTAAATGATTCCATCTACCAAATCAGATTTAATAAGGCTGGCAAAATGTGGTGCTGTGTGGAGGTCAATGGGGTGCCACTGTAGCCTTTTGTGGTTTCTTTCTCTTTAAAGGTGGCCACAGCCTGATAAGGCATTTATAGCATTGATGTCTGTTCTAGGTCCCTGCTCAAGGGACACAAAGCCATGACCTGGAAAGTTCTGGACACTTTGGGAAGAGTTTTCAATAAGCTTCATTGGAGATTTGGCGCCCACTTTAATGAGCTCCAGAAGACCTTTGAGATGATCTTAGACTTGGCCATTATGTCAATTGGGAACATGTGGTCTCAATGAGAAGTTCTCTGAAAATTTGCTGTTTGACTCTAGCTTTGATTAAGGACTTTAGAAAACAGGAGTTCAGGAACTGAGCACCTTGAAGCTAATTTAGAGTATAACAGTTTGGGAGATCTTGAAACGCATCCTGAGAAAAACCCAGGGGAAAACATGATGGCTGTCCTTATTTCACCAAAGGGAAGATAACGGCTCTGGTAGGACATGGCTGCCCTATTCTAAAGCATCCTCCACAGAACTGTGGCCAGTCTACATTAATTTTGTAAGAAAAAAAGGCCAATAGCAGCTGGATCGTAAGATTTGGAGAGGTTTCAACTTGCTCCGGACCATTCAAAACATCCCCACCCGCTTTGCTGTTTCCCATTGCTCCTACCTCTGCATTCAAGCATCTGTAACAGGAAACAAGTGAAAGGATTTGGCTGGTCATGTAGTAGAACTTACTATGTATCACATAAGCCCCGCACATTGGGAACACTGGGCTTGTAATTAGATTCAGTAACAAGCTTACTGTCACTTTTCTGTGGAAATGTTTGAATGAGAAAGCAGCAGGTCCAAAGTGCTGAGGGTTCTTGTATTTAGTCCATGCAGTGACAGCTAAAATAGCCCCCGCCCCTAGGTGGAGTGAGTCTCAGGAACCTCCCTGGATGGGCCTGGATGGATGAACTCAGTGTTCCTGTCAGCTCCCAGAGGGCCCCTTGGGCTGAGAGCACTGCACATGTGGTGTTGTCAACGAGCTGGCAGCCACTCATGCTGCACTCCTAATGGCACCCTGTTTGCCACAGCCCTAGCCAGAAGCTGTGTCACAGCTTCCCCAGACCTCCTTCCTTCCAAACCTCACACACGGTCATGCAGAGGGCCCCTCAAAGTCAGTTCCACTGACCTTTTGAAAGGTTTTCAAGATTGTTGTCATATGGGGAAAAACATGCAAACTTCAGGCTTGGTTCTCCAGGACACCCTCTTAGAAATGACTCACGCCCTTGTGCAGAGAGGACCTTATTTCTCCAGTTCCTCCTGGTCTGACCTCCTCATTCTAGTGAGCCACTAACAGCAGGGTTCGGTGCACTCTGTGGTCATGAGAAACAGGAAAACAGAAATAAATGGGCTTCTCATTTTTGGGTGAAACCCTGGGTTCTTGCAGTTTCCCCTGAAATAGATCCAGGTCACATGCTCAGTGTTGTCATGAAACTGAACTCAGAGGTAGGGAAAGTCCAGATGTTTGTTCTCTACCAGAGAAAAAAAGGGCAGTTCTCTTTACCTCATTTTCTAAATAATCGTCCTAAAAACAACAAACAAAAAAGTGACATTTGACGGGAAGGCATGTCTTATAATGAGCACAATTCTCCTCGCTGGTCTTGAAGCCCAAGGCTATAAACAGAGTCATGGCTAGGGAGCTACAGAATATTAGCTCATGTGGGAAAAGGAAGGGAGCTGTTGGCTAGAACTTTGCTTCATGTGGGGAAAGCATAAAAATATTGTGGGCAGACTTCAGCTTTGTGTCCCTGGCAAGTTTGACTCATTAGAACAAAACAAGACCAAAAAAACTCAGTTGCTTTGTTTCTCTGGAGGTCTTGGTGACTTTGCAACCAAAACAAAAACAACCCCAGCTGGAGGCAAGCTGCCCAGCCCTGGGGGTGGCCTCCCACCCCATTAAACAGGAGGACTTTTCACGCCAGACCAGACAGCTGAGATTTCTGTTGGCGGCACATGCAGACACATCATTCACTTCCTTCCCTGAGTTTACAGAAGAGTACTCATTGATGAGGCCACTTTGGAGCAGCTGAGAGTGTGAATCTGAATTTATCCCAGTTTTACCATATCAACAGGACAAGGTCACAAGCCAGATATTAATGGAGTGTGGAGGAAGGGAAACCACCAGTGCCTGTGTATATGTACACATATGTGTGTGTCTGTGTGTATGTAGTGAAAACTGTAGAAAATCAGCAGTTTATAGTTGCGTTCATATATGACTTTCTGAGCAAGTTAGAATCATTTGTTTCTGGGTTCTCCTCGTTTTTTTTGTTTTTGTTTTTGTTTTTGTTTCTCCAGGCTGAAATCTGACACCTGTAAATCTGTCACCTAAACCTTTAACTTCAAACAGTTGCAGAGGTGCCTTTCCTCCAATTGCTACTCTGTGACCACCCCCATCTCCATTTTTTTTGTGCTTCCAAATGCCTCCCTTGGCCCCTGATTTCCCTTTCTGCTCTTCCTTTTCTGTTTTCTAAAAACTCAGAGTCAAGATCAGTTTATTCATTTATTTGACAAATAGTTATTGAGCACCTGTTCTGTTTCAGACATACTTTCAGGTTCTGGGAAAATATCTGCAACAAGATAGATGAATCTGCATCCTGAAGGGCTTGATGACAAGGTGATAAAGGGCGAGGGTGGAGAGTGGCAGAAGCAAGATAGTGGAGACACTCAGGCCTCACCAGCCCCACTGAAGCAGAATCTGCATTTTAACAGTGTCTCCAGGGAATGTGTACATTTTACCATTAGAAAAGCCCCGATATAGGCAATGCATAGCTCTGGAGAGTTTTAAGCAGGGAAGAAAACTATCTGTGTATCATGGTCAGAGACTTGACTCCGGTTTTTTTTTTCGTTTTGTTTTGAGACAGGGTTTCCCTCTGATGCCAAGGCTGGAGTGCAGTGGTGCAATCACAGCTCACTGCAGCCTTGACCTCTTGGGCCCAAGGGATCCTCCTCCCTCAGCCTCCTGAGTAGCTAGGACCACAGGAGTGTGCCACTTCACCAATTTAATTTATAAAATATTTTTGTAGACACAGGATCTTGCTTTGTTGTGCAGGCTGGTCTCAAACTCCTGGGCCAAGTGATCTTAACCCTCCCAAAATGCAGGGATTACAGGCATGAGCCCACTGTACCTGGCTGATTCCGTTTCTAAACCCTCTTATTACCCTCTGCTGAGAAATATTGGTCCCATTATCCCAATGATATAACAAAGGCCCTGTATTAGTCCATTCCCACACTTCTATAAAGAACTACCTGAGACTGGGTAATTTATGAAGAAAAGGTTTAATTGACTCATAGTTCTGCAAGCTGTACAGGAAGCATAGCTAGGAGGCCTCAGGAAACTTACAATCATAGCGAAGGCAAAGGGGAAACAAACACGTCTTACCATAGCGGAGCAGGAGAGAGAGAGAGCAAGGGGGAAGTGCCACACATTTTTAACCAGATCTTGTGAGAACTCACTCACTATCACAAGAACAGCAAGGGGAAAGTCTGCCCCATGATCCAGCCACCTCTTACCAGGCCCCACCTCTAACACTTAGGATCACAACTTGAGATGAGACTTATGGGGGAGGACACAGAGCCAAAACATATCAGGCTCAGGCTAAGCGTGGTGGCTCATGCCTGTAATCCCAGTACTTCAGGAGGCTGAGGCAGGTGGATCACCTGAGGTCAGGAGTTCAAGACCAGCCTGGCCAACATGGCAAAACACCGTCTCTACTAAAAATATAAAAATTAGCTGGGCATGGTGGCAGGCACCTGTAATCCCAGCTACTTGGGAGGCTGAGGCAGGAGAATTGCTTGAACCCAGGAGGCAGAGGTTGCAGTGAGCTGAGATCATGCCACTGCACTGTAGCCTGGGTGACACAGCGAGACTCCATCTCCGAAAAAGTAAAAAAGCATATCAGGCCCAAATCAAGTGACATCATTTATTTACTCCTCTGCTCTGTATTAGTTGTCTGTGACTCCTGTAACAAATTACCACAAATTTGGTGACTTAAAACAATAGGGTTTTTTTTTTTTTTTTAAGGGACAGGGTTTTGCCATGTTGGCCAGGCTGGTCTTGAACTCCTTGGCTCAAGTGATCCACCCATCTTGGCCTCCCAAAGTGCTGGGATTATAGGCATAAGCCACCATGCCCAGCCAAAACAATGCAGTTTTGTCATCCTTACAGTTCAGTAGATCAGGTATCTGGTGGGCTCAGCTGGTCTCTCTGCTTCCAGTTTTTCAAGGTATTGGCAAGCCTAAGCTCTGGGGAGAGAAGCCACTTCCAGGCTCATTCAGATTGTCAGGTTGTCATAGAATTCAGTTCTATGTGTTCTTACTGCAAAACCAGCAACAGTGGGGCGAGTTTTTGTCAAGCTCTGAATCTCTCCTGCCCTTTCTTCTACTACATTCCTTCCTCTGACTCTTTTGCCTTCCTTGTCATTTTGTGTGTGTGTGTGTGTTTTTTTTTTTTTTTTTTTTTTGAGAGAGAGTCTTGCTCTATTGCCCAGGCTGGAGTGCAGTGGTGTGATCTCAGCTCACTGCAACCTCCGCCTCCCAGGTTCAAGCAATTCTTGTGCCTCAGCCTCCTGAGTAGCTGGGATTACAGGTGTACGCCACCACGCCCAGCTAATTTTTACATTTTAAGTAGAGACGAGGTTTCGCCATGATGGCCAGGCTGGTCTTGAACTCCTGACCTTGAGTGATCTGCCCACCTCAGCCTCCCAAAGTTCTGGGATTACAGGCGTAAGTCACCATGCTTGGCCCTCCTTGTCCACTTTTAAGGGCCCACGTGATTGTACTGGGCCTACCGGGATAACCTTAAGTCCATCCACAAAGTCCCTTTTGCCAGGTAGTGTAACAGGCTCCAGGGATTAGGCTGTAGAAAGCTTTGGTGGGGTGGCCATTATTCTGCCTACCATATGCTCCATCCCTGAAAAAAAAAAAAAAAAAGTAAGCTGTTCTTATTAGTGTGATGACCTTAACTTTTTAAAACATCTTTTAATATTATGTAAGAATGGAATGAAATGTAACTCTACACAGATATCATTATGTATTCATTCTAGAAAAAGCATTTCAAAAATAGGACTGTTTGCTATTCCCCAGTTCTTTAATCAGCTTTCTTTTTCTTCATTACATTTGTCAGTCAATATGTATTTGTCTGTCTCCCCTACCCCTACCCCCCTCCCCGCAACCCCCGCCACCTTCACCTTCTGGAAAGAGTGCTCCTTGAGGGCCAGGTGCTAAGTTATATTCCTCTTTGTGTTTCCAGCACCCAGCATGGTGCCTGGCACATAGTAGGTGCTTAATGAATGCAGAAGAAATAGACACTCATTGTTACATGCTCAAAAAATGGTAATAAGCAGGGTTGGTGGTATTTTCTTGAAGGGGCTTCTCTATTAATAATGGCAGTAAAAAGATGAAAATTCCTTGTGTAAAAAGCCACACAAGATAGCCAAATGATGTTAATGACTAGGCTTTTTTTTCCCCCCAAACAAATATGTGCTTGAAATTATATATCCAGTCTTTGGAAATGAACTTAATTAGTAATATGAGCTCTAACTACATGCCAGATTCTGGGTTAAATATTTCACAAATATTTAATCAGCACAAAAAGTCACATGGCAAACAATAATGAGTCAATATTTGTTGAGTGCCTGCCACATATCAGGCACCATCCTAAGTCCTTTAAATGAAAAACCTTTTACAGTTCTAAAATAAAACCTTTTTTCTCTACATTCACAACACTTGTAATGCTAAATATATAAGGTCTTTTTCTGTACCAGCCAGTTCTCCAATTCCCAATGAGTACTAACTGGACCTCCTACAGTTTAACTCACTACCTACCTGGAGTTAGCATCAGATCCCATAGGTTAAGGACTCAGTCCCACAAGACTCTCCCCACTTCAGACACCAGTTGCAAGTCCCAGGTCGTGACCTGCACTTCAGACTGACTGGCTATGGGGGGGTTCCCACCCCCTCCTCAGGTTCGATGATTTGCTACAATGACTCACAGAACACAACTTTTACCATTACCAGTTTGTTAGAAAGGATACGATTCAGGAATAGCCTAATGGAAGACATGCATAGGGCAAAGGATGGGGATGGGAGTATGTGGCGCCAACTTGGAAGCCCTCCAAATTGTGTCATTTAGGGTTTTATGGAGGTTTCATTACATAGGCATGGTTGATTAAATCAATAGCCATTGATAATTAACTCAATCCCCAGTCCTCCCCTCCCAGGAGGTTGGGATGGAGCTAAAAGTTCCAATCCTCTAATTACATGGTTGGTTTCTCTGGCAATCAGTGTCCATTCAAGAGTCACCTTATTAGCATAAATTCAGGTGTGCTTGAAAGGAGCTTATTATTAATAAAAAAGATGTTCCTCCCACCCCATCTACTCAGGAAATTCCAAGGGTTTTAGGAGTTTTGTGTCAGACAAAAACCAGATATATATTTCTTGTTCTATCACAACATTCCAGCCTCATAATGCCCCTAGAGGTAGGTAATTATTAATATTTCCAGTTTACAGATGAGGATCCTGAACCACAGAAAGGTTAGGTAACTTGCCCAGAGTCACACAGCAAGGCAATGGCAGCGGCACAGTCAGGACCCAGATAGTCTCTTGAGAGAGCCTGTGATATCCACACCTACACTTCTTGGAGTGCTGTGTCGCTTTTGAAACATTTCTTAGAGAAGCCGTGCTTCTGCACAGGCTTGAAAGATGAATAGAGGTTGGCCAGGTAGGTGTTCTGGGTGGGAGAAGGTGAGAGGAAAAAAGAATGCTCCAGGCTCTAGAAGTTGCCTGAGCTAAAGACATGAGGTGTGAACCCAGGTTTTGAGGAGAGACGAGTTGAGAGAGCAAGTCTGCTTTTTCCGTGGACAGCACAGGAATGGAAAATCCAAGAGTCGCCAAGTGCAGCCAGGAAGGAGGCTCCGCCTGTTCCCACAGTGACCCACAGGAAGGGCTCTCAATGGCTTCTCTGTGATGGCAGCCCCAATCATGTCATGAAGCATTCATTTGTTGCTTGTCTTCTGGGTCAGCTTTAAAAAATTAGTTCTGTCCCACAGAACTGCCCTGATTTCCCCAAAGCCACCATATGTGGATTTATCTAAGTTCTTCCTGTACCTAATCATGCTTCTGGCACCATCTCTTGGAATAAGAAGTTGTTTAACACCCTTTTCACAAAGTTACGCTTTTGATTTGTCCTGAATTTACCCCTTGTAGCCTCTAAGCATTATCTCTTAGTTTCTTACATTTCAGGATTTGCTGTGGAGTCTGAGGTCACTTTATCTTATTCATGGATTGCAGGCATATCTTTCAGTAGCCTGAGAAGACCTTTTGTTAGTTTGCTGTCAAATAGAAGCCATTCCCTTGCTTTACTCATTTTAATTGTCTCTTTTGGGGCTTATATAAGTCTCTTGTAGCTTTCTTTTTTTTTTTTTTTAATTTAAGTTCAGGGGTTCTTGTAGCTTTCTTGAGATTAAATGGCAAGAAATTAAGTAGTCCGGTGACAATAAATGCTTTGTGGTTTTGCAGAGGTTAAGATGACAGAGTAGGGTTCATTGTTTTCATCACTGATTAAGGGAAGAAGTAGAAGAAACTGACTCTGGGGGACTCATTTTGTGCCTGATGGTTTATAGTATCCTTCCTGATGATGTTTATCATTGTGCTTTTTCCTTAGTAAAATTCTACAGGCACTTAGAACTGAGAGCTTAGAGCCTATTACTTTATAAAGAACCATTTAATTTTTTCCATTATATGTTTGCCTATCAAAAAAGTCATCTGCTACTTTTCTACTCAGTCATGTCGCATTTGGGAATCTTCCCAGAGTTGTCATTGGGTTAGCAATCAGTCACCCTGCAAATGGAGGCATTTCTGTGCTCTCTCTCTTCCATGATTTATAAAAACGTAAAATCAAATTGGTCTCTGGAGTCTCTCCTTGTTTCTATTTCCTGAATCACAGACGGGCCTATTTAACTGAGCTATTTCCATATCCATCACTAAACATTCCTGAAATACCGAGGGGATTCAGTTTTTTAAAATATCTTTGCGGTTGGAAACTTTAGGAGTGTATTAATAAATAGTGCTTGCTAATTTCTCTCCTTTTTGTCTATGTGCTTCTCAAAGATCTTTGATTAATTATTGGTGTTGCCATTGCAGGTAGAATTTACACTCGCCATGATTTAAAACTACTTGTAATTTTGGTTCAAGTTGTATTTGGTGATTGTCAGTTGTCCCTCACTTGCGGAGTTGCCTCTCCCTGTAATATTAAAGAGAATGATGATAGTAACAGCTTCGCAAGCAGTCTGTGCTTTCAGAGCCCCAGTAGTACCCTCAAATTGCTGCAGTCGATCTGAGTTTTATATTAACTGTGCTGCTTCTGATACTTGCACAGAACAGATTTCCTAAACCTTAAATGAATGTTTGATTTTGCAGGTTATTTTGAAAATTACAAGGTGGGGATGTTTAAATTGGAAGGGCATGAGAGTAGCAAGGAACTTGCTACTTGAGGGTAGATAAAATAACAGAATTGTTAGTTCGGGCTCATTTCCCCTGCTCACTGATCCCACCTTCCTAAAACTGGTGGGGAAACAAGTACCTTACCACCTGGAGCACAGTGTAGGTCCCTCTGGGTAAGGACCACAGAGAAGCCTTAACTAGTTTGTCAGGATACTCAACAAAATGTGGTTTCCACAGGCCTGCTTTGGGGATGGGAATTGGAAAGTTGCTTTTAAAAAAGCTTTTAAAAATATTCTCTATAAATCAATTTTGGCCTGTTAGGATCTAGACTATTTTAGGGTAATGAATCTGCTGAAAGATACGTCGAGGAAAATTGCAATAAAATTGAGTTTGAGCTATCCACAGACATAACCCAGCCTTTTTACTTGGGAGACTGTTTTTCTGCCTTTTGAGTTTATTTAATTTCTGCTCAAATGCTACCTCCCAATATATCTTTGAAAGTCTGCTGACATGGGATGTTTGACTGTGAGCTCCAGAGCTATACAAGTGATTTTTAAAGTTTTTTCTCCCCTTTCTTTGAGATCCCTTTTGTACAACTAAGCATGTGCCCTCTTGTTTGTTCCCAGGACGGCCCAGATTCTGCCAGAGGAAACCGGACAAAACAGGAGAGCGCATGGATATTCAGGCTGTGGTACAGCTTTGATCACAAGTATCCTTTTAAGTAGCATCCCCTGTGTCAGTGAAACATTGGGGATGAAATCTTGTTGAATTGTCAGTGAATGACACCTGGTAAGTAAGGAAAGATGCATGCTTGGGACAGGGATAGTTCGTCCTCTCATGGAACATGTGCATTGAGCATTCAACCATGGGTAGTCCTGGTGAGTATCTGGCCAAGAGGAATGTTTGCATATCCTTAGAGTAATTACCCCACAACCTGGTAGACTCATGTAGTTCTTAAGAGCTTTGTGTCCAGGGAACTATGCCTTTTTAGGTGATTAGATTAAAATTACACAATGAATCATGCTGTGGTCAGAAAAGGAAGTAGAACTTCAGCTGTTAATCCCTATGGGGAGGATAATTCCTATTGGATGAACTTGGCCAAGTCTGATCTTGTATGATCTGACATTGGCATAACTGGACCACATGCAGGGCAAACCCTGTTCCTGTAGATTCACTTGCTCTCACGTGAAAATTAAAAACCAAAATCTTAAACCCTCTTGGTTTTTTTGTTTTGTTTTGTTTTGTTTTGAGATGAGGTCTCACTCCGTTGCCCAGGCTGGAGTGTGGTGGTGCACTCGGCTCACGGCAACCTTCCCCTCCCGGGCTCAAGCAATCTTCCCACCTCAGCCTCCCAAGTAGCTGAGACCACAGGTACATGCCACCATGCCCAGCTAATTTTTTGTATATTTGGTAGAGAGAGAGTTTCGCCATGTTGCCCAGGCTGGTCTCAAACTCCTGGGCTCAAGCAATCTGCCCGCCTCAGCCTCCCAAGGTGCTAGGATTACAGGCATGAGCCACTTCGCCCAACCCCTCATGGTTTCTTAAGTTGACATAGTCATCAAATGGGCAGGTGGCTTATTATATATGGTCTTTGGAGATGCTGAAAATGTTAAAAATTTATTGAAGTATGACAGATATACAGAAAAGTACACAAATAATAAGTGCTCAGTAAATTATCACAAAATAAACACACTCATTTAACACCAAACCAACCAAGAAACAAAATTACCAAGGCTGGGCATGGTAGCTTATGCCTTTAGTCCCAGTACTTTGGGAGGCCAAGGCAGGTGGATCACTTGAGCCCAGGAATTATAGACCAGCCTGGGCAACATGATGAAACCCTGTCTCTACAAAAAATGCAAAAATTACCCAGGTGTGGTGGCACACACCTGTAGTCCAGCTACTTGGGCTCTGTCTCCAAAAAAAAAAAAAAAAAAAGAGAGACAGAAACAAAATTGCCAACCCCCTCATGCCATGACTCAATTACTACTCCTTCCCCCTCCCCAAATGTAATTGCTCTGTTGACTTCTAGCAACACTTAATAGTTTTACCTATTTTTCAACTTTCTATAAATAGGATTATATAGTATATATATTTTAGTGTCTGGCTTATTTGGCTTGACATCATGTGTATAATACAGCCATGTTGTTATGTGTAGTTCTAATTCATTTGTTCTCATTGTTCCATAGTATTTCTTATATAAATATATTACAATTTATTCTATTATTGATGTACATGTCTTTTGATGTACATATACATATTTTTTTTGGTAATCTACCCAGGAGTAACATTGCTGGGTCATAGGGCATGGGTAGGTTCAACTTTAGAAGACAGTGCCAGTTTTCCAAAATAGTGGTACTACTTTACACAGTCACTTCTAGTGTATGAGAGTTCCAGTTACTCCACATCCTCACCAACATTTGGTGTCGTCAGTCTTTTTAATTTTAGCCATTCTATTGGGTTTGTAGTGGTATTTAATCATGGCTTTAATTTGCATTTCTTTCAACTTTACAATATGGTGTGAAATTGATCTGCGTTCAGTAGAAACCATACTTTGAATACCCATACAACCATCCTGTTTTTCATTTTCAGTACAGTATGTAATAAATTACATGAGATATTTAATACTGTATTATAAAATAGGCTTTGTGTTAGATGATGTTGCCCAACTGTAGGCTAATGTGAGTGTTCTGAGCACCTTTAATGTAGCCTGGGCTAAGCTGTGGTGTTTGGTAGGTTAGGTGTGTTAAATGCATTTTTGGCTTATGATATTTTCAACCTAATGGGCTTATTGGGATGTAACTGCATCATAAGTCGAGGGGCATCTGTAGTGTGTAGAGACCAGGGATGCTGCTCAATATCCTACCATACACAGAACAGCCCCCATAACAGAGAATGATCTGGCCCTAAATGTCAGTAGTGTTGAGGTTGAAAAGCCTTGTGTTAGCGTCTAGGAGAGAAGCTATGGGTAGAGTGAAGAATGGTCCTGTATGGGAAGTTGAGAGATTTATAGTCTGAGTAACCTTACTGAAATCATTTGATGTTGCCAAGTCTCAGTTTCTGCCTTTGTAGTAGCCCCAGGCTACCCCTAAGGTCCTGTCCAACTTCAACATTTCCACCACCTGCCCTCTGGGTAGAGTGGCTTAACAGGAATCCATGCAGAGAACAAGAGCAGAGGGGACACAGGGGCTGCAGCTCCCCACTCCAGGGACACTATCTCCTGTTTCCAAGGCCTGGAGCCAGTTGTGTGTCAGAGGCTGAAATGCTGATTGAAACCAAAACTTACATTCAGCATGACAAAGGGAGAAGGGGGATCTAATTTCTAATTAATCAAATACACGTTTGAACTGAAAATTGGGAATTACCAACCCAAGAGTTAACAGTTACTATTTAAGGCTGATAGGGTGTATCTTACTCTTTGATTCAAACTGTTGCATGTTACAAGTATTTTGTGTATTGTACTAGTAAAATGGGGAAAAGAAGGTTTTTGTGGGTGGAATGTCAGGCGATTTTTAAGCACATTTTGTTGTGTATATGTTTTCTTTGCAGCCATTTTTCCTTAATTCCCATTTTAAAGTTACCTGAAGCCCATCCTCACACACAGCGGCCCCCCACTAACCACCACGCTCCCTGCCTGGTGTGGCTTGCTGGCTCGATGTCTGACCAGTCCCCAGGTGTATGATGTAAGTACTGCATGTCAGGGTTGGAGTCCTGGTCACCATGCCAGGGCAGTGTCTTACATAAGAAGAAGAAACCATCATACTTATGCCTCCAAATCCACAGATTTTTGCTTCTCTAATAAGCTGATTAGAAATGGCCAACTTACCTATGTTTATAGATTTTGCACAGTAACAGAGAAACCTTTTACCAGGGTAATGGGATTCCCCAACATCGGCAGCTGTGGTATAGTAGAAAGAACACTGGATTTGGAATCAGAGCCACTGGATTGGAACGCAACCCCTGACAGGCCATAGATGTGCTCTGCATCTCAGTTTTTTTTTTTTTTTTTTTTTTTTTGAGACGGAGTCTCACTCTGTCACCCAGGCTGGAGTACAGTGGTACGATCTCGGCTCACTGCAACCTCTGCCTCCTGGGTTCAAGCAGTTCTTTGCCTCAGCCTCCTGAGTAGCTGGGATTACAGGCACCTGCCACCACACCTGGCTAATTTAGTAGAGACAGGGTTTCACCATGTTGGCCAGGCTGGTCTTGAACTCCTGACCTCGTGATCCACCCGCCTCAGCCTCCCAAAGTGCTGGGATTACAGGCGTGAGCCACTGCTCCAGGCCTACATCTCAGTTTTCTAATCTATAAAATGGGCCTAGTAGTACAGGCTGGCTGGAAGCATTAAATGATGAAATACATGAAGATACCCTGAACCACAAAACATGCAAGGATTCCTTTTCTAAATAGTTTATGTTGATATGGTTAGGCCCTTTCTTTCCATTTTCAGATTCTGGAAATAGACTCAGCACAGTATGAAAAGAACATGTACACTGGTGGACATCTTAGATTTAGGGCTGACTCCTGAACTCCTGGTGTGGGTTGCAGGGTGCAGGGCAGAGAGGTAGAGAGAGCAAGGTTGCTACCCACGTGGAAGGAGTAGAGGAGAGGTCAAAGGCCTTCCTTCATCCCTCCTCGGCCATCCTAATCATCTTGTCCCTAACACAGTCATTATGCCCTGGAAGAAAAGAATTTCTAAAATTTGCATACAGCTCTAGAGTTCACAAAGGCTAAGTTCATTCTTTGGGTCATACCGTGAATCAGCAAGCACTGCAGCATTACAGAGAAGGAAAGTGCATCTCAGAGAGGATGTGAGTTGGCCCCGAGCTCACAGTTAGTAATTAGCTGGGACCCTCATGCAGGGTCTTCACATTCTTAGCAAATGACCTGCAGTTTACTTGATTGGTGATGAGAAGGCAGAACACAAAGCCAAGATCTGAAAGAGAACGGCCCTAAACAGGTTAAGTTCTAAGGAGGGGTAGCAGGGTTAGGAAAGGCAGTACACATTCATGTGGTACAGAGGGGAAAGGGATGTGGACACCATAGCTAGGTGGGGGCGCTGGGGCGGAAGAGAAGGGCAGCCACATCAGAGCAGCCGAGATTGGAGGATGCAGCTCTTTAAATGGCACACTCTTCCTTCAAGAACAGGGATGACAACTGCCAAGTCACCGTGTGTCCTAAACCCGCTGCTGCAGAGAGTAAGCTCTGTGTGTCTGTCATCCCTAGGCCCTCGGACCCCTCCTTGGCCCCCTCAGAGGAAGGTGACCATTGAAAAGTCCTGGTAGGCAACAACAGAACTTTACGCTTAGAAACTCAGCTGGGCTGCTGGGTTTCGCCCGCTTCGGAGCAGGTTCTGCCTGGTAAAAATGTAGTTCTGCCACAGCTGTTGCTTGGAAATTTCACCAAATGTGACAGCAGCATTCATGTGTCTTTCTCTTAAAGACAGTTGAACTTTCAACACCCACGGCTCCTCCCCATATAAAAATGAAATTCCTGTGCCACCTGCGATAAACTGGTTTTAAATGACAAAAAGAAATATGTAGGATGGTGAGAACACCATTTCCCTAGAACTGCTCCCAGTTTGTAAAGTGATGTCTAATGCTTGTGGCAAGTTTTAAATGTAATATGTCTCAGCCTAAATAATAATGCTAGTTACCTGTTAGGTTAGAAGGACACAGACTCATAGATTAAAAACTTAGTTTTGTAATTTCTCATCCTGCTACTAGCTTACTTAAGAAAAGCTGTCTTGTGCTGAATGCTGACTGGTTTGCTCTGTTTGGCCCGCTGTCTAAAGTGGTAGTAGGGACCCTTTACATACATCATCGGAGACTAAGGGTGCTGACGGCATCTCCACTTCTCCCACTAATGAAGCCCCAACTGTGATTACACTTTCTGATCTTAAGTTTCACTGGGTTTATATATATAAATTTGTCTTCTAACTCTAGTCTCTTCTAAACACTTTGTAAAACTTCCCATCTTAATTGGGTTTTAATAAGGATCACTTTTCATGTCTATGTAATAGTAAAACAACAAATCTACTATTAAAACTTTATAAAAACCTTATGTAATCTGAAGCTTACTAACCAGTCCCTTGCCCATAGATTAGGAATATCCGGACTAGTTTGAACTCGGCGTAAACTCAGTAAGCTTAGAATTGCATCAATTTCAAGTGCTTCCCCCAGCAGTTCAAGGGACTCACTCCAAGTTTGCTTCGGGGGGTCATGTTTCGGCTGTGACTCCCCACAGCCAACCTAAGACTGAGTGACTTGGGCTTCTAGTGAGAATCACCCTCAGTCCTGCTGCTGCTGCTTTTAGCCGGGGTCCTGCCTAGGGTCTCAGCCAGCTCCAGACATGGTGGGGCCTGCTGCTGAGACAGTGGGAGCAAAGGGTCTCTTCAAAATTATCAGTGGAGGAACCCAAAATTGACAGAGGTGAAGGGGCTCACTGCAAAGTTTAGTGCTGGGTGAGGGTCTCAGATTGGGCAGTTCTCATGGCTTTTGACACCTGTTGCATGGTTCTTACCAACCATCTAAAAGGTGTTTTCTACTTTGCCAAGTTTATTTGGAGATTTCTAAGATGTTCATCAGTCATTATTTCCACTAACGTTAAACCACTTAGGTGTGGTATCCACCTTCCTAACAATGTTCTTTCACTTTTGAAAATGACCTCTGGTTATTTAAAATGCACACGTCCCCACACACTGTTGTTTGCAGGTGTTTTCATGGTGATTTCACTGCATTTTCATAGCAGACTTCATTGCACAGCTAGTTACATGATTATACAGACCTTCAGCGTAACAAAACAAACTTGTGTCAATCCTATCATCTAGAATTCAAGGGAGCAGATTGGTTTTATCATCTGCATGTAACATTATTAGGCTTTGATGTCAGAATCACTCTCCATGGGTTGTTCATTTGTTTTTTCAGACAGTCTTGCTCTCTTGCCCAGGCTGCAGTGCAATGGTATCATCTTGGCTCACTGCAACCTCTGCCTCCCAGGTTCAAGCGATTTTTGTGCCTCAGCCTCCCGAGTAGCTGGGATTACAGCTGCGTGCCACTATGCCTGGTTAATTTTTGTATTTTTTGTAGAGACGTCGTTTCACCATGTTGAGCAGCCTGGTCTCAAACTCCTGACCTCAAGTGATCCGCTTGCCTCGGCCTCCCAAAGTACTGGGATTACAGGTGTGAGCCACCATGCCCAGCCTCTCCATGGGTGTTTTTTTTTTTTTTTTTTTTGAGACAGAGTCTCGCTCTGTCATCCAGGCTGGAGTGCGGTGGTGCAGTCGCAGCTCACTACAACCTCTGCCTCCCCAGTTCAAGCGATTCTCCTGCCTCAGCCTCCTGAGTAGCTGGGATTACAGGTTCACAGTACCACGCCTGGCTAATTTTTGTATTTTTAGTAGAGATGGGGTTTCACCATGTTGTCCAGGCTGGTCTCGAACCCCTGACCTCGTGATCCACCCTCCTTGGCCTCCCAAAGTGCTGGGATTACAGGCGTGAGCCACCGCGCCCAGCCTCCATGGGTTTTACTATGGCCTTGTTTCTGAATGACCTTTCCTTGGGTACTATGTCTGGGCTTGGGAGTTTCGCAAATGCAACGGGCTGACATCCAGTTTTGTTTTCTCCTATCAATGAATTTAGGCTCTGCTTCCCTCTGCAAAGAGTGAAAGCGGACCACATCACAGTTCATGCCCAGGGTTTCCTCTGTGGTGCTTTGGTGGGCTTTCTTTCATTTGCAGAATTACTCTCACCTGCAGTTGTCCCATGTTTGCCTCTGTCCTTCCATGGCTCCAAAGCTTGAAGCAGTAAAATATGTGCCAGGACCATTTCCCTGAAAACTGGAAGCCAAGAGCCCTGGCAGAGAGATTTTGACAGAGATGAACAAAATCATTATGTTGCACATGTATGAATGGGAGAACTGGGATGTGCTGAGACAGGGAAGGTGAACTCCCTGGGAGCTGGAAATTCGGATGGAAGACATAAGCTACTGGCTGGGCGTGGTGGCTTATGCCTGTAATGCCAGCACTTTGGGAGGCCGAGGCGGGAGGATCACCTGAGGTCAAGAGTTTGAGACTAGCCTGACCAACATGGTGAAACTCCCATCTCTACTAAAAATACAAAAATTAGCCGGGTGTAGTGGCACATGCCTGTAATCCCAGCTACTCAGGAGGCTGAGGCAGGAGAATTACTTGAACCTGGGAGGCGGAGGTTGCAGAGAGCCAAGATTGCACCATTGCACTCCAGCCTGGGTGGCAAGAGTGAAACTCCGTCCCAAAAAATAAGAAGAGAAAGAAGGAAGGCTACTGTAAAGCAGATCGAGTTTCAGGACTTTCTAAACACTGGTAAAGAGGAAATTTGGGAGCTTAGAGCAAGTTTTAGAACTGTGCTCTGAGCATCTGCCTGAATACAGGACTTTTATCTCATTGGGCATTTGCACCCTGCCTCATTCCAGTGGGGATGTGAAGCAGCAAGTGAGAGGAGTTGCGTGCTTGCTTGTCAAAAATGCTGAAGCATTAGTTAAGTGGAGTCACACTGTAGGCTGTGTGTGGAGAAGCTGACATCACTGAGAATGCAGAAAACAAGTATGTGATTGGCGCCAGTGAGTACACAGAAATAAGTCTGGGAGAGGAAACTCAACCCATGAGTCTTCCCTAGCTGGTGCATTTACCCAGCATTCACTTAGCACCTACTATGAGGTAAGCACCATTGAGGAAGGTGCCAAGGTGTGGAGAAGGAGGTCACTGCCCTTTGGTGTTTTTCACCTAGATGGGGAGTCCAGGCACTGACGTGGGGGAATCTGCCCATGGCCTTGGGCAGTGTGACTGTGCGAGGGCCCTGAGGGGGTCAGAGAGGCCAGTTCGGCACCCCAGAGACTGTCTCATAAGAGGATACAGGACTTCAGATCAGCTTTGAAGGGTCAGTGGGAAAGAGGAGAGAAAAAAATCAGTTTACCCAGCGTATTTGACACTGTGTTTGCCCTTCTAGAAGGCAGTGCACAGTACTCAATAGGCCTCAATGCAGCGGGGGAGCTGGTTTGTGGCCTTGCCCTTGTTTTGTTGGTTAAATCCATTGGAGGAAGAAGATCCTGTCTGACCTCATGCCGTCTCCGGCACTCTTGCTACCATCTGATAGTTCAAGTGCTTGCGACTTTGCTCTCCCTCGATCATTTGATTCATCCACCTGAGGATGTGGCGGGTGGGCTTCCTACCAGGGTTTTCCTGTGGGGAGATGACCGGGGAAACAGGGAGGAAATCCTAATTATGGCTTGTCCTCTTCCCTGAATTACTGTCTAGGACAAAGAGTAGTTCCAATGTAAACAAGACGGGTTGGAGACGGTTTGTATAGGGCGGGAGGCCCATCCAGAATGCCTACCCAGAGACGACAGTACCTAAAACCTGTTTGCAACGTTTGCCCAATTACCCTACTCTGGCCTTTCTTTGTGTGTTGAGAAGCTGGAAATCCAGGCTGGTCTCCCTTTCTTCCCTTTTTCACTAACCCCAAGCTGTCAGACATTGAAATCAGGAACTGTTTTCTAGTATTCTAAGTCCTAGTCCTGGCAACTGTGCCTAGCCCTCTACAGTTTGCGTCCAGTTACCACACTAGAGGCTCAAGGCAGGCAAGTTTCATAATCCCCAGTTTTCAGATGAGGAGTTGGGATTGGGGTTAGGGTTGGTGCCAAACCTGGAAGATATCAGTCTCTCATTTTTGTTGTTGTTGTTGTTGGTTGCACTTTTCAGAACCAAGAGCCACTAAGAGAGGAAGACTCCGATTTCATCCTGACCGAAGGCGACCTGACATTGACGTACGGGGACAGCACAGTGACTGCAAATGGCTCCTCAAGTTCGCACACCGCCTCCACGAGTCTGGAGGGCAGCCGGAGAACGAAGAGCAGCTCGGAGGAAGTGCTGGAGCGAGACCTGGGAATGGGAGACCAGAAGGTTTCGAGCCGGGGCACCCGCCTAGTGTTTCCTCTGGAAGATAATGCTTGACTTTCCCCCCAAACCCTGGCACGATGGGGTAGGCTCCCGATTGGGTGAGGACGGCCTAGTGTTGTTTGAGGTGGGGCAGTGACTAGGTTGAACTAACTCTTCTATTTTATTGGAGTCTGAAGCTATCGTAACACTTAAAATTTAATTCACAATGCAGATGGTGAGGCAAAAGTGTCTCTAAATTCAGACAAACATAGACCTATTCCCACTTTTTTTCACATAGTGCGCTGTTTCAGAGTTAAACAAAAAAATAGCATGCTTTAATGGTCTCCTAATTCATTCACCTGCAGTATCTGAACAAGGCGAGGCAGGTGCTGGGCGGGGGATTCCTCCCATGAGAGGCTGCATCTCAGTACACAGCAGTGCAAGTCAAGCTGACCATAGAAATATCAAGTTAAAGAGAAGGAAGGCAATTGAGATCGGAACTCCAAGGATTATGGGAAACTGGTGTTAAATGGGACAGAAAACATGAAAAAGCAATTTGAGTGGAGGCTCTGGCAACGAAGGCTGCTTGACTGCAACCTCATATCAGCATTCCTGACTTTATGCTGCCTGTGTTTTTTCTAGACTGAAGATTTGAAAATACATCCATGAACATTTCAACATGGAACAAAGAATTATAGTTCCTTCTCTGGTGATATCCATAAAGAAGTAGTTATGAAATGTTTAAAACCAAAGGCAAATAGTGTTATACTCTTATTTTTTAATTAATCTGAGGAAAGGAGGTATTTAGAAACTGATGATGGTACCACTGCAAAAAGCATTCAACTTTTTTTTTTTTTTTTTTTTTGAGATGGAGTTTTGCTCTTGTCGCCCAGGCTGGAGTGCAGTGGTGTGGTCTCGGCTCACTGCAACCTCTGCCTCACAGATTGAAGTGATTCTCCTGTCTCAGCCTCCTGAGTAGCTGGGATTACAGGCGCCCACCACCATGCCCAGCTAATTTTTTGTATTTTTGGTAGAGACGAGGTTTCACCATGTTGGCCAGGCTGGTCTCAAACTCCTGACCTTGTGATCCACCTGCCTTGGCCTCCCAAAGTGCTGGGATTACAGGTGTGAGCCACCGCACCCAGCCAGCATTCAACTTCTGAGGGCTGCCATATGAGCTGACAGCCTAGGGAAATAATCACTAGGACTGAAGTATGTACTGTGGGTTTAGAAGTAACACCACATTTTGTAGGATGCTATCATCTGGGCAAGAGAAGGCAGCAAGAAACCTACAAGGCACCAGGCTAGAATTCAGAGGGAAAGAAATCCCAATGCAAAAAAATTAACTGCAAAGTAATACAACACAGTAGTCTCAAGACTGGGTAGAATTCCAAACTCTGAGCTGATGAATGCATGAGATTTCAGTGGCCACCTGAGGAGTCAGAGGGCAGACAATGGAACATTAAGTATTTTCAGCTCACTAGAAAGTTGTGTCTTCTATGAGCTTAAGAATCCGAGTGTCTTTACGCCACTGAGTGCCATGCAGAGAAGGGTCATTTTCCTTATATCTGGGGAGGTTGCTGCACCAGCTTAACATGTGGGTGTGATTTGAAAGTTAGGTTTTCAGTTTGGGTTCTTTCTGGATGAGCTGTTCTGTCTGTCTACACCTGTAGTGCTGAAATACAGAAAGACCTCTCGGGAAAAGTTGGAGTTTCTCCCCATGTCTCTGTGCTTCAGTGCTAGCTTTTTTCTGGCAACCCAATTTCTAAAAAAATGCTTTCAATAACGTGGGCATTTTTCTTTTTTTTTCCTTTTTCTTTCTTTCTTTTTTTTTGAGATGGAGTCTCGCTGTGTCACCCAGGCTGGAGTGCAGTGGCACGATCTCGGCTCACTGCAACCTACGCCTCCCAGGTTCAAGCGATTCTCCTGCCTCAGCCTCCCGAGTAGCTGGGATTACAGGCAGCCGCCACCACGCCTGGCTAATTTTTTGTATTTTTAGTAGAGACGGGGTTTCACCATACTGGCCAGTTTTTCTTATGATGGCAGACAAAACAGTGTCCCAGTCTAGTCCACCCATAGTGAAATCAGCCATTTAATCTTCTCAATTCTCATGTTTAATGCTTAATTTTTAAATAAGACATTGCTTTACAACTTTGTGTTTGAATTGATAATTTGTGCAAATCAGGAAAATACCTATTTAATTAGGTTGAGCCATATGAATTTGCTGATATTTGACCATTTTGTAAAAACAGTAGTGGGAATTTCATATGGTTCAATAAAATAAAATTGAGACCGGGCACAGTGGCTTATGGCCATAATCACTTTGGGAGGCTGAGGCAGGAGGATCACTTGAGCTCAGGAATTCAAGACCAGACTGGGCAACGTGGCAAAACCCTGTTTCTACAGAAATACAAAAATGAGCCAGGCATGGTAGCACATGCCTGTAGTTCCAGCTACTTGGGAGGCTGAGGCGGGAGGATCGCTTGAGCCCAAGAGGCAGAGGTTGCAGTGAGCTGAGATCATGCCACTGCAATCCAGTCTGGGCAACAGAATGAGACCCTGTCTCAAAAAAAAAAAAATACAGTTGAATGATTTTTATTCTCCTCTTTCCTTTTTATCTACAATAAAGTTCATTTTGATTGTATGGTCATCCATGGTTTTTGGAAGTTTGAAAAATGCTAAACAACCTACTCAAACCCATGAGGCCTCAGGGTTAACTAGGCTAGTGAAGGACTTAAGAATAAGACCTACACCCCACCCCACAGCCAGAGAAAGAGCTTTCATAGCCCCTGGAAGGGAAGTTCTTATATCCTGGGGTGAAGTTGCAGACAGCAGCTACCAGGCATGGCAGAGGCCTGTATTTTCTATGTGCTGGAGTCCAGAACCAGCACAGGATTTTTTATTTAGCAGAGTCAGTAATGACCAGTCATGCCATATAAATCTAAAAGGCAAGGCTTGTTTTGTTTTCATTTTTGTTTTTGTTTTGCAGAGATGGAGCGATAGGCTGCTTGGCTCTTTGGTTGGGTCTTTATAAAGCTTTGCTTATCTTATATTGCTTACTTAATTTTGGAGGGAAAACGCTAACAGACACACCCTGGTGATGGTTCTTTGTTCACCTCAAGGCCTTGTTGTTATGTTGTTGTTGTTTGTTTTTGTGTGTGTGTGTTTTTGTTTTGTTTTGTTTTGAGATGGAGTCTTGCTCTATCCCCCAGGCTGGAGTGCAGTGCCATGATCTCGGCTTACTGCAGTCTCCACCTCCCAGGTTCAAGCGATTCTCCTACTTCAGCCTCCCGAGTAGCTGAGATTACAGGTGCCCACCACCACACCCAGCTAATTTTTTTGTATTTTTTAGTAGAGATGGGGTTTCACCATGTTGGCCAGGATGGTCTTGATCTACTGACCTCGTGATCCACCCGCCTCGGCCTCCCAAAGTGCTGGGATTACAGGTGTGAGCCACCGCCCCCAGCCATTATTTTGTTTTGTTTTGTTTGTTTTTTTGTTTTGTTTTTAGAAAGCTTTTACAAGATTACAAGAAATGACTCTCTTACGGAAGAAAAATAACCACCCAGTTTCCCTTCCTAGTCTTCGTTCAATTCATAGAGTGTTGTGTTTATCCCCAAAGGGTCTTGTAGTCTTCATTGCAAACATTTGATTCTGATCTACTCACATACAAGGAAATGTAGATTTGCCAAGACCAAAACTAGAGGGGCGGGCTTCCCATCAGGGTTTTCCTGTGGGGAGATGACAAGAGAAACAGGGAGGAAATCCTAATTATGGCTTGTCCTCTTCCCTGAATTGCTGTCTACGACAGTGTAGTTTAAATGTAAACAAGGTGGGTTAGGGACGGTTTGTGTAGGGCAGGAGGCCCACCCAGAAGGCCTACCCAGGGAAGAGAGGGCCCAGAACCTAGATGGCAGCATTTGCCTAGTAACCCTACCCCGGCCTTTCTTTGTATGTTAGGAAGCTGGAAATGCAGGCTGGTCTCCCTTTCTTGCCTTTGTCACTAACCCCGAGCTGTCAGCCATTTGGAATCAGAACTGCTCTCCAGTGTTCTAAGTCCTTATTTGATGACAAATATTTGGTGAATCAAAGTAAGGCACTTTGGTCCTAATTTTTGACCTTTGGTCCTAATTTTTGTTTGTAGTTTGTGGAGAATAACCCTGACCTTACCAGGGGTCCTGGGAATGTGAATCCATTCATCAAGTGGTTCCACATCTAGAAGCATTTTGCCTATGCCGTGTGGAGAAAAGTAGAGTGCCACAAAGCCCAGGCATCATTCAACACGAGGCCAACTATCTGCTGCCAGTCTGGCATAAGATCAGATTGAAACTGCTAAGTAATGGTACATCCAACTAAACAAAGTTCTTCCAAGAGAGTAAACCCAAGTCATCTTATACACGTATTTGTTCTGGGTTGGCGGGGATGACAGTTCAGTAGAGTCCGATGTTCTAGAGCAGAGGTTCTCAACCCTGGCTGTAAATTAGGATCATCTGGCCAGTTTTTGTTTTTAAATCAGTGCAAGGGCCCTCCCCTCAGAGATTCGGATTCAGTAGCTTCAGATGGGACCTGGAATCCATGCTTTGTTTGGAACCTCAGGAGTGTCCTTGATGTGCAGCCAGGATTGACAAGAGCCTTTAGTCTAGGGCTCGCAGCAGACCCTATTTGGAATCTGATTTTAAAGAATGGTCTAGCAGATGAAGGTTTTTTTTTTTTTTTTTTTTTTTTTTTTTTTTTTAATTGTTAGTCATGTGAAACGAACTGAGTATTGACCAATAATACAGGCTGGGCAGCTATGAGAGAGTTTGATGCTAATCTTTGCAGAACTCAAGAACATACTCCATAAAGTACAGCTGAAAAGATCACGAAAACCTTGGAGTCTTCAAGGAGAGAGAAGGGTGACTTGGAGTATGTATGGGGAGAATTAAAAACCTGCCATCTTGGTTTCCACTTGTGGGGAATAAAGGGAAGGTATTAACTGAGCTGCTGACTAATCAAGCATGAAGGTTTCTGGGAAGCTGTTTTGTTTTGTTTTTAATTTCACCTGGAATTAAATTAATAGTCCCCTCTGGAGTCAGATTTTCTTTCCCTTCACCTGGCCTCATGCCTGAGTCCACATTGGATTCCTCAGAGTAAGGGTGGGCCCGTTTACTGCTGGAGCAAAGTAGAAGGTTGTGGTCCTTTGCTATCACATGGTGATGGTGGTAGTTTCTGTAGCAGGTGATTAAGGAGATGCACACTTTTGTGTAGCCTTGACAGAGAGAAGATGAAAGCTGCTATTCCTTTTAGTACGCTTTTTGAGAACTACCAGAAACCTAAACTTTCTCTCCTAGAGAAGAAAATTTGGAATTTAAATAAGGCCACATTTCTTCCTAGGAAACAAGCACAGGAAGGGCATATGGATCCGAGCATCCAGGGTGGTTACTGGGGTGATGAGACAAATAAGCATTGATGCCTGGAAGGCAGAAATCACACTGTGACATCAAATGTTTCATCAAGCAAACAGCAAGGAGCTCTTCAGGCTGTGTTCTCTAGACCCGAAAATGTCCTCTGTGGTTTGGCTGACAAATGGAATCTCTTTAGAAAACATGCAAAAGGGTATCTCAGCTATCCATGAATGATTCAGTCTAGGACAAAGAACTAACAGTTCCAAAATAGAGGTCTGTTGGTCTGTTTCACGTCATCCCGTCATCCTATCTCTCCCTGTCCTTGTCTGCAGTGGAAGTTAATGGAATCATACCAGATGTTTAATGTGAACAAGTGATTTCCAAATGTAGAAACACCACTGATGTACTTAGGGGGAAAAACAGTGGCAGGGTGTTAGAGCATCTCATCAGAGGTGAAAATCACCCACTTGGAAACCTACCATGTACCCGTTGTGAGTTCTAAGAGTGTATCAGAAAGCTGATTTTACCATCTGTTGTGAAAGATTATCTGCAATGAGGGCTGCTAGGAAGTCAGCCTACTGATCTCACAAGTATATGACTTCTTATTCCACTTCAAAAGTGGGGAACTTGACAAGTTTCTTGTCTGCCTTTTGATGTTGATTCTATAGATTCATTAGTTCAGGAAAAAGTCTTTCATATACATTAGACTGGTATCATCGAGTTCTGATCTCTTCTGTTGTTCTTTAACTGACACTCTGGCTTGCCAGTGTCAGCTGCTACATTCTGATACAGTGAAGTCGAAGGAATCTAGTGGCCAAGAGTCGTAGTTTAGAAACAACCCATCTGAATACTGCCTTTACCACTTTGATACCTGAAAAGATCGTCCCTGTTTCTAAAACCTGAAAACAACATATAGAGAAATACTGTAGAAACCAGTGCTAGTGGCTTAACTAGGAAAAGCAAGTAGACTCATCAACAGTCCTTTCAAAACAAGACCTAAACAATTTTTTCCAGTTTCAATTTTCATAGACATTTTTAAAAAATTAAACACACCTTGTCACCCAGTGCTAGCAAAAATTGTAAAGAGCAAAACCAAAGTTTTTGATGTTAGTCTTATTTTTGTAAGCAGGGTATACTATAGTCATGGCCCAAATGGAACACACAGGCAGCCGGCTTTCTGCTACCTGAGCCTTGGAGAAGATGAAAAGGAAGGGCTGTCTGCTGTGCTGCCCTTTGAAAAGGTCCAAAGCAGACATGAGAACACACAGCAGAAGTCACCTTCTCCTTCTGATGATCGCCTTTCAAAAGGCTTAACAGAATCACCAAATGTCACGGTCAGCTATTGGCCAGTGGAAAATCGTCTGGGCCTGTATATGTTGGAGGAACTCAGATAGAAAAGGACTTGTAAACAGCATGGAAACTTCAACATCTGCTGTCTCAAGCACTTGAATGAGGCTACAATTCAGGTGTTACTGGATGACTTGTGATTATTCCAATTGTGGGCTTTGGAGAAGCAGAGGGATGGTTTTCAGTTGTGCGGGTGTTAAGTCTACGGATTGGGAATTTACCACTGAAATTGATCGTTCAAAGTGTGACTTCATAGTAGGGCCAGCTCCTCCTAAGTTGTCCTTTTGTTTTTCACATAAAATACATCTGGTACTTTTTACTTGTGAAGTTGTACTATGTCCATGAAAATAGTTAAATGAGAAGGCCATCAAGATTCATTTAATAGCTGAAAAGCAATTTTTAAAATAGAATAGGACGAATTTAACATGGAATGATGTGACCTAGGGAACTTTTTATAGAGAGCTTACATACTGTAATTGGGGAGAATTTTGTCTTCTATTTCCATTGAACAGTAGCAAACTGGTGGTTTTATAAAATTAACATTATAGTATGTTATATAAATAAATGTTATATAAAATGACATTAAAGTATAACTGTGAAAAATTAAAGACTTGGAGTTATCCACAACCTTTATGTGCAATAAGCAAAACTGCAGTAGGCCCCCAAAGTGCTGTCTTTCCCTAGCATTTTACTCAATGTTTGCCTTTGTGTATGTTTAGATTGTTATTGTAAAGCTAGCCATGTGTGTTCCTGCCCTTTACTGATATTTAACACATTTTCTCAAAGCTTTTTTTTTTTTTTTTTTAACAAAACTCAAAATAAAACAACTAACTGGCTGAGCTAATTTTGTTTTGTATTTTAAAGTATCATCTGTTGGTAGAAGGCTGTAGTGCGATACTATTCTTAGTCTGTTTCCCTCACTGAGAGGTTCTTTTCTGGGTGTAACTATTCCTCTCCAGCTTTCTTTAGGCCTGGGGTTGGCAAACTACAGCTGGCTCCTGAACCAAGTCCAGCCCATTGCCTTTTTTTTGTAAATAAAGTTTTATTGGCATGACTAGGCTCATTGATTTGCTTACTGTCTGTGGCTGCTTTCCTGCTACGATGACAAAGCTGAGGAGCTGCAACAGAGATCATATGGCCCATAAAAACTAAACTGTTTACTATCTGGGCCTTAACAGAAGTTTCTGCTAGCCTGTGATTTAGATGCTTGAAGAAATTCAGTTTTAAAATAGGGCTGGGCGCAGTGGCTCACACCTGTAATCCCAGCACTTTGGGAGGCCGAGGTGGGCGGATCACCTGAGGTCAAGAGTTCAGGACCAGCCTGGCCAACATGGTGAAAGCCCGTCTCTACTAAAAATACAAAAATTAGCCAGGCATGATGGCACGCACCTGTAGTCCCAGCTACTCGGGAGGCTGAGGCAGGAGAATCACTTGAACCTGGGAAGTGGAGGTTGCAGTGAGCCAAGATTGCGCCACTGCACTCCAGCCTGGGTGACACAGTAAGACTCTGTCTCAAAAAAAAAAAAAAAAAAAAAAAGGATGTAAAAATCACAGCAACAGATTTTTAAGACTTTCTAAAATGTGCATTAGGGGTTAAAAGATATACTTTAAATCTAGCCTCTGCCTGTGACTCCTCCTTGCCTGTAACCATCTTTAACAGGCTTTGAATGTAGAATCCTGAAAAAGGCATTACCAACTGTTGGCAACATCAACTAGTAAGACTGAAGCAAGTGGATTTGACATTGCAGCTTAATGCTTAGGTTCCTACTGGATAATTGCTGAAATTCTTAAACCCAATATACAGTTTCTTCCACAGTCTTCATATTCCTCTGTATGTACACTAGCTTTTACCCAAACCATGCAATTGAACTGCATCCAAACAAAACAAATCCTGTCATTAACATGACTCCAAAGTCATTTAATAGTATAATTACAAAAGCACCAGATAGAAAAATTTAAAAGTAAAAATGTGTTTCAGTTCATTAGGGTTCTCCCAGCCCAGGGAGAAAAATTACTTTTTAAAAGTCGGTTCTGGGTAGACGGAGCTATTTGAAGGACAGCCGGATGAGTCAGGTTAAAAACAATACTGCCCAGACCTATTATTTGATATTAAGTAATTTAATCAAGATAGACAGGACTGCAGTTGGCCCTTATTCACATTGATGTTTTCGTCCAGACACCTGCTGATGTGAAATGGTACCAAATCACATCTCTTCTTTGTTGTGAGGACGCCTTGTTGAAATGAAATGGCTCCAGCAGTGGCAGGTTCAGCCTGGGAACTTAAGCTCTTCCTATTTTACGGCCATAAATATCCACATTGCACTGTCACTTCCTTACTGGAAACTTCATCTCAACCAATGCATCTGTCATTATTGAACAGCTCATGATATTCCTGCTCAGCAGAATTGCACAGCAGTTGGTAGCAAGTCAACTCCCAGAGTCTGACAGTGTGACAGATTGCCTCCACAGCGCTGCTTCTCCAGTGCTGAGGCAGCATGCCGAGTGCCCTGGTTCATGGTGACTGACCTGGAAGGGAAGGAACAAAGGATGTCTGAACTTCAGAACACAGAAATCCCCAGAAAGAAAGTCTGTTGGACCCTGACAACATAAGTCCTTTTAAATCAGAAACCTATCATCTTCCAAACCCATACCGAATCAGTATCAATCATTTCTGGTTTGTGAAGACAGACCAGGAGAAAACGACCCAAGAGGTCATTGGGTGAGGGTGAAGATGGGAAAAATCTGAGGGGCCTCTGTTAGCATGGCTGTGCTTTCTGTAGCTGCTGTTGTGGAGCACCTGCTGAGGAGAACAGGGCTTTCTGGAACCCTCTGGGTAGCGTGTGGGAGGAATTGGGATTGAAGTCATACCTTTAGGCACCAACCATGTACCCATCCATTCTTCACTCATGTACCAGTTCATATGTGCAAAATGTCAACAGCAACTGACAATTCTATACAACTGAGGCTGTAGATAGGCAGTGAGTCCAGCTTTCTACCTTTTTGGCACCTGAACTTTTTCTTCTTTCATTTAAACACATTGCTTGTGTCACTCTACGTGAGCAGTGGAAAGTGGGCTGACTCCAGTGTGTCTGTACTAGTCCTGTCACCAGTTTCTTGCTCTCCTGTGATCCTTCCTCTGATCCTGGATGTGTACCAAATTTGACATTTTCTAATGGAGTGAAACTGTCCATCAGCTGATGCAAAGTTTGGGAAAGGCAGTTTCAAGATGATTTAAAATGTGCAATAAAGAGTCACACTAAGCATTAAGGAAAAGCTAATTTCATAAATGCTTTGAGGCCTTTCTATAAGTCTTTTTTTTTTTTTTTTTTTTTTTTTTGAGACGGAGTCTCACTCATGCCCAGGCTAGAGTACAGTGGCATGATCTAAGCTCACTGCAACCTCCACCTCCTGAGTTCAAGCAATTCTCCTGCCTTAGCCTCCTGAGTAGCTGGGATTACAGGCGTGCACCGCCACACCTGGCTAATTTTTTGTATTTTTAGTAGAGACAGGGTTTCACCATGTTGGCAAGGCTGGTCTCGAACTCCTGACCTCAAGTGATCCACCTGCCTTGGCCTCCCAAAGAGCTGAGATTACTGGCATGAGCCACTGTGCCCCGCCTCTTTCTATAAATCTTTAGTATTTTGCTAGTACACGTTTCATTAAAGGGCTATATATGCAAAGTGACCCCCAAACTCAGAAGGGGCTGAGAAACCAAAGAAGGAGGCAGAGAAGTCCAGCTTGTCATCACAGGATGATTTTATCGGGGAACTTATGGACAGAAGTATGGTCTTGAGCAGCTACAAAGCAGGTAGATCTCCACGCCATTAGCCCCCACCCCCAGACCCAGGGATTATATACCAAAGGAAAAGGTACACGTGCTTCAGAGGAAATGAGTAGCAGTTTGATCTAAGAGCAGAATTTATGGTAAGGATGTGCTCTTACACAAGGAACAATAGATGAACTGGAAATCTCAGAGGCATTCCTGGAACCAAGGTTAATCACAAGTCAACATGGTGGATTAGCATCCAAGATGGAGTTACTTTAGCCTCCACAACAGGTTACTTACATAAAGAAAGAGACACCATGTCAAATTTCAGTCTTTAATAAAAACCAATTTCCAGATGGGCCAACTTATTTTTTTTTTTTTTTTTTTTTTTTTTAAAGACAGAGTCTAGCTCTGTCACACAGGCTGGAGTGCAGTGGTGTGATCTCGGCTCACTGCAATCTCCACCTCCCGGGTTCAAGCGATTCTCGTGCCTCAGCGTCCCGAATAGCTAGGATTACAGGCATGCACCACCACGCCCAGCTAAGTTTTGTATTTTTAGTAGAGACAGGGTTTCACCATGTTGGCCAGGCTGGTATCGAACTCCTGACCCCAGGTGATCTGCCTGCCTCAGCCTCCCAAAGTGCTAGGATTACAGATGTGAGCCACTGCGCCTGGCCAGATGGGCTGACTTCTAGTTGACAAGATGGAATCATGCACTTCTCCTTATTCCTCCCACAAAGTGTATAACTAAAAACTCCAAATATTATGTATAAAACAAAGATAAGAGTCTGAAGGGTGGAGAGAAGAAGGCCGACTGACTGGGAACTGAGGAATACCGTGACCCTGAGTTTTCTTTCTGCCGCCTCTATATCCTGAATGTTGTGTGCTAAAGAAGCCAGCCAGCCAGAAATGCCAATTGTGAGAGACACACACAAAAAGGCCCTGAAAAAAGCCTGTTACCTCTAGCCAAAGGATAGGAAAAGGTTCACTCTAAAAAGGCAGAAACCAAGCAAAAAAAAAAAAAAAAAAAAAATTCCCCTCTCCTGTGAGCAAAGCCCTAGTGGGAAGCCAGGATCTCTGGACTGCCACCTTGACCTGGCAGTAACCAGGTGATGTGCCCCTTTCTCCACCAGTGTGGTGTCAGTGGAGGCCTGCTAAAATAGAAGATTTAAGTAACATTTGGAGATTCATAAGATAATTCTCCCAGTGTCCAGGACAATACAAAGAGCACTTGTCAAACCAAGAACCAGGGAAATGTCAGCTTGAATGAGAGAAGACAACTAATACATACCAACACTGAGATGACACAGATGTTGAAATTATCTGAAACAGATTTTAAGTGGCAATCATAAACATCCTCAATTAGCCATTACAAACACACTTGAAACAAATGAAAAAATTGAAATTCTCAGTGAAGAAATACAGTTTTTTAAAAAGCTACCAAATGGAAATTGTAGAACTGTAAAATACAATCATGAAAATTTGAAAAACTCACTGGATGGGCTCAATAGCAGAACAGAGATGATAGAGTAAGGACTTAGTGAAACTAAAAATAGAACAATAGAAATTATCCAATCTGAACAACAGAAAATAGAGTTAAAAAAAGATAAACAGAGCCTCAGGGGCCTGAGGAACCATAATAAATGATCTATCATGCATGTCATCGAAGTTCCAGAAAAAGAGACTGAAAAACTACTTGAAATATGGCTGAAAATTTCCCAAATTGGCAGAAGACATAAATTTACAGATTCAAGAACTTGAGCAAACCCCAAAGAAGAAAAACTCAAAGAAATCTACACCAAGCCATGGCATACTCAAACTTCAGAAAAGCAAAAACAAAGAAAAAAATCCTGAAGGCAACTAGAGAGAAATGACACATTAATTATGGGAACAACAATATGAATGCCAACGGATTTTGTATCTGAAAGCATGGGGGTCAGAAGGAAGTGACACGACAGTTTTCAAGTGCTGAAAGAAAATATCTGCCAATCCAGATTTTTCTTTTTCCTTTTTTTTTGGACAGAGTCTCATTGTCGCCCAGGCTGGAGTGCAGTGGCGTGATCTCGGCTCACTGCAACCTCCGCCTACTGGGTTCAAATGATTCTCGTTCCTTGGTCTTCCGAGTAACTGGATTATAGGCACCCGCCACCACACCCAGCTAATTTTTGTATTTTTAGTAGAGACGGGGTTTCACCATGTTGGCCAGGCTGGACTTGAACTCCTGACCTCAAGTGATCCACCTGCCTTGGCCTCCCAAAGTGCTGGGATTACAGGCGTGAGCCACAGTGCCCAGCCTCGATCCAGATTTCTATATCCCATGATAATATCCTTCAGGAATGAAGGTGAAATAAAGACATTTTCACATGAAAGAAAACTAAGATAATTTTTATCAATAGAACTTTTATAAAAGAATTGCTAAAGTTCTTCCCCAGAGAAAGGAAATGATAAAAGGAGGCTTGAAATATCACACATGAAGAAAGAACAACGGAAAAGGTAAAATATGATAAATTTAATAGACTATTCTCTTGAGTGTTTAAAATTATTTTTGATGGTTGAGGCAAAGTAACATTGTATGATATGGTTCTCAATATATGTAGAGAAAATTTTTAAGAGGCTATTTAAGGGGCAGGATAAAGGAACCTAAATGGAGATTAGTTTTCTACATTTCACTGGAGGTAGTAAGATGTTGACACCAGTAGACTGTGATAAGTTATGTATAATTCAAAGAAACCGCTAAAATAAACATACAAAGAGATACACTCAAAAACACTACAGATAAAATGAAATTCTAAAAAATGCTCAAGTAACTCAAAGGAAGATAGGAAAAGGAAAACAAAGGAATAAAAAACAGAGGGAACAAACAGAAATCAAATTGAAGTCCCAAAATATCAATAATTAGATTAAATATAAATGGTTTAAATATATAAACTAAAAGAGATTGGCAAAATGGATTTAAAAACATTACTATTAATTTCTAATGCAATGAGGTAGGTTGAAAGTAAAAGGCTGAAAAGGATACACCATACAAACAATCAAAAGAAAGGAAGAGTAGCTATATTAATATTAGATAAAGCAGACTTCAGAGCAAAGAAAATTACCAAGGACAAAGAAGAATGTTACATAAGGTTTAAAGAGTCAATCTACAAACAAGACATAGCAATCCTAAATATGTACAGAGCTTTCAAATTTCCTGAAGCAAAAACTGAAAGAACAGAAAGAAGAAATGGACAAGTCTATATTTATAGTTGAAAACTTCAACACCATTCTTTCAACAAATGATAGACTCACTAGATAGAAAGTCAGTAAGGATACAGAAAGACTGAACAGTAACATCAACCAATAGAATTGAACTGACATTTATAGAACATTCCACCTATTAACAGTAGAATACGCATTATTTTTAGGCATACATGGAACATTCACAACATGAACCTATCCTGGTCCACAAAACAAATCTGAACAAATGTTTTAAAAACTGAAATAATAATAATAAATTAAATAACCATAGTGTAATCAAACTAGAAGTCAATAACAGAATGATAGCAGGAAATTATCCAGAAATTTTAAAATTAAAGAACATACTTAAACATAATTCATTGAAAATAAAACCATATTGAATGAAAATGCAACATCAAAATTTGTGAAGCTGAGAAAAATGCGTAACACTAGATACATGAGAAAGAAAGAAAGATCTCAAATCAATAATCTACGTACTTACCTCAAGAAACTGGATGATTTTTTTAAAAACCCAAAACAAGCAGAAGTAAGGAAATAATTAAGATAAAAGGAGAAATCAGTAAAACTGAAAACAAAAACAATCAAGAAAATATAATGAAACAAAAAGCCGGTACGTTGAAAAGATCAAAAAACCTCTATCAGCCAGGTATGGTGGCTCATGCCTGTAATCCCAGCACTTTGGAAAGCCAAGGCAGGTAGATCACTTGAGGCCAGGAGTTCGAGACCAGCCTGGCCAACATGGCAAAACCCTGTCTCTACAAAAAATACAAAAAGTAGCTGGGTGTGGTGACGAGCACTTGTAGTCCCAACTACTTGGGAGGCTGAGGCAGGAGAATTGCTCGAACCCGGAAGGCGGGTGAACTGAGATTGCATCACTGAACTCCAGCCTGGGCAATGGGAGTAAGACCCTGTCTCAAAACAAAACAAAAAAACAAAACAAACAAACAAACAAAAAACTTCTATCAAGACTGACAACAGAAAAAGAGAAGACAAACATTACCAGTATCAACAATGAAACAGGGGTTCTCGCTACAGACATTAAAAGGCAAAAAAAAAAAAAAAAAAAAAAAATTACTAAAAACAACATCCATTAATTTGACAATTTAGATGAAATGGACCAATTCCTCAAAAAGCAAACTACTATAACTCACCCAATATGAAACAGGTCATTTGAAAAGTCCTATAACTACTAAAAAATTGAATCGTTAAAAGACTCTTGAAAAATAAATCTTGTTCATGTCCTTTGCAGGGACACGGATGAAGTGGGAAACCATCATTCTCAGCAAACTAATACAGGAACAGAAAACCAAACAGCACATGTTCTCACTCATAAGTTGGGGCTGAACAATGAGAACAGATAGACACAGGGAGGGGAACATCACACACCGGGGCCTGTTGAGGTGTTGAGGGGGTGGGGGGCAGTGGGAGGGAGAGCATTAGGACAAATACCTAATGCATGCGGGACTTAAAACCTAGATGATGAGTTGATGGGTGCAACGAACCATCATGGCACATGTATACCTATGTAACAAACCTGCATGTTCTGCACATGTATCCCAGAACTTAAAGTAAAATCAAAGTAAAAAGATATATTTTTTAAAAAAACAAATCTTGGCCAGGCGCAGTGGCTCACACCTGTAATCTCAGCACTTTGGGAGGCTGAGGCGGGCAGATCACTTGAGGTTAGGAGTTCCAGACCAGCCTGGCCAACATGGTGAAACCTCGTTTCTACTAAAAATACAAAAACTAGCTGGGTGTGGTGACGCACCCCTGTAATCCCAGCTACCCTGGAGGCTGAGGCAGGAGAATCACTTGAACCCAGGAGGTGGAGGTTGCAGTGAGCTGAGATTGCACCACTGTACTCCAACCTGGGCGACAGAGTGAGACTCCATCTCAAAAAAATAAAATAAAAATAAAATGAAATATAGTGACAATACCAAATACTGTGAGGATGCAGAAAAATTTGATCTTTCAGACATTGTTGGTGGGAACACAGAAGGGTACAGCTGCTCTGGGCAACAGTTTGGTAGTTTCTCATAAAACTAAACACACACTTCCACACGATCCAGCAATTGCATTTCTGGACATTCATCCTAAAGAAATGAAAATTTATGTCCACACAAAAACCCATACACAAATATTCATAGTAGTTCTATTTGTAATAGCCAAAAACTGAAAACAATCCAAATGTCCTTCAATGAGTGAAGGGTTAAACAAACTGGTACAACCATACCATGGAATATTACTCAGCAATGAAAAAGAACAAACTATTATTAAACAAGACAACCTGGATGAATCTCCAGAGGATTACAACTGAGTGAAAAACGCCAATCTCAAAAGGTTAAATATTATATAATTCCATCTATATAACATTATTGAAATAACACAATTCTAGAGATGGAGAACAGATTAGTGTTTGCCAGTGAAAGGGGTGGGACAGGGTAGGGTATGTAATGATAATGAGGGTAGCACAAGAGAGTTTTTTTGTGTTGATGGACTAGCTCTGTGTCTTGATTGTAGTGGTGTTTACACAAATCTATATATAATACAATTACACAGATCTATACACACACATACACACAAAATGAGTACACGGAAAAACTGCTGAAAATTGAAAAAGGTCTGTTGTTAGATCTCACCAGTGTCAATTTCCTGGTGTTGATATTGATCTACATATAAGGTGTTCCTTTGGGGGAAGCTATGTGAAGGGTACACTGGACCTCTTGTGCTGTTTTTGCAACTTCCTGTGAGTATATTATTTCTGCAGTGGCATGATCATAGCTCACTGCAATCTCAAACTCCTGGGTTCAAGTGATCCTCCCACCTCAGCCTCCCGAGTAGCTAAGACTACAGGCACACCCAGCTAATTTTTTATTTTTTGTAGAGACGGGATGCCCTTATGTTGCCTAGGCTGGTCTTGAATTCCTGGGCTCAAGCAATCCTCCCACCTTGGCTTCCCTAAGTGCTAGAATTAAAGGCATCAGCCACCACACTCGGCCTATATAATTATTTCAAAATAAAAAGTAAAAAAAAAAAAAAAAAAAAAATCTATGGCATTGTTTCTTTGTGCAACGTGTTGAGCTCTTCACTTGGGTTGCTTTAAAGACCCAGAAACAAACTTGGCAGTAACTCAGGATGATTTTGTCAATGACTTAACCAAGTGCTAAATGTTGCCAGGTCAGATCCCATTTCCCAACAAACTTAAGGAGAGTACTACCAGCCCAACCTCTGTACCCATAAGCAATCTTTTATATCCTTTTATGAAAAATCTTTGTATCTACCCAAAAGGCTGCTTTTCATGCAGGTTTATATTTTTTATTGAATCGCTGGCAGTACAAGGTGAGGGGAGGAGAGATGTGTGCTCTGAAAGAACTATTGCTGCTGCCGGGGTATCTGAAGAACTTAAATGAAGTACCGCTAATTCAGGCAGGGCGACCTCACAAGGCCCTTTCTTTCTGCATACTAGGAATGGGTTCCTATCCCCCCATGTTGGCCTCTAGTTCCTGAATGTCTCTGAACTAGGTCAGGGATGCTTATATATCTTCCAGTTCTGACGTACACCTTCATGAGACCTGTAGCTCCCAAGTAGACCCTAAGTAAACTATTGGCTAATTTCCTACCATTTCTCAATATTTTTGGTTGTGTTTAAAACATAAACATGTCCATGAATTCTTAGTGTGATGTTTCCTCAAACTCTTAAGTCCCCAGTATCTTAAATAGAGGATTAAGAATTTAATTCACTCTTTTTTTTCTTTTTCTTTTTCTTTTTTTTTTTTTGAGACAGTCTCTCTCTGTCACCCAGGCTGGAGTGCAGGGGCACGATCTCGGCTCACTGCAGCCTCTACCTCCGAGGTTCAAGCAATTCTCTGGCCTCAGCCTCCCGAGTAGCTGGGATTACAGGTGCCCGCCACCACACCTGGCTAATTTTTGTATTTTTAGTAGAGACGGGGTTTCACTATGTTGACCAGGCTGGTCTCAAACTCTTGACCACAGGTAATCTGCCCACCTTGGCCTCCCAAAGTGCGGGAATTACAGGCATAAGCACAAGGATTAAGAATTTAATTCACGCCGGGCGCGGTGGCTCAAGCCTGTAATCCCAGCACTTTGGGAGGCGGAGACGGGTGGATCACGAGGTCAGGAGTTCGAGACCATCCTGGCTAACACGGTGAAACCCCGTCTCTACTAAAAAAAATACAAAAAGCTAGCCGGACGAGGTGGCGGGCGCCTGTAGTCCCAGCTACTCGGGAGGCTGAGGCAGGAGAATGGCGTAAACCTGGGAGGCGGAGCTTGCAGTGAGCTGAGATCCGGCCACTGCACTCCAGCCTGGGTGACAGAGTGAGACTCCGTCTCAAAAAAAAAAAAAAAAAAAAAAAAAAAGAAGAAGAATTTAATTCACTCTTAATCCAGATCCCAACTCTTCTTAATATTATGGGGCCCTGTTCATATGGAGCAATGAAATATTCATCTTTGGGTTAATATTTAGAATCCAAACCCTCAGTTTACCAGCCAGCTGCAGTTACCAAGTAGCTAGTTTTGTCCTTTTTTTCAGCTGCTAGATGTCTGACAAGGAAAAATTAAATTTTAAGCTGCTAAACTTCTTGGTTACAGCTGTTTCCACTTGCCCAGAATCTGGGGAGAATAAAAATGTTTGCTACTCTCTGTATCACCTGAAACAATCATAGACCCTTCTGTTTATTCCTAAGTCAGAACTATTTAAAGACTTATCCTGTAGTAATAGAAAATTCATAATAAAAAAACTGTCTTCATGCAGTTAATCTCAAGAATTACAAAGGTTTTTATACACCATTGTTTTGAAAAGCACGCATAAAAGGTTTTTTGTAAAAAAAATATGTGACATTGAAGTGTGAGGTCATTCCTCAATATTCAAATAATTCAAGAATTGGCTTTCACTTAAAAAAAAAAAAGCATGGGTTATTTATTTAAAGATTGAAAGTCATACTCCAATGAGTTGGGTGTAATTTTATCTCCTTTGCTACAGTTCCCTTCAGTGTTTAAATGACCAGCCAGGCCCTAAATGCAGCTGGTTGACCTACTAATAGCCTTATTGCCATCAAAGGGAAACTTCATTCTGGGTTCATTCTGGGTCTATGGAGCCTGAATTGCAAGCAGTTGGTTCAGCTGAGGCTCCTGGGGCTACAGCAGAATAACTCAGGAAGACACGCTTTTAGCATTTTAATCATACTTTCTTCAATCTTTGAAGCCGGGAAGGGGGAGGGGGATGAATCAACTTCCTGCTGGCTTTAAAGTTAGAGAACAGAAGATTCAAGCAAATGAACTTGCAACCGGCTCTAGCTCTCTGAGTGGCCTTCCTGTGCCCCCCATTTCAGGTCAGGTAATGAGCCGAGGGCCTCCCAAATGAATCTGGGAACTTGCACGGGGACCTCATTTCTACTCCTTGAATTGCGTTTGTCAATTTGGGCCTGCTTTTCTTCCTTTTAAGTTTTTCTTGGTCTTGCCTCCAGAACGTACATGCCTGTGACTGGACTCCGAGGTATCCTGTCCCTGCCCACACACTTGCGCCAGGTGAGGCACCCTGGGTTGACCACCAAAACTCCTTCACAGATGCTAAAAGTTGGTGCTGGCGCTTAGCACTTGAGAGAGCTGAGATTTCCGGGTATTCAGCAGCTCCTGTTATCACCGGCTGGATGACTTTCCAGCCTATTGTAACAGCCTTCCTCCTGGACCACCTCCAGAACAAATGGGCTGAGGAAGGGCTTGAGCATCTTTTGCAAGGGCTGTGTCCTTATGGGGTCTTCTCCCAGCACCCTAAACTGAAACCACACTTTGTGGATGATGTTAATATCTAAGCTTATCTGTTAACCCAGGTTAAGCTTTCTTAACCTTCCTGTTTTCACTTCAAATTAGCAACTACAGTGCCAAGGAAAACGGAAATGAGTGACAATGTTTACAACAATAGCACCATTAAGTTGTTTTTTAAGGGAGCTGCTTAGGGATCATGTTAAAATAATATTTGAAATAGCACAAATCTCGAAGTACACTTCCTCATTGTGACTCCAAAGCAAAATGTAATAGGAGACATTTAGTTTGCTAATATAACTGTACCCCTAGATAGCCTGGAAATGTACTTTGAACAGCATTAAGTGTTATTCATAATTTCCAGACGTTTAATCTGAAAAATATATGTGACAGTGGCATGGGGTGCTAGTTATTTATACTTGCACTAGTCAATAACAGTTTCAGTGGTATTCAACTTGAAACAACTCTCCACTCAGGTTTAAAAAGAAACAGGCCGAGTCAAAACAAAACAAAAACAAAAAGACAAAACTCTGGACTGGGGAGTGAGGGGAGAAACTAGTACTTGCCTGGACTTGGATGGCCCCAGTGGAGAGCTGAAGAGACACACACTCCCGCCGTTACCTCCCACCGTGGGAGGAATTCAATGTAAAATCTGAATCCATGTGAGTCATTCAAGCCCATAGTCAGCCAGTACAAAGATTAAATGGGCATTATTTTTCCTCTTACTCTAGAAAAGAATAAGGTAATAACATCTCTCCAGTTTTATGATACCCACACCCCAGCTAAAAATTTCCCAAACTTTTGAGCTCACTTGAGAACACATCGATGCACACCAAACCAGTATTCATAAAACTTGGAAACAGCTGAGTTTGCCTAGTTGACTTTTGTTTTTTCCTTTCATTGAGCTCCTCCAAGATATAAATTTAGTTGGCATACCTAATTGCTTTTGTGAGTAAAGTTGCTCCCAACTCCAATAAAGGAACTGACTCAGTATTTGATAATATATATTTGGACAGGTCACCTGCAGATGTTTGCGATCCACTGAGGGTGGAAGGGATTTGGGAGAGCACAGAGCTGGAAGTGACCTGGAGCTTAGATCTGCAATTCAGGCTGCCATTTGGTCCCCAGGGTTTATCAGTCAAATGAGCAGCTGAAGTGTCCCTACCCCTACACTGGGACTACCCAGGAAGGCTCATTCTCTGCCCTTGATCAGTTTTAAGATTCCCAGGTTAGAATGGCTAGTCAGTGTACAGAATCTATGGACCAGCCAAACTCTAGCTCATCACTGCAGGTATCTCTCCCTGCAGAGTGAGGCCGTATGTTTGTTCCACCCTTTCCTAGCCTTTCTTGTCCATGGTCTTGTGGGAGTCAAGTGGCTCCATGGCCTAGAGCAGGTTCGTGTTGGCATAGGACATTGGATCATGGAGGCCAGTCTACAGGATTGCTGGAGATTGCCGCACCTAGGATCAAGACAAGGATCTTTCCTGAGCTCAGATATTTCTCTTCCCCTTTGACTGTTGAAAAATAAAAATGGCTGGGTGTGGTGACTCACCCCTCTAATCCCAGCACTTTGGGAGGCCGAGGCCGGCGGATTACTTGTCAGGAGGTCGAGACCAGCCTGGCCAACATGGGGAAACCCTGTCTCTACTGAAAATACAAAAGAAAATAGCCAGGCATGGTGGCAGGTGCCTGTAGTTCCAGATAGTCTGGAGGCCGAAGCACGAGAATCGCCTGAACTCAGGAGGCACAGGTTGCATTAAGGCAATATCACACCACTGCACTCCAGCCTGGGCAACACAGCAAGACTCCATCTCAAAAATAAATAAATACATAAATACGTAAATAAATATGAAGTAAAATTATTTTAAAAGGCACTCAATAATGTTAGGAATTTTGTTATTCTTTGTGAGGGATGTGTACGTTTTGGCCAATCATCTCATTTTTGCAAAATTGCCCTCTGTAATTCCTAGCAGCTAGAAAATGGTGGGCCAGGAGTGGTGGGTCACCCCTGTAATCCCAGCACTTTGGGAAGCCAAGGTGGGCGGACCACCTGAGGTCAGTAATTCGAGACCAGCCTGGCCAACGTGGTGAAACCACGTCTCTACTAAAAATATAAATATTAGCCGGGCATGGTGGTGCACGCCTGTAGTCCCAGCTACTCCGGAGGCTGAGGCACAAGAATTGCTTAAACCCGGGAGGCAGAGGTTGCAGCGAGCCCAGATCACGCCACTGCACTCCAGCCAGGGCAACAGAGTAAGACTGTCTCAAAAAAAAAAAAAAAAAAAAAGAAAGAAAGAAAAGAAAAGAAAAAAGAAAAGAAAGAGAAAGTAGGAGGGTGCAGAAAGACAACAAAGAGGAAATTTTTTGTTGTTGTTTGCAGAGCCTGAAAAATGTATTGTATTCCTTTATTACATCCATGTTAGTTATATTCTTTATTATAGCAAGAGACAGATCTACTCCTCTTACTTCTAAAATCTGTATATTTAACACATGTCAGTTCTTGGCTGGTTGCCAGTTGGCCCTATTTTTAAAATATGTTGATTTAAGCATTTTTGGCTTGCTGTTCCTATAATTTCTCTGAGGCAGTAAAGAGTCCTTTTTGAGAAAGTATGGTGTCAGTCATGGGAAAAGTGACCTCAAAGCTCTGGTACAATTTTTCCTAATGTCTACCTTATCTGTCTGGATATAATGACTTCTTCAATTAGCCTCTGAGTTCCCTCCTAAAGCTGCTTATAACTTTCCTCACTTCATCGTCTTTACTGAAGAACTCACAGTCTTGATCATGGCTGCATTCCGCATGCCTTACAAAGCTTTCTGTGATGTTCTATTTCAGGGCAGAACTACACGCTTCAGACCTTCAGTTAGGTTGGCTTCCTGGTCTCCAACCTGCTGGATACCATGACCCAATGATATTAATCAAACAAGCACTCCCTCTAGGCATTTGGATTTCAGGCCAGACTTCTACTTCTTACTGGACTACTGGCCCAGAGAGTACCCTGCATCTTCAGGGCACTTTTTTTTCTTACTTTTTTTTTTTTTTTTTTTGAGACAAAGTTTCATTCTTGTTGCCCAGGCTGGAGTGCAATGGTGCGATCTCAGCTCACCAAAACCTCCGCCTCCTGGGTTCAAGCGATTCTCCTGCCTCAGCCTCCCGAGTAGCTGGGATTATAGGCATGTGCCACCACGCCCGGCTAATTTTATATATATATATATATTTTTTTTTTTTTTTTTTGAGACGGAGTCTTGCTCTGTTGCCCAGGCTGGAGTGCAGTGGCGTGATCTCGGCTCACTGCAAGCTCCGCCTCCCAGGTTCACATCATTCTCCTGCCTCAGCCTCCCGAGTAGCTGGGACTACAAGCGCCCGCCACCACGTCCGGCTAATTTTTTGTATTTTCGGTAGAGACGGGGTTTCACCATGTTAGCCAGGATGGTCTCGATCTCCTGACCTCGTGATCCGCCCACCTCGGCCTCCCAAAGTGCTGGGATTACAGGCTTGAGCCACCGCGCCCGGCCTAATTTTATATTTTTAGTAGTGGCGGTGTTTCTCCATGTTGGTCAGGCTGGTCTTGAACTCCCGACCTCAGGTGATCTGCCTGCCTTGGCCTCCCAAAGTGCTGGGATTACAGGTGTGAGACACTGCGCCCAGCCAAGGCACCTTTTAACACTCCAGAAAGGGCTTCGATTCCATAAGCAAAACGTGTCTACCTCAGTGGCTATTCTCAGAATGTGACTCTACAGCAAAGTTCTTCCTGTTCCCGTCCATTTCATGGGAGGGGAATCTGCTGGCACAGAATATAGTCATCATTGAAATCAAATGTGGTGGCCCTCTTTCACAGCCTCTTAATCTCTGAATTTAAAAATATTCACCATCAGAAGAACTGGAAGTCATTACGTTAAGTGAAATAAGCCAGGCACAGAAAGACAAATATTGCATGTTTTCACTCAGATGTGAGCTAAAAAAGTTGATCCCACGGAGGTAGAGAATAGAATGGTGATCACCAGAAGGCTGGAAAGGGTGCAGGGGTTGGCGTGGAGACAGATTGGTTAAATGGGTATGAACATACAGTTAGCTAGAAGAAGTTCTAAGTTCAATAGCAAAGTAGGGTGACTACAGTTAACAACAATGTGTGGTATATTTCAAAATAGCCAGGAGAGAGGACTTGAAATCTTCCTAACACATAAAAATTATAAACACTCGAGGTTATGGGCACCCCAAATACCCTGACTTGATCATTACACACTGTACCTGTAACAAAAAAATCACATGTACTCCATAAACATGTACAAATATGTATCCATAACAAAATTTTAAAAATATTTATCATCAGCTGATGCTCTAATTTATTCTCAGCATCCAGCAGGGTGGTCTTAATTATGAACCAGGTCAGCTGCAGAAAATGTCAGACCTGGCCACTGGCTTGCTGCCAGGGTGCCAAGGGGGTTGGGGAGCAAAGCTGAAGGATTCCAATTAGAGACACATCGCTGAGCTCCACAACTTTTCTCCAATTAAAACTGCTTCCTATTCAATTCCCAAACAGTTCCCACTTGCCTGTGTACTTGAATTCGAGCCAGAGCTGTTTCTTAGTCCCTACTATTCTTATCTTATACTGCACCTCAGCAGAAATGTCCCTTTCAATAGAGCAAGCTCCTTTTATTTCCACTATGAAGCAAGAGGCTGAGGAGCCAGGAGACCTCACAAACAGAGGGCTTCATTTATTAGTCACCTTGTTCAGCTGGAAAATCAGACACAAAAAAAGCGAGGCCAGTTTAGTTTTTTTTCGTTTCATTCTTTTCTGGCCCGTTCATGCTGAGGGCAGGCTGAGACAAAGCATACTGAAGAATGTTAAACCAGCTGTTTGTAAATGTTTCTCAAAAGCATCACTCCCAACTATTTATATTACATTTGTATTCATGGGAAGAAAATCTCTGCCAAGACTTTAAAAAAAAAAAAAAAAACCCTCTTAGAAAACTGTCTGAATCCTGCCTCAAAAACTGCAAATGGGCATTTCTGCCCTTCCCCTGCTGAGACCACAAACAGGGCTCTCAGGAATATAGAGAAAATGTATGAATGGTTAAACCTTATTTAAAATCAGCCTGATTTCCCCAGTGATAGGGTCCCCAAATTGTTGATGCTCGAGTCAATAGGTACAATCCCCTGCAACAGTACCAGAAGACGGCCACCAGAACAAGAACCTTGATGTCCTGTGGAAGTGTGGTTTTCTAAAGGGATAATTTTTGTAGCATAATGTATCCATTTCTTCAAAATAATCACAAAAATAACACTCTCCAAATACATGTGGACTGTAGAAGGGCTAAGAAGTTGACTTCATCTTGGTGTTTTAGTGACTACAACCCAAAGTATGAGGCCATCACTCATCATCAGAGATGAACTGTAGGGTCAGAGAGAGCCAGGATGCCAGCGGCAAGAATTTTCCACTCATCAAACTGGCCAAGATGAAAAAATGAAATCAAATCCATGTTGTTGAAAGTCTGGGAAACAGAAGCTCCAAGAAATTGCTGGTGGTAGCGAATGCTGGCTGACTTTGAAGAACATTACCTCTCAAAATGTACAAAGCATATACCTTTTGCTATATAAGGTCACTCTGCTATAGGAATTTTTCTGACAGATACACTCACATGTATGCAAATACAAGGACCCTACTAGAAATGCAATGAAATAGAGCACCAAACTATAACAACTAAATGCCCTACAGTATGGAACCAGGAACTACTTAAATATGTTATAATACATTCCTACCATGAAATACAATATAGCTATTAAAAAGAAGATGAAACGGGAAGATTTCCAAAGCAATAAGTGAAAAAAGTGCAGAACAATACATAGAGTTCAATCCCATTTGTGTATATTTTTCTGCTGGAATTTGTATAAAACATTTCTAGACATATACCACAAGAAATGTTGTGGCTGCTTCTAGGAAGTGAGACTGGCAGGTATTTTATAAACTTCTATCCTGTTAAATTCTATTTTCAGCCGGGCGCAGTGACTCACACCTGTAATCCCAGCACTTTGGGAGTCTGAGGCAGGCAGATCGCCTGAGGTCAGGAGTTCGAGACCAGCCTGACCAACACGGAGAAACCCTGTCTCTACTAAAAATACAAAATTAGCTGGGCGTGGTGGTGCATGCCTGTAATCCCAGCCACTCGGGAGGCTGAGGCAGGAGAATTGCTTGAACCCAGGAGTTGGAGGTTGTGCTGAGCCGAGATCGTGCCATTGCACTCCAGCCTGGGCGACAGAGTGAGACTCTGTCTCACAAAAAAAAAAAAAAAAAAAAAAAAAAAAATTGTAGAAATAATATAAGCATGTAGTAAAAATATAATTTTTTTTTTCGAAGCAGACTTGAGCCACCCCGCCCTTATTTAATTTATTATTATTATTATTATTACTATTATTAGGAGACAGAGTCTGGCTCTATCCCCCAGGCTGGAGTGCAATGGCGCAATCTCAGCTCACTGCAACCTTTGCCTCCAGGGTTCAAGTGATTCTTCTGCCTCAGCCTCCTGAGTAGCTGGGACTACAGGTGCCCGCCACCACGCCCGGCTAATATTTGTATTTTTAGTAGAGACGGGGTTTCACTATGTTGCTCAGGCTGATCTCGAACTCCTGACCTCAAGTGATCTACCCACCTCAGCCTCCCAAAGTGCTGAGATTACAGGTATGGGCCACCACGCCTGGCCTGGAAATCCTTTTAATTTGACTTCCTCTTCTTATTGGTAAGAACACTAAAGCTGAAAAGGTTTAGGGACTTGCCAAAGGTCAATTAAGTAGTAACTAGGAGAGGCAGGCCCTGATGCCTGGCTTCCCATGCCAAAATTCAAAAACTGACTTCATATAGAAAGCAAGGAACGACTGTTACTACTTTATGTCCACCCTTGCTTTGTAGGACCAGCCTCCTTCCCTGTTCACTCATCAGACTTGACAGGTCTTGACTTTTCCTTAACACCATATCCATCAGCTGAGGGGTCCTGCCAGGGAAGGCAGGCCCAAATGGGAGCTCCGAGAATGCCTTGATCAAAGGTAGCATTAACCTCACAAGGCGCAATAATGATTTGGACATGGATGTGTTTTGAAAAATTGTTCACACCTTATTGCAGCCCTGCTACTCAGGTACCTATAAATGTGCACACACACACGCACGCGCACACACACACACCATCCTAACTTCCAGTTCTCTGGCTCAAACCTAGCACCCAGGTTGATATTCTATTAGGAGTCTGAAGAAATTTTATTGAATGAGAAATTCTATATAGAAGCAATGTTTCAAAAATGCCCATTCTGGGCCGGGCGCGGTGGCTCACGACTGTAATCCCAGCATTTTGGGAGGCCGAGGTGGGTGGATCACAAGGTCAAGAGATCGAGACCATCCTGGCCAACATGATGAAACCCCATCTCTACTAAAAATACAAAAAAATTAGCTGGGCGTGATGGCGCGCACCTGTAGTCCCAGCTACTCGGGAGGCTGAGGCAAGAGAATTGCTTGAACCTGGGAGACAGAGGTTGCAGTGGGCCGAGATTGCACCACTGCACTCCAGCTTGGCAACAGAGCAAGACTCCGTCTCAAAATAAATAAATAAATAAATAAATAAGCCCATTCTTTAGCAGTCTGTGTGTAAGCAACAGCTTCACTTTTCAGTGATATTTGTTTATGTTTTGAGACAGGATCTCGCTCTGTCATCCAGGCTAGAGTGCAGTGGCACGATCATAGCTCATTGCAGCCTCGACTTCTTGGGCTCAAGCGATCCTCCTACCTCACCCTCTCAAGTAGCTGGGACTACAGATGTGCGCCATTACCCCCAGCTAGTTTTAAAAAAATTGTGGAGAAGGTGGGGGGTTGTCTCGCTATGTTGCCTAAGCTGGTCTTGAACTCCTGGCCTCAAGCGATCTTCCCACCTCAGCCTCCCAAAGTGCTGGGATTACAGGTGTGAGCTACTGCACCTGGCCTCAGTGATATTTATACATAAGCCTATATAAAATGTTTAGGGCTCAGTTTCCTGATTAAAATAGAAGGACTTTCAAAATGATTTGGTGGTGGTTGATCATTTCTTTTTCTGTTTACATGATTTCCTTAGAAAGAAAGCTTCCCAATTGTTAGGGTTCAAATTACAGGGTGTTTGCATTCTTTCCTAATTTCTTTCAAAGGATACATACGTCATGTCAAGGGCAAAGATCAAGGTGCCTTAAGTGCCTAGCGGGATGAAACCTTGGGACCTACCAAGGGCAGACATTAAACGGAGACATACTGAAAAGGATAGGATAGCACATCAGTCTGTTCAGAACAGTGGTGGATAGTGTACAATGATGGATTATTAGATAATGAGCTACAGACAACAAAGCATTTGAAGGCACGTGAGAGGGTTATAAATGGACCCGTGTATAATTGAGGACATTTTCCCCTTTCCATAATAACACTCTACATCTGCTTGGCACTTCATAGCTCCAAGTTCTTTCACATAAATTACTGTAGCAAGCAGTTCAGTGCTCATTGACATCCCTTTATTCCCCATCCTGATCTTGTTCCGGTGGCAGCCTTCTGGTCCCATCTGGCCCAGGGGATGAACCATGACTGGTCCGAGTCACAGGTTCTCAGCTTTGATTACACAGTAGGATCATCTGGGGAGCTTTTCAAACATCCCAGTGCCTGGGTCTGGGAACTCCACTCCAGACTACTTAAATCAGAATCTCGGGGTGGAGCTCAGGCATTGGCATTTCAAAAAATATAATAAAAAAGCTCCTCAGGTAAATGTAATGTTCAGTCACGGCTGAGAACCGCTGGTCTAAGCCAATCACAATACTCCCATTCCCTTTCACCAATGATTGGGCTAGGACAGGCTGTGTAACCCAGTTTTAGCTAATGAGATGTAAAGGGAAGTCAGTTGGTAAAGGGGGTTCTGGGAAAGGTTTTATAATTTATCAAGGCTGGGTGCAATGATTCACATCTATAATCCCAGCACTTTGAGAGGCCAAGGCGGGCAGATCGCTTGAGCTCAGGAGTACGAGACTAACCTGAGCAACACAGTGAGAGCCCCCACTCCCCGTCCCATCCCCAATCTTTGCAAAAAAAAATTTTTTTTAATGAGATGGAGTGGTGGTGTGCACCTGACCTGTAGTCCCAGCTACTTGGGAGGCTGAGGTGGGAGGATTGCTTAACCCTGGGAAGTTGAGGCTGCAGTGAGCCATGACACTGCACTCCAGCCTGGGTGACAGAGTGGATGTGGTGGTATGCACCTGTGAGCCCAGCTGCTTGGGAGGCTGAGGTGGGAGGATCACTTGAGCATGGGAGGAGGAAATTGCAGTGAGCCAAGATCACAACACTGAACTCCAGCCTGGGTGACAGAGTGATAGCATCCTCTCAAAAAAAAAAAAAAAAAAGAACATGGCAGGAGGAAAAACCCCTCCACCCTTAACCGGCTAGATAGCTTCCTTCCTTTCTGTATTTTAATAACCCTGTGTCATTGTGTGAAGATGTGATGCTTGGAGCTGTGGCTACCATCTTGTGCCAGTGGGAAGATAAGCTGGTGAATAAAAGCCAAGATGTAAAAGAGAGAAAGGGCCTAGGTCCTTGGTGACTTGGTTCAGGGTGCTACGGCCCTCACCCAGACCAGAAAAAACTTCACTGACTCCCTCACTGCCAAATCCTGGCCATTGGGTATGGACCATGCAGAAGTTACTCAGGTTAATTCACATGTGGCCTCTCTCCTCAGTTGAGCCGAGGGCATCCTGAGATGCCCTGTGGGGAGGATGGCTGTAAAGTCATCGGCTTTCCTGTGTAGGCACTGTTGGCAGCTCAGGGATATTTTATTTGTTCAGTGGTTGGGACATATTAGTAATAAAGCTGAGTGTATTTTCCACCTCATACGAGCCTGGCTGGAGTATAGGGGTGCTGCCAGGGAATGCCAAGGCGGGGAGCAGATGAGGTATAAAAGAGAAGATTATGAACTCTGGAGTCCAACACCAAACACTGTTCCACCCTCACCAGCCCAGGTATGACTTTGGGCAAATTACTTATCTGAGTCTCAGATTCCTCATCTGGAAAACTGGTATAAATAATGATATATGTACAATGCCTAACTCAGTGCATGACACATAGCCCTTTGGTAAGGATCCATCCTCCTCCCTTCTCCTCCTCCCTTCTCTAGAGTAGAGCGTGACAAACTTTTGGAAAACCCATCAGTGTGTCGGCAGTAACGTTATCTTCCTAGGAACCAAGAATACAAGCATTGTAATCAATCCACTGATTGGTGGTAAGTGCCCAATGCGGGAGGAAGGACTCAGTCACTAAAGTCTGGAAGAGCCTAAAGCTTGCTCCCAGATGTCCCTGCAGCCCTGCAAAGGAAACCCTGTCGGCCTTCCAAACAGCAACACCAGTGTCTTCCCTCACAGTCACTGTCACCCACACAGACTCTAACTTCCTAGAGGGCAAAGACTGTCCTCTACCCTCCTCTCTATTCTCTTTAATGCTTCACCCCAGCCAGTACTCAAACGGATGTTAGTAAAAATGAAAAAAAAAAAAAAAAGCACAAGTTTCTGGGAGATTGTCATGTCTTAAAGCCATAAATGCACAGCATTCGACCAGGGGAGGAGTTCCCTGAGGCCTGTGAAGAAGGGTTAGGGACAATTACTGTTGCATCTGTAAATACAGGATCAGCAGATGAAAGGATGTTTTTGTTAAGATGTGACAAGTCACCCTGTGCCTTACCTTCCATCACTCTGGATATCAGGAAAGAACACAGACTTCCTAGCAATTACAGAAACTGACTAAGAAAACCATTTGATTACTGGGAGAAAACTTAGTTAGCCAGCTTCTGAAATCACTCTGAAACCCTGGTTCTGTAACAACAACAAAGTCCCTCTTCATTAATATCTTCAACGTTTGTCCTCAGAGCTTCATCTCAGGGGAATGCTGAATTACACTATGAAATAATGAATGGAAACTTAACTCACTTCCGCCCACCCAGCACTGCTTTTCCTCCTCCTCTGGACTGACTGCACAGCGCAGAAGGCGGCACCCTTCCAACTCACACAAAGTTCGGGAAACACACTCCCATGTCACTGACTCCTATGGTCAGCACTGTGCAGAGCAAACCCTTCCCTCAGGCCATACACTGACCCACACAGAACACATCTTGAGACTGTTTCAGCACCACTTTAGCATCTTCAGATATGCAGAGAAAAAAACAAAAATGAAAAAAACAACAACAAAAAGGAGGGGGCAGTGTCTTTTCACAAAGCTCCTCCTGCAGTGACAAACTGCTACTGCCAATTGAAGGCACCATCTGTCAAACGGATGGGGTGGAGTGGGGGACACCCACCCCTGAGGTCTTGTCGACACTAGAGGAAGCTGATGTGAATGGGATATGGTCATATATCCTGCAAACGCCAGCTACAGGGAGAAGGGGGAAGGGAGAGAAGGAGGGGAAGGGGGAGGTGGAGGAAGAGAGGGAGAGGGGAAATGGGAGAGGGAAGGAGGGGGAGGGGAGACAGAGAGGCGCATATGAGCCAGGGGAAAGCAAGTCTATTCACTACACAAGCGCCTGCGACACACAATATGCAAGAAGTGTTGCAAGAGCCGCCTGACTGTGCCTGCATGCTTGGAAACTCAGGAGAAAAGCCCTGGAGCCTGCGCATAAAACAGAGAAGAAAAACGAAACAGAAAGATTAGGGATAGGCAGGGTTAGAATCAACGCCTTTCCACCAAACTCTCTGCTTTTGGCTTTCTCTGTGCCTATAAACACCATTGCAAAGTCTCCTTACAGGACAAACTGGCATCAAGATAACTCCATAATCATCAACCTCAAATGGTTTCCGAAATCCTATACTCCACATGTCAACTCCCAGTCTCACGGTTCATTATGACTATTTCAAGCCTTCTCTACTCTCCTCAGCCCTCTGAAACCTCCTACTTCATACCGGGGAATGGGAGTGCGGAGACCTGGCTTCCACCTCAGTCACGCTTAAATATCCTCTCTCATCTCGGGATCTCCCTCTAAGGAGGCGCAAGGCTAAGCTGGAGATTCCGATGAATCTACCAAATTCTACGAGCAGGACTTTCCCATCCTCTTGAACCTGATCTGACAGGATGGGATCCAGGATGGTACCCTCCCCTCTACACTTCCCATCCCCAGGCCATTCCAGGCTCCCGGAAGACCAGTCCCGGTCCCTGACTTGCCCCGGGCCACCTTACCCGGATCCGTGCCGGGGACAGGGATGGGAGGCTACGTGGCGCTATCGGCATCCATCTCCAGCGGCGTCTCCCCGTCCCTGGGCGGCTCCACGTCGCCCTCCTCTCCGCTGCGAGGGTAGGCAAGCAGACGCATGGCTGGAGCGCAGGCGGCCTCCACCTGGCGCACCTGCTCTCGGCTCAGGCGCTCGCGCCAGGCGTGCACCGCCTCGCGGGCGTCGCGCGCTGACAGGTGGAAGGGCCGGTCGGCGCCATAAGCCGCGCCGCGAGTCATGTTGAGCGCGAAGGCGTCGAGCGCTGCGAGCGCGCGCAGCCCGGAGAAGCGCAGCAGGCGGCGCAGCTGGGCGCGTGGCTGCCGCACCAGGTCCTCATAGCGCAGCCTAAGGTAGCGGCGCCGTAGCCAGGCTGGCGCACCGCGCGCGAAAAGTAGATCCCGCAGCCAGGCTTCGCAGATCACCTCGAGCGCACCGGTCAGGAAGAAATCGGCGCGCGGTGCGGCAGGCAGCGCGCGAGACTGGCCCCCGGGGCGAGCACCCACGCCGTGCGCCAGCAGCACACGGTGGAAGCGGTCGCCTCTCTGGCGGGTGCGCAGCACCTGGATGCTCTCGCGCAGCAGTCCCTGCCTAGACTTGAGGCGCGAGTTGTGCACCGCCCTCGGGTCGCGGAAAAGCTGCACCACCTTCAGGTTGAGGCCTGGGTCACGCAACAGGGGCACCAGCACGCCCAGATCGAGCAGGCGCACGTCCTTGATGACCACCACCGGGTACTTTCGGCACTCGGCCTCCAGGGCGCGTATCGCCACGGGTGGGCAGCTGCGCTCGCAAGCGGTGTCCTCGACGAGGCCCACCTCGGCTCGGGCACGGGGCGCGCCAGGACACAGTGGCGGCGAGCAGATGACCTTGTTAGTCCGCCAGCGGAAGAGGGCGGCCGTGGTAAGATTGGCCGTGTCCGGGGCGCGCGCAGCGGGGTCCCCCGGCGGTGCGTACAGCCGCAGCACGGAGAAGTCGCAGCGGAAGAGCGAACGCAGCATGTCGCGCAGCGCGCCCTGCAGGCTCTCGGCATCGCCCGGATACAGCGCCTGCCATAGATGCCACATAGGCTCATACAAGTAGAAAACGTCCGGGTGCTGGTTAAAGAGTTCGCCCAGGAATGACGAGCCGGTGCGCCAGGTGGCATGCACGTAGATGTGCTGCTTCTCGCGAGACACCGCCTCCCCGACAGCGCTGCTGAGGTTGCTTGGGGACCGAGGGGACTGGCTCGCGCCCCCTTCCGCGGCGGCCCGCGCCTCTGCGCCCTGCTCGCGTTCGCCGGCCGCCGCCGCCTCCAGGCTCCACACTCCCAGGCTGCGCTGCAGGCCAGGGCAGTGCCCGGCGCCCTTGTCCCCGTCGCGGCCGCCGTCCAGTACGGAGGGGACGAGCAACAGCACCAGCGTGTACAGCACCAACAGCAGCGCGAACTTGCAGTACTCTCGGCGTCGCCGCCGCCGGCCCTTCATCGTTCACCGACCCGCCAGAGTGGGTCGGGCGCCAGTTTTCTCCCGTTCCTCAGAAATCCCGTCCTGGGTCCGCTCCTGTGGCCTCTCCCGGCCCCTGTGTGCCGGGAGGAGCAGAGCCGCGGGGCCGCGCATCCACGAGGGGAAACTTGGAAGGCGGTGGTGCTACTGACTGCGCCCCTGCCCTCTCCGCTCAGCCGCCGGAGAGCCGCCTATTGGCCGACTTGGCAGCCGCCCGCCCCGCCTTTCTGCCCGCCTGGGTTCGCCCACGGCTCTGCCAGATCTGGGCGGGGCTGTAGCGGGGCTGGGACTCGGGCTCACCGAGCCAGACCCCCACCTTTCCCCAAACCCTCCGTAGTGAAGCCTTCATCAATAACTTCAGGCAAAGGAGGTACCTGTGTGTACAGAATGTACCCAGTAAAGGGCCATAGACCCCACCCGGAGAAGGCCACTGCCTCTTCTGTTTTATGTCCCCTGCCTAGCCATCGCTCTCCTAGGCGGATAACCACTCGCCACTATCTACATCCAGCGCCCCCATCAGCCCTGGAGTGGATGTTACTGAGTTCTGGAGTAAAAGATACAAGATTGCACGTGGCAGAGTGGTCCAGGGGAGTTGGAGATACTACTGCATTCACGCAGCACCTTTCATAAAGTCTAGCCTTTGTGAAGTTCTAAGTGTTGTGTTCCGTAGGGTTTTTCACCAGCTGATGGGCTCTGCACATTTTACCAATACTCTGGGGTCCATTTTGGTCATTTGTAAAATGTGAATAATTCTCAGTACCCATGTACTTCCTGGGATTGCGAGATTTGGGGGTTGTTACCACAGTATTACCCAGCCTATGCTGACACCTATGAACAAAAGACATTTACAGAATCAAAGTGGTAGAATGGTGACCTTTCTCCGGAGCTTGGTGTTTAAAAGGACCTGTAAGGAGAAACGTGTACCCAAGGATAGATGGAAAAGGGACAGGAAGTCCAAGAGGCAGATGAAGACTAGAGTCACTAAAATTCAAAACAGAACCAAAAAAGATACATTTTGCTCTGTTCATCAGGCCAATGAATAAGGAAGTGAGAGCTTTCACCAGCTTGGGGAAGGCATTGTAAAGTTAACAAAACATAGAAAGCATATCTACTCATCTCCACCAGGGGAAGGTGTTCAGATTGGAAGAGAGAACATCTGCAATGCTCCCCACTGGTCTTTTTCATCACGGAAGTTACTCCACCTGTGAAATCACTGACTCAAGTATTTCGTTTTCTTTCCACAATTCCCCTCTTCTTCCAGCCAGTTGTTCAAATCTTCCCTATTCTCCAACCTCCACTTTTTGACCACCACCCCCACTTTCTTCTCAATTTTTCATATTCAGCGGAAAGATGCCATACTATTATTTTAATAACACTCCCTCCAATAAGCTAAACTCATGTGCCCTCTGCCTTTTCATTACTCATCTAGCAAAATCCCCCAAACCCTGCTTTTGGCTTTCTCTGTGCCTGCAAACACCATTGCAAAATATTTCCCCACAGGTGTGAGCCAGGCACAGTGGCTCACGCCTGTAATCTCAGCACTTTGGGAGCCCACAGAACAGATTGGCATCAAGATAACTTCATAATCATCAACCTCAAATGAATGCTGAAATCTTATGTTCTTCATGTCACTTCCCAGTCTCAAGTTCCATTATGTTGATTTCAAACCTTCTCTAGTCTCCTCAGACTTCTGATACCCCTCTTCCCCCACCCACCACTTCTCAGCACTTACCTCCTACTTCATAAAGAAACCATGTTAGACAATCTCTCACTTTTCCACTAGCAAACTCATATGCATTGACCTCTGTACACATCTCCTTTGTAGCAAGGATATGATTTTACAATATTAATATACAACTTTCCCTTCTGTTTTCACTTTTCCCTCCTCTCTGGCTTGGTGGGTTTTTTTTTTTTTTTTTTTTTTTCTTTTTGAGACAGAGTCTTGCTCTGTCGCCCAGGCTGGAGTGCAGTGGTGCGATCTTGGCTCACTGCAAGCTCCACCTCCCAGGTTCACGCCATTCCCCTGCCTCAGCCTCCCCAGTAGCTGGGACTACAGGCGCCCGCCACCACACCCGGCTAATTTTTTGTATTTTTAGTAGAGACGGGGTTTCACTGTGTTAGCCAGGATGGTCTCGATCTCCTGACCTCGTGATCCGCCTGCCTCGGCCTCCCAAAGTGCTGGGATTACAGGCGTGAACCACCACGCCCGGCCCTCTCTGGCTTTTTAAAAAGTTTTATTTTGAGACAGGATCTGGCTCTGTCACCCAGGCTGGAGTGCAGTGGCACTATCACCGCTCACTGCAGCCTCAACCTCTCAAGTCCAAGCGATTTTCCTACCTCAGCCTCCCAAGCAGCTGAGACCACGGCATGTGGACACCCAGCTAATTTTGTTTGTTTGTTTGTTTTTTGTAGAGACTGGCGTCTCTATGTTGCCCAGGCTGGTCTCGAACTCGTGGACTCAAGTGTTCCTCCCACTTCGGCCTTGTGCTGAGATTACAGGCCTGAGTTACTGTGCCCGGCCTCCTATCACCTTTTAAGCAAGTAGGTGGCTCTGTGCTGGTGTGAGGGGAAAGGTGTGGCTGGGCAGAATGCAAATAGTTGCTGGTGTTTGTTTTCCCGTTTGTTTTCCCCAAAAGCCTCAACTCCGGTAGCAGAAAATGTGACAGGTTTTTTAAATAACCACTAAGTATTCCCCTCCTCTGTTTTGCCCTTGGGCAATGACTTCCCATACTGACTCTGGGGTGACCATGTGGCTTGCATTGGCTTGTGGGACAGTAGCAAACATGACACAGCAGAGGTCTGAAAAATGCTCCTGCTGTGGGAATTGCCCTCATCCTGCTCTTTGGAACCCTGAGATCGGCTGGTGAAGAAGCCTGAGTTAGCAACATGGCTCAGAAAACAAGCCCTCCCAGCTGAGGCTCCCCACCTCCCAGACAAGCAAGCCTGCTGACTGCCAGACAGGTGAGAAAGGAGAGCCTCCACCAGTACTTCTCAAACTTGAATGCTTGAAGGCTCCTGTCAAAATGCAGAAAGTGGGCCGGGCCCAGTGGTTCACACCTGTAATCCCAACGCTTTGGGAGGCTGAGGCAGGTGAATATCCTGAACCCAGGAGTTCGAGACCAGCCTGGGCAACATGGTGAAACCCCATCTCTACCAAAAGTACAAAAAAAATGAACCGAGCATGGTGGCGTGCACCTGTAGTCCCAACTACTTGGGAGGCTGAGGTGGGAGGATCACTTGAGCCTAGGAGGTGGAGGTTGTAGTGAGCCTGGGTGACAGAGTGAGACCTCATCTCAAAAAAAAAAAAAAAAAAAAGCAGAAAATGATTCATTACACCTAGGGTGGGGCCAGAGAGACTACATTTCCTTCTTCTTCCTCCCCCTCCCCCTCCCCCTCTTCCTCCCCCCTCCTCCCCCTCCTCCTCCCCCCTCCTCCTCCTCCCCCCTCCTCCTCTCCCCCTCCTCCTCCTCCCCCCTCCTCCTCCTCCCCCCTCCTCCTCCCCCCCTCCTCCTCCTCCCCCCCCTCCCCCCCCTCCTCCTCCCCCTTCTCCTCCTCCCCCCCTCCTCCTCCCCCCTCCTCCTCCCCCCTCCTCCTCCCCCCTCCTCCTCCCCCCTCCTCCTCCCCCTCCTCCTCCTCCCCCTCCTCCTCCTCCTCCCCCCTCCTCCTCCCCCTTCCTCCCCCCCCTCCTCCTCCCCCCCTCCTCCTCCCCCCCCTCCTCCCCCCCCTCCTCCTCCCCCCCTCCTCCTCCCCCTCCTCCTCCTCCTCCCCTCCCTCTCCTCCCCTCCCTCCTCCTCCCCCTCCTCCTCCTCCCTCCTCCTCCCCCTCCTCCTCCCCCTCCTCCTCCCCCTCCTCCTCCCCCCTCCTCCTCCCCCTCCTCCTCTCCCCCCTCCTCCCCTTCCTCCTCCCCCTCCTCCTCCTCCCCTCCCCCTCCTCCTCTCCCTCCTCCTCCTCCTCCTCCCCCTCCCCCCCTCCTCCTCCCCCCCCCCCTCCTCCTCCCCCTCCCCCTCCCTCCCCCTCTTCCTCCTCCTCCTCCTCCTCTCTCTCTGTCACCCAGGCTAGAGTGCAGTGGCGTGATCATAGCTCATTGCAGCTTCAGCTTCCTGGGTTCAAGCAATCCTTCTCATGCCTGGCTAATTTAAAAAAAATTTTTTTTTTTAGGCCGGGCGCGGTGGCTCACGCCTGTAATCCCAACACTTTGGGAGGCTGAGGCAGGCAGATCACGAGGTCAGGAGTTGGAGACTAGCCTGGCCAATATGGTGAAACCCCATCTCTACTAAAAATACAAAAATTAGCCAGGCATGGTGGCACACACCTGTAGTCCCAGCTACTTGGGAGGCTGAGGCAGGAGAATTGCTTGAACCCAGGAGGCAGAGGTTGCAATGAGGCGAGATCACACCACTGCACTCCAGCCTGGGTGACAGAGTGAGACTCCATCTCAAAAAAAAAAAAAATTGTAGGCCTGGCACGGTGCCTCATGCCTGTAATCCCAGCACTTTGGGAGGCCGAGGCAGGCGGATCACGAGGTCAGGAGATCGAGGCCATCCTGGCTAACACAGTGAAAACCCGTCTCTACTAAAAATACAAAAAAAAATTAGCCGGGCCTGGTGGCGGGCACCTGTAGTCCCAGCTACTCGGGAGGCTGAGGCAGGAGAATGGCGTGAACCCGGGAGGTGGAGCTTGCAGTGAGCTGAGATCGGGCCACTGCACTCCAGCCTGGGTGACAGAGCCAGACTCCGTCTCAAAAAAAAAAAAAAAAATTGCAGGGTCTTGCTATGTTGCCCAGGCTGGTCTTGGACGCCTGGCCTCAAGCAATCCTCTTGCCTCATCCTCCCAAATTGCTGGGATTACAGGCTTGAGCCACTGCACTGGGTCCTGAGACCACATTTCTTATAAGATCCTGGGTGCTTCTGATGCTCCTGGTCTGAGGACCACACTTAGAGTAGAAAGATGCTACACCTTCCTGCTCTAACTGAGCTGACCCACCAAATTGTGAGAAATAATAGATGTAAGTTTTAGGGGTTTGTTATGTAGCAAAAGCTAGCTGATATAAAGAACGTGTGAGGGCTTAGACGAAATGTTTTGGAGAAGCAAAGGAAAGAGCAGCAGCACTCTAGTGCCCCCAACCCCACTGAGACATTTTCCCTAGGCTGGGAGGGGTGGGCAAAGAGAGAGAGAAGTCTATGGATCCTGCAGCCCAGAGCACCTGAACTCCTTCCTGGCGATGTGTCAGGGCAGAGCAAGAGTCAAAGAGAAGTGGCCACATAGTTCAGCTTGACAGAGGCGATCAGGGGCACTGTGCTAAACCTTCCTGGGCCCCAGGCACAGCTTGGAAGCAGCAGAAGGGTCAAGTGACAGTGACGGAGACATTTCAGGGCAACTAGGTGAGCCAAAACCCAATGATTCTAAGACCCCAGATCAAGAGTACAACCTTGGGAGTAGAGGAACCCTAGGAATTAATAAGGTCAATCAGTGGTCTGTCATCCTAGCAGAAGGAAAACTCAATCTGAATTAAAGTTGTTTTCTATTAAGTGATTTCTATTACACCTAAGTTACTAGATCTGCTATCCGTATTTCACAATAGAGTAGGCCCTGGTCCCTCCTATCAATCACCATTTCTCCTCCCTATTCAACTATACCCTCTCAACCAGATTATTTCCACTGATGTGAAAATTAAACAGTTTGGTCTCTTTCTCTATTTCTTCCTCTGTCTTTAAAGTCCCATTGATTTGCATCCTCCTTTAGCATAGCTGCTGCTAATACATACAATACCCTTGTGGGAATCAGAAGGTGCCCCCTCCTGACAGATGAATTGCAAGGGGGCTGACCCCATTTAAATAAGTACCCCTTCCTTCAGGCCACAGCCCCAGTCCAAGGTTCACAGCTTGAAGGCAGAACCTGGTCAGATTCCAGCCCGCTCTTGCATCTTTCTGCCAGGCACCCTCACCCTGCTCTTCTCCTACCCTTGTCCTGCTGCCACTGGTTTCTCTGCCCACTCCTCACAGCCCAACTTCTTAGTAGAGCTGTCTATACTAGTTCTCTCCGTGCTCTCATCTCCTACTCATTCTGTGGTAGGCCAGGTCTCCCTAACGGCTGAACAGGCAGGCCCCCCTAACAACTGTTTCAGCACTGACTGAGTGGTTAAGGTAACTATTAAAAGCTGAGAGAGCCAGTGCCCTGATACAAAGGCTGGAAGGTAACAAAACACACCAAGAATTTTGCCTAGGTCTTTCCTGGGCCTTGAAGCGTGACGAGATAAGGAAGGAGTTTTTAACAGGACCCATTTAAGATTAAACAAGTTTCTCTGGGCACAGTGGTTCATGCCTGTAATCCCAGCACTTTGGAAGGCCGAGGCAGGCAGATCACTTGAGGTCAGGAGTTTGAGACCAGCTTGGCCAACATGGTGAAAACCCGTCTCTACTAAAAATACAAAAATTAGCTGGGCGTGGCATGCACCTGTAATCCCAGCTACTTGGGAGGCTGAGGCAGGAGAATCGCTTGAACCTGGAAGGCGGAGATTGCAGTGAGCCGAGATTGAGCCATTGCACTCCAGCCTGGGCAACAGAGTGAGACGCTGTCTCAAAAAGATAAAATAAAATTTTAAAAGATTAAACACGTTTTATTAGGGGTCTGAAGGAACTCCCCAAACCTCCATGATTTAGCAGGAGATAAGATAAGGGTAATCACCCTAGCACCTGGATCCATTTGGATTCAGTAAATTTACTGAGGCTCCAGAGGAAGGTCTTCAGGACTCAGATCTTAATTATAGATTAGAAGTGAATCACCTATGTCTTTAGATGAATGCACACTTACACATAGACATATAGCTTAGGAGGTATGTAAGCTCTGGAAAACTTTGTAATTTTGAGTTGGTCTGGTGACAATTTCCAGGCTTTCTCCCTATACCGTTACAGAAATAAAAACTCTCTTCTTTCCCAGTTCACTTGCATCTTGTAATCGGGCTGAGACCCTCGGTTTGGTCTGGGAACAATTCCTCAGCACACTCCAATCTGAGTTCTGCCCCCATATTGCCACATCATCAGCTCTTTCGAAGCTTATCAATGGCTTCCGTGGGTTTTTTTTTTTTTTTTTAATTGAGTTTAGCTAGGATCACAGACTCACACCACCACTCCCAGCTAACTTTTTTATTTTTCATTTGTGTAGATACGGGGTCTTCCTATGTATTCCAGGCTGGTCTCCAACTCCGGGGCTCAAGTAATCCTCCTACGTTGGCCTCTCAAAGTGCTGGGATAACAAATGTGAGCCACCATGCCGGGTGCCATGTTACTGAATCCAGGACACTTTCATGGCTCACCTTACTTGACCTTTCAATAACATTTTTAACTGACACATTGTTAAGTGTACATATGTATCAATAACATTTAACACTGTTGACAGCTCCCACCTTCAAACCATCTCTTCTGCTAACTTCTGTGACATCACATGTGAACCGTTCTCCTAGTTCATAGCTGCACCTTTGGAGCATAGCATTTGGGAGACTGACCTTTGGAGTGAGGCCACCCAAGTTCATAGGCCAGCTCCACCACTTCCAGCTCCATGGCCTTGGGCAAGTAAGTTAACCTCTCTGTGCCTCATTTATCAGACATTAGTTCTAGTAGTACCTATCCTGCCCTATCCTTCAGGGTTGTTGTAAGAATTCAGTTATATATATATATATATATGCAGTCATGTGCCACCTGATGTTTTGTCAATGATGAGCTGCATATACAAGGGAGGTCCCATAAGATTCTAATACCTTATTTTTATTGTACCTTTTCTATGTTTAGATGATATGTTTAGATGCACAAATACCATCTCGTGTTACAACTGTCTACAGTATTCAGTACAGTAGCATGCTGTACATATAGCCTAGGTGTGTAATAGGCTATCCCATCTAGGTTTGTGTAAGTACACTTTATGATGTTTGCACAATGATGAAATTGCCTAACAGCACATTCCTTGGAATGCATCCCCATCATTAAGCAGTGCATGACTGGGTGTGGGGTGTGTGTGTGTGTATCCAGAGCAGTGCATCCCATAGAGTAAGCTTTAAGTCTTATGAGTCGGTACCATTGTTGCTGCTGTGGGAAGCTGATTCCCCAGGCCCTCTTCCTTTTCACTCTATGATCTCTTCAGTGACTCCAAATTGACATTTCCAGCCCAGGCCTCTCCTTGGGGCTCCACACCTAAAAGTCCAGTTGCCCACTTGACATTCCCTCTTGGTTGCCTCAATGTCATATCAATTTTAATATGTGAATGACAAAACCATCTATTCTATTATGCAGTCAGAAACTTAGGAGCCGTTCTGGGTATCTCCCTCTTCCTCAGTCCTTCTTTTTCAATCCAATCTATCACCAAGTCAGGTTGGTTTTACCTCCTGAATGTCCTTTCAAATCGTTCACTTATCTTCATTGCCATTGCTACTACCTTAGCTCAGAGGACCAACTGTCCCCTAGAACAGTGTAAAAACTGCCTAGCCAGTCTCTGTTTCTATTTTTCCCTCTTTTATTTTTATTTATTTATTTATTTTTTTGAGACTGGGACTTACTCTGTCACCGAGCATGGAGTGCAGTGGTGTGATCTTAGCTCACTGAAACCTCTGCCTCTTGGGCTCAAGTGATCCTCTCTCCTCAGCCTCCCGAGTAGCTGGGATTACAGGCGCGCACCACCACGCCTGGCTACTTTTTTTTGTAGAGATGGGATTTCACCATGTTGCCCAGGCTGGTCTTGAACTCCTGGGCTCAAGTGGTCTGCCTGCTTCAACCTCCCAAAGTGTTGAGATTAGAGGCGTGAGCCACTGCACCTGGCCTAATTTTTAATCAGTGATATATTTTGGTCATGCCATTTCTCTGCTCAGAATCTGTCTTGGCTTCCAATTGGTCTTTGGATAATGATGCTAATCATTAAGGTTTGAAAATTATGTTGTTAGAGGTCTTGAATGCCAGACCTTATCATGGTGTCAAGCACACAGTAGGTGCTCAATAAGCATTTGTTGTCTGATTGACTGCTGGGAAGAAGCACTTTTGCATTTGAGCTTTGATAGCAAACTACTGATGATTTGTGTTGAGGGAGTAAGTAACGTTAGCAGATATGACTTTCCAAAAATAGTCTTGCTGGGATCCCATGGATTGGGATTGAGAGAGGAAGACCTATTGGGACAGAAAGAAAGAGCAGAGAATTTGAAATAGATGGCAGTTGGAAAGAAAAAGATGGATAGAGATTGGGAAGGCAGAATCTGTCTGCTTGGCTGAGAAAAAAATAACACTCGGATTTTAGACTGAGAAAAAGAAAAAATGGATTTCTTTTGATTCGTTTATTCTGCTATTCTCTCTCTCTCTCTCTCTCTGTCTCTCGCTCACTCTCGCTCTCTCTCTTTCTCCTTCTCTCTCTCTCTCTGACAGGATCTTGCTCTGTCACCCAGGCTGGAGTACACGGGTGTGATCATGGCTCACTAAAGCCTCGACCTCCCAGGCTCAAAGGATCTTCTCACCTCAGCCTCCTGAGTAGCTGAGACCACAGGTGTGTGTCACCAGACCTGGCTAATTTTTTAATATTTTATGGAGATGAGGTCTCACTCTGTTGCCCAGGCTGGTCTCAAACTCCTAAGCTCAAGCGCTTCTCCTGCCTTGGCCTCTCAAAGCGCGGGGATTACAGGTGTGAGCCACTGCTCCTGGCCAGCATGCCTTCTAAGGATTTTCACAGTCTGGCTCTAATCTACCTCTACAATCTCCTTTTCTGTTTTTCATCAGGTTTCCAACATTATAAACAGAGGTGCTAAAATCACATCTTTACTACTTTCGAAACAATGGACCTAGAGACCAGACTTTTTCTTATGTATTCAAATATTTATTCAAAAATATGTATCAAGTGCAATCATGTATCTGGGGTTGTGCTGGGCAGAGGAGGTACACAATGAGCAAAACAGTCCCTGACCCTGTTGTCCCTTCCAGCCTGAGAGAGGAGACCAACTTTAACCAAATCAATCTCCTAATGTGTGAATAACCCCAAACTGAACCAAGTGCTTGAAGGAGAGGAACACAGTTCTGTGAGAATGTATAACATAAAGGTCTGCCCCAGGGCTGGGCACAGTGGCTCACACCTGTAATCCCAGCACTTTGGGAGGCCGAGGCGGGTGGATCACTTGAGGTCAGGAGTTCGAGACCAGGCTGGCCAAGATGGTGAAACCCTGTCTCTACTAAAAAATACAAATTAGCCAGGTGTGGTGGCAAGCGCCTGTAGTCCCAGCTACTCAGGAGGCTGAGGCAGGAGAACTGCTTCAACCTGGGAGGTGGAGGTTGCAGTGAGCTGAGATTGTGCCACCGCACTCCAGACTGGGCAACAGAGCGAGACTCAAAAAAAATCTGCCCAGACACACAAACTCTCTCTCTCTCTCTGTCTCTGTCTCTCTCACTCCATCTCTCTCTCTCTGTCTTCTCTCTGTCTCTCTCTGTGTGTGTGTGTGTGTGTGTGTGTGTGTGTGTGTATGTGAGTAGTAGTAGTAGTAGTAGTAGCAGTAGTAGTAGTGGTAAAGACTTCCCACAAGGGATGCTTGAGCAGAGAGCTGAAGGTGGAGAAGGACCTGATTGAATGAAGTGGAAATGGAACATGATGGGTCCAAGAAACTTAGACCATGTAGCTATTCTTGCATATTTATTTTTTCATATGAACTTTAGTATCAACTTGTTTAGGTCCAGAATAAAAGCTTATTGGTATTCTTACTGAGAGTTGGTAAGTTTATAACATAACATAGGAAGGAGAATTGACATCTCCATGATATTGACTTGACCTATCTGTGAGAGCCACCATTCAGCCCAGTACATCATGTAAGATAACATAAACAGAGGTTCCAAGGATCAGGACATGGATATCTTTAGGGGCCATTATCCTTCTCACCACAAGCACTATTTACAATAATACCAAAGAAGGCCAGGTGCAGCGGCTCACGCCTGTAATCCCAGAGCTTTGGGAGGCAAGGCAGCTGATTACTTGCGGTCAGGAATTTGAGACCTGGGCAACATGGTGAAACCCTGTCTCTACTAAAAATACAAAAATTAACCGGGCGTGGTGGCAGGCGCCTGTAATCCCAGCTACTCCGGAGGCCGAGGCACAAGAACGCTTAAATCCAGGAAGCAGAGGTTGCAGTGAGCTGAGGTCGTGCCACCGCACTCCAGCCTGGGGAAGAGAGCGAGACTCAATCTAAAAAGAAAAGAAGAGAAAAGAAAATAGAAATAATACCAGAGAAATGAAATACTTAGGTGTAAATTTAACAAATATGTCCTAGATCTATGTGCTGAAAACTACAAAACAATGATGAAGGAAATAAAAGAGAGCTAAATATATGGAGATTTAGAAAGGTCTGGAGCACTGTGTTCATGGATTGGAAGACTCAATATTGTTAAGATGTCAATACTCTAAAAATTTATCTATAGATTCAACACAATTCCAGTCCAAATCCCAGCAGGATTCTTGGTAGATATCAGCATGGTGACTCTAAAATTTACATGGAGAGGCAAAGAAATTAGAATATTCAAAACAGTTTTTAAAAATAAGAACAAAATTGGAAGATTCATGCTACTTAAATTTGAGACTTACTATAAAGCCACAGTAATCAAGACAGTGTGGTATTGGTGCAAGGATGGATACATAGGTCAATGTAATAGAATAGAGAGTGCAGAAATTTGCCCATAGTTTTTACAAAAATTCACTTAAAATCAATCATAGACCTGGCTGGGCCTGGTGGCTCATACCTGTAATCCCAGCTTTTTGGGAGGCCAAGGCAGGTGGATTGCTTGAATCCAGGAGTTTGAGACCAGTCTGGGCAACATGGTGAAACTCTATCTCTACAAAAAATAAAATTAAAAAAAAAATTAGCTGGGCATGGTGGCACATGCCTGGGAGCTACTTGGGAGGTTGAGGTGGGAGGATGGCTTAAGCCCGGGAGGGGGAGGTTGCAGTCAGCAGTGATCGCACCACTGCACTCCAGCCTGGGTGACAGACCGACACTCTGTCTAAAAAAAAAAAAAAAAAAAAAAAAAAAAATCAATCATAGACCTAAATGTAAGATGTATAACTTTTAGAAGAAAACACAGAAGAAAGTCTTTGTTTTCTGGAGTTAGGCCAATAATTCTTAGATATGACACCAAAAGCACTATCCGTAACAGAAAAATTTGATAAGTTGGACTTCATGAAAATTATGAGCCGTTGCTCAACAAAAGATGTTAAGAGGATGAAAATACAATATACTGGGAGAAAATATTTATAAATAACATATCTAACAAAGGACTTGTATCCAGAATATACAACGAGCTCTTGAAACAATAAGGAAACAAACAATCCAATATAAAAATGGGCAAGAAACTGTGGAAGCAGACAAAGAACCAATAGGTGAAGATAAAGGCATCAAAGCATATAAGGAATCTGCAAAGCAGACACTGGCTCCAGCAGCAAGTGTAACTGGCAGCAGGAGATGGCCAAGAGCACCCAGGGAAAAGGCCCAAGCCCTAGAAGACCTGGCCGGCTTCAAAGACCCAGTACCAGGTTATACTGAAGAATCAATGACTCATGACAAAACCACCAAAATACCCTACAAATCACCACCAGAACTAGTAGACACTGCAACAAGCTCAAAGAGATGGCCCAGGGCTTGTGGCCAGAAAGTAGAAGTGAAAGAAGAGCTGTTAGCAGTTGGCACGCTCACACAAACATCAGGGGAGACCACGCACACCAACAAAGAACCAGCAGGTGAGGGCAAAGGCATGAAAGCATTTAAGCAACCCCCAAAGCAGAAGCTGAACCCAGAAAATGTAACTGGCAGCAGGAGATGGCCAACAGTGCCTAAGGAAAAGGCCCAACCCCTGGAAGATCTGGCCAGCTTCCAAGAGCTCTCACAAACACCAGGCCACACTGAGGAACTGGCAAATGGTGCTGATAGCTTTACAAGCACTCCAAAGCCAGCACCTGACAGTGGAAAACCTCTAAAAATATCCAGAAGAGTTCTTCAGGCCCCTAAAGTAGAACCCGTGGGAGACCTGGTAGGCACCAGAGACCCTGTAAAATCACAAAGCAAAAGCAACACCTCCCTGTCCCCACTGCCCTTCAAGAGGGGATATGGAAAAGATGGAAGTGTCATAGGAACCAAGAGGCCGCACTGCATGCCTGCACCAGAGGAAATCATAGAGGAGCTGCCAGCCAGCAAGAAGCAGAGGGTTGCTCCCAGGGTGAGAGGCAAATCACCCTTGCTCATCATGAAGAGAAGTCTGAGGACTTCTGCAAAAAGAATTGAACCTGCAGAAGATCTGAACAGCAATAACATGAAAACCAACAAAGAGTAATACGAATTACAAAACTCAGTCCCTGAAAATAAGGGAATGTCCCTGCGCTCCAGACGCCAAAATAAGACTGATGTAGAACAGAAAATAACTGAGGTAATTGTGTTAGCAGAAAGAATTCCAATAAACTGAAATGAAAAGAAGCCCATGAAGACCTCTCAAGACATGGACATTCAAAATCCAGATGATGGAGCCCAGAAACCTATACCTAGGGGCAACGTCAGTGAAAACAAAAGGTGCTTGAGGTCTGTTAGAAAGAATAAGAGCTCCCAGCCTAAAGTGGCAGAGGAGAGCACAGGGCAGAAGAGTAGCGGGGGGTTCTCATGTAGAATCAGGAAGGGAAAAGAGAAGCAGGAAATTCAGACTCCATGTGTTTGAGATCAAGAAAGATGAAAAGCCAGTCTGCAGTGAGCACTTTGGAGAGTGAATCTGCACAGAGTAACGTGGAATGTCAAGAGGCGTGCAGAAAATCCAAAGAAGACTGAGGGCTGGGCGCAGGGCTCATGCCTGTAATCCCAGCACTTTGGGAGGCTGAGGCGGGCGGATCACGAGGTCAGGAGATCGAGACCATCCTGGCTAACATGGTGAAACCGCGTCTCTACTAAAAATACAAAAAATTAGCTGGGCGTGGTGGCGGGCACCTGTAGTCCCAGTTACTTGGGAGGCTGAGGCAGGAGAATGGCGTGAACCCGGGAGGCGGAGCTTGCAGTGAGCCAAGATCACGCCACCGCACTCCAGCCTGGGCAACAGAGCAAGACTCCGTCTCAAAAAAAAAAAAAAAAAAAAAAGGCTGAGGACATTGTGTGTGTCAAGAAAATAAGAACCAGAAGTCACCGGGGCAGTGAAGACATTTAGCAAATAAATCTAACTGGGAAAAATATAATAAAGTTAGTTTTGTGATAAACACACACAAAAAATGGGCAAAATATTTGAACAGCCTTTTCACCAAAGAAGATATGCAGATGTCTATAAGGAAATGAACAAGCTGCTCAACATCAACAGTAAAATGCAAATTAAAGCCACAATGAAATACTACTGACGCACCTATTGCAATGGCTTAAAAAAACTGATAATACCAATGCTGGCCAGGCTGTAGAACAACTGGAACATTCATACATTGCTAGTGGGAATGCAAAAATGGTTCAGCCACTTTGGAAAAACAGTTTGGCAGGTTTTTAAAATAAAGTTAAAAATATACTTACCACATGTTCCACGAATTCCATGCCTACATATTTCCTTAAAAGAAATGAAAACTTATGTTCACACAAAATCCTATATGCAAATGTTGATAGCAGCTTTAGTCATAATTGCTAAAAATTGGAAGCAACTGGTGAATGGAGAAACAAATTGTGATCAACCATACAATGGAATGCTACTCAGCAATAAAAAGGAACAGACTATTGATACAGACAATGACGTGGCTGAATCTCAAATACTTTATTCTCTGAGAAAGAAGCTGGCTCAAAAGTCTACATTCTGTATTATCCCATTTATACGACATTCTGGAATATGCATAAGTATATTGACAGAGAACAGATTAGTTCTTTCCAGGGATTAAGCACAGAGTAGAGGAATCAACCATAATGGGACAGCATTAGGTAGTTCTTTGGGGGGAATTAGAATTCTTCTGCATCTTGACTGTGGTAGTAGTTACATGGCTTGGTGAGTTTGTCAAAATTCATAGAACTATACACCAAAAAGAATGAAATTTACTGAAGATAAATTTTAAAATAAAATAAAATAAACCCCAGGTAATCATGGCTCTACTTCCAATGCCCAAGCTGCCTTGAGCTTCTGAGCTCTAATGGATGAAAAGGTAGATATAGGGTTTGCCTGCAAGCCTTGTCCAAGCTCTGCGATTTCACCCACATTATAGGTTGAGTTCTCTGGGAGGCAGACTCTGAGATGAAGATTAGCACCCAGGAGATTTTTTTGTTTTGTTTTTTTGAAATGGAGTCTCGCTCTGTCACCCGGGCTGGAGTGGAATGGCACGATCTCTACTCACTGCAACCTCTGCCTCCCAGGCTCAAGCGATTCTCCTGCCTCAGCCTCCCAAGTAGCTGGGATAACAGGTACCCACCACCACACCCGGCTAATTTTTGTATTTCCAGTAGAGATGGGGTTTCACCATGTTGGCCAGGCTGCTTTCAAACTCTGTACCCAGGAGATTTATTAGAGCGGGCCCTTGGGATCAACATCTTTTGAAGGGAAGGGAAGGATATAGGATTGGGCAGAGGGGGAAGTCAGGGGGCAGCACAAGCCCAACATTGTCTCTCTTGGTCTACCACATGGTGATCTTTGAAGTTGAGGTGGTTATTCGGAGTTGTCTCTTGTTGAGGGGAGAGGGCTGGGCCCCCTGTTTTTCAGCTATTAGATGCAGGCTGACCCCTAGAAGGATGCAACTTTGGGTGAGGCCGCTCTTTTTAGCCAAGGCAATCACTGAAGTTGCTGACAGCTGAGGGTTTTCTGTGGGCACCGCTCCCAGCAGTTGGAGAATACTTCCTTCATTCCAGAAGGGAATCTGGACAGCATCTACCACACTTCCTGACCTCTTCAAACGAGGAGGTATTCCCATCTTTTTTACTATCTCCCAGAGGGCAGAAATGGTGATTTCCTGTTGAAATCCAGTGGCAGGACACTTATCAGGTCCTTTTGAGTTTTCTAATAAAAACATAAATCAATAAATAAACATATTTTCTGGGCAAAGAGTGGCTTCTCATGGGAATTTTTTCTAATTTTACACATTTTTCTTCCTTGTGATAATATGTATAATTTATTTTATAAGAAGGAAAACACAAATTGTAATAGAACTTAGTTTTAGGGTATATAGATATATATATTAGAGATGGGTACTCATTCTGACTCCCAGACTGGAGTGCAGTGGCGGCAATCATAGCTCACTGCAGCCCCAATCTCGGGGGCTCAAGCAATCCTCCCACCTCAGCCTCCCAAGTAGCTGGGACCACAGGCATGTGCCACCACACCCGGCTAATTTTGTTTATTTTTGTAGAGATGGGGGTCTCACTATGTTGCCCAGGCTGGTCTTGAACTCCTGGGCTCAAGCGATCCTCCTGCCTTAGCTTCCCAAAGTGCTGGGATTACAGGCGTGTGCCACTGCCCCCAGCCACGTTTGTTAATTTCAACATTTTCTTAACAAAAAGGAAAATTAATTACATAGTGTAGGTCAGGCATCTTTTATAACACTCTTACTTCTTCATATTCTTAAAATGTTGACTTTCTAATGTGAAGACTGGACAAGCTTCCAAGCTCTGGTCAAAGTGGGGCAAGGATTACTCTAGAGAGATTGTTAGGATATCACTGTATACCACTCCATCTCCCGTGAGTATACAAGTTGTGCTGTGAGAGGAGTTTCTCACCATCTTCCGTACTTAAACATGGCTTCATTTCTTTCTCCTTAATCCTCTTCATAGCCTCCACCTAACCTAAAATATTGGGAATCCAAGGTTCCATGCTGGGCGCCCTCTTCTTGTACTCAACCACCTGAGATTTTCAATTCCCATGGCTTCTCCCAACAAGTTTACATTATTCACTCTTAAATATCATCTCCAGGCTGGGCATGGTGGCTTATGCCTGTAATCTCAGCATTTTGGGAGGCCGAGGCAGATGGATCACCTGAGGTCACGAGTTCGAGACCAGCCTGGCCAACATGGTGAAACCCGGTTTCTACTAAAAATACAAAAATTAGCCAGGCACGGTGGTGCCTGCCTGTAATCCCAGCTACTTGGGAGGCTGAGGCAGGAGAATCGCTTGAACCCGGGAGGCGGAGGTTGCAGTGAGCCAAGATCACGCCATTGTACTCTAGCCTGGGTGATAAGAGCAAAACTCCGTCCCTCCCCCACCCAAACAAAAATCATCTCCTGAATTTATCTCCTGAACTCCAGTTAGTCTCATGTTTCCAATTCTGACTCAGCACCTCTACCTGATGTCCCCCCAACCCAGGTACCTCACATTCATCTTGTCCCCAAGCAAATCCTCTACAACCCTCTACAAATCTGCTATTCCTCATGAATTTCTGTTTTGAATGTTATTATTACACAGCAAGATGCCAGAATTAGAAACCCCGCAGTCATCTTTGTGCATGCCTCTCCCTTTCTCAGGCACCACATCCAATCAGTCATCCTAGCCCCGTAAGTCTACCATGCAAATACCTCTTAAATATGCCTCCATCATTAACTTTCCCCCAAACAAGATGCCACCATTCATCAATCCACATTGTGCTTTTCCTCTCTAGCTTTGTGTGATCCATCATCTCTTAATTAGTCTTTCTGCTTCCATCCTCTACTATCTCCACACCTTCTTAAGAAGGCTATCTGGGGCCTGCAGAATCAAGTCCACACTCCTTAGGACACCTCATAAGGGTTTTTACAGTGCTGTTCTTATTCCTTGGCTTGCCTTCTAAGGATTTTCCCAGTCTGGCTCTCATCTACCTCTGCAGTCTCTTTCCACTGCTTCCTCTCTCTTCCTCCTCCATCCTGTATCCCAATTCTGTTGGCACACTGACTGTTTAATACTGTGTGTTCAGGCCGGGCGCGGTGGCTCAAGCCTGTAATCCCAGCACTTTGGGAGGCCGAGACGGGTGGATCACGAGGTCAGGAGATCGAGACCATCCTGGCTAACACAGTGAGACCCCGTCTCTGCTAAAAAATACAAAAAAAACTAGCCGGGCGAGGTGGCGGGCGCCTGTAGTCCCAGCTACTCGGGAGGCTGAGGCAGGAGAATGGCGTATACCCGGGAGGCGGAGCTTGCAGTGAGCTGAGATCCGGCCACTGCACTCCAGCCTGGGCAACAGAGCGAGACTCCGCCTCAAAAAAAAAAAAAAAAAAATACTGTGTGTTCTAGTCAGACTTTTCTGGGTTTCACAAAAATGCTGAACAGTTTGATGCTTCTATATCTGAGCTCAAGTTGTTCCCTCTGCCTAAAATACCTTTTGTTCACATTTCAGTCTGTCATATCTCACTTAAATTTGAAGCTCACATATAAAGTTCATTCAACAGAATTAATGATTCATTTTCTAGGTTTCCATCTTGTACATACCTGCATTAAAACATCTCTTATGGCCAGGCATGGTGGCTCATGCCTGTAATCCCAGCACTTTGGGAGGCTGAGGTGGGTGGATCACTTGAGGTAAGGAGTTCAAGACCAGCCTGGCCAACATGGTGAAACCCCATCTCTACTAGAAATACAAAAAAATTAGCTAGGCTTGGTAGTGGGTGCCTATAATCCCAGCTACTCAGGTGGCTGAGGCAGGAGAATCACTTGAACCCAGGAGGTGGAGGTTGCGGTGAGCTGAGATCGCACCACTGAATTCCAGCCTGGGCGACAGAGTGAGACTCCATCTCAAAAAGAAAGAAAACCTCTTACATTAGTGTTATGAATTTGTTTTTCTTTCTGGATGGACTGTGAGCTCAGCAAGACTACCTGAAAGACGAGAGATATCCAATTGATGTTCCGTTTGAACTAGTGAATGAAATATCCCTGGTATAATTGGCACATTTGTCCGGAGCTGCACGCCCCGGCCATAGCGAATAATAACTGACGATTAAAAACGCCTGAGCTATATTCATTTCCACCCCACACCTTCTCCCTAGATTTACCTTTTTCCCTGTATTAATACCTCATAAAAGATGGCGCTCTTCCTGCTTCTTCTTCACCCATTTTTCCCGCGCCCGCGAAAATTACTACCTGACAGCGCAGGTGCAACATGACGTTCGACCAGAGAAACCAATACCTACTTGGTCACGCCCTTTGCGATGAGATCATCTCCGCCTCTGGCCCAACCCCTTTCCCTCCAAGTGTATATAAGGCACTGCATTACCGCCATTAAAAGAGACTTGATCAGAGCACTGTCTTGTCTCCATTTCTCGTATCTCTTGTTCCCCAAATTCCCACCCCCTCCTCCAGGGCCTGCTTCGACTATCCCGCGGGCTGGGATACACATTAAGCTGGGAATACTAATTACATATACCTAAGAATGAATTTTAATTATATGCTGTACTCAGAAAGTAGAGAAGCAAACATTACTGTGTGAAGCTTAAAGGAAGGAATAAATAATACTAAAGAAGGAATCTGAGAAACAAAGAGGAGTGAAGGCCCTGCATGGAAAAAAGGAGTGAAGAGAAATCAAAGGTGGACATTTTCTTAGAGACAGGGTCTCACTATGCTGTCCAGGCTGGTCTTGAACTCCTGGGCTCAAGCTACCCTCCCACCTCAGCCTCCCAAAGTGCTGGGATTACAAGTGTAAGCCACCACGCCTGGCCTGAGATGGACATTAAAGTCAGATTTGCCCCCTTTAGCATTTTGTCCTTACTATTTTATTTTTGTAAATAGGTAGGCTGAAGTGACCTGATGAGAAAATATCTAGTATAAACACTGTGCAAACTAAGAATTGAAGATGTTGAAAAATTCTACTTTTTTTTATTTTTTATTTTTTAGACATAGTCTTGCTCTGTCGCCCAGGCTGGAGTGCAGTGGTACAATCTTGGCTCACTGCAACCTCTGCCTCCCAGGGTCAAGTGATTCTCCTGCCTCAGTCTCCCAAGTAGCTGGGATTACAGGCACCTGGCACCGTGCCTGGCTAATTTTTGTATTTTTTTTTTAGTAGAGATAGGGTTTCACCATGTTGGCCAGGCTGGCCTCAAACTCCTGATCTCAAGTGATCTGCCCACCTCAGCCTCCAAAGTGCTGGGATTACAGGCGTACAGTGCTGGGATTACATGCCCGGCCTGAAAAATTCTACTTTCTGTATTAGTTATTTTTAAAATTGTTCTTAGTCTTCTTTTCATAAATGTTACTTTTTTGAAAACATGCTCTACATGTTCAGAGAAACTTCCCTAGGAAGGAACTATACAAATTGGTGGCCCACGCCTGTAATCGCAGCACTTTGGGAGGCTGAGGAAGGAGGATTGCTTGAGCCCAGGAGTTTGAGACCAGCCTGGGCAAGACAGTGAGACTCTGTCTCTACAGAAAAATTTTAAAATAGCCCAGTGTGATGCTGCGTGCCTGTAGTTCCAGCTACTCAGGAGGCTGAGGTGGGAAGATTGCTTGAACCTGGGATGTCAAGGCTGCAGTGAGCCATGATGGCACTCTTGCACTCCAGCCTGGGTGACAGAGTGAGCCCCTGTCAAAAAAAAAAAAGAAAAGAAAAAGAAATGACCCCCGAAAGCATAGTCATTAAATGTTACTTCCTGATGAATGCCTTTTTGTAAATGAATTCAAGATGTAGATAAATGAGAAATGAAATAGAGATAATTATATTTCAGTTATATAGCTCACTCATCCATTTGGATAATTTTTCCATATTCTATAAAATGTCACCATCTGCTGGGGGAAGAAAAGATGTACAATTCAATTTTGTTGCATAAGTGGTATTTCAAATCAACATGATTACTTAGAACTATAGAAATTTTCCTTAGCAAGATGATTACACTAGCTCAGCTGGTGAAAAATTACCAGAACACATAGGCAAATACTATTCACCACTGTGCTTTGTTTGAGGGTATTCTTTCTCCAATGTGCAATTAAGATCAATTATCCTTTAAAATGTTTTAACAGTAGCTCTTTTTTGTTGTTGTTGGTTTTTTGAGACAGAGTCTCACTCTGTCACCCAGGCTGGAGTGCAATGGTGAGATCTCAGCTCACTGCAACCTCTGCCTCAACCTCCTGAGTAGCTGGGATTACAGGCACACACCATCATGCCTGGTTAATTTTTGTATTTTTGTAGAGACGGGGTTTCACCATGTTGGCCAGGCTGATCTTGAACTCCTGACCTCAAGTGATCCTCCTGCCTCGGCCTCCCAAAGTGCTGGGATTACAGGCGTGAGCCACCTCGCCCAGACTCCTTTTCCATTTTCTATTCATATGTTCACTTTTACATATGTACACTTTTACATATTTTACAAATAGCAGTTTGTGGGGATTTTTTTCTTTTTAGAGACATTGTAATCATCCAGTGGGTCCTTCTGTTAGAATAGGTAGGCAAGCAGACATGAACAGGGCAGGAGAAGGCCCCCAAGTTCCCAGGCAACCATCAGGTGATGGTCAGGTGGTTGTTAAACTGTCTCGCTAAAATAATAATTGGTCACAGCTGGCACCAGAGAAGGGCAATCTCCCAAAGGATAGAAACACCTGAAGCTGGTAATGAGCAACTTCCAAATAAGATGTCAGGAGTTAGGCGAACGGGCTCAAGTATGTGCACTGAGAGGCAAAATGGCGGAGTTTAACTGGTATATGACATTCCTCTAGGAATGCTTGACTGGTAAGGGAAAAATACCTCAAATGAGCATGTGCCTAACTTCAGTAAACACACTGCAAGTGCAGCCTCATCCAAGTGCTGGCAGGCCATGGCGCATGCAGACAGCCCACTCCAAGGAAAAATCGAGGAGAAATGGAAATTTCAGAACCATGCCAGCATATAAAACCCCAGGTCAAGGGCTGAACAGTACACTTGGATCTCTCAAGTTGCCCACTTGACCCTCTTCCAAGTGTACTTTACTTCCTTTAGTTCCTGCTCTAAAACTCTTTAATAAACTCTCACTCATGCTCTAAAACTTACCTTGGTCTCTCACTCTGCCTTCTGCCCCTTGGCCAAATTCTTTCCTCCAAGGGGGCAAGGATCGAGTTTGTTGTAGACCTGTTGGATTTGCTGCTGGTAACACTTCCTGCCCACTGCACAGACAAAATCAATTTACTGAGACCATGGCATTGCAATAAGGAGTTTGGCTGGGTGTGGTGGCTTACACCTGCAATCCCAACACTTTGGGAGGCTGAGACAGGTGGATCACTTGAGGCCAGGAGTTCAAGACCAGCCTGGCCAACATGGTGAAACCCAGTCTCTACCAAAAACACAAAAAATTAAGGCTGGGCATGGTGGCTCATGCCTGTAATCCCAACAATTTGGGAAGCCGAGGCAAGTGGATCACCTGAGGTCGGGAGTTCAAGACCAGCCTGGCCAATATGGTGAAATCCTGTCTCTACAAAAATACAAAAATTAGCCGGGCATGATGGCATATGCCTGTAATCCCAGCTACTTGGGAGGCTGAGGCGGGAGAATCGCTTGAACCCAGGAGGCAGAGGTTGCAGTAAGCCAAGATCATGCCATTATACTCTAGCCTGGGTGACAGAGCGAGACTCAGTCTCAAATTAAAAAAAAAAAAAAAAAGCCAGGCATGGTGGCACGTGCCCGTAGTCCTAGCTACTCAGGAGGCTGAGGCAGGAAAACCATTTGAACCTGGGAGGTGGAGGTTGCAGTGAGCCGAGATCATGCCACTATGCTCCAGCCAGGGTGACAGAGTGAAACTCCATCTCAAAAAAAAAAAAAAAAAAAAAAAGTTTAATTGACATGAGGCTGGCCACACCACGTGGGAGATGGAATTATTACTCAAATCAATCTCCCTGAAAACTCAGAAGTTAGGGTTTTTCAAGGATAGTTTGTCAGACAGGGGGCTGATTGGCTGGAAGTGCAATCATAGGGGTGTGGAAAACGGCCCTTGTGTGCCAAGTCTGCTTCTGGGTGGGGGCCACAAGACCAATTTAGTCATGAGTCCATCTTGCCAGTCCGAGTGGAGCCATTCGGTCACCATAAATGCAAAAGCCAGAAAAGACATCTCAAAAGGCCAATCTTAGGTTCTACAATAGTGATTTATTTACAGGAGTAACAGGGGAAGTTGCAAATCTTGTGGTCTCCGGAACAATGGCCATTAATCATTTAACTCCACCTACATCTTAGCAAAATTCAGGCCCCTTTCATCTTTCTTTATTTTCTCTCTTTTTTTTTTTTTTTTTTTTTGAGATGGAGTCTTGCTCTGTTGCCCAGGCTGGAGTACAGTGGTGCTATCTCAGCTCACTGCAAACTCTGCCTCCCTGGTTCAAGTGATTCTCCTGCCTCAGCCTCCTGAGTAGCTGGGACTATATGCGCCCATCACCACGCCTGGCTAATTTTTGTAATTTTAGTAGAGACAGGGGTTTCACCATATTGGTCAGGCTGGTCTCGAATGCCTGACTTCATGTGATCCACCCACCTCGGCCTCCCAAAGTGCTGGGATTACAGGCGTGAGCCACTGTGCCCGGCCTCATTAGTTTTACAAAGGTGCTTTAGTTGTGGGGAAGGGCTATTATAATTTAAACTGCAAACTGCATTTTCCCCAAAGTTAGCTTGGCCCATGCCCAGGGATGACCAAGGCCAGTTTAGAGTTTAAAGGCAAGATGGGGGTTGTTTAGATCAGATCTCTTTCACTGTCATAATTTTCTCACTGTTAAAATTTTTGCAAAGGCAGTTTCAATATCGCCTCTCTTCTTAAGAGTTGCAAATATTCTTCCCAGTCTATAACTTGTCTTTTGATTTCCTATGGCATATGAGGACTAAACTCCGATCTTGAAATTCCTATCTAAGGGGCCTGGGGAGTCATGCCCTACAAACCACAAAAATCTAATTAGATTTTTAAAATTAAGCTGACACAATGGGGCTTACTTTCCAACCTGACTCTGGTATAGCATCACATGATAGATAGCAGACACTGAAGGAAACCAAATTATTTTATCCCAAAATATATTTCTTTAACATATTTTAAGATGGCTGCCACAGGGCTAACACATTGAAATGGCTCTGCAAAGCTGCCTTTTGCAGTGGAAATTTGAATCGGTAGAGAATCTCCATTAATGCACCCAGGCCTTCCCTTTCTAGGCCTTTCCCAGATCTAGGAGAGATTACCTGTGAGTCTGACCTCTTTAAGGTCTGAAAGAGACATTTACCACCTATTCTCTCTGAGGGCTGCTACCTACGAACCTTCATCTACATAACAAGGTCCTCAGCCCCCATAACCCCCTTATCTTAACTCAAGCATTCCTTTCTACTGACTTCACGTCTTCAGATAACAGCTTAACTCTCTCAGCCAACTGTCATCTAAAGAATACTTAAAACTGGCCGGGTGCGGTGGCTCACGCCTGTAATCCCAGCACTTTGGGAGGCCAAAGCAGGCAGATCACCTGAGGTCTGGAGTTCCAGAACAGCCTGACCAACATGAAGAATCCCCACCTCTACTAAAAATACAAAATTAGCTGGGCATGGTGGTACATGCCTGTAATCCCAGCTACTCAGGAGGCTGAGGCAGGAGAATCCCTTGAACCTGGGAGGCAGAGGTTGCAGTGAGCTGAGATCACACCACTGCAATCCAGTCTGGGTGACAGAGTGATACTGTCTCCAATATATATATATTTTAAATGAAGTCTAGGATTTATTTTATGGCTTCAGGGTTGTCCTTCTGGTTTATGCTCCACCATGATGTCATGTAATATTCATATATACGTGTGTGTGTGTGTACATATATATTTATTTATTTATTTGAGACGGAGTCTCACTCTGTCACCAGGCTGGATTGTAGTGGCATCATCTCAGCTCACTGCAACCTCCACCTCCCGGGTTCAAGCGATTCTCCTGCCTCAGCCTCCCGAGTAGCTGAGACTACAGGCACGTGCCACCATGCCCAGCTAATTTTTGTATTTTTAGTAGAGACAGGGGTTCACCATGTTGGCCAGGTTGGTCTCAATCTTGGCCTCTCAAAGTGCTGGGATTATAGGCGTGAGCCACCGCACCCGACCCATATATTTTATATTTTATTATTTTTCATATTTAATTTTAATCCACTTGGAGTTTGTCATTATATATAATATGTAGGGGTTCAGGATTTTTTCCTTACAGATTTACATCACATCAATCCTATTAATTTTCACAAACTTAAAATACCTTTATATTTCATTTTCCATACATACATGGATATATGTTGGAACTCTGCTTTCTACTGACATTTTTGTCAACCATTATAACTTAGCATTAAGTAGGTTTATAATTTTTTTTTTGCAGCAGGGTCTCACCCTGTTGCCCAGGCTGGAGTGTAGTGGCATGATCATGCCTCACTGCAGCCTCAACCTCTGGGGCTCAAGTGACTCTTCCATCTTAGCTTCCTAAGTAGCTGGGACTACAGGAACACGCCACCATGCCCAGATTTTTTTTTTTTTTTTTTTTGGTAGTGATGAGTCTTACTATGTTGCCCAGGCTGGTCTCAAACTCCTAGGTTCAAGTCATCCTCCCACCTCAGCCTCCCAAAGTGTTGGGATTATAGGCATGAGCCACCATGCTTGGCCCCTCTCAACTTATTTTTTCATACTTCTTAAGCTAAACGTCAGACATTTAGTCTTCCATGTCTTGGGTGCAACTGGGTGGGGATGGTATTGTGGACAGTAAAGGAATTTTGCCAAAACAGTCATAGGTAAAGAAAGGCAGATTTATCAGAGAAAGTATGAAGATACGTTGCAAGGGTTCAATGGGCGGCACAGCAGAGAAAAGGCTGTCTGAGAGGCAGGGGCTGGAGGTTTAAGTTGTATAAGGTTGTGCTGGAAAGGCTATGTGCAAAACAAGGGATTTGGGAACAGGATGTGTGCCAGCAGGTTGTTTGCAATTAGCCATCTATAGAACAACTGTTCTCTCTCACCTGCGGCCCCTTCCTTCTTGTTGCTTACTTATTAGGACTCCACATTCCATATATTCTGATTCTGGATTTTTTTTTTTGTTTCAGTGATCTCTTTAATTCTGCTCTATGCCACATTATTTACTTTAGTTTATAATGCCCTCTAATATCTTGTAAGATGAGTCTTCCCACGTTACCTCTATCCACCAAATACTCTTAGTTGTTCATATATTTTTTTTCTGCCAATTAAAATGAAGTATAATTGTACTATAGGCCCGTGATCCCATTTAGCATATTGGTTAAATTGCCTTAAATCTATCAATTAGGCTTGGGGACAATTTGGGTTTTACAGTATTAAGTCTTCACTAAGGAGTACAGTTTATTTTCCTTTATATAGATGATGTCCAACCTTCTTAGGGGGCTTATTTATACTTGTATTCTTGCTTTCGAAGTGCATCATTTTTCCTATTATATATTTTTTACTAGTCACCATTCACATGTACATTACAGCTAATCCAGATACTACAAAGCCCATAGTTGGTATCTACCTAGGATACTCATGCGTAGTAGCCACAACACCATTTTCATTTCAGAAAAGAAAGTAACAATGCAAAGGTGGACTTGAGACACAGAGGGAAAAAGGAACCTGGAAGATAGTATGCTAAATGAAATAAACTACACACAGATTGACAAATACTGCATGATCTCACTTAAAGGTGAAATCTTAAAAAGTTGAACTCACAGAAACAGAGAGTACAACAGTGGTTACCAAGGACTGGGGATGCAGGAGTGGGAGGCAGGAAATGGGGAGATGTTGGTCAAAAAATAAAAACATTCTTTTTTGGGGCGGGGAGACAGAGTCTTGCTCTGTCGCCCAGGCTGGAGTGCAGTGGCGCGATCTCAGCTCACTGTAACCTCTGCCTCCCAGGCTCAAATGATTCTCATGCCTCTGCCTCCCAAGTAGCTGGGACTACAGGAGCGCGCCACCACACCCGGCTAATTTTCTGTATTTTTAGTAGTGACAGGGTTTCACTATGTTCCCCAGGCTCGTCTAGAACTCCTGAGCTCTGGAAGCCACCCACCTTGGCCTCCCAAAGTGCTAGGATTACAGACGTTGAGCCACCATGCCCGACCTAAAAGGTAGAAACATTCTAAGATGAACAAGTTCTACAGATCTAAGGTACAGTATGGGTGGTGATGGATGTATTAGTTGATTGTGGTAATCATTACACAATGCATACATATATCACATTTTAAAAACCCACTGTTTTAGGTATAAAAAAATAAAGACATGTATTTTTTTTTTTTTTTTTTTGAGACGGAGTCACGCTCTGTTGCCCAGGCTGGAGTGCAGTGGCCCGATCTCAGCTCACTGCAAGCTCTGCCTCCCGGGTTTATGCCATTCTCCTGCCTCAGCCTCCCGAGTAGCTGGGACTACAGGCGCCCGCCACCTCGCCCGGCTAGTTTTTTTGTATTTTTTTAGTAGAGACGGGGTTTCACCGGGTTAGCCAGGATGGTCTCGATCTCTTGACCTTGTGATCCGCCCGTCTCGGCCTCCCAAAGTGCTGGGATTACAGGCTTGAGCCACCGTGCCCGGCCAAAGACATGTATTTTTAAAAAATGAAAGAAAAACAGAGAAAAGACGAGGCAAGCATAAGAAACCTAGTGGTTTTCATTTGAAGGCAGTGGTTTTTAAACCAGACCATTTTCACAAAAGGAATGAGAACATCTCAGTATTATATATTTGATAAAATTCCCAAATAAATTTAGTCACAATAAAACAAAGTTGTTTATGCAGAACCCTTGAAATACAATGTATGTAAAAATATTTTTACTACTGTGCTCAAGAATGGAGATTTTGAGGACAATTCTTACATATTTAAGAAGAAGGAAAAACTTTAGTTAATACTCAGACTTTATTCAACATCAGAAAATACACAATGAGAAGAAAATCTACAATTTAAATCAGCTTGCAGATACATTTACTTCTGGATCACAACTTACTCAGCATTAGAAAATTCACACTGGCTGGGTGTGGGTATTCACCCTGTAATCCTAACACTTTGGAAGGCTGAGGGCAGGAAGAGGCCTTGAGTCCAGGAATTCCAGACCAGCCTGGGCAACATAGCCAGACCCTATCTCTACAAAAAATTTAAAAATTAGTCAGCTGTGGTGGTGCACACTTGTCCCAGCTACTCAGGAGGCTAAGGTTGCAGGGTCCTTTGAGCCGAGGTCATAGTATGCTATGATCATGCCTCTAATTAGCCACTGCATTCCAGACTGGGTAACATAATGGCATCCTATCTCTAAAATAAATATATAACAAATAAGAAAATAGTTGGCTGGGCGCAGTGGCTCACACCTGTAATCCCAGCACTTTGGGAGGCTGAGGCAGGAGGATCACCTGAAGTCAGGAGTTCGAGACCAGCCTGGCCAACATATGGTGAAACCCTGTCTCTACTAAAAATACAAAAAAATTGGCTGGGCATGGTGGCGTGTGCCTATAATCCCAGCCACTTGGGAGGCTGAGGCAGGAGAATTACTTGAACCTGGGAGGCAGAGGTTGCAGTGAGCCAAGATCATGCCACTGCACTCTAGCCTGGGCAACAAGAGCAGTAACTCCGTCTCAAAAAAAAAAAAAAAAAAAAAAAAAAAAAAATTGGCTACATGCAGTGTTTTTATCACATTAACAGTCACTTTTTGAAAAGTCATCTGGCAAAAACAACTGTTAACATTAGATGACAGTGACTTTGACAAAGCCCTATACTACTAGGGTACAAATGACTGAAGAGATTGGCACAAAATGAGGAAAGGGGCTTCGTTTCTGAGAATACCAGCTCCACTCAACACTAGATGCTCTCCTGCCTATGGAAATCCACAGGGGCAGTTGCAGAGAGTGCTGCATGTTTCATAGTGTTGGGAGAGGACAATGAAAACTAACATTTACCAGGTGCCTGCCATGGACTATTCCTGGGCTTGAGGCTCTAAAGATGTTCCTTTGAACAATAACAGCAGCCATCTAGATTAGGTGGTCCTTAGTTATGGCAGAAGAGAGGGGACTGAGGCCCAAGGAGCTAGTAAGTGGTGGATTCCAGTCTTTTCTTCCAACGGATTAGTAGACACCAATGGCCCATGCAGAGTGTTTCTTGATTTTTGAATACTAACATCATGAATAGCAAATGCTGGCATGGCAATAAGGGCGTGCCATACATCTGGTCACATTCAAATCATCGGTCCCTTCTCTTTCTGCATAAACACTTGATCTTACAGAATCAGGATATGGAGAGATGCTGGCCAGGGCCACAGATCAGGTACTTCTGCAGTTTGCAGTTTCTCTACTGTCCTCAGGACACTGTCATAGTATTAACCCTTTTCTGCCTAGTGATAGTGATATCTGAAAAGGTTATCAAATCACCTCTCCTCTAGAAATAGGTTGGTATCTAAACCTGACCATCAGTAACACATGACATGTAATTCTGAATGAGCAGTAATTCACTGCTCACGTGTCCAAGGGAAAACAGGCTCTTTTCCTGGGACTTGTACAGGAGGCTTGGAGAGGGTCACTTCCCAGGGTCTGGCTGTATTGAGTTTGCAGATTTGGGTTGTAACTCATCCAAACTATCTGGGGAATGCAAGTTAACCTGACAGGAGAAAGAGAAAGAGGAAAAAGACTCATGTTCAAATGGAAATTAAATACGTGTCTGATAGATTCCACAAATGTCTTGGACACATCTATGAACAGTGTCTGGCACCAGCTGGCTCCAGCACATAAGGGTTTGCTGTGTACCTGAGGGAGACTCTGTCATACTTGACCCAAGGAGGCCTGCTTGGTGACCAGGCAGGCATAGTAAGCATGGAGAACACACTTGGTCTCTTTCTCCCAGACCCAGACAGGAAACAGAAAACTTTCCTCAAGGCCACTACAGGCCTTTTTAGCGGGCTGTGTTACCACTGGCTGGCATTCTCGGAGAAAACACCTCTCCGCTAAAAAGTAAAACCCAGATTCTCCCAGCATGTGTAAGATCCTAGGAACCAGAGCCCCTCCATTGGGTAGAGAACAATCAGAATGAGGCTTTTTTCCCTCATTTCGGGAGGTTGCTGGCTTTGTAGCCCGGCTCCAAGGCCCCTCTTCCAGGCCACTTCCCCGACTGGGCCAGACCTCTTGCTCTTAGGACGCTCCGAGCGAGGCCTGGGGCCCCGCTCCGTGTGGCCTGCCTGGACCCTAGAGGGCCGCGCTCCGGAGCTGCCACTGATGTCAGAGGCGCGACTCTTTTTCTTATTCCCAGGAGCGGAAGACAGAAACAGTGGCCTTGGGGACAGAGGGGTGGGAACACCTCACGTCCACTGCAAGATAATGAAGTGGAAGAAGGCATTTCGGCTTCGGAGCTGGCGGGGACCTGGTCACTGGAAAGCCCGCGCGGAGTTCTCTCGCCTGTCTCCGCCCAGATACGCCTCCCCGAGCCTTTTGTACGACTCACCGTTGTTAATGGTCACACATTCCTTCTCCCCTTAGAGTTAACACTGTCATAACCATTGAAGCGCGGGCTGAGGAGCACCATATCGGCCGTACCCTTTGTTGCCCCGCCTTCAAGTCACTGCGCGTGCGCATTGCTTTGACCTCGCGTTCCCAGGGGGCAGTAGGAAGCGGAAATGCTCGGCTGACCCGCAGAGTGGCGCTTCGTTCACACTGGCTGTGGTCTTCCGCCCCTGAGGTTTCAGGCTCTTGGCAGTGAAGTAAGCGGGACGGGGGTGGTGATGGATTGGATAGGGGAATGTGGGGGACGGGAGGAATGACGGGAGTTTACGGGGCCGTGGGGTCATGGGGCCACGGGTGAGCGCCCTTGTGGGGGTTGAGTGACACGGACGGTGGGCGTGAGTGTTGGGGGCGAGGTTCGGGGCCAACGACTGACTAACTGATTGAGTCACTCAGCGCTTGTATCCTCACCCCCTGGTAATTGCCAGGCACTCTTGCAAACGTTTCACATTAATAGGAGCCCTGTGAGGTGTTACGATGATTATTTTCCTGCTATAGAGAGAAAATGGCACAGTGTGGCTTGGCAGCCTGTCCAAAGTCACGTAGGTAGCAAACCTGAGGGAGCCTTTTTCTTTTTCTTTTCCTGTACTTTGTTTATCATGTTTATTATTTCCTGTGTGTCTCTTCTTCCAGACTAGAAATCTGGAACTGGGAATTTGAAATTTTGTTCACTGATGGATTTGCAGCACGGAGAACCGGCTCATGGAGGGCACTCATTTCTTCAGTGAATGAAAGTGGCACAGCAGGTGATCAGTTGGTTCCAAAGCCCGAACTCAGGAAGGCAGGGTTTTTGTCACTGGGGATAATTGAGCTGTGCATGAATGTTAATTCACTCTTAAAGCTAGAATGAGGCGTTGTCCCTCTTCTGTTGGGTAAAAACCTTTGGGTTTTACTCAACTTCACTGCATGGAAGGGAGCATAGGTGTTGCTAATTGAGTCTCCTGTGGTCATTGTGTTTCAAGGGTCAGAGTGCAGACCTGAGACCACTGCTACACCGACTTCAGACTCCAGTTTATCTGTGCCCCGGCTTCCTCACTTAGTCTCAGAAGACTTAGGCTGAGGCCCCAGGAGGAGGTGAGTTCCCTGGGTCACAGGCAGAGATCTGGTGCTATAGTGATGGCCCCAGCTGGGGTGTGTTTGTCTCTGAATCCCTTGGTCCTGCCGCCTTGGACATAAGAGAGGTACGCTGAGCTGAGGCGAGTTGGAGGAGAAGCCTCAGCCCAGAGTCCAGACCCAGATCCTCAGGGCAGAGAAAGGTTCACAGGACAGCAGGTCCTAGAAGAGCTGGACCCGTAGTGACCTTTGTCCCTCACTTCAGCTGAGACAGAGCAAACTGGCTCAACTTCCAGGTGCCATCCAGGACCATATGACAGTGCAGTTTGATTCCTACTGGAGGAGGGACAGGTGAAAGTCACAGGTGAATGGAGGCATGGGTACCCCCGCCATGGGGCAGGTGCCCTGCTGTAGTGCCTGCAAAGGCGGGATGAGGCTAGAAAGGATCACAGCCAGCCACAGAGGATTGGCCTCTCCTAGCACACCTATTTGTGCACCCCCGTGCTTCCTTCTATTGCCATTGGCTTTTTCTGAATTTGAGTCAGCCCCACATCATCAACCAGGCACCTGCTTCCAGGGGAAATGCGAGTGTCCCTTCATCCTGACCAAAGTGCAGAAAATATATTTTTAGTTTATAGAATTTCAGAGTAGTCTCTAGGTACACTGTCATCCAGCTCTGCTGCCTTATTTAGAAGCTTAATGAAACCAGGTCTGAGGACATGACTTGTTAACCTACACGGAGCTGAACCCTGTTGTCCTGATGGTATCACAGTGATTGCTGAAGTAAGAAATGGTTGCTCTGCACAGAAGCTCCTTGCTGGAACTTTCTTTTGAAAAACTGCCAAAGAAGGAGGAGCATGGCAATCAAAATGCAAATCGTGGGAAAGGAGGAAGTGGTGGGGTGGGAACAGGGTAGGTGGCCAGTTAAAGAGGCAGATGCAGGGGAGCAGGCACAGTGGTTTTCAACCCCTCACAGAACTGACAGTGCTGGGCTGTTACCCACCCAGCCCCACACCTCTCCTCCCCTGCAGCCCTCTGAGCCCTTGTTGGCCTCCTTCCTCCAAACCACATCAAGAGATCCTACTCATACACACTTGCAGAGGGTCTTTTCACCTCTAGGGCTCTGTTTGATAAGAATTGATTTTTAATAATTTTTAATTTTTGTTTCATTAGTAATTAATTTTCATTGTCCAAAATGCAAATAAACAAGGAAATTAAAATCACCAATCAATGTAACCAATGTCAGTATTTGAATAAATGCTGTTTGAGATCAGGTGCGGTGACTTACGCCTGTATTCCCAGCACTTTGAGAGGCCAAGGCAGGTGGATCACCTGAGGTCAGGAGTCCGAGACCAGCCTGACCAACATGGTGAAACCCTGTCTCTACTAAAAATACAAAAATACTTAGCTGGGCATGTTGGTGCATGCCTATAATCCCAGCTATTTGGGATGCTGAGGCAGGAGAATCGCTTGAACCCAGGAGGTGGAGGTTGCAGTGAGCCAAGATCATGCCACTGCACTCCAGCCTGGGCAAAAAGAGCAAAACTGTCTCAAAAAAAAAAAAAAAAAAAAAAAAGAATAAATGCTGTTTGAGACTTCATATTTGTACATATTGCTTAACAAAAATGAGATCACACTGCAGTTGCTGTGCCGGAACCTCCTTTTAAACACCCAGGAACTGAAAACGAAGTTCAGAAACCATCTTTAAAGCCTGTGTAGTATGCTTGTTTTGCACGTTTCATATTTTTTTACTGAGTCCCCTTTGCTGCACATTTAGTTGCTTCCAAGTTTTTTGTTTATTTTTTGTTTATTTTTGAGCCAGGCTCTGACGTTTTCACACAGGCTGGAGTGCAGGAACGTGATCATGGCTCACTAACCTCGCACTCCTCAGCTCAAGAGACCCTCCCACCTCAGCCTTTTGAGTAGCTGGGACTACAGGCATGCACCACCACGCCAGCTAATATTTTTAATTTTTAGTTTTGTAGAGACAAGGCCTTGCTATGTTGCCCAGGCTGGTCTTGAACTCCTGGCCTCAATCAATCCTCTCCTTCAGCCTCCCCACATGCAGGGATTATAGGCACATTTTTTTAGTGGAAATGACAACAGTAACATTTTGCATCTTTGTGCTAGGAATAGAACTCTTGAGGTAAAGGAGATGTTAAGTTGTTACTGGTTTCTGACATTTAGATGACCTTGGACACAAGTCATGCATCTGTCCAGTAAGGGAGACAAAGTTTCATGTGCAAAACCCACATGATCTTAGTAGCGAGACAGTTTCATGTGTAAAACCCACATGATCTTAGTAGCGAGACAGTTTCATGCGCAAAACCCACATGATCTTAGTAGTGAGACAAAGTTTCATGCGCAAAACCCACATGATCTTAGTAGCATCCCATGGGAATAGGCTGAAGCTACCAGGCCTTATTTTTAGATCATTCTTCCCAGGGTGCAAAGGTAATTATTATTAGGGTGGTGATGATGATCTTATGTCTACACCCACTGAACTCAACCTTTCTAATTCTGTCTTTATAGATCTCCATCCTTTGCCGGAGCACAACAAGATGGCCATGTCCCAGGTGAGTTCTAATGTACCCCTACTTTTTTTCCAGTGAAATTGAGGCAAAGTTTGGAATCTATATAATACACTTGAAAATACCAATTATCCACTCTTCTCTGGCTGTTTTCTGTTCAACTTGTCCTCAGCCTCTGGTTTCTCTAATCCTTCCCCTCACCAGGAGAGAGGAAAAACAGAAAAAGATACTTCTCTTTACTTGTTCTTCCAGAAACTGTACCTCATCTTCTCCTTCTCAGAGAAGAATTGTTTAAATACATAGATTCATCTTGCTTTTGCCTCTTCACTTCTAGATCGCTTGGTCTTTTTTACTGTGTTTAAGAGAATATGTTTGTGTATAATGTTTTAATGTACATAGAAGAAACTAGTAGCCAATAAAGTTTCTATTTCTTCTCCCCCTGGTACCACATTCCTCCTTAGAGATGTCCACTGTTAACAGTTGGTTGAAACTGTGAGGTAGATGCATTTATGTCAGTTTAATGAACTAAAAACATATACATATGTATTGTTTTTTATGCTTTTACACAAATGGCATCATATTCACATACCTATCTTGCTTTTTGAACCTGATTATATCCTGGGTGGTGTTCCTTGTTAATATATAAAGATTGTTTTAATTCCTATTTCATAGTATGGATATATCATGTAACTATTTTTTCTATTCACAGATATTTAGGTTTTTAATTTCTGTGTGTGTGTGTGTGTGTGTGTGTGTGTGTGTGTGTGAGACGGAGTTTCACTCTTGTTGCCTAGGCTAGAGTGCAATGGTGCGATCTCGGCTCACTGCAACCTCTGCCTCCCAGGTTCAAGCGATTCTCCTGCCTCAGCCAACCGAGTAGCTGGGATCACAGGCATGTGCCACCACGCACAGCTAATTTTGTATTTTTAGTAGAGACGAGGTTTCTCCATGTTGGTCAGGCCGGTCTCGAACTCCTGACCTCAGGTGATCCATCCACCTCGGCCTCCCAAAGTGTCAGGATTACAGGCATGAGCCACCATGCCTGGCCTAATTTCTTTTTACTATTGTAAACAGTGCCTCATGAACAACTTTCTCTGTATCTGCTTGCTCTGTAGTACCAGTGTTTATGGAGGTTATACCTGGTAGTCAGGTTTTGACTAAAAGGTACTGAGACTTAAATTTGCCCTCCGAAATCCTTCATAATTATTCCTTTCACTAAATGTAAAGACCAGATAATTTCTGTGTTCCAGTTTTCCAGGCTATTAAAGACGAAAAGGTACCCAATTCATTTTGTGAAGCCACTTAACCTGAAATTTGAGGAAGATGCTACAAAAAAGAAAATTGTAGACCAGTTTCCCTTAAGAACATGGATCTTAAAATGTAAAAATATTCTGAATAGAGCATTAATAAATTGAACATTTAAAAGTAATGCATACACATAGTAAAAATTCAAATGAAAGCTTTGTTTAAGAAAAGGCAAAAAATAATTTTCCCATCCTCAAGATTCCTTCATTTTTTGGTACAGTCTTTCAGAGAATATGTATGCTTATCTGTATGGATGTATGAATCTTTTTTTTTTTTTTTGACACAGAATCTTGCTCTGTTGCCCAGGCTAGAGCGCAGTGGCGCAATCTCAGCTCACCGCAAGCTCCGCCTCCCGTGTTCATGCCATTCTCCTGCCTCAGCCTCCCGAGTAGCTGGGACTACAGGCGCCTGCAACCACGCCCGGTTAATTTTTTGTATTTTTACTAGAGACGGGGTTTCACCATGTTAACCAGGATGGTCTCAATCTCCTGACCTTGTGATCCGCCTGCCTCAGCCTCCCAAAGTGCTGGGATTACAGGCGTGAGCCACCAGGCCCAGCCAGGATGTATGAGTCTCTTTGTTCACTCCTGTATGTGCTAGCTCTTGCTCTCACACACCGTTTCTCTAACACATTAGAGCTCATTCTGGTCCTTTTGGTCTTGTCTTCATGATCATTCCACTTTACTTGTATTTAGTTGTCCCTAGGGTTTCTTAGTGCAGCACTATTGTCATTGTGGTTCTGATCATTATTTGTTGTGGCTGCTTTCCTGTGCATTGTATGTATAGCAGAGTCCCTGGCCTCTATCTCTGCTAGGTGCCAGTAGAATCCCTCCTCCAGTTTTGGCAACCAAAGTGTCTCTAGTCATTGCCAAATATCCCCTAGGGGAGAGAAGTATCCAGTGTTTAAAACCAATGGTCTACCTTGTTTGCAAAAGCAGCTGCTTAGTGTTTCATTGCATGGGAATGCCAATATTTATTCACCTTTCTCCTAGTGATGAACATTCAGGGTATTTCTAGTCTTTTGCTGCTATAAACAGCATAGCAATGTACAGTACATTCCGTTGCCTGCATGTGAGTATGTCAGATGTGAGATTTCTAGGTCAGATTCATGTGCATCATGAATTTTGATTCAGAACTGTCAAATTGCCCTCTAAATAGAATATACTGATGTGTACTCCTAGCAGCAGTATATGCCTTTTCCCATAAGTGGGCAATCACAGTGCATTATCCAATGCTTTGATTTTTGCCATGATGCAGGATAAAAGAGTGGTGCATTTTAATTCACATTTCCTGAAATTAGTGTCTTTTCATATTTTTTGTTTCTTTGTTTTTTGGAGACAGGGTCTCAGTCTGTCACCCAGGCTACAGTATGGTGGCATGATCACAGCTCACTGTAGCTTCGACCTCCTAGGCTCAGGTGATCCTCCTGCCTCAGCCTCCTGAATAGCTGGGACCACAGGCGTGCACCACCACACCTGGCTAATTTTTGTATTTTTTGTAGAGACAGGATTTTGCCATGTTGCCCAGGCTGGTCTCTAACTCCTGAGCTCAAGCGATCTACCTGCCTTGGCCTCCCAAAGTGCTGGGATTACAGGTGGGACCATTGCACTGGGCTATTTGTTTTTTGAGACAGAGTGTTGTTGTGTTGCCCAGGCTGGAGTGCAGTGGTGTGGTCATGGCTCACTGCAGCCTCAACCTCCCAGGCTCAAGCAATCCTCCCACCTCAGCCTCCCAAGTAGCCGGGAATACAGGTACATGCCACCACACCTGGCTAATTTTTCAATTTTTTGTAGAGTTGGAGTCTTACTGTGTTGGCCAGGCTGTTCTCCAGTGCCTGAATTCAAGCAATTCTACCACCCTGGCCTTCCAGTATGGTGAGATTACAGGTGTGAGCCACTGTGCCCAGTCTTCTTTTCATTTTTTTAACCACCATTTGTACTTCTTTATTTCAATTATTTGTTCTAGTAATTTGCCTCCTTTTCTCTTGGGTGTGGAATTAATTTGATTGCTGGATGCTAGCTCTTTATGTTAACTCAAGTAAATAAGATCTCTATCATATATGTTGCAAATATTTTTTCATACTTCATTTGTTTTGACTTGTCTTATTAAGTTTGGGGAGTGGACACTTACATTTTGTTAATGTGGTCTAATTTCACAATCTTTTGTGACTTCTAGATTTTCTTTTATTGCTTATATAGGATTCTGTGAGTCAAGATTATAAAAATGTGATTTCCGTTATGTGGAAAAAGTGGTTACTGAATGGTGGTGACACAGCTGAGTCTCTGTCTGTATGGAAGCAAAGACTCTTCTATATCATGTAAAAGTGAATTCTGGATTGGTTGAAGACCTAAATATATAGTTGAAAAATTGGGTAAAAATTTAGGAGGATAACTTTGTGCAGTGCAAGAAACGTTTTTTTTTGTTTGTTTTTGTTTTTGTTTTTGTTTTTTGAGATGCAGTCTCCCTCTGTGGCCCAGGCTGGAGTGCAGTGGCACGATCTTGGCTCACTGCAACCTCCACTTCCCGGGTTCAAGCAATTCTCCCACCTCAGCCTCCCAAGTAGCTCAGACTACAGGTGTGCGCCACCATGCCCGGCTAATTTTCGTATTTTTAGTAGAGACGGAGTTTCACCCTGTTGGCCAGGCTGATCTTGAATTCCTGACCTCAGCTGAACTGCCCGCCTCAATCTCCCAAAGTGCTGGGATTACAGGCGTAAACCGCCGTGCCTGGCCCTGCAAGAAACATTTTTAATGAAGATGGAAAACCCAGAAATCATAAAGGGAAATATTGTCAGGTTAGACTGTAAATGTTAAAAACCTGTAGAGTCAGAAGACATATTTGAAGCTGAGAGAAAATACCTTCTATGCATATAATACACAGAGGATTTATGTATGTAATATGAACAATGATTTAAAAAACGAAAAAAAAAATGTGGTAGAAAGGAGTCAAAAAGATAAGGCAGGCAATTTAGAAGAAAAAAATGTGATGCTATTTGAGTGGATATTTACTTTTTCCAGTTTTCAAGCCAGGAAAACAGGGCTGATTTTTATTCCTCCCTTTTTGTTGTATTCCAACGAATGAACCCAGTCTCAGTCCTCTTCTACTAACTGTTTGCCTTTCAGATATTTTTTGTTTTATATAGATACAAAACCACAAAATTTTGCATGGGTTGTTTTTAATGAAAATATGCTCCTACTATGCTTTTCTGAAATTTGCTGTTTTTGTTTGTTTGTTTGTTTGTTTTTTCATTTAGACAAAAGTATCCCAGGCATCCTTATGTGTGAGTGTGAGTCAATTTTTTTTTTTTTTTTTTTTGAGATGAAGTCTTGCTCTGCAGGCTGGAGTACAGTGGTGCGATCTCGGCTCACTGCAACCTCCACCTCCCGGGTTCAAGAGATTCTCCTTTCTCAGTCTCCCGAGTAGCTGGGATTATAGGCTCGCGCCACCACACCCAGCTTATTTTTGTATTTTTAGTAGAGATGGGGTTTTGCCATGTTGGCCAGGCTGGTCTCAAACTCCTGATCTCTGCCTCAGCCTCCCAAAGTGCTAGGATTATAGGCGTGAGCCACCGCACCCATCCTGTGTGAGTCAATTTTTATCATGACAGTTCCAGAGTATAGATGGAACAATTTATTTAACTACTGTCTCGTCCTAGTCCATATGCAGATTATTTGCCAATCAGGAGTTATTTTTCTCATAAGCAATGTCACCTGGTAAGACAGCTGTTGTTCTACCATTTGGGGGTTCCCAGGAACACAGTACATTTAGAGCTTTCTTTATTTTTCTTTTTCTTTCTTTTTTTTTTTTTTTTTGAGACAGGGTCTCACTCTCTTGCCCAGGCTGAAGTGCAGTGGCACGATCTCAGTTCACTGCAACCTCAGCCTCCTGGGCTCATGGCTCATGGAGTTCTTCCACTTCAGCCTCCTGAGTAGCTGGGACTACAGGCACAAACCACCATGCCCGGCTAACTTTTTTTTTTTTTGAGACAGAGTCTCGCTGTTGCCAGGCTGGAGTGCAGTGGCACGATCTTGGCTCACTGCAACCTCCACCTCGTAGGTTCAAGTGATTCTTCTGCCTTAGCCTCCCGAGTAGCTGGGACTACAGGTGTGCGCCACCACGCCCAGCTAACTTTTGTATTCTTAGTAGAGACAGGGTTTCCCATGTTGGCCAGGATGGTCTCGATTTCTTGACCTCGTGATCCGCCTGCCTCAGCCTACCAAAGTGCTAGGATTATAGGCATGAGCCACTGCGCCCAGCCCTTTTTTATTTTTATAGAGATGGGGTTTCTCCATGTTGCCCAGGCTGGTCTCAAACTCCTGAGCTCAAGTGATCCATCTGCCTTGGTCTCCCGAAGTGCTGAGATTACAGGCGTGAGCCAGTGTGCCAGGCCTTTTAGGGCTTTCTTCTACTTTTTGCTAATATGAATAGGACTGCCTTGGACATCCTTAAGTACACATAAATATTTCACTAGGATAGGGTCCTGTAAATGCAACTGCTGGTTAAAGTAAGAAACAAATACCTGTAATAGGTACAGTCAAATTATGTATCAATCATCCTTTATATGAGAGTATTTAATTTCTAATATTCTTCATCAGCAGTGACTCTTATGGATAAAAGACAGTATCTTATTGTTTAATGAGCATATATGTGAATTTTAGTGAGGTTTATAATCTTTTTGTGTTTCTAGGCCTCTAACATTTCTGTTGCTATGAGTATTTTATTCATACTGTTGGGCTGTCTTTTCTTATTGATGTGTTAAAGGTGTAGGGTAAAATCCTAGAAAGGTCATTGCTTTGTTAAACGGTATTTGCAATGTAAAATTTGATATATATTAACCAATTGTTCCTCCCCAAAATGCTGTAAATAGTTTATAACTTCTTTGGTGTTTTTTCCACATACTTGACTGTACTAAGTATTATCAACCTTTTCAGCATTTAAGAATATGAAAGGAATACATGATAAGTTGTATATTTATTTTATATTTGTTCAGTTGTATGTTAGGTTGTGGTCTTTTTCATAATGATTTGTTAGAATTTTAGTGTATAAAGGAGATTAGCCCATTGTTTTGTATATTTCAAATACTTTTCTCACTTTGATATTGATGTTTCATAATATTATAATTTTTGGCCAAGTGCTGTGGCTCATGCCTGTAATCCCACCACTTGGAAGGCTGAGGCAGGAGGATTGCTTAAGCTTGGGAGTTTGAGACCAGCCTGAGATACATGGCAAAACCTTGTCTCTACAAAAAAATACAAAAATTAGCTGGGTGTGGTGGTGCGTGCCTATAGTTCCAGCTACTAGGGAAGCTGAGGTGGGAGGATTGCTTGAGCCCAGGAGGTTGAGGCTGCAGTGATCTGTGAACTGCATTCCAGCCTGGGCAACAAGAGTGAGACCCTGTTTCCAAAAACAAACAAACAAAAAATTCATTCTGCTATTTAGAAATTTCTAATGTCTAGGCAGTCATGTTGATCAGTCTGTGATTGTATGTCTTCTGAATTTGGGGATTGCTCAGAAAGGCTGTTAGCCAGCTGGGAGCAGTGGCTCATGCCTATAATCCTAGCACTTTGGGATGCCGAGGCGGGTGGATCACTTGAGGTCAGGAGTTTGAGACCAGCCTGGCCAACATGGTGAAACCCCATCTCTACTAAAAATACAAAAATTAGTTGGGTGTGGTGGTGGGTACCTGTAGTCCTAGCTACTTGGGAGGCTGAGGGGGAGAATCACTCGAACCTGGGAGGCAAAGGTTGCAGTGAGCTGAGATCACACCACTGCACTCCAGCCTGGGCAACAGAGTGAGACTTTTTTTTTTTTTTTAAAGGCTTTTAGCCACTACAAAATTATAAAAACTTTGATCTATTTTACGGTTATCTTGTACACATTTAAATCTCTAAGGCTGGGTGCGGTGGCTTACACTAGTAATTCCAGCACTTTGGGAGGCTGACACGGGTGGATCATTTGAGCTCAGAAGTTCGAGACCAGCCTGGCAACATGACGAAACCTCGTTTCTACAGAAAATACAAAAATTAGCTGGGTGAGGTGGCCTGTACCTGGAGTCCCAAATACTTTGCAGGGCTGAGGCAGGAGGATCACTTGAGTCCAGGAGGATTGCTTGAGCCCGGGAGCTTGAGGCTGCAGTGAGCCATAATCGTGCCACTGCACTCCGGCCCGGATGACAGAGGGAGTCCTAGTTTTTTTTTTTTTTTTTAAATCTCTCATCCCTGTGTAATTTATTTGTGGGTTCAGAGTGAGATGGGTAATTCAGTTTTATTGAGATTTTTTCCTCCATAAATACCTAGCCAGAAGATATGGTTTGGCTATGTCGCCACCCAAAATCTCATCTTGAATTGTAATCCCCACGTGTCAAGGGCGGGACCAGATGAAGGTAATGAGTCATGGGGGCAGTTCCCCCCATGCTGTTCTCGTGATAATAAGTGAGTCTCATGAGATCTGATGGTTTTATAAGCTTCTGGCATTTCCCCTGCTTGCACATCTCCTTCCTGCCGCCTTGTAAAGAAGGTGTCTTGCTTCCCCTTCGCCTTCCGCCATGATTGTAAATTTTCTGAGGCCTCCTCAGCCATGCTGAACTGAGTCAGTTAAACCACTTTCCTTTATAAATTAGCCAGTCTCAGGTATGTCTTTATTAGCAGCATGAGAATGGACTAATCCACCAGATTTTCCTAATGTCATCTTTTCTGCATAGATTATAGATACATATATATATATACACACACACACACATATATTTTTATATATACATATATATATTTTTTTTTTTGAGACAGAGTCTAGCTCTATCACCCAGACTGGAGGGCTGGAGTACAGTGGCGTGATCTCGGCTTACTGCAACCTCTGCCTCCCGGGTACAAGTGATTCTCTTGCCTCAGCCTCCTGAGTAGCTGGGATTATAGGAGATTCTCCTGCCTCAGCCTCCCGAGTAGCTGGGATTACAGGCGTGTACCACCACACCTGGCTAATTTTTGTATTTTTAGTAAGAGACAGGGTTTCACCATGTTGACCAGGCTGGTCTCGAACTCCTGACCTCAAGCGATACGCCCGCCTCAGACTCCCAAAGTGCTGGGATTACATGTGTGAGCCACTGTGCCTGGCTGATTTAAGATATTTTTACTGTAACCAGCCAATGGGTTATTCCCACCTACTGCACAGTCAAAACCAATTCACTGAGACCACAGACTTGCAATAAAGACTTTAATTGACAAACAAGGTCTTGCTCTGTCCACCAGGCTGGAGAGCAGTGGTGCAATCTTGGCTCACTGCAGGCCCAACCTCCTGGCCTCAAGTGATCCTCCCTCAGCCACCCATAGTGCTGGGATCACAGGAGCCAGCCACCACACCCAGCCACAGTGGGGTTTTTATGGAGGCTTCATCACAGAGGCATGATCATCACTGGCCCTTGGTAGTCAACTCAGCCTTCATCTTCTCTGCCCTCCCAGGAGTTTTGAGGATGGAGATGAAATTCCCAACCCTCTAATCCTGTCTGGTTTTCTGGTGACCAGCTCCCATCTGGAAGCTACCTAGGGGCAGCCAGCCACCAGTCATCTCATTAGCATATAAAAGACACTTTGATCACTTCAGAGTCTATTCCAAGGGTTGCAGGAGCTTTTGCCAGGAGACAGGACAAAAACCAAATATATATTTCACAATATCAAACCAGGTGACATTACTCCAGATAAAAATGACTCTGGATTGGTAAACAAACTGCATCTGGACTGGAGGACTGAGTAAACTATGACTGGCTGGTAGGAAGCCATGGATTGGGGTTTTCTGAGCACATTGTCACTCAGTGATATGTAACTGGGCACATCTTTTGCTGGGACCCTGGAAGCCATGCCACTGGGACCATTACAAGAGATATTGGTCTATGGAACAGGTTAGAGCTTCCAAGCAACATTTGTTTCATCCTAGCACTCAGCAGTGTGGTTTTGTTCCCTGGCAGCGGAGCTCTCACGAGGGAGGGGCAGTTTGGGCTACCAGCTCCTGGATTGCTCTGAGAAGCCCTCCTGCTGGAGAAACCTGCCTGTCACCGCCCTCTGGCAGGCTGGCTTTCCTGTCCCCTCTCCTGCACAGCTGGGTAAACTAGTGCCACTGTGGCTGATTTGGGCCTTACGGGTGCAACGAGTGGCTTGAATTGAAGGCCAGCAAGTGTGGGTGTGACAGGATGGGATCTGGAGCAGAAACAGGTGGGTTACTAGTCTTTGTGAGGAATTGGGGCCCTTGTAGAAGTGAGTTCTTGTTTGGTGGTGACAAGGCCAAGCACAGACCTTTCCCCTTTTGCCTCAATCAGCTGCTTGGGCCACAGACCTCTGGCTTCCTGTTCTTTGTTTCATGATTGATGAGCGAAGGTTAGAACGGTTTGTCATGGTTGATTAGCTATGTTTAGAACTGTTCGTTGTAGCTCTGTGTCCCCTGCAAAGCCTGCTCTGTCAGCCCCAGGCAGGACTGACTTCCTCCTTTGTGGACCACCCGGACCCTGTCCTACATCTGTCACTGTCCCTGTGAGGCAGGCTTCCTCGCTGCCTCGGTTTCATCTATGAGTGTCTAAGTGTCGCTTTTCTCCCTCCACTAAACTGAAGCTCCTTGAGTTCAAGAGGTGTGGTTTTGTATCAGTCTTTACTTCACAGGACTTACCAGTCTGGCCTCTATTCAGTAAACATGTGTTGAATGAATGAATTTCCAGGGTGAGATATTTCTCATAGCCTATCTGTTTCTCTTATAAAGTTCAAAATGATTTTAGTCATATAGATACTCTATGTAATATACTATGCCAAACTGACTAGTGACTGGCATAAGAACAATTATATAAGAAAGGCCAGGCCGGGCACGATGGCTCACGCCTGTAATCCCAGCACTTTGGGAGGCCAAGGTGGGCAGATCACGAGGTCAGGGGTTCGAGACCAGCCTGGCCAACATGGTGAAACCCCGTCTGTACTAAAAATACAAAAATTAGGCGGGCATGGTGGTGGGCTCCTGTAGTCCCAGCAACTCTGGAGGCTGAGGCAGGAGAATTGCTTGAACCCGGGAGGCAGAGGTTGCAGTGAGCCGAGATTACGCCACTGCACTCCAGCCTGGGTGACGGAGCAAGACTCAGTCTCAAAAAAAAAAAAAAAAAAAAAAGGCCAGTGTGGATGCGGGAGCCAGACCGCATGGATTCGACTCCCTCATTCCTGGCTGTGTGACCTGGGCTAGTTACTTAGGCTCTGTGCACCTCACACTCTTCATCTGTCAAGTTTCTCCTAGAGGGCACAGAGTAAGCCCTCCATGTGCGTGAGGTGCCATGTCCCGGTGCCCCAGGCTGGTCCTGGCATGCTAAAGAGGAATGTGCCATTACAGGAATCATTGACCTTCAAGGACGTGTTTGTGGACTTCACCCTGGAGGAGTGGCAGCAACTGGACTCTGCCCAGAAGAACCTCTACAGGGATGTCATGCTTGAGAACTACAGCCACCTGGTGTCCGTGGGTGAGGGACCGCGCCACGGGGTGATGCAGAATGCCCCCAGTACTGTGTTTCTTTCTCAGCTGCTCCAAGCTCCGGGGCCTGGGAACAACGAGTGTGGGTTACCACCCTCAGTGTGGGTTACAGCCCACTGTGCAGTATTTGTAGTCCCCATTGGACTCTGGAGAGCATGTTGGTGCCCTTGCTTGCTATGTGAATGTTCTGTACTGAGGGGCAGATGGCTGTGTGCTTGGGGCCATCCCCGAGGCCGTGCCACCTTCAGCCTGCAGGGGTGGGCCTAGGTTCTGGAATTCCTCAGCGTTAATAACGAAGTCCTATGTCATGTCCCCTGAACAGGGTATCTAGTTGCGAAGCCGGATGTGATCTTCAGGTTGGGACCAGGAGAAGAGTCCTGGATGGCAGATGGAGGGACCCCGGTACGGACCTGTGCAGGTGAGGACAGGCCAGGTGAGTCAGGCTGGGGAAAGGGACCAGGTTGGTTGGTGACAGCTTGGCCTCTGGGATGAGCTCAGGAGCTCTTCTGAGAGCCCCGGACTTGTGGACATGCCTAGGCTCTGATGAGCGGAACTGTTGTCATGTCCAAATGAGGCCTCTGCCTGGCCACTGGTTACAGTCTCTGCGTTCTTTGCTTGGCGTTCCCATAGATTGTGGCCACTCTTGTTCTGAGATCCCATTTCTACCTTCCACCCTCCTGGCTTGTTAGTGAGAAGTGCCAAGCCTCTTCTCATTCCTCTCCCACCACCTTTCTGGAAGCTTTTAAGACTTATTCTCCCTTCTTGTGCTTATATATTTTTACCAGAGTAGATGCAAATGTCAGCATTTCCTCTTTACTGGGCATACTGTGGGCCCTTTCAGGCTGAAAGTTGGAGTCTTTTATTTTTTAGACTCAAGGAAATTATCATACATTATTTTTTGGAGTTGGTATAGGCAACAAAGCTTTGCTAGTGACCTTTACTCTACCCAGCCTGGTACCCACCATCTTCTTGCCTGCTCTTATTTTGTGGTAAACACTTTAAACCTCACACTGTTTTCTGTTTTCTCTTCGTATTCCTTCTCAGACTCTTACAAATCTGACTTGATACCACCTATTTTCAGAGTCCTCCTCTTTTCAGTACCTTCCTCCCACTCAACTCTTGTTTTTTATATTATCTCTTTATTTATTCAAAAATAAACTTGAGAGAACATTATTCCCAGGGCGGAATACTTCATCAAACACTGCTAAACTGTTTTCCAATGTGGCTATAGCACTTTTTTTTTCCACTAGCAATGTACGCGAGCTCCATGTGTTTCTCATCCTTGCAAGCACTTGGTGGTGTTAGTGTTAGTCCTTTTTTTCTAGTAGGTGTGTAGGAGGATCTCATTGTGATTTAATTTTGCATTTCTCTAATGATGAATATTGTTGAGCCCTTATTTGCCATCTTTATATCTTCTTTATATCTTCTTTATGGAAGTATTTGTTGTAATCTTTTGCCATTTTTCTTGCTATTAAATTGTAAGGTTCTTTATATATTTTTTTGAGATGGAGTCTTGCTCTGTTTCCCAGACTGGAGTACAGTGGTGCAATCTTGGCTCACTGCAACCTCGCCTCCTGGGTTCTAAGCAAGTCTCCTGCCTCAGCCTCCTGAGTAGCTGGGGTTACAGGCACACGCCACCATGCCCAGCTAATTTTTGTATTTTTAGTAGAGACGAGGTTTCACCATGTTGGCCAGGCTGGTCTCAAACTCCTGACCTCAGGTGATCCACCCTCCTCAGCCTCCCGGAGTACTGGGATTACAGGCGTGAGCCACTGCGTCCGGCTGGTTCTTTGTATATTCTTGATGCAAGTCCTTTAACTATGTACTCCCAGGTTATGGCTTCTTTTTTTCTCAACTGTGCTGTGTAGAGTAGACGTTTTTAATTTTGATAAGGCCCAGTTTATCAAGTTCTTTAATGGTTCATGCTTTTTGTATCCTATCTAACAAATCTCTGACTCAGAGCAATGGAGATTTTCTCCTATGTCTTCTTTCAGAAGATTTATAATTTTAGCTCTTAAATTTAGACCTATGACAAAGAATGAGTTAAGTTTGTAAATCTGACATGAGGTGAGGGTCAGGGGGTTTTTTTGCATATGTATATCCAATTTTTCCAGCAGCATTTTTGAAAACACTGTTTTGTTGTTGTTGTTGTTGTTGACTTACTTTGCCATCGTTGCTGATAACCTTTGAATGGCCAGGCACAACGACTCACATTTGTAATCCGAGCACTTTGGGAGGCTGAGGTGGGAGGATCAGTTGAGCCTGGGAGCTTGAGACTAGCCTAGGCAACATAGTGAGCCCCCGTCTCTACAAAATATTTTTAAAATTTGCCAAGCATGATGGTATGCACTTGTAGTCCCCACTACTTGGGAGGTTGAGGTGGGAGGATTGCTTGAGCACGAGAGGACGAGGCTGCAGTGAGCCGTGATCACGCCACTGCCACTCCAGCCTGGGGTACAGCAAGACCCTGTCTCAAAAAAAACCAAACAGTTGAACACAGATGCGTCTGTCTATACGTCAGTAATACACTGTTTAATTACTGTAGCCTAATGTTAAGTGTTCAAATCAGGAAGTATGAATTTTCCAACTTTGCTCTTCCTTTCCTAATGTTTTGCCCATTCTAGGTCCTTGGTATTTTTATATAAATCTTAGAATCAGCTTGTGAATTTGTACACAAAAGCCCGCAGGGATTTTTGTATGGGATTACACTGAATCTGTGGATCATTGATATACTGACAATATTGAGTCTTCCAATTAATGAATAGCATGTATCTCTATTTAGATCTTCTTAAATTTTATCTCAATGTTTTGTAGTTTTGAATGCATAAGTCTTTCACATTTTAATTCATATCTGCATTTTATGTTCTTATAAGATACTATAAATGGTGTTTTGTTTAATTTCAATTTCCCATTGGCCAGTACTATCTTATAGAAATGCCATTGATTTTTGTATATTGATCTTGTATCCTGGGACCTTTCTAAGTGTACATATTAATACTTGTAACTTTTTTGTAGATAGCTTGGCATTTCCTATGTAAACAATCATGTAGTTGTAAAAAAGACAGTTTTGTTTCTTCCTTTCCAATCTGGATGTCTTTTACTTCTCTTTTTGCCTTTTTTTTTTTTTTTTTTTTTTTTGAGGAGTTTCACTCTTGTTGCCCAGGCTGGAGTGCAATGGCATGACTTTGGCTCACCGCAACCTCCATCTCCTGAGGTCAAGTGATTCTTCTGCCTCAGCCTCCCAAGTAGCTGGGATTACAGGTATGCACCATGATGCCCAGCTAATTTTTTTGTGTGTGTGTATTTTTAGTAGAGACAGGGTTTCTCCATGTTCATCAGGCTGGTCTCGAACTCCCGACCTCAGGTGATCCACCTGCCTCGGTCTCCCAAAGTGCTGGGATTATAGGCATGAGCCACCGTGCCCGGCCTCTTTTTGCCATTTTTTACTGGCTAGGATCTTGAGTATTGTGTTGAATAGGCATAGTGAGAATGACTTCTTTGCTTTATTCCTGATTTTAGGGCAAAAGTACTCACTTTCTCATTATTAAGTATAATTTTTTATTTGTAGAGTTTTCCATTGGTGGCCTGACAATGGTTGAGGATTATTCCTTTTAATCTTAGTTTTTTGAGTTTTTATCATGAATTGATGCTGAATGTCGTGAATGCTTTTTCTGCATCAATCAATATAATCATGCTTCTTCTCCTTTATTTTTAAATTAATTAAATAATTATTATTATATTTAGAGATGGAGTCTCATTCTGTTCCCCAGGCTGGAGTGCAGTGGTGTGGTCATAGTTCATTGTGGCCTCAAACTCCTGTGCTCAAGTGATCCTCCTGCCTTAGCCTCCAGGGTAGCTGGGACTACAGGCATGTACCACCATGCCCAGCTATTTTTAAAATTTTTTGTAAAGATGAGGTCTTGTTGTATTGCCCAGGCTGGTCTTGAACTTCTGGCCTCAAGTGATCCTCCGTCTCAGCCTCCCAAAGTTCTGGGATTACAGGTGTGAGCTACCATGCCTAGTTAATTTGCAGATTTTTCTTTTTCTTTTCTTTTTTTTTTTTTTTTGAGACGGAATCTCGCTCTGTTGCCCAGGCTGGAGTGCAGTGGCACGATCTCAGCTCACTGCAAGCTCCGCCTCCCAAGTTCAAGTGTTTCTCCCACCTCAGCATCCCGAGTAGCTGGGATTATAGGCACCTGCCACCATGCCCGGCTAATTTGTGTGTGTGTGTGTGTGTGTGTGTGTGTGTGTGTGTGTGTGTGCGCGCTTTTTTTTTTAATAGAGACGGGGTTTCTCCATGTTGGTCAGGCTGGTCTCAAACTCCCCTGACCTCAGGTGATCCACCTGCCTCTGTCTCACAAAGTGCTGGGATTACAGGTGTGAGCCACCATGCCTAGCCAATTTGCAGATATTGAACCAGCCTTTCCATTACCTGTGTAAACCCCACTTGATAATGATCATATCACTTGATAATGATCAAGTGATAATGATCAAATGATCATTCATTTGATATGCTTCTATTTATTTTTGCTCATACTTTATTATTTTGCATCTATGTTTATGTGTCATAATTGTTTGTAGTTTTCTTCACTTACACTGTTTGTGTCTGGTTTTGACGTCAGGGTTATGCTGGCCTCATAAAATGAGTTGGGAAGTGTTTCCTCCTCTTCTGTTTTCTGAAATTTATATAGGACTAGCATTATTTCTTAAATGTTTTGTAGAGTTCATCAGTGAAGACATCTGGGCCTAGCATTTTCTTTGAGGGGAAATTTTGAACTACAAATTTTTTTTTTTTTTTTTAGACGGAGTTTCACTCTTGTTGCCCAAGCTGGAGTACAATGGCACGATCTTGGCTCACCACAACCTCCGCCTCCTGGGTTTAAGCAATTCTCCTGCTTCAACCTCCTGAGTAAGTGGGATTACAGGCAAACACCACTATGCCCAGCTAAGTTTTGTGTTTTTAGTAGAGACAGGGTTTCACCATGTTGGCCAGGGTGGTCTCAGACTCCTGACGTCAGGTGATCTACCAGCCTCAGCCTCTCAAAGTGCTGGGACTAGAGGCATGAGCTACCACGCCCGGCTACAAATTCTTTTTTTTTTTTTTTTATAATTATAGGTATATTCAGATAACTGTTTTCTTCTTGAGCAAGCTTTGGTGGTTTGTGGCCTTGAAGGAATTTGTCTCATCGAAACTATCAAGTTTTTGATATAAAGTTTTTTTTGGCCAGGCGGGGTGGCTCACGCCTGTAATCCCAGCACTTTGGGAGGCTGAGGCGGGCGGATCTCGAGGTCAGGAGTTCAAGACCAGCCTGGCCAACATAGTGAAACCCTATCTCTACTAAAAATACAAAAATTAGCCGGGCATGGTGGCATGTGCCTGTAGTCCTGGCTACTCGGGAGGCTGAGGCAGGAGAATCGCCTGAAACCAGGAGGCGGAGGTTGCAGTGAGCCAAGATCGTGCCACTGCACTCTAGCTTGGGCAACAGAGTGAGACTTCGTCTCTAAATAAATAAATAAATAAAATAAAATAAAGTTTTTTTCATAAGATTTCCTTATTATTTTTTAATATTTGTAGGATCTGTAATGTTGTTCTCCTGATATTGATAATGTATGTTTTTTCTTGATCAGTCTGACTTAAGATTTATCCATTGTATTAATCTTTTCACAGAACCAACTTTTGATTGTGTTTATTTTTGTGTTTTTCATTTTCTATTTCTTTGAGATAGAAATCCTTATTGATTACTATATCTTGCATACAGAAGAGCATTTAGAACACATGCATACTTTTCAGAAGAAATACATAGCTAACACCTGGATAATCACCATTTAGGTTGAGATCTATGACTCTACCCCTTCCAGATTGTATCCTCCTACCTCTCTCCTGGATGTAACCTGTATCCCAAATTTGGGGATAATTATTTTAAGATTTTTGTTAGAGCTTCTGCTGTCTATATTTATATCCACAGGCAATATATTGTTTAGTTTGAACTTTTTCTTCTTTGAGCTTTATGAAAACAGAATCATCTGTATGAATTATTTTGTGACTTGTTTCTTTTATTCACTATTATAGTTGTGAGATTCAGCCATGATGTTTATTTTCATTGCAGGATAGTGTTCTAGTTTGGGTATCACACAATTAAAAGTACCTACTCTTCTGTCTTTTAAATTATTTATTTTTTAGAAATAGGGTCTCACTCTGCTACCTAGGCTGGAGTGCAGTGGTGTGATCATAGCTCATTGCAGGCTTGAACTCCTGGGCTTAAGCAAGCCTGCTGCCTCAGCCTCCTGAGTAGACAGTACTATAGGCATGTGCCACTGTACTCAGCTATTCTTATTTTTCATGTAGAGATGGAGTCTCATTATATCACCCAGGCTGGTTTTGAACTCTTGGCCTCAAGAAATCCTCCTGTCTTGGCCTCATAAAGTGCGGGATTACAGGTGTCAGCCACTGCACTCAGCCAGTATTTACTCTCTTGATAGAGTTTGGGTTGTTTCCGTTTTAAGGCTAGTATAGCTAATGATAATACTGCCATTATTTTACATGTCTGCTAGGAACATTTGCTGTGAGAGCTTTACTAATGTATATACCTAGGTTGTAGTGTCTGGGTTCTGGAGGTGTGAATAATTTATAGATAAGGCCAAATGTTGTTTGTGACGTTGTTGGTTTGTAAAGCATTGTAGATGCTCCCTCTGTGCCACTTCTGCTTGTCAGACTATTATTTGTTCCCATTCTGGTAGGTGTGTATTAGTATCTTATTGTGATTGAAACTTTTGTTTCCTTGATTAGTAATGTAATTGATCCTCATTTCATATTTTATAGAGAACTTGAGTGACTTGTGTAAATCTTACACAGCGCCTGCGTAAGTCTTCAACTCTTTTTTTTCTTATGGTATGTGTCTTCCTCCTACTTATTCATAGCACTATTTTCTTTATTTTATTTTATTATTTTATTTTTTTTTGAGACAGAGTCTTGCTCTGTCACCCAGGGTAGAGTGCAGTGGGGAGATCTCAGCTCACTGCAACCTCTGCCTCCTGGGTTGAAGCCGTTCTCCTGCCTCAGCCTCCCGAGTAGCTGGGATTGCAGGTATGTGCCACCACACCTGGCTAATTTTTGTATTTTTAGTAGAGATGGGATTTTGCCATGTCAGCTAGGCTGGTCTTGAACTCCTGACCTCAGGTGATCCACCCCCCTCTTGGCCTCCCAAAGTACTGGGATGACAGGCGTGAACCACTGCGCCTGGCCCATAGTACTTCTTTCTTTCTTTTCTTTTCTCTTCTTTTCTTTCTTTTCTTTTCTTTTTTTTTTTTTTTTTTTTTTTTTTGACAGTGTTTCAGTTTGTTGCCCAGGAAATCATGACTCACTGCAGCCTCAACCTCCTTGGGCTCAAGTGATCCTACTTCCTCAGCATCCTGAGTAGCTGGTACTACAGGCATGCACCACCACACCCAGCTAATATTTGTATTTTTTTGTAGAGATGGGGTTTAGCCATGTTGCCCAGATTGGTCTCAAACTCCTGGGCTCAAGCGATCCACCTGCCTCAGTCTCCCAAAGTGTTAGGATTACAGGCATGAGCCACCATGCCTGGTGGCACTATTTTCAGTAGAGTACATATTAATGCTTTATTGCAAGTATACTGTCCTTTGTTTAGATTGTCTTTTTTTTTATTTTTATTTTTTGAGACAGAGTCTCGCTTTGTCACCCAGGCTGGAGTGCAGTGGTGCGATCTTGGCTCACTGCAACCTCCACCTCCTGGGCAACCTCCACCTACCGGGCTCAAGCAATTCTTCCACCTCAACCTCCCAAATAGCTGGGATTACAGGCGTGCACCACCATGCCCAGCTAATTTTTTGTATTTTAGTAGAGATGGGATTTCACCATGTTGCCCAGGCTGGTCTCGAACTCCTGAGCTCAGGCAATCCACTCACCTCGGCCTCCCAAAGTGCTGGGATTAGAGTCATGAGCCACTGTGCCCAGTCTCGATTGTCTTTTCACTGTCTTTCTTGTGTCTCTTGTTGAACAGAGATTCTTTAAATTTAAATTGGGTTTCTTGTAGACATGATATAGTTGAATCTTGTGTTTTTAATCTCAACTGACAATTTGCCTTTTAAATTGGCGTGTTTTTGTAATTATTGACATTGTTGGATGTAGGTCTACCATTTTATTATTTCTTTCTTCTTTGTCCCCCTTTTTCTGATTGTTGTTATTCTACTCTCTCATTCCTCTCTTCTTTGGAACATTTGAATATTTTCTTTTTTTTTTTTTTTACTTTTTTTTATTATACTTTAAGTTCTAGGGTACATGTGCACAATGTGCAGGTTTGTTATATATGCCATATTGGTGTGCTGCACCCGTTAACTCGTCATTTACATTAGGTATATCTCCTAATGCTATCCCTCCCCCTCCCCCTCCCCCCAAATACTTTCTTAAACTTTTTGTTTTGAGATTATTATACATTCTCATGCACTTGTAAGAAATAATACCAAGAGATTGTAATGTACCCTTTATCCAGTTCCCCCCATTGGTAGGTAACATCTTGCAAAACTGTAGTACAGTATCCCAACCAGGATATTGACATCTATACAGATCAAATATGGAGCATTTCTATCACTGCAAGGATCCCTCATGTCACTCTTTTTATTATTTATTTATTTATTTATGTATTTATTTATTTATTTATTTTTGAGATGGAGTCTCACTCTGTGGCCCAGGCTGGAGTGCAATGGCGTGATCTGGTCTCACTGCAACCTTTGCCTCCTGGGTTCAAGTGATTCTCCTGTCTCAGCCTCCCGAGTAGCTGGGATTACAGGCACCTGCCACCATGCCTGGCTAATTTTTGTGTTTTAGTAGAGGACGGGATTTCACCATGTTGGCCAGGCTGGTCTCGAACTCCACATCTCAAGTGATCTGCCCGCCTTGGCCTCCCAAAGTGCTGGGATTACAGGCGTGAGACACCACGCCTGGCCGTCACTCTTTTATAGTCATACCAATTTTCTCCCAGTCCATCTCGTCTTATAGCCTGGTAACTAATAATCTGTTATCTGTTTCTATGATTTTGTCATTTGAAAAATGATATATAATGGAATCATACTGTATCTAACTGTAAGGGATTAGTTCTTTCTCACTCAGCATAATACTCCAGAGATTCATTCAGGTTGTTGTGTGTATCAAGCTTGATTCTTTTTATTGCTAAGTAGCATTCCATGGTATGCATGTTTGTTTAACCATTCCCCTGTTGAAGGACATCTAGGTTGTATCCAGTGTTGGGCTATTACAAATAAATTTGCTACAAACATTTCTGTGTAGGTTTTTATAATAAGTTTTTATTTTTCTGGGATGAATTTCCAGAAGTGCAATTATAATATAAATATTATATTTTAAATGTTCCTCTTTACTTTTTGTCACTGTCTTGTTTTTAAATTAAATTTTTATTTATTTATTTATTGTTTTTCTTTTGAGAATGAGTCGCTCTGTCACCCAAGCTGGAGTGCAGTGGCGCGATCTTGGCTCACTGCAAGCTCCACCATCCTGGTTCAAGCGATTCTCCTGCACCAGCCTCCCGAGTAGCTGGGACTACAGGTGCACACTGCCATACCCAACTAATTTTTGTATTTTTAGTTGAGATGGGGTTTCACCATGTTAGCCAGGCTGGTCTTGAACTCCTGACCTCAAGTGATCTGCCCACCTCAGCCTCCCAAGGTGCTGGGATTCCAGGCGTGAGCCACCACACCTGGCCTATCTGTCGGTCGGTCTGTCTGTCTGTCTGTCTATCTATCTATCTATCTATCTATCTATCTATCTAATCTATCTATGTATTTATTTGAGATGGTGTCCTGCTCTGTTGCCCAGGCTGAAGTGCAATGGTGCGATCTCGGCTCACTGCAACCTCTGCCTCCTGGGTTCAAGCATTTCTCCTGTCTCAGCCTCCTGAGTAGCTGGGACTACAGGTGCACAGCACTACGCCCAGCTAAGTTTTGTATTTTTAGTATAGACGAGGTTTCACCATATTGGTCAGGCTGATCTTGAACTCCTGACCTCAGGTGATCCACCTGCCTTGGCCTGCCAAAGTGCTGGGATTACAGGCGTGAACCACCGTGTCTGGCCCTATTTATTTAATTTTTTAAGATAGGGTTCTCACTGTGTTGCCCATGCTGGTCTTGAGCTCCTGGGCACAAGCAATCCTCTTGCCTCACTCTCCCAAGTAGCTTGGACTACAGGTGTGTGATGTCATGCCTGGTTGTTATTTTTAAAAATCAATGGCTGCTGTAGACACTAAGATAGTCACATAGAACCTTTCACATTCTACTTATAGTTTAATAGTTCAAGTAATATGTAGAAGCTTTACAACAGTATAGATGTCTTTAATTTCTTTCTTTTATGTTACAGTTTTTGAACATACTACATCTACATAACATTTTAAATCCCCTAGACAGTGTTATATTTTTTTGCTTTCAACTATCATATATATCTTAAAGAATTCAAAAGGAGAAAAATTATCCATTACATTTACCCAGATATTTTGCCATTTCTGTTGCTCCTCATTTATACCTAAAGTTCCATGTTTCCCTCTGATATCATCTCCCTTCACCTGAAGAAGAACCTACAGCATTTCTCTTAGAAGTCTGCTGCTGACAAAAATCTCTTAATTTTCCTTCACCTGATAATTTTAAAATTTCATCTTTTTTTAAATTTTTATTTTTATGGGTAAACAGTAGGTATATATGTTTATGGGGTACATCAGATATTTTGATACAGGCATATGATGTGTAATAATCATAGAGTGAATGGGGTATCCATCCCCTCAAGCATTTATCCTTTGTGTTATAAAAAAATATGAAACCCTTCATGAATTTGCATGTCATCCTTACACAGGAGCCATGCTAATCTTCTCTGTATTGTTCCAATTTTAGTATATGTTCCAATTTTAGACAGTGAGCACTTGTCTTCATTCTTGAAGGGTGTTTTTGCCGGATGTAGAATTATGGATTGACATTTTTTTTCCTTTAGTATTTTTAAGATGTTCCATTGTTTTCTGACCTCCACTGTTTCTGATGAGAATTTTGCAGTCCTTTGAATCACTGTTTCCTCATAGACAGTGTACCTTTTTTTCCTCTGGCTGTATTAGAAATGTTTTAAGTTGGCTTTCCAGGCTTTTGATTATAATGTTTCTGGTGTTTCTTTTGAGTTTATATTGATTCTGGTGTACTGTGCTTCTTGAGTCTGTAAATATATGTCTTTTTCCAAATATGGGAAGTTTTTGGTTATTATTTTTTGCAATCTTTTTTTCTACACTAGTTTCTTTTTCTCCTTCTTTGAGGACTCTAATGACATGTACATTGGACCTTTTGGTATTGCCCTGCAGGTCCCTAGGGGCCCTGTTTTTTTTTCCAATCATTTTTACAATTTTTTTATTTTTACAGTTTCTGTTTCTCTGTTGAGAACGTCTGTTTATCCATTCATTTCAGGTGTTTGCCATTACCTCATAGAGCTTAAATGTCATAACTACGTAAATGTCTTTGATATTTCCAGCACCTGGGTTATTTCAGGATTGGCATCTGTTAATTGTCTTTTTCCCTGGAGAATTGGTCACAATTTTTTTATTTTTTATTTTTATTTTTTGTGATTGGTTGTTATGCTGAATAATTTTGGATTCTATCCTGGATAGTGGTGACTGTGTTGTTATTGCTTTTCTTTTTTCTTTTTTTTTTTTTTTTTCTTTTCTTTTTTTTTTTTTTTTTTTTTTTTTGAGACAGAGTTTCACTCTGTCGCCCAGGCTGGAGTGCAGTGGCACAATCTCAGCTCACTGCAATCTGCAACCTCTGCCTCCCAGGTTCAAGCAGTTCTCCTGCCTCAGCCTCCCGAGTAGCTGAGATTACAGGTGCCTGCCACCATCTCTGGCTAATTTTTTGTGTTTTTAGTAGAGATGGGGGTTTTGCCATGTTGGCCAGGTTGGTCCCGAACTCCTGACCTCAAGTGATCCACCCACCTTGGCCTCCCAAAGTGATGGGATTACAGGCGAGAGCCACCGCGACCAGCCCATTATTGCTTTTCATCTTTATCAGGTAATAAACCACTAGGTCTGTCTCACCTTCTATGGGTATCAGTTCCAACCAGTTCAGTTTTCAAAGCCTTTCAGTCTGTCGTGTGCACGTGCCATTTAGGGGTTAGAGACTCGAGTGGTGGGTTCGGTCTTTGTGCAGTGTTCAAAGCCTTCACTGCCCTGCTTACATTTGTCACTCAGGTGTTAGTCTCAGACTTGAGCTGTGGCTTAAATCTTAGTTCAGTTCTCAAGGCTTGGTATGTAGCTTTGCTTTCTCTTGAGTGAAGAGTCCCTGGATGAACTCAGGGCTTGTGTATATTCATAAGCCACTGGGACCTGTATTTGGGTCAAAGTCTTGAGAGAGAAGATGAGGGATAAAAGGGGAACCCACTGATGTATGAGTTGTTTCTCTACTTTTTGAGTCACCTCCGTAGTCTTCCTGGTTTTGTTGACTTGTCAGAGTCCTCAGGTGGTTACTTTATGTATTTTGTCCAGAGATTTTTGTTGCAAAAATCAGTAGGAGAGGCTGTAGTAGACTTATTCCATTGTGGCTAGAAATGGAAACCTTGATTTCATTCATTCTTGCTTTTATCTTTTTTATTTCTGTCTTTCTGCTAGTTTGAATTTAATTTGCTCTTTTTCTAGTTTCATAAGGTCATCATCTGAGACCTTTCTTTTCTAATATAAGCATTGTGAATGCCATAACTATCTAAGTACTGATTTAGCTATTTTAAACCCTTTACTGTGGTTTAATTTGGCATACAAGAAATTATACATACTTAAAGTAAACAGGGATGGGCACAGTGGCTCACACCTGTAATTCCAGCACTTGGAGAGGTGGGGAGATTGCTTGAGACCAGAAGTTCAAGACCAGCCTGAGCAACATAGCAAGATCCCATCTCTACCAAAAATAAAAAACATTAGCTGAGCATGGTGGCACATGCCTGTAGTCCTAGCTACTCAGGAAGCTAAGGTGGGAGGATCACTTGAGCCTAGGAGTTTGAGGTTACAGTGAGCTATGATTGTTCTACTGTACTCCAGCCTGGGCGACAGAGCGAGACTCCGTCTCAAAAAAAAAGAAAAATAAATAAATAAATAAATAATAATAAATAAATAAATAAAAAATAAAGCAAACAGTTTTGGTAAGTGTTGACATGTATACACCCAGGATCACATCACCACAATCAAGATAATAAGATCACAGAACAAGTTGGGAAGTATTCCCTCCTCTTTCCAATTCTTTGAAAGAGTTTATGTAGAATTGTATTCTTTCTTCCTTAAAAGTTTGATAGATACTGGGTTATTCAGATTATCTATTTCTTCTTGAATGAGCTTTCATAATTTGTGTCTTTCTTCTTTCCTTTCTTTCTTTCTTTTTTTTTTTTTTTTTTAAAGACAGAGTCTCGCTCTGTCGCCCAGGCTAGAGTGCAGTGGCGCACCAACTGGCTTACTGCAATCTCTGCCTCCCGGGTTCAAGTGATTCTCGTGTCTCAGCCTCCCGAGTAGCTGGGATTATAGGTGTACATCACCATGCCTGGCTAATTTTTGTATTTTTAGTAGAGATGGGGTTTTGCCATGTTGGCCAGGCTGGTGTTGAACTCATGACCTCATGTGATCCGTCCGCTTAGGCCTCCTAGAGTGCTGGGATTATACGCATGAGCCATCGCGCCTAGCCAATAATTTGTGTCTTTCAAGGAGTTTGTCAGTTTTGTCCGTCAAATTTATTAGTATAAAGTTGTTCTTAATATTCCCTTATCATCCTTTCAATTTCTGAGGATCAGTGGTAGTCTTATTTTAGTTTCAAAGTAAGTCTAATCACATATAGTATTGAAAACGATGAAGTTCATTTAAAGGAAAAGTTCTCGGCCGGGCGCGGTGGCTCAAGCCTGTAATCCCAGCACTTTGGGAGGCCGAGACGGGCGGATCACAAGGTCAGGAGATCGAGACCATCCTGGCTGACACGGTGAAACCCTGTCTCTACTAAAAAATACAAAAAACTAGCCGGGCGAGGTGGCGGGCGCCTGTTATCCCAGCTACTCGGGAGGCTGAGGCAGGAGAATGGCGTGAACCCGGGAGGCGGAGCTTGCAGTAAGCTGAGATCCGGCCACTGCACTCCAGCCTGGGCGGCAGAGCGAGACTCCGTCTCAAAAAAAAAAAAAAAAAAAAAAAGGAAAAGTTCTCTCCCAGCAAATACCTGCTTCAGGCTGAAAGATTTTAGTGGCAAAAAGAGCATGCTCAGTGTTTTCTTTCTTTACTTTTCCAGCTAGTTCTTCTCCCTTGCCTTTCTCCCCCACTCAACACCTAGGCCATCTCTGGCCCCTTGAATGCAGTGGGTGAGGAAGGAAGGAAAGAGATACAATGGGCAAAAAAAGGTTTGACCTAACTGACAAAGTTGTAATCTAATATGGATGCCCTCTCTATGTTGCAGATTCCAAAGACTCATTCTTCCTGTTCTTGGAACTTTATGGTTTCCTTGGAGATGTCCTAGCTGGAGCCCCCTGACTGCAATTTCCTTGATGCAGGAAGGGCCACTTTCCCAACCAGTTATTAATATATCCCTGGGCCCCATGGTGTACCTTCAGTCTCCTTTCGCCGAGGTCACCTTGATGCTAGCAAAAAGCCCTCTTTCCAAAGTAACCCAGCCCCGTTCATGTCCAGAGGGTCCACATCTGGCTTGTGGAGTGTGTGTGATTGTGGGGTTAAGACCCACAGTTCACCCCCATGCAACCTCTTCTCTACTACCACAGACTGCCTCAGCCTGTCATTTGTAAAGTTTTTCTACGTGAAAGTCAGGTGCCAAGTTCTCTGTGTCCCCTAAAGTCTAGTGGATATATATCAAACAGGTCATCTCTTTGAAATCCTTCTCATCAGATTGGGGCGGGGTGAACACACTCCTCACTCACCTATTGGGAAGAGAAAATGTCGCAGCTTTCAAATGGCTCTCTCTAAAGAAATTTTCTTCCTTAGCGTCTTCAACCTTAACACTCTTATACTTTGTTTTTCTTCTTTTTAAAAATTTTTTGAGAGAGGGGCTCTCTGTTGCCTAGGCTGGAGAGTAATGGTGCCATCTTGGCTCATTGCAGCCTCAACCTCCTGGGCTCAATTGATCCTTCTGCCTCAGCCTCCAAAGTAGCTGAGGTTACAGGCACATGCCACGACACCTGGCTAAGTTTGTTTGTTTGTTTGTTTGTTTGTTTGGTAGATGCAGGGTTTCGCCATGTTGCCCAGGCTGCTCTTGAACTCCTGGACTCAAGTGATCTGCCTGCCTCCACTTCCCAAAGTGCTGGGATGACAGGCGTGAGCCCCCACACCCGGCCAACACTCTTACGCTTTTAAGGGGTATGTTAGAGCTGAAGTACATTAAGTGGTTTTGACCTATTGCTTTTGAGTCCTGTAAAGGCCTGTGGACTGGGAAAATACTTGCTAGTATTTTATTACCAGTCTTTGAAATAAAAAGAGTGGGTTTTAACATTATGTCAAATTAATCCCTGAAAAGCATGGATTGCAGCCGGGTGGGCAGATACAGCTTCGTGAAATGTATGGAATTCAGCTTTTGAATAGAAATCATCAATGTTAAAATGCAAAGCTTTATAACCTTATGTGGCAAAATTAATGTTACAGATAGTGTGTAATTTAGACTTGTGCACACACACACACAGAATTATAGATTTTAAATTTTGGTACTATGGCAAGGGTAAATTGGTATGTTATTATAATTTTCACTTCCCTGATCACTATTGAAAGTATTTATCATTTCATATGTTATTGACTAGTTAGATTTCCTCTTCTGTGGCTTGCCTGTTCATATTCTTTTTTTTTTTTTTTTTTTTTTTTGAGACTGAGTCTCGCTCTGTTGCCAGGCTGGAGTGCAGTGGTGTGATGTCAGCTCACTGCAACCTCTGCCTCCCGGGTTCAAGCGATTCTCCTGCCTCAGCCTCCTGAGTAGCTGAGACTACAGGTGTGCGCCTCCACGCCCAGCTAATTTTTGTATTTTTAGTAGAGACAGAGTTTCGCCATGTTGGCCAGAATGGTCTCAATCTCTTTGACCCCGTGATCTGCCCACCTTGGCCTCCCAAAGTGCTGGGATTATAGAAATGAGCCACTGTGCCCGGCCGCCTGTTCATATTCTTTATTCATGTTTTTGTTGAGTTGTTTGTCTCTTCTTACTGCTTTATATGAATTCTTTGTATATTCTTTCAATTTTGTGTGTAGTCAATATCTTTCCTTAGTCTAGGGTGTTTATGGTGTCTTTTTGAGTAGAAGTTTTAATTGTAAAAGAATCAAATGTATCAATTTTTAGTTTGCTTTTTGTGTAATTTTTGTGTGTGTGTGTGAGATGGGGTCTCACTCTGTCACCCAGGCTAGAGTGCAGTGGCGCCATCTCAACTCACTGCAACCTCTGCCTCCTGGGTTCAAGCGATTCTCCTGCCTCAGCCTCCTGAGTAGCTGGGACTACAGGTGTGCGCCACCATGCTCAACTACATTTTTTTGTATTTTTGGTAGAGACGGGGTTTCACCATGTTGGCCAGGCTGATCTCAAACTCCTGACCTCAGGTGATCCTCCCACCTCAGCCTCCCAAAGTGCTGGGATTACAGGCGTGAGCTACCATGTCCAGCCCTTTTTGTGTAATTTTAAGTAATTTTTTTTTTTTGGCTGAGCACATAAAAATATTTTTATATAATTTTCTAAAAATTTAAATATTTGCTATTTATTTTCTTAAAATCTTCCTGGAATTTATTTATATATTTATTTAGAGATGGAGCTTTGCTCTTGTTGCCCAGGCTGGAGTGCAATGGCGTGATCTCGGCTCACCGCAACCTCCGCCTCCCAGGTTCAGGCGATTCTCCTGCCTCAGCCTCCTGCATAGCTGGGATTACAGGCATGTGCCACCACGGCTGGCTAATTTTGTGTATTTTTAGTAGAGATGGGGTTTCACCATGTTGGCCAGGCTGGTCTCGAACACCTGACCTCAGGTGATTCACCTGCGTCAGCCTCCCAAAGTGTTGGGATTACAGGTGTGAGCCACTGTGGCACCTGGCCAAAACTCAGTTGCTCTGCTGTGCCCAGGTGAGCACCTTTTTTTTTTTTTAGATGGAGTTTCACTCTTGTTGCCCAGGCTGGAGTGCAATGGTGTGATCTTGGCTCACTGCAGCCTCCATCTCTTGGGTTCAACCAATTCTGCTGTCTCAGCCTCCTGAATAGCTGGGATTACAGGCCCATGCCACCATGCCCGGCAAATGTTTGTATTTTTAGTAGAGACAGGGTTTCGCCATCTTGGCCAGGCTGGTCTTGAACTCCGACCTCAGGTGATCCACCTGCCGTGGCCTCCCAAAGTGCTGGGATTATAGGCATGAGCCATTGCGCCCAGCCTGTTGTACCATTCTTACCAATTGATATTGTTAAGAGCTAACAGGCTTTAGTCCCCTTATCTCCTTTGATCCTTTGGTCTCCCATAGGAATTTTAGGATTTGTTTGTTGAGTGCCAAGGAAAACTCTGGGATTCCAATTGCAATTGCACGTGTTTAGAAATGAGTTGGGAGTGGGTTGGGAATTGGCATCTTTATACTATTGAATTTTCCTTTCAGTGAACTCTTACTCAGTTTTCCTTTTATGTCATTTAATAGTGTTTCAAATTTTTTGTCAGGAAGATCTTATGCATTTTTTGTTGAATTTTTTCCTAGATACCTCTGAGTTATTGTTGCAATTTTGATTGGGATCTTGTTTCCTATCACATCTTCTAATTGGTTAATATTAGTACATGAGAATGCTAGTGATATTCATAAAATCGTGTACAGAAGTCTTTCTGAAGGCTTTTATCAATACTTACCATTTTTTTTATTCTCTTGGGTCTTCTATGTGAATTATTATCTTTATAAAGGCAATTGTCTTTTCGGATTATACATTTTATTTCTTTTTCTTCTCTCAATGAATTAGGACCTGTAGTACAATGTTTAATAGATAAAATGATACTGCATTGTTTGTTTCTGATTTTAGTGGAAATAATCATGAAGACAATGATTGTAATAAAATGATAGGCAGCATTTGAATGCTTGCCGTGTGCCACAAATGCATTGTTCTGTATGCTTTGCACATATTAAATAGTTGAATCCTCCCAATGACCCTGTAAAGTAGGCTGGTTGTTATCCCTGTTTTATATATGAAGAAAACTGAGGCACAGAAATGATGTAACTTTATAGTTTTCACTATTAAATATGCTGTGGTATTTTGAAAGGTATCTTTCATCAAGAGCCCCTTTTATTAGTCCTATTTTGTTAATAAGACTTTTATTTTGTTTTTGTTTTGAGACAGAGTCTCGCTCTGTCACCCAGGCTGGAGTGCAATGGCGTGATCTTGGCTCACAGCAACCTCCGCCTCCCGGGTTCAAGCAATTCTCCTGCCTCAGCCTTGCAAGTATCTGGGATTATAGGCATCCACCACCACGCCCGGCTAATTTTTTGTATTTTTAGTAGAGACAGGGTTTCACCGTGCTGGCCAGGCTGGTCTCGAACTCCTGGCCTCAGGTGATCCACCCACCTCGGCCGCCCAAAATGCTGGGATTACAGGCATGAGCCACCACGCCCGGCCTAATAAGACTTTTCAAAAAATCATTAATGAGTGTTGTATTTTCTTAAATGCTTATTTTCTGCATATGTTGAGAAGACAGTTTTTCCTCCTTTAATCTATTAATGTGGTAGATTACATGAATTTATGATATTGAAGTGTTCTTGTGTTCCTGTGCTAAACTGTACTTAATTGTGAAGCATTTTAAAAAAATAATTTAGAATTCATTTCACTAGTGTTTAACCTATGAATTTTGCATTAATGTTTAGAAGTAAAATAGATCTTAGATTTTCTTTTTTTGTACTGCTCTTCTCTTATTCTGGTATCCAAGGTTATACTAACTGCATAAAATAAACTGAGTACTTTTCCTTCTTGTAATTTTTGAAACTGTGACTGAAATTTAGTTTCCTGAGAGTTTGATACCAATTATTTTCAAAACCATCTGGATATGGCAAGACTTGATTATGGAGTCAGTTTTTATAATTTAAAAAACAGTTATTGATTTATTCAAGCTTCTTGAATTTTCTGTCAGTTCTGGTCATTTTTCTAGACCATTATGTTTCATCTGAGATGTCTGATTTACCAACCTAAGGCAAGATTCTCTTGATTTTAAAAAAAGTCTCAGTTTTATTAAAGTAGGTCATGCCTGAGGTTTAAAGAGTAAACTAAATGTGGTGAAACTAAAAAGAAAGTGAAGGGCATGATAAACATAAAATTCAGGATACTGATTATCTGAAAAGAAAGAAAAGGAAATGGGCATATGAAGAACTTCAAAGATAACTATAATTTGTTTTAATGGTTGGTAGATACACAGGTATTATTTTTGGTATTACTATTCTTTATAACTTACATATATTTTACAAAACTTATTTGAAATGTTTCACTGTGGAAGGTTAAGATTGAATTCACCATGCTGCTCCTGTCACCCACCCAAAGGCATGCGTATGTACATAGACTTCGTGTTTCCCCATAGTCCCAATGTGATTATACCATAAATTTGTTTTCCATCAGTACTGTTGTTTACAATATGACTATACAGTTAGCCCTCTGTATCTTCAGGGGATTTGTTCCAGAACCTTCATGGATACCAGAATCCATTGATACTCAAGTCCCTGTTATAAAATGGCATGGTATAATTGGCCCTCCGTATTTATGGGTTTTGATCTTTGGTTGGTTGAATCCACAGATGTAAAACCCATGGATACAGAGGGCTGACTGTATATATAAATACTATACACAGCCAAGCCACATAGTAATCTATGATTAATTTACCTTCCCTGCATAACTGTGTTCCTTTGGTTAATAATTTTTTTTTTTTTTTGAGACAGAGTCTTGCTGTGTCGCCCAGGCTGGAGTGCTGTGGTATGGTCTTGGCTCACTGCAGCCTGTAACTACAAACTCCTGGGCTCAAGCGATCCTCCTACCGCAGGCTCCCAAGTAGCTGGGACTACAGCTATGCACCACCACACTCAGCTAATTTTTAAAATTTTTTATAGAGATGGGGTCTCACTGGATTGAGAGTCCAGGCTGGTCTGGAACTCCTGGACTCAAGTCATCCTCTTGCCTCAGCCCCCAAAGTGCTGGGATTACAGGAGTGAACCACTTCTCCTGGCTTAATTGTTTTGTTTCTTTCATTTGTTTCTCTCTCCATATACTTATCATCAGTTGTCTAGAGTGACTCTGAGCGCTTCTGGAGATATCAAGGATTTCCTCAGTGTCATATCCCTGAGTTTTTCTGGAGCCTTCTGACCTGCTCTCATCTGGGCGGATTACCCTCATTCCTTCTTGTGTAGCTGCCATCCTGACATTGCTCTTCAGTGTCATTCTGGGGATTCTCTTCACCTTCTGCATGGTTGGGTTCCATATTTTCTTTATGCCATGCCCTCTTCCTCATTTGGTTGGAGCACATTCTTCAAGTACTTTCCTAAGAAAGGATGTAGGTAGGCCCATGGGAGATGAAGTTTTGAGATTTTTGGATGTCTACAAATGTTTGACTCCTGACGGAGAGTTTGGCTTGGAGTAGAGTTCTAGGATGGAAATATCTTTCCCTTAGACTTTTGAAGGCATTGCTCCATTGCCATCTCATTTTCAGTGTAAAGCTATTCTGATTATTGATACTTGATATCATTTTTTTCTCTGTTTCAGCTTATAAAATTTCACCTCCTTTATCTCAAGTGCTCTGGCATATCCCCACACGGGATCACTGCCACCAGTATTTCTGGGTGCCTGGTAGGAAATAAATCCCCACAGGGATAGTTTCCCCCCCCCCCATGCAAAGCCAAGATGCTACAGGGCCAGACAGCTGCATTGCACATCCAAGTGGCAAGCTAGGCCTTTTATGTTAAGCCCCTTTCACTTTGTCTGTGGGCAAGTCCAGTTTGACCCACTAAAAACAGGCACATCATACAAGAAAATCATCGGCCTCTCGTGTTCAGGCATCCAGACTCCCAGAAGAAAAACAGGTGTTCAGCGCCCTAGGTAGGCAAAGCCATCATATCAACATAGGGAATATTCCACAAGCCAAGTTCCCAGACTCTAGCCAGGAGCCAGCCCTGTGAGCAGGCCCTTCTAAAGATCAGTTCTGCTGTGTTAACACTTTCCTACAGGTTACCTTTACTGGTGCTCTTTATTTCTTTGTGTGGATTTGAGTTACCATAGTGTCCTTTATTTTCTTGGAGCTGAACTTTAAGTTAGATCAAATAGCAAAAGCAGTCTGGGGATAGGGCTTTTGGTAGAGCTCCAAAACAGGTCATCCCCTTGGGTAGCTGTGAGGCTAACAGTTTTCATGGAGCTGGGGAGCCAGTGGGGGAGTAGGAAGAGTAGTAGTAGTGCCAAGTGAACCATGACCTGGCTGTTCTTAGTAAGGTTTACTAGTTTTTTTTTCTCTCTCTCTCTCTCTCTGTGTGTGTGTGTGTGTGTGTGTGTGTGTGTGTGTGTGTGACAGAGTTTTGCTCTTCTAGCCCAGGTTAGAGTGCAATGGCACAATCTCGGATCACTGCAACCTCTGCGTCCCAGGTTCAAGCGGTTTTCCTGCCTCAGCCTTCTGAGTAGCTGGGATTACAGGTACCTGCCATCATGCCTGGCTAATTTTTGTATTTTTAGTAGAGACAGGGTTTCACCATGTTGGCCAGGCTGGTCCTGAACTCCTGACCTCAGGTGATACACCCGCCTCGGCCTCCCAAAGCGCTGGGATTACAGGCGTGAACCACTGCGTCAGGCCTGTTTTTTCTCGAATAAATGATTTTTAATTGATTGCTTGCCTTTGGTTAATTTCTAAAGTCGTGAAATGATTGGTTTTTATAATTTTGATTTTGCCAGTATTATCATTACTTTTGTGGGGGAGAGGATTTACTGAGGTCCTTCCTCTCACTCTGTCATTTCAGAAGTCTACCCTAAAAGCCTTTCTTTTAAAACTGAAAAAAAGTACAGGAAATCGTAATTATAACAGACACCCTTGTACTTCCTCCCCAGAATTAGCAAATGTTAACATTTTGTCATTTTTTTAAAAATAAAAGAAACAGGCCAGGCACGGTGGCTCACGCCTGTAATCCCTGCACGCGAGGTCAGGAGTTCGAGACAAGCCTGACCAAAACAGTGAAACCCCGTCTCTACTAAAAATACAAAAATTAGCCAGGCGTGGTGGCGCGCGCCTGTAATCCCAGCTACTCAGGAGGCTGAGGTAGGAGACTTGCTTGAACTCGGGAGGCGGAGGCTGCAGTGAGCCAAGATTCCGCCACTGCACTCCAGCCTAGGCGACAGAGGGAGACTCCATCTCAAAATAAATAAATAAATAAAATTTAAAAAATGAAAAGAAAAGAAACAGAGGTTTACAAATAAAGTTGAAGTCCCATTTTTCCCCTCCTGAGGCCTATTCCTTCTATCTCTCCCCAGGTAAACAGTATCATGAATTTTGTGAGTATCCTTCTATGTTTTTATACTTTTGCTATATATAGTTGTACCTGTAATCAGTGTAGAATTCTTTTTGTAACATTACCAGATTGGTACACTCAAATTATAGGGATCTTGGCCAGGCACGGTGGCTCACGCCTGTAATGCCAGCACTTTGGGATCTGCCAAGTCGGGTGGATCACCTGAGGTCAGGTGTTTGAGACCAGCCTGGCCAACATGGTGAAACCCTGTCTCTACTAAAAATACAAAAATTAGCCAGGCGTGGTAGTGGGTGCCTGTAATCCCAGATACTCAGGAGGTTGAGGCAGGAGAATTGCTTGAACCCAGAAGGCAGAGGTTGCAGTGAGCCAAGATCGCGCTACTATACTCCAGCCTGGGCGACACAGCAAGACTCCGTTTCAAAAAAAAAAAAAAATTATAGGGATCTTTCTGCAACTTGCTTTCTGTGTTCAGTATTACCTTTTGAGCTTTATGCTGATACTTTAGATTTAGATCATTTATTTTAACTGCTCTGCTAGCATTCCAACATGAGTGTCATAGTTCATTTTCCATACCTTTATTGGTGAATGTTTGGTGGTTTCTAATATTTCGTTGTCATTCTTGTACATGTTAAAATTTGCTGTAATTTCTCTATGGTATGACTACAAGTGGAATAGGTAGTAAGGCGTGTGTGTGTGTGTGTGTGTGTATATGTGTGCACATGTGTGTTTTGTTTCTTTTTTTTTTGAGACAGGGTCTTACTTTGTCACCCAGGCTAGAGTGCAGTGTTGGGTACATGGCTCACTGCGACCTTGACCTCCTGGGCTCAAGCAATCCTCTTGCCTCAGTCTCCTAAGTAGCTGAGACTATAGGTGTGCGCCACCACGCCCAGCTAATTTTTTTTGTTTGTTTGTTTTGTTTTTTTTTTTTTGTGGAGATGGGTTTTGCTATGTTGCCCAGGCTGTATATTTTCAATAATACTAAATGTATTACCTCTTATCCATCATAAGTGGAATCAATTTGCCATGTATATTTAAGAGTTTCACATCTATGTAAGTGAAAATTGCTTTATAATATTCTCGTATTTTATCCTTCTTTGCTTTTGGCATCAAGGTCATATAAGCATTGTCTTGCCAATTTTATTTTGGTTACTAAGTGCCAGGTGTAGCTTTTCCCATAATTGTATTTTCAACATTTCTCTCTCATTTTGCCCTAATTGTCTTTTGAAAACATGGAGCTGATTTTTTAAAAATGCAATTTGATATGACTGGCATTTAACTAATAGAGTTAATATATATTTATTGTGAAATTACTATGTTTGTATTTCTTCTTTTAGTATATTTTCTACATAGCCTGCTTTTCATTACTTCTCTTTTCTTGCCTTTGCAGGATTTTCTTTACCCCCTTTTTCCTCTTTAGTCATTATCCTTCTGAATAACTGAAGTATCAGGCATTATTCTTAGCCAGGTTTTGTGTATGGCAAATTCTTTGTCTTTTCTTGTCCAAAAATGTCCTTGTCATCTTTCTTTATGGTAATTTATCTGGGTATAGAGTTCTAAGATGAAAGTTTGTCTCAGGACAGTGAAGATATTATTCTTCAATCTTCTAGCTTCTTTTTTGAAGAAGTCTGATGCTGATATAATTATTTCTTTATAGGGGATATTTTTATTTATTCATGGTAGCTTACAATATTTTCTTTCTGACTTGAAAGCCTTGTGGCTGCACTGAACTTTGTCTAAGTGCAGACTTGTTTATTTACCACACTCAAGGACTTTGGACATTCAGTGGTAGGATACGTGCCTTTCTTCCATTTTAGAAAAGAATCAGTCATTGTCTCTTCAAATACCGCCACTGCCTAGGTCAGGGGTCCCCAAGACTGCTCCCATACTCAGATATTCTCTAGAGAAACGCATGGGACTCACCATATAGTTGTAATCATGGGTAAGATTTATTACAGTGATGTGGTAATGATAAACAACTGGATTATAAAGGAAAAAGGTACAGGCAGAATCTGGAGGCATCCATGTGCAGGCTTCCTTATGCTGTCTGCCTGTCATGAATACAGAGCACACTCTAACTCCAGTATCAAAGATGAATCAACATGTGTGATGTTTATGCCAGGGGAAGCCTATTAGAGACTAAGTGATTTCCCAAGATCTGTCATCTAATTTATTAAATCTGTCTTATCTGTGGCTAGTCTACTGTTCAACCTATTTAGAGTTTTTCTTAATAATGCCTACCTTAAAAATACTCATCTGTCTTTTTTCAAAATTTCCTGCTATTTCCTTCATAGTCTGGTTCTTACCTTATCTTTGTACATTTGAAATACACTTATTTTAAAGCGCAGATTGTTCTATTATCTACAGTTCTAGGAATGGGAGTATATTTAAATATATCGGTCAATTCTTTCTAATGATGGATCAGTTCCTTCTAAGGTTTTAAATTTTCTACTGTGAACTCCTCAGTGAGAGTTGGTTTTCCCTAGAAGTTCTGTGATGTCCTCAGCTATAAAGACATGAGTGTGTGTGTATATAACTACAAGGGCTCCCATCCTTGTTAAACAGGAACTAGAAACATTCCCCACTAGCCAGAGAAATTGGCAAGAAGAATGTAATATAAGACATCAAAAGCCTAATTCTGTAACTCAATCCAAATGATTACAAGCATAGTACAAAGCCTATAAACTGAAACATTTCAAAAGTTGGTCTTGTTATATGTAGGTTCATAGCAATGGCAACCTTTCATATATATATACACACACACACATATATACATACAATTGTATGTATATATATATAAGCTTTAAGCCAAAATTACACTCTGACTTTCCTGAATTCCTGAACATTTGTGCCCTGTGGTCCCCTTCAAATCCTCAAGCTGCTCTGTTTACCCTCTCACTTTAAATTCCCACTTCATTTTGATACCTAATACATTTCTTTTCTTGATTTTGAGCCTGGGACATGGGGAGAGTCCTCTATCCGCATCAGCTCAAGTCATGTTGATAGGAGTTCACTGCTTGGGCATTTAGGGATTAAAGTTATTTAATAAGTTATAGTGGAAAGACAAGTTTGATGATTCATTGCATTTTCTTCTAGAAGTCTGGCAAATTGACGAGCAGACAGATCACTACAAGGAAAGCCAAGACAAACTTCTGTGGCAAGCTGCATTCACAGTCAAGGAAACACTGAAGGATGAAAGTGGTCAAGAATGTAAAATATGTAGAAAAATCGTTTATCTCAACACAGACTTTGTTTCTGTGAAACAAAGACTCCCTAAGTATTACTCATGGGAAAGGTGTTCAAAACATAATTTAAACTTTCTTAGTCAAAATAGAAGCTATATAAGAAAGAAAGATGATGGATGTAAGGCATATTGGAAAGTATGCCTCCATTCTAATCTTCATAAAGCTCAACCTGCAGATAAATTTTTTGACCCTAATCAACGAGGGAAAGCCCTCCACCAAAAGCGAGCCCTTAATAAAAATCAGAGAAGTCAAACTGGGGAGAAACTCTACAAATGTACTGAATGTGGAAAAGTGTTTATCCAGAAAGCAAACTTAGTTGTACATCAAAGAACTCACACCGGAGAGAAACCTTATGAATGCTGTGAATGTGCAAAAGCCTTCAGCCAGAAGTCAACCCTCGTAGCACACCAGAGAATTCACTCAGGGGAGAAGCCCTATGAATGCAGTGAATGTGGAAAAACCTTTATCCAAAAGTCAACTCTGATTAAACATCAACGAACTCATACGGGAGAGAAACCATTTGTATGTGGCAAATGTCCAAAAGCCTTTAAGAGTTCATATCATCTTATTAGACATGAAAAAACACACATTAGACAAGCATTTTATAAAGGTATTAGATGTACTAAGTCCAACCTTATATATCAAAGGATTCATACAAGTAAGAAACCTGAGCACAGTGAACATGGGAAAGCCTCTGATAAGAAGCCCAGTCCCACTAAACATTGGAGAACTCATACAAAAGAGAACATTTATGAGTGCAGTAAATGTGGGAAAAGCTTCAGAGGAAAGTCACACCTCTCTGTTCATCAGAGAATTCATACAGGAGAGAAACCCTATGAATGTAATATATGTGGGAAGACTTTCAGTGGAAAGTCACACCTCTCTGTCCATCATAGAACTCATACAGGAGAGAAACCTTATGAATGCAGAAGATGTGGGAAAGCCTTTGGGGAGAAGTCAACCCTTATTGTACATCAGAGAATGCATACAGGAGAGAAACCCTATAAATGCAACGAATGTGGGAAAGCCTTTAGTGAGAAGTCACCACTGATTAAACATCAGAGAATTCATACAGGAGAGAGACCCTATGAATGCACTGACTGTAAAAAAGCCTTCAGTAGGAAGTCAACTCTCATTAAACATCAGAGAATTCATACAGGAGAAAAACCTTACAAATGTAGTGAATGTGGGAAGGCCTTCAGTGTGAAATCAACTCTCATCGTGCATCACAGAACTCATACGGGAGAGAAACCTTATGAATGCAGAGACTGTGGGAAAGCATTCAGTGGGAAGTCAACTCTCATTAAACATCAGAGAAGTCACACAGGAGATAAAAACCTATGATTATACTTGAAAGTGGGATAATTATACTAGTAGTTGTCATTTGACTATTACTAGTCTCATTATTTGTCAACTAATTAATCATGGGGAGTAATCTTATAAATGTTTAGAATATTGGAAATTCTTCATATGTTAATGTTCATTTAACTTAATAAAAGGTACAAAAGTATAATTCCAGAGGTGTCAATAAATGTGATCAGTTTTTTCACCCAGAATTCTTCACCCAGGAGTGAAGAACTATACGTCAAATAATTCAAAAGGGGCAAAACTGAGTGTAGTTATGTGGGAAAGCCTTCAGAAAGAATTTAAATGGCACTGTTTATCAGAGTATTTATGCTGAGAAAAACTAAGAATTTAGTGAGCTTATAAAACCATGGTAGCCAGGTGTGGTAGGTAGCTCACACCTGTAATCCTAGCACTTTTGGGAGGCTGAGGTGGGCAGATCACTTGAGCTCACAAGTTTGAGACCAGCCTGGGCAACATGACAAAACTCTGTCTCTACAAAAAACACAAAAGTTATCTGAGTGTCGTAGTGCATGCCTGTAGTCCCAGCTACTCGGGAGATTGAAGTAGCAGGATGGCTTGAGCCCGGGAGGCAGAGGTTGCAGTGAACTGAGATTGTGCCGCTACACTCCAGCCTCGGCGTTATAGCCAGACCTTGTCAAATAAATAAATACACAAATAAACTCATAGTAGAAATGAGAGGAATCATGCTCTATATTCTTTTATTAATAGAGACAGGGTCTTGCTATGCTGCCCAGGCTGGTGAACTCCTAGCCTCAACTGATCCTCCCACCTTTGCCTCCCAAAGCACTCAGATTATAGATATGAGCCACCACACTTAGCATATTCTTTACCAAACATTTTGTGGAAAAGGTATAGAGGTGGCAAACAAACAATTATAAATTTAAGATATGTTCACTGTGGAGTAGAGTATGACTATTTAGGGACAGTGGCACGATCTTGGCTCACTGCAGCCTCTGCCCCCTGGGTTCAAGTGATTCTCCTGCCTCAGCCTCCCAAGTAGCTGGGATTACAGGCATCCACCAACACACCCAGCTAATTTTTTTTTTTTTTTTTTTGTATTTTTAGTAGAGACCTGGTTTTGCCATGTTGGGCAGGCTGGTCTCGAACTCCTGACTTCAGGTCATCCACCCTCCTCAGCCTTCCAAAGTGCTGCGATTACAGGTGAGAGCCACCTCGCCTGGTGAGTATGACATTTTTTAAAGAACAGTATAAAGCATAAACTACCCTATGTGGGGCAAACTCCCAGATTATTTTCCTAAACAAATAGAAAAAAAAAAATGCTTCCTTAAATAGGGTAAGAGAGGATGAGTCATCAGGATCCCTGAAACAAAGATCTCAAACAGGAGACCTCATATATATTATTCATCAATATCTTCAGTGCGAAAATGCAAAGCCATTACAGAAAGGGCACATAAGTAAGCTTTTACATACTTTCCTTAGGAACAGTGCTTAGAACTTAAAATTCTCCATGTTTTAAGAAAGAGTAATAATTTTATGGTGAAGCAATATAAGATTTAACATTTTCAGACTATCTTCCATAACAGCAGTATTATTTACAGTAGTGAAAAAATAAGACAATTTAATATCCAATGACAGCTGATTAAAAATTGATATGTCAATTAGGTGAAATAATGGGCACCAATTAAGACTACTGGCAAATTTGGGAAAATGTTCATGGTAAATCATAAAAATATTATAAAACAATAACCATATGATTAATATTGTAAAAATAGGAAGTATATGAACCATTATATCAGCCATTTTGGGTGGTTGACATAAAAATTTTGTGATGAGTAAAGTCATATGCACATATGAGTATAAATTCATATTTCATCTATATAAGTATAAATTTGTATTCACCTATTTCATAGGTGAGTATATGTGTGTGTATAGATAAACACATGGAACAAAAAGCTAGTACATCTGTGTAGTGTGGAGGGAAAAAGCTAGGAAAGAAATACACCAAATTATTAAGTAGATTGGCATTTGAGTGTGGGGATTATTGATGTGTAAAAATTTTTTTGGATGTAGTCTCCAGAAATCACCAATAAAGTATATCGTTTAAAGTGTATCTTATGCATGCTTATTTTCTTTTCCCATCCATTTTGCCACTCAGCTTTGTCTTTAATATGTAACATCATTCTCTTCTTAAAATGACCCCATTTTCACATATGTATACATATTGCCTATTTGTTTTCCATATGATTGAGTTTACAGTTTTGAGTGTGTACATAGTTGACCCTTGAACAACATGGGTTTGAACTGTGTATGTCCACTTCTATGTGGATTTTCTTCCACATGTGCCACCACTGAGACAGCAAGATAAACCCTTCTTTCTCCTCCTCATCCTATTCGACATGAAGATGATGAGGATGAAAACTTATGATCCACTTCACTGAATGAATAGTAAATAGAATACATATATAATACACAAAATGTGTTAATGGACTATATACATAATCAGTAAGGCTTCTGGTCAACAGTAAGCTATTAGTAGTCAAATTTGGGGGGAGTAATAAACTATATGCAGATATTTTACTGCTGGAGGGTCAGTGCCCATAATCCCATGTTCCAGGGTCAACAATACTTTGCATCTTGAGACTGGGAGTCCTATGATATTTGGAGGCAGGGGCTCTCAGTATGTTGTTCAGGCTGGTCTCGAATGCCTGGGCCCAAGCAGTCCTGCTCAGCCTCCCAAGTAGCTGGAAATACAGTATCCTATGATTTTAATAATACCTGTATGTGATTTTCTGATAAAAGCATCTCAATTGCTTTTTATTCTATAACCACCAAATCCTGTGACATAAGTTACTAGTTAACAAATTTTACAAGTGAGAGATGTAAGGAATGCTTAAGTGTTCAAGTAATGAGACAAAATCAACTTCTGAAGAAAGCTCTTTTCACTGTGATATTTGTGAGTGCTCCTGAATGCCTGTACTCCCTCTTGTCCCTGTCCTTTTGTTAGCAGTTAAGGCAGAAACCCTAGATGACCCCCAATGATTAATGCCCTATATAATCCCTCCCCTGAAGGTGGGCAGAACTGAGACTGCTGCTAGCCAATAGAATATGGGTAAAGGTGATGGGATGTCACTCCCATGACTACATTATGTTATATAAGACTGTCTTAGCAGACTGGAGAGATTTCCCTTGCTGCTTTGATGAAGTAAGCAGCCATATTGAAGAAACCCATGTAGCAAGAGACTGCAGCTGGCTGATAATACCTGAGGGAGCCCTGAGCTAAGACAATGAGACTTGAATGGAAAGATCCTGGTGACAAGAGGAGTGAAGAGAAACACGTCCAATAGACCAAGCTACTTTTCCCCACAAGGAATATACTAACTGGTAAATGGCTTGGGATAGATTTGGAAATTCACAGCAGCCAGGTGCAGAGCTTTTAGTAGAAAATTATGTGCCAAGGAAATCAAACTTGAAGTTCAGATTCCACCGGTGATGATGGGCCTTGTTAAGTACCACAGGCTTTCAGCTGGAACCTCTGAAGGACTTTACCTAGGAATTAGGAAGGAGTAAACATAGACCAGATCTTAGGATTGATACCCCACCTTGAATGAGCTCACTAACTGAATTCAAGTAATTTGCTCCTACTATAATTACCTTCAGAAACTAAAGCTTGGCTGTGTGTGGTGGCTCATGCCTGTAATCCCAGCACTTTGGGAGGCCAAGGTGGGAGAATTACTTGAGGCGAGGAGTTTGAAACCAGCCTCACAACATAGTGAGACCTTGTCTCTACAATAAATAAAAAACTAGCCAGGTGTGGTGGCTCACACCTGTACTCCCAGCTACTCGCGAGGCTGAGGTGGGAGGATTGTTTGAGCCCAGGAGTTCAAGACTGCAGTGAACCATGATTGTGCCACTGCACTCCAGCCTGGCTAACAGAGCAAGACACTGTCACTAAACAAACAAGAAACTAAAGCTCATCTAGAGCTTCTACAATTTCTTATGCACAATGGCATTCAATCAAAAATTGCCAGGTATACCCAGAGTCAGAAGAAAAAAGTGGACAATAGAAGCAGGCCCACAGGCCTTTCAGATATAAAAGTTTTGAATCATGGATTCTAAAATAACTGAATAATATGGTCAAGGAAATATATAACATGATTATTGAAAAAGTGAATTATTTTCAATAATCATTTATGCTTATTTTAAAATTTTCCTGGAGTTTATTTTCTTGCTTGTCTGGGGTCTTAAATATACCATCTAATTTATGGAACTTCCCTTTTCTTTGGCGTTACAATTCTGGATAGTTACTACCTTTGAGGGGCAGGACTGGATTAGAGAAAAGGTACTGGCTCCATAGCAAGCTAGAAACTTCTTCTCTAAAGAAAAGTTATCTGCAGAGGATGATACTGCTTTGCTTCTGATATGCTTTGGCTGTGTCCCCACCCAAATCTCATCTTGAATTGTATCTTCCACAATTCCCACGTGTTTTGGGAGGGACCCAGTGGGAGGTAATTGAATCATGGGGCCGGTCTTTCTTGTGCTACTCATGATAGTGAATACGTCTCACAAGATCCGATGGTTTTAAAAATGGGAGTTGCCCTGCACAAGCTCTATTTGCCTGCTGCCATCCATGTAAGACGTGACTTGGTCCTTCTTGCCTTCCACTATGATTGTGAGGCCTCCCCAGCCACATGGAACTGTAAGTCCATTAAACCTCTTGATTTTGTAAATTGCTCAGTCTCTGGTATATATTTATCAGCAGCATGAAAACAGACTAATACAGCTTCCAAATCCTAATGGATTGTACTGTGACTCACACAGGGACTTTCCAAGGGTGTCATACAACATTTCTATCTGGCACAGACACGTCAGCTCCATATGATATGCTAGGTCATATGGCCCAAGAGACAGTGTGCATGACAGATCAGGTCTGTTTAAAAGTTATTCTTGCTCTGGGCCACAGCAAAAATTGGTAATTTTGTGGGTTAGTCAGTAAATGGACTGGAGCAGAATGACAAAATGAGGTTTATGGTGCCTAACACAAGGAGTGGTTTCTCAAAGGTAGTATAATTCTCTGTTGCAGATTTAATGGCCTTGCTCCAAAATCCCAGGGATGCTCTCACACTTCATTTTTTCCACCCCGACACCTCCACCCCAAAGTCAGCCAGATCATATGATCTAAGCAACAAGGCTGTGTGTACCAAGACTGTGTGCTGTAGAGCCTTTCCTGCTCTAGGCCCCACTCAAAGCTGGCAGCCTTCTGTGTCACTTGCTATATGGGCCAGAGAAGCACTTCTAGATGTGTAATACATTACCTTTAGATCCCAAAGAGGCTTAACATGTGCTGTACTTCTCTTTTGCAAAATTAAACTTGGTGTCTTTGAGCTTGTGGTAGTTTACAGTCATTCTGTAGGATCCATCTGGTTTTTGAAAGGCCGGAATGATTAATTAAACAGAAATATAATAGTAACCACCACTCCTTCATCATTTAGGTCTTTAATGGTGACACTGTCATCTCCCAGAGTGCAATGTTGTTTTAAATTTACCATCTTGGCCAGGATGCCATTATTGCCTGGACCCATTAAGTCCCCACACTGATAGGAGGGCCATGATGATGCTTTCAGTGTCTGTGTATTGATGTCAACTTTGAAAGCTGTTCCTGATAGTCCTAAAAATTTCTTGGTATTTCCTTTCCCAAGTGTATAGTCACCCAAATAAATGGCCATGGGTTACTTTGGGGAGAGACCAGGGTAAGCATTATAATATATGCCTGCCATAAAACTGTAGGGTTCTTCCTCTGAGGCACATGGGTGACTCTGAAGACAAATGGTTCTAGATCTGAAGATTGGCTCAGGTCTGAGAACTGAGCAAGGAACACTCATTTTAATGAGGTAGTTGTCCTCAGACACCTGCTCTTTGAATCTTTCTTTTTTCTGATTGTAATATTAAATAGCTGCCCTATTGGGTACCCATCAATTTAAGTCTTAGGAATGCCAGGCTTATCAGCAGAATTGATACAATTGAGAAAAAAATTAATGAGCTTGAGGCTGGGCATGGTAGCTCATGCCTGTAAACCCAGCACTTTGGGAGGCCAAGGCAAGAGGATCACTTGAGGCAAGGAGTTTGAGACTCAGCCTGGGCAACAAAGTGAGAACCCGTCTCTACACACAGATACATACACACACACACACACACACACACACAGTCCCAGCTCAGCCTGGGCAACAAAGTGAGAACCCATCTCCACACACACACACACACACACACAGTCCCAGCTACTTTGGAGGCTGAGGTGGGAGGATCGCTTGGGCCCAGGAGTTGGAGGCTACAGTGATCATGCCACTACACCCCAGCCTGGTCAACAAAGCAGGACCCTGTCTCTAAAAAAAAAATTTGTTTAAATAATAGAATTAATGAGCTTGAGAGCAAGCATTTAGGCTTTCACTATTTAATATGATGTTGACTGTGGCTTTTTATAGATGCTGTTTAACAGACTGAGGAATTTCCCTTTGATTCTTAGTTTACTGAGAAGTGTTTATTTTCTTTCATGAATATATATTAATTTTCCAAGGGATTTTCCTGCAACCATTGAGATGATCATGGTTTATTTCTTTTTCTTAAGACAGCATCTCACTTTGTTGCCCAGGCTGGAGTGCAGTGGTGCAACCATGGCTCACTGCAGCCTTGACCTCCTGGGCTCAAACAATCCTCCCAGATCAGCCTCCCAAGTAGCTGGGACTACAAGCGTGCACCACCACGCCTGGCTAATATTTTAATTTTTTGTAGAAACAGAGTCTCCCTATGTTGCCCAAGCTGGTTTTGAACTCCTGGGCTCAAGCAATCCTCCCACCTCAGCCTCCTAAATAGCTGGGACTACAGGGATGCACCACCACACCCAGCTACTTTAAAAAATTTTTGTAGATATGGGTTCTCACTGTGTTGCCCAGGCTAGTCTTGAATTCCTTCACTCAAGCAATCCTTCTCTAAATCCTCCCAAAGTGCTGTGATTGCAGGTGTGAGCCACTGTGTCTGGCCTGCCTTCATTTTTGAATATTTTTTCTGGGTTTTGAATTCTATATCAACAATTTTGTTTTTTCTTTCTCCATTTTAAAACTTTCGTTCCTCTGTATTTTGGCTTGCATCATTTCTGACATGAAGTTATCTTCCATTCCTTACGTCATCACCTTTCCTTTCAATCTTCAAGAATATTTCTAACATTTTAATATTTTAAAAATCTACCATATTTGTCATTTCTTGGTCTATTTTCATTATCCGATTTTTTTTTCTTAACTAGGCATCACATTTCCTATATCTTCACATCGTAATATCTGATTGGATATTAAATAAATTTACACAATAAATTTACATTGTTGAATGCTAGATTTTTTGTGTTCCTTTAAAGAATGTTGGACTTCATTCTAGCAAGTGGTTAAGATGCTTCATTCTTTCAAGACTAATCTGTAGCTTTGTTAGGGTAAGTTTAATGGTACCCTTCCCTCTAGGGATATTTTTATTTATTAATTTAATTTATTTATTTATTACTTTAAGTTCTGGGATACGTGTGCAGAACATGCAGGTTTGTTACATAGGTATGCATGTGCCATGGTGGTTTGCTGCACCCGTCCTCTTAAGTTCCCTCCCACCAGGCCCTGGTGTGTGTTGTTCCCCTCCCTGTGTCCATGTGTTCTCATTGTTCAACTCCCACTTATGAGTGAGAACATGCAGTGTTTGGTTTTCTGTTCCTGTGTTAGTTTGCTGAAGATGATGGCTTCCAGCTTCATCTATGTCCCTGTCCCTGCAAAGGACATGATCTCATTCCTTTTTATGGCTGCTTAGTATTCCATGGTATATATGTACCACATTTTCTTTATCCAGTCTATCATTGATGGCCATTTGAGTTGGTTCCATGACTTTCCTATTGTAAATAGTGCTGCAGTAAACATATGTGTGCATGTGTCTTTATAGTAGAATGCTTTATATTCTTCTGGGTATATACCCAGTAATGAGATTGCTGGGTCAAATGGTATTTCTGGTTCTAGATCCTTGAAGAATTGCCATACTGTCTTCCACAATGGTTGAACTAATTTACATTCCCACCAACAGTGTAAAAGCGTTCCTATTTCTCCACAGCCTCACCAGCATCTATTGTTTCTTGACTTTTTAATAATAACCATTCTGACTGGCATGAGATGGTATCTCATTGTGGTTTTCATTTGCATTTCTCTAATGGTCAGTGATGTTGAGCTTTTTTTCCTATGTTTGTTGGCCACGTAAATGTCTTCTTTTGAGAACTGTCTGTTCATATCCTTTGCCCACTTTTTGATTTTTTTCTTGTAAATTTGTTTAAGTTCCTGGTAAATTCTGGATATTAGACCTTTGTCAGATGGGTAGATTGCAAAAATTTTCTCCCATTCCCTTCGAGGGCTATTTTATCCCCACTACTAAGACATGACTCCCATGGGGTCTCCACTGATCACCTGGGGGTGATTGACAAGAACTCTCCACTCTGACTTGCTAGAACTCACACATTTCATCCCTGTGAGACCTCTGGAAACTCTTCAGCTTACAGCTCCCCAAATACTCTTTCCCTTGCCTTGTGGAGTTCCACTATACACAGCTTAATATTCAGTTACAAACCCAAGGAGACCTCATGCAGATTTCTCTTGTTCTTTCTTGTCAACAACTCCCTCCTTTGCTGAAACTTCCAGTAGCTTTGGACTCACTGAGCACTGACCTCTTAACTCTGTGAACCATCATGTTCTTCAAGCCCTTGTCCCTGTATCACATTTTGCAAAGTACATCCAGGCAGGAAGCCAGGGCCATCATAGAGCTCACCTCATTTGTCTTCCTTTTCTTAGCTTTATAATCCTCCTGTGCTGCCTTTGTTCAACATACAAAAACTATTACCTCATATAGTGTATATATATTATTTCTAGTTGTTTATAGCAGGTGGATAAGTTTGGACCTGATTACTCCATCATGGCCGGAAATGAATTTTGGTATATTATTTGAATTGGCATTCTCAAAGCTTCTTGACCCCATAGTTTGATCTCTTTCACTGTTTTTTTTAATCAATTTTAACCATTGTCTCAAATATTATTCCTGTTCCAATGTTTCTCTCTTCTTCTGGGACCCCAGTTATATGTGCTTTACCTTTTGGCTGTGTCCCAAATGCCTAACACTGTCTGTGTTATTTGTATTTTTTCCCTCCCAGCGAGACAAATCTATTGACTTGTCTTCACATTCATGAATCCTGTCTTCTGTTGTGTCCAATCTGCTGTTAAAACCCATACAGTAAGTTCTTGGCTACTGTATTTTGTTTCAGTTTGTAGCATACATATTTCATTCATTTTTAGAGATTACAAATATTTTGAAATCCTTCATATTTTCATCCATTTCCTTTATGTCTGTTAAATTAATGGTAATTTAAAGTGCTTTTGGCTAATTCCAGTATCAAAATCATCTAAGTTTTCTGCATTAGTTTTCTATTGCTGCCAAAACAAACCTCCACAAACTTAGTGGTTTAAAACAACACCAATTTATTTATTTATTTAGAGACAGAGTCTCACTCTCTTACCCAGGCTGGAGTACAGTGGTGCGATCTCGGCTCACTGCAACCTCCGCCTCTCGGGTTCAAGTGATTCTCCTGCCTCAGCCTCCCAAGTAGCTGGGACTATAGGCACGTGCCACCATGCCCAGATATTTTTTTTTGTATTTTTAGTAGAGATGGGGTTTCACCATGTTGGTCAGGCTGGTCTCAAACTCCTGACTTCAAATTATCCGCCTGCCTCAACCTCCCAAAGTGCTGGGATTACAGGTGTGAGCCATCGCACCCAGCCAACAACACCCATTTATTAATTCATAGTTTTGTAGGTCAGAATTCCAGATGGGCTTAGCCGAGTTCTGTCTCACAAGGTGGAAATCATGATGTAAACTAGGCTAGGATCTTATCTGGAGGCTGAATCTACTTCTATGCTCATTCAGGTTGTTGACTGAATTCTGTTTCTTTTGACTGTAGAACTGAGGTCCTCATTCTAGCTGGCTGTCAGCGAGGGGCCATTTTCAGATCCTGGAGGTTGTTCAAAGTTCCCTACTATGAGCCTTCTCCATATCAGTAACAGAGAGTCTCCCTTGTGTTCTAATCCCTCCTGTATTTCAAATCTGTGACTCCCTTTTTTGCCACCCAACTGGAGAAAGCTCTCTGCTTTTAAAGAACTCATGTGAAAACATTAGGCCCAATCAATCTCCCTTTGGTCATTTAAAGTAACATAATCACAGAAGTGATATTTTATTTTATTCACAGGTTCTTCAGACACTCAAACTGTGGAGGGAATGACACAATGAAGAGGGTCTTTGGAAGTCATTCTCAGAATTCCACCTACCACAACTGTTGTTCTTTTTTTTTTTTTCTTTTTGGAGACAGGGTCTTGTTTTTTTGCCCCAGCTGGAGTACAGTGGCACAGTTATGGCTCACTGCAGTATTGACCTCCTGGGCTCAAATGATCCTCCCAGCTCAGCCTCCCTAGTAGTGGGGACCACAGGCACACACCACTATGCTCAGCTCATTTTTAAAAAATTTTTTTTATTTTTTTTGTAGAGACAGGGTCCCCCTATGTTGCCCAGTGTATCAATCTGTTCTCATGCTGGTATAAAGAAATACCTGAGACTGGGTACTTTATAAAGGAAAGAGGTTTAATTGACTCACAGTTCAGCATGGCTTAGAAGGCCTCAGGGAACTTACAATCATGGTGGAAGGGGAAGCAAACATGTCCTTCTTCACAAGGCAGCGAGAGAGAGAAGTGCTGAGCAAAGGGGGAAAGGCCGCTTATGAAACCATCATATCTTACGAGAATAGCATAAGGGTGACTGCCCCCATGATTCAGTTACCTCCCACTGGGTCCCTCCAACAACACGTGGGGATTATGGGAACTACAATTCAAGATGAGATGTAGGTGGGGACACAGCCAAACCATATCATTCCACCCCTGGCCCCTCCCACATCTCATACCCTCACATTTCAAAACACAATCATACCCTTCCAACAGTCCCCCAAAGTCTTATTCCAGCATTAACTCAAAAGTTCAAGTCCCAAATATCATCTGAGAAAAGGCAACTTTCTTCTGCCTAGGAGCCTGCAAAATCGAAAGCAAGCTAGTTACTTCCTAGATACATTGGGTGGGGTGGGGCGGGTACAGACATTGGGTAGATGCACCTGTTCCAAATGGGAGAAAAACAAAGGGGCTGCAGGACCCATGCCAGTCCAAAATCCAATAGAGCAGTCATTAAACCTTAAAGTTCCAAAATGATCTCCTTTGACTCCATGTCTCACATCCAGATCATGCTGACACAAGAGATGGGCTCCCAAGGCCTTGGGCAGCTCCACCCCTGTGGCTTTGTAGGGTGTACCCCTCTCCTGGCTGTTTTCACTGGCTGGTGTTGAATGTCTGCGGCTTTTCCAGGAGCACAGTGCAAGCCGTTGGTAGATCTACAATTATGGGGTCTGGAGGATGGTGGCCCTCTTTTCACAGCTCCAATAGGCAGTGCCCCAGTGGGGACTCGGTGTGGGGGCTCCAACCCCACATTTCCCTTCTGCACTGCCCTAGCAGAGGTTCTCCACGAGGGCTCTGCCCCTGCAGCAAACTTCTGCCTGGGCATCCAGGCATTTCTAGACATTCTCTGAAGTCTAGGTGGAAATTCCCAAACCTCATTTCTTGACTTATGTGTACCCACAGGCTCACCACCACATGGAAGCTGCCAAGGTTTGGGACTTGCCCGCTCTGAAGCAATGGACTAAGCTGTACCTTGGCCCCTTTTAGCCACAGCTGGAGCTGAAGCAGCTGGGACACAGGGCACCATGTCCCAAGGCTGTGCAGAGCAGGAGGGCTCTGGGCCCAGCCCAGGAAACCATATTTCCCTCCTAGGCCTCTGAGCCTGTGATGGGAGGGGCTGCCATGAACACCTCTGACATTCCCTGGAGACATTTTCCCCATCATCTTGGTGATTAACATTCAGTTCCTCATTATTTATGCAAATATCTGCAGCAGGCTTGAATTTCTCCCTGGAAAATGGGTTTTTCTTTTCTATCGCATAATCAGGCCGCAAATTTTCCAAACTCTTCTGCTCTGCTTTCCTCTTGAACACTTTGCTGCTTAGAAATTTCTTCCACCAGCCGGGCATGGTGGTTCACGCCTGTAATCCCAATACTTTGGGAGGCTGAGGTGGGTGGATCACGAGGTCAAGAGATCAAGAACATCCTGGCCAACATGGTGAAACCCTGTCTCTACTAAAAATACAAAAATTGCAAAATTAGCTGGGTGTGGTGGTGTGTGCCTGTAGTCCCAGCTATTCGAGAGGCTGAGGCAGAAGAATCACTTGAACCTGGGAGGAGGAGGTTGCAGTGAGCCAAGATCGCACTACTGCACTCCAGGCTGGTGACAGAGTGAAACACTGTCTAAAAAACAAAAGCGGGGGGGTTGCTTCCAAGATGGCCAAAGAGGAACAGCTCTGGTCTATAGCTCCCAGTGAGATCGACGCAAAAGACAGCTGATTTCTGCATTTCCAACTGAGGTACCTGGTTCATCTCATTGGGACATTGGGTGCAGCCCATGGAGGGCGAGCCGAAGCAGGGTGGGGTGTCATCTCACCTGGGAAGTGCAAGGGGTCAGGGGATTTCCCTTTCCTAGCCAAGGGAAGCCGGAAGTGACTGTACCTGGAGGAGTGGTACACTCCTGCCCAAATACTGTGCTTTTCCCAGAGTCTTCGCAACTGGCAGACCAAGAGATCCCCTCCCATGCCTGGCTCAGCAGGTCCCACGCCCATGGAGCCTTGCTCACGGCTAGCACAGCAATCTGAGATCAACCTGGGACGCATGAGCTTGGCAAGGGGAGTGGGGGTCGGCCATTGCTGAGGCTTGAGTAGGTGGTTTTGTGCTCACAATGTAAACAAAGAGGCCAGGAAGCTCGAACTGGGCGGAGCCTACCACAGCTCAGCAAGGCCTACCGCCTCTCTAGATTCCACCTCTGGGGGCAGGGCATATCTGAACAAAAGGCAGCAGACAGCTTCTCCAGACTTAAATGTCCCTGCCTGACAGCTCTGAAGAGAGCAGTGGTTCTCCCAGCACAGCATTCAAGCTCCGATAACGGACAGACTGCCTCCTCAAGCGGGTCCCTGACCCCTGTGTAGCCTGACTGGGAGACATCTCCCAGTAGGGGCTGACAGACACCTCATACAGGCAGGTGCCCCTCTGGGATGAAGCTTCCAGAGGAAGGATCAGGCAGCAATATTTGCTGTTCTGCAACCTCTGCTGGTGATACCCAGGCAAACAGGGTCTGGAGTGAACCTCCAGCAAACTCCAATAGACCTGCAGCTGAGGGGCCTGTCCTGTTAAAAGGAAAACTAACAAACAAAAGGAATAGCATCAACATCAACAAAAAGGACATCCACACCAAAACCCCATCTGTAGGTCACCAACATCAAAGACCAAAGGTAGATAAAACCAAAAGATGGGGAGAAACCAGAGCAGAAAGTCTGAAAATTCCAAAAACCAGAATGCCTCTAAACTTCCAAAAGAACACAACTCCTCGCCCAGCAAGGGAACAAAGCTGGATGGAGAATGAGTTTGATGGGTTGACAGATGTAGGCTTCAGAAGGTCAGTAATAACAAACTTCTCCGAGCTAAAGGAGCATGTTCTAACCCGTCACAAGGAAGCTAAAAACCTTGAAAAAAGGTTAGACGAAAGGGTAACTAGAATAACCAGTGTAGAGAAGAGCTTAAATGACCTGATGGAGCTGAAAACCACAGTACAAGGACTTCATGAAGCATACACAAGCTTCAACAGCTGATTCAATCAAGCAGAATAAAGGATATCAGTGATTGAAGATCAAATTAATAAAGTGAGAAGACAGGATTAGAGAAAAACGAGTGAAAAGAAATGAACAAAGCCTCCAAGAAATATGGGACTATGTGAAAAGACCAAATCTACGTTTGGTTGGTGTACCTGAAAGTGACGGGGAGAACAGAACCAAGTTGGAAAACACTCTTCAGGATATTATCCAGGAACTTCCCCAACCTAGCAAGGCAGGCCAACATTCAAATTCAGGAAATACAGAGAACACCACAAAGATACTCTACAAGAAGAGCAACCCCAAGACACATAATTGTCAGATTCACCAAGGTTAAAATGAAGGAAAAACTGTTAAGGGCAGCCAGAGAGAAAGGTGGGGTTACCAACAAAGGGAAGCCCATCAGACTAACAGCAGAGCTCTCTGCAGAAATCCTAGAAGGCAGAAGAGAGTGGGGGCAAATATTCGACATTCTTTCTTTTTTTTTTTTCTTTTTTTTTTTGAGATGGAGTCTTGCTCTGTCACCCAGGCTGGAGTGCAGTGGTGCGATCTTGGCTCACTGCAAGCTCCGCCTCCTGGGTTCACGCCATTCTCCTGCCTCAGCCTCCTGAGTAGCTGGGACTACAGGTGCGTGCCACCATGCCCAGCTAACTATTTTGTATTTTTGGTAGAGACAGGGTTTCACTGTGTTAGCCAGGATGCCCTCAATCTCCTGGGCTTGTGATCCGCCCGCCTTGACCTCCCAAAGTGCTGAGATTACAGGCGTGAGCCACCACGCCTGGCCTCAACATTCTTAAAGAAAAGAATTTTCAACCCAGAATTTCATATCCAGCCAAACCAAGCTTCATAAGTGAAGGAGAAATAAACTCCTTTACAGACAAGCAAATACGGAGAGATTTTGTCACGACCAGGCCTGCCTTACAGAGCTCCTGAAGGAACCACTAAACATGGAAAGGAACAACCAGTACCAGCCACTGCAAAAACATGCCAAATTGTAAAGACCATCGATGCTATGAAGAAACTGCATCAATTAACAGGCGAACTAACCAGCTAGCATCATAATGACAGGATCAAATTCATACATAACAATATTAACCTTAAATGTAAATGGGCTAAATGCCCCAATTAAAAGACACAGATTGGCAAATTGGATAGAGTCAGGACCCATCAGTGTGCTGTATTCAGGAGACACATCTCATGTGCAAAGACACAGATAGGCTCAAAATAAAGGGATGGAGGAAGATCTACCAAGCAAACGGAAAGGAAAAAAAAGCAGGGGTTGCAATCCTAGTCTCTGATAAAACTGACTTTAAACCAACAAAGATGAAAAGAGACAAAGAAGGCCATTAAATAATGGTAAAGGGATCAATTCAACAAAAAGAGCTAACTATCCTAAATATATATGCACCCAATACAGGAGGACCCAGATTCATAAAGCAAGTCCTTAAAGATCTACAAAGAGACTTAGACTCCCACACAATAATAATGGGAGACTTTAACACCCCACTGTCAATATTAAATCAAGGAGACAGAAGGTTAACAAGGATATTCAGGACTTGAACTCAGCTCTGGATGAAGCACACCTAATAGACATCTACAGAACTCTCCACTCCAATCAACAGAATATACATTCTTCTCAGCACCACATCCCACTTATTCTAAAATTGAACATATAATTGGAAGTAAAACACTCCTCAGCAAATGTAAAAGAACAGAAATTACAACAAACTCTCTCTCAGACCACAGTGCAATCAAATTAGAACCCAGCATTAAGAAACTCACTCAAAACCGCACAACTACATGGAAACTGAACAACCTGCTCCTGAATGACTACTGGGTAAATCACAGAATGAAGGCAGAAATAAAGATGTTCTTTGAAACCAATGAGAACAAAGACACAACGTAACAGAATCTCTGGCACACATTTAAAGCAGTGTGTAGAGGGAAATTTATAGCACTAAATGCACACAAGAGAAAGCAGGAGAGATCTAAAATTGACACCCTAACATCACAATTAAAACAACTAGAGAAGCAACAACAAACAAATTCAAAAGCTAGCAGTAGACAAGAAATAACTAAGATCAGAGCAGAACTGAAGGAGATAGATACACACACACACACACACACACACACACATAAACCTTCAAAAAATCAATAAATCCAGGAGCTGGTTTTTTGAAAAGGTCAACAAAATTGATAGACCGCTAGCAAGACTAATAAGAAAAGAGAGAAGAATCAAATAGACACAATAAAAAATGGTAAAGGGGTATCACCACTGATCCCACAGAAATACAAACTACCATCAAAGAATACTATAAACACCTCTACGCAAATAATAAACTAGAAAAGCTAGAAGAAATGGATAAATTCCTGGACACATACACCCTCCCAAGACTAAACCAGGAAGAAGTTGAATCCCTGAATAGACCAATAACAGGTTCTGAAATTGAGGCAATAGCCTACCAACTAAAAAAAGTCCAGGACCAGACGAACCCACAGCCGAATTCTACAAGAGGTACAAAGAGGAGCTGGTACCATTCCTTCTGAAACTATTCTGATCAATAGAAAAAGAGGGAATCCTCCCTAACTCATTTTATGAGGCCAGCATCGTCCTGATACCAAAGCCTGGAAGAGACACAACAAAAAAAGAGAATTTTAGGCCAATTTCCCTGATGAACATCGATGCAAAAATCCTCAATAAAATATTGGCAAGCCAGATCCAGAAGCACATCAAAAAGCTTATCCACCACAATCAAGTTGGCTTCATCCCTGGGATGCAAGGCTGGTTCAACATACACAAATCAATAAACGTAATCCATCACATAAACAGAACCAACAACAAAAACCACATGATTATCGCAATAGATGCAGAAAAGGCCTTTGACAAAATTCAACAGCCCTTCATGCTAAAAACTCTCAATAAACTAGGTATCAATGGAACGTATCTCAAAATGATAAGAGCTATTTATGACAAACCGACAGCCAATATTACACTGAATGGGCAAAAACTGGAAGCATTCCCTTTGAAAACCGGCACAAGACAAGGATGCCCTCTCTCACCACTCCTATTCAATATAGTGTTGGAAGTTCTGGCCAGGACAATCAGGCAAGGGAAAGCAATAAAGGGTATTCAATTAGGAAAAGAGGAAGTCAAATTGTCCCTGTTTGCAGATGACATGATTGTATATTTAGAAAACCCCATCATCTCAGCCTTAAATCTCCTTAAGCTGATAAGCAACTTCAGCAAAGTCTGAAGGATACAAAATCAATGTGCAAAAATCACAAGCATTCTTATACACCAATAAGAGACAAACAGAGCCAAATCATGAGCGAAGTCCCATTCACAATTACTATAAAGAGAATAAAATACCTAAGAATCCAACTTACAAGGGATGTGAAGGACCTCTTCAAGGAGAACTACAAACCACTGCTCAACAAAATAAGAGGACACAAACAAATGGAAGAACATTCCATGCTCATGGATAGGAAGAATCAATATCGTGAAAATGGCCATACTACCCAAGGTAATTTATAGATGCAATGCCATCCCCATCAAGCTACCAATGACTTTCTTCACAGAATTGGAAAAAACGACTTTAAAGTTCATATGGAACCAAAAAAGAGCTTGCATAGCCAACACAATCCTAAGCAAAAAGAACAAAGCTGGAGGCATCACACTACCTGGCTTCAAACTATATTACAAGGCTACAGTAACCAAAACAGCATGGTACTGGTACCAAAACAGATACATAGACCAATGGAACAGAACAGAGGCCTCAGAAATAATGCCACACATCTACAACCATCTGATCTTTGACACACCTGACAAAAACAAGAAATGGGGAAAGGATTCCCTGTTTAACAAATGGTGCTGGGAAAACTGGCTAGCCATATGTAGAAAGCTGAAACTGGATCCCTTCCTTACACCTTATACAAAAATTAAGATGGATTAAAGACTTAAATGTAACACCTAAAACCATAAAAACCCTAGAAGAAAACCTAGGCAATACCATTCAGGACATAGGCATGGGCAAAGACTTCATGACTAAAACACCAAAAGCAATGGCAACAAAAGCCAAAATAGACAAATGGGATCTAAATAAACTAAAGAGCTTCTGCACAGCAAAAGAAACTATCATCAGAGTGAAGAGGCAACTCAAAAGGCTAATATCCAGAAACTACAAAGAACTTATACAAATTTACAAGAAAAAAAAACAAGCAACCCCATCAAAAAGTGGGCAAAGGATATGAACAGACACTTCTCAAAAGAAGACATTTATGCAGCCAACAGACATATGAAAAAACGTTCATCATCACTGGTCATCAGAGAAATGCGAATCCAAACCACAATGATATACCATCTCATGCCAGTTAGAATGGTGATCATTAAAAAGTCAGGAAACAACAGATGCTGGAGAGGATGTGGAGAAATAGGAATGCTTTTGTACTGTTGATGGGAGTGTAAATTAGTTCAACCATTGTGGAAGACAGTGTGGTGATTCCTCAAGGATCTAGAACTAGAAATACCATTTGACCCAGCAATCCCATTACTGGGTATATACCCAAAGAATTATAAATCATGGTACTGTAACAACACATGCACACATATGTTTTATTGCAGCACTATTCACAATAGCAAAAACTTGGAACCAACCCAAATGTCCATTAATGATAGACTGGATTAAGAAAATGTGGCACATATATACCATGGAATACTATGCAACCATAAAAAAGGATTAGTTCATGTCCTTTGCAGGGACATGGATGAAGCTGGAAACCATCATTCTCAGCAAACTATCGTAAGAACAGAAAACCAAACACTGTATGTTCTCACTCATAGGTGGGAATTGAACAATCAGAACACCTAGACACAGGGCAGGGAACATCACACACTGGGGCTTTTTGGGGGGTGGGGGGCTGGGGGAGGGATAGCATTAGGAGAAATACCTAATGTAAATGACAAGTTGATGGGTGAAGCAAACCAACATGGCACATGTATACCTTTGTGACAAACCTGCACATTCTGCACATATAACCTATTACTTAAAGTATGATTTAAAAAAAAAAAAAAAGGAGACCAAAAAAAAAAAAAAAAAAGAGAGAGAGAGAAATTTCCTCCACCAAATACCCTAAGTTATCTCTCTCAAGTTCAAAGTTACACAGATCTCTAGGGCAGGGGCAAAATGCTGCTAGTCCTTTTTTTTTTTTTTTTTTTTTGACAGGGTCTCATTCTGTCAACCAGGCTCTGGAGTACAGTGGTTTGATCTTGGCTCACTGCAACCTCCACCTCCCAGGTTCAAGCAATTCTCCTGCCTCAGCCTCCCAAGTACCTGGGATTACAGGCATTTGCCACCACACCCAGCTGATTTTGTGTATTTTTGGTAGAGACAGGGTTTTACTATGTTGCTGAGGCTGGTCTTGAACTCCTGGCCTCAAGTGATCTGCCCACCTCAGACTCCCAAAGTGCTGGGATTACAGGCATGAGCCACCATGCCTGGCCTAGTTTTTTTGCTAAAGCATAGCAAGAGTCACCTTTGCTCCAGTTCCCAACAAGTTCTGCATCTCCATCTGAGACCACTTCAGCCTGGATTTCATTGTCCATATCACTATCAGCATTTTGGTCAAAGCCATTCAACAAGTCTCTAGGAAGTTCCAAACTTTCCCACATCTTCCTGTCTTCTTCTGAATCCTCCAAACTGTTCCAGTCTCTGTCTGTTACCCAGTTCCAAAGTTGCTTCCACATTTTCAGGTGTCCTTATAGCAGCACCCCACTCCTGGTACCAATTTACTGTGTTAGTCCATTCTCATGCTGCTATGAAGAAATACCCCAGACTGGGTAATTTATAAAGGAATTAACTTGCAGTTCCACATGGCTGGGAAAGTCTCAGGAAACTTACAATCATGATGGGAGGGGAAGCAAACATGTCCTTCTTCACATGGTGGCAGCAAAGAAGTGCTGAGCAAGGGGGGAACAGCCCCTTATAAAGCCACCAGATCTCGTGAGAACTCAGTCACTATCATAACAGCATGAGGATAACCACCCCCATGATTCAATTACCCCCCACCAGGTCCCTCCCACAACATGTGGGGATTATGGGAGCTACAATTCAAGATGAGATTTGGGTGGGGATACAGCCAAACCATATCAGTCAGGCTGGTCTGAAACTCCTGGGCTCAATCAGTCCTCCCACCTCGGCATTCCAAAGTGCTGGGATTATAGGTGTGAGCCACTGTGCCTGGCCCATTTTGTCCTAACAGCTGAATTTCTCTGCCTTTTCTCGCATCTAATAATCTTTAATTTTGGGGTCATTGTGTATTTTAAAAACTGTAGATGGCCGGGCGCGGTGGCTCACACCTGTAATCCCAGCACTTTGGGAGGCCGAGGCGGGTGGATCACAAGGTCAGGAGATCGAGACCACGGTGAAACCCCATCTCTACTAAAAATACAAAAAATTAGCCGGGCGCGGTGGCGGGCGTCTGTAGTCCCAGCTACTCGGGAGGCTGAGGCAGGAGAATGGCGTGAACCCGGGAGGCGGAGCTTGCAGTGAGCCGAGATCGCGCCACCACACTCCAGCACTCCAGCCTGGGGGACGCAGTGAGACTCCGTCTCAAAAAAAATAATAAAATAAAATAAAAAATAAAAACTGTAGATGACTGGGTGTGGTGCCTCACACCTGTAATCCTAGCACTTTGGGAGGCTGAGGCAGGAGGATCACTTGAAGTCAGGAGTTAGAGACCAGCCTGGGCAACATAGCAAGACTCCATCTCCACAAAACTACAAAATTAGCCAGGCATGGTAGTGTATACCTGTAGTCCCAGCTACTCAAGAGGCTGAGTAGGAGGCTGAGTGGGAGGATTTCTTGAGCTCAGGAGGTTGAAGCCTCAGTGAGCCATGGTCACAGCACTACACTCCAGCCTGGGTGACAGTGAAACCCCAAGTCAAAAAAACAAAACAAACTGTAGAGACTGTAGTTTATTGGGTTTATCTTTTCCTCTAAAGATAAGAGAGGTAAGGTAAGGCACTGATCACCTTAAACAATCAGGGCTTTAGTGTTACTAACACAACCCAGCTCTTGTTCATCACTGTTCCTCAGGTGTTTCCCTCCTGCACTTTTGCTGGAGAGCCTGTTTGGTCTAGAAAAACTGCTTGAGATTTAGTTCTCCCCTTCATGAGTTTTCAGCTGAGCTCTTTAGCCTTCTTTCTCATGACGGTGGCAAGCCCCTTCTCTTATTTGGACTGCTTCCAAAGTAGAGAGACTGCCTTTCTGACCCAGTTCCCTAACCTCCCACACCATCACAAACTTAGCAAATGTCCTGTGACAAAACTAGTCATGTGCTTGAAGCTCTTCTAGTTTCTAAGTCAGCCCTATATAACTTCCAAAAGCCCTTCTGGATCTCTTCCTCTTGTAAAGTCTATCAGCCTAGACCAAGCCCCATCCTCAGCTCACAGTGAAAATCAGCAAGTGCCCCCAGATAATGGTCAGCAATTGTCAACTCCCCTAGAAAAAGCACTTCACTTTCTGGAATTTTAATTAATCTAGAACTCATTGTTTCCACAGCTTGGCAATATCTTTAAACTTTTTTCAATTTATCTCCCCATCCTCCACCCCCTGCCCCACCAACAACTTATTGCAGCATGATTGCTGGCCTGGCAATACCAACTACAATATACATGGAAATGAGGGTCTGGTCATTACTTTCTTATTCAACATTTAAATCCAAGACAAAAATGAGAAGATACTAAATTACCACATAAGATGTTCCCTCCTCTCTTCCATTGGGTGCGGTGTAGAGGGATGAAAGATATCGCAGAGGAACACAGATTGTCTGCATGGCGCCACACGGAATGTGTATCAGTGGCTAATGCTTGCTATATTTCTTGTTTTCCAAGAGTTTTAAGTAAACAAACTCCTTATGATTTTGCTTTTTCTTCTGTAAAATATCAGAGGGTATGTCTGATTGGTGGAGGTGGGACTGTCATCATCTTCCCTACTTAATAGTATTGCCATGAGAATCAGTGGAATTCATCAATGTAATGCTTTTATAAAATGAAAAGCCTTTACTTTCATAACAAATCAATATTAAGAGATACTCACCACAGTGCATTTTGTGAGCTGGTGACAGGGAATACGGAAAAAAGAGGAAAAGAGAAAATAGTTATCCAATAGCAATCACCGGTATCAGAATTTATATGTGGTTTCTGAAGGTTTGGGTTTTTGTCAGTTTGTTCTTCTTACCCATGGGACCTTGAGTTACTCACTACAGTGTTTTCTCATATGTAAAATCTGGTATCTTCCAATTTAGGTCACAGGATTTGTGAGGATGAAGTGTAAAAGCAAGATGATGCTTTAGCTCTCATTAGAAAATCACTCTCCCAGTTAAAATCCTAAGATACACTTTCTCAACGTTGTAGAATATATTCTTCTAACAATGAGATCAAACAGACAACCATATGGAAAATAGAGAATATGTGTAGACGTGTCAAAGTGGGATGATGTGTGCAGAATAGAAAGTAGCAGAATAGGCCGGGCGCGGTGGCTCAAGCCTGTAATCCCAGCACTTTGGGAGGCCGAGACGGGCGGATCACGACGTCAGGAGTTCGAGACCATCCTGGCTAACACGGTGAAACCCCGTCTCTACTAAAAAATACAAAAAACTAGCCGGGCGAGGTGGCGGGCGCCTGTAGTCCCAGCTACTCGGGAGGCTGAGGCAGGAGAATGGCGTAAAAACCCGGGAGGCGGAGCTTGCAATGAGCTGAGATCCGGCCACTGCACTCCAGCCTGGGCGACACAGCAAGACTCCGTCTCAAAAAAAAAAAAAAAAAAAAAAAAAAAAGAAAGTAGCAGAATAGTGTAATATATTGAAAATAAAACTGAATAGAAAAATAAGGAGGGATAAAGAAAACTACATAAAAGACATTTTAAATAATCCTTCTTGGTAGTTTCTTGAAATTTGAGAGTATAATCAGAGGCATTAAAAAATGAGTAATTTTAGTTCCAAATATAAGTGTTAATAGTAGGGTGTAGTTTCTTCCTTCTCTTTTCTTCCTTTTTTGTGTATTTCTCTCCACATGTGAGAATAAACACAGACAAGATAGAAATGTAATATAAATATATACACATGTATCTTTTTACTAATAAAAAATTTGCCTATATTCCTACAACCCAGAGACAACTGAACTCATAATGGCGCATATCGCATATCCTTTTTTTTTTTTTTTTTTGAGATGGAATGTCACTCTGTTGCCCAGGCTAGAGTGCAGTGGCACGATCTCAGCTCACTGCAACCTCCTCCTCTTGGGTTGAAGGGATTGTCCTGCCTCAGCCTCCCGAGTAGCTGGGATTACAGGCACGCGCTGCCACACCTGGCTAATTTTTGTATTTTTAGTAGAGATGGTGTTTCGCCATGTTGGCCAGGCTGGTCTCCAACTCCTGACCTCAGGTGATTCGCCCGCTTTGGCCTCCCAAAGTGCTAGGATTGCAGGCATGAGCCACCACGCCTGGCCATATCCTTCTTATATATATGCCGTTTTACAACACAAATCATAGTTTTATAGTCTTAGTTTACTATGAACATTTTCCAAACTCCTTAAAATATGAATACATTAAGGGAAGCATGATTCCAATTTATGAATATATCAAGTTACTCTATCACCTATTACTGGATATTCAAGTTGCTTATTTTTATTTCAATTAATACTGCTCTTATAGGATCTTTCCTAGAAATTCTGAACCTCCTATTGCCCCACCATAATTACTTTTTTGAGAATAAATTTTGACTTTTCAAGAAAAGTATCGGCCGGGCGCGGTGGCTCAAGCCTGTAATCCCAGCACTTTGGGAGGCCGAGACGGGCGGATCACGAGGTCAGGAGATTGAGACCATCCTGGCTAACCCGGTGAAACCCCGTCTCTAGTAAAAAATACAAAAAAATAGCCAGGCGAGGTGGCGGGTGCCTGTAGTCCCAGCTACTCGGGAGGCTGAGGCAGGAGAATGGCGTAAACCCGGGAGGCGCAGCTTGCAGTGAGCCGAGATCCGGCCACTGCACTCCAGTCTCGGCGACAGAGCAAGACTCCGTCTCAAAAAAAAAAAAAAAAAAAAAAGAAAAGTATCCCAGAAGAGTATCTTTCTCCATAAGATGCTTCCACTTTTGTACTGATGACAGATAAAATACATGTGCAAGGTCTATTTGAGAATCCTGCTGGCTCATGTGCTCTGAAACTAATCTATTTAGGGATTATCTATTTACAGATAAGCTTGGAGATTGGCCTAGTAAGGATTAATATGTTTTTCCTCTGTCCTCCTGATTATAAAATGTATTTATACTTTCAGAAGCTTCTAAACCTGTTCTACAGAGAATATGTGTATAATTTATAATTGAGTGCTTGACTGTAACCCCTGCGATCTTTTCTATAAAATGGATGATGACATATCTGAGACATGATTTCCCTTATATTATACAGGAAAACTGGGTTATCAAATTTATTAAATTGATGTTTGCTGAACATAAGTGCTCTGATATAAGATGACGCCTCGCTTCTTTCCAAAGGCATTCCAGTCTTTGCTATCTTCATGGTTTTGACCCTTCATAAATTATTTGATGTACAATGTATTAAAACTCATGAGTAAGGAATTTGTCATTTATTGGCTGGTCACAGTGGCTCACACCTGTAATTCTAGCACTCTGGGAGGCTGAGGTGGGCAGATCACTTGAGCCCAGGAGTTCGAGGCTAGCTTGGGCAACATGGCGAAACCCCATCTACAAAAAATACAAAAATTAGCTGGGTGTAGTAGCGGGTGCCTATGGTCCCCACTACTCGGGAGGCTGAGGTGGGAGGATAACCTGAGCCTGGGAAGTCGAAGCTCTGGTGAGCTGTGATCATGCCACTGCATCCCAGCCTAAGTGACAGAGTGAGACCTGTCTCACAATAAATAAATAATCATTTATTGAATGATTTGAGTAACTTTTGAGTTTTCTTACATCTACCAAAGGCTAAATGATATCTGAGGGCTTTTTTTAAAAAAATGTATATTAGATTTACATGATTACACTCAATGAATTCTTTGATGCACAATATGGCAATGTACAGTAGTCCTCCCTTATCCATGGGGGATATGTTCCAAGATCCCTAGCAGATGCCTGAAACTGTGAATAGTACCGAACCTGATTGCTGTCAGAACCCATTTCTATTCATGCCTTCCACCCACGAATTTAATGTCTTTTTCATCTTAGCATTTATCATGCACTGTGGCCATAACTTTTGCAGTTCGAGATGTGACAACAAAACTAGCACAAGTTTCTTTTTCCTTCTTCACAATTTCCTGGATAGAAGATTCATTCTTACTATAAATCTTAACAACCTCAGCATACATTTTGTTTCTTTATTAAGTCAAGAACTTTAACCATTTCACTTTAAGGAAGCACTTTATAACTTATTTTTGGCATATGCAAATTGCCAACATCACTACTCTTGCACTTTGGGGTCATTATACAATAAGGGTAGCTTTAATGCAAGCACTGCAATCCCATGACAGTCAATCTGACAACTGAGACAGCTAAGGGACTAATGGGCAGGTAGCATATACAGCATGGATATAATACTGGACAAAAGGATGATTCAGGCTGGGTGCAGTGGCTCACGCCTGTAATTCCAGCATTTTGGGAGGCTGAGGCAGGCAGATCACTTGAGGTCAGGAGTTCAAGACCAGGCTGGCCAACATGGTGAAACCCTGTCTCTACTAAAAATACAAAATTAGCTGGGTATGGTGGCATGCACCTGTAATCCCAGCTATTCGGGAGGCTGAGGCAGGAGAATCGGTTGAACTCGGGAGGTGGAGGTTGCGGTGAGCCAAGATTGTGCCACTGCACTCCAGACTGGATGACAGAGCAAGACTGTCTCAAAAAAAAAAGAAAGAAAAAAAAGGGTTCAGTGATTTGCATCCTGAGCAGGAAACAGCAGGACAATGTAAAATTTCATCACACTACTCACAATAGCATGCAACTTACGCATTTATGTTCTGTGACATACAATGAGAGTTGATTTAACACTAAAAGATTTCCCACATTTATTACATTTGTAAGGTTTCTCCCATATGAATGATCTGATGTTTAATGAGAGTTGACTTCCCACTAAAGGCTTTCTCACAGACACTGCATTTATAGGGTCTCTCTCCATATGAATTTTCTTATGTTTAATAAGTGGTGCCTTCTGGATAAAGGTTTTTCCACATTCACTGCATTCATAGGGCTTCTCCCCTGTGTGAGTTCTCTGGTGTGCTACGAGGGTTGACTTCTGGCTGAAGGCTTTTGCACATTCACAGCATTCATAAGGTTTCTCTCCGGTGTGAGTTCTTTGATGTACAACTAAGTTTGCTTTCTGGATAAACACTTTTCCACATTCAGTACATTTGTAGAGTTTCTCCCCAGTTTGACTTCTCTGACTTTTTCTAAGGGCTCGCTTTTGGTGGAGGGCTTTCCCTCGTTGATTAGGGTCAAAAAATCTCTCTGCAGGTCGAGCTTTATGAAGATTAGAATGGAGGCATACTTTCCAATATGCCTTACATCCATCCTCTTTCCTTCTTACATAGCTTCTATTTTGACTAAGAAAGTTTAAATTATGTTTTGAATGCCTTTTCCCATGAATAATATTTAGGGAGTCTTTGTCTTACAGAATCAAATTCTGTGCTCAGATAAATGCTTTTTCTACATGTTCTGGATTCTTGACCACTTTCATCCTTCAGTGTTTCCTTGCCTATGAATGCAGCTTGCCACAGAAGTTTGTCTTGGCTTTCCTTGTAGCAATCTATCTGCTCATCAACTTGCCAGACTTCTAGAAGAAAATGAACGAATCATCAAACTTGTTAAGTCTTTCCACTGGAATATTATGGAATAACATTAATCCCTAAATGCCCAAGCAGTGAACTCCTATCAACATGACTTGAGCTGATGTGGATGGACCCTCCCCATGTCCCACCACCACCACCTCCCCTGAGTGCAAGTACAAAGAAATGCTGGCTCAAATTTAACAAAAATAATTTAATATGCAGCCAAGCTCAAACCAGAAAATAAATTTATTATGTGACAAAAATGAAGAAGAAATTTAAAGTGAGGGAGTGAACAGAAATTGAAGCTGTGTGGCTTTGCAGTTGGGGGACTAAGGCTCTAATCATGAGTGTGAAGTGAATTCTAGGCCACAGGGCACAACTGTGCAGAGAATTAGAATTGAGCTACCTGGTTAAAGCTGGGAGTCACAAAGGACATCTCTGTGTGTAAAATAGGAACTAGAAAGATGTCACCCACTGGCTAATGAAAATGTTAAGAAGAATCAGGGGTTACTTACAAGAAGTCAGAACCACAGTCCTGTACCACATGTAGGAGTGCATTCCAAATGGACATTTGAAGTATAATACAAAACCCCCGAAGTTGATAAATTCACCTATAAATTGTTCCTGCATTAGTGAAACCAGTGGGCCCCAGCAGTGGCAATCCAAATAGTTCTGCAGTGATGCTTTCATAGCTTAGGGTACACAGAATTTCCATGGAAAATAACTCTCACTGAAAAGGAGTTCACAGTAAAAAAAAATTACAAACTTCAAAAGGAAATGAACCACAATGAGTTGAAAACTTATGTCTACAGAAAAGCCTGCACATGATGTTTATAGCAGCTTCATTCATAATGGCCCCAAACTGGAAGCAACCAAGATGTCCTTCAATAGGTGAATGGATAAACAAAGTGATCCACAATGGAATATTATTCAGCAATAAAAAGAAATGGGCTATCAAGCCATGGACATGGAGGAAACTTAAATGCATATTGCTATTTGAAAGAAGCCAGTCTGAAAAGGCTACATACTATATGATTCCAACTATATGACATTCTAGAAAAGGCAAAACTATAGAGATAGTAAAAAGATCAGTACTTGCCAGGAGAGAGTGAAAAAGGGATGAAAAAGCAAAGCACAGGGAATTTTTAGGGCGGTAAAACTATTCTGTATGAAACAGTAATGGTGGATTTTTATGCATTTGACAAAACCCATAGAACTGAACAACACAAAGAGTGAACCTTAATGTAAGATGTGACTTTAGTTAATAATAATGTATTCATTCACCAGTTGTAACACATGTACCATACTAATGCAAGATGTTACTATTAGGGGAAATTGGCGGGGTGGGGGCGGGTAGAGAGAGGTATAAGGAAACTCTCTGTCGAGAGATGTGTAAAGGGATGGAGATATACCATGAAAACCTAACCAAAAGAAAGCTGGAGAAATTACATTAATTTCAGACAATGACTTCAGAACAAGAAGGATTTTCTGGCACAAAGAAGGACATTACAAAATGATAAAACAGTCAATTCTTTGAGAAGAAATAACAATCCTAAAAGTGTATGTACCTAATAACAGCACTTCAAAATACATGAGGCAAAAATGGATACATCTGAAAGAGAAACAGACAAATCCACAATTATTGTTGGAGACTTCAACACTTTCTCTCAATAATTGATAGAACAAGTAGACAGAAAACCAGCAAGGATATAGATAATCTGAACAGCACCATCAACCAACTTCACCTAATTGACATTCAGAGAACACTGCATCCAACAACAGCAGAATATACATTCTTTTCAAGTGCATATGAAACATTCACCAAGATAGAACATATTCTGGGTCTTAAAACAAACCTGTACAAATTTATAAGAAATCATATTATGTGCAATAACAGTATTACAACAAAAATCAATGAGAAAGATACTTGGAAAACCCCAAATATTTGGAAATTTAAAGATATACTTACTTCTAAATAAGTCGTAAGGGGAATTTGAAACTATTTTGAATTAAATGAAAATGCAACATATCATAATTTGTGGGACACAGCAATGAGAGGGATATTTATAGCACTGAATGCATATATTAGAAATAAAGATCAAGCAGAAGAAAAGAAATAATCAGAGCAGAAATCAATGAAGTTGAAAACAGGAATGTTCTTCAAATGGTGAATGGCTAAACAAACTGTGGTACATCCATTTGGTGGAATATTACTCAGTGACAAAAAAGAAGAAACTCTGGGTACTCACAACAGGATGAATCCAACTGAGAAGTACGCTGAGTGAAAAGAACTAATCCCATAAAGTATCATACTGTATGACCTCATTTATGTAATATTCTTGAAATGACAAAATTATAGAAATGGAGAACAAATTAGTAGTTGCCAGGGCTTAAGAAGGGGTGGGGTGGGAAGGAATGGGTATAGCTATACAAAGGCAAAATGAGGGACCCTTGTAGTAATGGAAATGTTCCGTATCTTGACTTTCTCAATGTCAATATCCTTGTTGTGATTTGTAGTATAGTTTTTCAAGATGTCACCATTAGTAGAAACTGGGTAGAATACATGAGATTTATCTTTATTTTTTCCTAAAGGGCATGGGAATCTACGATTATCTTAACATAGAATGTTTAATTTAAAAAATAGTCAAATATTCCAAAGAGAAGGATGGTGAAGTAAAATAACAAAAAACCAAAAAGAAGTTTGGTTGGTGGGATGAACAGAAAGAAATAATAAAATGGTACCTGTAAATCCAATAATATCAATAATTACATGGGAAGTAATGGTCTAAAGGAGAAAAAACACAATCATAGGAATTGATCCATAAAAATAATTTATAACATCCATTCATAATAAAAAAAACTTTCAGAAAATCAGGATTAGAAGGAAATATCCTCAACCTTTATCAGGCCATTATGAAAAAACCTACAAGTAAAATTAGGCCTAATGGTAAGAGAGTAAATGCTTTTGTCCTAAGATCAGGATCAAGGCAAATATGTTGCCCTCCCTACCTGAGTCAACATTATACTGAAGATCCTAGCCAGTAAGTACAATAAAGTAAGAAAAAGAAGTAAAGGCATCCAGACTGGGAAAGGAAATAAGCTGTCCTTATTCATAACTACATGATTGTTTATGTAGAAAATACCAAACCATCTATAAAAGAGCTACTAGCACTAATATGTGAGCTTATTAAAAGGTTCCAGGATACAAAGTCAATATGGAAAGATCAATTACACTTCTATAAATTAGCAATGAGCAATAGGAAAATGAAATACAAAACAACTATGTACATACACACACCCCATTTACATTACCTTGAAAGAACATAAAACACGGGGGTAAATTAAACAAAATATGTGCAAGACCCATCCATTCAAAACTATCAAATATTACTGAAATAAAATTTAAAAGACTGAAATAGACAGATATACCATATTTTGCTTTAGAAGACTCAATATTGCACATCAATTATCCACAGATTCCATGCAATGTCAAAACCCCCTGCAGGCTTTTTTGCAAAAATTGACAAGCTGATTCTAAAATTTCTAGGAAAATACCAAAGACCTAGACTAGCTACAACATTACAAAAAGGAAGAACAAAGTAAGAGGACTCATACTACCTGATTTAAACACATAATATAAGGCTACAGCAATTAAGACATGTGGTACAGGTTGTGTATCATTTATCCAAAATGCTTGGAACCAGCAGTGTTTTTGGATTTCAGATATTTTTGGTTTCTAGAATGTTTACATTATATATTTACTGGTTCAGCAGCCTAACCTGAAAATATGAAATCTGAAATGCTTCAATGAGCATTTCCTTTGGATGCCACGTCGGTGCTCAAGAAATTTTGGATTTTGGAGCATTTAGGATTTTGGATTTCTGGATTAGGGATACTCAACCTGTATTGGTGTACAGAGTGACACATATGTTCAAATACTTTTCAAAAAGGATGCCAAAGTAAGTTAATTAAGAAAGAACAGTCTGGAATAGACTGAATATTTGATAGTAACTTATCTTTCTTACTTAACCTCTCTTCTGCTCTGGTTAATCTGCTATTAAGTCTATATATGAAATTCTTCTTTTGTTGTTGCTCTTTAAATTTTGTGTTTCTTTTATATATATATTAAATTCTTAATTTTCAGTTTTCATTAGATTATTTTATATATCCCAGTTCCCCAGTGAAATTCTTACTATTAACATTTTTTTTTTGAGACAGAGTCTTGCTCTGTTGCCCAGGCTGGAGTGCTGGAGTGCTGGAGTGCAGCAGTGCGGTCTTGGCTTACTGCAACCTCTGCCTCCTGGGTTCAAGCAATTCTTGTGCCTCAGCCTCCCGAGTAGCTAGGACTACAGGTGCGCACCACCATGCCCAGCTAATTTTTTAGTAAAGACGGGGTCTCACTATGTTGCCCTGGCTGGTCTCAATCTCCTGGGCTCAAGGGATCCTCCTGCCTCAGCCTCCCAAAGTGCTGGGATTATAGGTGTGAGGCACCACACCTGGCATCATTTTAAAGTAGATGTCAAATAATAAATGGATCACTTGTTGATCTGAGAAAAAGAAAGAATATTCTTTTCAAAAATATTACTGGAACAATTGGAAATGCATATGTAAAAATAATATAAAAATATGTTGACCCTTACCTCACACCAGATACAAAAATTAAGTCATTAACAGTCATAGACTTAAATATAAGAACTAAAATTATGAATCTCCTGGAAGAAAACATACAGAAAAAATCTCTGTTACCCTGGGTTAGTGAGAGATTTTCTAAAGAGGACACAAAAAGCATGAACCGTAAAAGAAAAATTTAATAAATTGGACTTTATAAAAACAGAAACATTTGTTTTTCAAAAGATACTGTTATGAACAATCAAGCCACAGCCTAGGAGTAAATACTTGCAAAACACTTATATCCACAATATATAAAGAACTCTCACAATTTAATAACAAACAATGGCAAAAGATTACAATAGACACTTCACCACAGAACATATACAGATGGCAAATAAGCACATGAAAACATGCTCAACATCACTGATCATTACAGAAATGCAAATTTAAATCACAATGAGATCCCCCTATATACCTACTAGAAAGGTGTGTTGTTGGTGGGAAAACAAAATAGTACAGCCACACTAGAAAACAGTTTGGCAATATCTTATTATTATTTTTTGAGAGACAGAGTCTCACTGTGTCACCCAGGCTGGAGTAGAGTGGCATGATCTCGGCTCACCGCAACCTCCACCTCCTGGGTTCAAGCAATTCTCCTGCCTCAGCTTCCCAAGTAGCTGGGATTACAGGCATGTGCCACCACACCCAGCTAATTTTTGCATTTTTAGTAGAGACGGGGTTTCACTATATGTTGGCCAGGCTGGTCTCAAATTCCTGACCTTAAGTGATCCACTCGCCTTGGCCTCCCAAAGTGCTGGGATTACAGGCGTGAGGCACCACACCCGGCCCAATGTCTTATAAAGTTAAACATATGCTTACCATATGGCCAAGCAATCTCACTCCAGATATTTACCCAAGAGATATGAAAACACAGATCCACAGAAATGCCTGTACAAGAATGTCTGCCAGCTTCATTCATAATAACAAAAAAAAACCCGGGACAATTCAAATGTGCATTAACTGGTCCATCGACAGACAAACTGGAACACTACTCAGCTATCAAAAGGAACAAACTGATACATGCCACAACATGGATGAACCTAAAATGCATTAAGGTAAGTGAAAGAAGCCAGCCACATGACATTCTAGAAAGAACCAAACTAGAAGGAAAAGAGATCAAGCCTGGGATGAGGAGAGAGACTGAATTATAAAAGGAAACATGGAGTTTTTTGTGGGGGATGAAAATGTCCAACACTTTTATTGTAGTAGTAGTAATTACACAGCTACATAGTTGTCAAAACTATACAACTGTACACCTAAGAAAGATAAATTTCATGGTATGTACATTATACCTTAATCAATTTCATTTGAAAAAATAAAAGGAATGCAGTCACATCAACATAAATATATAATGATCACATATAAAAACACATATAGAAAATTACGTTCAAACATTAACATGTATGGCCAAAGATCATATGGTGCCATAAGGGCATTTTGTTTTATTAAAATACTTCATGAGTACTAATGATAAAGTACTAAAAAATATTGAACTCTAATTAATGATATGCCTGTGGAGGTACTTAGGGGTTAAGGGTACTGATCTCTGTAACTTCCTTTGAAATGCACTATAAAAAAATAAATCGAATTTATGGAAATTGGAGGAACTGGCAGATGGACAGGGGATAAATATAGCCAAATGTTTATAGTTATTATAAATCTAGGTGGAGGTATTATATGGGTGTTCAATCTACAATTCTTTTACTTGTTTTATATAAAAATTTTCATAATAAAATGTTGGGGGAAGCTAGATAAAAAACAGCAAAGTAAACTGAAAGTAAGTAGGAAAAAGAAAATAAAAGTAAAAGAAATCAATAAAACAGAAAAATGGTAGAGAAAATTAACAAAGCTAAAACTTCTATGAAAAGATCAACAAACTTGAAATAAATTTCAGTTTGTACTACTACATGAGACTGGACAGTTTTCATTACTGTAATGAGGCTACTCTTGAAAGGAACAGTTCCCAGAAGATTTGTATTATCTCAGAATGACCAGTGAACTTATGGGACCAGCCAGAGGTTTCATCCAGGAGACAGAGGGAAAAATATAGTTCCTGAAATAGATTCAAATATGGAGAAACAGGGAAGAAATTCAAGTTGCTTTCTGCTGCATTCTGCTTCCAACCCTGGGAGTTTGGAGAGCTGTCTAGGAGTGAGTCCATGTGCTCCTGTCTTTCCATCCCATCCTGCTCGCATGCTCATTGCTGTCTCCTATTCCCTTGCAATTCCTCTCAGCAGATATTTCAAGTAGTGGATCTTAACCAAAGATGGGCATCAGAACCCTCTGGAGTGTCACTCAAAATGCACACAACCAGGCCTACCCTAGGCTTTCTGAAACAATTTCTACAGTGGGGCCTACTCATGAATATTCTGATAGATCCACAGGTAACTATGTAATACATCTCTGGTTAACAACCACTACATTAAATTAAAGAAAACGTTTTTTATGGATAATAACAACAATAAAAACAGTGATAACATTTGTTGAGTGTTCCCTTTATGCCAGGCACCCTTTTAGGTGCTTTACATGGATCAACTCATTAATTTCTGAAAATCATTCAGTTCTATCATTAGCCCCACAACAGGTAGAGAGGCCAACCAATGTGTACACAGTGATAGCTAGTGAGGAAAGTGGCCAGAAGTCCAGTCCAGGCTATGTGGCTCCACAGTCACTCTTAGCCACTTGTATGTGGATGAATAACAAAGCTCCTTCCTCTGCCCAGGTCCAAATCAATCAGTGCAATATTTATTGAATGTCTTCCACCAGTCCCACACTGGAACAAGTCAGAACAACATGTAGGCTCTTATGTCTAGGGGTTGTGTTTGAGCTAAAGAAATGAGCCACTGGCACTTAGCTATATTTTTTTAAAAGTTACCATATGAAATGCATAGCTATATTATTTAAAGTTATAAATGTAACCAATAAAGGAACTAAAAATAAGCATAACAAACTTGTGAAGAGCTGGGGAGTGGAAGGCCAAAGTGTGAGGGAAATCCTTACTTTTCATAGAGGGAAGATAAAACTGAAAACCCATAAAATGCAGATATAAAGGTATTCCCTAAACCTATGGAGGTGCTCACCAGAACCAAAAAGAGAAATCTTTAGAAGAAGCTGCCCTTGGGGGGTGTGATTGGGAATGCACCTAAGATTACTTTTTAGCCTATACTGTTCTGCACTCTTAGACTGAATATATAAATGTCTGTATTTTAATATAATAGTTTTTCTTATGAGGGAATTGCGACTCAGGAGGGTAGACTGTGCCTGAATTTGCTTTTCCTCCCTTCTAGGACAGCACTGAAATGAGAACAAGACATACAGTCATTACAATTCCAGGCATCACTGGAAGAAAGCAAGCATACCATCAGCACACCAGAAATCCTGATGAATCTCGAAGCAGCAGATATGGAATTACACTGAGCAACAAAGAGGTTATCATCACCCAAAACATTCCTGGAGGAAGCTACAGAATGGTGGGAGCCACAAATGCCAGCACAGGGAGGATCTCAGAGAATAGGTGTGTGTGCTGAGGAGTGGGTTCTGGAGGAAGCCATCTGAGGAGTCCTTGGGGCCAGCACCTGACTACAGCTGATGCTCTGAAATTAATCTCTAATGAGCAGTGATTCTCAAGCTTTACTGTGTCTATGGGGTCCCTGGGGAGCTTGTTGAAATACACATTCTCCTTCAGAAAATCTAGAGTGAGGCCTCAGATTCTGATTTTCTACTTAGTGCCCCAACAATGCCCAGGCTGCTAGTTCATCGATCACCCTCTGAAGAGTAACACCATTCTAAACAGGCTTCTTTGCCATGGGCCAGTGAAGGGGGTACTATGAAGGGGAGAGAAAGAGCAGACCAGTGTATCAGAAGAGTTTCTGGATCCTTGTGGGCAGCCCACAGGAAAAATAGACAAGGAAAAAGCAGCTCTATGCAGGACTAAAATATGGTTCACTGAAGTATTCCACCTTGGGAGTAATGTCCTCTCGAGTGTGTTTATTTTTTGAATAAGTAAAGAGATAATAACAAAAACAAGAGTTGAATGGGAAGGATGTATTAAAAAATGGAGGAATCTGATAACAAGTAGTATGAAGTCAGATTTGTAACAGTCTGAGAAGAAATAAGTAGAGAAAACAGAAAATGGTGTGAGGTTTACAGTGTTAACCACAAAGTGAGAGCAGGCAAGAACGTGGTGGGTACCTGGTTGGGTAAAGGTCACTGGCAAAGCTTTGGTGTCTATACTGACTCAAAAACAAAAAAACAAAAAAACAAATAGGCATGATAATCTACCTTAGGCTAAAAAACAAAAACAAAAACAAAAAACAAAAAACAAACAAACAAAAAAACAGTTCAAATTTCAGCCTGAAAGGGCCCACAGTATGCCTAATAAAGAGGAAATGCTGACATCTATTAATACATCTACCATGGTGAAAATACAAAAGGCCAAGAAGGTGGGAGAATAAGTCTTAAAAGCTTCCAGAAAGGTGGTGGGAGAGGAATGAGAAGAGGCTTGGCACTTCTCACTAACAAGCCAGGAGGGTGGAAGGTAGAAATGGGATCTCAGAACAAGAGTGGCCACAATCTATGGGAACGCCAAGCAAAGAACGCAAAGACTGTAACCAGTGGCCAGGCAGAGGCCTCATTTGGACATGACAACAGTTCCGCTCATCAGAGCCTAGGCATGTCCACAAGTCCGGGGCTCTCAGAAGAGCTCCTGAGCTCATCCCAGAGGCCAAGCTGTCACCAACCAACCTGGTCCCTTTCCCCGGCCTGACTCACCTGGCCTGTCCTCACCTGCACAGGTCCGTACCGGGGTCCCTCCATCTGCCATCCAGGACTCTTCTCCTGGTCCCAACCTGAAGATCACATCCGGCTTCGCAACTAGATACCCTGTTCAGGGGACATGACATAGGACTTCGTTATTAACGCTGAGGAATTCCAGAACCTAGGCCCACCCCTGCAGGCTGAAGGTGGCACGGCCTCGGGGATGGCCCCAAGCACACAGCCATCTGCCCCTCAGTACAGAACATTCACATAGCAAGCAAGGGCACCAACATGCTCTCCAGAGTCCAATGGGGACTACAAATACTGCACAGTGGGCTGTAACCCACACTGAGGGTGGTAACCCACACTCGTTGTTCCCAGGCCCCGGAGCTTGGAGCAGCTGAGAAAGAAACACAGTACTGGGGGCATTCTGCATCACCCCGTGGCGTGGTCCCTCACCCACGGACACCAGGTGGCTGTAGTTCTCAAGCATGACATCCCTGTAGAGGTTCTTCTGGGCAGAGTCCAGTTGCTGCCACTCCTCCAGGGTGAAGTCCACAAATACGTCCTTGAAGGTCAATGATTCCTGTAATGGCACATTCCTCTTTAGCATGCCAGGACCAGCCTGGGGCACCGGGACATGGCACCTCACGCACATGGAGGGCTTACTCTGTGCCCTCTAGGAGAAACTTGACAGATGAAGAGTGTGAGGTGCACAGAGCCTAAGTAACTAGCCCAGGTCACACAGCCAGGAATGAGGGAGTCGAATCCATGCGGTCTGGCTCCCGCATCCACACTGGCCTTTTTTTTTTTTTTTTTTTTTTTTTTTTTTTTTGAGACTGAGACTGAGTCTTGCTCCGTCACCCAGGCTGGAGTGCAGTGGCGTAATCTCGGCTCACTGCAACCTCTGCCTCCCGGGTTCAAGCAATTCTCCTGCCTCAGCCTCCAGAGTTGCTGGGACTACAGGAGCCCACCACCATGCCCGCCTAATTTTTGTATTTTTAGTACAGACGGGGTTTCACCATGTTGGCCAGGCTGGTCTCGAACCCCTGACCTTGTGATCTGCCCACCTTGGCCTCCCAAAGTGCTGGGATTACAGGCGTGAGCCATCGTGCCCGGCCTGGCCTTTCTTATATAATTGTTCTTATGCCAGTCACTAGTCAGTTTGGCATAGTATATTACATAGAGTATCTATATGACTAAAATCATTTTGAACTTTATAAGAGAAACAGATAGGCTATGAGAAATATCTCACCCTGGAAATTCATTCATTCAACACATGTTTACTGAATAGAGGCCAGACTGGTAAGTCCTGTGAAGTAAAGACTGATACAAAACCACACCTCTTGAACTCAAGGAGCTTCAGTTTAGTGGAGGGAGAAAAGCGACACTTAGACACTCATAGATGAAACCGAGGCAGCGAGGAAGCCTGCCTCACAGGGACAGTGACAGATGTAGGACAGGGTCCGGGTGGTCCACAAAGGAGGAAGTCAGTCCTGCCTGGGGCTGACAGAGCAGGCTTTGCAGGGGACACAGAGCTACAACGAACAGTTCTAAACATAGCTAATCAACCATGACAAACCGTTCTAACCTTCGCTCATCAATCATGAAACAAAGAACAGGAAGCCAGAGGTCTGTGGCCCAAGCAGCTGATTGAGGCAAAAGGGAAAGGTCTGTGCTTGGCCTTGTCACCACCAAACAAGAACTCACTTCTACAAGGGCCCCAATTCCTCACAAAGACTAGTAACCCACCTGTTTCTGCTCCAGATCCCATCCTGTCACACCCACACTTGCTGGCCTTCAATTCAAGCCACTCGTTGCACCCGTAAGGCCCAAATCAGCCACAGTGGCACTAGTTTACCCAGCTGTGCAGGAGAGGGGACAGGAAAGCCAGCCTGCCAGAGGGCGGTGACAGGCAGGTTTCTCCAGCAGGAGGGCTTCTCAGAGCAATCCAGGAGCTGGTAGCCCAAACTGCCCCTCCCTCGTGAGAGCTCCGCTGCCAGGGAACAAAACCACACTGCTGAGTGCTAGGATGAAACAAATGTTGCTTGGAAGCTCTAACCTGTTCCATAGACCAATATCTCTTGTAATGGTCCCAGTGGCATGGCTTCCAGGGTCCCAGCAAAAGATGTGCCCAGTTACATATCACTGAGTGACAATGTGCTCAGAAAACCCCAATCCATGGCTTCCTACCAGCCAGTCATAGTTTACTCAGTCCTCCAGTCCAGATGCAGTTTGTTTACCAATCCAGAGTCATTTTTATCTGGAGTAATGTCACCTGGTTTGATATTGTGAAATATATATTTGGTTTTTGTCCTGTCTCCTGGCAAAAGCTCCTGCAACCCTTGGAATAGACTCTGAAGTGATCAAAGCGTCTTTTATATGCTAATGAGATGACTGGTGGCTGGCTGCCCCTAGGTAGCTTCCAGATGGGAGCTGGTCACCAGAAAACCAGACAGGATTAGAGGGTTGGGAATTTCATCTCCATCCTCAAAACTCCTGGGAGGGGAGAGAAGATGAAGGCTGAGTTGACTACCAAGGGCCAGTGATGATCATGCCTCTGTGATGAAGCCTCCATAAAAACCCCACTGTGGCTGGGTGTGGTGGCTGGCTCCTGTGATCCCAGCACTATGGGTGGCTGAGGAGGGAGGATCACTTGAGGCCAGGAGGTTGGGCCTGCAGTGAGCCAAGATTGCACCACTGCTCTCCAGCCTGGGGGACAGAGCAAGACCTTGTTTCTCAAAAACAACAACAACAACAACCAAAGGACTGGGTGGGTTCAGACAGCTTCCACACAGCTGAACACTTGGTGGTGCCCGGATGGTAGTGAGTACAGACAGGGCATGAAAGGTCCTTGGACCTTCCCACATCCCTTGCCCTATGCATCTCTTCCATTTGGCGGTTCATCTGTATCCTCTGTAATATCCCCCCGCTTTTTTTTTTTTTTTGAGACGGAGTTTCGCTCTTGTTGCCCAGGCTGGAGTGCAATGACGCGATCTTGGCTCACTGCAACCTCTGCCTCCTGGGTTCAAGTGATTCTCCTGCCTCAGCCTCCTGAGTAGCTGGGATTACAGGCATGTGCCACCACACCTGGCTAATTTTGTATTCGTAGTAGAGATGGGGTTTCTCCATGTTGGTCAGGCTGGTCTCAAACTCCCGACCTCAGGTGATCCGCCCGCGTTGGCCTCCCAAAGTGCTGGGATTACAGGCATGAGCCACCGCGCTTGGCCTGTAATATCCTTTATAACAAATAGGGGAAACTCAGGGAAACTGAAACTCACTCTAGCAAATTAATCAATCTTCAGGAGGGGTTCATGGGAACCCCCAATTTGTGGCCCATCAGTCAGATGTATAGGTGACACCCTACTTGTGACTGACATCTCAAGTTGGGGCAGTCTTGTGGGACTAAGCCCTCAACCTGTGGGAACTGACGCTAACTCCAGGTAGACGGTGTCAGAATGGAATTGACTTAAGAGCACACCCAGCTGGTGTCCAGGGAGAATGCCTTGGTATGTGGGGGAACAGCCTGGGGCCTGGGATTACATCTGGTGTCGGAAGTGTTGTGTCAAGTGAGAGTAGACAGTAGGAAAAACTTGGGTTTCCTTCCTTCCTTATCTCTCAGACCCAGTAAAACAGCCGTCATTCCATTGTCAGGCTTCCAGTAACACAGAGCTAAACATGACAATGATAATGACAGTTAATAACCATTAACAGATCCTAGAAGTACAGTGTCAGAGGTTACTTCATAATAAAAGTATCTTAAATCTCTGCAGAAAAGATGTCATTAGAAAAATCTGGCTAGGCATTTATGGAGGGAAGAAACTCCATAAAAGTAAATTACTCATCTCACTCTGAGCCCCCGAGTAAATTACAGATGGATTAGAGATTTAAATGTATACAAGATAACCATAAAAGTGAGAGAGAAGTTAAAAGTTTTGATAGTTTTGCGGTGGCTGATAGCCTTTCTAAACAATCCCCAAATTCAGAAAATACATAGCTACAGAGTGATAAACTTGACTACCTAGACATTAGAAATTTCTTTCTTTTCTTTTTTTTTTTTTTTGACAGAGTCTCGCTCTGTTGTCTGTTGCCAAGGCTGGAGTGCTGTGGCACTATCTTGGCTCACTGTAACCTCTGCCCCCCAGGTTCAAGCAATTCTCCTGCTTCAGCCTCCCGAGTAGCTGGAATTATAGGCATGCACCACCATGCCCAGCTACTTTTTGTATGTTTAGTAGAGACAGGGTTTCACCATGTTGGCCAGGCTGGTCTCGAACTCCTGACCTCAGGTGATCCACCCGCCTTGGCCTCCCAAAATGCTGGGATTACAGATGTGAGTCACCTTGCCCAGCTGCTCCTACTATGCTTTTCTGGACTTTGATTTTTTTCACTTAGACAAAAGTATCCCAGACATTCTTACACATCAGTCAATTTTTATCATGACAGTTCCAGAGTATGGATGTGGCAATTTAACTACTCTCTAGTCCTCCTCGTCCACGTGAAGTTTGTTTACCAATCAGGGGTCATTTTTATCATAAGCAATGCCACCTGGTAGTATAGCTGTCATTCTACCATTATTGGATTCTCAGGAACATGGGACGCTTAGGGCTTTCTCCTTCTACTTTTTGCTGGTATGAATAGAACTGCCTTGGAAATTTTTGTGGACATATAAATATTTCACTAGGATGGAGTCCTATCAATGCAACTGCTGATTAAAATAAGAAAAAGATCTTTAATAAGTACAGCCAAATTACCTGTCAACCAGCCAGTACTCTCACCCACAGTGGCTCTTAACTATCTGTTCAAAGTTTACCACTCTTACAGATAAGTGACAGCATATATGTGAGTTTTAGTGAGATTATAATCTTTTTGTATGTTTCTAGGCCACTAATATTTCTGTTGCTATGAGTCTTCATTCTGTTGGGTTGTCTTGTCTTATTGACATATTAAAGCTCTAGGGTAAAATTCTAGAAAGGGCATTACTGTGTTAAGGCTATTTGCAATGTAAATGTTGATATATATAAATCAACTGTTCCACCACAAAATGCCATATACAGTTTATAACTTCTTTGGTGTTTTTTCTACATACTTGACTGTACTAACTGTTATCAACCTTTTTAATGTTTAAGAATATGAAGTATAATACATGGTATACTATTCTACATACATTTCATATTCTTTCAGCTATATATTAGGTGTGATCTTCAATGATTTGTTAGAATTTTAGTGTATAAAAGAAGGTAACTCATTGTTATGTATACTTCAAATATTTTTCTCACTTTGATATGGATGTTTGATAATTTTTAAGATTTTCACTGTGCTTAGACATTTCTAATGTCGGGGCCAGGTGCGGTGGCTCATGCCTGTAATCCCAGCATTTCGAAAGGCCAAGGCAGGTGGATCACTTGAGGTCAGGAGTTCAACACCAGACTGGTCAACATGGTGAAACGTCGTCTCTACTAAAAACACAAAAATTAGCTGGGCATGGTGGCATATGCCTGTAATCCCAGCTACTCGGGAGGCTGAGCAGGAGAATCGCTTGCACCTGGGAGGTGGAGGTTGCGGTGAGCCGATTGTGCCACTGCACTCCAGCCTGGGCGACAGAGCGAGACTCCATCTCAAAAAAACAAACAAAAAACAAAAACCCCAAAACAGAAAAGCATAGTGGGAGCATGTTTTCATTAAAAACAACCTATACAAAATGTTGTGGTTTTGTATATATATAAAACAAAAAAAATTCAGAAAGGCAAACAGTAGAAGGGCTGAAACTGGGTTCATTTGTTGGAATGCAACAGAAAGGGAGGAATGAAAATCAGCCCTGTTTTCCTGGCTTAAAAACTGGGGACAGTAAACATCTTTGCAAATGGCATCACACTTTTTTCTCAGAAATTGCTTGCCTTATCTTTTTGTCTATATGTCCACCACATTTTGTGTCTTCTTTCATCCTTTTTCATTTTCTATATATGAATCCTTTGCATATCATACGCATTGCATATATTTTCTCTCAGCTTCAAATATGTCTTTTGACTCTATGGGTTTTAACATTTTAATACAGTTTAATCTGACAATCTTTCTCGTTATGGTTTCTAGGTTTCCCATTTTCATTACAAATGTTTCTTCTGATTTCCCATCGTGCTGAAGTGGGTGGCATGGCAGAGAAGGATAACACCGGAGTTTGACAAGGAGGTAGCATTTGGAATTCTCTGCTTTATCAGTACTTACAGGATCCGGGACACACAGACTTTGAAATATGTTGTCACCAAAAATGGAAAAATGCACCACAGAGGGACAACAAAAGCTTCCTACAAGAGTCCTACCAAAATACCTGGGATACAGTAATCACTCAATGAACATAAACTCCACTTACTGGCATGCTCAGGGAATGGGTTAAGCAACGCATTCTGCTAAAAGTGGCTAAAACCACCAAAAGTTGGGTTTTTTCTCAGCGCAGTAAGAAAGATGACTTACTTCACAAGTTGGATACTGGATTCCGACTCAACTCATTACATACCATCCTGTAACAGGAAGTCCTGTTTCAAGTGGATGTGGAGCTCACTGAGCTACTTGATTCCAGTATCCTGTCTGCAGGGCAACCTCAACAACAGGAAAGTGGATACCTTGCAACACTTTGCTCCCTGGCAACCCCTAATATTTGGGATGTCTCAATGCTATTTGCCTTCATTAGTTTGCTCGTTATGCTTCCCATTTGGCAGATTGTATCTTCCTGGCTGGTATGGGGAGTGATTCTATTTGTGTATTTGGTCATAAGAGCTTTGAGAGTATGGAGGACAGCTGAACTACAAGTGACCTGAAAAAAAATACAATGTTCATTTGGAAGATATGGCAGCAAATAGCTGAGCTATTACTAACCTTGTAAGAAAAGCTTTATGTCTCATTCAAAAAACTGAAGTGATTTCCAGAGGATTTATACTTTTGCTTGACAGGGTCAGTGCTTTATCCCATTTAATAAATGGAATAATTTATTAAATGATTAATAATTAAATTTATAATTAATAAATCATATAATTCATAAATATTTATAAATTATAATTTAATACATTGAATTATTATTGAATGATTAATAATAAATGATTATTTATCCCATTTAATAAAGCTGAACAGCATCCCACTCAGTACCTCATCGGTCTCTGGAAAGCTGTCTTCAGAACTTCCAAGCGGCAAGGCTATCTATCCTATGGATGCTAAAAAACTACCCTCTGAACTCTGAAAGTGACAATGTAACCAGCTATATCTGTGTCGTGCCTTTTAAGGAGCTAGGCCTTGGACTTAGTGAAGAGTAGATTTCAGAAGAGGAAGCACTTAACTTTACAGATGACTTCAGCCTGCCTACATTGAAGGTTTTGTTCCAACTCTGGGTGGCAGAGTTCAGAATTCTTCAGACGGTTAGCCTTATTACTTTCTATAGCCAGTTCATCTCCTGGGCCTTTACTTAACTTCAGCACTTTTGCCTCATCGTATCTTATCTGATTTGACTCAAGGTCTACCTCATTCTTACTATGCCTGTTTAAAAGAGCTTAAGTGCAACTCTGAATTCTATCAGTACTTTGAAACTCAGCACCAGTCAGTACCAGTGTTTATCCAAAACTCAACAGAAGTCAAAAGAACTGAATAACGTTCACACAGCAGTGTGCAACTTGCAGCTCCATGTGAAAGCATTACTGAATAAGGTAATAATTCTCAAAGATACATTTGAAAAGCTTATTTGTATGAAAGAAGCACAAGAACAGTGTCAGAGGCTTATCAAATCCTAGAACAGAAATTAAAGTTGATTCAGTCCCATGGTTAAACAAGCAACAATTGTTGGGAAGAGGCCATTTCTCAGGTGGACAAACTGCTATGAAGAAATACAGATTAAAAAAAGGCAAGCCTCAGGTAGTATGTGAAAACCCACACTGTACAGTGGTACCTTTGATGCAGCCTACTCTACACACTGCAGACAAAGATCGACTCCCTGAGAAGGATGGACTTAAAGCTTATGTAGGTGATATAGATATTGACAGTGATTGCAGAAAGGATGATTTTTATTACTTGTCTCAAGAAGACAAAGAAAGACAGAAGCATGAGCATGAAGAATCCAAGAGGGTGCTCCAAGAATTAAAATCTGTGCTGGGATTTAAAGCTTCAGAGGCAGAAAGGCAGAAGTGGTTGTAACCTCTACTTAGTGATCATGCTGTGTTGAAATCCTTGTCTCCTGTAAGCCCAGTGGAACCCACAAGTAATTCAGAACCATCAGCGAATTCAGATACAGGAAAAGTCAGTAAAAATGATACTGAAAAGGAAAACAGTAAACACTCCACAAGTGACAATGAAATAAGTAGGACTGAGTATTTATGTGAACTCTCTAGAGCAGGGGTGTCCAATCTTTTGGCTTCCCTGGGCCATACTGGAAGAACTGTCTTGGGCCACACATAAAATACACTAACACTAATGACAGCTGATAAGCTTAAAGAAAAAAAAACTGCAACAAAATCTCATAGTTTTTTTGTTGTTGTTTGTTTTTTGTTTTTGTTTTTTTGAGACAGAGTCTCGCTCTATCGCCCAGGCTGGAGTACAGTGGCATGATCTCGGCTCATTGCAACCTCTGCCTCCCAGATTCAAGCAATTCTCCTGCCTCAGCCTCCTGAGTAGCTGGTATTACAGGCATGCACCACCACGCCTCACTAATTTTTGTATTTTTAGTAGAGACAGGGTTTCGCCATGTTGGTCAGGCTGGTCTCAAACTCCTGAATGGCAGATCTTTCAGAAAAAAAAAGAGAAAGGTAAGGGCTCTATTAAATAAACTGTGGTTTTATTTGTGGTATAACTGATCAATCTTGGAAATAAGTATTTTTAATAAGAAATGAATGATCATTCCTTGCCAGAATTTGCTACCATAAGGTGATATGGATAATTGTGTTACAAGAACATTAACATTTAGTATGACTCTTTTTTACTGTTTTCTTGCAGATAATGACTACAGCTATTATGTTAATAACAAGTTGTTTATATTTTATTTTTGTTTATACTAGTCTTAAAACAAAGATCCAGGTTCTGAATAAAAAAAAAATGAATTCATACAATTGATACATGCTGGGGCTTGGAACTAAGAAGTAGTTTCAAAAGTACTTGGGTTATGACATTTCTTATGTTTCCTTATGTATGTGTATACTTAGTAGTGAATTTTAAGATGTCCCAATGATCATTAAAAGAAAAACATTGTACCATTAAAAAAAAAAGTTTCTTGCACTAAGCAAGGTTATGCCAATATCCTCTTACATTTTCACCTAATTTTTCAAATATATATTTAGGTATTTGATCAATCTGGAATTCACTTTTATATGATGTAAGAATCAACAGCCAAACAGTGACAATGAAAAAATGCTCATCATCACTCACCATCAGAGAAATGCAAATCAAAACCACATACCATCTACACCATGGAATACTATGCAGCTGTAGGAAAACAGGATGTAAACTACTTCAACCATTGTGGAAAACATGTGGCCTTCTGAACTAGAAATACCATTTGGACTGGGGATATACCCGAAGGATTATAAGTCATGCTGCTATAAAGACACATGCACACGTATGTTTATTGCGGCACTATTCACAATAGCAAAGACTTGGAATCAACCCAAATGTCCATCAGTGACAGACTGAATTAAGAAAATGTGGCACATATACACCATGGAATACTATGCAGCTGTCAAAAAGGATGAGTTCATGTCCTTTGTAGGGACATGGATGCAGCTGGAAACCATCATTCTCAGCAAACTATCACAAGAACAGAAAACCAAACACCGCATGTTCTCACTCATAGTAGGAATTGAACAATGAGATCACTTGGACACAGGAACCGGGTCCTATTGTGGGGAGGGGGGAGGGATAGCATTAGGAGATATACCTAATGTAAATGACGAGTTAATGGGTGCAGCACACCAACATGGCACATGTATACATATGTAACAAGCCTGCATGTTGTGCACATGTACCCTAGAACTTAAAGTATAATTAAAAAAAAAAAAAGAGTTTAACTTTCTTTCCATCCAGACGGAGACTCAACGGTGCCACCATCATTCAGTCACCATTTTTTCCACATAACTGAAATGCCATTTTTATAATTTCAACTCACGGAATCCTATATAAGCAATACAAGAACTCTAGAAGCCACAAAAGATTGTAAAATGAGACATTAAAAACACCTTGTGTCCACTCCCCAAGAGGTATAAGACAAATCAAAGCAAATAATAAACTATGAAAAATATTGACAACATATATGACAGAGATCTCATTTGCTTAAGTTAACCCAAGGAGCTAACATCCAGCAATCAAAGTAATTCCACACCCAAGAGAAAAGGGGGCAAATGACTAGAATACATATTTGAAAGAAAAAAGTACAAATGGTGGTTAAAAATGAAAAAAGACACTCAAATCAAGAAAAGCGAATTAAAATGCACTACTCTTTTGTCCCTCACATGGCAAAAATCATAGCAGATAATACACTGTGATTTCCCATTTATAGGAAAAGGCATTATAATGTTGCCAGCAATGCAAATCAGTACATTCTATTTGGAAGGCAATTGACAGTTCTGAATCAAAATTCAAGATGCATAAACTTTGACCTAGAAACTGCGTATCTAGAAAGTTATCCTATAAATGTTCTCACATGCACACAATGGGAATCTACTATACATTGCTATGTTGTTTATGGTAGCAAAAGACTAGGAATATCCTAAATATCTATTATTAGGAGAAAGGTAATAGTGGTATTACCATCAAATGAAGTATCAAGCAGCCATTTTTGTAAATGGGGTAGGCCACTGGTTTTAAACACTGGATAATTTTATTCCTCAGGGAATACTTGACAATGACAAGAGATATTTTGGTTGCCAACACTGGAGGAGGGAGCGCTACTGGCATCTAGTAGAGCGTCCAGGGATGCTGCTACATATACAACGCACGGGAAGGCAACCTATGACAAATAATGACCTCAACCAAAATGTCAATAGTGCCACACTGAGAAACCCTGGTGTAGAGTTAACACAAATGAAAAGATCATTAAAAAAAACAAAAAGGACCAGAAAGACCAGGATGTACTGTAACTTGTTAAAGAGAGAAAGAGAAAGAGAGAGAGAGCACATGCAGGAGAGAACAAGTGATTGTGCGTAAGCAGAGAAAGAGATTCATGAGTTCAAGACCAGCCTGGGCAACATGGCAAAACTCCATCTCTACAAAAAATACAAAAATTGGCTGGGCATGGTGGCATGTGTCTGTAGTCCCAGCTACTTGGGAGGCTGAGGTGGGAGGATTGTTGAGTCTGGGAGGCGGAGGTTGCAGTGAGCTGAAATTGCACCACTGCACTTCAGCCTGGGGGATAGAGCCAGACCCTGCTCAAAAAACAAAAACCACAAAAAACGTTTTGTTGTTGAACAAAGCTTTTGTTTGAACTTTTTTACCACGTGCATCCATTGCTTTTGAAATGCCCAATGCAATTTGTTAATGTTCTATTCAGAATATTTGTCATATTTTGACATTTATATTCTTAAGGGAAACTGGTCTATGATTTTCTTTTTTGTAGTACCTTCCTCAAATTTCAGGTTAAGTGGCTTCACAAAATGAACCGGGTGACTTTTCATCTTTAATAGCCTGGAAAATTGGAACACAGAAATTATCTGGTCTTTACATTTAGTGAAAGGAGTAATTATGAAGGATTTCGGAGGGCAAATTTAAGTCTCAGTACCTTTTAGTCAAAACTCGACTACCAGGTATAACCTCCATAAACACTGGTACTACAGAGCAAGCAGATACAGAGAAAGTTGTTCATGAGGCACTGTTTACAATAGTAAAAAGAAATTAAAAACTTAAATATGCATAAATAAAGTTACACGATATTAATACATCCATACTATGAAATAGAAATTGAAACAATCTTTATATATCGACAAGGAACACCACCCAGAAAGTAATCAGGTGCAAAAGATAGGTATGGGAGTATGATGCCATTTGTGTAAAAGCATAAAAACAATACATATGCATATGTTTTTAGTTCCTTAAATTGATATAAATGCATCTACCCCACCATTTAACCCAACCGTTAACAATGGGCTTCTCTGACGAGGAACATGGTACTGGGTGGAGAAAGATAGAATCCTTTGGGCTACTAGTTTTTTCTACGCACATCAAAACATTATGCACAAAGTTATTATCATAAATATGAATGATGAAAAGACCAAGTGATCTAGAAATGAAGAAAGAGGAAAAAGCAAGATGAACCTATGTATTTAAACAATCTTCTGTGAGAAGGAAATGAAGAGAAGATGAGGTACAGTTCTCAGAAGAACAAGTAGAGAGCATGGTTGCTCACGCCTGTAATCCCAGCACTTTGGAGGCCGAGGTGGGGGAATCACTTGAGGTCAGGAGTTCAAAACCAGCCTGGCCAACATGTTGAAACCCCGTCTCTACTAAAAATACAAAAATTAGCCAGGCGTGGTGGTGGGCACCTGTAATCCCAGCTACTCGGAAGGCTGAGGCAGGAGAATCACCTGAACCCAGAAGGTGGAGGTTGCAGCAAGCTGAGATTGTGCCACTGCACTCCAGCCTGGGTGATAGAGTGAGCCTCTGTCTCAAAAAAAAAAAAAAAAAAAAAAAAAAGAGAGAAAGAAAAAAAGAAAAAGAAAACAAAAAGAACAAGAAGTACAGAGAGGAATCTTTTTGTCTTTCCTCTCTCCTGGTGAGGGGAAGGATTAGAGAAACCAGAGGCTGAGAACAAGTTGAATAGAAAACAGCCAGAGAAGAGGGGATAATTGGTATTTTCAAGTCTACTATATAGATTCCAAACCTTGCCTCAATTTCACTGGAAACAAAGTATGGGTAAATTAGGAACTCACCTGGGACATGGCCATCCTGTTCTGCTCTGGACAAAGGATGGAGATCTATAAAGGCAAAATTAGGAGAGTACACTCGGTAGGTACAGCCATTAGACCACCATTACCATCCTGATAATAATTACCCTTGTACCCTGGGAAGAATGATCTAAAAACATGACCTGGTAGCTCCAGCTGTTTCCATGAAACTCTACTAAAATCATGTAGGTTTGGCAAATGAAATTTTGTTTCCCTTACTGGACAGATGTATGACTTGTGTCTAAAGATACCTACTTTAGAAACCAGTTACAATTAACATCTCCTTTATCTTAAGAGTTCATTGCCGGGTGCGGTGGCTCACGCCTGTAATCCCAGCACTTTGGGAGGCCGAGGCGGGTGGATCACAAGGTCAGGAGATCGAGACCACGGTGAAACCCTGTCTCTACTAAAAATACAAAAAATTAGCCAGGCGCGGTGGCGGGTGCCTGTAGTCCCAGCAACTTGGGAGGCTGAGGCAGGAGAATGGCGGGAACCTGGGAGGCGGAGCTTGCAGGGAGCCGAGATCGCGCCACTGCACTCCAGCCAGGGGGACAGAGCGAGACTCCGCCTCAAAAAAAAAAAAATAAAAAATAAAAAAAAGAGTTCTATTCCTAGACATTTGTCATAATGAAACAATTCTAAATGTGGAAAAGCTGAAAGAATGTTAACTGTAGTAATTTCTACCATTAAAATATTAATATGTGGAAGCAGCCAGGTGCAGAGGCTCATGCTTATAATCCCAGCACTCTGGGAGGCCGATGTGAGCGGATCACTGGAGCCCAGGAGTTCGAGACCAGCCTGGGCAACATGGCGAAACCACATCTCTACAAAAATTAGCCAGACATGGTAGCACATACCTGTAGTCCCTGCTACTCTGAAGGCTGGGTGGGAGGATCATTTGAGCCCAGGAAGTGGAGGTTGCAGTGAACCAAGATGGCACCACTGCACTCCAGCCTGGGCGACAGAGGGAATCTCTGTCTAAACAAAAAACAAATAAACAAACAAAAAAATTGGAAGCAACTAAATGTCCAGCAAAGAGGACACAGTTAAAAAATATGACACATGCAAAAGCAGGTATACTGAACAGGCTTTCAAAATGCTATGGAATTTGTTTTTAGTTCCTAATGTGTTTAAAAGCAGCTTCCAAGAAAGCAAGCGCATGTGATCTCATTTTTGATAATCAATATGCACATATATGACATCTCAGAGGATTTATTAAAATGCTGATGTTGGTTACTATTGAGTGGTGATTTCAATTTTCTTCTTTTATTTGCATTTTCTCAATTTTTGATAAAGAATATCACTAGTAAAACAAAAATTAAAAATTATTAAAAATTACCTCTTATCAAACAGAGCCCTAGAGGTGAAAAGACCCTCTGCAAGCGTGTATGAGTAGGATCTCTTGATGTGGTTTGGAGGAAGGAGGCCAACAAGGGCTCAGAGGGCTGCAGGGAAGGAGAGGTGTGGGGCTGGGTGGGTAACAGCCCAGCACTGTCAGTTCTGTGAGGGGTTGAAAACCACTGTGCCTGCTCCCCTGCATCTGCCTCTTTAACTGGCCACCTACCCTGTTCCCACCCCACCACTTCCTCCTTTCTCACAATTTGCATTTTGATTACCAGGCTCCTCCTTCTTTGGCAGTTTTTCAAAAGAAAGTTCCAGCAAGGAGCTTCTGTGCAGAGCAACCATTGCATACTGCAGCAATCACTGCGACAGTATCCAGGTAACAGGGTTCAGCTTGGTGTAGCTTAGCAGGTCATGTCCCCCAGCCCACTTTCATTAAACATCGAAATAAGGCAGCAGAGCTGGATGACAGCGTACCTAGAGACTACTCTGAAATTCTACAAACTAAAAACATATTTTCTGCACTTCGGTCAGGATGAAGGGACACTCGCATTTCCCCTGGAAGCAGGTGCCTGGTTGATGATGTGGGGCTGACTCAAATTCAGAAAAAGCCAATGGCAAGAGAAGGAAGCACGGGGGTGCACAAATAGGTGTGCTAGGAGAGGCCAATCCTCTGTGGCTGGCTGTGATCCTTCCCAGCCTCATCCCGCCTTTGCAGCCACTACAGGAGGGCACCTGCCCCATGGAAGGCACCCATGCCTCCATTCACCTGTGACTTTCACCTGTCCCTCCTCCAGTAGGAATCAAACTGCACTGTCACATGGTCCTCGATGGCACCTGGAAGTTGAGCCAGTTTGCTCTGTCTCAGCTGAAGTGAGGGACAAAGGTCACTACGGGTCCAGCTCTTCTAGGACCTGCTGTCCTGTGAACCTCCTTTCTCTGCCCTGAGGATCTGGGTCTGGACTCTGGGCTGAGGCTTCTCCTCCAACTCGCCTCAGCTCAGCGTACCTCTCTTATGTCCAAGGCGGCAGGACCAAGGGATTCAGAGACAAACACACCCCAGCTGGGGCCATCACTATAGCACCAGATCTCTGCCTGTGACCCAGGGAACTCACCTCCTCCTGGGGCCTCAGCCTAAGTCTTCTGAGACTAAGTGAGGAAGCCGGGGCACAGATAAACTGGAGTCTGAAGTCGGTGTAGCAGTGGTCTCAGGTCTGCACTCTGACCCTTGAAACACAATGACCACAGGAGATTCAATTAGCAACACCTATGCTCCCTTCCATGCAGTGAAGTTGAGTAAAATCCAAAGGTTTTTACCCAACAGAAGAGGGACAACGCCTCATTCTAGCTTTAAGAGTGAATTAACATTCATGCACAGCTCAATTATCCCCAGTGACGAAAACCCTGCTTTCCTGAGTTCGGGCTTTGGAACCAACTGATTGACTGCTGTGCCACTTTTATTCACTGAAGAAATGAGTGCCTTCCATGAGCCCGTTCTCCGTGCTGGAAATACATCAGTGAATAAAATCTCAAAGTCCCAGCTACTGCAGAGTTTCTAGTCTAGCGGGGGAGACACACAGGAAACAATAAACATGACAAACAAAGCACAGGAAATGAAAAAGGATTCCTCGGGTTTGCTACCTACGTGACTTTGGACAGGTTGCCAAGCCACACTGAGCCATTTTCTCTCTATAACATGAAAATAATCATCGTAACACCTCACAGGGCTCCTGTGAAGATTAATGTGAAACATTTGCAAGGTTGCCTGGCATTTTTAAGAGCTCAGGAAACAGGGGCCGAGTGACTCAATCAATCAGTCACTTGCTGGCCCCGAACCTCGCCCCCAGCACTCACGCCCACAGGCCTGTGGGTCTCAGGGAACCCGACTCTGGTCCTGGCTCAGAGGGTCCTGAGAGCAAGGGGTCTGTCTCAGGCGGGGAAGTGGCCTGGAGGGTGGGCTTTTGAGCTAGGCTGTAGAGCCACCCTGTCACCCACAAAGGCGTCCCATGACCCCACGGTCCCGTCAACCCCCGTCCCCCATTAAAACTATCACCACCTCCGCGTCCCTCTTACTTCACCGCCAAGAGCCCGAAACCTCAGAGACCGACGACAACAGCTACTGCGAACTAGGAACCGCCCGCCCGAGTCAGCCGAGCACTTCCGTTTCCCACTGCCCCCTGGGAACGCGGGATGGGGGTCGGAGTGTGTCGCAGCGCTGCGCACGCGCAGTAGCACGGGGGTGGGTGCGCCACCGCCAATGGCCAACGTGGCGGCTTCCAGGGGCCCTGTGTTTCCAATAGTGTTCGGTTTGGGGAGAAAAGCCTGTGACCATTTTCCGTGGCGAGTGGTACAAAAGGCCCAGGGGATCATCCCTTGGGGCGAGAGGCGAGCGGACTTTCCAGCGGCCTAGCTCCCGCCCGCAGGGAGGCCGAAGTGCCCCTTCTCCCACTTCGTCCTCCTGCATCGCGACCCTGCCAGTCGCTGCGGCATTGGGTGTTCGCGTCCCTCTGTCCCGAAAGCCATTGTTCCCGCTTTTTTCCCCTCCTGGGAATAGGAAAAAGAGTCGCGCCTCCGGCGTCAATAGCGCTCGGAGGCGCGGCCGTCTAAGGTCCAGGCGGGTCTCAGGGAACCCGACCATGGGGCTGGCTCTCAGAGAGTCATGAGAGCAAGGGGTCTGGCTCAGGCGGGGAAGTGGCCTGGAGGATGGGCTTTTGAGCTGGGCTGCAGAGCCAGCAATCTCTTGAAATGAGGAAAGAAACCCTCATTCTGATTTTTCTCTACTCAGTAGAGGGGCTCCAATTCCTGAGATCCTAGACCCCTGGGAGAATCTAGATTTTACTTTTTTGAAAACGCACTGTAAAAAGCAGAAAGGTGTTTTCTCTGAGATTGCCAGCCAGTGGCAACATGGTCCCCTAAAAAGGCCTGTAGTAGCCTTGAGGAAAGTTTTCTGTTTCCTGTCTGGGCCTGGGGGAAACAGACCAAGTGTGTTCTTCATCCTTCTGTGGCTGCCTGGTCACCAAGCAGGCTTCCTTGGGTCAGGTGTGGCAGGGTCTCCACCAGGTACAAAGCAGTCCCTTCTGTGCTGGAGCCATCTGGTTCCAGACACTGTTTATAGATGAAAGTGTCAAAGCTGATCATGGAATCCATCAGATATGTATTTAATTTCCATTTAAACATGGGTCTTTCTCCTTTTTCTCTTTCTCCTCTGCAGGTTAACTTGCATTCCCCAGGTAGTTTGAATGAGTCTCAGCCCAAATTTGCAAACTCAGTACAGCCATCCCCTGGGAAGTCACCCTGTCTAAGCCTCCTGTACAAGTCCTAGGAAAAGAACCTGTTTTCCCTTGGGCATGTGAGCAGTGAATTATTGCTCATTCAGAATTTCATGTGTATGTGTTGCTGATGGCCAGGTTTAGAGATACCAACCTATTTGTTTTTAGAGGAGAGGTGAACTGATAACATTCTTTTGAGACATCACTATCACTAGGCAGGAAAGGGCTAATAGTGTGACAGTGTCCTGAGGACAATAAACTGCAAACTGCAAAAGCACCTGGTCTGTGGCCCTGACCAGCATCTCTCCATATCCTGATTCTGCAGGAACAGGTATTTCTTCAGAAAGAGAAGGGACTGATGTTTTAGATGTGACCAGATGCAGGGCACGCTTTTATTGCCATGCCAGCATTTGCTATTCATGATGTTAGTATTCAAAAATTAAGAAACACCCTGCTTGGGACATTGGTGTCTAATAATCCATTGGAAGAGAAGACTGGAATCCACCACTTACTAGCTTCTTGGGCCTCATTTCCCCCTTTTCTCCCACAGCTGAGGACCACCTATCCTAGATGGCTGCTGTTATTGTTCAAAGGAACCTCTTTAGAGCCTCAAGCCCAGGAATAGCCCATGGCAGGCACCTGGTAAATGTCAGTTTTCACTGTCCTCTCCCGACACTATGAAGCATGCTGTGCTCTCTGCAACTGCTCTTGTGGATTTCCATAGGCAGGAGAGTATCCAGTATTAAGTGGAGCTGGTATTTTCAGAAATGAAGCCCCTTTCCTTATTTGTGCTAGCCTGTTTTGTCTTGGGCATATGTGCATTGCATTATTGCCCACTCTGTATTTTATTTGCATCTGTTAACGATGGCCAGGTTCAGAGATACCACCCTATTTATTTCTAGAGGAGAGGTGAACTGATAACTTTCTTTTCTCATATCATTATCTCTAGGTAGGAAAGGATTAATAGAGTTAGTGTGACAGTGTCCTGTGGACAGCATAGAAACCGCCCCAACCTCCGCCCTCCCGCAAGCTGCAGAAGTACCTGGTTTGTGGCCTTTGCCAGCCTCTCTTCATATCCTGATTCTGCAGGAACAGGTGCTTGAACATTAGGAGAAGGGGCTGAATCTTTGGGTGGGGTTTCATGAAGGGCACACCGTTATTGGGATGCTAGCATTTGCCATTCATGACACTGGCATTTGGGTATCATGAAACACAGGAAAGTTTTTCCAACCCCCACCGTATTGACTGTTGGGATCTACTAATCCATTAGAAGAGAAGACTCAAATCCATCACTTATTGACCCGTTGGACTTAAGTTCCCTCCTCGTTGTCATAGCCAAGCACCACCTGTCCTAGATGGCTCCTGTTTTGTTCAGAGGAACATCTCTAGAGCTGCAGGCCCAGGAATAGCCCTTGGCAGGCACCTGGTAAGTGGTGTTTTCATTTTCCTCTCTCCCACACTATGAAACATGCTGGTGCCCCTTTTAGACTTTTCCATACTGTGGACTTCCCTTTTTCCATTTCCTTGCACAGTTGTGCCTGTGCCTGACACCAACTTTGCCCAGGATCACCACTTGTATCCACCTGCAGAGGCTTCTTATTGAGTTTAAATTTATTTTATTCCTGATGCTACAATATTATTTGCATTGATACCCAGTCCACAGTTTGTTTCAGTCATCCTGGTGCAGTGGGCCTTCTGAAATCCAGCTTGAGCCTCCCCTTATCAAAGGACTTGCAAGGTTGTCAGGAAGTTCCAGACCTCAGCAGCAGTTACTGCAAGGCACTGCTGGGCTTTTTCCACATCTGAAGGGCGAGGTCCTGAGTAATTGCAGTGAGCAGGAGCTGAGTCATGCTTGATTTCTTGCTGTGGTTTGGCATGTTGCTGATGGTCTCTGGAACCTCCCTCATCCTAGATCCTTTCCCTCCAGTAAGTGTGGCGACAGGCCCACCAGGCGATGCCTTGATGACATTCCATTTTTTGAACTGTGTGAGTTCCTGTAGGGAAAGGAAAGCCAGTTACAAGTGGTCATCTCCTACCTGGATGGCACTGCTCTGTATATGGCTGCTCTGTAGATTTTCACAGGGAAGGGAGTATCTAGAGTTGAGTGTAACTGGAATAGACAACAAAGGAATGGGGAATACATGCAGGGGAACTGATTGATTGCCTAAGATAATATCATGAAACCAATCTCATGCCTGTCTGGTGGTTCAGAGGTTAGAGCTCCAGTCTTTGAGTGACTGTGCCCATTGTTGAGAATTATGTATACTATGATAAACACCAAAGGTAGGAGTCTTCAGCTAGCCTCCAGGTGGCTCTATTTTAGAGGTCTCTTTCTGTTCTTGAAAGATAGTACAGGAAGTCAGAGTATAATAAGATGTACAGTGAATTTAGATGATGCCAGGCCTTGTGCTATGTGATTTACATTAATTACTTCATTTTAAAATCTTTTTTTTTTTTTTTAAATACAGAGTTTCACTCTGTCACCCAGGCTGAAGTGCAGTGGCGTGATCTCGGCTCACTGCAACCTCCACCTCCTGGATTCAAGCGATTCTCCTGCCTCAGCCTCCCGAGTAGCTGGGATTACAGGCGCATGCCACCGTGCCCAGCTAATTTTTGTATTTTTAGTAGAGACGGGGTTTCGCCATGTTGGCCAGGCTGGTCTTGAACTCCTGACCTCAGGTGATCAGCCTGCCTCAGTTTCCCGAAGTGCTGGGATTACAGGCATGAACCACCGCACCCAGCCCATTTAAAAATTCTCAACGTCTGTCATTATTATGATACCCTGTCTACAGATAAAGAGACTGAAGCCCACAGATATCAGGCAACTCGCCAAAAGCTTCATAGCTGATAAATGAACTCAGGATTTAAGGTTAGACAGTTTGGCTCCAGAACATACACCATTGATCTTGACACCATTCTGTAGTTATTAGAGCACCCTATTTACAAAAAAAGGATCAGGGTGATTACATGACTTGCCCAATTTGGACAACCAGTGAGTGGCACAATTAAAACTAACACCTAGGTCTCCTGACTTCAAATCTCATTCTTTTTTCAGGCTGACATTTGTCTTATCCCAGGTCCTCTGGAGCAGTGCATCTCAGACTTGAATGCACATTGGGATCCCCTTAAGGATCTTGTTAAATTGGAGATTCTGATTCAATACTTCTGTAAAGGGCCTGAAATTCTGCATTTCTAACAAGCTCCCAGACAATGCTATTACTGCCGGTCCTCAGACTATGCTTTCAGTCAAAAGAAGATTTGAGCAACCCTCTGGTTTAGCAGCTGTGGCTTCCAAGCAGGAGAATTTCCTTAAACGCATATCTACCTACACACACACACACACACACACACACACACACACAAAGACACAGCAGGTGTGTTCTCTGAGTCTCACTTCTGAGACCCCTTAACAATTCCCTTCTGGGGTGAAGAGTCTGAGGCCCAAGGAGGGAAAAAAACTCTTCAGGGAGTCATTAACAGACTGGAACTAGGACCCATTCCACTTGACTTCTCAGCCAATGTTCCTCCCTCCCCTGTTCCTTCCTCCATTGCATGAGGGTTTCTGGGGAGAACAGTAGTAAAGGAATGGGCATTGTTCAATGTCACATTATTCATGACTTTGCAGGAAAAAAACAAGGTGATCCTCATTCCAGGTCTTCTTGCCCGCCATGCTGTACTGAACACATGATTTAGCTGCCCGGGAGGATCCAACTGTACTGAGCCTAGGAGAAAGGTCAAAATGGTTCCCTTCAGAAATCTGCCTGCCCATGCAGCTACCATCCTGGGGAAAATGTAACTACAGCAACCTCTCAGATGCTCAGACACCATTTGTAAGCCCAGTTGCCTGCCCACAAACTCTAGGAATTACCAGTAGCTAGATGCATACTACAACTTTTGTACTACTATGGTTAGGTCAAATTACTGATTAGACCCAAAATTTAATGGCTCAGATACAATTTCTTTCTTGCTCACACAAGAATCAACCGTGGGTATTCCATATTGACAGGCAGTGCCCCTTCATGTAGACCCAGCCTGTTGTCATCTCTGCCCTCTTCAAAATGGCTTCCAAGGTGCTCTGGGCATCATCATTCCTGGAAGTGAGAAAGAATATGGATGACTATAGCTCAGGGTTTACAACTAGCTTTCAGGATCACCGTGGTCAGGAAATTGTTTCTGCCACCCAGAGGACAGAAAACTGCAGAAAGCCATTGCTGATAGCATGAGTATCCCATTGGCCCCAGCATGATTAGCTTAGAAAGGAGTTTAACAGGGTGCTGTGAAAACTCACATCTGCTCTTCCTGCTAGAGGAAAAGTATGGCTTCTAGCTCCCTTCTCTCTTCCAAATTTTCTTCAGAGATTGCATTCGCAAGGGAGTCTGAGAAATATTGTCTCAAGGCCTCCAGCCTCTGAAATCCAGGGAAGAGAATAAGAGTGGGAATGTTGTGGAGTGTCAATAGACAATACCTGGTGCATCTTTGAAATTCACATTAAAGTTGAAAGATTTGTCTCCCTTTTCTTCCTTCCAAACTGAAGTAGAAGACTGCAGAACCCTCTAGTGTCACTGCAAACTGAGGCATCAGCTGCCGAGGCAAGCAACAATAGTTTGTGTCATGAAATTTTCTTTTCCAGGTCCTAGACTCCCTGGGTATAAAGTTAGCCCTAGTTTATGCTCCCCAGTATTCTTGTGGCCCTGGTTTAAATGTGTCCCCTAAAATTCATGTGTTGGAAAGTTAATCCCCAGTGGAACATTGTTTAGGTGGGGCCTTCAGTTTAAGAGGCGATTAGGTCATGAGGGCTTTGCCCTCATGAATGGATTAATGTGGGAGTGGGTTCATTATTGTGGGAGTGGAGTTCTTATAAAGGATGAGTTTGTCCTCCTCTCTTGCTCTGTCTCTCCTCCGTGATGTCTTCTGCTATGCTATGATAAAGTGAAAAGGCCTTCATCAGATGTGATGTGGCTCTTCAGTCTTGGACTTCCCAGACTCCAGAACCATGACCCAAATAAATTCTGTTAACTAAAAATTACCCAGTCTGTGGTATTCTGTTATAGCAGCATAGAATGAACTAAGACAGAAAATTGGTACTGAGAAGTGGGGCAATTGTTATAACAAATACTTGAAAATGTGGAAGCACCTTGAAATTGGGTAATGGTTAGAGGCTGGAAGAATTTAGAAGAGCAGACTAGAAAAAGCCTAGGTTGCCGTAAATGGAGCATAAAGGTCATTTCTGGTGAGGGCTCAGAAGTAGACAAGAGCTGAAGCAAAAACCTAAATCTTCTTAGAGATTAGTTAAGTAGCCATTGTATTGTGTCATTCTTGCATTGCTGTAAAGAAATACCTGGCTTTCTGCTCCTCCTGTTCAACAGACAGCTGCATCTTCTCTTGCATTTCCGGCCGCATCTCTGAGACACCATGGGGAAGGTGAAGGTCGGAGTCAATGGATTTGGTCATATTGGGTGCCTGGTCAGCAGGGCTGCGTTTAACTCTGGTAAAGTGGATATTGTAGCCATCAATGACCCCTTCATTGGCCTCAACTACATGGTCTACATGTTCCAGTATGATTCCACCCATGGCAAATTCCATGGCACCATCAAGGCTGAGAACGGGAAGCTTGTCATTAAATGGAAATCCCATCACCATCTTCTAGGAGTGAGATCCCTCCAAAATCAAGTGTGGTGATGCTGGCACTGAGTATGTCGTGGAGTCCACTGGCATCTTCACCACCATGGAGAAGGCTGGGGTTCACTTGCAGGGGGAAGCCAAAAGGGTCATCATCTCTGCCCCCTCTACTGATGCCCCCATGTTCGTGATGGGCATGAACCATGAGAAGTATGACAACAGCCTCAAGATCATCAGCAATGCCTTCTGCACCACCAACTGCTTAGCACCCCTTGTCAAGGTCATCCAGGACAACTTTGGTATCGTGGAAGGACTCATGACCACAGTTCATGTCATCACTGCCACCCAGAAGACTGTGGATGGCCCCTCCGGGAAACTGTGGCGTGACAGCCGCGGGGTTCTCCAGAACATCGTTCCTGCCTCTACTGATGCTGCCAAGGCTGTGGGAAAGGTCATCCCTGAGCTGAACGGGAAGCTCACTGGCATGGCCTTCCATGTCCCCACTGCCAACGTGTCAATGGTGGACCTGACTTGCTGTCTGGAAAAACCTGCCAAATATGATGACATCAAGAAGGTGGTGAAGCAGGTGTCAGAGGGCCCCCTCAAGGGCATCCTGGGCTAAACTGAGCACCAGGTGGTCTCCTCCGACTTCAACAGTGATACCCACTCTTCCACCTTTGATGCTGGGGCCGGCATTGCCCTCAATGAACACTTTGCCAAGCTCATTTCCTGGTATAACAATGAATTTGGCTACAGCAACAGGGTGGTGGACTTCATGGCCCACATGGCCTGCAAGGAGTAAGACCCCTGGACCACCAGCCCCAGTGAGAGCGCAAGAGGAAGAGAGAGACCCTCACTGCTGGGGAGTCCCTCACTGCTGGGGGACACTCAGTCCCCCACCATACTGAATCTCCCCTCCTCACAGTTTCCATGCAGACCACTTGAAGAGGGAGGGGCCTAGGGAGCCCCACCTTGTCGTGTACCATCAGTAAAGTCCCCTGTGCTCAGCCAAAAAAGAAAAGAAAAGAAAAGAAAAGAAATACTTGAGATTGGGTAATTTATAAAGAAAAGAAGTTTAATTGCCTCACAGTTCTGCAGGCTGCACAAGCATGGTGCCAGCATCTGCTTGGCTTCTGGGGAGGTCTCAGGGAGCTTTTACTCATGGTGGAAAGCAAAATGGTAGCAAGCATGTCGTGTGGTAAGAACAGGAGCAAGAAATAGCAAGAGTGAAGATGCCACACACTTTTAAACAACCAGATCTTGTGAGAACTCACTATCACAAGGACAGCACCAAGGGGATGATGCTAAACCATTTCTGAGAAATCCAGCCCCATAATTCAATGACCTCCCACCAGGCCCCACCTCCAACATTAGGGATTACAATTGAACATGTGATTTATAGGGGACAACATCCAAACTATATCAGTTGTGATCAGAATGTTGGTAGAAATACAGACAGTAAAAGCCATTCTGATGAGGTCTGACAGAACTGAGGGACAAAGTATTGGAAACTGGAGTAAAGGCCATCCTTGCTATACAGTTGCGAAGACTTTGGTGGAATTGTGTTCATGTCCTGAGACTTTGTGGAAGGCAGAACATAAGAGTGATGAAGTAGGATATCTGGCAGAAGAAATATCTATGTAGTAAAGCATTCAACATGCTGCATGGCTTCTTTTGGCTGTTCACAGTAAAATGAGAGAAAACAAATGATTTAAAGGCAAAATTTATAATTAAAAGGGAAGCAGAATGGAAAGATTTGTAAAACTTCCAGTCTGGCATGTAAAGAATAAAAAAGGATGTTTGAGAGAAAATACTATGAGTGTGGCCAAGTCACTGTTTGCTAAAGAGATTAATATGGATAAAAAGTTCTATTCATCAATATAGTGGGAGAATGACTCCAAAGGGATTTCGGAGATCTTAAAGGCAAGCTAGGATTTTGAAAGTAGGGCTTCCAGAGAGTTCCCTGCAGGACCTCAGCATTCACTGCCCTGTGCCAACTTGGGACTCTGCCCCCTGAGTTCTGCACAGTGCTGCTCAGTCACCTGGCCATGGCTCAAGAAGGCCCAGGTAGGGCTCATCCTACCACTTCAGAAGGTACAAGCTGTAAATCTTACTGGCGTCCACATCATGCTAATTCTGCAGGCATTCAGAATGTAAGAGCTATAGGGCCATGTCAGATTTCAAGGATGTAATGGACAGCCTGGCAGCCCAGGCAGACTTGTCACAGCAGTAGAGCCACCACAGAGTCCCCCTAGGGTATTACTTAGTGGAGTCAATGGAGTGGGGCAGCTCCCGAGACTACAGAACTGTAAGGCTAGCAGCATGCAACTCCAGCCTGGGAAAGCTGCAGGCATGAGACTTCAACCAGTGAGAGCTCCTGGTGGTCTGAGCCCAGCAAAGCCATAGGGGCAGCACTGCCCGAGGCCTTGGGGGTCAAACCGCTATCCTAGTGTGCCCAGAATGTAAGGCATGAAGTCAAATGAGATTATTCTGGCTTCTTAAGTTTCAATATTATTTTCCTCCTTGGGTTTTGGACTTATTGGGGATCAGTTACCCCTTTATTACTGCCTCTTTCTTGCTTTTGGAATGAGAATGTCTGTCTTATGCCTGTCCTACTGTTGTATTCTGGAAGTAGATAACGTGTTTAATTTCACAAGCTCACAGCTGGAGGAAAATTTGCCTCAGGATGAATCATACCTTGAGTGTTACCCATATCTGATTTAGATGAGGCTCTGGACTTTTGACTTTTGAGTTGAGGCTGAAACAAGTTAAAACTTTTTGGGTTATTGAGATGGAATGAATGTATTTTGCCTGTGAGAAGGACATGAATTTTGGGGGCCAGGTGTGGAATGCTACGGTTTGAATGTGTCTCCCAAAGTTCATGTTTTGGAAACTTAATCCCTAATGCAGCAGTGTTGAGAGGTAGGATCTTTAAGAGACAATTAGGTCCTGAGAGCTTTGCCCTCGTGAATGGAATACTGCTATTGTCTTGGGAATAGTTTCCTGATAAAAAGATGAGTTTGATTCCCTTTCCTCTCCTTCTCACCCATATGATGCCTTCTCTCATGTTATGCAGCAAGCAGGCCCTCACCAGATGTGGCCCCTTCATCTTGGACTTCCCAAACTCGAGAACTGTATGCAAAATAAATTTCCATTTGTTATAAATTACCAGTTTGTGATATTCTGTTATAGAAACATGAAATGAACTAAGACACTTGTATACACTTGTACACGTGTGTACTTGTGCATGTGCATATACATGCACTTGCAGACCCATATCTCAGACAGAAAATCTCCCAGTGTCACAGTGGAGAAGCTTAAAACATTCCTAAATCATGGGACAGAGGATGCTTTAGATGAGTTGGGAGAACTTCCTAGATTCTGCCCAAATGCCACTGGCCTCAGAGGCCAAGTCTGCAGTCATGGAGGCCTTTAGGCATGGAGCATCCTCCTGTGCACTGAGCTTGAAGGAAAATTCCAGGATTTCTTTTGTGTGGCACCTTTGAGAGCAGTCCCATCAATAGAAACAACCTATTCACCCTCCTGAGAGCCCCATCTACTCAGTGAACACTCAATGAGCATGAGCAAACTATAATGAAGGAAGAGTTGTGTTTCCCAAGTTGGGTTCCTGATGAAGGAATTCTTGAGTCAATGATTCTGGCGTACAGGAATCTTTTGCTGGAGAAAATGAAGCTAAATGAGCTGGAGCAAGACTGATAAACCCATTGCCCTCCTGCTGCTGTTATATTCTTCCACATCCATGGCCGCTGTTGTTTGTCAATAATTGTACTCTTTCTAGCTGAGGTCAGACAAGGTCTTAAAATCATTCTCAACGGTATGTTCTAGACTATCTCTACCAATCAGAATTGGCAAATATGTTGAACTGTATTTACCATGCCTGCCCAAGAGTAGCATTTCACAAAATGTGTTCCACAAAACATTGGTTCTCTGGCGTATTAGCAAGTATGATGTAAGAGTTCTGTAATTGCGAAAACTTGGGAAACATTGTATACAAATGGTTTTTCATGTTAGGACTTCTAGAACCTGTAAAATGCTAATTTACTCTATAGGTCTGCCATAATACACTTTCCAAGTGTGTCCCACTATAGAAGTTATTCCAAAGATCATATAGAGAGACTAAAAAGATTATTTGCTGAATAATAATGTGTCCTCTAGTTGTCTCAAAATGGGTTAAGTAGGATAAATGGCTGCTGATCCTCCAAATTGAATGAGGGACTGCTCATGATCTCAACTTCTCACAGAGTTGCTGGACAGCTGTCATTTTTAGCGCTCCCCTGAACAACCGGCATCCAAGCTCAGATAATTGTCTTCTACTTACAATGGCACTTTCATGCTCTACCTATGAAAAGGAAGAGAAGTAGGGGATAGGGGTCCTTTGCTGGTTCATCCAGTTGCACCCAGCCCAAGCATGTGTCTCTGCAAGATAACGAGGGAATGCGAGATCTGTGCTTTTTGCTGACCCATGCATGTGTGACCCTGCCTTCCTCAGTGATACTTTCTGGTGATTGACTGAGACCTTTACTTGATAGCAGTGCCTAATGTGGAGTGATCATGGCAGAAAAGTTTCACTGTTTCATTCAAGGGTTGGGAAGCATCCTCTCTGAATTTGAGGACAAATCACCCATAATGCTCATGATCAAATGGCCTCATTTTCTGTGGCCCATAAATGTCCCTAAACTGACAGGCAATTTGAATTGATAGCCTTTTGATTGTAAGGCCAGAATGTCTCTAGGTCACAGAAACACTCCTAAATGGGCAGTTCATTTGGCCCTAGGTAGTTAGTCACTGGGTAGTTACAATGTCTGGAGGCCACAGATGTACACCTGAATGAGCAGATAATTTGGCTACATCACTATGGTAAAAAAAAAAAAAAAAAAAAAAAAAAAAAAAAAGAGGCTGAGATACAAGGCTGCCTATTATTATATTTCTCAGCTTTTCTATGTTTGAGCTTTAAAGATGAAGAGAAAGTGACAAAAGAGAGCCCACCCCCCACCAAATCTGGTCACTATTGTGGCAGCTGATGCAGCCCAACTCCTCAGATTCAATCATTATACAATGTACCAGACAGAGGACTTTTGGATAAAATCAGGTACAGCTAAAAATGTTACAATTCATGGAAATAATATTAAGACTTCTCCCAAGACTGGTAGTACCATGCAGGGCTGAAGAAATCTCTGGGAGACTGGATTATCTGTCAACATGATAAAGGGGTGACATTCATGCAGTTGAATGAAGCAAGTGGTGAGTAAAATGGTGGTCAGTACAGAACTCTGCAGCAGAATGACTCTGGTGAGCATTGACCCAACAGACAACAGGAGGGATCAGATATGTCCACTGACATATCTGGAATATGTCATATATGTCTATTCCTGAAATGGGGGTTCAGGGGAATTAGGTTCACACACACACATGGGGTAGGGGCATCCCTGAGCTCCTGATTGTAAAAGTAATATCCCTCCGAGGTTGGAACTGCTTTGAAACAGCTTGCCATTTTAGTATGGTTACGTGGGAATCTTGGGAGTCAAAGTTCCTGGGAGTCCAATGATAAGCCTTGACTCAAAATGGTGAATGGGAATATGGTGCGACCTTTTAAGTGGAAGATGCCCCTAACTTTGCTCCTTCAACCAGACAATATCATAATGGATGAGATAATCATCATGCTGGATCCACATACTCTGTCTTATGGGATAAGAGACACGGGGTCCTACAAAGTAGCCCAAGTCTGGCTGGACTGGACTCATTCATTTAGACTTGTGATAATGGCCTCCAAAGCAGTTAGTCTTGCGACTTACTGTAAGAAGGAATGCTGATGAAAAGTCAACCAAAACAACAATCATGACTTCTGGTCTCTCTGTCCTGGGGAAGGCTCATGAGCTCCAGGAGTCAGAAGGTGGGGAGGGGGGAACACAACCTCCCTCTCCGTGTGATGTCCTCCATAATGCCTATCCCCCACATCTTACATGGAGTCCCAGGGTCATCTTCTCTGTACCTACTGGGATGGGGTGAAGACAAACCTCACCTTCCTCTGCCTACATGATACTACATTATGGGGCACATGTGCAGAGGCCAATGACAGAAGGTGGTGTGAAATCTGAGGGGCTCAGACTCCCAAGGAGGTATCCCTGTGTCCTCAAGTTGGAAGAGTAGGTGGAGGTATGGCTTCTCCTTTGGAGTACATCATGGTCAGCCTTGCCCCACTCTTCATTGAAGGCTGCCATTATGTGTACACACTGAACCTGGCAGCTGCTCAATGGGTGCTCATCTGGGTGTGGGGACAAATGGCTCACATTGCTCAGATTAAGGAATCTGGCTTCACATCCATTGGTTCAACAGACACAGTCTTCTTCTGAGGTCATTTGTGTTGATAAAATGGTAATTCCTAGGTCTCTGTAAAATGTACTGCTCTGAGAAGAGGATAGACTGTCTGGATCTTCCCAAGTGGAATGACAAACAGTGGTTGGTTGGGCATGGATATGTCTAACCCCAGAAAACATTCTTCTTTTCTTCATCAAATAGCAAGAACATTACAATAAAAAAGCTTACTTTAGAAGAGACTGTTTTGTAGTTAGAGACAGAAACAGACATGTGTCAATTCAATGCAATTTTGTTGTACAGAGTGTATTTTTTTCTTGTAGAGTGTATTATTGCTGCCCTCGCAATATTGGCTCTGAAGTTACAAGCGCTGGTGCCCCAAATGACTGTTACCAGGGGATGGAAGGTATTCAATGTGTTATATTATATGTTTTCAGTATGGCCTTTTCCTATTCAAAAATATACATTTAAATATTTAAACTGGCAATATTTTCCTGGTTAATTGGCCTTTTTAAAAATCCTATCAAAATATCACTGTTTAGGTTGGGCACGGTGGTTTACGCCTGTAATCCCAGCACTTTGGGAGGCCGAGGCAGGCGGATCACTTGACGTCAGGAGTTTGAGACCAGCCTAGTCAACGTGGCGAAATCCCGTCTCTACCAAAAATACAAAAAAAATTAGCTGGGCATGGTGGTGCATGCCTGTAGTCCCAGCTACTCAGGAGGCTGAGGCAAGAAAATCACTTGAACCTGGGAAGTGGAGGTTGCAGTGAGCCGAGATTGCACCACTGCACTCCAGCCTGGGTGACAGAGCGAGATTCTGTCTCAAAAACAAACAAACAAGCAAAAACTATATATATCTATATACAAAAACAAATAAAAACTATATATATATGATTGTTTATCTCCAATCATCCAATCATTCTTCTTGCCATAAAATCTACTTCGTCTAATATTAATTGTATCAGTTGGAGTTTAGTAGGAGACATACAAGAAATTGGCTTACATCGGCGGTCCCCAACATTTTTGGCACCAGGGACTGTTTTTGTGGAAGACAGTTTTTCCATTGAAAGGGTGAGGGGAATGGTTTCGGGGTGAAACTGTTCCACCTCAGATTGCCAGGCATTAGATTCTCATAAGGAGGACTCAACCTAGATCCCTTGCATGCACAATAGGGTTCGTTCCTGTGAGAATCTAATGTCGCTACTGATTGGACAGGAGGCACGCTCAGGCAGTAATGCTCTCGGATGCTTACCTCCTGCTGTGCAGCCCAGTTCCTGGCAGGCCACGGATCAGTACTGGCCCATGACCTGAGGGTTGGGGGCCCCGGGCTTACATGATTGTGGGGGTTGGCTATGCAAATCTGAAATCTGTGGGGCTGGGCAGCAGGCTGGAAACCCTCAGGAAAGACCTGATGCTGCAGTCCACAGGTGGAAGTTTCTTCCTCACGGAAAGCTCAGTTTTGCTCTTAAGATCTTTCAGCTCATTGGATGAGGCCCACCCAGATTACTGAGAATCATCTTCTTTACCTAAAGTCAACTGATTATAGATGTTAATCACTTCTCCAAAATATCTTTGTAACAACACCTAGATTAGTATTTGATTGAATAACTGGACACTATAGCCTAGCTAACACTCAAAACTAATCATCACCGTCTACCCCTTGTAATCTTGGTACCATACACATCTCCTTAAACTATGCTTAATCTTCAGATAAAGATAATAACAAAGTCATATTTCTACCTAACATGATGCAATTATCCAGCATACAACCAAAACTGCACCAACTCTTTCCCTAGAAGAGGATGCAAATACCTTTGAAAAATGTTCACTCTTCTCCTTGACATCCTGTAACTTAAATAAATACAGTGATGTGAAATTAACTATTATTAATACATCTTACATTAGATTATAAAGAGATAAGAGAGGGAAGAAAGCAGAAATATTACATACACACACATGCACATAAATATCACATATTCATACAAAACAAAGAGGAAATAACAATTACAGTCCTCATTTTTGCAACCAGTAATGTGGTCATAGCTAGGTACTTATAACTGCCATCTTTCATTACTATTTCATATTCCCTTTGCCCTCAGCGAGCACCTCAGCTGATTGTGGTATTCTGCCTGGTGGGATTACACAACCTTCATTTCTGAGGCGCATGGATTGTTACGAGTCCTGCCTGGATTGAGTTGTAGTTTTTCATTGACTTTAATCACAGCACATGGTAGTACCAAGGGATGACCTAAGGAAACTCCAGTATTTTAGGCAAAATCCTTCTTACCTTCAGTTGTATTGGCAGCCCAGTTTCTCCTTGGTCATCAGGCCCAATCACCCCAGCCAGTACAGTAACTTCTTTCTTTGCCTGTTGATTTAGAGGCATGAGGAACCCAAAGCAGCTGGATGGCAGTCTTAACCTCCAGTTCAATGGAATAATTGTTGTGTCTCCTAGTGGAAAGCATTCCTTCCTTTGAAACTAAGATCTCTAGACCAGTAAAACATAAGGTCGCAGAGACTGGAAGCAAAAATTTTGCTAGTGGATCTCTAGGGGTGGGTAGTGCCATTCTCATTTCCATCCCTTGATTCTTGGCTTCTGCTGAGATTGTTGATTGGGTCCATGAGTAACACACCTAATCTCTTCAGCAAAAAGGTATTTAGCAACACCCTTAACCTTCTCTCTGGAACATTTATTCCCAACAGTGAATTGTCTTTTTTTTTTCTTTTCCAACAGTAAATTTTCTCTTTTTCCCCCCCAACAGTGAATGTTCTAATTTTAGCATCTTTTGCAAACTGGGTAGGCCAAGAACCTCCGGAATCATCAAATGCTCATTCCATTTTGTTTAACAATCTCTTTCTCAATTTGTCTCTTTCCTCCTGCATTTTACTTTAAGCAGCAAGAAGAAACTAGGCCACACTTTCAGCACTGCTTGGAAATCTCCTCAGCTACATCCCTATATTCATCACTTGCAAGTTCTGCTTTCTACACAACTGTAGAATACAACTCAGCCAAGTTTTCTGCCACTATATAACAAGGATCACCTTTTCTCCATTCCCAATGACATGTCTCTCATTTCCTTCTGCATTCTTACTAAACGTGCCTTTATTGTTCATATTTTTATCAACATTCTGCACAATATATGTATTCTCTAAGATGATAGAAGCCTTCTCTACCATACTCCTCATTTCCTCCTGAGCCCTGAAGTGAATTGCCTTAATGTTCATATTTCTACTAAAAATCATTTCAAGGCAATCTGGAATTTTTCCATCATGCTTCTTAAACTTTTTCCAGCCTCTGTCCAGTATTCAATTCCACAGCCATTTCCACATTTTTAGCTATTTGTTACTCCAGCATCCTGCTTCCTAGTACCAAAATATTTATTAGTTTCCTAGGGCTGCTATAACAAATTACCGCAAATTTAGTGGCTTGAAAACAGAAATTTACTTTCACACAGTTTTGGAGGGCAGAAGTCTAAAATCAAGGTTTGATAGGAATGCAATTATTCCAAAGGTGCTGGGGAAAGATGCTTCCTATTCCTCCACCTTCTGGTGGCTCTGAGGAGTCCTTGGCTCATGGCTACATAACTCCAGTCTCTGCTTCTGTCTTTACTGGTATTCTCCTCTTCTCTCTTTTCTCCTCTTAAGTCTCTAATAAGGACATTTGTCATTGGATTTAGAGCCCATCTGGATAATCCTGAATAATCTCACCTCAAGATCCTTAATTTAATGACTTTTGCAAAGATCCCTTTTCCAAATAAGGCTACATTCACAGGTTCTGGGGGTTACGACATATCTTTCTGGGGACTACCATTCAACCCACAAAGTTAATATAGCTACACCAACCTTCTTTTGATTCGTATTTGCATTGTATATTATATTACATCATTTTTCTTTTCATCTCTGTGTTTTCATATTAATGATATATTTCCTGTAAACCACATAGAGTTACCCTTCTTTTGAAAATCCTTTCTGACAATTTGAGCTTCATCATAATTACTGATATATGTATGTTTCAGTATATCATGTTACTACTTGATATCTGTTTTGTCTCCCATTATTTGTTCCTTTTTTTCTCCTTTCCTGACTTTTGGATTAATCAATTAACTTTTATTATTCTATTTCCCTTCCTTCATCTTCTTAGTTTTGCATTCTTTAATCATTATTTTGATGATTCTAAGGATTATGATGTACACCCTTGATTTATTAGTCCACTACAGATTAGTATATTTACTACTTCCTCAACAATGCAATGATGTAAAATATTTCAGCTCAATTAATTTCCTCTTATATTTTATACTATTGTTGCTCTGAATGTCAGTTCTATGTATATTTTAAGCCTTTCAATACATTATGATCATTGTTTAATACAATCAGTATTCATATAGATTGACCTACATATTTATCCTTTCCTGTACTCTTTATTCCTTTTTGCATTTTCATATTTTGGGGATCATTATTTTCTAACCTGAATAAATACTCTGGTGACAATTAATTGTATCAGTTTTGGTTTTTCTGAGACTAGTTTTATTTTATGTTCATTTTAAAGAATAGTTTCACTGGGAATATAATTCTGGGCTAGCAGCTAAAAATATAACTCAATTTTCTAAACTACTTTATTATACATCAAGAGTTGGACTTGTGACAGTTCTGTCTAATAATGAGCAAGTGGAATTATCTGGAGAGGGCATTTGTTTTTTGAGACAGGGTCTCACTCTGTCACCCAGGCTGGAGTGCAGTGGCATGATCACAGCTCACTGCAGCCACCACCTTCTGGGTTTAATCAATCCTTCCAACTCAGCCTCCCGAGTAGCTGGAACTGCAGGCCACCACACCAGGCTAATTTTTGTATTTTTTGTAGAGCTGGGGTCTTGTCATGTTGCCCAGGCTGGTCTGAAACTCCTGGGCTCAAGCAATCCTTCTGCCTCGTCCTCCCAGAGTACTGGGATTACAGGCGTGAGACAACACACCTGGCCAGAGAGGGCATCTTTCCCCAATAAAAAAGCAAAACCTGGAAAGGAGAATATATTTTTGTCATTAACTTCTTTATCCTTCCTTACACTTGCCTGGAATGTAGACAATACCTGGTGTAGGCCAGTCATCTTGTAACAATGAGGCAATAAGCAACAGGGCAAACTAAGAGCTAAATAGTAACAATATGGGTCCCCCTGACAGGATCATTGAGCCATTGCATTAGTCCCAGACTGACTGCAACCAGACTCCTTATCAGGTGAGCTAACTAAACATCTTGTTTTTGTAGGCCATTGTGAGTGAGCTTCCTGTTACTTGCAGCTGAAAATATTTCTAATATGCATTGAGATTTAGGAGAACTTAATTTTAATTCTAATGCAACCCCAGTGAATGTCTGTGCAGAAATATATGCAATTCTTTATGTCAACAAAAAGACATTTAGATAATGAAATTAAATAAAATAGTTAACCCCTAGTGCCCATTATCTTGATCTCTAACCACCATTCTCACTAAAAGGGCACCAGAGATTTTTAGGGTAATGTCTAATTCCGGGTCTGGGGGTAGAAGAATACGTGTCACTCATGGGCTATCTTATTGTGCTAAAAAGCAAGGGAATGCTTAAAGACTCATGGGGCCCTATGACATAGGCGGCATCATGAAGGGCCTTCACTGGCCACATTTGAGATCATTTCAACATCAAAAAGAATAACAGCCATAATTTGTTCTAACACATTCAATAAATTAAATTCCCTAAATTCATAGTGATACTTCAAAAACATAAAAGGAAAGGGTAAAAGGTTAAAACGAAAAAACTCAAAAGCTCTTTGTTTTGTCTTATACTGGATTTCAGGTTAACAGACTCTCAGATGGAAAGCTGTATACAGAAAGTTTACTGGGGAGAGATCTGTGGAGAAACAGCTGTAAGAGGGTGAAGAAGACAAGATTGGACTGAGAGAGAAGTTGACCTACAATGCAGTTACAACTGAGGCCTAAGACAATTCTACAGAGAGCTCTGGAGCTGGGATGGCCCCTCAGAGTTGTCTCAAATTAAGGAGAGTGGGCTGAACTTTTGTATAGTCGTGCACTGCCTAAGAATGTTTTAGTCAATGTCAGACCGCATATACGACTGAGATCCCACAAGATTACAATGAAGCTGAAAAATTCCTATCGTCTAGTGACATTGTAGCTGTCATAACATCTTAGCATGATGCACTACCTTCTCTATGTTTAGATATGTTTATGTACACAAATACTTACCATTGTGTGACAATTGCCTATAGTATCCAGTACAGTCATATGCTGTACTGGTTTGTAGCCTAGAAGCAATAGGCTATACCAGGTAGCCTAGGTGTATAGTAGATGACACCATCTAGGTTTGTGTACATACGCTCTATGATGTTCACACATGGATGAAATTGTCTAACAGAGCGAGCATTTCTCAGAATGTTTCCCCATCAGTAAGCCACGCATGACTTGTATTTCTACATCAGATACTCATTGACTACTGCCTGTTCTTTGAGGGATGAGAAGGGTGGATAGCCTTGAGTAAAGCAGTTCCCTGTAGCTGAGGGCAGTTTGAAATGAGGGCCATAGCTGTGAAGTCAGTAGCTGATTTTCCCAGAAGTGGGAGGACAGTGTGTTGGCCCTGAAGAGGAGATCTGAGCAGACCACCACAGTATTTACTACAGCCATTATTTATAAAAGAATGCCACCTAATAAATATACAAATAATTGTGTAATTAATAAATCACTATTTTGCAAGCCTCAGTGTAATAATTGATTCAGGCAAAGATCCTTGAGGGCTGTTAAAAACATTCAATAAAAGTTGTTTTTGAACAGGATGCTAACATTCCGTTCTCTAAAATGTCAGTCCACAGATTGCTTGCTAGTTAGAAAACTTAGCATCATTAAAGTGGTTGCACAATATTACCCATGAAGTATTCTTGGTCATTATTAAGTATTCTTGTTAAAAATGCTTAACCTGAAACGGATCAAACCTCTAGACCTAACTTCAAGTCTACAGAAAATACAGAAGATAAAGGAAGAGTTAGATGACATCATGAGGAAACAATCAGATGATACAGAATGTGGGACATTCTACAAGTTACCTGGCCTGGTTTCTTTAACAAGTCAGTATGGGACTAACAGGCCAATGCAAGGTAATAATGGTAGTGCAGTTTTGGGGTTTTTGGTTTTTTTGAGACAAGGGCTTGCTCTGTCACCCAGACTGGAGTGCAGTGGTACGATCATGACTTATTGCCCCCTGGACCTCCCTGGCTGAAGCGATCCTCCCACCTCAGCCTGCCGAGTAGCTGGGACTACAGGCATGCACCACCACATTCAGCTAATTTAAATATTTTTTCTTTTTTTTTGTACAGACGGGGTCTCCCTGTGTTGCCCAGGCTGGTCTCAAACTCCTGGTATCAAGCAATCTTCCTGCCTTGGCCTCCCAAAGTGCTGGAATTACAGGCATGAGCCATAGCGCTTGGCCTGTAGTGTAGTTTTTGATCTCCCTAAATGCTATCTTAAAATCATTATGATAGCAAAGAATCATTATGATGGCAACAGAAAAAATTTCCCAGATTACATTATGAACAAAACGAGGTGACAAGCATCCCCAGGAACACCAGAATGCAAATGGTTGCAATCAAACCATTGACAATGGCCAGACCTTTGTAGGTCCTATATAGGTTTAGCAGCAATACAGAGAAGTAGTGGAAAGAATATAGGAATGTTCTGCTGCGGGGTGTAATCCCAGCACTTCTCTGCTAAAAATACAAAAATTAGCCAACTGTGGTGGTGCACGCCTGCAGTCCCAGTTACTTTGGAGGCTGAAGGGGGAGAATTGCTTGAACCTGGAAGGTGGAGCTTGAAGTCAGCCGAGATGGCCCCATTGTACTCCAGTCTGGACAACAAGGTGAAACTCTGTCTCAAAAAAAAAAAAAAGAATATGGGGATGTTCTGATGGCCCTAAAAGCCGAATTTGCAAATACTCCTGAGCTCAATTACTTACTGTCTCAGTTTCTACCACAGGAGTTACTAGTTACTCCTACCACCAGTTTGCTCACCTGACGGCCTGTCCACTTGGGTCACCACCCTTCAAGATTCTTCCAACTGGCTGCCTTCTTGGTCCCTGGGAAAAACCCACACACGCTCAGCCCACCAAACTCTGGACATACACGCTGTCTGGACTCGCTTTCCTTACTCTGCCATGTCAGGCTGCTACACGAGCCTCCTCTCTACAGGTTTATCCAGGTAGGAGCAGTCATCAGTCTCTGTCCTCATCTACATTCTAAAACTCTTAGGACATGTCAAGCTTTACCAAAAACTCCCTCAAGCTGTACCCCAGAGACAGGATTGGGTAGGTCTATATGTTTCTACAGCTCGGCACCTGGGACAGAAGCAGATGTCAGTCTCTCCATGTGGAAGGAACCTCCGTTATTCTGAGTTATCTTGCGGACCCTCTCGTAGCTTGAGGTGGTAGTGGTAATGTCCATGTCAAAGTGACAAAGTGCTCTCTACCGCAAGATTTTCCTGACATTCTTTTCAAAAACAATCTGCAACCTACTCTCACATAGGTTGGAGGGGGATCATCCAAAGACTTGTTGGTCACCTCACAGATGCATTTTCCAAAATATGTAGAAACAGAAACACCATGTCAAAATATGAATGTGCGAGGTATTAATGGGATACAAATATTCTAGCCTTGTATCTGCCTCTGGGTTGGTTATCCAGTATTTTGTAAACCCAAAGTAACCTTATTTCTCATAGACATGGGTGTTTTTCTAGAAATAATAAAGTCCTTCACACTAACAGGAAATGACACTAGTTGGTCTGATTCACTCAAAGAAATACAAAGCTCCAGAAAAGGTAAATCTGTAGGTAAATATACAATACTAAATAAATATATTTTTTCCTAATGTATTTAAATTACATAAGATTGCATAAAACAACTCATTTTTTGTTTTGTTTTGTTTTTTGTTTTTTGGTTTTTTTGTTTGAGACAGAGTCTTGGTTTTTTGAGACAGAGTCTTGCTTTGTCGCCAGGCTGGAGTTCTGTGGTGCGATCTCAGTTCACTGCAATCTCTGTCTCCCAGGTTCAAGCAATTCTCCTGCCTCAGCCTCCTGAGTAGCAGGGATTACAGGTGTGCACCACCACACTCAGTCAATTTGTGTATTTTTAGTAGAGATGGAGTTTCATCATGTTGGCCAGACTAGTCTCAGACTCATGACCTCAAGTGATCCACCTGCCTCAGCCTCCCAAAGTGCTGGGATTATAGGCATGAGCCACCACACCCGGCCTTACATAAAACAATTCTTATAAAATGATTTTTATGCTATAACATATACAAATATATTATATATATATGAAAATAATAGCAGAGTGTGTGTGGGGGGGAGAAGTGGATGTATATGATATTAGTACAAATTTTTTATATTTTACCAAAGGTAATTAGTAATTACTATGAAGTAGGGAGTGACAGGTTAAGATTCATATAGTAATCCCTAGAGCAACAACTAAGAAAATAACTTTTTTTTTTTTTTTTGAGACGGAGTCTCGCTCTGTCGCCCAGGCTGGAGTGCAGTGACCGGATCTCGGCTCACTGCAAGCTCCGCCTCCCGGGTTTACGCCATTCTCCTGCCTCAGCCTCCCGAGTAGCTGGGACTACAGGCGCCCGCCACCTCACCCGGCTAGTTTTTTTGTACTTTTTAGTAGAGACGGGGTTTCACCGTGTTCGCCAGGATGGTCTCGATCTCCTGACCTCGTGATCCGCCCGTCTCGGCCTCCCAAAGTGCTGGGATTACAGGCTTGAGCCACCGCGCCCGGCCGAAAATAACTCTTAAATATATAGTAAAAGAATTCAACAAAGGAATTTAAAGACAATGTAGGTGATGTGGACAAATTGCTAGAAATAAACAAGTTACCAAAAATGAGTCAAGTAGAGACAGAGAATCTAAATAGAACTATACATAAGTGGGCCGAGCGAGGTGGCTCATGCCTGTAATCCCAGTACTTTGGGAGGCCGGGGTGGGCAGATCACCTGAGGTCAGGAATTTGAGACCAGCCTGGCCAACATGGCGAAACCCTGTCTCTACTAAAAATACAAAAATTAGCTGAGGGTGGTGGCAGGCGCCTGTAATCCCAGCTACTCAGGAGGCTGAGGCACGAGAATTGTTTGAACCAGGGAGGTGGAGGTTGCAGTGAGTTGAGATCACTGCCACTGCACTCCAGTCTGGGTGACAAAGCGAGACTCTGTCTCAACAAAAAAAAAAAAAAAAGAAAATAATAATAATAAAAAGTAAATAGAATTATACATAAGTAAAGACATCTGAATTATGTCAGAAATTTACAAGCTGATCTTAATAGGGCTCAGAATAACAAAGAGATTTTTGAAAAAAAAAAACAGAAGTTGAAATACTTTCACTTTCTGATTTCAGAAATTACTATAAAGCCGCAGTAATCAAGACTGTGTTGGTCAAAGGATACAAAATTTTACAGCCAGGAGGAATAAGCTAAAGAGATCTATTATACAATATAGTGACTATAGCTAATAACAGTGTATTGTATACTTGAAAATTGCTAAGAGAGTAGATTTCAAATATTCTCATCACAAATGATAAGTATGTGTGGTAATGTACATGTTAATGAGCTTGATTTAGCCATTCCACAGTGTGTACATATTTCAAAACATCATGTTGTACAGTATAAATGCACACAATTTTTATTTGTCAATTCAAAAATTTTTTTTAAATACTCTAAAAATAGGTTTAAAAAGACAGCGTGATATTGTCATGAAGACAGATGATGGTACAGAATCAAGAGTCCAGAAATAAACCCTTCCATTTATGGTGAATGAATTTTTGACAAAGGTGCCAAGACAATTCAATGGAGAAAGGATAGTCTTTTCAATGATAGTTGCTGGGACAATTGGATGTCCACATGCAAAAGGATGAATTTGCATTCTTACCTCACACTATACACAAAAATTCACTTGAAATGGGTCAAAGGCCTAAATTTTAGTGCTAAAACTTTTAGAGAAAAATGTAAGAGAAAACTTTGGTGTGATGGTTAATTTTAGGTGTCAACTTGACTAGATGAAGGGATACCTAGAAAACTGGTAAAATATTATTTCTGAGTGTATCCGTGAGGGTGTTTCCAGAGGAGGTTGTTGTGTAGTCAGTGGACTGAGTGGGGGAAGATCACCCTCAATGTGGATGGGCACCATCCAGTTGGCTGGGGGCCCAGATAGAACAAAAAGGCAGAGGAAAGGTGAATTTGTGTTCTCTCTCTCTCTCTGTCTGTCCTGGAGCTGGGACACCTTTCTTCTTCTGCCCTTGGATATCAGAACTCCAGGTTCTCCAGCCTTCAGATTTTGGGACTTGCACCAGCAACCTCCTAGGTTCTTAGGACTTTGACATTGGACCGAGAGTTACACCATTCGATTATCTGGTTCTGTGGCCTTCAGACTTGGACTGAGCCATGTTACCAGCCTCTCTGGTTCTTTAGCTTGCAGGTAGCCTATCATGGGATTTCTAAGGCTCTATAACCACATGAGCAAATTCTCCTAATAAATCCCCTCTTATCTATCTATCTGTTTATCTGTCATTTATCTACCTATCTATCATGTATCTATCCTATTGGCTCTGTCTCTCTGGAGAACCCCAACGAATACAGATTTTGGTATTCAGAAATAGGGCTGTTGCTGTAACATATACCTGAAAATCTGGAAGCTACTTTGAAACTGGGTGATGGGTAGAGGTTGGAAGAACTTGGAGGAGTATCCTAGCAAAAGCCTATATTGCCATGAATAAAGTGTTTAGAGCGATTCTGGTGAGGGCTCAGAAGAAGACAGCAGTCGGGAAAGTCCGAAACTTCTGAAAGATCACTAAGTAGTCATGATCAGAATGTTGGTAGAAATATGAATGGTAAAGGTAATTCTGGTGAGATCTCAGATGGAAATGGGAAACAAGATATGATAAACTGCAATAAAGTCCTTCTTTGTCATAAAATGGCAAATAACTTGGCTGAATTTTACCCATGTCTGAAGGTTTTGTGGAAAGCAGAACTTAAAAACAATGAACTAGGATATGACAGAAGAACATCTAAGTAGCAAAGCATTCAGGGTGTTGTCTGATTGTTGTCTGTTCTTCTAATTGTATATAGTTAAATGCAAGAAGAGACAAATGATTTAAACATGGAATTTTTAATGAAAAGGGAAGAGGAACATAAGGATTTGGAAAACCCTGGCTAAGTAAAGAATCAAAGGCATGTTTAGGAGAGAAAACCAAAAGTGTGGCCAAAGGACCATTTGATAAGGAGATTAATACAGATAAACAGAAGCCAGATGCTATTCATTAAGACAATGGAGAATTAACCTAAAGTCATTATGGTGATCTTTGAGGCTGCCCCTTCCATCACAGTCTCAGAGCACAGGGACCTTGAGGGCAAGGTTTCTAGAAAAAGGACTGTGGGATCTCAGCATTTGCTGCCCTTTGCTACCTCAAGTATCTGCTTCCTGCATTCCAGTGCAGCACTCTTTGGCTGTCCCAGCTATGGCTTAAGCAAGCCCAGGTGCAATTCAACCTGCTATTCTGAAAGATTAAAACATTAAGCCTTGGTTACATCCAGGTGGTGCTAATTGTGCAGCCCCAGAGAATGCAAGAAATGTGGGGCCATGGCTTCCTTTACCTAGATTTCAAAGGATGTCATGGACAGCTTGGGGGCCCAGGTAGTTTAAATTCCATGTTTAAACTCTGTTATAGGGGCAGAGCTACCACAGAGAGCTTCCACTAGTGTTACGGCCTTTCTGCTCCTTAGCTCAGCTAAGTCTGAGTTCTTGTCTCACAAGCAGGAAGAATTAGGCACGCGAATGCCCGAGAGTGAGTGGAGTAGAATTTATTAAGCAAAAGGAAAACTCTCAGCAGAGAGGGGATGTCGGAGGGTGGAGGTTTCCCTATCTGAAGGCGGGAAAAGTCCCCCATGTGGCTGGATCCAGGACCTTTTATGGACTCAGAATGGGGAGGGCATGTTGATTGGTTTGTGAGTATGCAAAAAAGGTTAAAGCGAAGACACCATTCAAAGGTGGGCATGACTGTAGAAAACCAGTTAGGAAAGGGTAGGTATAGGTAAAATAGGTAAAGGGAGGGGATCGATCAGAGGAAAGTGTGCCAAACAGGAAGACAAGTTATCAGTCCAGTCTGAGGATTTAACTTGTAGCTTGGCTTTCAGGCTTTAAACTGTCTTTGGCTTGGAGTTGGTGTTTCACTGGCTACCCACCCCATCTGCCTAGGCATTTGGCTGCCTCCTCTTGCTATCACTAGGACAATGCCAGTGGAACTGTGGGCTCAGGGCCGCTGCAGAGACCCCAGAAATGTAGACTCACCAATATGCAGTCCTAGCCTGTGAAAGCTGCATTCACAAGTCTTCAACCCATGAAAACTGCTGCATGGGCTGAGTCCAGCAAAGTCATGGGGGAGTGGCTGCCTGAGGTCTTGGAAGCACATAGCCCACTCTAGTATGCCCAAAAGGTGGGACATAGAGTCAAGGAAGATTGTTCTGGAGCCTTACGATTTGATGTTGTTCACTCTGTTGGGTTCTGAACATATTGGGGATCAGTTACCCCTTTCTTCTTGTCTGTTACTTCCTTTTAGACTGGGAATGTCTATCCTATGCCTGTCCCGCCACTGTATTTTGGAAGTAGATAACCTGATTTCACAAGCTTATGGCTGGAGGGAATTTGTCTCAGAATAAATCGTGCCTTGAGTCTCACCCATGTATGATTTAGATGAGATTCTAGATTTTGGACTTATGTGTTGGTGCTAAAATAGTTAAGATTTCGGGGTCTATTGGGATGGAATGAATGTGTTTTGCATATGAGAAGAATGTGAGTTTTGGGGGGTAATGAGTGGAACGCTATGGTTTGAATGTTTGACCCCTCCAAAGCTCATGTTGCAATTTAATTGCCATTGTAATGGAACTGGGAAATGGGACCTTTCAAAGGGGATTAGGTTGTGGGGGCTCTGCCCTCATGGGTGGGTTTAATGTCTTTAAAATGAGACTTTCTGGAGTGGGTTCTCTCTTTTTTTCCTGCTCTTGTGCCACATGAATAACAGTGTTCCTCCCCTCTGGAGGATACAACATTTAAGGTGTTATCTTGGAAGCAGAGGCTGGGCCCTGGCCAGATGCCAAACTTTCTGGTGCCTTGATCTTGGACTTTCCAGCCTCCAAAACTGTAAGACATAAATTTCTGTTCTTCATAAATTACACAGGTTGGCTGTGCCTGGGACCACAGACACGGGCAAACTTCCAAGCTACCAGCCCAACAGGGGCATAAAATGTTCCCGAGATGACAAAGAAGAGGAGCAGAAGATGCATCGGAAGCATATTAGTACTCAAGATTGGGAAGAGGAAATGATTATGGTGGAAGAAGCAGAGGATGACAAAAAAATGGCTGCTTCAGATTATTGACACAGAGGGTGAGGAGGAAGAAAAAGAGGAGGAGCTGTTGGATGAAAGCTCAGTGGAGAAAATGATGCTCACATTTGAATAGTGAGCATATAAAAACTAAGAATTGCAGATTAAGTTTCCAGACAATCCAGAGAAGTTCATGGAATCCCAACTGGACCTACATGACATCATTCAGAAGATGCACGTGGTGGCCACCATGCCAGACCTGTATCACCTTCTGCTGGAGCTGAATGCTGTGCAGTCACTTCTTGGGTTGCTTGGACACAATAATACAGACGTGTCCATAGCTGGGGTTGATTTGAGTCAGGAATTAACAGATATATAGACATCTTCTATGAGAGTGAAGAGGGAGCAGAAGTACTCATTGATGCTCTGGTGGATGGGTAGGTGACAGCACTGCTGGTGCAGAACGTGGAGCGCCTGGATGAGTCTGTGAAGGAGGAGGCCAATCGTGTCCATAACACTCTTGTTATTGTGGGAAACATGGCTGAGTTCTAGCTGGAGATGTGTACGAGAGGTGCCCAGCAGGGTCTTCCTCAGTGGCTGTTGAAGAGGCTGAAGGCAAAGAAGCCTTTTGATGCCAACAAACTGTATTGCAGTGAAATGCAGGCCATATTGCTCCAGGACAACGATGAAAACAGGAAATTGCTTGGGGAGCTGGATGGAATTGATGCACTTCTTCAGCAGTTATCTGTGTTTAAAAGACACAATCCCAGCACAGCAAAGGAGCAGGAGATGATGGAGAATCCGTTTGATTCACTCTGCTTCTAACTAATGCTCAGTTCCAATCGTGAGCACTTCCTGAAGGGTGAGGGTCTTCAGTTGATGAATCTCATGCTCAGGGAAAAGAAGATCTCACGGAGCAGGGTCCTGAAAGTGCTGATTGCATCCAAGGGCGTCTACAACTGTGGTAAATTTGTTGACATTCTTGGCTTATGAACCATCTTTCCCCTCTTTATGGAATTTCCCAGAAAGATCAAGAAAGTGGGTACCACTGACAGGGAACACAAAGAGCATGTCCGTTCCATTCTGGCTTTCCTTTTGTGGAACCTGAGAGGGCATCAGCGAACCTGGCTTCTGAATAAATTCACTGAAAATGACAGTGAGTAGGCTGACAGACTAATGGAGTTGCATTTTCAATATCTGGGTGCAATGCAGGTGGCAGACAAGAGGAAGGAAGGGGAAAAACATGACATGGTCCAGTGTGGAGAGATCATAGACAGTGACATGGGGGATGAGTTCTACCTCCAGTGCTTGGATGCAGGGCTCTTTGTTCTCCAGTGCATCTGCTGCATTATGGCCAAGATCTGCAATGCCAATGTTCCCCAGATTTGCCCGAGGGTTCACCAGATCCTAAACATGTGAAGATGTTCCATCAAAATTGTCAGGCGTATCATCAAGGGGTATGCAGAGTTCTGGGAGAAGGAGCAAAAGCACATCCTGGGCTTGCTTGAAAACTTCTAGAGGCCTCTTGACCCTGTGCATAATGGACTCTCTCTTGGCTTCCCTTCCAGAGACAGTTTCTAGACAGCTGTGTGTGGCTTTTGGACAAATTAAAGCTAGTTTTGGTTAAAAAATAAATAGAATAAAATAAAGTACATGGTATTCTGTTATAGCATCACAAAATGAACTAAGACGCTTGGTTACCTTGGGTTAGACAAAAATCTCTTAGATATACACAAAACGTGAAAGAACAAATTGATAAATTGGATTTCATCAAAATAATAAAACTTTTGTGCTTTAAATGACACTATTAAGAAAATGAAAAGGGCAGGGCGCAGTGGCTCACGCTTGTAATCCCACCACTTTGGGAGGCTGAGGCAGGTGGATCAACTGAGGTCAGGAGTTCCAGAGCAGCCTGACCAACATAGTGAAACGCTGTCTCTACTAAAAATATAAAAATTAACCAGGCATGGTAGCATGCACCTATAATCCCAGCTACTCAGGAGGCTAAGGCACAAGAATCACTTGAACCTGGGAGGTGGAGGTCGCGGTGAGCCGAGATAGTGCCATTGCACTCCAGCCTGGGCAACAAGAGCAAAACTCCATCTCAAAAAAATAAAGAAAGAAAAAAGAAAAAAAGAAAATGAAAAAATATTTCAAATCATATTTCTGGTAAAGGACTTGTGTCCAGCCAGAATGTACAAAAAGCTCCTACAACTAAATAATAATAAGACAAGCAACTCAATTAAAAAATGGGCAATGGGCCAAAGTTTTGAATGCACATTTGACTAAAGAAGATCTACAAATCTTCTTTGTAGATCTAGAAGATTATCTAGAAGATAATGTAGAACACATGAAAAGGTATTCTACATTATTAATCTTTAGGGAAATGCAAATTAAAACCATAATGAACCACCATTTCATACTCATAGAATGATGGTGAGGATGTGGAAAAACTAGAGCGTTCATACATTGCTGGAGGGAACGTAAAACGGGACAGCCAATTTGAAAAAACAGTTTGGCAGTTTCTTAAAATTACCATAAAATCCAGCAATTTTCTAAATATCTAGAGAGAAATGAAAACATATTATAACATGCAAAAATGTGTACACCAATGTCCATGGGAACATAATTCGTAATAGCCAAAAAATGGAAATAATACAAATGTCCATCAACTGATAAATGGATTAAAAAATGTGTGGGCCAGGCACAGTGGTTCACACCTGTAATCCCAGCATTTTGGGAGGCCGAGGTAGGTGGATAGCTTGAGCCCAGGAGTTCAAAGCTAGCCTGGGCAACATGGCAAAATCCCATCTCTACAAAAAATACAAAAATTAGCTGGGTGGGGTGGTGCGCATCTGTAGTCCCGGCCACGTGCGAGGTTGAGGTGGGAGGATCACTTGAGCCCACGGTGTCCAGGCTGCAGTGAGCCCTGGTTGCACCACTGCACTCCAGCCTGGGCAATGGAGTAAGACTCAGTTTCAATAAATAAATAAATAAATAAATAAATAAATAAATAAATAAATAAAGGACGGAGTACTGATACATGCTGTAACATGGATGAACCTCAAAAACATTACACTAAGGGAAATAAGCCAGATGCAAAAGACCACATGTTATATGATTCCATGTATATGACATAATCAGAATAGAGAAATCTATATGGTCAGAAAGCAATTTAACGGATGCCTGGTGTTGAGGGTAGAGGGTGGGGATTGCAAACAGCATGCACAGTCTTTTTGGAGTGATGGAAATATTCTTTTTTTTTTTTTTTTTTTTTTTTTTTTGAGATGGAGTTTCGTTCTTGTTGCCCGGGCTGGAGTGCAATGGCACGATCTCAGCTCACTGCAACCTCTGCCTCCCAGGTTCAAGCGATTCTCCTGTCTCAACCTCCCAAGTAGCTGGGATTACAGGCATGTGCCAGCACGCTGAGCTAATTTTGTATTTTTAATGGAGACGGGGTTTCTCCATGTTGGTCAGGGTGGTCTCGACCTCCTGACCTCAGGTGATCCACCTGCCTCGGCCTCCCAAAGTGCTGGGATTACAGGCATGAGCCACTGTGCCTGGCCAGAAATATTCTTAAATTGGATTGAGTTGGTAATTTCTCAACTCTATAAATTCACTAAAAATCATTAAATTGTATACTTGAAATAGGTGAATTTTGTGGCATATGAATAGGTCTGTTTTTTTAAAAAAGTCAAAGCAGGCATGATGCTTGCTCACAAGCTGCAAAGTGCCTGGCATTTAACAGAGGAGACAGACACATCTGCAAATAAATGTCATGTTTTGAGTTAATTTTATTTAAAGACATATATTCAATATGCTATGGGGGTTTTTTTTGCTCATTGTTTCATTCCTAATCTCAAAATCCATAATTCTTGGAAAAGACTGTGTTCTGAACTCTCCTGTCATTATTAAGTATATATATATAATGTAAGAGAAGGCAAAATTAGAAAGACTAGATGCAATTCTTGCTTTTGAATAGTTTATATGCAGATATGTAAATAATAAAGCCTTCCTGGTCCTTCTCTCTCTTTCTCTCTTTCTACTTCTGTCCCCCACTTTTTTTCTCCTCCAAGTGGAAGATGCTGAAATCATTGGCTTGACAACGTTTTCTGAGTGGAGTCTGGGAAGGTTTTGCAGAAAACATTAATTTCTGGGTAGAAATTTCTTAGAGTAGAAGAAATTGGTGCTGTGAAGAGAATAAAGCAAATGTTCCAGAAAAGGCAAATAAATATGAGGAAAGAATTTGAGTAGTTGTTAGCCTATGTGTAGAGAAGAACTAATGTATTTGCTTGGCTAAGATTATTACATGACAGATTTTTAAGGAGTATGTGTAGGGTGGAGAGGATAGTTGAAGAAGACCTGAAAATTACCAATTTGAAATTTGGTTGAAACTCTTCACAACTCTCACAGCGCATGGATAAGACTTTAGTTGAAATAGCTTCCAGAATTGGTTTACCGAATTCCTGGAAATGAACTGTTTTAAGAGTTTGTACATTTCAGAAACTCATGGAGTTCAGAATGCCAAGACAAAGGCGTTCAATTGAACAAGGATAAACCAGAGTTTACCACTGGGATTTCCTAGGCTGTTCTGGACAAATTTTTAAATGTTTCAATTTTTATCATAGAATTTCCCTAGAGACATGGAAAAGGAGAAAACCCTTACACAAGACTGTAGTCTTTTCCACCCAAAACAATTTTACACTTGCACTTGGTGAATGAAATGCACTTTCTTGCGACTGCTGAAAGCAAAAGACGACTGTGGCCACATGGGGGCAGCAGACACCGGGTTTTCCAAGCTTGATCGCCAGAAATTTGTGCTAAAAGGAGAAAGATCTTCCACGTTTATTCTCTGGTCTAAATGTCTCTTCCATACTGCCGAACTGTGGGAAATTAATATATTTAAAACACTAACAAAGAAATCTCACGTGCTAACCAGAAGTTGGCAAGGGCTTGCTTTTTTTGTGTTTCTAATGGCTAGTTTCTCACAGGTCATTTCTTGGCTATCAGGATATCCTCTGACAATCATAGTGCCTGGCATCTAATGATAGCTTAGTAAACGTTGGTTATCCTTAGTGTTTTTTGGAAGGTAACTGCTCCAACTCACCAAAACACATTCTCTAAGATCTCAGACGACGGTATCCAGAGAAGGCTGCATCTCTTTAGCTAAGAGTGTTCACATTGTCTAGCAGTCCTACACATTTTCTGCAGTCATGAATTTAGAGACAAGCACCTTGTCAAATCAGTGATTCTGAGAAAAGCATATCCGACACAGTCACTTTCTCTTTACCTGTGTGGTGCTGGAGCAGAAACTGCAATTGGAATTTTGAGGATGGAAGGTGAGCACAGGCGGGGCAAGATGGGATCCCGGGTGTACCACTCCATCCCTCCTGCCTCTTCCCCTAACAGCCAAAGAATCAGGGCCTCATGGATGAGGCGAGGCACTTAGGCTGGCACCACCAGCTGCCTGGCTCTTTAAGCCTCTTGCTGACGCCCCCTGCCTATTCATTTCAACATTTGTTGAATGCCCACTCTTTCTTTTTTTTTTTTTTTTTTTTTTTGAGACGGAGTCTGGCTCTGTCGCCCAGGCTGGAGTGCAGTGGCCGGATCTCAGCTCACTGCAAGCTCCGCCTCCCGGGTTCACGCCATTCTCCTGCCTCAGCCTCCCGAGTAGCTGGGACTACAGGCGCCCGCCACCTCGCCCGGCTAGTTTTTTGTATTTTTTTAGTAGAGACGGGGTTTCACTGTGTTCGCCAGGATGGTCTCGATCTCCTGACCTCGTGATCCGCCCGTCTCGGCCTCCCAAAGTGCTGGGATTACAGGCTTGAGCCACCGCGCCCGGCCGCCGAATGCCCACTCTTTCTTAAGCGATCCTCATACATCGTCTCATTTACCATTTCTCTATGTAGAAAAGCTATTTCATGCCTATGTTTGCAGATGCTGGTCTTTCTGCCTGGAATACCCTTTCCTTCTTCTCAGTCTAATTCCTATGTGTCTTTCCAATCCAGCGCATGGCATGCCCTGTTCTGGAAACCCCACAACAGTTTAGATATAGCCAAAATGGGCTCTTGTAAGCACATGGTCTTACCCTCAGCACAGTGTTAGGATCACAGGCTTGGTCATCTTCCTCTCCCATGAGACCACAAGCTCCCTGTGCTCAGAGCCCTGCCTCATTTGGCCTTGAATCCCCAGAGGCCAGCACAGTTTCTGGCACATTGGAGCCGCTCCAGAAAAGTTTATGGAGTGAGCAAATGAGTCAATCCATTTATCCCTGAATGAGATGTTTCCTTTCCCTTCCTTTCCCCAGTTAAAATGCTTTTTTTTTTTTTAATCTCTCTTAGGAAATTATTTTAAAAATAAGCAGTCAGCTTCTACCTCCTACACAAGGAACATCAGAGAATACCAATGAACCATCATTTACAAGTGGGACTTGCTGAAGAAGGAAGTGTGTAGTATGAACCTCTGTCGATATCCCAGGCGCTGTGGAGTCCTGTGGGGATATGGACCAAGCTCCATGCGTGCGGCTCTGACAGATGCCTTCACATCAGCAGCAGCTGTTAGTGGCATTAAGATGTGAATGGCTTCCAGAAGCCTCTCAGTGTTCTAAGGATACTATTCGTCAATTCTCACAGAATCCTTCAATGATAAGCAAGAGAAATGGGGAATTTTTTTCCTGCCTTCTTCTTTCTCCTGTCTTTCTTTCTTCTTACAGTTGGGGAGTTAGAATTCAGAGAAAGATTAAGCAGATCGCCTAGCATCACTTAAAAGAGAACAGTCAAGCCAGAACTCAGTCTGGTGCTCATTCCACAAAGCTGTGCTTCCTGTAACTTAAACAGGTCTGTGTTTTAATGAATTCATGGCATATGGGCCATAATAATCAAAGCGCCTGGCATTTCCTGGAATTTATGATCTGGTGGGGAATAGGTCATTTTCTACTTTGGAATGAATTTTCACATGCCTAGCTTTGGCGTTGTGAAACCTGACAGAAGTGAACATAGTTTCTGGAATAAGTAATGGTTTTATTTGTTTGTTTGTTTGTTTGGCCTGCTATCTGTATCCATATCTTCTTTTCGTCCTCTCAAACCTCATCCCTACCCATGAACTATTGTCCCAACTTCTCTAGCATTTTAAGAGTCAGTGGCAAGATAGTGTTTTGTTTTGTTTTGTTTTGTTTTTTTACAGAGTCTCACTCTGTCGCCAGGCTGGAGTGCAGTGGTGCAATCTTGGCTCACTGCAACCTCCGCCTCCCTGGTTCAAACGATTCTCCTGCCTCAGCCTCCTGGGTAGCTGGGACTACAGGCGCATGCCACCACGCCCAGCTAATTTTTGTATTTTTTAAGTAGAGACATGGTTTCACCATGTTGGCCAAGATGGTCTCAATCTCCTGACCTCGTGATCCCCCCACCTCGGCCTTCTAAAGTGCTGAGAATACAGGTGTGAGTCACCGCCCAGCCAAGAGGCAGTGGCAAGATAGTGTTCTCAAAGTCTGCGTTGTGGGAGGAGAAAAGTATTTTGATTGCTGTCTTCTCTGTGAAATTCCAGTGACGTTCATAGCCCTTCATCGTCCATCATCCCTGGTGACCTACAGTTGTTGCAAAAAAACAGTTGTCTTTATAGGCAAAGAACTCTCCTCCTGATCTGGATTTGTGTTTCTGATTTCTAAAAAACCTTGTTGATCCAGGTAGCAGTGAAAGTCTGTGAATTCAGAAATGGCCTGACCAATGTACTTTTTTTTTTTTTTTCCGAGACAGGCTGGAGTTCAGTGGTGCGTTCTCCGCTAACTGCAACCTCTACCTCCCAGGTTCAAATGATTCTCCTGCCTCAGCCTCACCAGCAGCTGGGATTACAGGTGTGCACCACCACGCCCAGCTAATTTTTGTATTTTTAGTAGAGACGGGGTTTCATCATGTTGGCCAGGCTGGTCTCAAACTCCTGACCTCAAGTGATCGACCTGCCTTGGCCTCCCACAGTGCTGGGATTACTGGCGTGAGCCCCAGGGCCCGGCCCAATGTGCTCTGTTTTTGACAGAATCTTCCAGAATTGCATTGAGTGTGACAGCAGTAGCTGCTTTCCCAAATTTCTATTTGGTCCCACTTGCTGAGAAAGCTGCCACTGAGTATTTGTTGTGAGCATTTAAATCTCACTAAAGGTTATACCAATTAATGCCAATGAACTTAAGTAAATGTCTATGCCACTGATATTGATGCTTGTGCTGTGTTTCTAAAATGAATTGAAGTTTCCCCAAAGCCTGACCTTCTCTTCTCCAGCAAATCCTTGGTTGCAGTGGATGGCAGTAATTTTTTTAAGGGCATTAAATTAAGTTTCTCAGCAGTGCCTTTTAAAGGAAAGTTTTCCATGCTTTTTTTTTTCTAATATCTTATATGTTCAGTTCTTACTGGCTTACAAGAACTCTTTAAAAAATGGAGTCCCTGAATACTTCTGTGAAATGCATTCTTTTCTGAGACAGACTGTCATGGGAGCTATTTAGAGCCTACATCATTTAGTTTGAGAGCTGAATGATGCACTTTTCCAAGCATATTCTTAACTCAAACAACAAAAGACTTCAAATTTGCCGAGTATTTCCAGACCCAGGGAATGTCAGGGAACCATAGATTGTCAGGGTCTTCTATTGCCCTAGCAGCTCCCTAGAAGCAACACTAGAATTTCTAAAAGGGAGCCTCAGCATGCTAAAGCCATTGGCATGACCCTGGGTTCACTGGCATCCAGGAAGCTCCTTTTCTCTGTGTTGAAGTTCCCCTGTAATACACCCAGGTTAAAATATTTGGAATACCTAACCCTATATAATGAGGAAACCTCTAAGTTTCAAAGATCCCAGTTCAAATCTAAACACTTGGAAAGCTCGGCAATAAGTTTCCTGGGTTTGGAATTCATTGCAGATGTGCAAGACTCAGGGTCCATAGGGGGCACACGAAAAGACTCGGTGTCTCTGTCACTGAGACAGAGGCTGGGGGAGAAAAGAGACACACTTTCCCAGAAACTCAGTGGGGGCAGGTGCACAGTATCTATGCTGGATCTCATGAGCAAGCATGGGACAAGACTGTTCCCATGGTAATTCCCCAAGGTTAACCAGCTGTGACAGGGGAAAGTGGTAGCCGCATGATTCATGAATGTGTATAACTGAACTGTCCCAGGCTAGGTTCATGGGTCAAATAGGAGACCAGTGTCTGAGGTCAGGTTTCAGGCTGCTGCATGTGCTGGCCTCTAAGCAGAAGGAAAGGGAAACAGTAAATGTCACCTTGAATGATACCCCCCATGCTTGATTCGACACCAGTTAGGAAGGGAATTGGTAGGGGCCTATGATGAAAAACTGTTTGGTTTCTTTCCCTTTCTCTCTGCTGTCACATGAGACTAGACCAGGAGAAAACAAAAAGCTCATAATTTTATTTGGCCTTCATTGAGTGTAGGCTGGTATCATTTCATTTGTTTGGATCTTACAGGGGTTCTCAGATTCACCACCTATTTACTGGGTTTATAAGCTGATTATTTTAAAATTTGAATGATGGATGGGAACATTCCACGGCTTATTGTGGGAGGGAGAATATAGCCAAAGAAACAATGACCTATGGTGTAAGACCATAGGCATGTCAAAATCAGAATCTGTACCAATTCAAGTAACTTCCTCCTGAATCTCAGATTACCTTGGGAAAGTGTATGATTTTTTTGTACTAGCATTTCAAAACATTTAAGCTTCCGTAATGACGGCTTGATTTAATTCCAAACGCATTACCTCCTACAGATACAACATGAGAGCAGAAATCGACTTTGTAAATAGCGTGGATCAAATGAGGCCCAGTGACTTGCACAATCCACTAAGTGGCAAAACCAAGACTAGAATATCAGAATGTACAGCTTTGTCTTTTGAGCAAGATTGCCTTTGTTTTTACCAAACGAATTTTGAGGCCATGCATTTGTTGAATGAATTCTACTTTAGATTCATTCAGTACAATATTTTGCTCCTTTTCTTACAAAAACTAGTACAACAAAGAAGTGTTGAAATTCCATTTGCTACTCGGTTATGAAGTGATACATGTTATATCACATGAAGCACATACAAAATTAAATAAGTCACTTTTGTGTGCTTTTACAGTGTTAGGTTTATAAATCTTATCTTAGTGGAATAGACTTTGTTTATAAATGTTCTTGAAATTTCATTGTGTAAATCTAGTTTTATTATAAGAAACTACCATTCAAGCCAGTAGCCAAAAATCTTGCTTTCCTATACCTATAAGCATAGGCTTAGAATAAACTGAAACCAGATTGAGGCGGGCTTATCAACTGAATTTCAAGAGGCATTGCAGGTGAAATTTTAATGTTTTTATTTTAACAAGCAGTTAAGTTAGTGAATTCCTTACTCTTAAACAGATTCTGTTAAGAAGGACATATTACTTGAGATTGTTTAATCCAGCAAAAGTTTTACCCTATATTTTTAGCTAGTCCCACAGTTGATAGGGAAAGGTCCTGGTTTATAATATGAGACAATTCCTTTTTTTCTTTTTGTTTATTTTTGGATTTTATTTTTAAGTAATAATATTTTTGCTTGTATGGGAACTGTAGACTGTCCTTTATCCTTTCTCAAAGAATAAAAGTCCTACTCATTTTCCATAACTGTGTTTCAATATCAGTTTCTTTGTGAAGTATTATTGATTTCTAACCCCTTCACAGGTTCTAGAATACATTCCTTCCCCTTCAGTATTCTCAAGAGGCATCTATTCTGACAGTTAATTCTACCCTCTGAGATCATTTATTTGTTGAGCACCTACTACGTACCAGGCACTGGTCTAAGCTTAGGGATAGATAGAACAGTGAACAAAATAGATAAAGTCTCCAGTCTCATGGAGGTTATTACTCTAGTGGGTGGATATGACAATAAATGAATACGTATTGGGAGGAAGAAAAAGCGAGGGAAGGGAGTTAACGAGTGCCAGGGAGAGGTGGGTTACTATTTTGTATTGAGTGGTTGGAGGATGCCTCACTGGGAAAGTGACATTTGAGCAGAAACCTTAAGGAAGGGGGGGGGGTGTGAGCTAGGCAGATATTTTGGGGAAGAGAATTCTGAGCAGAGGGAGTAACAATACAAAAGACTGTGCTTGGCCCATTTGAGGAATAGCAAGGACAGTGATGTGGAGTAAGTGAGGAGAAAGGCATAAGGGGATAGGATCAGGCTCTGAAAAGCACTTGGATTTTTACTCTGAGTGGGAAGTGAAGTCATTGGGAGGTGTTCAGCCATGGAGTGATGGGGCTGCAGTGCTGAGAATAGACCGTTGACTGGTGAAGGGAGAAGAGAATGATGGCTTGCACTGGAAAGTGGAAAGAAGTGGTTATACTCTAGATATATTTTGAAGTGAGAACATAATTGCAGAATTGATGGATTGGACATGGGTGTCGGAAGTCAAGGATGCCTCCAATGATTCTGCCTTGAGCAGGTGGAAAAATGGAGTTTCCAGATACCAACATGGGGTAGGTGGTGCAAGAAACAGGCAAGGGGGGCAAGATTAGGAGTTTTGCTTTGGGACTTGTTAATTACTTTTTTACTTTAAAAATAATTTTTAATTGAAATATCGCATTCTAACAGAAAAGTGCTGATGGAATTTTCACAAAACAACTGCATCTGTAACTTGCATCGAGACTAAGAAATAAAACACTCTAACAGACACAGAGGCAGAGATTACAAGTAGGCATCTTGGATAGACAAGTCTATAGTCCAGGGGAGATATACACGTGGGATTTGTCAGCATATAGAAGGCAGTTAAAGCCATGAAACAAGATGAAATTACCTAGGAAGTAAATGTGGATAGAGAAGAAAAGAGGTCTGAAGACTGAGCTGTGGGACCTTCTAACGTTTAATGGTTGGGGAGATGAAGGGGAAACAGCAAAGGATACTGAGAGGAGCACATGGTGATGTAGGAGACCCAGGAGAGAGTGAGAACAAAGAAACAGTATCTACTAAGTACAGGAACTCTGCCATAAGGATTGGGAATATGCAGTGAACAAGATCCAGGTCCCTTCCCTGCCCTCATGTCAAGTGGGGTAAAACATGATATGTTAAAAAAAAAAAAAAGACATGGAAAAAAATCCTATCGATCTATCTACCTATCTTTCCATATTTTATTATGAAGTATAACACAGACTAAAAAGAAATGTAACTTTTTATTTATTTATTTATTTTATTTTTTATTTTTTTGAGACAGAGTTTCACTCTTGTTGCCCAGGCTGGAGTGCAATGGTGCAATCTTGGCTCACCACAACCTCTGCCTCTCGGGTTCAAGTGATTCTCCTGCTTCAGCCTCCTGAGTAGCTTGGATTACAGGCATGCGCCACCATGCCTGGTTAATTTTGTATTTGTAGTAGAGACAGGGTTTCTCCACGTTAGTTAGGCTGGTCTCAAATTCCCGACCTCAGGTGATTCGCCCACCTCGGCCTCCCAAAGTGCTGGGATTACAGGTGTGAGCCACCGTGCCTGGCCGAGAAATCTAACTTTTGATGGGGGGGATCTGATTTAGTCAGGAATGGCTTCCCTGAGGAAGTAATGTTTAACTTGAAGCTTGATGGATGAAAAGGGATTTTCCAAGATCAAATTTGGGGGATGTATTAGTTTCCCAAGGCTGCTGCAACAAAATACCATAAGCTGAGTGGCTTAAAACACAAGAAATTTATTCTTTCACAGTTCTGGCAGTTAGAAGTCAGAAATCATGGTGCAGCAAGGCCATGCTCTCTGTGACTCTACAGAAGAATTCTTTCTTGCCTCTTCCAGCTCCTGGTAGCTCCAGGCATTTCTTGATTTGTGACAGCATAATTTTAATCTCTGTCTCCACATGGCCTACTTCTCTGTGTGTGTGTCTGTGTCCTCTCCTCTTCTTAAAAGGACATCAATGATTAGGTTTAGGGCCCACCCTAAATCTAAGATGATTTCATCTTGATATCCTTAATTAGTTATGTCTGCAAAGATGCTATTTCCAAATGAGGTCACATTCTTTTTTAAAAACAAATTTTATTGTTTTCAGATACGTGGCATGCAGTCACCAAATGAGGTCACATTCTGGGGTTCTGAGTGGACATGATTTGAGGGTAACACTATTCAACCTCGTACAGGGAATGAACAGAAGAAATAACACGTTTGAAGCAGTAGTGTGTTGGAGCTGACTCAAACCTGCTGTCAAGAGCCAACTGTTAAATTTTCAGCAATTTTGTTATCTGGTTGACATTGGTAACTTGAAATTGATCACAGTGTGAATATTTGCATTGTGGAAATTGGCAAATGCCACAAATCATGTTTGTTTATTTTTCTTCTGGAGAGCCCATTGTTAAACATTTACCAGCACACCACTGGTTTGAAGGCCTTGTATCTGAAAAGACATGTGTCTAGCATGGCTGGCCTATAAGGAAGTGTGGACTGGAGGGGAAGGACAGGCCAGGTCATGTAGGGTCTTGAAGATCACAGTAAGGATTTTAGATATTTTTTTCTTCGAGACAAGGCTTTGATATGTCTCCCAGCCTGGAGTGCAGTGGTGCGATCTTGGTTCACTGCAATCTCCACCTCCTAGGCCTAGTGATCCTCCCACCTCAGCCTCCCGAGTAGCTGAGACTACAGGCACATGCCACCAAGGCCATCTAATTTTTTTTTTCTTTTGTAGAGATGGAGTTTTGCCATGTTGCCTAGGCTGGCCTGGAACTCCTGGGCTCAAGGGGTCTGCTTACCTCAGCCTTCTAAAGTGCTGGGATTACAGGCATTAGCCACCATACCCAGCCAGGATTTTAGATTTTAACCCAAGTGCAACTGGGGGATATCTGAGAGTTTTAATCAGGGGAGTGGCACGGTCAGATGTGTGTCATTGTTCTAATTGTTTATATGCCAGTCTTTCCTAACAGAGAGCAGGTAGGAAATCCTTGACAGGGATTTCATCTTCATTATTTTTTGTTTCTCCCATGAATTTGGCATAGAATAGGAAGTTGATAAATGCTCATCCATCCAGATGCGGTTTTATAAATACTATGCATACTAGTAAAAGCAATGGTTAATGAACCAGCAAAAATGATTGATATGGTTTGGATTTGTGTCCCCACCCAAATCTCATGTGAAATTGTAATTCCCAATGTTGGAGGAGGGACCTGGTGGGAGGTGATTGGATCATGGGGGCATATTGCCCTCTTGCTGTTTTCCTGATAGTGAGTGAGTTTTCACATGATCTGGTTGTTTAAAAGTGTGTAGCACCTCCCCCTTCTCTCTCTCCTGCCCCGGCCATGTGAAGACGTGCCTGCTTCCTCTTTGCCTTCTGCCATGATTGTAGGTTTCCTGAGGCCTCCCCAGAAGCAGAGGCCTGTATAGCCCATAGAACCATGAGCCAAGCAAACCTCTTTTCTTTATAAATTACCCAGTCTCAGATATTTATGGACAGTGTGAGAACGGACTAATACAATGATCAAACATGAAGATATCATGAGGATTCATAAAACGGTTCTATCATTCTGGTACACAATCCATTTAACAGACATGTATTTAGAACCTGCTGTCTATAGGCACCGTGGGGATACAGCAATGAAGAAGACACAGTCCTACTCTCAAGTTGGAATCTTGTGGAGAACACACCAAAGCCTGTCAGAGTCCCTTGTGATAAACTGTATGACAAAGTAAACATGGGCAGGTCTCCTGAATTTCGAGGACTTGGGGAAGCTCCCATGGGAAGCACACTTTTTAGAGATAGTATTGCTGCCTGGAATGATACACTGAGTTCAATATCATCCTCTAAAAATGGTGGTACACAAGCTTGGGGAAATGAGGATCTGAAGGGCTTTGTCCCTTTGAAGTGACCCTCAAAGCTTGTTATACGCTCTACTTGCCCATATTCACTATTGCTATCACTTTTATCCCTTCAGGCTGTGGTAGGCAGAATTCTAAGATGATTCCAATGAACCTTGTCCTTGTATAATCCTCTTCCCTTTGAGTGTGAATATGATAGTGCTCCCGTGCTGACATTATGTTATACAGCAAAAGGGAGATTACCTTGGGTGGGCCTCACCTAATCAGGTGAGCTTATTTTGAAAGCAGAGTGTCCTCTGGCTGCTCCCATAAGAGTAAGTTGGAGATTTCAAGCCCAAGAAGGATTCAGTGCACTGTGGCTGGCTTGAAGATGAAGGGGAGAGTGTGAGAAAGAATGTGAGAACATTTCTAAGAGCAGTGCATGGCCCCCAGCTGAGAACCAGGGAGGAAATAGACTTCAGTCCAACAGCTGTGAGGATCTGAATTCTGCCAACAGTTAGGATTAACTTGGAAGTCAATTCCTTCCCCAGACTCTCCAGACAAGGACCCAGCCAGGCCAACACCTTGATTTCAACCATGTGATACCCTGAGCCAAGAACCGGCCATCCGGTGGCTGACTTCTGACTTACACGCACTGTGAGCTAATACATTAGTGTTGTTTTAAGCTGCTACATTTGTGGTAATTTCTTACCGAACAATGGAAAACGAATGCAAGGGCCTCCACTCTGAAGTGTTGGCTCAGGAAGAGTGAGGACAAAATTTCTTTTACTCCCTCTGCTGAGGTAGGGTGAGAAAAGCTTAGTGTTAGTTAGCAGAGCAGGAGCTGAGCACAAAGAGATGTCTGTGAAGCACCAGAGGCTCCTAAGGGGACAGGAGTGACATTATTACAAGGTGTTATTATATATGATTATGACTTCACAACTGTCCTCTGAATTACAATTACATTTATGGCCTTCTGTGCCAATTCTTACATGGTGTGCTATGATGAATAAGGAGCCTGCAATACCGTGGGCCTCGCAGGCACAGATGCAAATCCTTGTCACCCAGAAGCAAACCACATGAGACATTGCGTCATGTTGTTTCACAATCCAAGGTGCTCTCTTGGAATAACTGTTCTCTTTCTGCAGGTTAGACAGATGCTTTGGAAGGTGTGAGGCCTTGGGCAGGATCCAGAGTTCGATTTGCTATACAGAAGCGGCAGCTTGAGCAACAGACTAGTGACAAAAAAGAATTGCAATGTTTCTAGAAGTTTCTAAACTGTGCAAGGGGAGTAGTGTGGCCTTTGTGTGACTGTATCTCAAAAGAGGATTTCTAATGTGGTGAGACATGGTAATGGCTTCCTTTACTTTTTAGGTATTGATATAGCTGATTTTATGAAGCCTGTTCTGATGTATGGAGCAGACGAATGATAGGGGGCTCATGGCGGCACTTGGAGTTTGTTTTTGGAGGTTCATTTCCTTCAGATTCCTCCTTAAGATGAGTTCTGACTCAGATTTTGTACTACCCAGCTACTCTCCTTTACCTAAAGTTGGGTGTCTTTAGGAGTAATCAATCTTACTTGATTCTATGTAAAATCAATGCATTCTGGGGGATACAGATGATAGGGAATGGCTTATAGGGAATCTTTAGAGGAAATAGAAGCATCTGCTCCTTCTCCCACACAGATATCCTTGAAATAACATAATGATAATACCTTTTCTTTATATAGTGCTGTCATTCTTTTTCTTTTCTTTTTGAGATGGAATCTTACCCTGTCCCCAAAGCTGGAGTGCAGTGGCGTGATCTTAGCTCACTGCAACCTCTGCTTCCTGGATTCTAGCAATTCTCCTGCCTCAGCCTCCTGAGTAGCTGGGATTACAGGCGCCTGCCACCACGTCTGGCTAATTTTTGTATTTTTGGTAGAGATGGGGTTTCACCATGTTGTTCAGTCTGATCTCAAACTCCTGACCTCAGGTGATCCACCTGCCTTGGCCTCCCAAAGTGCTGGGATAACAGGCATGAGCCACCGCGTCCAGCCTATATAGCACTATCACTCTTTCAAACAGCACATGCATGGGTGAATCAAAAGCAATTATTATCCCCATTTCACACAAATGGTGAAGATCAATAAGTTTCTGTTGAGAAAAAACAGATCAGATCAAATATCTGAAACTCGATATATAAATGAGAATAGAATTATAAGAGCAGAGTACTGAGTAACAGTGACAATGTCAATGACGATGATGATGATTTTGGAAGAGGGTTGGAATGAGAGGAACCTTGCTGGTTGTTTAATATGGATCTTGACTTAGAAATTTTTGTTTATTTGTTTTTGTAACTTCTAGGGTAGGCTTGAAAAGGAAGCTATCTCCTACTTGATAAAGATACATTCAAAGGGGAAAAATGAGTTTTGTTAACTCAAAATATTTCTTGCAAAAAATATTTCATGGTAGGTACAAATCAATTTTTCTTTAGAAGTGACTTCTTCAATATCGTTTGTTTTACAATTGTTTTCACATATTTTTGCCTTTTTAAGTTTTAAGGAAGAGCCCTTTTAATCAATTTACAGCAATATTCTTTTTTTTTTTTTTTTTTTTTTGAGACAGAGTCTCATTCTGTCGCCCAGGCTGGAGTGCAGTGGCGCGATCTCGGCTCACTGCAACCTCTGCCTCCCGGTTTCAAGCAATTCCGCTGCCTCAGCCTCCCGAGGTAGCTGGGATTACAGGCGCATGCCACCACGCCCAACTAGTTTTTGTATTTTTAGTAGAGACGGGACTTCACCATGTTGGCTAGGATGGTCTTGATCTCTTGACCTTGTGATCTGCCCGCCTCCGCCTCCCAAAGTGCTGGGATTACAGGTATGAGCCACCGGGCCCAGCCAGCAATATTCTTTTGTTCATTACTTGATGTGAGACATACCTGGGGAACACATGGGCAGGGACAAGTTGATGAACCTCATGAAAATGCTCCCTTATCAGGCTAGTATCCTGGTACACCTTGGAAAGGGAAGGGGTACAAGACCAGCTCCTTTCAAACTTATTTGTACTTTTCTAAAGTACTTGTTATAAATGCACTAAAACTTCAGTGGATATAGCTGTCATAAAATATTCTTAAGACTCAGAGTAATAAATCATGGATATGTAGAAACAGAAGAAGTACCTATATAGTGTCTTCAAATAGTCATGGACAAAATCACACATTTGCTTAAATACCACACACTTGATAGTTCATCAACAAATAATTATTGAGCCACATATACAGATAAGGTCCCAGCCACCATGGTTACATTCTAGTTGGTGGGGGGGATGCAGAAATTTAAGAAGTGAAAATTAAATAAGATAATTTGGACAGATGTGGTAGCTCATGCCTGTAATCCCAGCACTTTGGGAGGCCGAGGCGGGTGGATCATCTGAGGTCAGGAGTTTGAGAGCAGCCTGCCCAACATGGTGAAACCCTGTCTCTACTAAAAAACAAAAACAAAAACAAAAAATTAGCCAGGCACAGTAGCGTGTGCCTGTAATCTCAACTACTCGGGAGGCTGAGGCAGGAGAATCGCTTGAACCCTGGAGGTGGAGGTTGCGGTGAGTCAAGATTGTGCCACTGCGCTCTATCCTGGGCAAGACAGAGGGAGACTCTGTCTCAAAAAAAAAAAAAAAAAAAGATAATTCAAGGTAGTAAAGGAGATCGGAATATGTCACTCCTAAATATGCTACCTCAGCTTAAAGATGATTTTGAGCTGAAGTCAATTAAGAAACAGTAGACACAAAAGAAACTCTCTGCCGGTTGTCTTTCTACCTAGAAGCAGGACAAAAATTTCCATTTATAATGGTGTGTCCCTCTCTTGTACTAAGGAAAGAACTACTCTTATCACTAAAGACACCACCAACCTCAGTCTGCACACCAAACCTTACTAAACATCTTTTATCTACTATTAGTTTCCTCCATATATTTACCCTCCCATAATTTAACTGCTCCTAGAAGCCCAAATCCCTCTTCCTTGGTCTAGTCATGTCTCCATAATTTATCATACTTTTTATTTTTTATTTATTTTTTATTATTTTTAATTAATTTATTTATTCATTTTGAGACAGAATCTCACTCTGATGCCCAGGCTGGAGTGTAGTGGCATAACCTCAGCTCACTGCAACCTCCGCCTCCCGGGTTCAAGCAATTCTCCTCCTTCAGCCTCCCAAGTAGCTGGGATTACAGGTATGCACCACCATGCCCGGCTAATTTTGTGTATTTTTAGTAGAGACAGGGTTTCACCATGTTGGCCAGGCTGGTCTTGAACTCCTGACCTCAGGTGAACTGCTTCGGCCTCCCAAAGTGCTGGGATTACAGGTGTGAGCCACCGTGCCCAGCCATATTATTGTTATTGCCTTTCTAGAGGCAGGGTCTCACTCTGTCGCTCAGGCTAGAGAGCAGTGGTGTGATCATAGCTCACTGCAGCCCCAACTTCCTGGGCTCAAGTGAGCTTCCCACCTCAGCCTCCTGAGTAGCTGGTACTACAGGCATGCACCACCATACCTGGCTAGTAATTTTTTAGTTTTTGTAGAGATGAGGGGGGGGTCTCTGCATTGCCCAGGCTGGTCTCAAACTCCTGGCCTCAAGCAATCCTTCCACCTCGACCTCCCCGAAATCACCCTTTTGTTAAAATCGTATAGAAGCCCCTGAGTCTAACCACCTCTGAGGTTTTCACTTCTTTTCTGTGTGGCCCCTGCTCCAATGCATGTACAATTAATTAAACACATCAATTAAATATGTATGCTGTTTTTTTCTTGTTACTCTGTCTTGTAACAGTTTAATTTACAGGTCCCCAGCTAATAAACATAAGAGGGTAGAGGAAAAGTTTTTCCTCCCCTACTGTGGTGATAACTGTTATGAAGAAAATAACAGGAAGTAATACAATAGCGGATGGAAGAAGGTGGCTTTGGATATAGTAGTTAGGGAAGGCTCCTCTGAGGAAATTACATCTTTTTTTTTTTTCTTTTCTTTTCTTTTTTTTTTTTTTTTTTGTGACAGAGTTTCACTCTTTTATTCCCAGGCTGGAGTGCAATGGCATAATCTCGGCTCACCGCAACCTCTGCCTCCTGGGTTCAAGGGATTCTCTGACCTCAGCCTCCCAGGTAGCTGGGACTACAGGCGCCTGCCACCAAGCCCGGCTAATTTTTGTATTTTTAGTAGAGACGGGGTTTCTCCATGTTGGTCAGGCTGGTCTTGAACTCCCGACCTCAGGTGATCTGCCCACGTCGGCCTCCCAAACTGCTAGGAATACAGGCGTGAGCCACCGTGCCCAGCCTGTAAATGACATCTTAGTAGAGACCTGTAATATGAAAAGACCTGGGGCATACCAAGACCTTAGAAAATGTATTCCAGGCAGAGGGAATAGCAAGTGAAAAATTCCTGGGTTAGGCATCCGCTTGGATATTTAATTGGAAGAAAGAAGGCCAGGGTAGCTGAAGTGGAGTGGACCATGGAGGAAGTTGAACTGGAGGAGGTCAGAAATGTCTACAAGAGTCAGGCTGTATGGGGTATTAGAGGCCAATGGTTCCCAAACTCCAGCGAACATCAGAATCACCTGGAGGGATTAAGTCACAGGTTCTTGGGTCCCATCCCTAGAGTTTCTGATTCTGGAGGTCTGGGTGAGTCTGAGAATTTACATTTTTAACAAGTTTACAGATGCTGCTGCTGCTGCTGCTGCTGCTGGTCCAGGCACCATGTTTTAAGAACCACTGTTAGGCCAAGGGAAAGTGCTCAGATTTTATTTTAATAACAATGGGAAGCTATTGAGGTTATTTTAAGCAGGATGTTAAGCAGGTTTGAAACTTGATTTTGAAGGGGTTCAGAACATGTCACCCCAAAATATGCCATTTTGGCATATTGATTATTTTGAGCTAAAAGAAATTGAGAACCAGCCAATGCAAGAAAAAAGCTCTTCACCTCCCCCTCAACTGCCTAAAATAAAATATAAAATCCCCCTTTTGTAAAGGAAATTTGCATTTATAAAGGAAATCTTATTGGTAGAGGTATCGGTACCAGGAAGAGAGCTACTTCAAGACAACTTTCATCACCTGAGAGACTTTTATCTGTAAAACAAGGCAACCTTTATTCACCATACATTTTTTCTCTGCTCCTTTCCATAATCTGGCTCCACCACCCCACAAAAGTCCCATGACCCTATTCTTTTCTATAGCTCAGCAGGATAGATAAGCCTCAATCATCTGGCTGCTTCCTTGAGTCTCATAATTTTGTGGGACTTCTGTGTTTATTTACATAATTAAAATTATTTTTATCCTGTTAATTTGTCTTATTCCAATGTAATTTGTAGACTAGCCAAAGAACCTAGAAATGTAGAAGGAAGCAAGTTTTCCTCCCCTACAGTTTGTATAATTACAAGGCCCCTTTGGTTGCTGTTTGGAGAACAGACTGATAACAAAAAAGGAAGAGAGCAGATGCCATCATATTGAGTCTTGGTTGAGCTTCTGATAACTGAATTTGAGGCTCCTTTCTGCTATTGTTAAAGACAAACCAGAGCCTGACAGCAGTAAAAGTGATAAAACAGATTTTATCTAGGACTATTGCCATAGTGGAAAAAATACTTCAGTATAGGACTGGACTCAATTCTGAATACAACAAAAAAAGTAGGAATTTATTGCCAGGGAGCAGGGCCCATGGGGGTCAGTGGATGGGAAATTACTAAGAGGAAACATCAGGGGTAATGGAGGATTTCTGGCTAAACTGGCCTAACAAGATTCTTACTGAAGACAGGCCAGAGGAATCACACATCAGCTGGGGGATGGTGAAGGACAAGGAAACTGATTAGATATTGAAGGTGATCAGTTATTGAGTTGGGGGGCAGTTTCTGTCTAAACTGATGTAGCAGGATTCTTGCTAAAGTTGAGGGATGCAAAGATGGACATGGAAGTCCAAAAGTTGAGGCCCATTTGGGAAAAGAATTCAGAGGAGCCTGACAAAAGTTTGGTCAAGGAGAGTCTGTCACTATCTGCTTGATCAATATAATTTAAGCTAGAAACTCATCCCTCAACACATGTACCCTACATAAACCTACTCAGTTGAGAATCTGACACTTGCTATTCTAACCATCTTTCATGTACATAATAAGGTATCTTCAATTCAATTCAATAAGTATGTATTGAACATTTATAATGCCCCAAAATAAAGGAAATATGAAATAATTGGGGGACAAATAGAGTGAATATAGACAGTTGGGGTATAGTGTGTAATCACCCAACGGGATCTTCTTGCCCTCTGCACAGATAGAGCCAATTCACTGAGACAGCAATATTGCAATAAAGAAAGAGTTTAATCCAGGGCTAGCCATGTGGAAGACAGGAGTTCATTACTCAAATCAGTCTTCCTAGGAACTCAGAGGCTAGAATTTTTGTGAATCATTTGGTAGGCAGGGGGCTAGGGAATGGGTGCTGCTGATTGGTTGAGGATGAAATCACAGGGGTGTGGAAAATGGTCCTTGTTCACTGGGTCAGCCTCTGTGCAGGGTCCACAGGACCAGGTGAGTCACAAGTCATAGGTCTGAGTAGAGTCAATCAGTTGCCAGAATGCAAAAGTCTAAAAAACATCTCAAGAGACCAATCTTAGGTTCTACAATAGTGATTTTACCTATAGGAGCAATTGGGGAAGTCATAAATCTTGTGACCTCTAGAACAATGACTGGTTATCATTTGACTACCCCTACATCTCAGCAGAGTTCAGGCCCCTCCCATAATCCTAACCTTGTGGCCTTTCATTAGCTTCACAAAGGCAGTTTCTGTCTCCAAACAAGGAGGGGATAGTTTTAGGAAGGGCTATTATCATCTTTGCTTTAAGGTTAAACTATAAACAAAATCCCTCCCAAAGTTAGCTTGGCCTATTCTCAGCAATGGACAAAGACAGCTCGGAGGTTAGAAGCAAGATGGAGTCAACTATGTCATAGTTCTCTTACTGCCATAATTTTGCAAAGGTGGTTTCATAAGCTACCTGTCCATCACTGTACTATTCCTAGTGTTTAGTACAGTACCTAGCATAAAGTCATTTCTTAATACCTGTTGAAAAAAATTCCATGAATAACCACTGATTTTGGAATCAGATGACCCGAGTGCCTATCTTATTTTGTCACTTCTTGAATGAAACCATTGATGCCACTGAGCCTCAATTTTTTATTTGAATGTTAAGCATCACAATAAAAACTTTGTAGGGTGTTAAATTATGTCATGTATGTGCTAGAACTGGGATAATTTAAATTCCTGTTATTGTTAATAAAGATTACAAATAAAGACTGTGCAAACAAAGGAAGTCACAAAATGTAGTTGCGGGACGTGGTAAATGAAAGACAACACAAGTAAAGGAGAAGGAGGAGGCATGGAGAGTTGCAGGCAGGCATAGTCTCTTTTTTTTTTAATTAGAGATAAGTTAAAAATATTTGTTAAATTGGCAGCCCCACTTGGGCCAGAGGTTAGATTTTTAGACTGAATTTGAATGCCTTAATCTTGAATTCACTTATTCATGGAGTTGTGTAACTTTGATCTTTCAAGAAATAAAACACTCTGTTAAAGGCTCAAAAGGCTTTTGTCAGAGGAGACCAGCAAGCAACTCTTAAAACCCTTTTGAAGTGGAAATGATCCAAACTCCCCAAGATTTCACCCATCAGGGGAGAGAGTTTGGTGAGGCTCACCTTAGGAGCTGTCTTTAGCTGTACCCCTAATGCTGTTAACAGCTAGAATTTAACCTTAAGGTATTTGAGCATAATACATGTGTGTGGGAAGAGTCGAGTTGATCTAATTTTAGATAACACAATTGAGAAAGACTGGAGGCGGAAGAGAAGGGAAGACGTGTGTGTGTGTGTGTGTGTGTGTGTGTTGTCACATGTATGCAGGATATTCCTGCTTTCAGTCTGATACTAATCCAAGGAAACCTACATGATCTGTGGAGAAGCTGAGATGTGGCTGAGTCAAAGCTCTCCTGTTCTCTTAAATCCCTTCACACATTTCTAGGGACAGAGAGGCTTATAGTTTTTTATTTAGGAAATTCTTCTGTGCCTCGGTTTAGTAAAAATTTGGTAGTAACCCCCAAGTTTGAATTGTTTGAAACTAGAACCTGGTGGCAGAAGGACTTTCTCTGAAGATTTCCAAGGAAAGGGTAGATTTCCTTCTTATAGCAATAGTGTCTATGTTATGCTTCGTGGGTGTGGGCTACATCAGGGTTTAGAGGTATATCTAAAGTGGCCGGCAAAATCCTCCTTCATGGGTTTGGGGGGCAGAGTTGGAGAAGACTTTGCTTGGGTATTGCTTATTGAAGTTCAAATATCCTAGGAGACTGTCACACTTTAATTTATGATCACTTAACAAGGATTAATGAGATTGATATCTAGAGTGGATGGGGTGGGAACCCGGCAGGGTAAAAAGGGGCTGACATCAGAAGTGGTGAGCTGGAGCCAAAGGGCAGACTTTGACCACTTCCAAGTTTAGCCTATAGCCCTCTCTTGCACCCTAGGCACAGCAGGTGGGCAAGGGTTTGAGTAGGACTCAGGTTACACAGAATAGATTCTGGCTCCACTGTGGTATCCTCTTGATGAAACTTTTAAAATTTTACATTATACAGAATAAATATTTATTTCATATATGGGGCTTTTTTTTTTTATTGACATTTCCCTCACATGTCCAACAGCTATAGCATGTTTTTCCCTTCTAGGAAGTTGCCTTAGAAGACTCACTCTTCCCATTCTTCCTCTTATCTCCCTTCTTGCTCTCAAGACTCTGTTGAGTTGGCCGTTGGCACCAAGGAGCCTCCACGAAGGAGGCCATTCCAGGATGGAATGCAGGTACTGCTGATGAACCAGAGTGGCAGTAGATGTAGGGGAGGAAATATCCTTTTCCCTCTACTCTCCTAGGTTCAGTGGCTGAAGCCTGTGAATAAAACTGGTAAAAGAGATTAACAAGAGAAAAAAATAATTTTAATTACATACATATGGGAGTCTTACAAAGAAATGAGACTCAAGGAGGTGGCCGGATGATTGAGGCTTATATACCATCTTAGGCTAAACAAAGGAAAAGGGGTTTGGGGCTTCTGGGTGGGGGAGGCAAGTTGTAAGAAGGGGAGGAGAGGAAGCATCTAGTAAATAAGGGTTCTCTGGTTATGCAGATACATCTCTCGGGTGATAAAAGTTTCTGGAGTAGTTCTCTTGCTCTTATGAAATATCTTTAAAAGTGGAAATTTCCTTTATAAATGTAAAATCCTTTTAAAAGGATAAAATTTATACTCTATTTTTAGGCAGTTAGGGGGAGATAGAGAGTTTTTCCCGCATCTGCTCCTTCTCAAAATAATGCATATGCCAAAGAGGCATATTTTGGGGTGGCATATTTTGGTACCCTTTATAGACTAGGAACTTGGGCTATGGAATCAAACAGAGCTAGATCAAAGGTTTAGCTCTGTGCTTACGAGGTTTGTAATATCAGACATCCCTGTGTTATGGAAAGAAAACAGAAATTACTCAGGATTTCAATCAGAAAGTGGTGATAACACAGAGGCGTAGGTGCTTGTGTGATTGTTGGGAGGGCTGGAGGAGCAAAGGTCAGGAAAGGCCACTGCTAGCTCTCTGGTCACTTTCAGAGACTTAGGAAGTTGCTTCTGTTCAGTCCAGGAAAGGAATTTCAAGAGGCCACCTCTGATAGTGACAGGGAGCTGGCAGCATCAAGGAGGGTGAATAGCAGAGAAACACTCGAAAGCTGATGAAAAAATTAACGTCTACTGACACATACAGGTCTACCCACTGGTGCTTTTCCTTTACCTTCCAAATCTTATGCAAATACATTTCATCAGGCAAACCTAAAATGAATCCAGAATCCTGCTGGTGAAAGGGTCTGGGAAATGTGATTCCATATGTGTAACTTTTGAAAACCAGGAGCGCATAGAAGGAGGTGCAAAGAATGCTGAACGTCAGCACAGCCCATGCCCAACACAACAAAACATGATGTCCCTGAGCCTGTGTCCTCACCAGTAAAACAGAGGTCCTAACATCCGCAACTATGGCCATCACCAAAAAGAATGTATTCAAAGTAACTGATATGAAGCTCAAAAACCATTTGTTCCTTTTATTCCACTGGAAAATAATCATCTGATCAAGAAAACCAAAACACTTTCGGAAAGGAACATAAAAAAGGACTTTTGTGCTACTTAAATTCTTTTTTTTTTTTACTGTAAGAATAATAAACGCTCATTTTAAAATTTGTGAAAATACTGTCAGAGGCAAAGTGCACTGGATAATTAAGGAGATGATTTAGTTCAGATTAGTACAATAGGGAGAATATTCATTAGTTAATTCTTCATTAAAGAAGATGGCTAGTACCTGAGGTTTTATAGAGGCACAAAAACCAAGGAGTCTTGGGAAAGGGTGGGCAGGAAGTCTTATGGGAGTCATGAGGAGCCATGAGGAGGGGTAGAGGTGGGTCTTATTTCTGAATACCATTGGTAAGGTGGTCCTTTGCACTTACCCTTTCCTGAAAAGTAAAGAGGTAGAGAATTTATTTCATAATCATTTCTCTTTTCTGAGAAAGGGCTCAGATAAAATTCAATGTGCCCAGTCTCCCCTTTTGTTCGAGATGGATCATGAGTTGCTTAATAGCTCAGTGATTAGTGATTAGAAAACTCCTGAATAGGGGAGGTAGGGTCTAAGAAATAATCTTTCCAGGACTCTTCTTGGCATTGTTGGGGATCAGGACACACCACCCCAAAATATGACCAGAGACCAGCATATGCCCCTTTGGCATATTGGTTATTTTGAGAAACTAAATACAGGAGTAGTTCTGGAAAGTTGCTCTTTTGGAAGAGAAATTTATATCTATAAAGGAAATCTCCATTCATAAGGGTCTCTCCCTCTCAGTAACAGGAGGAGAAGAATGATTAAATCGCTCTTAAACAATGGAGAAGACATGACTTAAATCAGCATAACAAACCTTGCCTTTATTTATGGTGCTTTTCCTGGCAATCTGTCTTGGCATGAGCTTTCCCCACACCCTTACTTGTTTCAGATAACAATGGTATTCGAGCTTGAGGTTTATACTCTTTCTTTGAGATCTACTCTAGATATTTACTAATTTCTCTAAATTTTCTCTCATGTATACTGTATATATAAATATATAATATATATTAATATATTATATATTTTTACATATTAATATAATTATATATTTATATATAATATATATTTTATATTAATATAATATAATTCTATATTAATATTATATATTATATAATTAATATAAATATAATATATTTATTATATATAACATATTAATTATATATAAATGTATAATATATAATATATATTAATTATATATAAATATATAATAATAAATATATATATAATATATTTGAGACAGGGTCTCACTCTGTTGCCCAGGCTGCAGTGCAGTGACATAATCTTTGCTCACTGCAGCCTCAACCTCCCAGGCTCAAGCATCCTTCTGCAAGTAGCTAGGATTACAGGCGTGTGCTACCATGCCTGAATAATTTTTTAAATTTTTTGTAGAGATGGATTCTCGCTATATTGGCCAGGCTGGTCTTGAGCTCCTGGGCTCAAACAATCCTCCTGCCTTGGCCTCCTAAACTTTTGGGATTACTGGCATGAGCTACCACACCTGGCTTAAGATACTGTTAAAGAAAAAATATTCAATGATACTTGTTAAAGCACTGTAAGGAATACTTTACCCAAGACCATCATGGTATTTATAGGGACTACTCAACAGGGTCTTGCAGCAGGGCAGAGAGATTGGACTCAACTCTGAATACAGCCTGGGCAGGTGGGAATTTATGGCCAAGGAGCAGTGTAGGGGTCTGTGGATGGACAACGACTAAGAGGAACATCAAGAGTAACATAGATTCTGGTTCAACTGACCTAACAGGATTCTTGCTGAGGACAGGCCAGGGTGATCAGACATTACCTGGGGGATGATGGAGGATGAGGAACCCAATCAGATATCAAGGCTAGGGGATTCTTGCTAAACTGACTTAACAGAGTTTTTTGCCAAAACTGAATTTTACAGAGAACTGCACAGATGGGCCCAGCAGAAGATTCAAAAGCCTGAGTAAAGTTTGACCAAGCAAAGAATCTTTGTCAACATATGTATTAATAAACTTCTGTTTTTTTTCTCTTGTTAATCTGTCTTTTTTTTTCTTTTTTCTTTTTTTTTTTTGAGATGGAGTCTCACTCTGTCACCCAGGCTGGAGTGCAGTGGTGCGATCTCGGCTCACTGCAACTTCTGCCTCCTAGGTTCAAGCAATTCTCCTGCCTCAGCCTCCTGAGTAGCTGGTGGGCGCCTGCCACCAACCCCGGCTAATTTTCTATTTTGGGTACAGGCAGGGTTTCACCATGTTGGCCAGGTTGGTCTCAAACTCCTAATTTCAAGTGATGCGCCCTCCTCAGCCTCTCAAAACGTTGGCATTACAGGTGTGAGCCACTGTGCCCGGCCAGTAATCTGTCTTTTGTTACAGGAAGTCCCAGTTAAGAATGGTGAAGGGTAAAGAGAAATCTATTTTTTCCCCCACAACAATGTCCAGTAAAATCAGTTGATCTATCTTTTGAGAGGCGGTAGCAAAGATAAGTTGCTTTAGGGGCCTAGAAATCAGGCATTTCAAAAGAGGGATGCTTAAAGTAAAAAAACAGAAACACTGATACAAAAAGAAAAGGTTATGTTAAACTATAAAGAGCTAGGAGTTGAATCCTGAGGGCAACCAGGCTACTGGATTCCAAGAAATGGATAGAGGAAAATCTTCAGATTAAGAATCAGGAGAATTGAAGATATTCAGCAAATTTCTTTGTTGGCATCTCTAATGTGATTAAGATATCAGAGTTTTGGGGAACAAAGGTATAGCGGTTCTTCTGACTACTGCACATGCGCTCCCTCTGGAGGCCCAAATTTTGAGAGTACCAGTTGATTAGGCAGCGCAGCTGATTGACTTTCTTGATGTTCTCAAGCTAGGATGTCCGTACTCTTGATAATGTTGTCCATGGTTTTGGCTACTACTTATGTAAGAGTGTGTGTATATGACCTGGGCATTTCTTTGGATTTCTTAGTGGTCAAGGCAGTGGTTTGTTCAGACAGAATTCCAGCCCATGCATGGTCATCTGTGAGAGTGAGTCCTTTGAGGTTTTTATCAAGTTTTTGGGATTCAATTTGCAAGTTTTCTTCAAGTCCTGGAGGAAAAGGTCAAGTGCAAGGAAGTCCAGCATCTCAATAGGGTTTTGGGCAGTCAGGTTTTAGTTCTTGGTGATTCAGGAGTCAGGCAGGGGAGCGAAAAATTGGAAATGTTCGTTTGAAGGGTAGTAGCCAGATATTGAAGAAAACTGAAAGAACTGAAAGTTTGTTAAACAGTTGACCAAGAATCTGGGCAAGGTAACAGGATCCAGTCTAATTTGCAGGTAGGAACCCAAACTGGTGTTTCCAGAGGAAGAGAAAGTCAACTAAACCTCCATCAGACAAGACAGAGTTTGTATGATATATATCAGTTTCCTTCAATTTACAAAGCGATGCACAATAGTTCAAAGACAATGAACAGGACCAGGATCTGATAAACCAGAAATATGTGCTACAGATGATACAGACTTTTCCACCGAAATAAAATTGTTCTCTATAATACTGAAAAATATTCACTTACCAATTCTGTGAACATTTGTTATATAGCTTAGACTATAATGAATATTCAATTCAGTATTCTGATTTATTTTTTCTCCATTAGAAAGGAATTCATTAGAAGAGGAAAATGTTATGTATTTGTGGAATGGCACATCACTCTGAAAACAGAATCTAGTTTTTAATGCCAAAAAATTAGCAAATAAAGTTTAAAAATCAACGAGATATAAACTGAGAAATAGGAAGAAAATGATACTGCAGAATGTCAAATATTTACATAGTGGACTCTCACAAGTGAGTTTCACATATTTATTTTTGGATCCCTCCAGCAGGAACAGACATCAGCACTGAGAGGCCCTTTACTGAAGTATGGGAATGAGTGTGTTTTGATCCTAACTGGAGAGCGTTTTGTCTGCCTCAGTGAATGGAGAAGCTGAAGAACACAGCAGCCATTGTGCCTGCTAATTTTGATATTATGATTTAATACTGGGTTGGCAAACTACAGCCCATGGGCCACATCCAGCCCACTCTCTACTTTTATAGATAAAGTTTTATTGGAATATAGCTGTGTCCATTTGTTTATGTTTTCTTTCTTTCTTTCTTTCTTTCTTTCTTTCTTTCTTTCTTTCTTTCTTTCTTTTTCTTTTTCTTTCTTTCCCTTTCTCTTTCTTTCTTTCTTTTTCTTTCTTTTCTCTTTCCCTCCCTCCCTCTTTCTTTCTTTCTCTTTCTTTCCCTCCCTCCCCTTTCTTTCTTTCTTTTTCTTTCTTTCTTTCTCTTTCTTTCTTTCTTTCTTTCTTTCTTTCTTTCTTTCTTTCTTTCTTTCTTTCTTTCTTTCTTTCTTTCTTTCTTTCTTTCTTTCTTTCTTTCTTTCTTTCTTTCTTTCTTTCTTTCTTTCCTTCTTTCTTTTTTTTTTTTTTTTTTTTTTTTTTTTGAGACGGAGTCTCGCTCTGTCGCCCAGGCTGGAGTGCAGTGGCCGGATCTCAGCTCACTGCAAGCTCCGCCTCCCGGGTTCACGTCATTCTCCTGCCTCAGCCTCCCGAGTAGCTGGGACTACAGGCGCCCGCCACCTCGCCCGGCTAGTTTTTTGTATTTTTTAGTAGAGACGGGGTTTCACCAGGTTAGCCAGGATGGTCTCGATCTCCTGACCTCGTGATCCGCCCGTCTCGGCCTCCCAAAGTGCTGGGATTACAGGCTTGAGCCACCGCGCCCGGCCTCTTCTTTCCTTCTTTCTTTTTTTCTTTCTTTCTTTTTCTTTCCCTTTCTCTTTCTTTCTTTCTTTTTTCTTTCTTTTCTTTCTCTTTCCCTCCCTCTCTCTTTCTTTCTTTCTCTTTTCTTTCTCTTTCTTTCTTTCTTTCACTCTTTCTTTCTCTCTTTCTTTTTCTTTCTCTCTGTTTTTCTTTCTCTCTTTCGACAGGGTCTTGCTCTGTCACCCAGGCTGCTAGAGTGCAATGGCACAATCTTGGCTCACTGCCACCTCTGCCTCCAGGGTTCAAGTGATTTTCCTGCCTCAGCCTCCCTAGCAGCTGGGCATGCCACCACGCCCAACAAATTTTTGTATTTTTTTTTTTTTTTTTGAGACGGAGTCTCGCTGTGTCACCCAGGCTGGAGTGCAGTGGCGCGATCTCGGCTCACTGCAAGCTCCGCCTCCCGGGTTTACGCCATTCTCCTGCCTCAGCCTCCGAGTAGCTGGGACTACAGGCGCCCACCACCTCGCCCGGCTAGTTTTTTGTATTTTTTTAGTAGAGACGGGGTTTCACTGTGTTCGCCAGGATGGTCTCGATCTCCTGACCTCGTGATCCGCCCGCCTCGGCCTCCCAAAGTGCTGGGATTACAGGCTTGAGCCACCGCGCCCGGCAAATTTTTGTATTTTTAATAGAGACAGGGTTTCACCATGTTAGCCAGGCTGGTCTCAAACTCCTGACCTCAATTGATCCTCCCACCTAGGCCGCCCAAAGTGCTGGGATTGCAGGCGTGAGCCACCGCACCCAGCCTTGTTTATGTATTTTCTATGGCTGCCAGCGAGCTTATGATCCACAAAGCCTAAAATATTTACTATCTGGCCCTTTTTGGAAAAAGTTTTCTGATCCCTGATATTATATAATATAATTTATAATGTTCACATTTTGTCTCTGAAGAGAAGAAAATCTCCTATGGGGGAAAAAAAAAAAAAAACAACCTTGTTAATGGACTGTATTGGATGGTCTGGCTATTGTTAACAAACTTTTGTTTAATACATAATCCTTTTTTTTTGAGCTCCTATTGAGTGCCAGACGTCATACTTGGAACATATTCTCTGCCCTCCAGGGACTTTTCATCAGGAGAACCAGAGGCAGGAGTGCCTGTAATCTGAGGCAGCCAATGAAAGTGTTAGAGAAGAAGACAAACAAGGGAAAAGCAGACATAAACAAGAGACTGACTTTGTGAGGATCATCAGTGACGGGTTGTGGAGAAGGAATGAATGATGCATAGAAGGAAATGATAGTACATAAATGGGTAAGAATATCAGAAAAGGACATTTCTCACAGGGTGAACATCATTTAAAACTGGTCCAATTGTCCCATAGAACTAATATTTATGGTTTTTTAAATAAATATAGAAATTGACCCTCCCTGGTCTTAAAATTTGAAACTTACAATTGTCTCATCTGAATTCCTTCCTCAGGAAACCGACCCTCAGGCAAGGGACTGAAACGCATCAGATCACCGCATCTGGACAACGAGATGCCAAACCCCTCATCCATCATCATTGCTTTCTTATCCCTCCTTAATTCCTGTTTTCCCACCTTTCCCACTATATAAAACCCCCAATTTTAGTCGGTTGGAGAGACGGGTTTGAGACTTTGTTTTTCTCCTTGGTCACAGCACCCAATTAAAGCCTTCTTCCCTGGCAATACTCATTGTTTCAGTGATTGGCATTCTGTGTGGGCATCAGCAGGGCCTGGACTGAATCCCTGGCATTTCAGCAACACAATGAAAAAATGTTTATCACATGCCTAGGTACTGGGTATACTTTCGGTGCGCCAAAGTTTCTGTCTTCATGGAACTTACACGGCAGGTTGTGAAGATATTTTGAAGCAAAAAAACAAAAAAAAATGCTCTGTTGGGTGAATGTAAGGCATTTTAGGGAAATATTGTGTTAGTCTTCTGTGGCTGATGAATAGGTTGCAGGGGGCTGGGACGGTGGGAAATCATGTGGCTTGGAAAAGTAAACAGAAGTCAGATCATGAAAGGCCTTGTATGCCAAACTGAGGTGTGTTTTGCTTTTCATTTTGTTTTGCTTTGTTTGTTTCTGGCTTGGCAATAGGGAACCAGTGGAAGTTTTGAAGATTATCTGGGTGCTTCATGCTGTTAGACCGATGTGCTTTAGAAGATGAACTCTGGCTTAATATGTGAGTAGGAAGAACTGGGTGAAGGGAAGGAAGCCACTTCAGAGGCAAGAGTTAAGAAGGATCTGAACTAGAATATGGGCCATTGCAACAGAAAGGAAGAGAGAAGAAAAAAATTGCAGAGAGGGAATTACAGTAATCAGCAATTGATGGAACATAGAGCTGCTGAAGAGGTTTTAAGCCTGAAAGAAAAGTTATTGGCCAGGCACAGTGGCTCATGCCTGTAATCCCAGCACTTTGGGAGGCCGAGGTAGGTGGATCACCTGAGGTCAGGAGTTCGAGACCAACCTGGCCAATGTGGAGAACCCTCCTCTCTACTAAAAATATAAAAATTAGCTGGTGTGGTGGCACACACCTGTAATCCCAGCTACTCAGGAGGCTGAGGCAGGAGAATTACTCGAACTCGGGAGGTGGAGGTTGCAGTGAGCCGAGATTGCACCACTGCACTCCAGCCTGGGTGACAGAGTGAAGCTCTGTCTCAAAAAAACAAAAGTTATTGCTATTGAAGAGACTGGAAGCACAGGATGGGGAAGTTGAGGTACGGATTATAATAGATTTTCCCAGTGAGAACACATGGACACAGGGAAGGGAACAACACACACTGGGGCCAGTTGGGGGGTGAGGGACAAGGGGAGGGGAGCATTAGGACAAATAGCTAATGCATACAGGGCTTAAAACCTAGATGACGGGGGCCGGGCATGGTGGCTCATGCCTGTAATCCCAGCACTTTGGGAGGCCGAGGCAGGCGGAACACGAGGTCAGGAGATCGAGACCATCCTAGCTAAAAAGGTGAAGCCCCGTTTCTACTAAAAAAAAAAAAAAACAAAAAAATCTAGATGACGGATGACAGGTTGATAGGTGCAGCAAACCTCCATGGCATACGTTTACCTATGCAACACACCTACACGTTCTGTACTTGTATCCTTAAAAAATAATATTAATAGGCTGGGCATGGTGGCTCATGCCTGTAATCCCAGCACTTTGGGAGGCCAAGGCGAGTGGATCACAAGGTCAGGAGATCGAGACCATCCTGGCTAACAAAGTGAAACCCCATCTCTACTACAAAAAAAAAACCAAAAACCTAGATGATGGGTTGTTAGGTGCAGCAAACCCCCATGCACACATTTACCTGTGTAACAAACCTACACGCTCTGCACTTGTATCCTGGAACTTAAAGTAAAAAATAATATTAATAGGCTGGGCATGGTGGCTCAGGCCTGTAATCCCAGCACTTTAGGAGGCTGAGGCGGGCAGATCACGAGGTCCAGAGTTCGAGATCAGTCTGGCCAACATGGTGAAACCCCGTCTCTACTAAAAATACAAAAAGTTAGCTGAGGGTGGTGGCATGTGCCTGTAATCCCTGCTACTTGGGAGGCTGAGGCAGGAGAATCGCTTGAACTCGGGGGGTGGAGGTTGCAGTGAGCCGAGACCACGCCATTGTACTCCAGCCTGGGTGACGGTGTGAGACTCCATCTCAAAAAAATTTAATAATAATAATATTAATAATAACAATAATAATAATAATAATAATAGTAGCTTGTCCCACTTCCTTCCCTCTGCCAAAGGATAATCCAGAACTTCACAGTGCCGAGATGTAAGCTTCATCTGGCTAAGTCCACTAAACTATTTTTTAAGAAAAATGATTCATACAAGCTATCTGAGCTCCGGATTTGGGATTTCTCAGTATTATTTAAAAAATAATTTTAAGCACTGTCATGATATCTTTAACAGTTTTGAAACCTTTATTTTTCTATTTTAATTTAAAATAAAAATCTCATCTGTAAAACACTGTTAGGCATGGGATATATTAGGAAATAAAAAACGGGACTCAGAAGACCTAGTGAATTAATGTAAGTTTGACTGTGGATTTTATTTTTCACACTGATATTTTGGCTTCTATAGACTAGAGAGATATTCCGTGAGTTTTGTGATGATGTTTTTCCACGTTGTATGAATGAACCATGGCATTGTTCTTCGAACGTCTGTGTAAATGGCTCTGAAGACCTGAGAGACAACAGTCAGCCCTGAACACAGGGAGGCAATGTTGCTTAAAGAAACAGAAAGATCCGGGCTCCTGACTCTCTGCTTCTTGTCAGTTGTGTTAACCTCTATACAAACAGCTTGACAAGCTATTTAGCCCCTTGATGCCTCTGCCTCCTCATCTTCAAGATGGAAATTAAAAATGTCTATTTCAGATGGTTGCCGTGAGAGTTACATGATAAAGGGCAGGTAAAGCACTTACTTGTGTGTGACCTGCCTCGTGGTCAGCGTCAGTGACCATTCTATTTCTATTGGGTGTGCTCAACTGTTGGCCCAGGAGTCGGTCTGCTGCTTACCTGGGCTGTTACTCTGTGCCTCTGCTCAGTCAACCCAGAGTATTCCTGCATCTGACTGCTTTCTGCATGTCATCAATGTAGTGATGTGGAATCATGGTGTGAAAGCTGAAGTTCCTTTTAGAGATGTTACCTTTTGTATTCTCATTTCTTCCTTTAAGGATACTGTGTTAGCTTCTGGCTCTTTAGAGGGGAAATTATTTAGGCACAAGAAAGAGAGTCGTTTTTTGTTTGTTTGTTTGTTTGTTTGTTTCTTGATACTTTTTTTTTTTTTTTCACTTCTCAGTAGGGTTCTGTTTCCACATTTCCAAGTGTGGCTTACTTAAGCTCAGGTATTCAGCAGGTGAATCTGAGGCTGGGGTCAGGATGAGATGTCTAATGACTAATGTGTTATCAAAGTCTGTGGTGAGTTTATATGTCTTCCCTATGGATGTTTGAACAATTTGAATCATCGTCTCCCACTGTCACTTTCTACCTTGGAAATCTGGGATTAACCTACCCAGTGTATGTAAATTACCCAGTGATAAAAAAAAAAAAAGCCATCCTTTTCACATTCCACAAAAACATTGACTATCTAGCTGAAGGACTTTCCAGTTTCAGTTGTATGTTTTATAAGAAAAAAAAAAAATCCCTTAAACAAAATAGCTAAGAGCTAACATAGAGAATGAGGCCTTCAAGATTCTTGGGTCCTTTTGTCCCAGTTTCCATGGGATTTAGGAACTGGTGAGCAAACATGCCCATAGCTCTTTAGGAAAAATAGCCCATAGCTACTTGCTATGGACAGGTACTTATTTTCTTGGCCTTGTGGATATGAGGAGTGTGGGAGTTCAGAGAAAGGGCTAAGGGCCCTGAAGTCCACTCCATTTCAAAAATTGAATAGCTCTAGTTCAAGCAAAAAAAAAAAAAAGGAAAAAAAATCTCTGAATGCTAGAATTGTATCTTCAATTAAAAATTGATCCTCGTTCCACAATTGGAGAAATAATTGACATGATCAATCATATGGGTGTCAGTTGCCTGTCAAAGCAAAGTTGTTACCGATGTGCTCTCCCCATCACCTTTTCAGAAAACTGGCAAATTCTACCATTCTGGGGAGCACTGACCTCTGTGATAAAGAGAGAAAAGAGATGTATCTAGATGAGTTTTTATATACTATGCTTAGCTTAAATTCAGAGTGCAGTGTGTTTGAGGATGGTAGCTGTGAGAGGAAATTTGTAAACTTTGTTCTCTGCCTATCTCTTATTTCTGTACTATTTTCAACATGCTTTTTACTAGGAGTTCTTGGTACAAGTGGAAGCAGAAAGTGATTCTGCTCACTTTCACGTGTATTAAAGTGTGTCCAGCTTTCACATAGTTTTCATAACTGAGTTTTGAGACCAATATTAGCTGGTCTTTCATAGCAACTGTATAAATTTTCTCTTCCAACTTGATTTCACTTGCACTTTTTCTCCCTCATGAATATTCTTTGAGGATAACATCTCTACTGAAAGCTCCTTATCTTCCCAGATGTTTGTGAGAATTAACTAAACCTGTGTCTAACTCAAGAAAAAAATCCCACTTCAGTTCACTTGCTTAAGTGTTTGAAAGTAACTTTGCTCTTTCTTTTCAAGAAATAACTCTTTTTGCATTTTTTTGATTTAATATCAAACTTTCTTATTAATTTCTTTCTTTACTGGGTAAGGGCCTAATTAATGACTCACAAAAAGTTGTTCATGGCGGTAAAGAAACTGATCTTGTTAAAAGTGTCTTAAGTGGGGGAAAATGTGAAATCTTCCCCACAGGCATTCATGGTTTGGACATGTTGGTTTATGTTCCCTGAGATCTAGTTTTCTTTTCAAGCACGTATTTTTACAGTCTGTAAACATCCCTCTCAGCTCATGTATACACGTGCATACACACCCACACAACACAAATCAGTTTATTCGGTTAATGAAATTAAGTAACTGGACAGTTAGGCTTTTCAAAGTTGAGGCAGGATGTCTGAGACTTAAGAGGGCAATAAGGCTGTTATGTGATTGGTTTGTTGCTCAAAGCCAGGTCTGAGGGAGGGGGCGTCCCACGAATCCATAGCAGCCATCCTGATTCTCACTGACACAGGTCACAGACTTCAGCATGAGAAAAGCCTTTACTCAAGGATGCTGTGATAATGCCTCAAGCAATTGTGGAACGGTGATTCTGGGAACCAGAAGTAGACATGCTCTTCTTGTCGTCATTTATTGCTCTCACGTAAACCATAAATCCAATGGTTAATTAAGTACCTAAGTATTTGTAGAAGACATTGTGAAGAAGAAAGTGCCTCAAAACAGGCACTTTCAAAAAATGAAAAAGGTCAACACTTGTAATAAGAGGGAAGTATGCTGAAATTTACTACACAAATTTTTATAGATATTTGACTTAAATAGTGACATTTTGGATCACTGAATATAAATAGAGAACAATCATTAGCAATGCTACTGATTGGGATTCTATTTCTATTATTAATTTCAACTAATTTTAAAAGATGAGTTTTTTTTAGTTTGTCTTATTAAAAGTGTCTATTGGTAAGATATGGTAAGCTACTATTTCATATTATTTGGGAAATTAATGCTCTTATACTTCCTGAAAATGAAGCCATTTTCTGTTCATTGACCAAATGGCCGATTATTACCTAGCAAAAAATATTATTGCCTTCTTCAGTTCATTCAGTCAATGATGCTTTCTGAGCGCCTACTATGGTGAAGTACAGGACTGGGCACATGGAAGAATACAGTTCAGAGAAGATTTTCCTATTCCTAGAGCACATCTAGTTTTTTTCTATCTCAATTCTTCATTTACTTCTGTCCTGTCCACCTATAATGGTCTCTTTTCCGTTTATCTAAATCTACCCATTCTGTTACACCTAAGTCAAGCGTCTCTTGGCAAAGCCTTTCCAAACTACTTTAGGGCTCAGTGATATTTTTCCCTTCTGTACATTCTCATGCAATTAATTAATTACTGGTGACTTTTTTTTACGATGGTATGTTTTGGTTTGTTTCATTTGTCTAAATGGATAGGTAACCCCTTGGGGAGAGTGGATATGAAGTGAGAGGCAGGAACAATATATTTTGTGTTCCTCACGCTGACTTCCTTGCTGTGCATTGCTCCCTGAGAAGTGACTTGGGAGTTCAGAGAAGACAGTGATCCCTGGGGGTAAGGTCAAAGACGGGGTCAAAGAGGTGAGACTTGATCTGTACTTAGAAGGGTAGGTAAGCTTTAGGTAAGAAAAGAAGGTAGAGATGGTATTTCAAAGGAATGTTGAGTGGTGCAGACAAGTATGAGTGAAATGGAGGATTCAGAGTGCATCAAACAGAAATGTATACTCTCAAAACTGTTAAAGTCTGCCAAGAAGATGGATGGTTTATGGATCACACTGGTATGTAAGCCTCCTGAAGCACAGTATTTAACCCTGGAAAGTGATGCAGAACAAGTGACGTCTCATGCATCTATTTCTCATTGGCTACATGTCTTATAAGGCAGGCTTTGCTATATATCACTTTCCTGGTATATATCTTTATTCTACCTCTTTTTTTTTTTACTCTGCTCTGATTTAAAGGATTATTCAATTAGGCTATCAGGCAAGGGATTCAAAGTTCTCCCATTTCATCACCGATAAAACTAGAAATGACCCTCCCATGAAGATAAAAAGTCCTTTGACATGTCCTAGAAGAGGTGCCAAGCCGTAGTTGAGGGCATACACAACATAGAATCAATTATTGACCAATAATCAAGCTTTCCTATCTACTCCTACGGTGGAATTGATGGTTTTCTTGATATTAAAGTAGAGCATGAAGTTTTTCTTTCTGCCTGCCATGAGCATCATGATGAAGAATGCCTATGGGCTGTTTAGAACAGACAAGTTGATAATCAGGTAATGTAGGATTAGGAGAGGCTATGGGATTTCAGAATTAAAGGAATTATGAATCAACAATTGTCTACTTACTAAGGTAAGGAGATAACTGCATAGATTTGCCAACATGAATTCAGCTATGAATTCATTCGCCTTGGAAAAATATGAAAGTAAATAATTATGGACTTAATCCATGTAGAATAAAATTTTATTTAGTCAGACACTACCAATAAAAATTTTACGATACTCAAGAATGAGAGGTTGAATACTTAAGAGAATAGAAAGATACCAAGTATCTTTAATTGCCTGTCATTAGGGTTGTGCAAATTACCAACATACCTTATCTCTTCCTTGAAGCAGATCTGCTAATTGATGATGAGAGCAAACAACTACGTTATTGGTTTATATATTTACTATACTATACTTTTTATCATTATTTTAGAGTGTACTCCTTGTACTTGTAAAACAAAAAAGTTAACCGTAAAACATCCTTAGGCAGATCCTTCAGGAAGTATTCCAGAAGAAAGCATTGTTATCATAGGAGATGACAGCTCCATGTATATTATTGCCACCGAAGACCTTCCACTGGAAGAAGATGCGGAGATGGAAGACTGTGATATTGATGATCCTGATCCTGACCCTGTGTAAGCTTAGGTGAATGTGTGTGTTTGTGTCTTAGTTTTTAACAAAAAAGTTTAAAAAACAAAAACTAAAAAAAATTTAAAAATAAAAAAGCTTATAGAATAAGAATATAAAGAAAACATTTTCGTATAGCTGTACAATGTATTTACATTTTAAGCTAAATGTTAATACAAAAGAGTCTTAAAAATGAAAACGTTTATAAAGTAAAAAAGTTGTAGTAAGCTAAGGTTATTACTGGCTTTTCTTTCTTTCTTTTTTTTTTTTTTTTGAGTCAGAGTCTCGCTCTGTTGCCCAGGCTGGAGTGCAGTGGCGCCATCTCGGCTCACTGCAACCTCCGCCTCCCAGGTTCAAATGATTCTCCTGCCTCAGACTCTACCTTCCAGGTTCAAGCGATTCTCCTGCCTCAGCCTCCCAAGTAGCTGGGACTACAGGCACCTGCCACCACGCCTGGCTAATTGTTGTATTTTTAGTAGAGACAGGGTTTTACCATGTTGGTCAGGCTGGTCTCTAACTCCTGACCTTGTGATCTGCCTGCCTTGGCCTCCCAAAGTGCTGGGATTACAGGCGTGAGCCACGGTGCCTGGCCTTTTTTTTTTGTTTTGAGAGATAGGGTCTCTCTCTGTTTCCCAGCCTGGCTAGAGTGCAGTGGTGTGATCATAGCTGACTGTAGCCTCAAACTCCTGAGCTCAAGCGATTCTCCCACCTCAGCCTCCTGAGTAGCTAGGACTGCAGGCATGCACAACCGCACCTGGCTAATTTTATTTTTCTCAGTGGTGGGGTCTTACTATATTGCCCAGGCTGGTCTCAAACTCCTGGGTTCAAGTAATTCTCCTGCCTTGGCCTTCTAAAGCACAGGGATTACAGGTGTGAGCTGTGCCTGGGAGAAAGAAAAATTTTAAATTAGTGTAGCGTAAGTATACAGTGTTTATGAAGTCTACAGTAGTGTACAGTAATGTCCCAGGCCTTCCCATTCATTCACCACTCACCTGATTCACCCAGAGCAACTTCCGCTCCTGCAAGCTCTATTTATAAGTGCCCATATAGGTGTACTATTTTTTATATTTTACATCATAGTTTTACTGTGTCTTTTCTGGTCAGATATGCTTAGATACACAAATACCATTTTGTTATAATTGCCCCAGTATTCAGTACAGTAATATGCCGTACAGGTTTGTAGCCTAGGAACAATGGTCTATACTATAGAACCTAGGTGTGCAGTAGGCTTTACCATCTAGGCTTATGTAAGTATACTCTATGATATTGTCACAAAAATGAAAACTGCCTAATGTCACGTTTCTCGGAATGAAGTTCCTTTTTGTTCTTTTTTTTTTTTTTTTTTGTGAGATGGAGTCTTTCTTTGTCGCCCAGGTTGGAGTGCAGTGGCACGATCTCGGCTCACCGAAACCTCCGCCTCCTGGGTTCTTAAATGCTGAAACACTCCTGCTTTTGTAGGATAAACGCTTTTTGGTCAAAATTGATTAATTCTGGAATGTATTTGCTAATGTAGCTACATTGTTATTTATTGTTATTTATCTTCATTAGTGAAATTAGTATCTAATTTTTCGGTGTGTGTGTGTGTGTGTGTGTGCGCGCGTGCCCGTGTTCACCTTGTCTGGTTTTGATATGAGGGTTATGCTAGTCACATTGAATGAGTTATGCAACTTTTAGTGTTTTTCCTTCCAGATTTAAATTAGAGCCTTTAGGTAAGTATCCTTGACGTTTTGATAGAACTTCCATCTAAAGTTATTTTTGTCTGGTGTCATTGTTTTGGGAAAGGTAGAGTTTTGAGTAACTTCAAAATTTCCTATCATCTTTAGAAAACTCTGGCACTTTGTCTTATTTTCAGGCAATATTTGTAATTTGAATGGGAGAGGATATTTGTAAGCACATATAACAGAAAAAAGATTAGTAGTCAGAATATATAAAGAATGTATCCAGTGATTATTTTGTTTAATCTGGTTTTATCAGTTTGTTCTATCCTTTCTTATCTTTATTCAAATATTGATTAGAGGTTGTGTCAGAGGCGTTTGAACCAGAGCAACTCCATCTTGAATAGGGGCTGGGTAAAATGAGGCTGAGACCTACTGGGCTGCATTCCCAGACGGTTAGGCATTCTAAGTCACAGGGTGAGATAGGAGGTCGGCGCAAGATATAGGTCATAGAGACCTTGCTGATAAAACAGGTTGCAGTAAAGAAGCCGGCTAAAAGCCACCAAAAACAAGATGGCGATGAGAGTGACCTCTGGTCGTCCTCACTGCTACATTCCCACCAGCACCATGACACTTACAAATACCATGACAGTGTCAGGAAGTTACCCTATACAGTCTGAAAAGGGAAGGCATGAATAATCCACCTCTTGTTTAACATATAATCAAGAAATAACCATAAAAATGGGAAACCAGCAGCTCTCAGGCCTGCTCTGTCTATGGAGTAGCCATTCTTTTATTCCTTTACTTTCCTAATAAACTTGCTTTCACTTACTGTATGAATTCGCCTTGAATTCTTTCTTTCTTTTTCTTTTTTTTTTTTTTTTTTTTTTTTGAGACAATCTCGCTCTGTCACCCAGGCTGGAGTGCAGTGGCGTGGTCTCAGCTCACTGCAACCTCCGCCTCCTGGGTTCAAGTGATTTTCCTGCCTCAGCCTCCTGAGTAGCTGGGATTACAGGTGTGTGCCACCATACCCGGCTATTTTTTGTATTTTTGGTAGAGACAGGGTTTCACTATGTTGGCCAGGCTGGTCTCGAACTCCTGACCTCAAGTGATCCGCCCGCCTCGGCCTCCCAAAGTGCTGGGATTACAGGCGTGAGCCACTGCGCCAGGCTAAATTCTTTTTTGTGCAAAATCCTAAAACTTTCTCTTGGAGCCTGGATCCAGGTCCCCTTTCCAGTAACAGTTGGAAGGCATTTTACCAAATTCACAATTAGGATTTTTCTCTGAGCACAAAGGAAAAGGGGGAGTAGAGACTTACATCTTATAAATTTTGACATATAATGTTTTCTTTGGTCTTCATTCACAAATATTTCATAATCTCAGTTTTTATTTCCTCTTTATCTTGAGTTACTTAGAAGAGTTTCAAAAAAGTATTTATAATTTCTAAGCACACAGCTTCTTTTTTGGATATTCTTTTGTTGTTAATGTATAATGTTACTGCATGTTGCGAAATAGTGGGCCTTTATAATATTGGCCTTTTGGAATTTATTGAGATTTTCTTTGAGCCATAATGCAAGGTCTGTTTTAGTAACTGCTTCATTAATTGAATGAAGCACTTGAGGGCAGATCACTTGAGGTCAGGAATTCTATTTGTTGGATTCAATATTCTGTATAGGTTTGTCAAGACAAATTTGTAATTGGGTTCAGTTCTTCCATATTCTAATGTATCTTAGGTCACTGAATCTGTTAATACATGAGCAAGGGTGTACATTACTCATTGGAATTCACTCGTTATACAACAAATATTTGTCAAGGACCTACCATGTACCAGGCCCTGTTTTAGGTGCTGGGATTTACAAATGAGTGAAACAAAGATTGTGCTTTCATGAAACTTACCTTCTGATTGGAGGAGACAGACAATAAGTAAATAAATAAAAATATAGATAATGCATGTGTCGACACACAAAATTATAACAAATTTAGTTTAAAGATCTCAATTGGCTTTATTGGAATTCTAGAATCAGGCAACACTTCATTCCTTAAAATAGAATTAAGTGTTCCCATGAGCTGAGCAGAAGAGACTGGCTGTATAGACAGAGAAGGGCTGGAGAAAGCAGAAACAAAGAACAAAGCATACTAAGGGGTTCAAAGCTACTTTTCTTGTGAGAGGGGAGCAGGGAGACAGAACAATAGAAAGATAATAGATTAGTTAATGACAGGTTACTTCAGGCTACTTCTTTTGTGTAAGGATTTAAAACAGAGAGAACTTCATTATCATGCCAATTGAAGATTTAAACTGGCCTGTTTAGGAAATTGGCTCTCTCCTCATTTCTCAGAAGTTCAGATGATAAATTAGTTTGGATTTGGCGATGTGAAACTTTAGCATGAGTGACTCCATTTGATTTCTAGTCTGATCTGTTAGGGCCTAGTGCAGGAGCTTAATCCAAAACAATAACTTCCTATAATCTTTATTTAACAAATGCTTCGGGTGGTAAGAAGTAGTAAGAAGAAAAACAGAGCAGATGAAGAGACAGAGAACGATCAGGATGGTGGGCATGGGGGATGGGTGCTCTTTTAGGTAGGGTGTGGGAGCAGGCCTTTCTGATAAGGTAACATTTGAGCAGATGGGCAAGAAAGATAGGGAATCCACCACAGATAGCTGGGACTCAGGGTTCCAGAAAGGGATCCTAGAGGCAGTTATGTCAAACACCAATAAAAATCTCATGTAAATACTTTTACCTCATTTGTTTATGCAGAACCTTGAACCTGCTCTCAGGTGTCTGCACTAGAGCAGAGACCTGAATGAAAGGAGAGGGCAGGGCATGTGATTATCTGGAGGAAATACGTTCTAAGCAGAGGAAGTAGAATGTGCAAAGGCTGAGTGTGCTTGTGAAATGGCAGAGTGAGACAGAGACCTATAGGATCCATGGTGAGGGAGAGATAGTCCAAGATCCTGAAGGTCAAAGTAAGATCATAGTAAAGCTTTAGATTTCTGCTTTTGCCAACTGTTTCCCTTAGTCAGTTTTTACTTTATGTAGTTCAGTACACAGTATTCTTAAAAAGTTATGTTTTAGGCCAACCATAGTGGCTCACGTCTGTAATCCCAGCACTTTGGGAGGCCGAGGCGGGCAGATTGCCTGAGGTCAGGAGTTCAAGACCAGTCTGGCCAACATGGTGAAACCTGGTCTCCACTAAAAATACAAAAAAATTAGCCAGGCCCGGTGGCAGGTGCCTGTAATCCCAGCCACGCGGGAGGCTGAGACAGGGGAATTGATTGAACCAGGGAGGTGGAGGTTGCAGTGAGCTGAGATCACGCCACTGCACTCCAGCCTGGGCGACAGAGTGAGACTCTGTATCCAAAAAAAAAAAAAAAAGAAAAAGTTATTTTTTAAAGCTCTTCATACAGATTCAAGACATACACCTTCTTTGCACACTGTATTTTTATCAATATAAAATATGCTTCTATGTCTAATTTTTAACTCTAATTTAATTTTATCTGATAAATAATGCTATTGCTTAGGTTTTGATTATTATTATTATTATTTTTTTTGAGACGGAGTCTCGCTCTGTCGTCCAGGCTAGAGTGCAATGGCGCAATCTTGGCTCACTGCAACCTCCGCCTCCCAGGTTCAAGCGATTGTCCTGCCTCAGCCTCCTGAGTAGCTGGGACTACAGGTGTGTGCCACAACACCTGGCTAATTTTTATATTTTTAGTAAAGACAGGGTTTCACTGTGTTGGCCAGGCTGGTCTTGAACTCCTGACCTCGTGATCAGCCCGCCTCCGCCTCCCAGAGTGCTGGGATTACAGGCATGAGCCACCGTGCCTGGCCTAAAATTTTTAGGATATATCTTTGGTGATTCATTTATTGTTGATATTTCTGACATTTTGCCCTTTAAGATACAAAAAAGCCCCGTGCTTCTTTCTGTTAAAGAAATTTAAGCTCTTCAGTTTTATTATAATTGCTGATACATTGGCACTTTTCTTTAGCATCTTATTTTGCTTTTTCTATTTACTATAATACCTTATTATTTTTTTATTTTCCTTTCATGTTATTTCCTGCATTTATTAGGTTACTTTTGTTTTCTTTTTTCCTTTTGGTGCTTTAGAAATTTTGCATTCTAGTTCCAGATTCTGGAACAGCACTTTGCTTTTCTTCTTCTTCTTTTTTTGTTTTTTTGTTTTTTTTTTTTTTTTTTTTTTTTTTTGAGACAGAGGCTTGCTCTGTCACCCAGGCTGGAGTGCAGTGGCACGATCTTGGCTCACTGCAACCTCCGCCTCCTGGGTTCAAGCAATTCTCTGACTCGGCCTCCCGAGTCACTGGGATTACAGGTGCCCGCCACCGGGCCTGGCTAATTTTTGTATTTTTGGTAGAGACGGGGTTTCACCATCTTGGCCAGGCTGGTCTTGAACTCCTTACCTAGTGACCCACCTGCCTCGGCCTCCCAAAGTGCTGGGATTACAGGTGTGAGCCACTGCGCCGGGCTGGAACAGCACTTTTCAATAGAACTTTCTGCAATTATGGAAATTTTCTACATCGACACCTCCCAATTTAATAGCCAGTAACCACATGTGGCTACTGAGCACTTGTAAGGTGACTAATGTGGCTAAATAACTGAATTTTAAATTTTATTTAATTTTAGTTGATGGGAATTCAGAAAGCTACATGTAGCTAGTGGCTACCATATTGGATAGCACAGTTTGAAAGATTATATTTAAAATGTTAATGGAGCAATTTAAATATCTTTTAGAAAAACTGAATAATCAATATCTACAGGCATACCTTGTTTAACTGCACTTTGCTTTGTTGTGCTTTGCAAATACTGTGTTTTTAACAAATTGAATGTTTGTAGCAACCTTTCTTCAAGCAAGTCTATCAGTGCTGTTTTTCCAATAGCATGTGCTTACTTTGTATCTCTATATCCCATTTTGGTATTTCTAGCAATATTTCAAGCTTTTTCATTATGATTATATCTGTTATGCTGATCTGTGATTAGTGATCTTTGATATTACTATTGTAATTGTTTTTGGGTGCCACAAACCCCGGCCATGTAACACAGCACACTTAATGGATAAATGTATGTATTCTGACTGTTCCATTGATTGTCCATTTCCCTACCCCTAGCCCTCTCCTAGAGCCTTCCTATTCCCTGAGATACAATATTGAAATTAGGCCAACTAATAACCCCACCATGGCCTCTAAGTAAGTGTTCAAGTGAGAGAGTCACAAGTCTCTTACTAAATCAGAAGCTGATTATACTTAAGGCTGGACGCAGTGGCTCACACCTGTAATCCCAGCACTTTGGGAGGCCAAGGTGGGTGGATCACTTGAGGTCAGGCATTCGAGACCAGCCTGACCAATATGGTGAAACCCCGTCTCTATTAAAAATACAAAAATTAGGTGTGGTGGCAGACACCTGTAGTCCCAGCTACTTGGGAGGCTGAGACAGGAGAATTGCTTGAACCCGGGCGGCAGAGGTTCCCGTGAGCCGAGATTGCACCACTGCACTCCAGCCTGGACGACAGAGTGAGACTCTGTCTCAATAATAAATAAATAAATAAATAAATAAATAAATAAATAAATAAGCTGATTACACTTAAAATGTTAATGCAGCAATTTAAACATCTTTTAGAAAAACACTACTCACTATCTACAGGCATAACTTGTTTTACTGCATTTTGCTGTGTTGTGCTTTGCAGATATTGTGTTTTTTACAATTTTTTTTTTTTTAACAAAAATTAAGCTTATTGAGACAGGCAAGTTGAAAACTCAGGCCAAAAGTTAGGCTTCTTGCGCTAGTTAGCCAAGTTATGAATACAAAGGGAAAGTTCTGAAAGGAAATTAAAGGTGCTTCTACAGTCAACACATGAATGATAAGAAAGAAAAAGAGCCTTATTGATGATATGGAGAAAGTTTAGGTGGTCTGGATAAGATCAAACCAGCCACAACACTCCCCTAAGCCAAAGCCTAATCCAGAGCAAAGCTCTAACTGTCTTCAATTCTATGAAGGCTGAGAGAGATGTGAGGAAGCTGCAGAAGAAAAGCTTGAAGCTGGCAGAGCTTGGGTCATGAGATTTAAGAAAATAAGCCATCTCCATGACATAAAAGGACAAGGTGAAGCAGCAAATGCTGATGGAGAAGCTACAGCAAGTTATCCAGAAGATCTAGCTAAGATCATTGATGAAGGCGGCTACACTAAACAGCAGATTTTCAATGTAGACAAAACACCCTTCTATTGGCAGACGATGTTATCTAAAATTTCCTTTTCTTTTTTTCTTTTTTTTTTTGAGCTGGAGTTTTGCTCTTGTTGTCCAGACTGGAGTGCAATGGCACAGCTTGGCTCACCGCAACCTCCGTCTCCTGGGTTCAAACGATTCTCCTGCCTCAGCCTTCCGAGTAGCTGGGATTACAGGGATGTGCCACCACACCCGGCTAATTTTTTGTATTTTTAGTAGAGACAGGCTTTCACCGTGTTAGCCAGGATGGTCTTGATCTCCTGACCTCAGGTGCTTTGCCTGCCTCGGCCTCCCAAAGTGCTGGGATTACAGGCGTGAGCCACCATGCCAGCCTAAATTTTCATAGCTAGAAAGATATAAATGCCTGGCTTCAAAACTTTAAAACACAGCCTGGGCTCTCTTGTTAGGAGCTAATGCAGCTGGTGAATTTAAGTTGAAGCCAATGCTCATTTATCATTCTGAAAATCCTAGGACCACTAAGAATTATGCTAAATCTACTCTGCCTGTGCTCTACAAATGGAACAACAAAGCCTGAATGACAACACATCTGTTTACAGCAAATCACTGGGTAGGCACAACAGCAGAATAGAGATGACAGAGTGAAGAGCCAGTGAACTTGAAGATAGATCAATACAAATTATTATTGGGGCCTGGTGAGGTGGTTCATGCCTGTAATCCCAGCACTTTGGGAGGCTGAGGCAGGCAGATCACCTGAGGTCAGGAGTTCAAGACCAGCCTGTCCAATGTGATGACACCCCATCTCTACTAAAATTACAAAAATTAGCTGGGCATGGTGGCAAGTGCCTGTAATCCCAGCTACTTGGGAGACTGAGGCAGGAGAATTACTTGAACCTGGGAGGCGGAGGTTGCGATGAACCGAGATTATGCCACTGCACTCCAGCCTGGGCAACAAGAGCAAAACTCCATCTCAAAAAAAAAAAAATTATTGAGAGGCCTAGGTTGGCAGATCACTTGAGGTCAGGAGTTTGAGACCAGCCTGGGCAACATGGTGAAACCCCATTTCTACAAAAAATACAAAAATTGCTGGTCATGGTGGCATGTGCTTGTAGTCCCAGCTACTCGGGAGGCTGAGGTCAGAGGATGGCTTGAGCCCAGGATGGGGAGGTTGCTGTGAGTTGAGATAGCGCCACTGCACTCCAGCCTGGGTGACAAAGCCAGACTCTGTCTCAAAACAAAAACAAAAATAAAAACATATAATAGAGCTCCAATACATTTAGCAGCAGACCTCCCAGTGGAAACCTTACAGGCCAGGAGAGAGTGGCATGACATATTTAAAGTACTGAACTTTTACCCTAGAATAGTATATCTGGTGAAAATATCCTTCAGGGCTGGGCATGGTGGCTCACACCTATAATCCCAGCACTTTGGGAGACTGAGGTGGGTGGATCACCCGAGGTCAGGAGTTCGAGACCAGCCTGACCAACATGGCAAAAACCCATCTCTACTAAAAATACAAAAATTAGCCAGGCATGGTGGTGGGCACCTGTAATCCCAGCTACTCAGGAGGCTGAGGCAGGAGAATTGCTTGAACCCGGGAGGCAGAGGTTGCAGATCACTCCACTCCTGCTTGGGGGATAGGGTGAGACTCTGCCTCAAAAAGAAAAAAAGGAAGAAAGAAAGAAAAAAAGAAAAAAGAGAAAATATCCTTCAAACATGAAGGAGAAATGAAGTCTTTCCAGACAAACAAAAGCTGAGGGATTTCATCAACACCAGACCTGTCCTACAAGAAATACTAAAGGGAGTTCTTCAATCTGAAAGAAAAGGACCTTAATGAGCAATAAGAAATCATCTGAAGGTAAAAAACTCATTGGTAAAAGTAAATACACAGAACATTATAACACTATAATTGTGGTGTGTAAACTACTCATATCATTAGTTGAAAGATGAAAAAATGAGCTGATCAAAGATAATAACTGGCTGGGCCTGGTGGCTCATGCCTGTAATCCCAGCACTTTGGGAGGCCAAGGCAGGGGAATCATGAGGTCAGGAGTTTGAGACCAGCCTGGCCAACATGGTGAAACCCCGTCTCTACTAAAAATACAAAAAATTAGCTGGGCATGGTGGCAGGCACCTGTAATCCTAGCTACTCGGGAGGCTGAGGCAGGAGAATTGTTGAACCTGGGAGGCAGAGGTTGCAGTGAGCCAAGATTGCACCACAGCACTCCAGCCCAGGAGACAATGCGAGACTCCGTCTCAAAAAAAAAAAAAAAAGACAATAACTACAACAACATTTCAAGACATAGACAGTACAATGAGATGTAAAGAGAAACAACCAAAAGGCAAAATGTGGGGAGAAATGTAAAAATATAAAGTTTTTATTAGGTTTCTTTTGGTTTGTTTGTTTGCTTATGTAATCAGTGTTATGTTGCCATCAGTTTCAGATAATGGGTTATAAGATATTGTTTGCAAGACTCATGAAAACCTCAACTCTAAAAACATACAACAGATACACAAAAAATACAAAGGAAGAAATTAAATCATATCATCAGAGAAAATCACCTTCACTAAAAGGAAGACAAGAAGGAAAGAAAGAAGAAATAGAAGACCACAAAACAACTAAAAAACAAACAAAAAAATGGCAAGAGTTAAGTCTTATCCATAATGCTGCATGTGTAAAAAGTGAAGTAGAGGTTCCTCTTCAAAGAGACTTTCCTCCCCGTCTACTTAGGAATAAATAGTAACTTCTGTTAGAAGCAAAATTTATTCAAAGACCTGTGCTAACATTCTGAAATATCTGTGCTAACATTCTGAAATATCTGCTAGCCGTAATAAAGAAATCAATGTACTTTGTATTCTTAGCTCCCACAATTTAGCCTAAATATTTGCCCTGGTGTGCTTATACTGGTCCAAGCAAGCATTAGGTCATAGCCTGTTCATCTTCCTTATTTGGAAGTGTTTTTACCTTTCTCAGCATTGCACAAGTTATTTCCTCCTTCCTTTGTTCTCCTCTGCCTTTGCCTCTTTTGGAAAGTTCTAAGTTGATAGCCATTCTGGACAAACACAGAATGTGAGGTCCCATTCCAGTCAGTGGAAACTGGACACAGCAGTAGGGTGGATGTGTCAGGTTATAAATGACCCTGTCACATATGTAACAAACCTGCACATTATGCACATGTACCCTAGAACTTAAAGTATAATAATAATAATTTAAAAAGAAAGAAAAAAAGAAAATGTGGCACATATACACCATGGAATACTATGCAGCTATAAAAAAGGATGAGTTTGTGTCCTTTGTAGGGACATGGATGCAGCTGGAAACCATCATTCTTAGCAAACTATCACAAGAACAGAAAACCAAACACCGCATGTTCTCACTCATAGGTGGGAACTGAACAATGAGATCACTTGGACTCGGGAAGGGGAACATCACACACCGGGGCCTATCATGGGGAGGGGGGAGGGGGGAGGGGGGAGGGATTGCATTGGGAGTTATACCTGATGTAAATGACGAGTTGATGGGTGCTGACGAGTTGATGGGTGCAGCACACCAACATGGCACAAGTATACATATGTAACAAACCTGCACGTTATGCACATGTACCCTAGAACTTAAAGTATAAAAAAAAAAAAAAAAATGACCCCGTCTTCTTTGTTCAGTGCACTGTCATGGCAAAACTGCTGGCAAGTGTACCCTTTCTGCAGAAAGTAAAAATGGCCTTCCTGAGAGAATTAAATTTATGTTCAAGTGCTATTTCCTTGTGGCACTGGGGAACAAGCATTCTATTTCTAAATAAACATTTTTACATATAACACATGTAATTGGACTAAACTCTCTAATCAAAAGACATAAAGTAGCTGAATGGAGTAAGAAAGCAAGATCCATTGATTTATTACCTACAAGAAACAAACTTCACCTATAAGGACACACACAGGCTGAAAATAAAAGAATAGAAAAAGATATTCCATCCAAATGAAAACCAAAACAGAGCAGGAATAGATGTGGCTATATAAGACAAAATAGATTTCAAGACAAAAACTATTGAAGGCAACACAGAAGGTCATTATATAATGATACAGGGGTCAATTCACAAGAGGATATAACAATTCTAAATATATATATGCACCCAAGACCAGAGCACCTAGATTTGTAAAGCAAATATTATTAGAACTAAAGACGGAGAAAGACCCCAATACAATAATAGCTGGAGACTTCAACACTCCTCTTTCAGTGTTGGACAGATCATCTAGACAGAAAATCAACAAAGAAACAGGGAAAAACTGAAAGCCCTTCCTCCAAGATTTGGAACACGAGAAGAATGCTCACTTTTGCCACTATTATTCAACATAATACTGGAAGTCCTAGCTAGAGCAATCAGACAAGAGAAAGAAATAAAGGACATCTGAATTGGAAAGGAAGAAGTCATATTATCCTTGTTTGCAGATGATATGTTAGATTTGGAAAAACCTAAAGACTCCACACACACACACAAATATTAGAACTGATAAACAAATTCAGTAAAATTTCAGGATACAAAATCAACATACAAAAATCTGGCCGGGCGCAGTGGGCCACACCTGTAATCGCAGCACTTTGGAAGACCAAGGCGGGTGGATCACTTGAGCTCAGGAGTTCCAGACCTGCATGGGCAACATGGCAAAAACCCATCTCTACCAAAAATTACAGAAATTAACTAGGTGTGGTGGCACATGCCTGTAGTCCCAGTTACTGAGGAGGCTGAGGTGGGAGGATTGCTTGATCCAAGGAGGCAGAGGTTGCAGTGAGCTGAGATCATGCCACTGCACTCCAGGTGACAGAGCAAGACACCATCTCAAATAAATAAATAAATAAATAAAGATAAAAATCTATACCGTTTCTATATGCCAACAGTGAACAATGTGAAAAATTAATTTTTAAAATCCCATTTACAACAGCCACAAGTATAATTAAATATCTAAGAATTAATGAAAGAAGTGAAAGATCTCCATAATAAAAACTATATAATACTGATGAAAGATATTGAATAGAACACCAAAAAATGGAAAGACATTTCGTGTTCATAGATTGGAAGAATCAATATTGTTAAAATGTCCATACTACCCAAAGCAATCTACAGATTCAGTGCAATCCCTATCAAAATACCAATGAAGTTCTTGATAGAAAAAAAAAAAACAAAAACCTAAAGTTTCTATCGAACCACAAAAGACCCAGAATAGCCAAAGCTATCCTGAACAAAAAGTGCAACATGGAGGAATCACATTAACTGACTTCAAATTATACTAGAGAGCTATGATAATCAAAACAGCATGGTATTTGCATAAAAATAGACACATAGACCAATGGGACAGGATAGAGAACCCAGAAACAAATTCATATATTTACAGTGAACTGATTCAACAAAGGTGCCAAGAACATACATTGGGGGCAAGACAGTCTCTTCAATAAATGGTCCTGGTAAAATTGGATATCCATATGCAGAACAATGAAATTAGATCCCTATCTCTCACTATACACAAAAATCAAATAGAAGTGAGTTAAAGACTTAAATCTAAGACCTCAAACTATGAAACTACTATAAGAAACCTTAGGGAAAATCTCCAGGACATTGCAGTGGGCAAAGATTTCTTAAGTAATAACCCAGAAGCACAGGCAACCAAAGTAAAAATGGACAAATGGGATCACATCAAATTAAAAAGCTTCTGCAGCACAAAAGAAACAATCGACAAAGTGAAGAGACAACCCACAGAATGGGAAAAAAATATTTATAAACTATCCACTTGATAAAGGATTAATAATCAGAATATATAAGGAGCTCAAACAACTCTATAGGAAAAAAATCTAATAATCCAATTCAAAATGGATAAAAGATCTGAATAGACATTTCTGAAAAGACATGCAAATGGCAAACAGCTATATGAAAAGGTGCTCAGCATCACTGATCATCAGAGAAATGTAAATCAAACCCATAGTGAGACATCATCTCACCCTAGTTAAAATGGCTTATATCCAAAAGACAGGCAATAACAAATGCTGGCGAGGATGTGGAGAAAAGGAAGCCCTCATACAGTGTTAGTGGGAATGTAAATTAGTACAACTACTATGGAGAACAGTTTGGAGGTTCCTCAAAAAACTGAAAGTAGAGCCACCACATGGTCCAGCAATCCCACTGCTGGGTATATACCCAAAATAAAGGAAATCAGTATATTGAAGAGATAGTTGCATTCCCATGTTTATTGCAGCACTATTCACCATATCCAAGATTTGGAAGTAACCCAAGTTTTTGTCAACAGACAAATGGTTAAAAATATGTGGTATGGGTCGGGCGCGGTGGCTCAAGCCTGTAATCCCAGCACTTTGGGAGGCCGAGACGGGCGGATCACGAGGTCAGGAGATCGAGACCATCCTGGCTAATGCGGTGAAACCCCGTCTCTACTAAAAAAAATACAAAAAACTAGCCAGGCGAGGTGGCGGGCGCCTGTAGTCCCAGCTACTCGGGAGGCTGAGGCAGGAGAATGGTGCAAACCCATGAGGCGGAGCTTGCAGTGAGCTGAGATCCGGCCACTGCACTCCAGCCTGGGCGACAGAGCGAGACTCCGTCTCAAAAAAAAAAAAAAAAAAAAAAAAAATATATATATATATATATATATATATATGTGGTATGTATACATAAGGGAATACTATTCACCTATGAAAAAGAATGAGATCCTGCCATCTGCAACAGCATGGATGGAACTGGAAGTCATCAAGTGAAATAAGCTAGGCACAGAAAGACAAACTTTGCATGTTCTCACGTATTTGTGGGAGGCAAGAATTAAAACAATTGAACTCATGGAGATAGAGAGAAGAAGGATGGCTACCAGAGGCTGGGAGGGGTAGTGGAGGGAATAGAGTGGAGGAAGAAATGGGAATGGTTAATTGGTACCAAAAAATAGTTAGAAAACATGAAAATATCTAGTATTTGATAGCAGAACGGGGTGACTATAGTCAATAATAATTGAATTGTACATTTAAAATTAAAAATAACGAGAGGAGTGTAATTGGATTGTTTGTAACACAAAGGATAAATGCCAGAGGTGATGGATACCCCATTTGCCCTGATATGATTATCACACATTGTATACCTGTATCAAAACATCCCATATACCCCAAAAATATATACACCTACTATGTACCCACAAAAATTTTCATAAAAAGTAGAGCCTGAAGATGTAAGCTGCCATCTCATGATAAAACCTGAATGGATGAGAAGTTGCTTCTTATGGATGAGCAAAGAAGGTGGTTTCTTGAGCCACAATCTGATTCTGTTGAATATGCAGTGAATATTGTTGAAATGGCAACAAAGGATTTAGAATATGCTGTAAACTTAGTTGACAAAGGGGCAGGGTTTCAGAGGATTGACTTCAATTTTTAAAAGAAGGTCTACTGTGGATAATATGCTATCAAACAACATTGCATTCTATAGAGAAGTCTTTCATGAAAGGAAGAGTCAGTCAATGCAACAAATTTCATTGTTGCTTATTTTAAGAAATTGCCACAGCTACGTCACCCTTCAGCAACCACCACCTTGATTAGCTAGCAGCCATCAACAAGGAATCAAGACCCTCCACCCGCAAAAAGATTACAACTCACTGAAGGCTCAGATAATTGTTAGCAGTTTTTAGAAATAAAATATGTTTAAATTAAGATATGTACATTATCTTTTTAGACATAATGCTATTGTACACTTAATAGACTATATTATAATATAAATATAGCTTTTTAAAAAAAAAAATAGAGATAGAGTCTCATTATGTCATCCAGACTGGTCTTGAACTGCTGGGCTGAAGTGATCCTCTCACCTCCCAAAGTGTGGAATTACAGTCACCATGCCCAGCCACTGTAAACCTAACTTTTATGTGCCCTGGGAGACAAAACAATCGGCGTGACTCACTTTATTGTTATAGTCACTTTATTGCAGTGGTCTGGAACTGAACCTGCACTATCTCCAAGATACGCTTATAATAATAATAAAAATAACCACATAAATAATATAAGAAAACATAAATAACATTTTAAATTTTAAGATAATTCCAGAGTCACTTGCAGTTTTAAGAAATAATACAGAGAGATTCTGTGTACTCTTTGCCAGTTTCATGCAATGATAACATTTTGCAAAAGTATGCAACGAATAAGAAAACCATACAGACAGGGATTAGAATAAGGTTATCAGGAGTGAGTGGAAGGAGCAATGGGGATTATTACTTAATGGTTACAGAGGGATTTTTTTGCATGTTGGAAAAGTTTTAGAAATAGATAGTGGTCAGCCGGGTGCGATGGCTCAAGCCTGTAATCCCAGCACTTTGGGAGGCCAAGATAGGTGGATCACCTGAGGTGGGGAGTTGGAGACCAGCCCGACCAACATGGAGAAACCCTGTCTCTACTAAAAATACAAAATTAGCCTGGTGTGGTGGCACAGGCCTGTAGTCCCAGCTGCTCAGGAGGCTGAGGCAGGAGAATTGATTGAACCCGGCAGGCGGATGTTGTGGTGAGCCGAGATCGTGCCATTGCACTCCAGCCTGGGCAACAAGATCGAAACTCTGTCTCAAAAAAAAAAAAAAAAAAAAAAAGAAAAAAGTGATAGTGGTGATGACTACACATCATTGTGAATATACTTAATGCCACTGAATTGTGCACTTAAAAAATGGTAACAATGCTAACCTTCATGTTTTGTATTTAACTAAAATAATTTTTAAAAACCTTCTTATAGACTGAATGTTTGTGTACCCCCAAAACTCATAAATTGAATTTCTAACCCCCAGTGGGATGGTATTTGGAGGTGGGGCATTTTGGAGGTAATTAGATTTAGATGAGGTCATGAGGGTGGGGACTTCATAATTAAATTAGTTTTCTTATACAAAGGGAAAGAGAGACCAGTTTTTTCTTTCTTCAGCATGTGAGAGTACAGCAAGAAGGTGGCAGTCTGCAAGTCAGGACAAGAACCCTCGGTATTAACTGAATATGCTGGCACCATAACCTTACACTTCCCAGCCTCCATAACTGTGAGAAATAAACATCTGTTGCTGAAGCCATTCAGACTATGGTATTTTGTTTTAGCAGCTTCAGCTGACTAACACAAACCCGTAGTACAATATCACAACCATAATACTGACATTAATACCATTAAGATACAGAATAGTTATATCACCACAGGGATCCGTCAGGTTGCCCTTTTGTAACCACATCATGTTCCCTTGTTCTTCCCCGTAGCCCTCATCCTTGACCCTTGGTAACTACTAATCTGTTCTCCATTTCTATAATGTTTCTTTTTTAGTCAGCTTAGTTCCCTTGAGATCCATACAAGTTGCTGCTGTATAAATAGTTTGTTATTTTTCATTGTTAAGTGGCACTCCGTTGGTATAGATGTAACACAGGTTTTAAACTATTCACCCATTGTGATTATTATTAATAAAGCTTATATCAGCATTTATGTATAGGTTTTCTTTTTTTTCAGAAAGTTATCGAAAGTAATTTACTCTATTTTTTTGCAAACCATAAAGTTAATATGCAGTTAATATCTAAAAATTATAATATACTGCTGTAACTCAATAGCAAAAACAAAAAAAACTAAGAACACAATAAAAAAATTTAATAGAAATTTCTCCAAAGAATATATATGGATGGCCACAAGGTATATCATAAAATAATCAACCTCAAGAATTATTAGAGAAATTCAAATCACAATCACAGTGAGATATTACTTCATATCTATAAAGATGTCTATTTTATTTTATTTTATTTTTATTTTTTTCTTTTTTATTATACTTTAAGCTCTAGGGTACATGTGCACAACGTGCAGGTTTGTTACATATGTATACATGTGCCATGTTGGTGTGCTGCACCCATCAACTCGTCATTTACATTAAGTATATCTTCTAATGCTATCCCTCTCCACTTCTCCTACTCCATAGCAGGCCCCAGTGTGTGATGTTCCCTTCCTGTGTCCAAGTGTTCTCATTGTTCAATTCCCACCTATGAGTGAGAACATGCGGTGTTTGGTTTTCTGTTCTTGCGATAGTTTGCTGAGAATGATGGTTTCCATCTGCATCCATGTCCCTAAAAAGGACATGAACTCACCCTTTTTATGACTGTGTAGTATTCCATGTTGTATATGTGCCACATTTTGTTAACCCAGTCTGTCATTGATGGACATTTGGGTTGGTTCCAAGTCTTTGCTATTGTGAATAGTGCCTCAATAAACATATGTGTGCATGTGTCTTTATAGCAGTATGATTTATAATCCTTTGGGTATATACCCAGTAATGGGATGGCTGGGTCAAATGGGATTTCTAGTTCTAGATCCTTGATGAATTGCCACACTGTCTTCCACAATGGTTGAACTAGTTTACAGCCCCACCAGCAGTGTGAAAGTGTTCCTATTTCTCCACATCCTCTCCAGCAGCACCTGTTGTTTCCTGACTTTTTAAGGATCGCCATTCTAAATGGTATGAGATGGTATCTCATTGTGGTTTTGATTTGCATTTTTCTGATGGCTAGTGATGATGAGCATTTCTTCACGTGTCTGTTGGCTGCATAAATGTCTTCTTTTAAGAAGTGTCTGTTCATATCATTTGCCCACTTTTTAATGGGTTTGTTTGTTTTTTTCTTGTAAATTTGTTTGAGTTCTTTGTAGGTTCTGGATATTAGCCCTCTGTCAGATGAGTAGATTGCAAACATTTTCTCCCATTCTGTAGGTTGCCTGTTCACTCTGATGGTAGTTTCTTTTGTTGTGCAGAAGCTCTTTAGTTTAATTAGATCCCATTTGTCAATTTTGGCTTTTGTTGCCATTTCTTTTGGTGTTTTAGGCATGAATTCCTTGCCCATGCCTATGTCCGGAATGGTATTGCCTCGGTTTTCTTCTAGGGTTTTTATGGTTTTAGGTCTAACATTTAAGTCTCTAATCCATCTTGAAATAATTTTTGTATAAGGTGTAAGGAAGGGATTCAGTTTCAGCTTTCTACTGATGGCTAGCCAGTTTTCCCAGCACCATTTACGAAATACGGAATCCTTTCCCCATTTCTTGATTTTGTCAGGTTTGTCAAAGATCAGATGGCTGTAAATGTGTGGTATTATTTCTGAGGGCTCTGTTCTGTTCCATTGGTCTATATCTCTGTTTTGGTACCAGTACCATGCTGTTTTGGTTACTGTAGCCTTGTAGTATAGTTTGAAGTCAGGTAGCGTGATGCCTCCAGCTTTGTTCTTTTGGCTTAGGACTGTCTTGGCAATGCGGGCTCTATTTTGGTTCCATATGAACTTTAAAACAGTTTTTTTCCAATTCTGTGAAGCAAGTCATTGGTAGCTTAATGGGGATGGCATTGAATCTATAAATTACCTTGGGCAGTATGGCCATTTTCCTGATATTGATTCTTCCTATCCATGAGCATGGAATGTTCTTCCATTTGTTTGTGTCCTCTTTTATTTCATTGAGCAGTGGTTTGTAGTTCTCCTTGAAGAGGTCCTTCACATCCCTTGTAGGTTGGATTCCTAGGTATTTTACTGTCTTTGAAGCCATTGTGAATGGGAGTTAACTCATGATTTGGCTCTCTGTTTGTCTGTTACTGGTGTATAAGAATGCTAGTGACCTTTGCACATTGATTTTTTGTCGTGAGACTTTGCTGAAGTTGCTTATCAGCTTAAGGAGATTTTGGGCTGAGACGATGGGATTTTCTTTTCTTTTTTTTTTTTTTTTTTTTTTTTTTTGAGACGGAGTCTCGCTTTGTCGCCCAGGCTGGAGTGCAGTGGCCGGATCTCAGCTCACTGCAAGTTCCGCCTCCCGGGTTTACGCCATTCTCCTGCCTCAGCCTCCCGAGTAGCTGGGACTACAGGCGCCCACCACCTCGCCCGGCTAGTTTTTTGTATTTTTAGTAGAGACGGGGTTTCACCATATTAGCCAGGATGGTCTCGATCTCCTGACCTCGTGATCCGCCCGTCTCGGCCTCCCAAAGTGCTAGGATTACAGGCTTGAGCCACCGCGCCCGGCCTGGATTTTCTAAATATACAATCATGTCTTCTGGAAACAGGACAAATTTGACTTCCTCTTTTCCTAATTGAATACCCTTTATTTCTTTCTCATGCCTGATTGCCCTGGCCAGAACTTCCAACACTATGCTGAATAGGAGTGGTGAGAGAGGGCATCCCTGTCTTGTGCCAGTTTTCAAGGGGAATGCTTCCAGTTTTTGCCTATTCAGTGTGATATTGGCTGTGGGTTTGTCATAAACAGCTCTTATTATTTTGAGATATGTTCCATCAATACCGAATTTATTAAGAGTTTTTATCATGAAGAGCTGTTGAATTTTGTCAAAGGCCTTTTCTGCATCTATTGAGATAATCATGTGGTTTTTGTCTTTGGTTCTGTTTACATGCTGGATTACATTTATTGATTTGCATATGTTGAACCAGCCTTGCATCCTAGGGATGAGGCCCACTTGATCGTGGTGGATAAGCTTTTTGATGTGCTGCTGGATTTGGTTTGCCAGTATTTTATTGAGGATTTTTGCATCGATGTTCTTTAGGGATATTGGTCTAAAATTCTCTTTTTTTGTTGTGTCTCTGCTAGGCTTTGGTATCAGGATGATGTTGGCCTCATAAAATGAGTTGGGGAGGATTCCCTCTTTTTCTATTGATTGTAATACTTTCAGAAGGAATGGTAACAGCTCCTCTTTGTACCTCTGGTAGAATTCGGCTGTGAATCCGTCTGGTCCTGGACTTTTTTTCGTTGGTAGGCTATTAATTATTGCCTCAATTTCAGAACCTGTTATTGGTCTATTCAGGGATTCAACTTCTTCCTGGTTTAGTCTTGGGAGAGTGTATGTGTTCAGGAATTTATCCATTTCTTCTAGGTGCTCTAGTTTATTTGCGTAGAGTTGTTTATAGTGTTCTCTGATGGGAGTTTGTATTTCTGTGGGGTCAGTGGTGATATCCTCTTTATCATTTTTTATTGCATCTATTTGATTCTTCTCTCTTTTCTTCTTTATTAGTTTTGCTAGCAGTTTATCTATTTTGTTGATCTTTTCAAAAACCCAGCTCCTGGATTCATTGATTTTTTGAAGGGTTTTTTGTGTCTCTATCTCCTTCAGTTCTGCTCTGATCTTCGTTATTTCATGCCTTCTGCTAGCTTTTGAATGTGTTTGCTCTTGCTTCTCTAGTTCTTTTAATTGTGATGTTAGGGTGTCAATTTTAGATCTTTCCTGCCTTCTCTTGTGGGCATTTAGTGCTATAAATTTCCCTCTACACACTGCTTTAAATGTGTCCCGGAGATTCTGGTATGTTGTATCTTTGTTCTCATTGGTTTCAAAGAACATCTTTATTTCTGCCTCATTTCGTTATGTACCCAGTAGTCATTCAGGAGCAGGTTGTTCAGTTTCCATGTAGTTGTGTGGTTTTGAGTGAGTTTCTTAATCCTGAGTTCTAGTTTGATTGCATTGTGGTCTGAGAGACAGTTTGTTATAATTTCTGTTCTTTCACATTTGCTGATGAGTGCTTTACTTCCAACTATGTGGTCAATTTTGGAATAAGTGTGATGTGGTGCTGAGAAGAATGTCTATTCTGTTGATTTGGGGTGGAGAGTTCTGCAGATGGCTATTAGGTCTGCTTGGTGCAGAGTTGAGTTCAATTCCTGGATATCCTTGTTAACTTTCTGTCTCATTGATCTGTCTAATGTTGACAGTGGGGTGTTAAAATCTCCCATTATTATTGTGTGGGAGTCCAAGTCTCTTTGTAAGTCTCTAAGGACTTGCTTTATGAATCTAGGTGCTCCTGTATTGGGTGTATATATATTTGGCATAGTTAGCTCTTCTTGTTGAATTGATCCTTTTACCATTATTTAATGGCTTCTTTGTCTGTTTTGATCTTTGTTGGTTTAAAGTCTGTTTTATCAGAGACTAGGATTGCAACCCCTGCCTTTTTTTGTTTTCCATTTGCTTGGTAGATCTTCCTCCATCTCTTTATTTTGAGCCTATGTGTGTGTCTGCATGTGAGATGGGTCTCCTGAATACAGCAAATTGATGGGTCTTGACTCATTTTCCAATTTGCCAGCCTGTGTCTTTTAATTGGAGCATTTATCCCATTTACATTTAAGGTTAATATTGTTATGTGTGAACTTGATCCTGTCATTATGATGTTAGCTGGTTATTTTGCTCATTAGTTTATGCAGTTTCTTCCTAGCATCCATGGTCTTTACATTTTGGCATGTTTTTGCAATGGCTGGTACCGGTTGTTCCTTTCCAGGTTTAGTACTTCCTTCAGGAGCTCTTGTAGGGCAGGCCTAGTGGTGACAAAATCTCTCAATGTTTGCTTGTCTGTAAAGGATTTTATTTCTCCTTCGCTTATGAAACTTAGTTTGGCTGGATATGAAATTCTGGGTTGAAAATTCTTTTCTTTAAGAATGTTGAATATTGGCCCCCATTCTCTTTTGGCTTGTAGAGTTTCTGCCAAGAGATCCGCTGTTAGTCTGATGGGCTTCCCTTTGTGGATAACCCCACCTTTTTCTCTGGCTGCCCTTAACATTTTTTCCTTCGTTTCAACTTTGGTGAATCTGACAATTATGTGTCTTGGAGTTGCTCTTCTCGAGGAGTATCTTTGTGGTGTTCTCTGTATTTCCTGAATTTGAATGTTGTCCTGCCTTGTTAGGTTGGGGAAGTTCTCCTGGATAATATCCTGCAGAGTGTTTTCCAACTTGGTTTCATTCTCCCTGTCACTTTCAGATACACCAATCAGATGTATGTTTGGTCTTTTCACATAGTCCCATTTTTCTTGGAGGCTTTGTTCATTTCTTTTTACTCTTTTTTCTCTAAACTTCTCTTCTCACTTTGTTTCATTCATTTGATCTTCAATCACTGATACCCTTTCTTCCAGTTTATCGAGTCGGTTATTGAAGCTTGTGCATTTGTCATGTAGTTCTCATGTCATGGTTTTCATCTCTATCAGTTCGTTTATGGACTTCTCTGCATTGGATATTCTAGTTAGCCATTCGTCAAATCTTTTTTCAAGGTTTTTAGTTTCTTTGCACTGGGTTCATAATTCCTCCTTTAGCTCGGAGAAGTTTGATTGTCAGAAGTCTTCTCTCAACTCGTCAAAGTCATTCTCCATCCAGCTTTGTTCCATTGCTGGCAAGGAGCTGCGTTTCTTTGGAGTGGGAGAAGTGCTCTGATTTTTAGAATTTCCAGCTTTTCTGTACTGCTTTTTCCCCATCTTTGTGGTTTTATCTACCTTTGGTCTTTGATGATGGTGACATACAGATGGGGTTTTGGTGTGTATGTCCTTTCTGTTTGTTATTTTTCCTTCCAGCAGTCAGGACCCTCAGCTGCAGGTCTGTTGGAGTTTGCTGGAAGTCCACTCCAGATGCTGTTTACCTGTGTATCAGCAGTGGAGGCTGCAGAAGAGTGAATATTGCTGAACAGCAAATGTTGCTGTCTGATTGTTCCTCTGGAAGCTTTGTCTCAGAGGTGTACCTGGCCGTGTGAGGTGTGAGGTGTCAGTCTGCCCCTAGTGGGGAGTGTCTCCCAGTTAAGCTATTTGGGGGTCAGCAACCCACTTGAGCAGACAATCTGTCCATTCTCAGATCTCAAACTCCATGTTGGGAAAACCACTACTCTCTTCAAAGCTGTCAGACAGGGACATTTACATCTGTAGAGGTTTCTGCTGTCTTTTGTTTGGCTATGCCCTGTCCCCAGAGGTGGAATCTACAGAGGCAGGCAGGTCTCCTTGAGCTTCGGTGGGCTCCTCCCAGTTCAAGCTTCCCTGCTGTTTTATTTACCTACTTAAGCCTCAGCAATGGCGGGTGCCCCTCCCCCAGACTTGCTGCTGCCTTGCAGTTAGATCTCAGACTGCTGTGCTAGCAAGGAGGGAGGCTCCATGGGTGCGGGACCCTCTAAGCCAGGCATGGGATATAATCTCCTGGTGTGCCGTTTGCTAAGACCCTTGGTAAAGCACAGTATTAGGGTAGGAGTGACCTGATTTTCCAGGTGTTGTGTGTCACAGTTTCCCTTGGCTAGGAAAGGGAATTCCCTTCCCCCTTGCACTTCCCATGTGAGGTGATGCCTTGCCCTGCTTCGGCTCTCGATTGTTGGGCCGCACCCACTGTCCTGTCCCCACTGTCCTACGCACCCCAGTGAGATGAACCCAGTAACTCAGTTGGAAATGCAGAAATCACCCGTCTTCTGGGTTGCTTACACTGGGAGCTGGAGGCTGGAGCTGTTCCTATTCGGCCATCTTGGTGCGGATCTCCTGTATAGGTTTTCATGTAAACATAAGTGTTCACTTCTTTGGGAACACTTGCATAACTACAGCCCCTCTCTGGGACATCCCTGAAAGACAGTGGTGAAGGGAAATCCTTTCAGTCGGCAAAACTTTGAGCAGCACACCTAGCTATGCACTTTGCTCAGAAAGAGAAATGGCTAGCTATGCAATTATATACCAATTCATGGACTGTAGCCCATGATTTGGCTGGATAGTCAGGGACTTGGAAAGAACGTAATTGGAAAATTGGCGACAAATATATTTGGGGAAGAGGTCTGTGGATAGACTACTTTAAAGGGCAAAGAATGTGAAGGTATTTGCATCTCAGGAGTGCTCACCAAAGGTTTGCCTCCACAGAGGAAGATTTTAATAAACAAGTGGATAGGATGACCATTTTGTGGAGACCAGTCAGCCTCTTTCCCTAGCCACCCTTGTCATTGCTCGATGGGCTAATGAAGTAAGTGGCCAGGCTCCAGAGATGGAGTTTATGCATGGGCTCAGAATTGACCAAGGCCAACCTGACTATGGCCACCACTGAGTGCCCAATCTGTCAGCAGCAGAGGCCAACACTGAGCCCCCAATATAGGACCATTCCCTGGATTGATCAGCCAGCTATCTGGTGGCAGATTGATTACATTGGATTGATTCCATCATGGGAGTGGCAGCATTTTGTCCTTACTGAAATAGACACTTATTCTAAATACAGATTTTCCCTTCCTGCATGCAATACTTCTGCTAAAAGCTACCATCCATGGACTTATAGAATGCCTTCTCCATTGTCATGGTATTCCGTACAGTGTTGCTCCTGATGAAGGAACTCACTTCATAGCAAAAGAAGTGTGGCAATGGGCCAGATTCATGGAATTCATTAGTCTTATCATGTTCTCCACAATTCTGAAGCAGCTAACTTGATAGTACAGTGGAAAGGCCTTTTGAAGACTCAGTTACAACATCAGCTAGGTGGTAATACCTTGCAGGGCTAGAGGCAAGATTCTTCAGAAGGTTGTATATCTGATGTAATATGCTGTTTATCTGATAGCCAAGATTCATGGATCCAAGAATCAAGGGATGGAAATGGGAGTGGCTCCACTCACTATTGCACCTAGTGACCCACTAGCAACATTTTGCTTCCCATTCCTGTGATTTTATGCTCTGCTGGCTAGCGATCTTAGTTGCAGAGGGAGGAATGCTTTCACCAGGAGTCATAACAATAATTCCATTGAACTGGAAGACTGTCATCCAGCCACTTTAGGCTCTCATGCCCCTGAGGCAAGGCCAAGAAGAGAGTTATAGTGTTGTCTGGGGTGATTAATCCAGACTACCAAGAGGGAATTGAACTACTACTCCACCATGGAGGTAAGAAAGACTATGTTGGGTTTATACAGGGACCCCTTGGGATGTCTCTAGTTTTATCATTCCCTGTGATTAAGGTCAATGGAAAACTATAACAACTCAATCCAGGCAGGAATATTAATGGCCAAGACTCTTCAGGAATAAAGATTTGGGTCACTCCACCAGCTAAAGAACCACAACCAGCTGAGGTGCTTACTGAATGCAAAGAGAATATGGAATAGGTAGTGAATGAAGGTAGTTATAAATGCCAACTACAATCCACATGACCACTTACAGAAAAGAAGACTGTAATTATCATGAATATCTCCACCTTACTTTGTTGTGAATATGCTCATGTGTCTGTGTGTAGCAAATATCTTTGCTTTCTTTCATCTTATCTCTTATCATGTAGCATAATATGTATTGACTTTATATCAGTATTTAAGTATTGTTAACTTTATATCATATCATTTAAGTTATGGGGTATCAGGAGAAGAGTAAACATCACTCAAGGACTTTCTTCTTCTGGGGAAGGGATTAGTGCATTTTCAGTTGTATATAGAATAGTTGTATCATGTTAGGTCGAATTATGACCTTGTTATTGTCTTCACTTGGAGATTAAGTATGGTTTAAGGAGATGCCTATGGGTGCCAAGTTGACAAAGATGAACTTGTGATAGTTAATTTTATATGTCAACTTGAGTGGTCTAAGGGATGCCCAGATAGCTGGTAAAACATTATTTTTGAGTATATCTGTGAGAGTGTTTCTGGAAGAGATTAACCTTTGAATCAGTAAACATGGTAAAGAAAATCACACTCACCAATGTGAGTGGCCATCATCTAATACACTGAGGGGCCTAAGTAGAACAAAAAGGCAAATGAAGGGCAAGTTTGCTCTCTCTGCTTGAGCTGAGACATCCATATTTTCCTGCCCTCAGATATCAGAGTTCCTGGTTCTTGGGCCTTTGGATTTGGACTGGGACTTACATCTCTGGCTCCCTGGTTTTTAGACCTTTGGACTCAGACTGAGAGTTACACTATTGGTTCCCCTGATTCTCAGGCCTTCAGGCTTGGACTAGAAGTACACCACTGTTTTTCCTTGATCTCCAGGTTGCAGACAGCAAATTGTGGGACTTCTTAGCTTCCATAATTGCATGAGCCCATCCTCCATAAAAAATATCTTTCTGGCTGGGTACGGTGGCTCATGCCCATAATCCCAGCACTTTGGGAGGCCAAGGCGGGTGGATCCTTTGATCTTAGGAGTTCGAGACCAGCCTGGGAAACATGATGAAACCCCATGTCTACAAAAAATATGAAAATTAGCTGAGCATGGTTGTGCACACTTGTAGTCCCATTTCCTCAGGAGGTTGAGGTGGGAAGATCGCTTGAGCCCAGGAAATTGAGGCTGCAGTGAGCCAAGATTGAGCCACTGTACTCCAGCCTGGGTGACATAGTAAGGCCCTGTCTAAAAAAACCTCTCTCTCTCTCTATGTATACATCCTATTGGTCTGTTTCTCCATAGAACCATGACTAACACAGACTTTGGTACTGAGAGTAGGATGGAAGCAACACCTAAAAATGTGAAACTGTCTTTAGAACTGGGTAGCAGGTAAAGGTAGAAAGAGTTTTGAGGTGCATGATGGAAAAAGTCTATGTTGCTATAAATATACCACTAAGGGTGATTCTGATGAGAGATTCAGAAAGAAAATAATAGGGCTGTAGAGAAAGCCTCAATTTTCTCAGAGAATACCGGGTGATCCTGAATAGAATGTTGGTGGAAATATGGGTGGTAAAGGCCATTCTGATGAGGTCTTATGCAGAAATGAGGAACATGTTATTGGACAACAGAGAAAAGATGATCATTGTTATAAAGTGGCAAAAAACTTGGCTGACTTGTGCATATGCTCTAGTGTTTTGTGGAAGGTAGAACTTGTGAGTGATGAAACTGGATATTTATTTCAGGAAATATCTAAGCAATGTGTTGAAGGTGCAGCTTGGCTTCTTCTAACTACTTATAGCAAAATGTGAGAAGAGAGAAGTGACTTAAAGTTGGAATTGTTAAGCAAAAGGAAGCAGAAATGAAAGATTTTAGGAAAATTCTTAGCCTATACATATTGTAAAAAATGAGGACACTAAAGATGTGGCCAAATGACTGTTTGATAAGGAGATTAGTATAGATCAGCCATCTCAACAGAAACTAGGTGTTATTCTTCAAAACAATGGAAGAATTACCCTGAAGGCAATTCAGAGATCATCAGGCTTGCCATTCTATCTGAGACTGCCAGTGCCTGTGGAACTTCAGTGCACCCTGCTCATTGCCAACTCACTTTGTGGTCTCCACTCACTGTACTCCTTTGTCACCCCAAGTACAGCTCCCATGGGTCCTGGTGCAGCATGGACTGTGGTGGCTGCCCCTCTGGAGGGTGCAGATAGCAAACTTTGGTGGTATCCATGTGGTACTGTCTTCTCTGGTATGCAGAATGCATAGGCTGAGGTCGGGGCATGGCTGCTTGCAGCTAGGTTTCAAAGGCTGAAATAGCCCACGGCTGCAGTCACACAATGACAACCTGGAAGATCTGTGGCATGGGGGCACAGATCCTGCCATGGGGTCATCCCATAAAGCTGTGAAAGTGACATCGCCACTCAACATTGTCACCCAGTGGGCCTGGATGTCAGAGCATCAAGTCAAAGAAATTATTCTCAAGCCTTAAGGTCTAATGGAATTTGCCCTGTTAGGTTTTAAACTTACTTGAGACCTGTCCCATTTTTCTTCTTTCTTCTTTCTCTCTTTTGGAATGGGAATGTCTATCTATACCTGTCCCACCATCAAATTGTGAAAGCACATAACATGTTTGGTTTCACAGGTTCGCAGTTGAAAGGAATTTGCCTTAGGATGAATCATATCTTGAATATCATCCATATCTGATTTAGATAATATTTAGATGAGACTTTGGACTTAGATTTTAAAGTTGACACTGAAATGAGTTAAGACTTTTGGGTTTATTGGGATGGAATGAATGTATTTCACATGTGAGAAGGACATGAATTTTGGGGGACCAGGGACAGAATGCAGTGTACTGAATATGTGTGTACCCCCAAAAGTCATATGTTAAAATCCTAATCCCTAAGGTGATGGTATTTGGAGATTGGGGCTTTTGGGAGGTGATTAGGTCATGAGTGTGGGGTCCTCATGATTGGATTAGTGCCTTCATAAAAGAGATTCCAGAGACTTCTTTTGCCCCTTCTGCTCTGTGAGGGTCCAGTGAAAAGATGGCCATCTGTGAATCAGGAAATGGGCCCTTGTTGGGTACCATATCTGCTGGTGCCTTGATCTTGGACTTCCCAGCCTTCAGAATCATGAGAAATAAATTTCTGTTGTTTATAAGCCCCCAGTCTATGGTATTCTGTTACAGCAGCAAAAATGAACTAAGAAAGGGATGTAAGTCAGTGCAATTGCTGGGTTGTATGGTAAGCCATGTTTAGTTTTCTAAGAAAGTGTTACACTCTTTTCCAAAGTGGCTGTACCATTTTTCCATTACCACTAGCAATTTATAAGTGATTCAATTTCTCTACATCTTTGCAAGTATTTGGTATTTTCACCTTTTTTTTTTTTTTTTTTTTTGAGATGGAGTTTCACTCTTGTTGCCCAGGCTGGAGTGCAATGGCGCAATTTCGGCTCACTGCAACCTCTGCCTCCCAGGTTCAAGCAATTCTCCTGCCTCGGCCTCCCAAGTAGCTGGGATTACAGGCATGTGCCACCATGCTTGGCTAATTTTGTGTTATCTTTAGTAGAGACAGGGTTTCGCCATGTTGGCCAGGATGGTTTTGAATCCCTAACCTCAGGTGATCCACCTGCCTCAGCCTCCCAAAGTTCTGGGATTATAGGGGTGAGCCACGGCGCCTGGCTCACTATTTTTTATTGTAGTCATTCTGATAGGTGTGTACTGCTATCTCATTGTAGTTTAAATTTGCATTTTCCTGATGGCTGATTATACTTAACATATTTTCATGCATTTATTTGCAATTTGAATATCCTCTTTGGTGAAATGTCTGTTGAGGTCTTTTGTCTATTTTCTCACGGATTTTTTTTTTTTTTTTAACTGTTGAGTTTTTGAGGGTTCTTTATATATTCTAGATATTATTCCTTTGTCAGGTATGTAGTTTGCAAATATTTTCTCCCAGTCTGTTGCTTGTTTTTCCATGTTTTCAACAGTCTTTCACAGATCAAAGTTTTAAATTTTGATGAGGTCTGATTTATCAGTTTTCCTGAATCATGCTTTTGGGGTCAAGTCTAAAAACTCTTTGCCTAGTCCTAGATCATGAAAATTTTCTCCTATAATGTTTTTTCTAAAAGTTTTATAGTTTTACATTTTATATTTATGTCTGTATGAGATTTAGTAAAGGTTTTTGTTTTGTTTTTTAACCTACAGATGTCCAATTTCCCCAGTGCCATTTGTTGAAAAGGCTGTCCTTCCTTCATTGAATTCCTTTTGCATCTTTGTCAAAAATCAGTTGAGCATATTTATGTGAGTCTAGAGAGCCCAGGTTCTCTACTCTCTTTCGTTTATCTATGTGTTTATTCCATCACCAATACCACACCGTTTTGATTACTGTAGATATATAGTAGGTCTTAATGTTGGGAAGAATGATCCCTCCCACTTTATTCTTCTTTTTCAATATTGTTTTAGCTATTTTAGGGCTCAAGCCTTTTCAAATACATTTTAGAATAAGCTTGTCTGTGTCTACAAAAAACTTTATTGATATTTGATAGGAATTGCATTAAACCTATAAAGTAATTTGGGGGACAACTCGCATCTTTATCTTGTTGGGTATTCTAATCAATGAACACTGATTCTCCATTTGTTTATTCTTTTACTTCTCCATCAGTATGTAATTTTCACCATATAGATCTTGTGCATGTTTTCTTAAGTTTATACGTAAGTATTTCATTTTCTTTGTGGAGAATGCAATGGTATTGTTTTGAAAGTTGGTTTCTACATGTTTATTGTAGTGTATAGAAATATGATTAATTTTGTGTGTTGATTTTTGTATCCTGCTACCTTGCTGAACTCACTTATTATTTCTAGGAGTTTCTGGTAGATTTCTTGGAATTTTCTATATGCATAATTGTGTCATCTGCAAATAGAGATAGTTTCATTTCTGCCTTTCCAATCTATATACCTTTTATGGTAGTTAAAACTTCTTGCGCTATGTTGAATAAATGCTGAGAGTGGACATTCTTGCTTTGTTCCAAGACTTAGGAAGAAAACATTTAGTCTTGTTCCATAAAGTATGATGTTAAAGCCAGATGAGGAGGCTCATGCCTGTAATCCCAGCATTTTGAGAGGCTGAGGTAGACAGATCCCTTGAGCTCAGGAGTTTGAGACCAGCCTGGGCAACATGGTGAAACCCTGTCTCTACAAAAATATGAAAATTAGCTGGATGTGGTGGCACACACCTACACTCCCAACTACTCAGGAGGCTGAGGCAGAAAGATCACTTGACACTGGGAGGTCAAGCCTGTAGTGAGCCAAGATTGTACCACTGCACTCCAGCATGGGCAACAGAGTGAGAACTTGTTTCAAAAAAAAAGCATGATATTAGCCATAGGTTTTTTGTAGATGTTCATCAAGTTGAGGTGGTTCCTATTTATTCCTGAGAGTTTTTATCATGACTAGGTGTTGGATTTTGTCAAATGCTTTTTCTATGTCAATTAATATGATTGTATGATTTTCCTTCCTTAGCCTGTTGATAGGGTCTATTACAATGATTTATTTTCAAATGTTTAACCGGCCTTGCATACCAAAATAAATCCCATTTGGTCTTGATGTATAATTCTTTTTATAGTATATTGTTGGATTTGCCAATATTTTATTGAGGATTTTTTGTTTGTTTGTTTATGAGAGATATTCTGTAGTTTTTTGTTCTTTCTTTTCTTTGGTACTGTCTTTGTATAGTTATTGGTATCTGGATAATATTAGTCTCATAAAATGAGTTGGCAAGTGTTCCCACCTCTGCTGTTTTTTGGAAGGTATTGTGTAAAATTGGAGTAAATTCTTTTTTAAATGTTTGATAGAATTCTCCAGTGAAACCATTCAGGAGACCTTTAATTACAAAATCATTTTTCACCCAGTGGTTATAGGACTATTCAGGTTGTCTGTTTTATTGTGATTGAGTATGGTAGTTTGTGGATTCTGAGGAATTGTTCCACTTCTAAGTTTTTGAATTTGTGAACACACAGTTGCTCATAGTATTCCCTTATATTCCTTTAATGGCTGCAGGATCTGTAGTGGTAGCCTATGCTTTATTTATGAGATTGGTAATTTGTGTCTTCTCTCTTTTTTATCTTTGCTAGTCTTGCCAAAGGTTTATTGATTTCATTGATTTTTAAAACAATTTAGTTTTGCTTCATTTATTTTCTATATTGTGTTCCTGTTTTTAATATCACTGATTTCTGCTTTTTATTATTTCCCTTCCTCTTCTTTTTAGTTTATTTTGCTTCTCTGTTTCTAGTGTCTTGTTTTTACTTATTCTGACGTTCTTCTTTCCTTTTTGAAGTTCCACACCTTCTTCTGTTATCATTTCCACTTTTTTTTTAGAAAGTCTCTTTTAGCAATTCCTTAAGGGTAGATTTGCTTGCAATAAATTCTTAGTTTTCCTTATTCCAAGAATATCTTTACTTCTTCTTTATTACTGAACAAAATTTTTGCTTGACATAGAATTTGCAATTGACAGGTCTTTTCTTCCAATACTTGAAAAATGTGTTATTTCCTTCTGGCTTTCATGGTTTCACATGAGAAATACCCTGTGATTCAAATTGGTGTTCCACCACAAGTAATGCATTATTTCTCTTTGGATTTCATGCTTTCTTTTCTTTCTGTTTTGTGTCTTTCATTTTCAGAACTATTCAGAAGTTATGTGTCTTGGCATGTATTTCTTTAGATTTATCCTGTTTGGGATTCACTCCACTTCTTGAATCAATCTCTAGGCTTCTGTCTGTCACCAAATTTGGGAAGTGTTCAGCCATTATTTTTCAGATACTTTTTCAATCCTACAAATACTTTTTCAGCCCTCTGTCTCTTCTTTCTAGTATTCCATGAGACAAATGTTATCTATTTTATCATCTCAACAGTTCCTGAGATTGTTCTTTTTTTTTTCAGTCTATTTCTTCTCTTGCTCAGATTGGGAAAATTCTATTGATGTGTCCTTAAATTCACGACTCTATCTTCTGTCAAATCCACTCTTTTGGTTATTGTGTTTTTCAGTTCTATAATCTCCATTTGGTTCTTTTTAAATAGCTTCTATTTCTTTGCTGAGATTTTCTATAATTTTTTCATTTGTTTGAAGAGAATTTGTAATTACCCGTTGAAGCATTTTATGATGGCTGATTTTAAATCTTTGTCAGATAATTCCATCATCAGATTCATCTCCTTGTTGGTGTCTGTTGATTATCTTTTCTCGTTCCTGTGATTTTCCTGGTTCTTGGTATGATGAATGACTTTTGACTATATCCTGAACATTTGGATATTATATTATTAGACTATGGATTCTACTAATTCTTCTTTTTCTTTTTTTAACAGGTTGTCCACTGGTTGATGTATAGAATGAAGGCTGAGTGGGTGTGTATGTTCAGCTGCTCTCTGGTTCCCAATGATACTACTCTGGCAAAAGTAGGCACTGACTCCCGTTGCCTTGTTGTAGATGTGTGGGGTAGAAATTCAGTTCACACATTGGCCCCATCAACACCTTCCCAGTGAAAATGGGGCGCTGACGTTTGCCACCACACTGCCTCCTAATGGGAATGTAAGCCTGCCTTCCCTCTGGTTCCCATTGACACTACTGAGGGTGCGGGGAAGCCAAGGGTTGACTCTCTCTGCTTTTTTGCTACAGTGGAGGCAGTAGCTCAGCTTTGTGCTGAGCCCTGCAGACACCAAGGGAGTGAAAAGGAAAAGTGGAATGCCAACAAACCCCACCACTCACCACCTCCTTATGTCCCATCAATGCCTGGTGTGGAAAAGTTCATCTCCCAACTGTGCCCCACTAATACTAGGGGTGGGAGGAAGCAAAGACTGTACTAAACTCACCTCATGTCACCTCATTTTGCCTTGTTAATGTCGGGTAGAGTCAGAGGCTCAGCTCCCTACTGAGCCCTCCTGACACTAGTGGCAGGGGGATAGTGGACAGTGGAGTGCTGATTAGAGCTGACTGGCATTGCCTTGTTCAGTCCTATTTATACCACATGGTGTGGGGCTGGATACTTAGCTCCCTGCGGCTGGGCCCTGCTAACACTTGGGATAGGGGGTGATCAGGGTATGAACTAGACCTATCTTCCTGCCTCTTTAAGTCTCATTACTACCTGGTGAGGATGGAGGCTCAGTTTGCTGTTGGACCCCACTGACACTACACTGAGGCAATCAGCAAACTGCCTACTTTTGTTTGGCAGGGAGTAGAAGTTCAGCTTTCTGCTCAGCTTTACCATTACCTCTGCATGGGAATCAGAGCACCAGTTGCTTTTGCCTGGTGGGCATTGGAAGATCCCACAGCAGGGAAGGGTACAGATTTTCTATTGGTGTTTGGTTGGAGTAGGACAGGTATTGCCAAAAAAGTTTTCTGTTGTTCTGCCTGACAGCTAGAGCTATCAGGTTTTTCGTGGAGTTTTTTTTGTTGTTGTTTCGTTTTGTTTTTGTTTTTGTTTTTTATCTGTACTTGGCAGTTCTGGGTTGGAGAGCTGGAGGCTTCTGCAGTGCCCTGTCTGGGATGTTAAGGGAGGTGATAAGGAAACCCAGGAAATTCACTTTTGTGTTATACCTCAGTCTAACTAAGGTCCCTAAGAATTCTGCTTTCTCCTTTCAACCTTTCAGAGTCTTCCTATGTTTGTTTGCTGTGTTATGCACAGGGTTTCTTAAGAGAAGACCCTGGGAGGAATGGGACATTCCATCTTGATCAGATGCAGAAGTTCCCTGTTTTTCCTTTTAACATGAGAGCAGGAAAAGCTTTTCAGACTATGTCTCAAAATTGAGAATCAATAAATAAAAGATTAATAAATTTACCTACCTTAAAAACATATAATCATAATAAAATATAAAATGGTAAACATACAGGAACTATTATATGTATATCAGACAAAAGATTAATCTCCCTAATAAATAAAGCGATCTTAATAATTAAGAAGAAAAAGACTAAAACCTTGATAGAAAAAACACGGCAAAATGCACAGAGAGCTCACAGAGAAATGCAAATGAACATTTGAAAAGGTGGTCATTCTTACAACAATAGAAATGCCAATTAAAACTGTATTGTTGGTTGGGCGCAGTGGCTCACGCCTGTAACCCCAGTACTTTGGGAGGCCGAGGTGGGCGGATCAAGAGGTCAGGAGATCGAGATCATCCTGACTAACAAGGTGAAAACCCAAATCCCATCTCTACTAAAAAAATCAGCTGGGCGTGGTGGCACATGCCTGTAGTCTCAGCTACTCGGGAGGCTGAGGCAGGAGAATCGCTTGAACCCAGGAGGTGGAGGTTGCAGTGAACCGAGAATGCGCCACCGCACTCCAGCCTGGGTGACAGGGACTCCATCTCAAAAACAAAAAAACAAAACAAAAAAACACTGTATTGTTACCATTTCACACAAATCAGACTGGCCAAAACTCCAAAGTTTTACAAAACACACTGTTGATAGACCTGTGGAGAAATAAGCACTTTTACAGATTGCTGATGAAAGTGTAACATGGCACAAGTCCCAAGGAGGGGAATTTGACAGTATGTAATGAGATTACATTTGCCCCTTGACCTAGCAATCCCACATCTAGAAATTTGCCCTGAAGGCATACTTCCATAATTATGAAATAATGCATGTACAAGGTTATTTTCTGACATTATTTTTAATAGTAAAGACTAGAAGCATCTGACATATCCACCAACAGAGGACTTATTGAATAAACTAAGTTATCATCTCATAATGAAGTACTAGACAGGTGTACAACAAGAATGACAAGGTGTCTATGTTCTGATATGAAGGTTATGTTTTAAAAAACAAGGTGCAGAGCATGTATATAGTGTTTTATCTTTTCTATGTGAAAGGAAGAAAATAATATTATGTGTATTGTATTTGCTAAAATTTTTTCCCCAAAATTACTGGAAGAATAACCAGAAACTAATAGAAATGGTTACCTACAGAGGGCTTGGAGGGGGGCAAAGGAGGAGAGGATAAGAATTGAAAAGAGATTTCTGAGTATGCCTGTTAATATAATTTTGACTTAATATACAAATGTTTAACATTCAAAAAACAAAATTAAAAAAGAAGACAAACCAAAGTCTATAACCAAAAACGATCAAATGGACCTAACTGTATATCAAAGATAATGGAATCATACAGAGGCAAGAATTATTTCAAATAATTTACGAATACAGTACACAGACTGTACCAAAGTCAAAAAGAAGTCAAAAGAAATCTTGACTATCACTTGGTAGTTTTATTGTGAGTAGTAACACTGGTATTAAAATTTTGAAACCTTTATATGTATATGTATGTATTACAGATAAAGCGAATTTGAATGAAAAATATCTATGTCTACCTATATCTATCTATCCACACACATGTTTCCAAGATTGACAAGGTAATTGGCACAAAATAAAAATATGTGGTCACTTATTCAAAAAGCATTAATAAATGCTCTAAATAATAATGCCCTTAAAGGTATTAAAATATAAAGTTTTTCCCTTCCATAGCCTCTTGCTCTCTCAACTAGTAATGGTGTTTTTACTGCTATTTAGTGTTGTTCTGAAGAATATTACAAATTTAATTTTTTTTGCATTAATTTTACCTTTTATCTTTATATTGTGCAATGTTTGTTTTTAAAGCAAATGTAAGAACCTTTAACTCTTATGTGGAATAACTGAAACTTCACAATCTGTATTTTATGACTTGTCCCAGAGACTGCCTGGAGCTGGCCAGAAGAGACTAACACAAACCAGATTCAGGAAGGTTGGAAGGAGGAAGAAAGGATCTCCTTAGGCACAGGATACAGCAAGTCCTGCGGTAACATTGTTTCATTCAATGTTGTTTCCTTATAATGTTTGAAACTGTCCCCACAGTGTTGATAAGAATTGCATGGCAGGTTCTGGACAGAAATATAGTTATAATTAAGCATTAATCAGACTGCACTTTGGTCCTCTTCCTTGTTCCTAAAAGTCAGGTAACACTAGATAGTGACCATTTCCATTTCCATTGGCTTTCTGACATTGGGGTCATAAGATTGTTTAAGAATTGATTTGTATCCCCATTGTTCCCATAGACAGGATCTCTGACATTGGAATCATGAGACTTTTGTTTAAGGATCACTTAAGATGTTTTTCTGACCCCAAATTCCAGCAGCCAGTTTGAAGACCCCCGCAGAGAAAGGGGATCAACATGAGAATACAGCTTCGACATCTCCCTGCCCCATCACTTCACCCCGCTTCACAAATCAAGGATCTCCACACTTCAGCCCACTCCAAAACCCTTAAAAACACTAAACCCAAATTCCTTAGGGAGATGGATTTGAGATTTTTCTCTCATCTCCTTGTTCATTGACCCTACAATTAAACCTCTTTCTCTACTGCAAACTGGTGTCTCAGCATATTGATTTGCTGTGTGCATGAGGCAATGAACCTACTACAGATACACGTCAATGAGAAAAAGAATAGATACTGGGCAGGGACTACTGTCTCTGTGGAATTTGCACATTCTCCCCACGTGTGTGGGTTTTCTCCAGGGACTCTGATTTTCTCCCACATTCCAAAACTGTACACATTTAGTTAACTGGCGTGTCTACATGGTCCCAGTGTGAGTGAGTGTGGGTATATGTGTGGGTGGGCCCTGCCCTGGGATGACTTCCTGTCCAGGGCACATTCCCACCTGATACCTCAAACTGCTGGGATGGGCTCCAGCCACCTATGACCTTGCATTGGAATAAACAAGTTGAAAAATGAATGAAAGAATAAATACAAATGATTGTCAAATAAAAATTCAAAAAGTCTACGATAATCATACAAATGCATGACAATACATGACAAAGCACAAAAGCACTCAGTGAGCCCACCCTATTTGTGACAGGTTTTGAACTGTGTGGTGGTGGGAGGAGATGCTCCTGAAACTGCCTTTGCAAAGATTATGACTGCAAGAGAAGTCTAACATGGCTGAGTCCATCTTGCTTCTAGCCTCACAAGCTGGCTGTCTTTACTCATTCCTGGATGTAGGCCAAGCTAACCATGGGAGGACTTCATTTATAGTTTAACTTTGAAGAAAGGATGATAATAGTCCCTCCCTAAAACTGATCACCTCCTTGTTCAAGGGCTGAAACTGCCTTTGTAAGACTAATAAAAGACCTCAAGATTAGGATTCTGGAAAGGGCCTGAATTCTGCTAAAATGTAGGCATAATTTCTATAATCCCTTACTGCTCAGGAGTTACGTGGCCCAAGGTCACAAGATTTGTGACTTCTCCAATTGCTCCTGTAGATAACATCACTATTGTAGAACCTAAGATTTGTCTGTTGAGATGTCTTTCAGATTTTTGAATAACAGCAAATGGCTGACCCCATCGGGATTTGTGACTCATGACCCAACTGACCCGGTGGCCCCCCAACCAGAGGTGGACTCAGTGCATAAGGGCTGTTTTCCACACCCTTGTGATTGCACCCCCAACAAATCATCAGCACCTTATCTCTAGTCCCCTGTCCATTAAACTGTCCTCGAAAAACCCTAACCTCCGAGCCTTTGGAAAGATAGATTTGAATGATAACTCCAGTCACTTCACTCAGAAGCCTTGTGTTAATTAAACTCTTTCTTTACTGCAATACCGTGGTCTCACTGAATTGGTTTTGTCTGTGCAGCAGACATAAAGAAACTGCCAGGTGATTATAATCCTTGCAATGTTCATTGTGCGAACATTTATTCTCTGATTTAACCCACCACCACCACAACCAAAGCTGTCACTCAGTGATTCACCAAAAATTGAGGAAATAATTATCTTATTTATTTTTTTCCGTCTTTCTTAAATGTATGCACAGCTCACATTTCTTTCTTTTTTTAATTATTTTTTTCCTTAAGTTATTGGGGTACAGCTGATATTTGGTTACATGAGTAAGTTCTTTAGTGGTGATTTGTGACATTTTGGTGTGTCTATCACCTGAGCAGTATATACTGCGACACATTTTAGCCTTTTATCCCTTGCCCCCATCTCACTCTTCCCCCCATCTCACTCTTCCCCCCAAGTTTCCAAAGTCCATTGTATTGTTCTTATGCCTTTGTGTCCTCATAGCTTAGCTCCCATGTATCAGTGAGAACATACGATGTTTGGTTTAATCATTCCTGAGTTACTTCACTTAGAATATTAGTTTCCAATCTCATCCAGGTCACTGCAAATGCTGTTAATTTGTTCCTTTATATAGTTGAGTAGTATTCCATCATATATATATATGTGTGTGTGTGTGTGTGTGTGTGTGTGTGTATATATACAGTTTCTTTATCCACTCATTGATTGATGGGCATTTGGGTTGGTTCCATGATTTTGCAATTGTGAATTGTGCTGCTATAAACATGCGTGCACAAGTATCTTTTTTGAATAATGACTTCTTTTCCTCTGAGTAGATATCCAGTAGTGGGATTGCTGGATCAAATGGTAGTTCTTTTAGTTCTTTAAGGAATCTCCACATTGTTTTCCATAGTGGCTGTACTAGTTAACACTCCTATCAGCAGTGTAGAAGTGTTCCCTGATCACCACATCCACACCAACATCTACTGTTTTTTGATTTTTTTTGTTATGGCCACTCTTGCAGGAGTAAGGTGGTATTGCACTGTGGTTTTGATTTGCACTTCCCTGATCATTAGTGATGCTGAGCATTTTTTCATGTTTGTTGGCCATTTGTAGATCTTCTTTTGAGAATTGTCTATTCATGTCTTTAGCCCACTTTTTGATACGATTGTTTGTTTTTTTCTTTCTCTTTTTTTTTTTAGACGGAGTCTTGCTCTGTCACCAGTTTGGAGTGCAGTGGTGTGATCTCAGCTCACTGCAACCTTCTGCCTCCTGGGTTTAAGTAATTCTCCTGCCTCAGCCTCCCAAGTAGCTGGGACTACAGGAGCATGCCACCACTCCCAGCTAATTTTTGTATTTTTAGTAGAGATGGGGTTTCACCATGATGGCCAGGATGGTCTCGATCTCTTGAGCCCCTGATCTGCCTGCCTCTGCCTCCCAAAGTGCTGGGATTACAGGTGTGAGCCACCACACCCAGCCATGTTTGTTTTTTTCTTACTGATTTGTTTGAGTTCATTGTAGATTCTGGATATTAGTTCTTTGCCAGATGTATAGATTGTGAAGATTTTCTCCCACTCTGTGGGTTGTCTGTTTACTCTGCTGACTGTTCATTTTGCCATGCAAAAGCTCTTTAGTTGAATTAGGTCTCAGTTATTTATCTTTGTTTTTATTGCATTTGCTTTTGGGTTCTTGGTCATGAAATCCTTGCCTAAGTCAATGTCTAGAAGGGTTTTTCCAATGTTACCTTCTAGATTTTTTTAGTTTCAGGTCTTAGGTTTAAGTCCTTAATCCATCTTGAGTTGATTTTTGCATAAGGTGAGAGATGAGGATCCAGTTTCATTCTCCTACATGTGGCCAGCCAGTTATCCCAGCACCATTTGTTGAAAAGGTAGTCCTTTCCCCACTTTATGTTTTTGTTTGCTTTGTGGAAGATCACTTGGCTATAAGCATTTGAATTTATTTCTGGGTTCTCTATTCTGTTCCATTGGTCTATGTGCCTATTTTTATACCAGTACCATGCTGTTTTAGTGACTATAGCCTTACAGTATAGTTTGAAATCAGGTAATGTGATGCCTCCAGATTTTTGTTTTTGTTTTTGTTTTTGTTTTTGCTTAGTATTGCTTTGGCTATGTAGGCTCTTTTTTAGTTCCATATGAATTTTAGAATTGTTTTTTCTAATTCTGTGAAGAATAATGGTGGTATTTTGATGGGGATTGCATTGAATTTGTAGATTGCCCTTGGCAGTATAGTCATTTTCACAATATTGATTCTACCCATCCATAAGCATGGGATGTGTTTCCATTTGTTAGTGTTGTCTACGATTTCTTGCAGCAGTGTTTTGTAGTTTTCCTTGTGGAGGTCTTTTGACTCCTTGGTTAAGTATATTCCTATTTTTTTTCCAGCTATTGTAAAAGGGGTTGAATTCTTGATTTGATTCTCTGCTTGGTCACTGTCGGTGTATAGAAGAGCTACATATTTGTGCACATAAATTTTGTATCTGAAAACTTTGCTGAATGCTTTTATCAGTTCTAGGAGCTTTCTGGAGGAGTCTTTAGGGTTTTCAAGGTAAATGATCACATCATCAGCAAACAGTGACAGTTTGACTTCCTCTTTACTGATTTGGATGCCCTTTATTTCTTTCTCTTGTCTGATTGCTCTGGCTAGGACTTCCAGTACTATGTTGAAGAAAAGTGGTGAGAGTGGGCATCCTTGTCTTGTTCCAGTTCCCAGAGGGAATGCTTTCAACTTTTCTCCATTTGGTATTATGTTGGCTGTGGGTTTGTCATAGGTGGCTTTTATTACATTAAGGTATGTCCCTTGTATGCTGATTTTGCTAAAGTTTTAATCATAAAGGGATGCTGGATTTTGTTGAATATTTTTTCTGCATCTATTGAGATGATCATGTGATTTTTGTTTTTAATTCTGTTTATATGGTGTATCACAAATATTGACATGCATATGGTAAACCATCCCTGTATCCCTGGTATGAAACCCACTTGATCATGGTGGATTATCTTTTTGATATGCTGTTAGATTCAGTTAGCTAGTATTTTGTTAAGGATTTTAGCATCTCTAGTCATCAAGGATATCGGTCTGTAGTTTTCTTTTTTGGTTATGTCCTTCCCTGGTTTTGGTATTAGGGTGATGCTGGCTTCACAGAATGAATTAAGGGGGGTTCATTCTTTCTCTATCTTGTGGAATAGTGTCAAAAGGATTGGTACCCATTCTTCTTTGAATGTCTGGTAGAATTCTGCTGTGAATCTGTCTGGTCCTGGATTTTTTTGGTTGGTAATTTTTAAATTACCATTTCAATCTCACTGCTTGCTACTTCTGTTCAGAGTATCTAATTCTTCCTGAGTTAAGCTAGGAGGGTTGTATTTTTCCAGGAGTTTATCCATCTCTTCTAGGTTTTCTAGTTTATGTGCCTAAAGGTGTTTACAGTAGCCTTGAACGATCTTTTGTATTTCAGTGGTGTCAGTTATAATATCTCCTGTTTCATTTCTTAGTGAGGTTATTTGGATTTTCTGTCTTGTTTTCTTGGTCAATCTTGCTAATGATCTATCAATTTTATTTATTCTTTTCAATGAACAGCTTTTTGTTTCATTTATCTTTTGTGTGTGTGTGTGTCTGTGTTTTCGTTTCAATGTCCTGCTGGGTGTGATGGCTCACTCCTGTAATCCCAGCACTTTGGGAGGCTGAGGTGGGCAGATCATTTGAAGTCAGGAGTTTGAGACCAGCCTGACCAACATGGTGAAACCCCATCTCTACTGAAAATACAAAAAAATTAGCTGGGCGTGATGGTGCATGCCTGTAGTCCCAGCTACTCGGGAGGCTGAGGCAGGAGATTCACTTGAACCCAGGAGGTGCAGGTTGCAGTGAGCTGAGATCATGCCACTGCACTCCAGCCTGGGCAATAGAGCGAGACTCCCTCTTAAAAAATCAAACAAACAAACAATTTCCTTTACTTCTGCTCTACTCTTGGTTATTTCCTTTCTTCTGCTGGGTTTGGGTTTGTTTTGTTCTTGTTTCTCTAGTTCCTTGAGGTGTGACCTTAGAATGTCAGTTTGTGCTCTTTCAGTCTTTTTGATGTAGGCCTTTAGGGCTATGAACTTTCCTCTTAGCACCGCCTTTGCTGTATCCCAGAGGTTTTGGTAGGTTGTGTCATTATTGTCATTCATTTTGAAGAATTTTTTAATTTCCATCTTGATTTTGTTTTTGATTCAATGCTTATTCAGGAGCAATTTATTTAATTTCCATGTATTTGCATGGTTTTGAAGGTTCCTTTTGGAGTTGATTTCCAGTTCTATTCCACTGTGGTCTGAGAGAGTGCTTTATATAATTTCAATTTTCTTAAATTTATTGAGGCTAATTTTATGGCCTATCACATGGTCTATCTTGGAGAAAGTTCCATGCACTGTTAAATAGAATGTGTATTCTGCAGTTGTTGGATACAATGTTCTGTATTCTGTATATATCTGTTAATTCCATTTGTTCCAGCATATAGTGTAAATCCATTGTTTCTTTGTTTGCTTTCTGTCTTGATGACCTGTCTAGTGCCGTCAGTGGAGTATTGAAGTCCCCTACTATTGTTGTGTTGATGTCTATCTCATTTCTTAGGTCTATTAGTAATTGTTTTATAAATTTGGGAGCTCCAGTGTTAGGTGCATATATGTTTAGGATTATGATGTTTTCCTGTTGGACAAAGCCTTTTACCATTATACAATGTCCCTCTTTGTCTCTTTTAACTGCTGTTGCTTTAAAGTTTGTTTTGTCTGATATAAGAATAGCTACCCCTGTTTGCTTTTGGTGTGCATTTGCATGAAATGCCTTTTTCTACCCCTTTCCTTTAAGTTTATGTGAGTCCCCTTATGTGTTAGGTGAGTCTCCTGAAGTCAGCAGATGGTTGGTGAGTTCTTATCCATTCTGTGGTTCTGTATCTTTTAAGTGGAGCATTTAGGCCATTTACATTCAATGTTAGTATTGAAATGTGAGGTATCATTGCATTCACTGTGCTCTTTGTTGCCTGTATACTTTGGTTTTTTTGTTTTTGCTTTTTCACTTGTAATTTTGTTTTACAGGTCCTGTGTGATTTATGCTTTAAAGAGGCTCTGTTTTGATGTGTTTCCAGGATTTGTTTCAAGATTTAGAACTCCTTTTAGCAGTTCCTGTAGTGGTGGCTTGGTAATGGTAAATTCTCTCAGAATTTGTTTGTCTGAAAAAGACTGTATCTTTCCTTCATATATGATGCTTAGTTTTGCTGGATACAAAATTCTTGGCTGATAATTGTTTTGCTTGAGGAGGCTGAAGATAGGGACCCTATCCCTTCTAGCTTGTAGGGTTTCTGCTGAGAAATCTGCTGTTAATCTGATAGGTTTTCCTTTATAGGTTACCTGGTGCTTCTGTCTCACAGTTTTTAAGATTCTTTACTTCGTTTTAGCTTTGGATAACCTGATGACAATGTGTCTAGGCAATGATCTTTTTGTGATGAATTTCCCAGGCATTCTTTGTGCTTCTTGTATTTGGATGTCTAGGTCTCTAGCAAGGCTGGAGAAGTTTTCCTCAATTATTCCCCCAAATGTTTTCCAAGCGTTTAGAGTTCTCTTCTTCCTCAGAAACACCAGGCTAGGCATGTCTGAGCTCAGACTCTTTGGGTGGGTCTTGCTGCTGCTGCTGTGGGGGATGGGAGTCAGATTCCCAGGTCACTGGAGTTGTATACCTAGGAGGATAATGCTGTCTCTGCTGAGTCATGAAAGTTTTCAGGGAAGTGGGGGAAATCCGGCAGTCACAAGACCCACCCAGCTCCCACACAAACCGAAGGGCTGGTCTCACTCCCACCGTGCCCCCACCAACAGCTCCCAGTCTGTTTCCAGGTGGTGGGTGAGATGGACTTGAAACCTTGACCCAGGCTACCCTCTTCCCAGCTGCAAAAGAAAAGGGCTTGGTTCTTCCCCTGCCTGTGGAGTCTTCATCATAAATTTGTGCCCTCCCCCAAGTTCTGGCCAGGAGGCTTCTCACCCTGTTCAAATTGTTACAAAGTTCAGCTAGAGATTTCCTTTTCCCTGTGGAGTTTTACCTCTTGCTCCTCTGGCCACCCTCCCGATGGATCCTTGTGGTGCCAGGCAAGAATGGCTGCCTGGGGACCCAGTGAGCTCCCAGATCTTTCTGCTGTATCCTCTACCCCGTATTTCACCTGGCTCTCTAAATTGACTCAAGTAAGGTTCCAAGTAAGGTCGGAAACTTCTCTCACAAACAGACCTTCAGTTTCTCCAGTGGGGTGTGTATTCAGGAGAGGAGGGTCTCCCTTTCCCACTTCTGCAGTTGGGGCACTCACAGTATTTGGGGTGTCTCTCAGGTCCTGCAAAAGCAGTCTGCTTCCTTTAGAGGGTCTGTGAGTCCTCTTGGGATTGCTGGTTTGTTCTTGCAGTTGATCTGGAGCTTAAATTCACAATGCAAGCCTCCACATGCTGCTCTGTCTGGAGCTGTGTCTAGTCCTGCCTCCCATCTGCCATGATGATCATAGCTCACATTTATTTCAATATTTAATATTAGAAATGTTTGGGTCTTTATTTTAGAAGTTTGGTGATGTTTTTTCTGATCACAAATGTGCCCTAGGAACTTAACTCTTGTTATATCAGTTAGCCTATGGTAAAATTAGTTTTGTTATATGTCATTTCAGTTAAATTTGCAGTTTCCAAGAACCCATCGATGACGTTAAGTGAAGACTTACTCTATGTCCCTTGCATGGGATACTTGAGGGGGAAGTGCAGATGCTCACAGGCACTCAGGGGGCCTGCCCTATGTCCATGGGGCATGTGTGATCCGTTGAGCCTGATAGTTGCCAGATTCCCTCTCCTTCTGGTGTCTAGGCTGATATAATGTGCCCCAGCTGAAGGCAGGGAGGTCAGGCCAGGGATTTTTCCCTCCCATGGTCCTGCTGCCCCAACCCATTGCAAATGGGAGACTTCCAAACATATTGCAGCCTCAACGCTAGGATGCACTAGGTAACTGGATGGTGGTGGGTGATAGGTTACCCTTGCCTAGTCACCTAATTAATGCGATGTGGCACTGCCAACCCAGATTGGAAATGCTACCACCATTCCTTGTTCCAAGATACTGCAGGGCAAACGTACTTAACCTGACCTTCCCTGCACTCACACCAGTTGGAGACAGAGGGCAACAGTGGTTGCTGGGAAGGGTTGGAGATGGAGGAAATGGAGAGGCCAGGCAGTACCCGGGGTGCCAGGGAGTTGGGGAGCAGCCCCTGAGAACCCATCCTGGGGAGGTCAGGGAGCCATATATGAGTCAAGGTTCCAAGCCTCTGGTGTGTGCTTCCTTATCTATTGGACTGTACTTACAAAGCACAAATATAAAAATAAAATTGTATAGAATTTCAAGACAGTGATTACAGAGCATTAAACCCCAAGTACCAGGCCCTTCTGAGGAGTATACAAGTACACCAATAAAGCTAGTCCTTCATATTTCCTAGTGCTGTGCACTGCTGTGGCCTAGAAGCAATGCTATCCCAGCAGCAATAAGCATACCTTGAAACTAGATCTTGGTTTCTAAATACCATTTCCTAATTTAAAAAAAAAAAAAAAAAAAAAGCCGTGCTTCTTGGAGAAATGGTGGATTCCTGGCTTGGCACAGGCAAAGTACAAGGTGAGGCTGGGACTTCTTATGCCAGGATATAGGAAAGCACCAAAAGACCAATGGGATTGTGTCAAAAGGACTCAGGAGCCAGGTTAAAGGGGCTCTCTCCTTGGCCAAATTTTGGACAATTGAGCATCAAGAAGAATAATGATCATAATTGCTTATAATCACTGAGCAAATTAAAACCATGAGTGTATTATGATACTCAAATAAGTGAAAACTCACTAGTGATCAATGATGACAATTATATCAACTTTTTTTTTCCTGAAATTTTGTAACTAAGGGAAAGATGTAGGCATTTACCCTTTTTAGTTAATCCCGATTTGATTCTTCTTTATAGAGGAATGTCAGGTAACAATTACAAATGAATTTATACAATATCAACATTTTCCAATAAAAGAATCAATTCAGGCAAGTATCATCAATGACTGCTAACATAATTGGTTGACAGATTGGTGGAGGCAGCATACTTATGTAGTACCAATGTACTACCCCTGAAGTTACTCTTTTTCTAATTTTTAAAATTTTTGTAGAGACAGGGTCTCACATGATACCCAGGTTGGTCTTGAACTCATGGCCTCAAGAGATCCTCCTGCCTCCATCCCCCAAAGTGCTGCGATTACAGGCATGAGCCACCACACGTGGCCTCATGTTACTTTTTAATTGCAAAGGGAAGAATTTTGCTTGGTTCTCATTACCTTAACCCAGTGATTATACTTAACGTCACTTATAGTGAGACAACCTGGTGTTATGTGCCTCCTGAGGTGGTGCAATATGAACTACACAACATAACCTACGTAGTATTCTTGCCAAAAATGTTTAACCTGAATCTAATTATGCCTCTAGACCTAACCTCCAGTTTACAGGTGTCTTAGCTTGCCAGGACCGCTGAAACAAAGTACCACAAACTGTGTGGAATAAACAGGAGAAATTTATTGTCTCAGAGTTCTAGAGGCTGGAAGTTTGAGATTAAGGTGTGGGTGGGGTTGGTTCCTTTTGAAGCCTGTGAGAGAATGAACTCTTGTAGATCTCTTCTTGGGGAATGGCTCAGTGGCTCATAGCCCTGTGAATTAAAGTGACAAAAAACAGATTACTGAGCTGGGTATGTGGAGTGGTGTGCACCTGTAATCCCAGCTACTTGGGAGGCTGGGGTGGGAGTTCAGCAGTTCAAGACCAGCTGAAACTGCCTTTGCAAAGATTTTAACAGTGAGACAGTAAAAGAGATCTGACCTAACTGACTCCATTTTCCCTTTAACCTCCAGGCTGCCCTTGTTCTTTCCCGGGCATAAGTCAAACTAACTTTGGGAGGAATTTTTATAGTTTAACTTTGAAACAAAGATGATAACAGTAACTCCCTGAAACAAACTCCCTCCTTGCTTGGGGACCAGATCATGTTTATAAAACTAACAACTTAGCCACAAGATTAGGAATTGTGGCCCAAGAGTCATGTAGCCAGAGACCACAGATTCCTAACTTTCCCAGTTGCTCCTATGGATAACATCACTGTTGTAAAACCAAAGACTGACGTTTGAGGTATTTTTCAGACCCTGCATTCTGATGGATCAGCTGGTGCCACCCAGACTGGTAAACTGGGTCCTCTGCTCATGTGGCTCACACCCAGGCACTGACTCAGTGCAAGAATACAAGCTCCAACTCCCTGTGATTTCATCCATGAGCCGACCAATCAGCATTCTCCATTTCCAAGCCCTTTGCCCGCCAAACTGTCTTTAAAAAAGCCTAGCCTCTGAGTTTTCAGGGAGGCTGACCTGAGCAATAATAAAACTCCAGTCTCGTGTTTAGCCAGCTCTCTGTGTATTAAACTCTTTCTCTATTGCAATTCCCTTGTCTTGATAAATCGACTGCATCTGGGCAGCAGGCAAGACGAACCAGTTGGGTGGTTACTCAGTCTAGGCAAAATAGCAAGATCCCATCTATATAAAATTTTTTTTAATAAAAAAAAGGAGGACAGATTACCATGAGAAAAAGATAGATTTGATTATATACATATACACAAAAGTTAACAAATGCGGGTGACTCAAGGAGGCAGTTAGAATTTGGGGCTTACATGCCATCCTAAACTAGACAAAAGCAAAGGGGGTTTTGGGCTTCTTGGGGAGTGGTAAGTTATGGGAAATGTATGGTGAATAAGGGTTGTCTTGCTATTTAGATAGGAGACATCTCAGGTGCTAAGAGTTTTCCTAGTACAGGAGAGGGAGACTCCTTACAACTGGAAATGTATGTCCTGCTTTTAGTCAGAAGCAGGAAGGGCAGAGAGCTAATGGCCTTTAGCTCAAAGCCATCCTTTTTGAGTGACATGTTTGGGGGTGGCATATTCTGGCCCCCTTCACTTGCTTCTAGTTTCTGGTGGTTTGCCAGCAATCTTTCACATTCCTTGACACGTAGAAGTGTCACTCTGATCCTTGCCTTCATGTTCACAGGACATTGCCCCCATGTGTGCATGTCTATCTCCAAATTTCCCCTTTTTATAAGGACACCAGTCATATCGGATTAGGGACCCGCCCTATTACCCTACTCCGGTATGACCTCATCTTAACTAATTATGTCTACAGTGACTATTTCCAAATAAGCTCACATTCTGAGGTACTGAGGGTTAGGGCTTCAACATCTGAATTTTGGGTGATAAACACAATTCAGCTCATCACAGGAAATCTGGCGGGGCAGAGCAAGAACACCACCACACACGATTGATCAGACAAATCTAGAATGTGGGGCTTTCTACAAAGTCTCTTCAAAAACACAATGTCATTTTTAAAAAGTAGAGGGACTATTCCAAAAAGACCAAAAAAATCAAATGTATGAATTGTGATTGGATTTTGGTTTAATTCAGAAACTGCTCTAAGATATAGTACAAGTTGAGGAGATTTGAATGTGGCCTGGGTATTCTGAGAGTTAGGTGGTATTAGGCAATTACTGTTGCTTTTCTTTTTTTTTTTTTTTTTTTTTTTTTTGAGACGGAGTCTCGCTCTGTCGCCCAGGCTGGAGTGCAGTGGCCGGATCTCAGCTCACTGCAAGCTCCGCCTCCCGGGTTTACGCCATTCTCCTGCCTCAGCCTCCTGAGTAGCTGGGACTACAGGCGCCCGCCACCTCGCCCGGCTATTTTTTTGTATTTTTTAGTAGAGACGGGGTTTCACCGTGTTAGCCGGGATCGTCTCTCGATCTCCTGACCTCGTGATCCGCCCGTCTCGGCCTCCCAAAGTGCTGGGATTACAGGCTTGAGCCACCGCGCCCGGCCTACTGTTGCTTTTCTTAGAGGTAATCATTGTGCAATAGTTATAGAAGAGAATTAACTTATATGAGAATGATGCAAGCTGAAGTATTTGGGATTACGTGTCATGATGTCACTTTTAATTTAATTTACTTTTAAATAGATCAGCAAAAAAAAGTATATATTCATGAAGCAAATCTGTATATATAATTGTGTATATAGATAAAACAAATATACCAGAAGGTTAACATTTGTCGAATTTCAGTGGTGGATATATGGGTTTTCATTGTGCTGTTCTTTCAACTTTTCTGTATGTTTGAAGTTTTACATAATAAAAAGTTGACAGAAAATGAAGAAAAATAGTTTTTTAAGAGAAGGGTTTCCCCCCCATCTTTCTATTGAAAATAGAGCATTAAAAAAATCCAACTCGCTTAAAATGTACATGAAAATTCAGTTAGTGAAAAAGAAAAATTTGCTGTTAGGGTTGTAAAACAGTTGGGCTGCTTTCCAAGCAATTCCTTCCCTTTATTACTGTGAGTTGGAGGTTAGAGCACAAGGCCCTCAATCAAGAATTATTTGAAGGCCTCCAAAAGCCCTGCTGACCTCCAAGTATCTCCCCTGCTGACTTTCCATGTGGCCTGAAATTTCTGTCACCTGGGTCAATTCTTAGGGATCGAGTATTTTCTCACTACTGGGGAGGCAGTGCCCCCTTTTAAAATGCAAATTTGGGAGGGATCCTGGACCCATTAAGTAGGAACAATTGTGTGAGGAGCCACCACCTGCCCAAAGGCCCGCAATTCTGACAGCTCCTTCCCCAACCCCTTACCACCACTGAGATTGGACAATGTGTGCTTTAGGAAACAAAATTGAACAATGCATGCTCTAAGAAACTTCTTAGGTGAAGATACCATTTCAAGAAAGCTTATTTTCCGTGAATAAAACGGGGTGCATGAGGTCATTGCTGTTTTTACTTTGTAAACTGGGTGGCCTCTGAAAGCTTCTTTAGAACACTTCAAAGGAAAGCTCCTCAACTCTTCCAGGCCCCCAACCCCTTTTCTTTGTTAGTGAATTCTTACTGACCCCACAGTTTTTCACTGAATGAAGAGTTTCCAAGGGGTCTACAAAATACCTGGGACAATTAGAGAAATGAAAACCAGGGGGTCAAGATGAATCGACCCTTGGCAGAGGATTTACATAAATAGGTCCTAACCTCTGGCTGTGAATAAAAGATAAAATGCCCCACTGGGGTCAGAACTGCAGTTCAAGGGCATTTGCAGGGCCAAGCCTGGCTTCTCTGCTATGTCAGGAATTCCAGGAATGCCACTGATTATTGTGTGTTGGCAGGGCGCAGGAGGTTGCAGCCAGGCTAACAGAAACCCAGCCCTGCCCACTGGGTGAAACTGCAAGTCGAGAGCGTGGGAAACCAGCAAGTTGAGAGAGGATCCAGAAGTAACCCCTTCTAAAATGGGAAAGATGCCTTCCGAAAGGTGACCAAATTCTTGTTTTAGATGGTGGTGTTAACTTGGGAGGTCGGAAGGGAGGCAGGTGGGAGAAGGGACATGTCCCTTTCGAAAGAGTCCCTTTGTTTCCTCTGTGGAGCACAGCTCTGTGGGAGGCATCTGCTCTTTACCCATAGACCGGATGGCCTGGTACTGGTCTTCTCTAGACTGAAGGTCCTCCACCAGGTCTCCTGCTGCTGCTACCTAAGAAAGAAATCTCACAAGGGTGTTAAAAGGTAATTTCCAGAAAGAGGTAAAATCGTGACCGTTATACAGATATAAAAATGAACATGTGTTAAAGACTTTTACTTACATAACTGAGGGAACCAGGCAGATGTTATAACTGGTTTAAAAAAGAAACAGCCCCAATTTATATGGAGTAAAGGAATTTAGAGATGAATTGCAAATGGAGGCAAACTGTTTATTGCCCCCCCCCCCCCCCCCCCCCCGCCCCCCGCCTCCGCCCCCCGGCCCCCTGCCTCCGCCCCCCCCCACCTCCGCCCCCCCTCCCACACACAGGGGGAAGGAAGTCAATTGAACCAGATAGGACAGGATTTGCATATCTATCAGTGACCTACAACTTACAGAGTGGCAAATAGCTCCAGTAGAATCAGAATCAGATAAAGCCTGAAAGCATGTACTATAGGCAATAGTTTTCTATTGAAGTGTGAATTTACAAGGGCAAGAAATTTTGCTTTCTGAATTTTTAATTTTTTATTATTTATTTATTTATTTATTTATTTTGAGACGGTGTTTCGCTCTGTCACCCAGGCTGGAGTTCAGTGGCGGGATCTCGGCTCACTGCAACCTCTGCCTCCTGGGTTCCAGCAATTCTCTTGCCTTGGCCTCCCAAGTAGCTGGGGTTACAGGCATGTGCCACCGTGCCCGGCTAATTTTTGTATTTTTAGTAGAGACAGGGTTTTTCCATGTTGGTCAGGCTGGTCTCGAACTTCTGACTTCAGGTGATCCGCCCGCCTCTCAAAGTATTGGGATTACAGGCGTCAGTCACCGAGCCCGGCCCTAAATACTTTCTTAAGGGAAGTGTCCCCTCCATTCCCCTACCTCTTACCCCCTACCTGAACATACACATACTTTTTTAACCCAAGAGAGTGAGATGAACTTGAGAATCTTTGGTCAAAGTTGCCTCCCAAACCTCCACAATATTCTACCTTACTTTATTTCCCTGTCACATCAAAATGCATACAATCGTGGTTGGTTTGTTTCTTGGTGATTTGAGGATTACAAAGAGGCTGTCTTGACCTTGTCATCTTGTTCTTTATCTCTTACAGCACTTGGCCCTAAAGAGAAAACACTAGGAGGATGAGAACTGGGAACAGAGAAGCCACTTGCTCTGCAGCTATTTGGGCCAGTAAGTTCCCTAATCTTTATTTATTTTTTTTATTTTTTTTATTTTTTTTTGAGGCGGAGTCTTGCTCTGTCGCCCAGGCTGGAGTGCAGTGGCCCGATCTCAGCTCACTGCAAGCTCCGCATCCCGGGTTCCCGCCATTCTCCTGCCTCAGCCTCCTGAGTAGCTGGGACTACAGGCGCCCGCCACCACGTCTGGCTAATTTTTTGTATTTTTAGTAGAGACGGGGTTTCACCGTGTTAGCCAAGATGGTCTCGATCTCCTGACCTCATGATCCACCCGCCTCGGCCTCCCAGAGTGCTGGGATGTTCCCTAATCTTGATGGTCATCCTGGAGCTTATTTTCCTGAGAGTCTCTAAGTGACTCACCGCATCATGTAAAACTAAGAAGAAGGATGTCCTGAATTTTCCTGCTTAGAGAGCTTGTTTTTCTTTCCTGTTGCATCAAAGGGGTCTGTTAAGCTTTCTAAAAGTACTAATCTGACCTGATATCTGAAGTAACAGATAGGAATTTGGGCTCTTTAGATGGAGCTCTTCCCCCATACCTGCATCTAATTGAAGAGGCTGAACTTCAAAACAAAATCATGTTGAAGAATTCATTCTCGTTCCCAGATTTAATTTCTTATTTTTATATTGTTGCATAAGAAATCTACTCTATAAAGCGTCTATTTTCCAATTTGGAAAATCTTGTTTTAGGTTCATTTCTTTAAAGACCAACAAACAAAAACACCCAATTCACTAGCCCAGGTCTTTATGCACCGCCATTCCCCCTCCCCGCCTCCATTTTTCAATGGAGTAGTGATTGTGGGGCCGCTGCTTGAATTTTACTCTATTCTTTATCTAATGGACAAAGGCAAGGCTGGTGATGCTGAGAATGCATGAGGGAAAAAAAAGATATCACAATGACAGCACACTCTGCAGCGTTCCATCCAAAAGCAAGTTAGTGGCTCACTGTTCCGTAAAGCACAGGGCAGATTCTTATATGGAAAAACTGCCCTTAGAAGTGCGTGTGAGACCCTAGTCTGTGTAAAGGAATTTACTCTGGGTTTTCTTCACATTGGCACTCAGGTATGCGGGTGTGGGTTCACAGACATTCCTTTCTGACTCATTACCCACTTTGCCCCTGCTCCCCGCCCCCTTAGTGCTTGAGGCACTTTTTCCAGCCTTCCCTGGGCTGGGGCAGAGATTGATGGTATCTTGGCACTCTCCAAAGAGACGCTGTGCCCCTTTGCACTTTCCTTTTGTGGCTAGTCCTTAAGACTCGCTGCCAAGCTTGGTTAAATGGACATGGCACAGCTGCCACTGAGCTGAAAGCTCTTACCTACGATGGGTTGTGGTACAAGTAGACTCTTCTGTTAGTCTGCCACTCAACACGTATTTATCCACCAGACAGACAGTGAGATAGTGAAGGGGACCAGAATCTGCCACCCTAGAATATACCACTTTGGCATAAGGATTGTTTTGATTTGAAAGCAATTGGCTCTCTGCCTTCCCCTTTTCTGTCTAAAAGTAGGGCATAAATTTCTCTTTGAAAATTTACAAATTTCCCTTTGTAAAGGTGTGTCTCCCTCTCCTGTACCAGCAAGAAAACTACTCTGGAGGCAACGCTTAGCACCCAGGATGTCTCTTATCCACATAACAAACCTTACTGAACGACCCTTATTTCCTGTACATTTCCTATTCACCTTCCTATAATTTATCTCCTCCCCAGAAGCCCCAGATTGCTTTGCTTTTGTCTAGCCTAAGATGGTATATAAGCCCAAATTCTAACTGCTTCCTTGAGTCACATTTCTTTGTGAACTCCTGTGTGTATGCACATACTTAAATCTGTTTTTTTTCTGTTAATCTGCCTTTTATCAGTTTTATTTGCAAGTTTCAGCAACTGAAGTTGAAACTGCCTTTGCAAAAATTATAACAGTGAGAAAATTGTGACAGTGAAAGAGCTCTGATCCAACCAACTCTATCTCACCTTTAACCTCCAAACTGCCCTTGATCAAGGCATGGGCCAAGCTAACTTTGGGAGAAATTTATAGTTTAAATGATAATAGCCCTTCCCAAAACTAAACTGCCTTTATAAAACTAATGAAAGGCCACCAGGTTGGGAGGATGATTGGGGCCTGAATTCCACTAAGATGTAGGCATAAATGATTACCAGCCATTATTCTGGAAGCCACAAGATTTGCAACTTCCGCAATTACTCCTGTAAATAACATCACTATTGTAGAACCTAACATTGGCCTTTTGAGATGTCTTTTCTGATTTTTGCATTTCTGATGATCCAATGGCCCCATCCAGACTGGAGACACCAACTCACTGACTCAGCTGGTCTTGTGGCCCCCACCCAGAAGTGGACTCAGTGCATGAGGACCATTTTCCACACTCCTATGATTACATCCCCAACCAATCAGCAGGACGATTTCCTAACCCCCTGCCCACCAAACTGTCTTTTAAAGAAACTGGCTGGGCGCGGTGGCTCATGCCTGTAATCCCAGCACTTTGGGAGGCCGAGGTGGGTGGATCATGAGGTCAGGAGTTCAAGACCAGCCTGGCTAAGATGGTGAAACCCCGTCTCTACTAAAAATACAAAAAAATAAAAATAAAAATAAAAATTAGCCGGGCATAGTGGCAGGCGCCTGTAATCCCAGATACTTGGGAAGCTGAGGCAGAGAATTGCTTGAACCCAGAGGCAGAGGTTGCAGTGAGCTGAGATCGCTCTACTGCACTCCAGCCTGGGCAACAGAGCAAGACTTTGTCTCAAGAAACAAAACAAAACAAAAAAACCTAGCCTCCACATTTTCAGAGAGGCTCATTTGAGTAATAATAAAACTCTGGTCTCCCATTTAGCTGGCTCTTCATGTGTTAAACTCTTTTTCTATGGCAATAACCCTGTCTTGATAAATTAGCTTCATCTGGAAAGCAGGCAAGAAGAACCAATTGGGTGGTTATATAGGGGGCTTCTAGCATGGCCTAGTGATGCAGAGGCCATGGCAGATGAAGCCAACTTTCCCTATCTGAGTAGAGGACTCAGGGGCCCAGAGGAGTCAGAAGGGGAGATGGGAGCCACGGATGAGGAGGAACTCCTGGAAAGGTCTGAGAAAGAAGAACCCTAAGTTTAGCATCTTAGGTCCTGAAAAAATGGTTGAAGGAGAGGAAAATATGGAGAAAAAGAGTATTGTGACATGAACCTGCCCCTGTGCCCTGAGTTCCTGGGAGTTTCTTGTTAGCTTCTGTGTCCTGTTGTTCTGTATCCTCTGCAAAGGAAAGATGAAATCTGTTGCCAGATAGGCGATGGGGTTCAGGACACACTACCCCAAAAGATGGCATCTTGTCATATTGAATACAATGGCAGAAACTGGAGGATTGGTCTTAACTTTCCCCATACTTCTCCCCTGAAGCAGATTATAAAACCTAGGGAGGACTCTCTGACTGATATGGTTTGGCTGTGTCTCCACCCAAGTCTCATCTTGAATTGTAACTCCCACAATTCCCACATGTCACGGGAGGAACACATGGTGGGAGGTGATTGAATCATGGGGGCGAGTCTTTCCTGCACTGTTCTCGTGATAGTGAATGAGTCTCATGAGATCTGATGGTTTGATAAGGGGAAGCCCGTTTTGCTTGGCTCTCATTCTCTCTCTTTGCCTGCCACCATCCACGTAAGATGTGACTTGCAACTCCTTGTTTTCCAACATGATTGTGAGGCCTTCCCAGCCACATGGAACTGTAAGTCCATTAAACCTCTTTCTTTTGTAAATTGCCTAGTCCAGGTATGTCTTTATCAGCAGCATGAAAACCAACTAATACACTGACCTTCCCCTAAAGTAGGTTATATGACCGTCATCTGAAAGATGCCCTTCTTAGACCTACAGGGAAGGAAAAAGCATCCTTATCTCTGAAAATGGAGGAACACAGAGAAAAATTCAAACAAACAGGCCTTGTTAAGTCCCTGCCCTGTTTATTACCATGAGATAATATTCTTTGTCCTATCATATTGCTCCATGACTGTTCATTCTTCATCAAACCTAGAATAAAAACACTCAAATTTACTTGTTTCTTTGGTCTTCATTTCCTTATTTCCTTATGAAGGCTCTCATGTCACATAAAACTTATGTGAAATAAACCTGTATGGTTTTCTGATTAACCTGCTTTTTGTTATAGGCCATAAACCTAGGATAGGTAGAGAAAAGGATATTTTTCCTCCCCTACATGGATCCAGATGCAATCACCACCATTAGTAGTGCTTTGCTTGACTTTGACTGCCTAAGAAAAGTTAGTGGATTTGCAGCCACTCACCCACTCCCATCCCCATTTCTATTAAACACATGATTTAACATTGTGCTAGAACAGCAGAGATTTGAGCTCTTCTTAGAGGCCCCTCTAGCATGTTGCTTCTTCTGAGAGAGAGCAAGTAAGACCCTCATGGCCATGCATCCAAGGTTTGCTGCCCTGAGGGCCACTGCTTTTTACCTTTACATTGCTGCCTTAATGAGTCCCAGCAGTCCAGGAAAATTTCCTGGATTCAGACATTCCTATTATTCTGAAAATTTGTTTTTCCTGCCCTCCACTCACAGAATTGCTTAGACAGAGTGACTATATATCACTAACTATAAATTCATAATCAATTAAAGAAAATAACTTCTCTAATCCAAGTCCAAAGGCTAATAACAGAGGCCCAGGGATTCCTGAGCTATCAGAGGGAGGCACTAGGCTAGTCTCCCAGTGAAATCAAGCAAAGACAGAAATCATTAGAGGAGCCATATTTATTGTTTGAATTTTATGATGGTAATTTGATTCTATGAATCAAAAAAAGGAAGTTCACATTGGTTCGGTGTGGCATGTGATAAACCACAGCATTGCTATCTACATTTTTTTTCTTTCTTTATGTTCAGTGGCCTCTCAATAAAGTGAATATTTTGAGTTTTGCAGTACCAGATACAGACATAGGTTGTAAAGAAGAAGAGTTTTACCACTTGTTAAAGAGATAGGAGTAAAGCAGCAAAACTCCATATCTGGAACATTTCTGGGGGTATATTGCTTATCAGAGTGTTCAGTTATTCTAAGGCCAACTTCATTTTCTATGGTTTTTCTTTCTTTTTTTTTTTCATTTTTATTTTGAGATGGAGTCTTGCTCTGTCACCCAGGCTGGGATGCAGTGGCGCGATCTTGGCTCACTGCAAGCTCCGCCTCCTGGGTTCACGCCATTCTCCTGTCTCAGCCTCCCAAGTAGCTGGGACTACAGGCACCCACCACCACACCTGGTTAATTTTTTGTATTTTTAGTAAAGACAGGGTTTCACCATGTTAGCCAGGATGCTCTCGATCTCCCGACCTCGTGATCCACCCGCCTCAGCCTCCCAAGGTGCTGGGATTACAGGCGTGAGCCACTGCGCCCAGCCTGGTTTTTCTTAAGAAAGCATTTGTGGAAATATCCAATTACGAGTACAAACTACCTCCCGTGAATAATCTGTGATGTCTGTACTGATTTCCCATGGATGTATATATAGTCAGATGGTTGAAATCTTGGGCACCATCTCCTCTGACATAAACAATTTTCTGTGAAACTTTCCATGTTAACCAGTGGGACCTGATTCTCAAATCTGATATAAATCTAGCATACACTCTTCTCCCACACAGGGTCTTTGACCCTAATTGTTTTGCTATTATACTGAAAGTACACACTCTTTTCTCCTAACCATGGGCCCCAATTCCTACACGATGAGGACAAACTGCAGAGTGTCAGAGGGTAAAGACCATTGCTTTTCCTCCTTGAAGACTTTCTATGAAATTTCATCTTTCTGCTCCGTGGATAGAGTTTTGTGTTGGGAAAATAGTTGAACTCATAATTTGGTCTCCTGGAGTTAATTTATAATGACTTCATATTGATGACTTTTTTTAACCTCAAAGAGGAAAATGGCAAGCCCTAAATGCCTGTTTTTCTCCTGTTTTGGCCCAAGTGGGTAACTGAGGCTCAGTTTACACACATCAAATTACCAAAATGCTGTCTTATATATAGTTCTGAAAGATAGAGATGGATTTGTAATGTTTTTCAGACCTGATTCAGAGCTCGATTTAGTTTTTCTTTTTGGTATTCAGCCTATTATATTCGTCATAAAAACAGGCACTGTGTGTGCATAAGTAAATAATTTATAACTTTCCCCATAACTCAGGGGAACCCACCATAGTCTTACTGTCTGCCTTTTGCCTTCTCATCTCTATACCTCCAGGTCTCTAGTGATCATAAAAGTGATCGAAGCCCTGATCTGATTCTATCACAAAGCCATTCTTCTTTGTGGGTACTTTGGTTCTGGAGACAGAGAATCATGAGATCAGATAAAGCCATGTGGAGGGCTGAAAGTTGGCTGGAATGGCGCTTGGGGCCCAGTTTATGCTGTTGGAGCATTTCCTGTGTGCCCTTTGAAACCTCTGAACCCAGCTCTTCAAAGTGAGAGCTTTGTCTTTCCGCTGAACACATATATTTGCTACTTATTATCTTTTTCTTGCCATCTCCACCCTTACTTGACTCAGCCAACATCGATATATCAAAGCAAAAGCATTGTTCTGACTGAGTCATAAGTTATACTTTTACCTGACATTATCTGGCTGTGTAGAAATGAAAGCATAAAAATAATGGAGGTTTTATGTACAGGTCTACACACACACACACACACACACACACACACGTCTTCTTCTTTGCTTCACTCATCATGCTCTCACTACTTCCACTGTTTCTCTCCCCAACTCCTGCCCACTCCCACTCATAGCAGTTTATTAAAGAAGCATGTTTTCTCATGAGCCAATTGGGTAATTTTTCAAGTTGAACCCCACTAGCATTATAAATGCCGTTATAAATGCTTGCTTTTCAAAAATTTTTCTTTCCAAAACTTTGTTTTGGGTCAGAAAATGTATTTCTCTTTAGAGAGAGCCAGTGTTGCATGAGGAAATCGAAGCTGATCTCTGGGTGTGTGTTTGTGCTAATTTGCTGTACAATCAAATACAGATATAGGTTAATAAATGCTGTTCTTTGATCTGTTGCTACAAAGGATTCATTGTAAATACATTACTGGATAAATGAGTTACAACTTTGTAACTGTTTCTTGCAAACAGTGCCCCATGCCATCCATTAGCATGGACAAGAAGTGATACATTTGGCTTCAGCCTGCCTGGGTATTACTTTGCTGATTTTTTAATTTTTAAAATAACTGGCCGGGCGCGGTGGCTCAAGCCTGTAATCCCAGCACTTTGGGAGGCCGAGACGGGCGGATCACGCGGTCAGGAGATCGAGACCATCCTGGCTAACACGGTGAAACCCCGTCTCTACTAAAAAATACAAAAAACTAGCCGGGCAAGGTGGCGGGCGCCTGTAGTCCCAGCTACTCTGGGGGCTGAGGCAGGAGAATGGCATAAACCCAGGAGGCGGAGCTTGCAGTGAGCTGAGATCCGGCCACTGCACTCCAGCCTGGGCGACAGAGCGAGACTCTGTCTCATATATATATGAGTTGGTGAATGACATAACAAGATTTGTATTCTAGAAAAATAACTGGCATGCTGTGGGGTGTGGAAATGAAGTAAAAGAAGTCTTCATGTGTGAAGTTACATGTCCATTGAGTCTAGCAGATACCAAACAATCACATTAAAATCCTGAAATAATAAATATAGAATTCTACCCTGTCTGTCTCACTCAGTGATTGTAGGCAGAGGTATGTTTCTTTTTACTCATAAATGTATAGTCTGTGTAATTAAGTAGCAAAGCCATTTGAAAAGTCACTGTTTAAATCACAGGACTTATCTAGGTGTGACAAACAACCCATGGTGATGAGAGATTTAGAGCCAGTCTCTGTTGAGTGCTGATGTGGGGCTGATGTGGACTCTAGGAGGCTTTGTGGGAGAACAGGGTAAAGGCTTTGGTTCTGGAGAGAAAGTGATACGCCCTCAACTATGTATTTCAGGTTTCCATGGTCAGCATCTAAGCCTTCCTCCTATTACCTGCCTTGTGAGACTGGAGGGCAAACTGGAATCCAAGAGATACAATCCCGAAGTTGCTTGAGTGTCAGACAAATGAAAGAAAAAACATTTCCCTCCCTCCCTCCCTCCCTCCTTTCCTTCCTTCCTTCCTTCCTTCCTTCCTTCCTTCCCTCTCTCTCCCTCCCTTGCTCCCTTCCTCCTTTGCTTCCTCCCTCTCTCCCTCAGTCCTTTCCTGCCTCCATCCCTTCCTTCTGTTGTGGAAGAAAACACGTTTCCTTTATCCTCTTAGGTTCAATACCTGGGACTTGCAAATTAAGCTGACAAAAGACAAATTAGCGGGAGAAAAGGTACGGTTTTTATTTAGTATTTTTATGCACATGACAGTTCACAGAAAAGAAGTAAGTCTCAAAGAAGTGGTTATAATGAGGGCTTATATATCATTTTTATGAAGGGCAATAAATTGTGAAAAAGTGGCTAGAAAAAGCAAAGAGAGTTGGAGCTTCCAGGGTGATAAATGGTGGGAAAGTCACTAGGAAGTATATGGGGGGAACTAACAGAAGAGAAGGATTATTTTAGTAAAATCTGTTTATGCAGACTGATCTCAGCGTCAACTCCCCATCTTCAGTGATAAGAGTTATGCTTCTCTTCCTGATAAAGGGAGGGCACCTTTTTCATGATAAATTTATGCCCTACTTTTATGCAGACAAAAGGGAGGCAGAGAACTTTTGCAGCACCAGTTGATTCTCAGTTGCCTTCAGCTCAAAATAATCCTTATGCTGAAATAGCATATTTTATGGTGGCATATCCTGATCCACTTCACTTCCAACCTTTTTTTTTTTTTTTTTCCTCAAAGATGCATTGGGTGTGAGGTGTGCTTTTGGGAAAGTATGGATTATATAATTCCTAACACAGGCTGGTTTGTATTCCGTGGATAAAGACTCCAACTCTCAGATCCCATTTAGACGACATCCTTGCTAAGTCAGCCTTCAACTGTAGGTCATTCACATAAGCCAAACTGATCATCCAAGTGATGAGGCATATGAGAATATTGATAATCCACAAAGTGCTAAGAAAATACAAATTATATGGTTTCACTTTTTACATTATTAAAATAAATCATTTAAAAATTATTAGGCCGGGCGCAGTGGCTCAAGCCTGTAATCCCAGCACTTTGGGAGGCTGAGACGGGAGGATCACGAGGTCAGGAGATCAAGACCATCCTGGCTAACACGGTGAAACCTCGTCTCTACTAAAAAAATACAAAAAAAAAAAAAAAAAAACACTAGCCAGGCGTGGTGGCGGGTGCCTGTAGTCCCAGCTACTCGGGAGGCTGAGGCGGGAGAATGGCGTAAACCCGGGAGACGGAGCTTGCAGTGAGCTGAGATCCGGCCACTGCACTCCAGCCTGGGCGACAGAGCGAGACGCCATCTCAAAAAAAAAAAAAAAATTATTTCTCTGCTGCTTCCTATAGATAAAGGCAGCATTGCCCTCCTCTCCCGATCTGTTCCTACTGCGGGAGGAAAGATGGAGCCAGCGAACTGACTTCTCGCTCACAGCGAAAATCAGAAGAGGTCCAATACTTCTCTAGTCTGAATCAGTTGACTTTCATTTGTTTTTATTTTTTCCTGTTTGCCTTGATCTACATTGCAATCAGTATGCAAATGTGCGCAACACGCGCTCCCGAGCAAACCCACTCAACAAAGCATATTGGGCTACATCATTGCTATAGTGATAAACTTGAATCTGCTCAAATCTGTGAAGGAGCACATCATTCAGACACTTCCACGCTTTGTTATTATTAACAAATTACTTATGACTCACCTCATACAGGACCCTAACAACACCTGTGATTGTGACTAACTGTTCCCAGCCTCAGTCTGGTGATCAGGAAGAGAATTGTTCTGTTTTCCTTTGCATTGATTCCAGTTCTGGGAGGCTTCCAGATCCTTTTAGTTCAATAGAGTTCTATTTAATTTCATTATACTTAGATACTCAGATGGGCTCAGGAGATACAGACATAAATCGCGCCTGCTTACCACCTTCCGGATGCTCGCCACCTTCCTCATGCTAACCGCCTTCCTCACGCTCACCACCTTCCTGATGCCCACCGTCTAGTGAGAAACTGCTTCCATAATGCTTTTCCTAGGTGTCTCTCTACATTTCTTTTATTGGTCCTTTCTGGTTCCAGATTTCTCTTTTTTTTTTTTGAGACGGAGTCTCGCTCTGTCACCCAGGCTGGAGTGCAGTGACCATCCTGGCTAACACGGTGAAACCCCAGGTTTCTCTTTTCCCCCCACTGTGGAGATTCCAGCAAGCCTTGTAGGAAACCTTTCAGACGTGTCTGAGACTCCTCTTTGCTCTCACAGCCCTCTGGCTTTATCTTTATTTACCAAGATACGTTGTAATTGCATCTTACTCTATATGCCAGGTGCTGTGCACTTAACCCTGCTTAATCCTCACAACCCTATGAAGTAAGCGCAGATGAGGAGACTAAAGCTGAAAAAGGACCGGGTGCAGTGGCTTATGCCTGTAATCCCAGCAGTTTGGGAGGCTGAGGCGGGAGGATGGCTAGAACCCAGGAGTCTGAGACCAACCTGGACAACACAGTGAGACCCTGTTTCTACAAAAAAATGTTTAAAAAATTAGCCGAGTGTGGTTCCATATGCCTGTAGTCCCAAGCTATTCGGGAGGCTGAGTTGATAGGATAACTTGAGACTGGGAATTTGAGGCTGCAGTGAGCTGTGACTGGGCCACTGCACTCCAGCCTGGGTGACAGAGCAAGACCTTGTTTCCAAAAAAAAAAAGCTAAAAAGCCAAGAAGCTTGTCCAAGGTCACATCAGCAGTTGCAGAAGAGCTGTAGACTGAACTAGGTAGTCTGACCCCAGAATCTTTGTACTATTCCAATAATTAAGTAAAACTTGGTAAAACCTATGATATACAACCATCAAGTGTGTGGTATTTAAGCAAACATGTGATTTTGGCCTTGATTATTTGAAGACACTATACAGGCACTTCTTCTGTTTCTACATATCCATGATGTATTACTCTGAGTCTTAAGAATATTTTATGACAGCTATATCCACTGAAATTTTGGTGCATTTATAACAAGTACTTTAGAAAAGTACAAATACATTTGAAAGGACCTGGTCTTGTACCCCTTCCCTTCCCAAGGTGTACCAGGACACTAGCCTGACAAGGGAGCATTTTCATGAGGTTCATCAACTTGTTGATGACATCAAACCCCATGCCAGAGCCTACACAGCGGATTCAGGCCCGGGGCAGAGCCCCGGAATCTGAACAAAGGCTTTTGTGGAGAAACAGCCTCCATTGTCTACAGAAGGAGGGAGAATCAAGGGCTGCCTGATATACCAAGAACGATGGAGGCAATTGAGCAGGGTGTTTCACAAATGGAGACATCAGTGTTAGCTGTGTGGTTAATCTGTAGCACCTACCACATGTGACCCTTCATGAAGCTTTGAGTCCTGTAAATACAAATGGATTTTTTCAACCCACTTTGCATTTAAAATTGCCCAGATCTGGAAGAAATTGGTGGTTACCATGGTAGCCAGCCTACATAGCAGACAATTTTTTAATGTATTATTTTCTTTGCTTGGGCTTCAATTAATAACTCGTGGGGGCACTTCCACAGAATATGCTGAGATCCACTGGCTAAGAACTGAGCATGTAATTTATCTTCCAATTACGAAGGCTTAGACCAAGGATTGGACTGGCAGGGGACCTGGAAGGTCTATGGGCCTCTACACATTTCTGGGGTAAGTGGTGTTAGAGGGCAATCAGAGCAGGCAAAAGACTTCAAAGGAATATAAACCTGTCATGTGCTCAAGAATGTTCATGCAGCCAGGTGCAGTGGCTCAATCCTGTAATTCCAGTACTTTGGGAGGCCGAGGTGGGCAGATCACCTGAGGTTGGGAGTTCGAGACGAGCCTGACCAACATGGAGAAACCCTGTCTCTACTAAAAATACAAAATTAGCCGGGCATGGTGGCGCATGCCTGTAATCCCAGCTACTCGGGAGGCTGAAGCAGGAGAATCACTTGAACCCGGGAGGTGGAGGTTGCGGTGAGCTGAAATCATGCCATTGCACTGTAGCCTGGGCAACAAGAGTGAAACCCCAACTCAAAAAAAAAAAAAAAAAGTTCATGCATACTCAAAAAGGCCCAGTGTTGGAAGAAAGAGTACATATCTTCCTGTTCAAAAGAGCCCACTCATGAAGCAGGAAGTCTCATGTGTTTTTTATTCTTCTGTTCTTTCTCTTCTGCCTTCTTTAGTAGTAAGTGGATATTTTCTAATGTACCATCTTAATTCCTCTATTGGTTTTTAAGCTACATTGGGGTTTTTTAAAAAAAATTAGTGGTTAGTCTAGGGATTAGAATACCTATCTTAATTTATTAGAATGCACTTCAGATTTACACTAAATTCCAGTAAATATAATAATTTTTCTACAAGGGAACTCCTTTCCTCTTCCTTTGTATTATTGTGTAGCAAAGAATTTAACCTTACCCAAAGAGATGTCTGGCCTTTGCCCTTGACTTCTAGGAGGCAATCTCTAAGCCCTTGGCATGTCATGCTTGAGAGGTTATTTTTTGTTTAGGGTGGGGCTGGCCATTCCAGAAAGTCTAACAATGTGATTTAGGGTGGGGGCTTTGGGTCATGCAGTATCAGCTAGACCTCCTGAGGTACTGGAAACTGAGATTAGCTATGTGGGCAGTCAATGGTGCCTATGTGATGGAGTCCCAAGATGGACTCTGGGCACCAAGGCTCAGGTGAGCTTCCCTGGTTGGTAATACTTTGTGTGTGTTGTCATACATTAGTGAAGGAAAAGGAACACAGTCCATGACTCTACAGGGAGAAGACCACAGAAGCTCTGCATTTGGAACTTTTCCTGGATTCTGTCCCATTTGCTTCTTCCCATGGCTGATTTTGATCTGTATCCTTTCCCCTGTAATAAACAGTAACCATAAGTAGAACAGCTTTAGGGAGTGTTCTAGTGAATTTCAAACCTTGGGGTGGTTTTAGCAAACTCTGAAACTTGCAGTTGATGCCAGAAGTGAGAGTGGTCCTCTGTGGACTGCTCCCTCCAATTGTAGAGTTGGCCAACTTTTGTGGCTTCTACTGTCATATATATAACATGTCAATATATGTTACAAACCCAGTAATTCTGTCTTTTTCTTTCTTTTTCACTTAAAGGAAGCACTCTGTGGCTTCTCTTTCGCATATTTGAATTGCCAGCATCACTACTCTTGTGCTTTGGGGCCATTATTAAGTAAAACAGGTGTTCCTTGAACACAAGTACAGTGATACAGCAGTCTGATAACTAAGATGGCTACTGAGTGATTATCAGGCTGTAGAATAGACAGCGTGGATCCGCTGGACAAAGGGATGATTCACATCCTAGGTGGGATCCAGCGGAACAGCATGCGATTTCATCAGACTACTCAGAATAGGACCCAACTTAAAACTTCTGACTTGTTTATTTCTGGAATTTTCCATTTAATATTTTCAGACCATGTTGACTGTGGGCAACTGAAACCACGGAAAGCAAAACTGTGGATAAAGGAGGACTACTGTATTTATAATAGTAATAACTAAAATGTAATAATATCTAAAATTAAGTGCTAATTGTTGCCCAGGAACTATTTTAAACACTTTATATTCATTAACTCACTTAATCTTTATAACAATCCCATGAGGTGTGTATTATTATTATCTCCATTTTGCAGATGAGGGAACCGAGGCTCAGAGAGTGTAAGTAACCTCTCAATAAACATTTGCCAAACTATGTTTGCTAAGAGAATAATAATTTGAAAAGTCTGGGCACAGTGGCTCAGGCCTGTACTCCCAGTCCTTTGAGAGGCCAAAGTGGGAAGATTGCTTGAGCCAAGAGTTTGAGACCATCCTGTGCAACAAGTGGAGACCCCGTCTCTACAAAAATTAAAAAACTAGCCAGACGTGGTGACACCTGCTTGTAGTCTTAGCTACTCAGGTGGCTGAGGTGGGAGGATCATTTGAACTCACTTGAACGGAGGCTGCAGTGAGCTATAATGACGCCACTGCCTCCAGCCTGGGCAACAGAGTGAGACCCTGTCTCTTAATAATAATAATAATTTGAAAAAAGTCAACCTCAGAAAAGGCAGCCAAGTTAACTCAAGTCTCCAATATAAAAAAGCCTGGGGATGCAGGGGAGACTATGGGGTTTGCTGGGCCTGCTCTGATATTGAGGACACAATGATTTTGTGGCTCTAATGCTATGAAGCAGCACCATTTCTCACATGTCAGTCCATGGCTCGGTCATTTTATCCAGAGGCTTTGGGTGGTAATAGGGTTGGGACTTGAGCCTCTCCCCTTCTTCCCCCTCCCAGAATTGCTAGAGCAACTTTCTGAAAGTGTGCTGCTCGGGTCCCAAAGTAGCTTCTTGCAAGGGGTATGTGCATCCTCGGGGTGGAATCTTTTGCTATTTAAACTTACTTCTCGGTGGCGGAGCAGTAATGTATTTTTGAGACTGCAGTTTTTTCTTTCTTTCTTTTTAAATGTTAAAGCTAGAAGCCTGGAACTATCCTGGAGCGTTTTCTTGTATAATTTCTAGCTTTTTGAAAAAAGTGTTAGCTAGAAGAATTGAGTCTCAGCCAGGCAGGCCTAAACTAGACACGTGGAGGAGTGCAGGGGCGAACACTCACACCAGTCTAATCACTGTGGATTGGGTGTCAAAGCCCTGGCATTATGCTGCCTTTATCTATTCTCCTTAACCCCACACTTGTCCTACTATCAAGGGATGATGTGGAAGAGCCTTCAGGAAGATGTAACTCTTTCCTTGGGGCTGTGACCATTTTATAGACTGATTTCCAGGCTCAGAGGGCACACAGCACCAGGGCCTTCACTGCATTTCTTCCTAGAAGCCAGCGACCAAAATGCATGTGACAGCTCAACAATTTTTCTAGCAGTTGGTTGCTGCTGCTCACTCCACCCACAGAAAGAAAAACTAAAAGGAATTTTATTCTTGGTGTCGCAGTTACTTTTTGGACAGGGGCAACTGCAACTGTGAAATGGCTGAATCAGGAAACTTCCTCTGTCTTTAAGACAAAATTGCTCTAGGTTAGTGTAATTAGGGATGTGAAGCCTTTCTTTCCAACCCCAAATCCCCTAAAGTTCTCTTATGTAAATATCTGCCCCCCTATTTCCAACTGTCTCCTCTCAAAAGCCCATCCTTTATATAACTGGAGTCAGATTGTTTCATTTTATTAGGTTGAACCATGTGAAATGGCTGATAGTTGGTTCCGCCTAATCTAGTTAGAGAGTTTCTTTTGAGAAACAGAGGAACACCACAGTGAATAAGAACTGGAGGCAGCATTACTTCTTGGAAGAGAGGCAGTGAAGCTGGAGGAAAGCAGCCCCCAACACTGTTCCCAGGTGCCGGCACTGCAGCCTGTGTGCAGATGCCTAGACTCCAGCCTGAGCCTGAGAAGCAGATGCTGGCTGGAGTTGGGAGGAAATATGCCAGGCTCTGAGGAACATCAGCTTCGCTAATGATTCGCAAAACCCTATGAAGTCAAAGCAGGTTGTTGTGGTTGAAAAATGCAAAACAACCGTGTCTTCATCAGAGTTACAAAACATTGCCCATATGTACACACTAAGGAGCACTTTCAACCTGCTGTATTTCCTTCGCTTGGGCAAATACTGAGCTTTGATTTCTTTCTTTTCTTTCCCCCTCTCATGTTCTTTATGGCAGTGCTTTCCCAGACTAGAAAGGTTTGCAATTCCCTCACATGCTTCTCTTAGGCCGAGCATGGCTATTGCATGACTTAAATCAAAGCAATAACGAAACCAAACCAAACCAAACAAAAACGCAATAGCTCTGATAGAGCATGTAGAAACTAGCTGGTTGGGAAACAAATGTAACATTTTAATCTGTTAAGGATTGAGTTCTAAGTTGATTCATGCCAACGAATAACTAGGAAAATGAAGATCACAGTTTGAATGGTTGAGTTTTGCTTTTTCTCCTTAGGATCATGGTAAAGTTGCAATTTATGCACGTTTGTCACAGCACAGGCCACATGGTATTTTATTGGGATTGATTTAGCTAAAGGCCACTGATGGATGGAATTCTTCAGATTGTGTATCTTTTTCAGCAACCAACATGCTACTAAGGAAAGACCCTCTTTTCCTTGTGTCCTCATGAAATTTGCACCAAATAGAAAGAAATCAGAGAAGGCATTCAATTCTTGGGTGGTGGCGCCATCGGCCTCTGTACCCAAGAGCTTCTCTGCAATGTCCCAGAAGACTGATCTTTCTCTGGTTGTGGCTCTTTGTTATGCAAACTGCAAGACATCCGGTGCCACATTAGTGATCCTGGTCTTGGTTCTGTTGTAGAAAACTTCAGTTTACTTGAACCCAGCCCCACAGAACACACTGGAAATAGCTCACTATGCTAGTGAAGGAAACAAAAATATTTCACCCCAAAATATACTTCTTTGACGTACTTTGAGATGACTGTTCAGAAGACCTGCGAACACAAGTAGCTCTGCAAAGCTGTCTTTTGTTAGGGAGATTTACATCTGTAGAGGAAATAAAGTGAAGTAAACAACAGATGCAAACAGGCTTTCTCTGAAGCCTCCCCTTGTTTGGGTCCAGGAAAGATTAACTGAGCCTGACACCCATCTATTCCTCCTGAGGGTTGCTACCTCTGAGGTTTTATCTGCATATCAAGACTGCCTTTGCTCTGAGCTTTGGTTAATGGATGCTGGAAAAAAAAGACCGCCTTTGTTAGCCAAGCCTATCCTCTTCTCTCCCTCTTATAATCTGTCTTGCCACTATAACATGTTTTCCCACCTTCTAAGCCCCTGTTCTTTCTGTAATCTCAAGATGGTATAAAAGTGCCAACCATTTGGCCATTTCTTTGAGGGTTTTTTTGTTGTTTGTTTTGAGACAAGGTCTTGCTGTGTCGCCCAGACTGGAGTGCGGTGGTGAGATCATAGCTCAGTGAAGCCTCGAACTCCTGGCCTCAAGCCATCCTCCCACCTCAGCATCCAGAGTAGCTGGGACTACAAGGGCATGCCACCACATCCAGCTAATTTTAAAATGTTTTGTAGAGATGGGGATCTTGCTATGTTGCCCAGGCTGGTTTAACTCCTGGGCTCAAGCAATGCTCCCACTTCGGCCTCCCAAAGCACTGGGATTACAGGCATGAGCCATCACATCTGGCTGAGTTTTTATATTTTGTATGACTCCTGTGCCCATATGCGCATTAATAAAATTTGTATGCCTTTCCCCTTGTTAATCTATTATCAGTTTATTTCACAGACTCAAACTATCAAACCTTCAGGGGAAATAGTAAACTTTAATGTTTAAAATTAAAGTTAAAAAAATTAAAGTTCCCTATACTGGGTAACCCAATGTTCTCTACTTATCTTCTGTAAGGATTCTTATCACATGGTTAGTAATAGTAAAATTTGTTGTAGTAGTTTGTTGTTAGTAAATGTAGTAGATTAGTTCAATTAATAGCTCAATTAGTTAATTAAACTATTTTTTCTTCTGTAAAACTGGTAATAATACTTCCTTACAAAGTTGTTGCTATAAGAATTAAGATTAGATTAAGCCAGACTCGGTGGCTCACGCCTGTAGTCCCAGCACTTTGGGAGGCTGAGGTGGGTGGATCACTTGAGGTCAGGAGTTCGAGACCAGCCTGGCCAACATGGTGAAAACTTGTCTCTACTAAAAATACAAAATTAACCAGGCATGGTGGTGCACACCTGTAATCCCAGCTACTTGGGAGGCTGAGGCAGGAGAATCACTTGAACCTGGGAGGTGGAAGTTGCAGTGAGCCCAGATTGTACCAGTGCACTCCAGCCTGGGCAACAAGAGTGAAACTCTGTCTCAAAAAAAAAAAAAAAAAAAAAAAAAAGAAAGAATTAAGGTTAGATTAGTTAAACAGAGAACTTAGAATAGGGACTGACACTTAGCAGATGCTCAAGAAATGTTTATCATCTTCAACTAAAAAGAAATCCAATCCACCAATTTAAAACGTTTACTTTAGGATGATATAGGAAAGCTGAAATCCAGCCAAATTCTCCTTTACTTCACTTGGTACTGGTTCACTCACCCAACTTCAAGAACTCCCAGCCTCGCGTTCTGGTGCTGGGGGCCTTGGGTGTGGTTTTCACCAGCTCCCTTTTAAAGTAGCTGTTCTTTAAAGCTTGGCTTAGAGCAGCAGCAGCAGCAGCAGCACCTAGGGACTTGTTAGAAATGCAAATTATTGGGCTCCAGCCCAGCCCCACAGGATCAGAAGCCCTGGGGACGGGGGCCTAGCGAGTTTTGACATGCTCTGCAGGTGATTTTGAGAACTACGGAGGGAGCTAAGGGGAGGGGGGATATCTTGACTTTTTCCCTCTGGGGGTCACTGTATTTCCTTTCTTGTCCCCTTCTTTATCTGGAAAAAAAATAGTTAGGGTTGGGGAGGGAGAGAGAAAAGAAGAGAAAAACAAAACTAATCTTTGCTAGTGATATGGGAGGCGGGCAGGGAGGTGCTGGGAAGGGAAGGGCATGGTCCCTACCTAGGGCCCCACCCCTGGACCTGTGCCCACGGACCTAGGTGAGGACGGGCATTTTTGGTTTCTTGCTTAAATGTTGCATTTCCCAAGACCACCCTGGCCCATCATGCCCCCATCCTGTGCCTATAAAAACTCTGAGACCCTAGCAGGCAGAGACACAAGCCGCTGGATGTCGAGAGGAACACATTGGTAGAGGAACTCACAGGTGGCTGGATGTCGAGAGGAACACACTGGTGGAAGAGCACACGGACAGGCACCAGCAGACAACGGCACGCCGGCAGCCCGTCAACCAGCACAACGATGTGGAGTTTGGCCGGGTCAGTCAGAGGGGAGTCCAGCTGCTGAGCAGCCCGACTCCAGGAAGAAAACACCTTCCCACTCCATCTCCCTTCTGGCTCTCCCATCTTCTGAAAGCTACTTCCATTCAATAAAACCTTGCACTCATTCTCCAAGCCCAAGTGTGATCTGATTCTTCCGGTACACCAAGGCAAGAAACCCTGGACGGCTAAACTGAAAGAGCACCCTGTAACACACACCCACTGGGGCTTCAGCTGTAGCCCCACAGCCTGCCCGTCTGTATGCTCCCCCTAGAGGTTTGAGCAGCAGGGCACTGAAGAAGCGAGCCACACCCCCATCACATGCCCTGTGAGGGGGACAAGGGAATTTTTCCCGTTTCACTAGCAGATGTCAGGAAATGCCCTTCATCCAGCCCCTCAGTTCCCAAATGTTTCCTTTTTCCAGGGGATCTAGTGTTTCAGCTCCAGTTTGCTCCCCTTGGCCCATGTGGTACAGGCATCATCAGTCTATCCCTGGATGTTGGGCTTTAGGCAGGAGTCACATTTTTTTTTTTTTTTTTTGAGACGGAATCTCACTGTGTCACCCAGGGTGGAGTGCAGTGGCATGATCTCGGCTCCCTACAACCTACGCCTCTTGGGTTCAAGTGATTCTCCTGCCTCAGCCTCCCAAGTAGCTGGGATTACAGGTGCCCACCACCATGCCTGGCTAATTTTTGTATTTTTAGTAGAGACGGGGTTTCATCATGTTGGCCAGGCTGGTCTCGAATGCCTGACCTTATGATCCGCCCGCCTCGGCCTCCCAAAGTGCTGGGATTACAGACGTGAGCCACCACGCCCAGCCAGGCGGGAGTAACTTTTTCTCTCATCTTCCTTCTCTTGTTATTATTGGAGTTAGGCATATTTCCCCCGAAAGGCTCACCTTCCCTGCACTCTTATTATGCCTAGCCCCTTCCTTTTGCTCATCACATCTTGAAGTCCTAGCCCCAAGGAGGTATGGAAAAATAGGATGAAGTGGAAAAGAGTGAGGAGCTACTAAGCAAAATGGGTCCGCCCTGGGATTTGGTGTTCAACAGTGAATAATAATTTTCTGCCAACTTCTGGCTATGGACTTTCATTCAGGTTGTTTAACTTGAAGCATTTTCACAGTTCTGCCATCCTATCCCTACCCAAACTCCAGGAGAGTACTCCTATTCCTCAGTAGTGTACAAGAGTACTCAACAGAAAGGACAAGAGTGCACTCACAAAACCGGTTCAATTGTCCCATGTAACTGATATTTACAAGTTTTTTGAATAAACATAGAAGTTGACCTTCCCAGTCTTAAAACTTGGAACTTACATCTGTCTCATCTGAGTTCCTTCCTGTTATGGGTTGGCTCTGTGTCCCCACCCAAATCTCATCTCGAATTGTAATCCCTGCATGTTGAGGGAGGGATCTGGTGGGAGGTGATTGGATCACGGGAGGAGTTTCCACCATGCTGTTCTTGTGATAATGAGGGAGTTCTCACAAGATCAGATGGTTTAAAAGTGTTTGGCATTTTCCCCCTCACTCTCTCTCTCTCCTGCTACCTTATGAAGAAGGTGCTTGCTTCCCCTTTGCCTTCTGCCAATTGTAAGTTTCCTGCTGCCTCCCCAGCTATGTGGAACTCTGAGTCAATTAAACCTCTTTCCTTTATAAATTACCCAGTCTCACATAGTATCTTTATATCAGTGTGGAAACGGACTAATAGACTTCCTCAGGAAACCGACCCTCAGGCAAGGAACTGAAACTCACCAGATCACTGCATCCACACAATGAGATGCCAGAGCCCTCATTCATCATGGCTGCTTCCTTACCCCTCCCTAATTCCTATTTTCCTGCCTTTCTTGCTATATAAACCCCCAATTCTAGTTGGTTGGAAATTTGAGACTTTATCTCATGTTCTCCTTGGCTGTAGCACCCGATTAAAGTCTTCTTCCCTGTCATTCTCTCAGTGATTGTTTTTTGTGTGGCGAACAGCAGGACCTAGACCAACCCCTGGTGTTTGGCAGCACTCAGTGTACAGGAGTATTGGTAACACTTAGTGTACAGGAGTACTTAATAGAATATATAGGAGGAGAAGAATACTGTTCCTTTTTTTTTTTATTATTATATTTTAAGTTCTGGGATACATGTGGAGAATGTGCAGGTTTGTTACATAGGTATACATGTGCCATAGTAGTTTGCTGCATGTATCAACCCGTGATCTGCGTTAGGTATTTGTCCTAATGCTATCCCTCCCCTAGCCCCCCATCCCCTGACAGGCCCCGGTATGTGATGTTCCCCTCCCTGTGTCCATGTGTTCTCATTGTTCAATCCCCACTTATGAGAGAGAACATGCGGTGTTTGGTTTTCTGCTCTTGTGTTAGTTTGCTGAGAATGATGGTTTCCAGCTTCATCCATGTTCGTGCAAAGGACATGAACTCTTCCTTTTTTACAGCTGCATGGTACAATGCTCTTTCTTACTCCTCAGTAGTGGGTACCCCCATCTGTTGCTGAGATTAAATTACCAAATACAAAGCACACCTGAAAATATTAAGCATCCTTTAGGAGGGGAGTGAAAAAAGCTGGGTATGGTTTACCCGCAAAGTGGACTTTTTATTCTCATTAAACATGCAAAGCAAACCAAAAATGAAAAAAGTTTGCCTTTTCCCAACACACTTCTGTGCCCTATACCGCTCAACACTTACAGCAACTGTCTACTTTAGCGAAAAGTGATTCCATTTCAATGTTTCCCCAGCAAATGGTGATAAAGAATGAAAATTGGACGTGTAAAACATCATATAGAATTTTAAAAGCATTTATTTAAAAAAACCTCTTTATTATTTCAAACAGAATTTCAAACATAGAAAAACACAGACAGAATAGTATAATGAAAATCCACTGACTCATTACCCAGCTTCAACAACTTTCAACTCATGGGCACTCTTATTTCATTTATGTCCCCAACCCCATCTTTACCTCCCATATTTTTTGGAAGCAAATCTCAGATGTCATACTATTTTATCTACCAATATTTCAGCATGTATCTCTAAAAGGTAAGAATTTAAGAAAATATACAGCCACAGTACTATTATCACACTTAGAAAAAGGTAACAAAAATTCCTTAACATCATCAAGTATCCATTAAGTGTTCAAATTAAAAATTTTCTCATACATAGCGTAAATTATTATTATTTTTTTTGAATCAAGGTCCAAATAAGGTCCACACATTGCAATTTGGTTAATAGGCTTTTAGGTCTCTTTAAATCTATAATCTCTCTCTCTTTTTGCAACTGATTTGTCATTTAATATGTTCTCCTGTCCTCTGTACTTCCTGTAAAATGTTATTTGAACTAGAGGCTTGATTAGATTTGGGTTTGAGGGTTTTGTTTTTTGTTTTTTGTTTCTTTGGTAAGAACGCTTTATATGTAGTATTGTATATAGCATATTTCACAAACAAATATTAAGGATTACAGATATATCAGCTATTTTGAGTTACACAAATTCCCATTTTACTTCCATCACAGCAGATTCTCGAGTATCTGTATTATCTCCCAATGTATTTTAACTCTTCAGAAATTTATCACTTTTTCTGTAGAAAAAAATTCTGTGTGTGTGTGTCTGCAGCCGTGTCGGGTGGGAGGGCATTAAGCTCTAAACTAGAGTAAGGCCCATTTAGTAAACAGTTAATGCCTTTGCTCTTTTTATTTGCAAATGTTTTTGGAAATGTTTTCCAGAGGTAAAATCTAGCATTAGTCAATCAAACAAAAACGATTTCCATTACTATTCTAATTCAGAATGTCTAACGGGATTCCCAACAGCAATATGATATTCATCTATAATAATTTTATTTTCTTAATGTTTTCTACAATTTAAATTTCTGTTTATCTAACTAGATGGTCTTTAAGAATGCCCTTCAAATCTGTTGTTGGCTAATTGTAGAAGAATGCTTCCTAAAGGTTTTGCCTTCCTAAAAGTTTAAGCTGTGGGGAAAAGAAAACGGGTCCAAATTATGTTTGCAAATGAGTGTGTATCCATATTGTCAGGTCACAAGAAAAGGAAGTAAGATACCAATAATGTTTGATCATAAAGGGAAAACAATTATTTGTAAGTCTGATTCAAATTTCTATTAACTTCAAATATGAGCTTGGCGATACATTTCCTTAGTTATATTAGTTTTCTATCATGGCTGTAACAAATTACCAAAAACTTAGTGGCTTAAAGCAATGCAAATTTATTATCTTATAGGTCTGGAGGTCAGAAGTCCAGTGTGGGTCTCAGTGAACTAAGATCAAGGTGTTGATAGGGCTGCATTCTTTCCAGAGGCTCTGGGGAGAATTAATTTTCTTGCTTTTTTCAGCTTCTAGGGGCCACCCACATTCTTTGGCTCATGGTCCCATTCCTCTAGGCTCAAAGCCAAGAGCAGCAGGTTCAATCCTTCTCTATTCGAGTCACTCTGGCCTCTTGTTCTGCTTAAGGACTCTTGTGATTATATTGGGTTCACCCAGATAACCTATGATAATCAACCCTATTAAGGTTGATTAGCAATCTTAATTCCCTTTGCCATATAACATAACATATTTACAGATTGTGGGGATTAGGAAGCCAGTGTCTTTGGGGGGCCATTATTCTGCCAACCACGCAAGCCAAATAATGTTTGACATCTTTCCAGATTTAATAAAACCAAGTAGCTGGGTTAAATATTTAAATATTATTGTTTTTGTGACCGGTCTCATTTCTTTGAGCAAGGCTGGATATAAATAAATAAATACATTTGGTTTAAATGCTGTTTTGATATTGAAGAAAAACATGAATCATTATCCTATTTTGCACCAAATAAGAAGGAACACGGATCTTCCATCCTTGTTTCTGGTTATTGCCTTCCATTTTTCGGAAGGAAGTAGTGAAGCAGATCTCTCTGAGTTTCTAATTTAAAGCACATTGTTTAGCAGACGTTTTCTGTCTTTAGTTTTTAGAAATTTGATTTAAATATATTTGGGTATGAATATGAGTTTATACTATTTGGGTTTTGCTCAGCTTTTTGAATCTATAGGTTTATGGGTATTTTTAAAAGCAAATTTGGGAAAAATTTAGCCATTATTTCTTTGAATATTTTTTTAACCCCACAGTCTTTCTTTTCTTCTTTTGGAATTCTGATGACTTGAGTATTAGATCTTCTGTTATTTTTCCACAGGTCTCTCTCTCTCTTTCTCTTTCCAATCTATTTTCTCTCTGTTGTTCAGATTGGATTCTTTGTTTTGATCTATCTTAAGATTCACTGATAATTTCCTCCGTCATTTCTATTTTACTATTGAGCCCTTCCAGTGAATTTTAAATTTTGGTCAATATATTTTTCAGTTCTTTGTATTTTATATTTATTTGCTAACACTTTCTATTTTTAAATTTCTTTTAAGAATATTCATAATTGCTTACCGAAGCATTTTTATGATAGCTGTTTTTGTAGATTTTTGGGGATTTTTAACACATATAATCATGTCATCTGGGACTAAAGACAATTTTATTTCTTTTTTCCTAGTCTGTATGCCTTTTATTTTTTACCCTTGCCTTATTGCATTAACTAGTAATTCCAGTACAATTTTCAATAGGAATGGTGAGAGACGACATCCTTGTCTTGTTCCTGATCTTGGGGGAAAACATTCAGTCTCTCACCATTAATTATTAAAATCACCTCTGCAGAATTATAAGTAATGAGAGAAATCTAACATGACTGACTCCGCTCCATCTTGTTTCTAATGTCATAGGCTAATTTTCTTTTTTTCTTATACTAGCACAGAGGCCAAGATAACTACGAGAGGAATTTAGTTTATAGTTCAACTTTGAGACAAAGGAAACTGACCCCCTCCTTGTTTGAAGATTGACGCCACATTCATAAGGCTAGGTTAAAATTATGGTAGGGGCTTGAACTTTGCTAAAGAATGGGCAGAGTTAAACAATCACCTGCCATTGCTTACCGTATTTTCCTATAAGTTGCTTACTGCCCCAGAGTCACGTTACCAGGGGTCACAAGATTTCTAACTTCCCTAACTACTCCTATAGATGACATCACTATTGTGAAACCGAAAGAACTGGTCTTGGAGATATTTTTCAGATTTAGCATTTTGGTACACCAAGAGATGCCATCAGATTTTGAGAAGCACTCCCCTCCTGGGAACTGACTCAGCTGCACGAAGCCAGTTTTAGATGCCCCTTGTGATTTCATTCCCAGCTAATCAATTGTTCCAGTTCCTCAGCCCCCTGCTTGCCAAAGTACCCTTAAAAAAAATCCTACCCTCTGAATTCTCAGAAAGACAGATTTGAGAAATTTCTCCCTGTTCTCTTTGCTTGGCCAGCCCTGTGATTAAACTCTTTCTTAGCTGCAACACCTGCTGTTCTCATTGATTTTTTTCAGGGCAGTGAGCAAGAAGAAGCCATCAGGCTGTGACAAATTATGATGTTAGTTATGGGTTTTTGCAGATAACCTTTATTTGGTTAAGAATGTTGCCATCTATGCCTACTTTGTCGAAATTTTTTAAAATCATAAATGGATGTCAAATTTTGTTGAAAGCCTTTTCTGCATCTGTTGATGTAATCATATGGCTTTTCTTATTTAGTCTCTTAATGTGTTTTCAAAAATTTTAATATAGATTTTTGAATGTTGGAGCAGCTTTCTATTCCTGAGATAAACCCCACCTTGTCTTGATATATAGTCCTTTTTATCTACATGGTTGCACTTAAATTGCTAATATTTTGTTTAAAACTTTTGCATCTATATTCATGAGACATAGTCATCTGTAGTAATCTTTTTTCTTGTCATATCGTTGTCTGACTTTGTTATTAGGATAATGCTAACCTCATTAAATGAATTGGGAAGTGTTCCTTCCTTCTATTTTCCATGAGAGATTATGTAGTATTGATATCGTTTCTCTCTTGACTGCTTGGTGGAATTCATCAATGAAACCATGTGGGCCAGTAGTTCTTTCTCTGGGAAGGTTTTAAACTATCAATTGCATTTTTTCAATAGATATTGAGCTATTCAGGTTATCTCTTTCAACTTGAGTGATATTTGATAGCTTGTGTTTTTCAAGAAAATGGCCCAATTTATCTAAGTTATTGAATTTATGGTCATAGTGATGTTCATAGTATTCCCTTATTAAGCTTTTAACGTTTGTGTGATTGTCTGTGAACTCCCTCTCTTATTCCTGATATTGATAATTTTTTTTTTTTTTTGAGACGGAGTCTCGCTGTGTCTCCCAGGCTGGAGTGCAGTGGCGTGATCTCGGCTCACTGCAAGCTCCGCCTCCCGGGTTCACGCCATTCTCACGCCTCAGCCTCCCAAGTAGCTGAGACTACAGGCGCCCGCCACCACGCCCGGCTAGTTTTTTGTATTTTTAGTAGAGACGGGGTTTCACCATGTTAGCCAGGATAGTCTCGATCTCCTGACCTCGTGATCCACCCGCCTCGGCCTCCCAAAGTGCTGGGATTACAGGCTTGAGCCACCGCGCCCGGCCTGATAATTTGTGTCTTTTCTTTTTTACTTTCTTGGTTAGGCTGTCTAAAGATTTACCAATTTTATTCATTTTTTCAAAAGAGCCAGGTTTAACGTTATTGATTTTCTCTATTTTTTAATTACTTCTTTCCTTCAGGTTGCTTTATTTAATTTGCTCTTCTTTTCCTAGTTTCCTAAATTATAAGATTAGGCCATTGATTTTAGATATTTCTTCATTTCTAATATTTGTATTTAGTGTTATGCTATAAATTTCCCTCTAAACACTATTTTATCAGGGTCCCACTAATTTTTTTAATACATTTAAAATTGTGGTACAATGTACGTAACATAAAATTTATCATTTTATCCACTTTTAAGTGTGCAATTTAGTGGCATTAAGTACATTCACAATGTTGTACAGCCATTACCGCTATCCATTTCCAGAACTTTTTCATCATCTCTGACAGAAACTTATCCCCATTAAACTTCTCATTTCTTCCTACCCCTGGATGTGCTGACCTCTGTTCTAATTTCTGTCTCTATAAATTTGCCTATACCAGGTACTTCACACAAGTGGAATTATGTAATATTTGTCCTTTCATGCTGGCATATTTGACTTAGTACAATATTTTTAAGGTTCATCCATGTTGTAACACCACAAATCTTTATATGTTGTACTTTTATTTTTATTTCAGTTTAAAGTATTTTAATATCTCCCTTTAGACTTCTTCTTTTGAACCATGGATTACTTAGAAGGGTATTATTTAATTTATTAATATTTGGTGATTTTCCAGATAGCTTTCTGTTATTGATTTCTAGCTTAATTTTGTTACGGTTGGTCTAAAAATGTTATTTATATGATTTCTATTCTTTTTAATTTATTAAGATTTGTTATATGTCCCAGAATGTGGCCTATTTTAGTGAATATTCCCTGTGCACTTAAGAAAAATGTGTATTCTGCTCTTGCTGGATGGAGTGTTTTGTAAACGTCTATTTGGTTAAGTTATTTGATAGTGCTGTTCAAATAATGTATGTACTTACTGATTGTCTGCTTGTTTTATCAGTTACTGAGAGAGGATTGTTGAAGAGTTCAGCTATAATCGTGGATTTATCTGTTTCTTCTTTCAGTTATATCAATGTTTAACACGCTGTTGTTAGGATGTTTAAGAAATCCTCTTCATTTGTTTTGAAAATTTGATCTCTTTTTTAATGAGGTAGGGCATCACTAACTAAAGCCATAAAAAAGTCTTCTCTTAAACTAGAACTGGAAATGATGTCTTGAACCTGTGGTTGCTTGGTCATTTTGGTGAATCATTTTGTTGTTTTATCAAATTCTTTTAGGGTTGAAAGGAATCCAGAAAATGCCTGTCTCGTGGAGCTGTCACACGTGCAGTTGGTTTTCAAGGCCTTCCTCATGTGACCAAAGCTATATTTAGGACTAGTGAAGCCAGTTCAGTGGTACAGATTTGCAAAACGAAGACCCTTAAGTGTTTAAAGTTTCTAGCAACTGGTTTATATCCCAGAAAGGGGCATAGAGACAGTAGCTTTCTTGGGGTCATCAGGGACATTGGTAAAGTAACAGCTTTTATGTGGTTGTTTAGTATGTATGCATACCTATATATGTATATATGTATTTGTCTTCCATTGACTGCAATCAGCAGCTGCAGACTACAAAGCACTCACGATCTCTCCTCCAGCTTGTCACATAGAGTGTATGCCTCTTTTTTTTTTTTTTTAGATGGAGTCTTGCTCTGTCGCCAGGCTGGGATGCAGTGGCGTAATCTCGGCTCACTGCAACCTCCGCCTCCCGGGTTCAAGGGATTCTCCTGCCTCAGCCTCCCAAGTAGCTGGGACTACAGTCGTGCACCACCATGCCCTGCTAATTTTTGTATTTTTAGTAGAGACGGGGTTTCACCATGTTGGCCAGGATGGTCTCAATCTCTTGACCTTGTGATCCGCCCACCTTGACCTCCCAAAGTGCTGGGATTACAGGTGTGAGCCACCACGCCCGGCCCAGAGTGTATGCCTCTTATACACTCTTATATGGCCTACCAGTGTGGTCTGTCCTCGGCTCCAACACACTTGCAGTTCTGAGATCCCAGAGTAGGATTCAGACTTCTCTCCAGCTGTGTTGTTCCAACAAGGGCAGTGTCACTGTAGTTTGGAGAACTTTGTCCCTTGAGAAAGAAATGCATCTGCTGTTTCATGCATTAAATACGGCTGTAAATTATGTTTCACTTCTACCAAGAGATGGAGATGGAGACTATTTCCCCTCCTCTTGATCTGGCCTAGTCTGTGACTTGCTTTGATCAGTAGAATACAGAATAAGTGACACTGGAAATTCTAAGGATGGGCCCTAGGAGATCTGCAACTTCTCGTTTTGTATGCTTGGAAGGCTTCTTCTTTTTTTTTTTTTTTTTTTCCAGACGGAGTCTTGCTCTGTCGCCCAGGCTGGAGTGCAGTGGCCGGATCTCAGCTCACTGCAAGCTCCACCTCCCGGGTTCACGCCATTCTCCTGCCTCAGCCTCCCGAGTAGCTGGGACTACAGGCGCCCACCACCTCGCCTGGCTAGTTTTTTGTATTTTTTAGTAGAGACGGGGTTTCACCATGTTAGTCAGGATGGTCTCGATCTCCTGACCTCGTGATCTGCTCGTCTCGGCCTCCCAAAGTGCTGGGATTACAGGCTTGAGCCACCGCGCCCGGCCCTGGAAGGCTTCTTCTTATAATCCACTTGCCATGTTATGAGATAGGCAAGTTATGTGAAGAGGCCATGTATAAGATGTTCTAGTTGACAGTCCCAGCTGAGCTCCCAGCCAATAGCCAACACTAACTGTCACCATCTGAGTGAGCCATTTTGGATGTTTCAGTCTAATCAAGTCTCCAAATGTCTGTAGCCCCAGCACACACTATGTGGATATGCAGCAAAGAATTAACCTTGCCAAAAGAAAGTTTGGTTCTGCTTGAAAAGAGTGTTTTTATTTATTTTTTAACCTGGGTGTTACAGGCTACACCCGATAGTTTTTGCAAATAATGTCATTTGTGGTAGGGGCCTTGGACTATGTAGTATATCAGCTTGATTTCGGAGGAGGTATAAAATAGGATCAGCTGTGTAGGAGCCATGCCTACATTACCAAGCCCCAATAACAACTATGGACAGAAAAGCTCAAGTTAGCTTCTCTGGTTGGCAAAATTCCGTGCATGTTGCTACACATCATTTCTGGGAGAACTAAGTGCTGTCCTTATTGTGAACTCCACTGGGAGAAGTTCATGCCTGGTCTTTCCTGCACTTTGCTTTATGGGCCTCTTCCCTTTGCTGATTTTAATCTGTATTCTTTCACTGTAATAAATTTTAACCATGAGTATAACAGCCTGTCTGAGTTCTGTGAGTCCTTCTCATTGAACCTGATGTTGGTGTTGGGACCATTGAATGCCATTCTAGCCAACCCATGGAATCATGAGCAACAATAAGTGGTTGTTTTCAAACTATGAAATTTTGGGATGGTCTGTTTTGCTGCAATAGATATCTAAGACAACTGTGTTCTCTATTAGTTGGTAAGATTTCTAAGAGCCAAGATAACTGAATTTCTGCTGTGCTAGCATAGCACCTAATCATTGCCGGCATTCACTAAACATTTGTTACGTTGAATTATTAAATTAAAGTAGTTAAAGACATCTTTGTGGACTGAGATAGACTGATTGGGATGGAAGACTTGGAGAATAATTGTGTTATTTTCTTATATGTATAACAGAAGAGAATCTCCAAGCCTTTGCTATGAAATGTAAAGATAATTGCAGTTTTTTAGGGGAGCTATGCTAGTAACGATTCATTCTTTTTCTTTCAAGATAACTGTGTCATGGTGTAAAGAATACTGCTTGGAATATATTTGTTCAAGTCCAAGTTTTGTCTCTGCACACTACTTTTATGAACTTGGGCGAGTCTCTTCACTTTACTAAATATCATCTTGAAGCAGTGATAATAATGGTAATCCCGTGAGGTTGTTGTGACGTTTTAATGCATGAAAAGGTGCTTTGAGAACAGTAAAGTGCTATGTAGGTATAAAGTATCACTGTGTGAGTTGATGGGACTTGCTTAAATTTTATTATTTTTAGCTCTCTGATTCCATCATCTGTCATAAATACTTTTAAAATGGACAGCATCTCAATAGCATAAGTAACATAAAAATCTGGAAAATAACAATAAAGCAGCTTGGAAAGAGTAGTTTTTTTCCTCTGTTTTTCTTGCATTATCTCTTCACCACCATGAAGTATTCCTCTCACACTTTTTTTTTTTTCAGACACGAAATGGAGAAAAATAATCAGAAATGGTGGCATGAAACAGGATTTCTTTTCTCCCAAGCGTGTGATACCTCCCTGCCACTCCCATTCACCTCTCTTACCACCATGCCTTTTAGTTTAAAAAAGAGCAACTGCAAAGTGTTGACAAGATACTATTTGTTATGCCCATCAACCTTACTGAACTCTGGACCCTTCTTACTGAGTCAGTTTTGATAATTCAGATGATGATGCCCCTAGCACTTTGGAACTAGTCCACTAGGCCTAGGAGAGCTACTTTTGGGTTCTTCAAGTTTATACCTGCAGCTCAGAGAAAAAAGGTTGCCAAAGCCTTGCTGTGAACCTTCTTAAAGATGCTGTAATTTCCCAGGGTCACACCTAGCATACTTCTTTGATGCCATTTATGAAATGTTGGCTGTCTTTCTGGGTCTCATAAGGTGCTAGCTGCCCCTTGCACTTACATGCATCCTATTATGTTTCAATAGGCTTGAGTACTTGCGAGTTTCTGACATAATAGAATGAAAGAAGGTCAGAGCAAGCAGGAAGATATTTTAGAGATTGGAGCCCTGGCCCAGAAATTGGTTGTTCTGATTTGAGAAGAGTCAAGGGTAAGGAGAAATGGCCTATAATAGGAGTGTGTGAGCATGTTCTAAGAGTCCAGCAAGGAAGGGTTTAAATCAGGGCCTGGAGACAGAGTGTTAGGTTCCAGGTAGGAGGAGCATGGGAATGAGAGTCAGCTAAAGCAACCTAATAAACCAGATGATAAATTAGCATTAAAAGTATTGTGACAGCCTGGAAAAATTAGCTGAAACAAACAAGAGGCAATTCCAGAAGTGAATAAAAAAACACTTCCTATAGATTCCAAAATCAATCGGGTTTAACAGAAATTCTGTAAAAGTCTTAGATTTCAGCTACCAGGAAGGTGGGAATGAGTCAGTCATATGACACCCATTTTCTGTAACGTGAATGCAGTCTTAGGATGCACGAATTAAACCTAAAATAAGGAAGGTAATAGTCCCACTCTCCCCTGCCTGAGTTATGTGTAGATTGTGTTCTGTTCTCAGTGATATATATATATATTTTATATATATATATATGTTTTTGAGACAGGGTCTTTCTCTGTTGCCCAGGCTGGAGTGCAGTAATGTGATCATAGCTCACTGCAGCCTCAACCTCCTGGGTTCAAGCGATCCTCCCACCTTAGCCTCCTGAATAGCAGGGACTACAGATGCATGCCACTATGCCTGGCTAATTTTTTAAAATTTTTTGTAGAGGCAAGGTCTCACTATATTTCCCAGGCTGGTCTGAAATTCCTGGACTCAAGTGATCCTCCTAACTTGACTTCCCAAAGTGCTGGGATTACAGGCATGAGTCACCATGCCCAGCCCTCAGTGCCATATTTTAAATTGTATGAATAAATGAGAAGAATATGATATGGTGAGAGGTTTAAAAATGACTTCACCTGAGTAATGGTAAGTTGAACGAGGCTAGTTGCTAGATAGTTGAGGAACATAACGGGTATTTTCAATAACTTGAGGAATTGTTAATATGAAAGAAGAATTAGGACTTACTTTTATGGGTCTTCAAGATAGAATTTTGGTAACTGGATGGAAAATGTAATGGGAAAATTAGGGCTCAACGATGTTGAGAACTCTCTAGTGAAAGTTGTCCATAAATGAAGTGGGATATGGTATGAGAGGGGTACACTACTCATTGGGGAAATGTTCAAAAAGAGGCTGATTGGCCACCTGCTGGTAACTCTGGAAAACAGAATTCCTGCCTAGGGGAGAGGTCAAACCACATGCTCTTCAAGATCCCTATCATCTCTTAAGTTTCATGACCCTGTGATCTCCTGCACTAGAGAGAGACGTATTGTAGACATTCAGAGATTTCCATTGACAGCCTAACACTCCAGCTTGCCACACAATTGTGCTGTGGGCTGGCCAGAAAAATGTCTGATCTGGCCAGAGTCAGTAGAACACCACATAACCCAGGCATAAGGTATTGAACTTAAGTCGATAAATTACTACATACTTGGTGGCTTAAAACAACAGAAATTTATTGTCTCACAGTTCTGGAGGCCAGAAGTCTGACATCAAGCTGTTTTCAGGTCCACACTCTCTCAGAAGTCTCTAGTGGAGAATCTGTTCCTTGCCTCTTCCAGCTTCTGGTGGCTCCAAGCATTCCTTGGTTTGTGGCTGCATCATTCCAATCTCTGGTTCTGTGGTCACAATGCCTTCTTTTCTGTCTTCTTCCTCTTTGTGTTGCTTATAAGGCTACTTGTCATTGGATGTAGAGCCTACTCAGATAATCAAGGATGAGCTTCACATCTCAAGATTCTTAATTTAATTATATCTGCAAAAATCCCTTTTTCAAATAAGATAACATTCACAGATTGTGAAAATTAGGACATGGACATATCATTTGAGGACCACCATTCAACCCACTATACTCATTTTAAAGGTCATTACACTATCACTATTATCAATAAATAATGCTTTGCCTATGATGACGCTTGAAGCAGAATAGTCTTGTGAGATTCTCAACAGAGACAGTCTAGTGCTTGATAATCTCACTCTTGGAATCAGAAAGATCTGAGTTTAATTCCAGTTTTGCTACTTAGAAGTGTATATCTGGCAGGGGTGAACTTTATTTCTGATTCCTCAACTCTAAAATGAGAATAGTGGAACTTATCTCATAGGGTTAATATGAGTAACCAATACAATAATGCTTGTAAATTACTTAAGATAGGGCCAGGCATATTGCTGACATTCCACAAATTATATTATTAATGAGTTTATTCCTTTCCCCTGGTTTTAGGCTATCTGAGGTGTCAGGCTTTTATAATTCCCTGGAAATTTAGTTGAAATTAACATATGTTTATTGAGGATTGACTCTGCACCATACACTATCATATATAATAGGTATGAATGGTAAACAAGACAGACATGGTCTTTGCCCTCACAGATCTTAGAGTATGATGGCATCAATGGTTAATAAAACATGTTAATATAATACAATATTGCCATTATGACGATTGGGGAACTATAGGAACCTGAGAAGTTCCTATAGTTCTTCTCGGGACTATAGATCCCGAGACATCCAACCCAGGCAAAATTCTGGATAGAGGAAGAGGACCTCTGTATATGGGAGGATACTTATATTTGTAGTAGAGGGGCTGAATTGCATTTAAAGCCTGGTTATGACTGAGGAACTGGTAGTTCCTCAGGCATCTGTTGGCATGTGTTGATTTTACATGGGGAATGTGGGCCTGTGCTCTTTGTTCCTGGAGAGAAAGACTGTGAGATGAGGCGGCAACTTAGTGTAGGTTTTCCAAGGAGTAGATCCTAAGACAAAGATTTTAGTGCAGATAGTTTATTTGGGAGATAATCCTGAGAAATACCAACAACAGAGTAGAGGAGTGAGACAGGTAAGAAAAGAGCCAATAAATGGTGCTTTATCAAGCTAGTTACCACCATGGTTAATTAGAGCTCCATTATATTGGGGAACTCTAGAAGCCAATGTAGAACACAAGCAGCAGAGTCATCTACATCTACGCTTGTGGGTCATTGGTATCCAAGAAACTTGTCCTTAAGCAGGGAAGGCAGGCTACTGAAGAAACCTCAGGCAAAGAGATGCAGATGTTGGCAGTTGGCAAGGGCTGACAAGCTATGGGTAGGACATGAGCAGCATGTGATGCGGGAGGAAAACATGGCATGCTCTCCAGTTTGTTGCCAGGGACAAAGTCCAAGGCCCATGAGCAGGGGGAATTCTAATTAGAAACTAAAGAAGGTTTTCTCACAAGGGTATATATATTACTTGGGGGGACAAACTGCTTCTTAAGGTCCAGGTGACAAAATGCAGCACCTGTGAAGAGGTGCTTTGAACAACGAATGGGTCAATGAAGAAATTACAAGGGAAATTAAAACTTTTCTTGAGATAAATGAAAATGAAAACACAACATACCAATACCTATTGGATACAGCAAAAGCAGTTCTAAGAAAGACGTTCGTAACAGTAAACACCTATATTAAGAAAGAAGAAAGATCTCAAATAACCTAAACTTGCACCTCAAGGAACTGGAAAAACAAGAAGAAACTAAGTCCAAAATTAGTAGAAGGAAGGAAATAATAAAGATCAGAGCAGGAATAAATGAAATAGAAACTAGAAAAACAATAGAAAAGATAAGTGGAACGAAGAGTTGCTGTTTTTAAAAGATAAACAAGGCCGGGCACGGTGGCTCACACCTGTAATCCCAGCACCTTGGGAGGCCAAGGCAGGCAGATCGCTTGAGGTCAGGAGTTCAAGACCAGCCTGCCAACATGGTGAAACCCCTTGTCTACTAAAAATACAAAAATTAGCCAGGCATGGTGGCAGGCACCTGTAATTCCAGCTACTCAGGAGGCTGAGGCAGGAGGAGAATTGCTTGAACCCCAGAGGCGGAGGTTGCAGTGAGCTGAGATTGTGCCATTGCACTCCAGCCTGGGCTACAAGAGTGAGACTTTGTCTCAAAAAAAAAAAAAAAAGAAAAAGAAAAAAAAAGATAAACAGCATTGACAATCCTTTAGCTAGACTAAGAAAAAAAGAGAGAAGACTCAAATAAGATTAGAGGCACAAAGGGAGACATTACAACTGATACCATAGAAACAAAAGATCATAAGAAATTATTATGAAGAATTGTATGCCAACAAATTGGATAACCTAGAAAACAGGTAAATTCCCGGACACATATAACCTATCAAGATTGAATTATGAAGAAATACAAAATCTAAATAGACTAATAATGAATAAGGAGATTGAATCAGTAACAAATAGTCTCCGATTAAAGAGAAGCCCAGGACATGATGACTTCACAACTGAATCCTATCAAACATTTAAAGAAACAGTAACATGAAGTCTCAAACTCTTCCAAAAAATTGAAGAGGAGTGATATGGTTTGGATCTGTGTCTCTGTCCAAATCTCGTGTCAAATTATAATCCCTAATGTTGAAGTTGGTGTTTGGTGGGAGGCGACTGCATCACAGAGGCGGATTTCTCATGAATGGTTTGTTGCATCCACTTGGTGCTGTTCTTGTGATAGTGAGTGAGTTCTTTATTTTTTTTATTTTTTTTATTTTTATTACTCAAAAAAGTTTCATTTTTTTATTTAGCTTTTTGACTCTGTGCTTGTGCCTTCAACACTTTCACAACGATTTTCTGCTCCTCGATAAGGAAAGCACGCTTGATCCTGTCACGAACACATTTAGCACACATGGAACCACCATAGGCCCTGCTGACATGTTTCTTTGTTTTGGACAATCTCATAAGAACTTTAGGTCTTACAGCACGAACCCCTCGAAGTCTGCCTGGGCACACACCACATGCAGATTTTGGTGCTTTCCCAACCTTCTTGGTATAAAGGTAAACAATTCTATTACCAGGGGTTCGGGACAGCCCAGTTTTGTTAGAGGCTGTATTGTAGGAAAGCCTACGTTGGTATGTCAAACGTTGGACCATTCTGAGTGCCTGCAGACAACGTCCCCGGAAGAGAAGTGAGTGAGTTCTTGCGAGCTCTGGCTGTTCAAAGGTGTGTAGCACCTTTCCCCTCTCTCTCTTGCTCCTACTCCAGCCATGTGATATGTGTGCTCCCCTCTGCCTTCTACCATAATGGTAAGTTTCTTGAGGCCTCCCAGAAGCTGAGCAGATGCCAGCAT